>NC_084468.1:7525000-9023750 GCF_027409185.1 Cynocephalus volans | reverse complement strand
CAATTTCAGGCTCTGTCGGACTCGGTTTAATCAGTCTAGATGGAGGGAAAACATGACCTTTGTCACTTTGGCTACTCAGACGACACGTGGAAGATGGTGCTGATTGCAGATCCCATGTTCTTAGATGAATATGTTCAATTAGAGGACCTGCAAAGGAGAACTCCCAGGGCACTGAGGAGGTTGAAACCATGGAAGATAACAAGATGGATAAGGACGGAGCATATTTAATCTGCAAAGACAAATCCTAAAGTAGATAGTAGTCCTGTTGTAAAACACTAGAGGACTGACATATGAAGAAGGAATTAGACGGGTTTATATGAGCCCAAAGGATAGAACTAAAACCCACAATGGAAATACTGGAGGACCAGATTTTTGCTTAGGTGGAGAAACATTTTCCAATAGGCGCAGCTGCCACAGCAGAGAATAGATGGTCCTCACCATTGCAGGACTTCATTTAGTCACACTCTTATTCCACAAACATTGATTAGATCCCACTGACTGCCAAGCAACAAACTACACAGATACCCAACAAAGAAGATGCATTCCCTGTCTTCCAAGGAACGTAACTTGAGTAAAAGAAGTAGATGAACAATTTTAATAAAAGACAAAGTGCTGAGTGCTGAAGTAACCGCAATTCTCAAACCTCACAGAAGAGGATACTTCAAAGATGAGTATTATCTAAATTCTACTTTTCCACAGACTTTTTGAAGTACCCTGTATTTATTTCTTGCTCCTGTCCCATGTAGGAGGAGGCCATAGCTCAGCTCCTGTGCCTCCACGTGCCTTCTCATTCTGGGGAACAAGCTGAAGAAACTTGAGACAGAAGAAAGTTGGTGGAAACTGATGCCTTTGAAAGTCCCCAGCAGACATGACCAATCTGCTCGCTTTCCATTGGCTGAAGGATGTCATGTGGCCAAGCCCTGCGCCAATTATACAGAGGCACAGTCTCCACACAAGGGGAAGCTGCAAGTCACACAGCAATAGGCAAGTGTGTCTAATCCTCTATAGAAAACCGGGAGCAAAGGATCAGGAAAAATAACATGATCTACTGCAGTAGTAGTTTTCTGAAACATCTGTGGGAGTGTAGAAAACAAAATATCTCCCTCTCCCTGAAGAAATCAGAAATTTTTTAACAGAAGTTAACTCTTCAGAAGGACCTTCAAAGATGGAGAAGATCATCCTTGACAGTCTTGAATTAATCACTGTCACTTTCCAAAATCACTCTATGTTCACACACGCATTTATTACATGGAATGATCCACCTCCGTGTGAACGATTACAAAGCAGTTAGCTCTGGTGTAAGTGGGACGGGTTTCTTGCCTGGGGAGAGAGGTGAAGGAAGTAAACAATCAAACTTCCCACTCGGGGAGAGAAATCTCCAGACATTTAAATGAGGTAAAGGAAATTTAACAGTTGAGAAATTACACCTATGAAGGACTAAATTAATCCTGGAATGGAAGGAAGTGAATCACAAGAAAAATGTAAGAAGCCAAATTTAATTAAAGGGTCTAGAAAGAAGATATTAGTGGCTGTTGTCCATGAGGAATAACAAATGAAAAATTATCATTTTTGGTTGTGAAGCCATGAATTATGGTCTTCTTCATGCTTCTCTTCCCCCCCAAAATATTTATTTAAACTATCTGTGAAAATTCCACAGATGGAGGCAGAAAAATCAGGCTGATTAAAGTTTGTTTATAAAAATTTTTTATTGTTCGACCACTAGGAGCAAAGCAATTCCCAGTGGAGTAAAAGAGAAAAATTGTTTCTTTTTTCTTAAGTGTGCTGGTGAACCAAAGGAATTTGCATGAGGCAAGACTGGGCACTTAGCCTAAAACACTTTATTGCTCACATTGGACATCCTTTAATTTTTAACACATTTTATTTCTGTGTTCAGGGAGTAGTTTTGTTTTGTTTTGTTTTTTTATTTTTTCTCCTGGTGCAAAATCACTCATTTAAAACTTTTGGAATTAACATGCCAAATGCCAACTGCACCATGCAGGGCCTATAAGAATGAATGTGCCCCAGTAATTTTCAATTTGAAAACTGTGCTGTGATGTGAAGGTAATAAAATAACAATAATATTTCCCCCTAAAGCTAGTATTGGGGCCCGGGGGGGGGGGGCATGACCAGGGGTGAATACGGTAAGTTTGAGTCCCTCTGAATGATAAAGTTTTTGTTGTACAAGACAAAACGTGGTGAATAGAAGTTATAATGCCTGGCCCACAACTGCTAGCAGTGTGATCTTGATCTTGGCTTATGATAAAATTATTGGGCACTTTACCTACTATGTGCTAAACTTTTACATGTATTAATTCATATAATCCTTCTAACAGTATCATATGAGGTAGGCATCATAATTATTCCCATTTTATAGATAAGATAAGCAAGGCACAGCAACTTGCCCAACTATGTAAAGAATTTCTAGAAATCAGGAACAAAAAGACAAGCCAATAGAAAAATGGGCAAAACATGCATAGGCACTTCATAAAAGAGAAGATTTAAATAGCCATTAAACACAGGAAAATTTGTTTAACCTCATTTGTCATCACAAAAATCCAAGTTGAAACCAAAATGACACACTACTGCATACTCAACAGAATGGCTGAAATTAAATAGACTGATACTGCCAAGTTCTTGAGAAGAAGCATAGTGACACTGTTGGTGGGATATGAGTTGGCCCAACCTCTTTGGAAAACAGTTCAGTATTTAAGTTGAACATTTGCAAGTCCTGTGATGTAGCAATCTCACTCCTAGCTCTACACCAACATAAATGTTTGCAATTGTGCACCAAAAAGCATACATAAGAGAATTCATAGAAGCGTGGTTTGTGAAAGTCCTAAACGGAAACAACGCAAATACCACCCACATAAGGATGACTAAGTATATTTGGTATACTTATACAGTATAGTACTCTTCAGCAACAAAAATAAACTTCAGCCACGCTTAACAACCTGGATAAATTTCATGCAATGTCGAACAAAAGGACTGAGACACTGAAGGAGACTGTATAGTGACACTTAAATAAAGTTCCAAAGTTTGCAAAACTACATTCTAGTCTTAAAAGTCAGGATAGTGGTGACTTTGAAGAAGAAAGAGGGCGTCAATGAGGAAGAGGCATGGAAGCTTCTGGGGTGATCACAGGGTTCTTCACCTTGCCCTGGGTGGTAAAGAAAAACTCGTCTGTACACCTCGAACCCACTTCTTTAATCCTGGTCCAGGAATCAGGTTAAAGCAAGGATTGTTCTATTGTTTCAATTTTGCTTTTTATTTCACCTGGGTATTTACTCAATCTTAATCCAGGAATTGCCCCTGGGTAGTGGAATTATTGTGTGTGTCTGTGTGCGTTTTCTTTCTAATTTTCTATAATTTTCTCAATTAGCTAAAATGAACAAGTTGTACTTTATAAGGAAACAAATGAAAAAGTAAACTCTAAAAATTCAGCTTAACCCTTGAACACTGAGATGTGGAGGTTTAAAAGCAATGTGCAGTCCTCACTCAGGTATCACTCTGGGCCTACAAACACTTCTTCCTATTCTCATGCTTTCAGTAAATCCAGCAGAGAATCTTGTCATTTGAAACTTTTCTGTTGAAACTCACTCAGCCCACACTTCTCGGCTGCCTGCTCAGATCCCTCCTCCTTGCTGAGGCAGGGCTCTTCCTGACCAGACAGCTGGAAGCAGAATGCCCTTATACCCTTATGTTAAAACAATCTTATTTCTCTGAATATGGCAAACATTTTCAAGGTAGGTACACATTCCTAGAACACAGTAGCATCCATCTCTTGACTGATTAAATGACTTACTAATTGGTAAGTGCCTCAACATTTGATTCAGTGTTTTTTATTTTTATTTTTGAACTTTATTCTTTATTATAATATATAATGTGAAAGGTAATGTGAAAGTCACAAAAAATGTTATAAAACACGACTTCAGGGTGCTGTTTCAAAGACTGCAAAAAATAACATATTGTATTTCATTAACTTTAAGATTTTTTTTCAGGCACTGTAAGCAAAATTCTATGAAATGTCTTTAGGCAGAGCCAGGTTCCACCTGGGGCTTATAAAACAAAATTAAATAAATGAACTATTCACCCCCCCACACACAAACAAATGCTTGACTATAAATATCATAAATCGAGTAACAGTATTTCCACAGCAGGTACAATTCTATATTTGTATGTGTGTGTACACAGTTTTAACTAATAATAGATGAATGAAAATATCTGTAACTTTAAAATATCTTTTATTTTAAACTAATTTTAAATAAAAGCCATATCTATTTATTTGTAACTTACAGTGAAAGATTGAAAATATTTTTTTCACATTAATAGTTTCTTACTATATAACATATTTTTATTACAATTTGAGAAGTAAAAGATTATTGAAGATAAAAACAAAACAAAACAAATCTCTAAGATTTTTTTTTTTACATCTTAATTTTTATGAAATTGGGATTATTGCGTGATAGATGGTGTTCTACCACGATGTTGGTCAAGCAGTGGACATGATACTGGCACCACTGGAGAGATTCTTCCTCTTGCTCTGCCACTTCAGGATCTGCCACTTTGCATGTGAATGCAACAAGTCAAGTCAGGCAACATCAACAGCTCTGGTTAAGGGACTATTTGAAATCAGTGGCAGAAGGAATAGTCCCTGTATTCAGTCATTCAAAATAAATTGACCTTCTATGCATCTTGCACTGTTAGTAGCTTTCAGCTGTGCCATCTTACCTAAATCTCAGAATATTGTATTAAATATAAATACCATTTTATTTATGTTATGAAGGAAGACATTACATTCAGAAGAGGGTATGTGTATAGATTTGAAGGACAGAGATTCAAACTTAGCTTTGTCTGACTCCAAAATCTTCCTGTTGGAGAACTTTTCTTCTCCATTATGACTTTCAAACAGCATTGACCTTTGGAACAGATGTTCTGTTCACAAGAAGTGTTCCCTTACAGGATCTGTTATACGGAGGTAATTAGGAGTCCCGAAGACAGCACTGGGTTGAGAGCAGTGGGTCATTTTATTAATTGTACTTTTTCCTTTCTAAGAAGGTTAGGACCATCTGATTTAATTCCTATTTATAATCACAGTGCACATTCATTTGGTGTGTACCATGTGCCTGCGCATGAGAAGGGTGTCATTATTTTTTTTCCCTATTTTATAGAGGAAGAAACTAAGTTAAACAAAGTAGGTGAACTCACAGAATTAATAATGAAGAGCTGGGACCTGAACCCCAGCAATCTGGTTCTGGAACCTCCCTCTTGATGTTTGCGATATCTACTGAATGTCTATTTGGGGGAGTTCATTTTCTGTTCTCTTTTTAAATATAAGTAGTATCTAACATAGACTATGAACACAATAAACTTACAGTAACCCTAGGAAAAAGCCATAGCCACGGTAACAATTAGAGAACAGAACAGTGCATAATGAGAGCTTAGTGTGGGCAAAGGAGCAGTGAATTAGGATCCAGGAAAGAAGCAATCAAGGGAGCTCATCAGTTTTGGGGTTTGATATCAGTCTCAACGGCACCCCTCTTCCCTGCTCATGTAACAAAGACTAAGATCAATAAGAGCTAAATGTCCCCTTTATAATCAATAGAGGCTAGGCTGGAGAATGTAACCATGGGAGAGCCAAGAGGTCTGCTGGATGAACCCCAGAACTGGGCTCACTTACCCAGGAAGGAAGAGGCAACACCAAGGGCAGAAAATCCTTGCAGTTAGATAGATGCTCCCTATCTCAGATCCTGGGCAGCTTGCTCCCAGGAGGAAAAAGGAATGAGCTAATAATCAGAGAATCTGCAGTTATTCCTCCTAATTTTGCCACTAAATAAGTCCCCCTTCTCCCAAGGCAGGCAGTGTCCCTGCCCACTCAGTGGTGCTTCTAGGAAGAGGTGAATCCATAAAGGCAGACAGATTCCTGATAAGGAACAAGAGCTGGGGAAGGGCACTATATCCTCCAACGAGTACACCAAAACCTCTCTGATTTTTAGCTCCATGAGGACAGGAGTGTTGTCCCTAACTCACATATGTATCTCCTGGGTCTACCATGATGATGGACAGACTAAGAGCTAAAGAATTAAGTGATAATGAAATGGAAGAATTACCATTGATACAAAAGCTCAGATCTGAAGCACCACATGAAATCAAGGGCCCCAGTGTGAGATAACTTTCACTAGGTGCTGCATTTCCAAAACAGCTTTTATATTTAAAGGCTGATTATATGTGAGGAGAGAAAAACAATCACACCAAGAACTGAGCTTTTAAGCCTAGTGTGTTCTTTTGTCAATTAGTGTATTCAGTGCAATTATAACAATATCATGAATATTGGGTTTAAATACCTTATGGATAGTCAAATCCCTAGAATGTAAGCATATTTTGAAGGTATGAAGGAGACTCAGCATTTTACTCCTTCATGTGAAGAAACAACATAAAATACAATGAAGTCCTCCTTAAAGTTTTATGAAGTGCGTGCATGCAGATAAGAAAGGAAGGGGAGAATTGTATCATGAGACAGGAAAAGAACATGGAAGAAATGGACTTTGACCTGCTTTTAAATCCAGCACTGCTAGTTGCATGCTGGAACATGCAACCTTCAAGAAGTTACTTAACTTCTCTATGTTTGCATATAAAATGTAGATAAAAGGACAATAAACTCAAATCTCTAGCATACAGCTATCCCATAACACCATAATTTTTATTTACTTCTATATATTTCTCTCCTGTTTCGCATGTTATCTAATGGATTTTCCTAACTTTGTACAAGAGAGCCATTTGTAGAGTAGTTTACAGAACTTAGTTCATAATAAATATTATTACAAATATATTAAGATATGCTAATTTGATCATTTTAAGTAGCAAATGTTAATTTTTTTCATTTGAGAGTAGTTGTTGATCTTCAAAGCATTTTCTATAAAATCCTTAAATACAGAGTATTTTCTATAAAATACTTATTACTACCACAAAAGTGAAAAATATATATACTAGCTCTTATAAGTGTTACTGTAAACCCTTTCATAAGAAAAGTAGTGCGAAAGTCTGTGGAAAGAGAACTCTAGCATCTTTCAAGAGACTTCATGTGGCTTTGGCTCTGTCTTAAATCTGGAATCAAAACCAGGCTTAGAAGGGAGAAAGCAGCACTGTCAGTTTTCAAGTACAATAGGGCCACACTCTAGAGGATTTTGGGACTTCAGTGGGGACTCCAAGAGAGGAGAGAGCTACTAGAAATATCATGTATTGCTGGAAGCTGAGAACTCAGTGTAAGATGTAAGGATTTGAGAGTCACAGTCCAACACTCCTTCCACTTTCCTAGTATACAGAGAACTAGGAGCTCATGAGAATTATCAGATTAAAGTGTAATTTTTCTGTTCATGCATATCTGTGAGCTCCTTTAACTAAGAGATTGAATTTCATTCTTCATAAATCTCCACCCATGTATCTAATACAGAGGCTGCTATGTAGGAGGTATCCAGTAAATGTTGACTCAACTGGACTAACGGAGCTGCAGGGAGAAAAAAAAGCTTTCTTCTTTTTTTCCCCCTGAAAAGTGTGAACCTCCCAGTATCTTTGAATACGGCCTAAAAATGAAAATCATCAAGACGTCCACATCAAAGGATCAGTCAGCTTTGGTTACAGCAAACTTAAAATCAAAGAAACTGCCACAATTTTCCATTGCCCTGAAGGCATTCCAGCACTCAGCAGGTTCTAATCATTTGAACAAGGGGACCCCTGTAAGCCTGCAATATTGTAATTTTTGTAGCAGTAATGTGTGTAACTTGGGGCAAAGTTTGACACAGGATCAAAAATAAGAGCAATATGTTGTCTATAGTTGTTTATCCAACATGACAAATGGACTACAAGCTATTTGTACAAAATTGTATTTAGCATACGTACTTTACCCTAATTAAGTAAGCATTCATTTTCTGCAATATTATCATCTACACAGGGCCAAACTCTCCATCAGAAGTTATAAGCACCTTGGTCCTTGGAGGTTTGAGGCTCTCATAAAATGTTTGAATTTCTTTTTAAATTAAAAGGGAAAAAAAGATTTTTTAGGTTAAAGAAAATATTTTATTTTCTACTATAACATAGTTGATTGTACATGCCTGTGGAGTACAGCATTAAATGTCAATACCTTGCACAATATGTGATGCTCAAATCATGATAATTAGTCTATTTAACAGTATACAATATAATTGTTTTTCATGGCTCTAGATGAATTCCTTCCTTATCCTCCTAAGCCTCCCCCTTTCCCACTTCTGCAACCTCAGTAATTTTCTCTTCTTTTGAAGGTTCAACATATTATTGTGCTAGTTTTATCTTTCTTTCTCCTTTTTAAAAAAAATTAATTTGTTAATCTTTTAGCTCCCACTTATGAGTGAGGACGTGGCATTTCTCTTTCTGTGCCTGGCTTATTTCACTTAACATAATTTTCTCTAAGTTCATCCGTGTTGCTGCATATGGCAGTATTTTATTTTTTTTATTTATGACAGAGTAGTATTCAACTGTGTAAATATACCACATGTTCCTCATCCAGTCGTCCAGTGATGGACATTTAGGTTGGTTCCAATTCTTGGCTATTGTAAATCGAGCTGTAATAAACACGGGAGTGCAGGGATCCCTTCTACATAATGGTTTCCTTACCTAGCAGTAGAAAATGAATAAATAAATACATACATAAGAATAATATATTCATCTTTGCATCAGTGCAGTCATAAAATAGAATTTTAATGTGTGCGTGCATGAGTGTTGTGTGTGTTGAAAAGGGGTCCACAAAGGCAAAAGTCATAAAAGTCATAGCCCAGCCCTGTATACACACATATCACACATCTAGAGTAAATCTAGTATCATAAAGGGGATAAAAATCCCATAATCCATTAACCATAGATGGATGGATTGGTTTCACATACAGATAGATAAAGTTAGGAGTTGGGACAGGCTGGTGAGGAGGCATGTGATGATGGGCTGAGCTGGAAAGAACCACAATCCTCCATGTTTTGTGGAAGTGACCCTCATTTCCTTGCTCACTAGCAGACTGCTCTAGCTAATTAGCAAATCAAAAGAAACAGAAACAATTCTAGACCTCAGCACAATCAAATTAGTGGAGTTATTTGAGGACACCATTTTCACACAGTATAATCATGCTCTCTTTGTTTTTGTCAAAGGAATGAAAATTATCTTCCAAACCCAATGCACTCCTCTCTATCCAACCAGCACTATCTTCCATCTGCTCTCATCAGTTTTACAGACGATCTTTTTCTGTGAAGACAGGAATGCACAATGTGCAATTAAACAATACCCATCAAGCTTCCATACAACAAGGACCCTTCAAAAATACATTTGACTTTTAAGGTGATACAGCAGTAAGAGCCATTAGCACACCATCTAAATCAGGACTTGGAAAGTTTATTAAAATTGGATTTTTAACCTGATCTCAATTTCATCTGCTTATAAAGAATCTCATTGGACTTCTTAAAATTCATGCTGTTAACCTGAAAGATTCAAACACCATTATGGAAGGAGAAGCGCATATAAAGCAGCCCAACAGACAAGGGTTACAGATAAAATCCCACTGAGTCCAGGCGGGTAGTGAGTGTGGATCCTGGACATGGTCACAAGAAACAAGCTCTCTCTTTTTTCTCTCTCTTCCCACCTTCCCATCTTCTGACCTCTCCTCTTCTATCCCATATTTGAGGGAAAGAGAACGACCAAAAACAACAATAGCAAACATGAGCAAATTATCTAATGACAAAGAGCACTGAAGGCGCCTAGTTTTTAGTGGAAAGATGCCTTCCCTGGATAAATCACATCCTCCTCTGGGACTCCAATGAACCTGCTCAATTATAAAATGAGGAAGCCTGGACTAATCATCCCTAAGATGTGTTAAGAACATGTACTTTGGTGTCAGACAAGACCTAGGATGTGAATATCAGTCCTACCACTTATTATAGTATGTGGTGTTGAACAAATCATTTAACTTTCTAAGTCTCAGTTTCCCCATTTGTAAAATGGGGGAAATTCTAGTATCTATCTAAGAAAGCTGGTATAAGAACAAAAGGTGCAGCTCATGTAATTCATTCTGCACAGTAGTTGGCAAATGAACCTTGGACACACCTTGGCTGGTATTATTACTAATTATTGACCAAACTCATAGGTCAGTTGCTTCTGTTTCCATTTCATTACTTCAGCCGTTATCTTCTATAGAACACAATTTACAATTTAACTGATGCCAGTGAGTTTCTGTAAATGTGGGCTGTCAGTGTTAGCCTTGTTTCTATTTGAGATAAGATTTTTATACTTGCTTAGGACAGTGGAAATGTCTTAACTTTCCCTCTGTCTTGCAGTACCTGGCATAGTATTGAATACATACTAGGTACTCATAAAACCTCTGATATCTTAGAATATTAGCAGTGCAGAGATCATCTACTAATACCATCTCATTTTCCAGTTGATGTCACTGAGTAAGAGAGTTTTGGGCCACAAATCTATGAGTGATAGCTGCTTTTCCATTTTTCTCTCACCTTGTCTCCTAGGGCCTCCATTCTTATACTTACAACTTTGAAATGAAAACATGTCTGATCTAAATCATGACTCCTTGAAGGAAGTTCAATATACAAACTTTTTTTTTTTTTTTTAGAGCATAGTATGTTGTAAACACCATGCAAGTATCTGTGTAGAGATAGGTCACAGTCCCCACACTCAAGGCACATGTAACCTGATAGGCAAGACATATCCCTAAGCAGATTGTATTTTCAATACAATGTTTGTGCTGTTACAGCAAAGCCAAGCTCTGGTACTATGTGAGAACTTGGATGAGAACCCTAACTCATGACCAGACGATTTCAGGGAAGGCTATCTAAGAGAGGTGGCAAATGCCTGGGCAGAGACATACAGCTAAATAAGAACAAAATAGCCAGTTGATACTTTTATTTTTCTGAACATAAGATAACTGATAATCAATGAATGATTACTAACGTTTTTTAAAAAATTTGAAAAACTAAAATGCCAGTCCTTAAATTCTTCTTAATTGCCAGATGAAGTCATTTCCTAAAAATGTAAGCTTCTAACAGAGATTCAGGACGGGGATCTGGTGTTCTAGTTTCTTTTAAGGTCTTGCGGTGGACAACTAAGTAGGTCAGTTAACCTGCCTGTGGTTTCCAGGGTGCAAATGGAATCACTGCTCACCCTCGTTTTGTCTCACAGATGAGTTATTAAATTCAGGTTATGAGAACAAAAGCACTTTGAATTCTGGAGAAGAAGTAATCATACCAATATAGGGTATCAAAACTGCTCCCTGTTTTGAGGAACTCCTGATCTGCACTGTGCTTGGCTGCTGGTAGAAGCTTAAATATACCATTAATTGTCAGGGCTTTATCTCCGACTTCAGTCTAACCCACACGGCCTCGTACATGATTTTACACAGCTTCGTAGAATAAGGGAGAAAAGCACTTCTTTTAAACTCAGTGTAAGTTTAAATGCTAAGGCTTTTTAAAGTGGGGCTTTAAAGTGACTTTTAAAAATTCATATTTTACACAAAAATCAACTCAAAATGGATAAAAGACATAACTGTAAGACCTGAAACCATAAAACTCCTAGAAAAGAACATAAGGGAAAAGGTCCTTGACCTGGCCTTGGCAATGATTTTTGGATATCACACCAAAAGCTCCGGCTACAAAAACAAAAATAAATAAATGAGACTACATCCAACTAAAAAGCTTCTGCACAGCAAAGGAATCAACAAAATGAAAAGGCAACCTATGGACTGGGAAGAAAAATGTTTTCAACTCATATATGATAAAGGGCTAATATCTGAAATTTATAAAGAACACTTATAACTCAATAACAAAAAGAAACAGCCCAATTAAAAAATGAGCAAAGAACCTTAACAGACATTCCTCCAAAGGAGACATAAAAATGGCCAACAGGTAAATGAAAAGGTGCTCGACATCACAATTATAAAGCAAATGCAAATGAAAACCACGATGAAATACCACCTCAAAATGGTTATTATCAAAAGGGCAAGAGATAATAAATGTTGGTGAGGCTGTGGTGAAAAAGGAACACCAGTACACTGTTGGCGAGAAAGTAGATTGGTATGGTCATTATGGGATATAGTATGAAGGTTCCTAAAAAAATTAAAAATAGAACTACTATATGGCCAAGCAATCCCTCTTCTGAGTATATATATATCCAAAGGAGACAAAATCACCACCAAGTAAAGACATCTGCACTCCCATGTTCATTGCAGCATTATTCACAATAGCAAAGATATGGAAACAACCTAAGTGTCTGTCAACAAATGGATAAAGAAAATGTGGTATTATATACAGTGGAATATTATTCAGCTTTAAAAAGGAGATCCTACCATATCCCACACATGGATAGGCCTAGAGGACATTATGCTAAGTGAAATAAGCCAGACAAAGAAATAAAAATTTTGCATAAAATCACTTATGTGTAGAGTAGTAATTTTAAAAAGAGCTCAAATACATAGAGCTAGAAATTGAAACAGTGGTTACCATGGGGTGGGGGATGGAAATGAGATGTAGGTCAAAGGACACAGAAGAGCAGATATCTAGAATGAACAAGTCCAGGGATCTAATGTCCGACATGAGGACAAAAGTTCATAAAATTGTATTGTATTAGGAATTTTTGTTAGATAAGTAGATTTTAGGTGTTCTTGTTACAAAAATGTAACTCCGTAAGATGATAGACGTGTTAATCTGCTTCACTGTAGTAACCACTGTATGTATCTACATGTACCCTAAAAACATCATCATATAAACCTCAAATAAACACAATACAATTTATTTTTAAAAATTTTGTATTTTTCTACCTAAAATAGGCATGCCAACCTTAGTCTGTCTCAAAGTAGTCAGGGTGATTAAAACTCCGAAAAGCTTATTTTCCAAAAGCAGGGCTAGGTCTTGGCCTCCCAGACGCTTCTGTCTTTATCCTACGGCCAGAAAATACTGGGCATTGTTTTGCCTTCTAAAAAGGCTGAGGGTAACCTTCACATGAGTTAAGGGTTCGATTTCCTATAGCAAACTTCTCTTAGATGGAACAGTCTTTTTCATTTAAACAAAGAATGAAATATTTTTAAACGTAAATAACAATTTGAATCCTTTCAAATATTTATCTCCCGATATTTAAGATATAAAAGATTTATTGAAATCTCATCTAAAGGAAGTCACTTTGACGTGCGTTTGGCTCCCCGCCCCGCCCTCACCCCACCTTTGCTGACTGACCCACCTTTAAGGACAACTTGCTTTGGGGCTCAGGTGAGCAGGCAACCCAGTTTCTCCAAGGCGCTTCCCACCCTACGCCCCTCGAAATCTGAAGTCTTAAATCTGAAATGGAACTGCTGGATGCGTCGCACAAAACTACCCAACTTCCGAACAGGGGCCGGGGGCGGGGAGACCCTGCTTGGTTTCAGAGCTGACGTTTGCAGCCCTAGCGCTCCAGCCTAAGCAGAGCGGGACTCTCCGCGCTCGCCTGGTGAATTGGCGTCCGCTCCCGGACGCGAAACCAAAGGACAGGCGTGTTCAATGGCGACCCGGCGCGCTCGGAAGGCGGCTCCTTGCGCGGATCCCGGCTCGGGCTGCCGCTCGCGTCCCAGCCCGGCTGCAGAGCGCGTTGGAGAGGACGGCTGTCCCTGCCTCCCGGGCACTGCAAGGGGCCCCAGCGCCTGAGGTGAGTCACCTGCCGGGAAGGAAACAGGCGGTGCGCACGCACGTGGGAGAAGCGCAGGGCCCTGGGACCTTGCCGAGCTGGGGAGTGGGGGGAAGAGGTGGGATCGGGGCTCGGACCAAGCAGAAGTGAGCAGTAGACAGGACGTCCCAAGTCTGCAGCCACCGCGCATTCACCCCATCCGCGCGCTGCACCCTCCCAGCCGCGCAGGTCCCTCCCTTTGCCCTGAAACCCGAGCTGCGGCCGCACCGGCTGGGCGGTGTCGCTGAGGCCGGGTGCGGGGCTGAGGCTCGCGGAGCCGCCGGGCGCAGGGAGGTGCGCCGGGCACAGCGGGCCTGACTCGGGGCCGCAGCGGAGCGCGCCGGGCAGCAGTGGGCGCTCGCGATCCTTCTCTGCCCAACGCGCTCTCCCTCAGGGCCTGGCCTCCTCCGTCTCCTCCTCCTGCTCCTGCTCCTCCTCCTGCTCCTCCCCTCCTCGGGATTGAGCACCAAAACGCCCGCCTGCAAGGTCCTCGGCGCGCCGGCAGCCACTAGCCGCTGCCACCGCCGGGTCTCAGTGGGTATCTGCGCCCTTTCCTCGCCCGCCCGCCCCGGGGCGTCCCCAAGCTCTCTCCACCCGCCGCGGGTGCGGTGACGCCCATGGCCCAGCTGGGGAGCAGATCTAGGGCGCCGGACCTGCTGCACGGCGGCGCGGCTCAGGTGAGTGCGGTGCGCGCGGGGCACGGGCCGCCAGGCTGGGGAGCGGCACCGCGGACGGCCGCCAGGGTGCCTTCACTTGGCGTCCCGGACTTCGTGCAAGTGAGCAGCGCTAGGTTAGTCGGGGCTGGCGCAGGTGGAGTGGATGTAGGGGGAACAAGGAAGGAGAGACCCAGGGTTTTTTCATCCTCCTCCCCTCCTGTCCTAGCACCTCAGCTCGGAAAGTCCCGAGGGACTGGTCTGTAAGGATAGGGACCTGGCTTTCTGCCTCTTCATGGACTGGAGTTCCCCCCCACCCCCTAGCAGAGTCGGGAGGTTCGCCCCTGCCCGGCGCTACGTGCCCGCAGCTTCTCACCAGGACCCTGTGGGGCAGCGGGAGCGAAGCGCTCAGTGGAGCCCGGGTACCACCAGGGGCCGGGCATGGGCGCGGGGACACTGTCAGCAAAAGTCACTCGGCCGAGGGAGCCTCTGGGCTGGGGAAGCCTGGGTCTGGTTCGCCTTTGCATTCGGATGGGGTAGGGAGGGGATGGGGCATCTCCCGAGGGGCAGCGGGGCTTGCAAGCAGAAAGAGTGAGGCGACATCCCTGACAGTAAGTAGCCTCCCTTTCGGAATCAGGAACGCGGCTCCCGATTTTCCAGGTTACTTTTTACTTTATTTGTTTGTTTGTTTGTTTATTCCGCCTCGTGCACCACGGGTAGTGGCGGCGCGTGAGGTTAGGAGTGGCGGGGCACGAACCCGCGGCGGAGCGTGGAGCTCCCTGCTCCCAAAGAGGGACTTACTCGCGGAGCCTGAGCTCTCCAGCCAGGCGGGGGACCGTGCGCTGCTCCCGGGAAGCGGAGGGCCGGCCTCGGCGGCTGCACTTGGAGCACAGGCCGATGACTGGATGGAGAGGCGGGAGCCAGAGCCGGGGTGCGGGCGCGGGGGGTGGGATGCGCCGGGCTCCGAAGTTGCATGTGTGGGCGCTGTGGGTATTCCATCTCAGCTGCCATCTCCCCTGTCCGCTGCGAGGGCATCCTCGCCTCCTCGCACACCCAGGGCCCTGTCTTGGGCCAGGGGTTGCATCTCTCCCTCTCCGCCCTCCTCCCTTTGCAGAACCAGTCGCATCCCTGCCTTGCCTCGCGCGAGTCTCGCTCGCTCCTCCCCTTCCCCCAGCGTTATCCCGGGCTATTTTTACCTACAACTTGTGCCAAGATGCTTTTGGGGGGGATTCTGGGGACGCAACTCCAAATCCAGTGTCTTTGGGCTGCGCTCCCAGAAGCAGTCTCCTGCTAGCGGGGAGCAGCCCCAGCGAGTGCTGGGGAGAGTGGCCAAAGGACTAAAGACGGAGTGCGTGCACGCCTCCTCCCGCAGCCAGAGCCCTCGGAGCGAAACCGGCCACCGTGGCTCAGCTGCGCCTCCCGCCACTCGCCCAGGGAGCTGGTCCCCAGACGACTCAGTCCCTAGGCGCCTGGGTCCTGGGTGTGTGGCCAGGTGTTGTGGCCGCAGTCTGTGCTCTGGCATGAACCTTCGAACCCACCATATGTTCTTGCTTTGCAGTCAGCTCTCACTTTATTTTGTTGAAGTGCAAAAATGCAATCACCAGCTTCCACACACGGGTTAATTCCAGAAATTACATTCTATTAAAAAAAAAAAAAAAAAAGGAGGGAGAGATAACCCCATGTACCTCCTCTCTGCATTTCTAAAGCACTTCCTTTGGCGTTCTGAATTATTCTTGTTTTTGCTTTTCTGATAACATTGGGTGCAATTAGAATAAGCCTGGCCTACTGAAATTCCAGATGAATGCTTCAACTCCAAGTCCCCTTTACCCTTTTCTTTATACGTCCGGTGCTTGGATCCTTCTCACCACCCCCACCACCCCCACCTCCACCACCCCCCTTCCCTAGGATTCCGGAAATAACATTGAAATGGACCTTTGTGTTACATAAGGTTTTCTCCAGCGTTAGGCAGAAAAAGATCAGCTTCTAAAGAAGCCTTTCTGGCCTTCAGTTAGCCCATCTAACTCTTTTGACTTTGACGGGGCTGGACACTTCATGACTAAGCACGCTAAAGTCAAAGCAGTTAATTCCAGCAGCAGCATAGCGTGAGGATCCCTTAGTGAGGTGCCTTAGGCTCTGTTGCTGGGCTGGGATCCACTGTGAAGCTGCTGGATATACAATGCACTGTAGCTTTAAGATGGGAGATTTTTATTAGGGGAAACTGGTGAAAGAACGGTACCTTGAACTTGTAAGTGGGAGTCTGGAAAAGCTATGGCTTTTTACTCTCCCTCGGTATGCCTGGTATATGAGGCCTCAAGTCCCCCAACCTAAAGCAGTGCCTTGCTCAGTGTAGTCAGTCAGTAACCCTGGTTAAAGGGAAGAGGTTTTGCTTTACTACTCTACAGTATAGTTGGGGCTTGTGTTTTTGTTGTCAATAAGAAGAAATTCTACTGGAAAAGTCCTGGGAGCTCTCTGAAGGCAAAAGCCATGTGGAAGCTTTTCTTGCCTTGAATTACAATTTGATGGTGAGGAGAGAAAGGCTCTAGGAAGAGGGACTGTCTAGTGTAAATTGCTTGCAGGGTGCAACCACCTTTCTGAGACCGCAACATCTACCTTCCCCTAAGTGGCACATACCCATCCTGAGGACCAAATCATGCTCTCTGTAGCAAGGCCAGAGTTTGGAAAGAGGGACAGTAATGCATGGATGTTCTGATGGAACTGAGGCTATACCCGCAGTCAGTGCTCAGACACCAGTTAGAGGGCCTGTGTGGAAGCCGGAGTCCCTGTGTGAGAGACAGTTGAAGCTGGACAGTAGCAACTTCCTAGCTGCTCTGTGGGAAATGCTGGAACTTTCCAGCCACTGCAGAAGGCAGTGACTTTCTAGTTGGTTTTGGAAAAGGCTGGGGTTGTTGCCCATCCATTTGGTGTTGTTGGCTTCCCTCAACCTGGCTACTTGACCTAGTGCTTTCTCTTGAGGCTGCCTTTTTTTGAAAGGGCAAGGAGAGAGAGTGCTAGGTGGATTTGAAGCCAGCTTCTTACTCCATGATCTTAGGCAAATGACTCTTTTCTCTGTGTGCCTCGAATTTTCTTCTACAAAATTGAGATTGAAGGATTATTATGAGAAAGTGAGAAAATATACTGTATATGAAAAGCATTTTGGTAATTATAAAACACTCATAGAATTGTACAGGGTTGTTTAAGTTTAATTGTAGTTTGGGTATGTCTGTGTGAATTATGTATGCTAAACATTAAATTAGGAAGAGGATTTCACATAACTAGCCAGTTTCTCTTTGTGATCACTCCACCGGAATTCTACCAGCATCAAGCCTTATTGCTTCTCAGAATTATTAGTTTGTTTTCAGGATCAGAGTTAACTTTTAGAGGTTTTCTGTTTGTTTGTTTTTGTTTTGTTTTGTTTTTTGTAAACTTCATGCATGCTATATGTCTTAAGAAAATCTGTTTGGAGGAAGGTCCCTGGTACTGATGAACCAGAAAGTAGAAAAGTCACAGATGAGTGAATCAGTCAGGGAAGTGAAACATAACCGGTTTCAGGAGATGACTTGCATCTCCCTTGTCTAAATCTGTCATCAGCATAAAGCACTGGCTCCCTATTGCATTCTAGTATTCAGAATTTGTCCCCAGAACCTAGCACAGTGCCTGGCACTCAGTAGATGTTCAAAATATATGCTTGGAAGAAGTGAATGAATGATTGAACTGAATCTTCACAGCAACCCTGAAGAACAGATGGCATCATTTCTATTTTAAAAATTTGGAATCTGCAGATCAGAGAATTTAATTAATTTTCTGAAGGTACAAAGGATTCCAGATTGGAATTCAGGTCTGTCTGTTCTCAATTCACTCTGCTGTACTGCGTGTAGTGTCCTCTTCCTCCATCAACACTTAAAATTCTGCAAGCGGTTGGAAGGTACCCAACAACCAAACACTTTCTTATGTAGGGGGCACCACCATCCCCTCATAGATGGATTTTTTGGTAGCAGGTGGCCTATATCTAGTTCCAAACCCTGAACTAGGGCTCAGTTGAATGATCCCATGTGGGGCCTGGAATCTTAAGTGACTAGCTAAAGGACACAGGGACAGTAAATGTTTACTTACCACCTTGGGTTCATGGGTCAAGTGGTGTCAGCAGTAGCATGGATGTCCCAGGGTGTGGTCCCAACAGTATCATTCCCATAGCACCATGTTGCCGTGATCTCTGGTACCCAAGTTCCCTTTATTTCTTCTCAGTTTCCAATCCTGGCTTTCTCACCAATTCCTAGATGCAACCATAGTCTTCAAGCAAGTTCCTTTTCTCTGTGAGTTAGCCAGAATTGTAACCAGCCGAGGCACAGCGTCTTGCTGTTCATCTTCAGGCCTGCCTCCGACGTGAGGCATCTCAGCTTCCTCTACCCATGGGGAATTAAGTCTGTAGCTTTTCCAGGCCGTTAGAATAATATTTACTGGGCCATGGTTTGCCAATAGTTATGTGCTACCACCAGAGGTCTAGAAAAATGAATACATTATTCTTCCAAGGAATAGCCTGAACATAACGGAAATAGAACCCACTGAGCATCTTTTTTTTTTTTTTTTTCTTCTTTCTTTCTCCTATTGTGTGCTTTTTGGCAGTTTTCCAGCAGGATTGCAAACTTAAATGACTTCAACAGCCAGGCAGGTGACAGCCTGAGTGGAACAGGCCTTGGGGTCCTGCTTGGATAAGGGGGGAGCTGTAACTCAGATCCAGCACAGAGGCTGCAGGTGGGACTTCGGGCCTGGTCTTGTTAGATCTGATTTTCTTTTCAAAACAGACTGTAATTTCACAGTATTATGTGGAATCTACTGACTTTTAATTGCCAGCAGCTAATTCAATATTTCTAAATATACCACATGGGCCAAACAAATCACTACTGTATGTAAGCCTCATATCTGTCCCACCAACCTCCAATTTATTGCCTCCGGTTTCCAGACATGGAAGGGAAATTTGGTTGGAATATGAGATTCGGAAGAATCAGTTACACAGAATATTCAGTCAAGAGTGTATGGGGTAGTGTAGACAGTGTTCTAATTAGTTATCATTTACATTTATGGAGTGCTTGTTTTAACTTTTTTTTTTTTTTTTTTTTTTTTTTTGAGATTCCCATGTCTCTTATTGGGACATGGCTCCCTCTCCGTGTCTCAGTAAGCAGCTACAGTGATCGCATTTACTCCTTTAACACATGTTTATTGAGTTCCAGCCATGTATCAAGTATTGTTCTGCTCTCTGGTGACACAGCAGGGAGTAAAACAGATAGAAATCCTTGCCCTTGTGCTCATCTTCTAGTGGAGGGGACAGACAAAGAGCAAGATAGATAAGCAAATCTCTCCTAGTTAGATAGTGGTGTGCTAAGGATAAAAAATTAAACCAGGGGAAGGTGAGAAGAAATGTCACGATACTGGGGGGGGGGGGGGCCTTAGGCAGATAGCCAGGGAGAGGGCAATTCAGTCTCTGGCTCAACATAATCAAAGTCAAGTTTCATTGCCTGACATAAAAGATTTTTCAGCATGGGAGACTGCATTCTTGATTGTACCCTGGGAATTGTGATTGTGGGCTAATCCCTGATCCTGGGCTACAGTCTCAATTTTAATGAAATGGTTGAACACATTTATTGAGTGTCCACCATGTGCCAGGTATGGCGTTAACTGTTAGAGCACATTGATAAGCAACACCAATCAAGGGACAGTCGTCAGGGACACTTTAGATCGGCATGAAAGACGTTATTTCATGACCATACGTGATTAGATAACTAAGGTGATGAGAATTGTGGTGAGGATGTCTTAACGGTTGGGTTTGGTGCTCAGAACTCTGACATTCAGCAGCTTTTTAATTGAGCATCACATATGTGCCAGGAACAGTCAGTTTAGATCTGTGCTTCTCAACCTGCTTTATGCCTGCATCCCGTCATCGGTGGAGGGTTTTTTTGAAGTTTTAATTACTTTATCTGGCAATGACATTTTTTATCATTACAAAATTTCATTTTGTATTATGAAAACAAAGTATTTCATAAATGTGTTCCGTGTGAGATGTATCCGTGTGACCTTGGAGCCTCAGATACACCTTCTCCCAAATCTGCCCCAGCCTTTGCTATTAACTGTTGTTGTCAGAGCGGTTGTGCAAGAGATTAAGAAATAGTTCTTGTTCTTGATGAGCTTACAGTTTAGTTTGGTAGTCAGATAAATTATCAAGTTTTTCCATAAAAAGTGATACATGCATACCTGAGTCATTAGGTAGACCATCCCAAGAATACCCCCCTGTCAGCATCCTCTTTTTTTCTTTCCTAGCAAGAAATTCCTCAGTAACATATTTGTGCAACAAGTATGTTTATCTGGAGTATCCTGCTTCTTGATTGGCTCACTGGCTTACTGGCTCTCACTCCCCCCCAGAATAAGTGCTTCATACAAGCAGGACCAGGAGGTGTATGTTTTCTCTGGTTTCTAAAACAGTATGTCTGGTTCCAAGTAGTTGTTCAGAAAAGAAACAGGCAGCATTTCTGTCTTGGAGCATTAAAAAAGGCTTTATAAGGGAAGAAATATTTTTAAAAAGAGAGAGATGCATGGAAAGAAAAGCCAAAGAACAATGATAAAACGTAGTTGAGATATATATGGCCCCTAACTCTTGTTGAGAACTCATTTGTGCATTTTAGGGATACCCAGTGCGGTCAGCCAGCTGAAGAACTAGCACGTTAGCACAGACCCTCTGCTGAATGGAAGCTGGCAGTGGAAAAGCATTCTGGCATGAAAGAAAATAGTCACGATAATTCCTTACTTTCACATAGTGCGATAATACCCACAGTATCATTTATCTCCTGTACCCAGCTCTGCAAGGGTCGCAAAAAAGCTCTTAGCATCTTCATTTTATCTTTAAGGAAACTGAGGTCCAGAAGTGAAGCAACTTTTCTTTCCTTCCCAGAGTGAAGGCAGCAGATACTGGATCCATGGCCAAGATCCTCTACCTGTGATGAGCTGATGGCTCAAGGTGGAGACTTGTTAAATCTGGGAAGGACTGGGTAGCCCACATTTCCTAGAAGTGAAGAAATACTTTTAGATTTAAAGCATTTGAGTTTCCTTGTATCCATCAAGAACTTCCATTTCAACCCTTCACATTCTGTCGAAGAATTTCCCCTAGAATTTCTGCAGACTAGGTACACATACAAGCTGCAGTGGGTCGTTTTATGTAAATGTGTTCACTCTTTAGTTTAGGAGAGTAAATCAAAGACCTGTATCAGCAGTTCAACTACAGTGGGAGAAAGGTGATTGCGAATGCAGCTGAAATGAAAAGTCTTGCTCGCCTGGCTGTGCTCAGAAAAATAAATACTTGAGTGGTAGCAGGTGACAGTGGGCCGGGAGCCTCCTCTGGAAAACTGGTTTGCACTTTATTTAAATGACTTCTCAAACCAGATTTTTCTCAGCAACCTGGTGGGAAGGAAGGGCAATGTATTTGTTACAGATTTCTGGAATTAGATTTGGGAGTTTTTTCTTGTGGTAGAAAGAACATGGCTTAGGAAGTCACATCTGTTAGTATTTCTGATGTACTCCTTATCTTACTGGTTGTGTTACCCTGAGAAGTAGACAATTTTTCTGGGCCTTAGTTTTTCTCAATATTCTAATGAGGACTAAAGGAGATCGCCGATATAAACCACCTGACACGATGCTCAGTAAAAGCTATCTTCTTGTGTAGAATTGCCAAATTTAGCAAATAAAAACACAGGACACCCCGTTCAATTTGAATTTCAGATAAACAATAATAATATTTTAGTATAGGTATATCCCAGATACTAAATACTGAGAAATTATTCATTGTTTAGCTGAGATTCAGATTGAACTGGGCATCCTGTATTTTATTAAATAGTCCTATTCTCCTGATAACAGTTCTGAAAGATAACTTTTCTGAAAGTTCTAGGACCATGGGAAGTTAGAGAATTGAGATTTCTGTCATCTGGAAGGTAAAATGACTTAGCCGTGGTATGGTCCTAGGTGAAAGAAAAGGCTTGTTTTCCTTGGGAAGCTAAGCAAATAACAGAACAGTCAAAGCAAGTCAAGAGTATTTGTTTGCTAAAAGGAAGAAAAGAAAGTGTAGACCAAAACAGGTCTCTGTGTGCATTTAAGAAGCAAGCCCAATTTTCACCCAGGCTATGAAGGTATGAGCCAGGTTACTCTCAACACCCTTCGGGAAGAAGGTATTTCAACCTCATGAGGCCACCGGTGTAGTAGTTAGTACACTAAGACAGCACCTGATTAAATATCAATATTGCTCCAACCTCGTCCCTGTAGGTCTGGATTTAGAAAGGCAAGGCTCACACAAGAGTTCCACTGAGCACACTGAAGGGACACTTTGTGCTTTGAAACTCACACCTGAAATTGTTCCTGCACCAAATGAATCCAAAGCTAATAAAACTGTTAGCATTTCAGTCTCGCTTCTCCCAAACAGATGACCTCAGGTTATAAATTGAGCTCAAGATCTGCCCTAAGACTGCTGGAGTATGTTATTCCGAGGACGACCATGAACATGTCGTATTTCCATTTCAGGTAGTGATCTGGTAAGGAACTAAATTAACAAGAATTTTGTTGCATGTGGACTTTCCAAAGCAGAGTTTTATGTTTTCTTTAAGAGTGAGGTATTGCTCATGCTGAAATAACCAATTTCTGTTGTATATAATATTAATAACTCCTCATTTAAACTGAGCTGCTTACCAATGGTGGAATGGCGTCATGGTTAGCCAGAAGGCTTAACCAGCCAGAGAGATCTGGTTAGAATCCATTTTGGTCCTTCTGAACCATGTCATAGGAGGTGAGTCATTTCACATCTCTAAGCCTCAGTCTCTACATCTCCAAAATGGGCGTAATTAAAATTATAGCAGAGGGTCATTTCACGTGCATTACATCAAATAATCTATGTCAAGCATTTACACAATGCCTGGCCCATGGTCAGCATTTAAAGGGGGGAAATATATACATGTATACATGTATGTGTACATATATCCATATATACACATATATATTTAATATATATATATATATACACACACACATATATTTTATATATATATAAAATAAGAAAAGAAAGCAAGGAATGCCTCTGGATTGCGAACTCAATGTCATGTCACAGAGACCATGAACTAAATCTCATATGTCATATTTGTAGGAGAGTGTCTCAGCCTTTTGCCCTTTGTATCCTTAGTCTTAATTTATAGAATTCAAACAAATCGTATTATTGATTTTCAGGCCAGCAGATTAGAAGCAGCAATGTAGAAAACGTATGGGAGGGTTAGTAAAGGGAAGACACAGAGAAAGTACAGGAGAGAAAAAGGAGGGAAATAAGGAGGGAGAGATGGCAGGCGAGAGGAGAAAAGAGAGAAGATAAGAGAAGACAAGGGAGCAGAAAACAAGAGAGGGTAGAAAACAATTAAGAGCAGACAATTTTGTGATATTTTGTGACAGTCCAGTCTTCAGCAGCCCCTGATTAAATTCTGATGCCGTCATTTAGGCAAATGCTACTCCCTTCTCCCTGTCCCAAGGCTTCTCAGGACCCCAGCATGTGCCCCATGATCTTGAGGGAAAGGCTCAAAGACTGTAATGGTCAAACTGGAAAGAATATGGAATATGATATAAGCAGTGAATTTGTGCATTTCTCCCAGTTCTGTGAAAACATAAAGTCACAGATAAAAACTGAAGACAAGAAACCGAGTGCCATCTTGTGGAGGGACTGACCACCATGCCTTTCGTGGTTCTCTTACTGTGTGGGGGTTTTGTTTAGTTTTGTTTTCAATTTCTATGAGTTAAACTTCAGCTCTTATCAAAGAGAGTTTCAGGCTGCTATATCTTCTGTCCCAATTCCTTCCTGTCATATGGTTCGCACAGGGCATGCTGGCCTCTCTCCTACACCCTGTCCACATGCACCAGGTGAACTGGTTATTTCTGGGATGAAGGATCCATCCTCATCGGTCACTCTGTGAGGCAGGATCATACCGGGGGCTAGAGCTTGTTCCTCAAACAGTTTGGAGCTCACAGTGACTCTAGGCACAAGAAAATGTCCCCTGATGTAAAAGGGAGTGAATTATTTGACATATTTGGCTTTGGGGAAATGATTTTGCTTCTTTGAACCTTGATTGCCTTACCTGTAAAATGGGTTTATACTTCCTCACGGACTTTTGTTGTGAAAATCACATCTTATAATGTATGCCAAAACAGGGCATTTAATAGTAATTATTAGTTTTTCTTGCTGTTAAGCCTGATTTTGATTGAAAAGCAGATTAAGAATGTCATCATGGATCTAGCTGCTTACTGCCTTCCAGTGCACCTCCTTCTTCTGGCTGATTCTCCCCTCCAGGTGGTGAGAGGGCCACAGAGTCCCCAAGCAGCTGGTCTCATCCTTGCGCTCATAAGTAGGAAGAGAGCAAGGCTGGAACCTCTCTTTTTTTAATCAGGGAGGGAAATCTCTCTCAAAAGCCTCCAGAAGATTTTCCCTGTAGGTCTCATTAGCCAAAAACTAGATCACAGGCCCACAGGTAAAAAAATAAAATAAAATAAAATAAATTACAGAATAGGAAACTGAGACACAAAGACATTTGAAACAATAAAAGAGAAAAAATACTCGAATATGGTAACCCCGAATTGATTCCTCTTGCCTCTGAGCTACTATTATTACACTTACGTTTGTATATTGCAATTGATGATTGATCTTGCTCAGCTTCATAACTTCTTTTTTATTGCTATCTTCAGCCGAAATACAAATCGTGTATCCTTCTGGCCTCCTCTTTTTTTCTCCTCAGCTCTGTAACTTTTACAACCATTTGCAATCTGCAATATTTCTCTATGTTAATCACTCCTGCTGACCTGAGCAATCTTTGCAAAACACCAATATGATCAGGTCTCTGCCCTCTCCCCTGATGCAAAATGTTCCATAGACTCCCGTTATTTACAGTATTGGCGATTAAGTGCAGCACTCTCAGACGCAGGAAGAAATCTCGTCCCTGCCACATCTCTTCACTGCAGTTTCACCGTAGGCAAGTTAATAATCTCTCTAAACCTCAAATATTCATTCATGATTTTTAATTATGTATTTTTCATATGCTCATTTATTTAATGTTTAATCTGTTCCAGAGGATTAAATTGTAGGAAGATGGGGACTTTGTCTAGAGACCCCAAACTTGGATCAAACCTGAAACAATTCCTGGCAGACAGTTCACATGCAAGAAATAGTCACTGAATGAAAACAAAACAAAACAAAACAGAACCAGAATCTAATACCCTCCTTTTCAAAGAGTTGTCAGGATTAAATGTAATAATGCATAGGATGATAATTTTAATGATAATGAGTTGAATTTAAGTATTTAATGCACATGGTGGGTGCCCAGCAGTTGGCCCTTCTTTTGCTGGTTTGTTTTTTATAATAAAAGCAGTGATGAAATTCCACAGCATAGCACTCACATTCTAATCTTTTACTCCTCACCCTTCTATACGTTTTCTGCTCTACACACCTCATAATCGGACCACAGGGCTGTCCATTGTTCCCCCAGATGATTCAGGAATATGGACATTGCCACCCTTTGCACATGCTGTTCCCTGCGCCTGGACCCTTTCCACCCTCTCCGTTCCTCATCAGGTCCAGACTGTGTCATTCTTCAGCATCTGTCAGGATGCTGTCCCAATTCACCACCTCCCTATTCCATAGTAAGTCATCATATGTGTGGCAGTCCTAGCTGAAGTCCAGCATGTCCATGTGAAAGGGACAGGATCTGATGAGGGTCTCTGGCCTGCTGCTGAAAGTGCCAGTTCAGGCTTTATGTGTGTCCCCTTCCTCTCCAGCCTGGTGACTTGCACTACTGAAGACAGTAGCTGCTCTGTCTTGCTGGCTGTGTGAAGCTTGAGTGAGCAGAGTCCTGCCAACGACCCACATGGTGCAAGCAGTCAGAGGAAGGAGGCGCTGAGACGTGGGTGTTGCCATCAGCCTAGCCTAGTGTGTCCTGGGTGAGGCACCACCTCCACAGTCATCCTAGAGTGCTCCTCATTTCACAGGTGACGTTGTTATAATTGCTTGTTGACTTGGCTGCATCCCTCAGGAAACAGCTCCCAGAGAGCAGGACAAAACACTTCTCATGCTATGCCACACCCCATGTGTCCAGTCCAAGTATCAGTCCATGCTCGCCAGATGAAATATGGATTGGTCGTGTGAGAGGGGGTATGAGAAAGGGCCTCCAGCCATGGTAGCTGGGAAGTGAAAGTACCATTACTATAAATAGAACTAGAAAGTAACATTATTATAAATATCAGTCTTTGAGGGGAGTCTGATCTTTCAGTTCAGATTTCCTGAGTTCAGAGGGCAGCTGGCCTTTGTCACCTCATAAGGAATTAAAGTGACCCAAGAAAATGGCCTCTGGATAAGGTCAGTGCCACCTGTGCTCTGTCCTTTCCCAAGCTGTCTCATCAGAGTCCTTATGAGCTTCAGCCTTTCCCCCACCTTCAAGGCACCTGTTCTGGGGACATCTTTCCACTTTCAATCTTACAGCTGGCGCCAGTTCCTGCCTGCTTCTGATCCCCAGCCATGGCTTCCTTGCCACACAAGTTCCAGGAAAAGCAGCAGAAGGGCTGTGGGTTGGCATAGGCCGTTTGTAGGATTTTGGTTGCGTAGGCCACCAGGCCCTGCTGATTTAAGCAAACCCATGTGTTTAAGATTGTCATCACCTGCCACCTTTTCTTACTGAACTGTTTGATTCTCTGCTAAAGGTGGCATATTATCTTAGAATAGTTGTCCTTTAAAAATGCTAGATTCACAGCTTCTTTATGCTTTTTGTTCTGCTTTTTCTTTGTCATTTGTCCCTCTCTGCATAGCGGTTAATATGGCACCATTTTTGCGCTTTCTCTGAAGTGTGTTTTCTTCTCATCAGCTTCCGGAATGTTGCCTTTCATGACTTATGACAGGACTCATTGTTATGAAATGTACCTTATTACCATCACTGTCCTTTCATTTTTCTTTTCAACTAATATCATCAAGCTGTATCGGTTGAGTGAATACCATTGAGGTTACGGGAGAGACACGATTGTAGCAACTTAAAGGAGGCCGGGAAGAGAGTCTGAGATATGCTTTATGGGCAAGACACCTGAGAAATGTTCTGTCTGGTGAAGACAAAACAGAGCTCAACACTTTTAACTGAATTCCGGTATCAATAGGGAAATACGAGTAGAGAAGGAAATGGAGTGGTGTGCCAGCTGGGCTAGCCTGTGTTTTAAATTATATCTAATTTAATTCCTATAGCCAGCCACGAGGACAGGCAGTGTTCCCTTTCTTCAGATGGGGAAACTGAGACCTACAGAGGAAAGTAGCTTCTCCAAGGGCCCATGACCAAACCAAGATTTAAACCCAGTTTCTTTGACTTTCTCACACTGCTCCAATTATTCCTCCGCTTGTATCTCCTTATCTATATAGTTCAGCCTGGAATCCAATTAGAAGTGTTGGTCTTTGTTTTGTCTTCACCAGACAGAACATTTATAAGGTGTCTTTTCCATAAAATATATCCCAAAGTTTCTTCCTGGCCTCCTTTAAGTTGCTAAAACCACATCTATCCCATAGTCTCCTTCATCTCCTTGGATCGGAAGTGTTTGTTTCCTTATCCATTTTTCCCCTTGCCCAGTGGACTCCTCGGGGTGGGGTCCCATCTCCTTTCTGTATTGCTGGGCAAAGCCCGACAGAGTCTGCACGTAGGAGGCCTGGCTACCTGTGCCCTGAGCAAATTCCGTATATTCCTGGGCAGTGTCTGAGTTTGCTAATTTTACAGTGTGGGGAGAGGGGAGGGAGGATAATCTACTCAAGAAGAAATCTCCTTAGAATCCAATTTGGAGACTTACAGAATTAAAAGTCTCTCTCCCTATAGATTTAAGCATTTGAAGTAAAACTATAGAAAGCCAATTCAGAGATAGCAGCACAGTATTAAAAGCCTCATTTAATGTGAACCATCATTCTTTGGCCAAACCTACTCATTTTCCATGGCATGTTGGACACTAATGAATCTGCTGGTTTAGTTTTGGTACCAATCTGCAATACAAAGCCGGGCCTGAGTGTTCACACCAGCTTTGCAGGGAAGTACCTATGATTGTTAAGGTAGAAAGCAGTGTGTCTGATGGACCAGATGAAACTGATCTGTAGTCAGTTTTATCCTTTAGACACCTCTGAAAACTCATTCTCATGGAAGCATCATATGGGTTGAAAACTTGTAGGACCTTGAGGCATGTGCTACCTTTGTTAATGCATGGATGGCCATGTGAGAGTGGCAGGAGGTTGTAAGAGCTGAGTTTATCACCTGAGTGACCACACACGCACATGCGCACACAGACATTATGCACCAGGTCCCTCTCTGCAGGAGCTGGAACTGAGCACATGAGGGAACCCTTCTAAGGTCCTGTCAAAGCCACTGATCACCATGGAAGAAAGAGCGTTGTGGAATATCCCACCTCCAGCAGATGCCTGCTTGTCCTTCTCCCACTCCCCAGTGCCTTTGCTTTTCCTTCATGTTCAATTCAGAGTTAGAGAAATAAATGAAGTTAAGAGAAGACAACTCATTTCACAACATTTTTTCTTTGATTTTGTAACACAAAACAAACTATTTCTAAATGTAACTCTATTAAAGTTCTCATCTCATAACACATTAATAAGACCAAAATAGTTTTCCTGTGTGACGTATGTATAGTCATTATTCTGTTATCTGTAAATCTCTGTGCCCTGCTGGCGAGCAGCCTGTCATTAGCTTGCTCACGGGCCTGACACTAACGTAATCACAACTTTTTCTTTTTTTTTTGTCACTTCCCTTCATTCTCCCTTCTCCACACCTTACACTCTGCATGGACCTGACTTGCTTGAGGGAAGGGACAGGGTGGATGTCAACTTTGTCTCCAATTCCCTATTGCCTGACACACAGCATGTCTATTTAGGTCTTGACTCTGAGCTGTGTATACTCTGGGCAGGCTGATAATTTTGTGTTCTCATATCCTGATATTCTTCAAAAGTTGCTTCACTACTTACTGAAAGAGAGGCTGTATGTTGCTGCGACGAGAATCAAGAAGCTGGACCCCTGTAACAGCTCTCAGTCCTCCTCTGTTCCTAAGCAATTCCACTCACTCCCAAACTTTCAAACCTCACCGAAGCAAGCAAAAGCCCCAGAGTCAACCACCTCTGCCCAGCCTAGAAGGTCAGTAAGCTGGCCCTTTAGAGTTAAGAGCAGGGAAATCTTATCCCACCACATGCACAATCCCTTTGCCCTTGCCCCAAGCTTTAGGTCTTCTTCTAATAATATTTTATTATAACTGAGAAACTTTTTTATATAATGCTTATCTTAGTTAATTTTGGCTGCAATAACAAAGTAGCATAGACTGGGTGGCTGATAAATAACAGACATTTATATCTCACAGTTCTGGAGGCTGGAAGTCTGCAATTGTGGGGAGGTCCCTCTTCGTGGGTGCTGATGGCCGGCTTCTTGTCGTATCCTTGTGTATTAGTCCGTCTGTGTTGCTGTAACAGAAATACCTGTGACTGGGTAATTTATAAAGAGCAGAGGTTTATTTGGCTTACAATTCTGGTACAGCTGCATCTGGTGCAGGCCTCAGGCTGCTTGTACTCATGGTGGAAAGCGGCAGGCAGCCAGTGGGTACAAGCAGAACACATGGTGAGAGGAAGCAAGAGAGAGAGAGAGGAGGTGCCAGGGTCTTTTAAACAACCAGCTCTCACAGGAACTAATAGAGCAAGATCTCACTCATTAATCCACCCACCTAGGGAGAGTATTATTCCATTCAAGAAGGATCTACCCCCATGACTCAAACAGCTTCCAGCACTGCCACATGAGTTTTGGTGGGGACAACACACCCAAACTCTATCACCTCACATGGTAGAGAGTGAGCTGACTCTCTGGCCTCTTCTTATAAGGGCACTTATCCCATTCATGACAGCTTCACTCTCATGACGTGATTACCTCCAAGGCCCCAGCTCCAACTCCATTGCAATGAGGATTAGACTTTAACATATAAATTTTGGAGAGAAACAATCATTCATCCCATAACAGCATAACATTTTTTTCTCCATCTTGTTTTGTTCCAGTAATGACTGAGGTCTATGGGTCAAATGTGTCTCCCAAAGGTCATATAATGGAACCTTAATCCCCACCATCACAGTGTTAAGAGGGTGGGAAATCCTATTATGGTAATTGAAAGCCACCTTTCAATCTTAAAGGGGTGATTAGATTGCGAGGACTGTGTCCTCCTGTATGGATTGATCCATTCATGGAATAATGGGTGTGGTTCTGATGGCTTTAAAAGGAGAGTGAGTGAGAATCTTAGCTCTCTCTCGCATAGCCATTTCTCTATGTGATACCCTGTGTTGCTATAGAGTCACCACCAGGACAAAACCCTTACCATGTGTATTCCCTGGACTTTGGATTTCCCATTCTCTGAAACTATAAGAAATAAATTTTATTTCTTCATAAATTACCCAGTTACAGGTATTTTGTTATAAGCAACAGAAATGGACTAATACAGTAAGCATACTTCATAGATTGTTCCCTAGTCTAACTGATCCACCTCTTAATCAATTAAGGTCCTAGGTTCAATTAACATACATTGAATGAGCACTAAATATGATGTGAATACAGCAAGTGCAGTTTGAGAGACCGTACTGAAGGCAATAGTCTTTTAACCCACTTGAGGCAGTGCTATTCCCCCACCTCCTTACAAAGACCTCAGCAGCTTAGACATTCAGCATATGTTGCTACCTTTAACTGATGAAATGTTAGATTGAGGCTGGAACAAGTGACGAAACTTTGTGGTTAACTTTTAACAGTAATCATTTTGTTTGTAATTTTGGATAATGATATTTTGCTATGACAGACAAGGAAGCTTCTTACTTCTCTAAAGCCTTCTAAAGTTTTAGATGGATATTAAAAAATCTTAGAATTTATGATCCAATAATTTTCCCTTGTAAACAAGGCTCTGAGCATTTCTGTGTCTTACTCAAGGTCACATGGAAGCAAGAGCAGAACTGGAGACTGGATCCCAGCTCCTGACTCCCAGCTAGGCACCCTGTTCACTCAAGGGCAATGGTCCCTTCTAGCAAAGAAGACTTTGTGGAGATGCATTTTATGTGCCTGTAACTGTCTGTGTTTGTGGTATTGATTACCTGAATAGGACCTTTATCAGCTGCCACAATGGAAGACAAAAGTCTGACAGTGACAATAGCTGACATTTGGTGGCATGGTTTGCTCTTGGTCACACAGAGGTGGGGGTTAAGCTGGGATTCAAACCCACTCTTAGCCACCAGCCTCCCCACTCTGAGCTTCTATAATTCATCTTAATGATCCCTGAATCCCCCCACCCATTATGCTTGCTTGTTTCAAATACTTCATTTAAGTAATAATGCTTAATATTTAAGAGTATAAAATATAAATCACTTTGCATCAACATTTGAAAGAATGACCAGGCCCATCATGATTTAACCGTATGAATACCATTGTCCTTAATCTGAAGATATAGAAATTATCATGAGAGAACAAGAGGTCACAGACTTGCTTGTGTGGAGTGCAATATCTAGGTGCTATTCCTCTACATAGACTACATGGCAGTTAAATATTTTGAGTTCAGCAAGATAAAGCAGGTATCCTCTGTTTGAAGTAAGTTTATTATAGATAAGTTAAAGCTTGATTCAGAGGCAAATGAGTTACTAATTCAATTTGTAGAACCCAAGGCATCAGAATAAAGGAACATTCAACTTGAATAGCAATTTTTTTTTTTTTAAATGTTCAAGTAAGGAACAAGTAGAAGTAACAGTAGGGTGTATGGGGGGTGCAGAGGAACGAACTGTGCACTGTTGCTTTGTCCAGTGCCATCACATGCACAGTGACAGTATTATTCGGAAAAGGAAAATACATGGCCAACATAAAGTCAGAGCCTGCTGTGCTACTTTTGCTGTTTTCATGCCTCCTTTTCCCTGAGCCCCTTGCAGACATCAGTGCGTCTTAGTCATTGTCAACCCCTGGTGTGTTTTGTGATGCCTGATGATACTAAGGGCTCACTTAAATATTAGTTTTAAAAAGATCATAAACCAAGAACATGTATATCCAAAAAGAAAGATAAAAAAAAAAAAAAAAAAAAAAAAGCTTTTGGGCCAAACTGAGCAGAAATTTCCAAGACTTCTCCATTAGCTTTTCCCAAGTTGGAATCTGTTCATGATGAGGTGAAGTTGTGGGACTCATGCTCAGGACTCTCCACTTTGCTGCAGTGCCAGGACTATTTGTCCTCTCCTGTGTCTCTAGTTTCCTCAGTAGGGCTCTGGAGCCTCAAGCTGTGATCCCCACTGGCTCCTACACCTCGTCTCCAGAAACACGTCCAATAACCTGGGCTCCCCACAGCAAACCCCCCACAGGCTAAGACCTCTCTTGCACCCTGCCCAGCCCTATCTCCTGCTGCAAGCTCCACTCTGAATGAATGCTCCTGTGGGACTTTCTGCTCAGCAAACCCCACAACACCTCCCAGATCATGCCTGAACATTATCTTTTCTGTGGAGTCCTACCAGGCCCTCTCTGCTCCTCTGCTGGCTACATCTGTCTCCTCGGGACTCTTACACTGCCCTGGCTGGATCTGTGTCCACTCCGAAACCTAGGGATTAGTTGTTTCCACCTGTGTTTTCATCTTACAGGGCACTCCTTGAGGACATCAAATGGATTATTTTGGCATCCCCAGAAATTCAGTACAATCTTAGAAATAGCATAGATGCCTTGTAATCACCAATGGGTAAAGTGCCGACCTTCGGCATCCATCTTTGCAAAGTTGCCTTTCAGTCTTTTTTATTTTTTTTATTTTTTCTTTCCTTCACCTTACATGACAACTAATATCCATTTATTACATTCATAAAAATCGGGACTTTTCACATAAATGTTCGTAGTTGAATCTTGAAGAATCTGAGGATCAGAACACACTGGTCTATGGTCTCCAGCAACATCTGCCAGAGCCAGCCTCCACTGTCTGTTTAGAAAGATCACATGCACAGCCACTTGCCACAGTCCTCCCACTAGCCAGCTGGTGTCATACGTGGGTGTCACCTACCTGAATGCAGGAAGCAGCTGTGTGCTGTCCTGGAAAGACACAGCAGAGGCCTCAGGCAAACTTCAAACTTTTTTTTTCTCTAATACTCTTTCTGAGGACTGTGTATTAGTCAGCTTGAGCTGCTATAACCAAATACCATAGAATGGGTGGCTTAAACAATGTACATTTATTTCTCACAGTTCTAGAGACTGGAAGTCCAAGATGAAGCTGTTGACAGATTCAGTTCCTGGCGAGGCCCTCTTCTTGGCTTGTAGATGGTCACTTTTTGCTGTTTCTTCACATGTTGGAGGGCGGAGAGAGAGAGAGAGAGAGAGAGAGAGAGAGAGAGAGAGAGAGAGAGAGAGAGAGAGAGAGACTGATCTCTCTTACTCTTCTTATAAGGATGCCAATCCTATTGGATTAGGACCCTGACCTTATGCCCTCATCTAGACCTAATTATCTTCCAAATCCCCCACCTCCAAATACTATCATATTGGGAGTTAGGGCATCTGCATGTGAATTTGGGGAAGACGCAAACACTTAGTCTGTAACAGACTGGCCCAAGAAATGAAACAAATCTTCCATCCGCCATTCCTCATCCAGGAGAAGGATTTACTTTGGTTCGTACATATTTGTTTTCAGCTGGAAGCTATTCTAATCTTCCCTGTCCCAACACAAAAGAAGCATCGATTCCCATATGTTTGGGGACAAGTGCGATAGGAATCAGGAGACCTTGGCTTTCCACTCAGTTCAGCATCTACACACTGAACCTTGGGGTTCCTGTTCTCTGCCTACCTCACTTTCACTTTCTGCAAAATGATTGACGGCACATGGCCCTTTTGCCTGTGATGTCTTGTGTGTTTTTCTTGGCCATTTTTGGGGAAACACCTTGGATCCATGGGTGCTCATCACCTGTGGGGTGATGAATAACTGTCCACCTCAGTTGGGGAAGTTCCTGCAGCAGATATGACACCTCTCAGAGGTGGAGTCACACCTGGAGCAGGAACTGAACCCACACACACCAGAGTGGGCTGAGGCGGCCCAGCTCCTGTCTCCTGTCTGCTGGCAGGGCCCCCTTTCCAGTCAGCTTCCCTGAGTAATAGAAGAGGCCCCATCCGCCCTCCTGTCACAGAGTTGTGCCATGCACTGCTGGTGCCAGTGTGTTTCTGCTTCTAATGAAGGATTTATTTAGGTCACTGCTGCCTTCTGTGCACAGCAACACAGACTAAGTATGTTGAAAAGGAGCGCCTCGTCCACTTCTTTCACTAGGGCCTCGCCATTGCCCACACCTGGCTGCTCATCATTCATTTGGGAGCCATTTATGAAAGACCTACTGTGTGCCCTTCCACAAACACAGAGCCAGGAGCATTTCTTTGTGTTGCTGTACTTTCTTCCCTGAGCCTCTGTCGGGTTGAGTCACTGCAGTACTCTAAATCGTGAACAAATGCGTTTGACTAATTATCATCCCTGAATCCCATTTATGCCATACGGCATAATTTTTTTTCTTTAGGGACGAAAATAGCATGATTTGAGGGCTTGCCAATGGCTAGGCAATATGGCAATATCCTAAGAACTCTCTATATACAATTTTATTTAATACTGCACAAAACATACACACACACACACACACACACACACACACACACACACACACACACACACACAGCCAAAGTATTCAATCTCAGGCTCTGAGTTTCAGGGCTGTCTTTCAGATTTTAAGTTACAGAGCTGAGATTTAAGCCTGGATTTTTGGCTCTAAATCCTCTGTTAATTCCAGCATCTCCTGTCCATCCTCCGTCTCCCATAACACTGCCTCTATGGCCGGGCTAATCGCTCTCTATTTTGCCTACCAAGGTTGTTTTCAATCCTGGAATTAAAAACAAACCACCACCACAACAGCAAGAAACATAGACAGAGAACATGTCCCACCTATGCCTTAGACCAACATATTTAGAATCTGAATGGACACATGAAGTTAACAGGGATTTTGCCATTCCAAGGACTATAGGTGAACATACCAGCTCTCTTGGGAGCTTGTTAGAAATGCAGAATCTCAGGTCCCTTCTCACACATCCTGTGTAAGGATCTGCATTTTTAACTAGATCTCAGGTGATTGGTGTGTACATTCATATTTGGAAAACACCATGGCTGGTGATTGTAACTGTGCAGGCAGAACTCCTGGGAGGAAAGCTTTAGTAACCTCCTATCCGAACTCGTCATCCAGATCCTTGGGCCCTAATCTTTCACCTAGTCTGAAGAATAATGTTGTGTTGGGTTGATCTCAGACTACCCTGTGGGACAGGTATCATTTATCATTCTCATTTTATCGTGGAACATTCAGAGACTCAGAGACGACACTGACATTTAAGAATCTGGCCCCAAATCTCTGCTCCCATTACCACACCATGCTGCCCTTTGGCTTGCCAAGGTATCTCTTTCCTTCAATCCTAGACAGTTATATTTATTATTCAGTTAACCTTTTGTAAATATGGAACCTCCCAGCATTTCCAAGGATTCAAGGGAGCATAGAATGTCTGGAGGTAGAGGCATTCATAGTCCTCCTTTTTTTCAAGGGGAAAATGGGACTAGTTACACCTATCCCCCCACCCCCTCAGATGGTAAATGTGGTCCAAGGAAACTTATTAACTGATCTTTGGTCCTTTCTATCCTGAACTCTTTCCACCCCAGCCCACCTCATAGCAATTACCATAAGTAAATCCAAACAAAAGTGAATGTCAACATTTGTTGAAGAGTGTCATGTACAGGAAATTTGGAGAAAATAAATATTTATGCAGGCCTTTAAATATCACTGTCCTTTCATAGACTGACAGGCACAAGCTAAATCTATTTCCTATTTCTTGGTTTCCAAGATGAACTGCCAAGCATGGAAATTTGACACCACTGCAACTTGTTCTTAAGTAGTTGTGCAAAGATGAAAATGAAGACATTTTGACACCTAAAGATGAACAAATAATCTTATATTTGGATTGCCAAGAAGTCTTCTTGGATAAAAAATGACAGTTCTGCTGTCCGAACTGTCTTTATTCAGGTTCTGTACATTGCAGAATATTAAATCACTCAACACCGTGACATGCTTGGAAAAAAGAAGTTCTTGCATAGCAATATCGTAGAACGCATACTTTCTTCTATCTTATCGTGCTTTTGTGTAAGCTGCCCTCTCTGCCTGGAATGCACTGCCCACTGCCCACTGGGAAGCATTACCACACAAAGGGGAAAAGAAAAGCACAGTTGAGGCTTTAGAAATAGCCCATGGAATTTCAGTTTTGATACTTCCTGGTTCTTTGACCTTGAGGAGGTCATTTAATCTTAATAGCATGTTCCCATATGGGGAGAAAGGCAAACCACTAACATTTGTTGAATGCCCACTGTGTGCTGGGAACTGTGCTACATATTTAGCATGGGTGATCTTACTTAATCATGGTGACACTCATATGAAGTAGGTTTAAGCCCTTTATGCAGAGTGGCACATTGAGCCGCAGAAAGGTACGAAACTTACCTGAGGTCAGTTAGCTATAAGAATTCTATGCACAAAGCTAAATAGCTGATTCAAATATGCTATCTCCTAAAGGAGATAGAATATGAGGTCTAATAATAATTTAATTAATATGTGTAAAGAAATAATAGTTTAATCCTAAATGTAGTTAGTTAGTTTAGAAGCAAAGCAAATGAAAACTCAAAACCAAAAAAACAGTGTTTTGAGGCCTGGCCCATACATTCAACGTCCAGGTGAAGGGGTGTGTTTCCAAAGAGGTTTCTTTTTTCATAATATTTGTTGGGGGTGGAGTTTTAAACAGAGAATTTAGAAAATTTCTCAACCTGTTGAATTTCTTATTAGTGTTAAATTTAACAAGTTAGAGTGAAGCCATTAAATATTCAACTTATCTCCCCTAGCTATAAATCTATAGTCAGAAAAAACTCCAGTTAATGTTTTTTGCTTGTTTGTTTTTGTTTTGTTTTGTTTGTTGTTTTTTTTCCACATAGATCTGCACTTCAGCGGAAAAATATATTATCACATGGCATTTTTGAGTTTCTGGTCATTGTAATGGTAATTTTTCATGCTAAATAAATAAACTTCTGTTAAAGAAAAAAAAAAAAAAAAAAAAAAAAAGAAAACATAGGGGAAACACTCCAGGAAGTAGGAGTGGGTACAGAATTCATGAATAGGACCCAAAAGACAGAGGAAACTAAAGGTAAAATAAAGAAATGGGATTATATCAAAGGCATTTCTCAAAGGAAGATATATGAATGGCCAACAGACACATGAAAAAATGCTCAATATCACTCAACATCTGGGGAATGCAAATCAAAACCACACTGAGAGAACATCTCACTCCAGTTAGGATCGCTAACATCCAAAAGACTGAGAATGATAAGTGCTGGAGAGGTTACAGAGAAAAAGCAACTCTTATCCACTGTTGGTGGAGCTACAAAATGCTGTAGCCTTTATGGAAAATGATATGGAGCTTCCTCAAACAATTACAGATAGATCTACCATATGACCCAGCGATTCCACTGTTGGAAATATACCCAGAGGAATGGAAAACATCATGCCGAAGGGATACCTGTACTCTGGGGTTTATTGCAACACTATTTACAATAGCCAAGAGTTGGAACCAGCCCAAATGTCCATCATCAGATGAGTGGATAAGGAAACTGTGTTATATCTACACAATGGAATACTACTCTGCTATCAAAAAGAATGAAATGCTACCATTTGCAACAACATGGATGGACTTACAGAAAATTATATTGAGTGAAACAAGTCAGGCACAGAAAGAGAAATACCACATGTTCTCACTTATTTGTGGGAGCTAAAAATAAATAAATAAACACACAAACAAATAAAAGGTGGGGGTGAGGGGAAGACATAATAACCACAAAAAATTCCTTGAACTATTTAAGTCAAGTGCACAGATATGATGTGGGAGGGGTAGAGGGGGGGTGGAGAGGAACGGGTAAAGGGGCATGAAAACCAAATACAATGTATTTTGAGAAGTAAAATTAAATTAAATTAAATTAAAAAAGAGAAAGGAATCATATAACAAGAAATAAAGAAGGTAATCCTTATATAAAAAAAAAAAAAAAAAAAAGAATTCTAGCCTGGATCTGTCCAATTGCAAAAGTTTCCTTGCTTTTTACCTTTCTTCACCACCTTTTCATTGCTTAAAAAATATAAAATGAAATGAGAACAACCACCTCTTGGTATTTTTGCAAGTGTTACAAGAGACAGTTCACACACAAGTGCTTACTGACTGGCACACAGTGGGTGCTCAGCAAGTGATCTCTTTCTTTTCATACCTTTTATTAAATCCCATAAACTACTTGTGATCTGGTGTTTTGAACATCCCTGTTACTCTGGAGGTTCTTGCCTGACACCATCTCTTGCTGTGGGGCTGCAAAGGTGTCCTGCAGACAGAGAGATGGCTAGCATCCATCACTCTCCCTAATGCATTAAACATACCTCTTGTGAAATATTCTAGTTATTTCATCTTATCCATGAGTACATTCTAGTGGTGGGACTGAGAGAATATATTATAGTTAATTACATTTGAAATCTAGGTCATGATGTGAATTATGTAATAAAGAGACTTAGGGAGAAAGTTAAAATATTTTTGAAGGGTTATTTTATAGCTTCCCCTCCTTTTTTAATTAAAATATTTTCTAGACTCTCAGGTGGTCAGGGCCAAGCACCATTAGAAATGTTGAGTCCCCCTTTTGAACATCTGGCTTCTGCTTGACTCTCTAGGGATGGAAAACTCACTGACTTTCAACACAGTCTTTTTCATAGACAGGCTGTGAAGTTTTTCTTTCTACTAAGTTAAAATCCTTTCCCAGTAACTTCCAGCCATTTGCCTAACTGTCCACTTCATTAAGACAGGTTCGTTCAACAAGTGGGGTCTCTAACACCTACTATGTATCAGAAAGATGCAGCAGAGAAAGGCGAGACTATAACAAGGAGGATCTGACATGTCCATTATTGGGGGGAGAGACAACAGTAAACAAGCAAATGTAATTTTGCATAGTATGTGAGGAATATAAAATGTGATGATGTGAAAGAAAGTGTTTAAAGAGAGAGGTTGAGCTCACATTTCAAGGGAACCTGTCATTTGCAATAAAATATTAGTGATAAGAAAGAGCCAACCCCAGAAAGCCTGGGGCACAGCATCCCGGAAAGAGGGAGCTGCAAATGTCAACACCCAAGCTGGGATGAGCTTGGTGAGCTCGAAGGGCCAGAAAGGAGAGTGAGGCTGGGGCTTGGGTTGAAGGAGCAAATTGAGGCCAGAGAGGGAGGTGGGTGTGTTTCTAGGGGTCTCTCCAGCCTGAAAAGGAGTTTGGCTTTCATTTCAAGTGCAAGGGAAGCTTCCATATGGAAAATTCTGTGGACTCTCCCTTGGATTCCCCATGCCTGGCAGGTCATTAATGTCTTCACAGTGGGGCCCAGGGAAGCCCAGTGCTGCTGGTGGGAAGGACTCTGGTCTTTTGAATTCTTGAAACTCAAGCCTTGGTTTATCACTGCGGTACCCAGAAAACAGCCTCCTTAATAAAAAGGAATAATCAGAGAGGTGGCTAGGTCCCCCTTAGGGACCTTTTAACCCATCTACAAAAGGAAAGAAGGGGTTCATTTTGTCTATCCTAGCAAGTATGAGCCTTCAGAGAAATTATGTTGCTTATTAAAAAATTGATGCCAGTCATGAATGCTTAACAGGACCAAGGAATCCAACCAAGGGCCACAGTCACTACTCGCACACTGACTCCCAACAGTGCCAGGGGCTGAAAGGGACACTGAGGTTTCTGGCTTTGTTCGCTCAGAGTGTTTGAATCCTTGCTCTGCCTCTGTCTTTCTAGACAAACCATTTTTTTTTTCTCTGAGCCTCACCTAATAATAATAATATTAGTTCCGTTAAGGACTTGCAGTGAGGATTTCAGGGAGCCCTGTGTGCAAAGTTGCCAGCCTTGCTCCTGCTAAAGTGCCACAAATGCCCCTGAATGGAGCTGCAATCCCTGCTTTTGCCAAGGGACGCGGCCACGGCTGCTAGGTGGAGTGGAGCATTTGGTGTCAGTGCCTGTGACAGCTACAGGCTGCAAACATTCAGAAGGCTCCATGTGTTCCATTTTACCTGGTCTGTTTCTTGAGGGAGTATGATGGATTTATCTTTGTCCTGACTGCAAGTTTAAACAGGCCTTTTGGTCCTTTTCCCGTTCAGGAAGGCTCCTCATCTGTGAGTGGGTAGGGATCTTGCTGTTAGGAGAGTGCTTTGCACACTTAAACAGCTTTCAGATTAAGAATCACAGCTGTGTTCTGTGCTTTCTACCTCTGTGTTCTTCACCTCAGTTGCCACCAGCCACCCATGGCCTTGAGATGTGCTGTAAGGGTAAATATAGACACACCGGATTTTGAAGACATCTTACGCACAAAAAAAAGCAAAATATCTTATTAATTTTCATACAGTGGTTATACATTGGAGTAATAACATTTTGGATATATCAGGTTATATAAAATACAAGGGTACGTCAAAAAGGTTGTGGAAAAATAGAATTAAAGGATAATATAAATCTTTCCATGAACTTTTTGAAGTACCCTTGCATATTATTTCTTTTTTTTAATGTGGCTCCTTGGATTAGGTCATTTTTTGTTGCCTATAAGAGAATACCTGAAACTGGGTAATATGTAAAGAAATGATATTTCTTACAGTTTTGGAGGCTGGGGAGTCCAAAGTTTAGGGAACACATCTGGTGAGGGCCTTCTTGTTGGTGGTGACTCTGTATAGCCCTAGAGGCTGTCACTCACATGGTGAGAACGAGCTGAGTAAGAGAGAGCTAACCTCCTCACTTGCTGTCCTTTTAAAGCCATCAGAACCATGCCCATCACCACCCATTAAACCATTAACCCATTACTCCTTGAATGGATCAATTCATTCACTAGGGCAGGGTCTTTGGATCCAGTCACCTATCAAAGGCCCCACTTTTCAAACACCATAATTGGATATTCCATCCTCTTAATGCTCTTACAAGGAAGGTCAAGTTTCCAAAACATGAACCTTTGGGGGACACGTTTGACCCATAGTACTCCTGAAAAATGTAAAAGTTCTTATGTAGCTCACTTTCTATTTCTGCTGAATGACCCTGATACACATTATCTCATTTGGTTTCAAAGTAACCATTTGATAGCTATTTTACAGATGAAGAAACTGAGGCTAAGAGAGGGTCAGCCAGTTTGACTAAGGTCAAGACTAGAGACAGGAATACTCACTCCATAGCCTGGGCAGTTCCTTTTGACCGTTTAACTGAACAGAACAAATGAGCGAGTTTGACCCTGTACTGTCTATGCCCTTGGTGCCAGCTGATTCTGGAGTTGGTGGCCAGAGAGTGGTCACAGCTAGGCAGGTTTGGTTGGGTCTTTCTTCTTTGGGACTGCAAAAACATTGTCAGCATTTTACTTCAAACCTCTTACTTGAGAGACAGCAGTAACAGCCACTGTATGGAATTCAGGAGCCACAAGTTCTAGGCCCTAGATTTTCTATGTGACTTTGGGCAACTCATCTCAGGGTTTGGAATACAGGGACCAAATGGCTCTTTTCTGCCCTGATATTTATAATTCCATTGTCAGAATCATGGTGGCCCAAATGACTGGCTTACAGTTTCAGCTGAGCTTGGGGACCTTTTCTGAGTGTTACTAAAAGGCCCAGAAATTCTAGCTGTGTCCCTAGGAAATCCAAATTACCAAACCACAGTATACATAGCTGTAGTCAAACAATGTATGGAAACATGAGTATTATCTTTTAATTTTATTTTTCTATGAATTTTTTGAAATACTGTCATTTGCATGTGTGTGTGTATATATATGTATATACATATATATGTGTGTGTGTGTGTTTGTGTGTATGGTATGTGTATATGTAAGACTGTAGCTAATATTAAGACTTTAGCTATATGTAAGATTTTAGCTAATATTCTTACCAAATACTTCAAATAGTTTTGGAATGAAAAAGATCTAGACATAAGTAAATACATTTTTAGAAAGTATTAAAGTAGAAACAAGGAGACTTTAAACTACTAACTGCCCAGATTTTTTTTTTTTTTTTTTGTAAAGGACAAACTATATTTAGTTTCTTCTCTGCTGTCTGCTGGTAATTCCCCTCTAGAAAAAAAAAAAAATCTCAGATGTGAGCTGTGCTAACCAGGATGCCTCATGTTAGAGTGGAAAGAGCAGTCAGGCAGTATGAATTTCAGACCCGCTCTGCCCCTGTCACTCAGGTATTGAATGATTTGGATCTCGTGTTGTTTCCTGAGTCTCAACACAGAACTGTAAGATGGGGATAGCAGTGCTCCCCACACACAGTACAGCACTCTACTGTGCTGTAGTTGTACCCCCCTTTCGTCACCCACCCTAGCCCATGCCACATGTGCACATACATGCACACACACGTAAGCATGCACATACATATACACACAAACACACAAACACACACACACCCAAGCATGCACATGCACACCCCAAATGTGAAAAAGGAAAGAATAACTGGTCCATTTGGTTGACCCACATGGGCAATTAAGAAGGAAATGAAACTTGACTGAAACATACTGAAACTTTCAATTGACTAAAGCAAATCGCCCATTAAATTGAGCTTATCCAATCAGTAGAACCAACCTGAAACTATGTCCTGCCTGGCCATCCCTCCCTAAAAAAAATTTTTTTCCCCCTAAAGAGGTGAATTGCTGATCTCTCCCTTCCCTTCTCCAGTGTTCTGTGGTTTTCCAAAGGCTTCCATCTGTTTAATTGCTTACTTTTTAGTACATGTTTTTCAAAGCAACTAACACAATTAATATCTGAGGGAGGTAGATTGATTGGTTTGATCATTAAAATGGAAGACCTGGATTTTGTTCTTTGTTTATACATTCTGGACAATTTTAAACTGATGAAGTGAATTTTAAAGCTGCTATAAAGCAGGTGATAGAGAAGATTTTCACCAGCTTTGTAAATACTACAGTCCCCAAGTCGGGCCTGTCTCTAACCCTTCTTTAATGAGTTTAAAAAGGAATGATTTAAATGAGAGCTTCCAGTCTCCTCTTTTTGGGAGAGCGTCAGTCACAGATTATGTATCAGCTCCTTGAAAATATGAACTATGACTCATCTGTCCCTGGGAACCCCATAGCATCTATACCAGCAGTGCCTATGTCCTTGCGGGACTTTATTGCCTAAATGTGATAAATCTCAGAGAGGTAAGGATATGTTTGGTAGAAGGAGGAAGTTTGTGGAAAGTGAGCCCTACATTTAGTTTTGAATTTGAGATATGAATTCTGAAATGGACTGAAACTTGTGTCCTTAAACAAGACTGTCATCTATAAAATGGTATCGGTAACTGCCCTGCCTTCCTACCTTACACTGTGGGGTTGCGGTGACAATCAACTGAGCCAGCTATGAGAACACTTCATGAATACTACGCTTTGTACACACGAAGGCTTTTTGTTCTTTCTAGTAACTTCACCTGCTTGTCCCTGTAGGCCCACTTCAAACATCCCATCTACTATAAAGCCATCCCCCACTATTGTAGGCAAAGCGAATAAACACATCTCCTCATAGTACCCTACCTAAACTACAGTTATAACATATATCACCCTGAGACCCATAGTCAGGCTGCACAAACTCACCTTTGCCAAGGTCATACTGCAATACAAACGACCCCACAACTCAAGGGCTTAACCCACAGTTACCCATTCTCGCTCTGAGCTGGGCAGGCTGTGCTGCACACAGTGGACTTGTGGGGTGGCTCTGATGAACTTGGCTGTCATCCTCCCCCTGGGACCAGTGGCTGGCCAGGCCACGTTCTTCTCATGGCAATGGCAGGAGTGCAAGAGGGCAAGTGGAAACTCACAAGGCCTCTTGAGCCAGGCTGGGGATTGCAAAGTGTCACATCTGTCTACACACACTACTTGTGAGTCCATGGTAAGGGTTGGATGCAGGGTGAAAATCTGGGACTAATTATTTAGTCTTGCATACAGGTTCGCCTACCCGATTAGATTGGCAGCCCCTGACAGGGCAGGTGGGAAGCAGACACAAAGCCTGCTTCTATATTACCTGCCCCTCTGCCAGGGACTGGTGGGTGGTAGCTATTTTGCTGATGTTTGCTGAGATCCAAAGGACCTTTCCAATCCTTTCCTTTATAGCAGGGGTTGGCAAACTATAGCTGTTGGGCCAAACCTGGCCTGTTTTTGTGCAGCCAGAGGGCTAAACATATAAATGGCTGCACAATAAATAAACAGGAAAATAATATGTAATGATACATGAAAAGTATACATAGAAGATTTAAATCTGCGTCCATAAATAAAGTTTTATTGGAACACAACCACACCCGTTTCCTTGTATATTGTCCATGGCTGCTTTAGATCTGTAACAGCATAGCTGGAATTGAAGTTGCTGTAGAAACCGTATGTCCCCCACACCTGTGATATCTACTCTCCAGCCCTTTACAGAAAGTGTTTGTCACCTTCGATTTGATAGGATAAAGAAACTGAGAGCGTCCCAGAGGGCTCAACGCCTGTGACTGCAGTTGTCAGTTGGATTACCCCCGTACTTACGTTGGGTTAATATTTTCCCCCCTTTGTTCCCTAGTGATTGGCGTCTGCGACACCCATGTGCCACTGATCGGGAAGGCCTTGCCCGCTGCAGCGCTCCATGACCCCGCCGTGCGCGGCCCAGTGAAGCCACCGTGGTGTCCAGCATGGCCGCGCTGCTCCTGGGCGCGGTGCTGCTGGTGGCCCAGCCCCAGCTAGTGCCTTCCCGCCCCACCGCCGCCCCCAGGGCCGAGCCGGGCCAGCAAGAGCTTCTGCACGAAGTGGGGAGCCCCGAGGAGGACATCCGAGCGGGCGCGGCCCCGAACGGCTCTGCCCAGCAGCTGCCGCAGACCATCATCATCGGCGTGCGCAAGGGCGGCACCCGCGCGCTGCTGGAGATGCTCAGCCTGCACCCCGACGTGGCGGCCGCCGAGAACGAGGTGCACTTCTTCGACTGGGAGGAGCATTACCGCCAAGGCCTGGCCTGGTACCGCAGCCAGATGCCCTTCTCCTCCCCGCACCAGCTCACGGTGGAAAAGACCCCCGCCTACTTCACGTCGCCCAAAGTGCCTGAGAGGGTCCACGCCATGAACCCGGCCATCCGGCTGCTGCTCATCCTGCGGGACCCGTCGGAGCGCGTGCTGTCCGACTACACCCAAGTGTTGTACAACCACGTGCAGAAGCGCAAGCCCTACCCGTCCATCGAGGAGTTCCTGGTGCGCGACGGCAGGCTCAACGTGGACTACAAGGCGCTCAACCGCAGCCTCTACCACCTGCACCTGCACAACTGGCTGCGCCGCTTCCCGCTGCGCCGCATCCACATCGTGGACGGCGACCGCCTCATCAGGGACCCTTTCCCCGAGATCCAGAAGGTCGAGCGGTTCCTGAAGCTGTCGCCGCAGATCAACGCCTCCAACTTCTACTTTAACAAAACCAAGGGCTTTTACTGCCTGCGGGACGGCGGCCGGGACCGCTGCTTGCACGAGTCCAAAGGCCGGGCGCACCCCCACGTCGATCCCAAACTACTCAGTAAACTACACGAATATTTTCACGAGCCAAATAAGAAGTTCTTCGAGCTCGTCGGCAGGACATTTGACTGGCACTGATGTGCAATCAGCTAGGCTCGGAACCTTTCCTGTTGTAAGTCCTGGTGTACATCTAGAGGGAGAGAAAAAAAAAAAAAAAGAATTTTAAAAGGGCATTGAAGCTATAATTTATTTGTAAAATCCATAAATTACTTCTGTACAGTATTAGATTCACAATTGCCATATATACTAGTTATATTTTTCTACTTGTTAAATGGAGGGCATTTTGTATTGTTTTTCATGGTTGTTAACATTGTGTAATATGTCTCTATATGAAGCAACTAAACTATTACACTGAAAAAAAAAAAAGATTTTTTCAGGAGACGCTGTCTTTTTTTGAACATAATTAACTTGCCCCCAATTCAAAATAACTGTCTGTGTTGCACTCATTGCAGAGCCTATATTCCTTTGTTACTTGAAAGAAAGAAAGAAAGAAAGAAAGAAAGAAAAGAAAGGAAAGAAGGAAGGAAGGAAGGAAGGAAGGAAGGAAGGAAGGAAGGAAGGAAGGAAGGAAGGAAAGAAAGAAAGAAAGAAAGAAAGAAAGAAAGAAAGAAAGAAAGAAAGAAAGAAAGAAAGAAAGAAAGAAAGAAAGAAAGAAAATGTTTTTATATCTATTATGTATCTATTATGGACCTCTCTCCCCCTTATCCTTTCTGCATTGCTCTTTTTTAAAAAAAAATTAATGTCTCACTGTGGTCATTAGATTTATTTTTTACTTGCACTTTAAGATTTATTTTTACTGAGATTCTCTATTATTCTTGGAGGGGGTGGTTTCACCCCTTCCCAACTTCAGCAATTACCTGAATGTGGAATTTAACCCCATGTAAACTCAAAGTGAGCAAAGCAATAATAAGGATGGGGAAGCAGTTAATAACTGGCCAGAGGTTCCCTGTGATTCATCTTGGCCTCAAAGAATATTTGCATATACTCCTGATCTCAGTGATGAAAGAAACCTACAATAAAAGGGATTAAACCTTTGACCTTCAGAATGATCTCGAGGCTGTGTGCTTTGCCCCAGGTGGCAACTGGCCTCCAGAAAGTCACCTAGAATAGAAAAGAGAAATTGCAAAATCTATGTGTGTCTCCATCCTGTTGGTTCTGTGAAAAGCTGACTAAAGAGGTAGGTAGCCTTTTGCTTAGTCTGGGAGTCTGTTTATCTATTTCCTGAAAGATCAATATGCATTTATAGACATATATTCCATATTCATTGAGACATAAATATGTGTATATTTCAAAATCAACTCTGAATATGGAGTCCTAAATGTGAAAGAAAATTTAAACTCCCAAGGGTTGACACTAAAAAGTGAAAAAGGCAAAGTTGAGGGTGAGGAGCCCCGCACCTGCCCCCAGAGGCAACAGCCCCAGTGGTGGTTTCACTTCTGGCCCTGAACAGCTGCCTTGCTGAAGGTGGTCACATGAGCTCTCCTAACTCTCATTTTTCTCATGCATTCTTCATTCACTCAGCCTTTTATAGAATTAAGTAGATTGGATTTTTTTTTTTCATTATGAAAGTAAAACATATTCATTACAGAAAAAAAGAAAATACAAACAAGCAAAATAAACTCATTTCCCATCATAGTTTATACTTTAGGAAGAAGAGAGAAGTAGACATTATTGATACTCTCCTACACATACTCATTCAAATTTCCTCAAGTAACTCCAGAATGTAGGAATTATTATGGCAAGTTCAAAAAGGAGGAAACAGGCCCAGAGAATGTGGGGAGCTTGCCCAAGGTCACATTGACTCTAAGCCAGGGCCTGGAGTCCATGTACTGCCAAAGCACAGATACTTATTTATTTATGGTTCTATCTGACACTTTCTGAAACTCAAAAGGAAAAGCACAGACTCAAGGACACTTCTTCTGACCTGACATTCCTTCCCTGGTGCCAAATGTTTTCCATCCTAAGAGGTGTGCCCCAGTTAGAGGGAAGAGCAAGAAAGAGCCTGCATTTTTCTCAGCGGCGTTGTCAGGGAAGTGAGTCACACTGGTTATGTTTCATCAGCTCCAGCCTGGCCTGAACTTAGCACGGCCCATGCCCCGCCGCATGCTCTCCTCTTCGGAATCCATTCAGGTTGTCGTCAAACCACCATTTCCCCAGAGGGAGTAACAGAAGCATTTACAGCAGGCTTCCCTGGACCTGGTACTTGGCACTATGCAGAGTGCTTCCCGCTGCAGCACATCACTGCATCCTGCTTTTGCCACACTCATTTAAGAGCTGAAGAAATGAGAGTGTCAGAAAGATTTTTTTTATTAAATTTTTTTTATTTATTATTAGCATATTCATTCTTACAAGTCGTGATATTTCTTTATGTCCTTTACCCAACTGGTCACTTCCCAAACCCCCTCCCTCCGTCCCCTCATCTCTAGTATCCTTAGGTTTATTCTCTCCTGAAAATTTAATGTATTGTCGTGGTCTTTTCTTTCCTTCTTTCCTTCCTTCCTTCCTTCCTAGCAGCCAGTTATGAGTGAGAACATGCGGTATTTCTGTTTCTTTGTCTGTCTTATTTCACTTAACATCATTTTCTCCAGATTCATCCATGTTGTTGCAAATGGCAGAATTTCATTCTTTTTTATGGCTCAGTACTATTCCATTGTGTATATATGCCACATTTTAAAAAATTTTTATTCAGTCATCAGAAAGATTAAATCAAGTTTCCAAGCCTGTCTAGGAATTTAGTGACTAAGGAAACTCCAGTGAGAGTCTCTGACTCCCAAGAGGATGCTCTTTGCAAACTTCCTGTGAATGCCTGTGCCCTACTGTGTAAGGGATGGTTGAAGTGTGGACTGTTGGGGCAAGAGATGGTGGGTAGAAAAGGAGGAAGACAGGACAAGCACTAGGGTCAAGATCTAGCACGGTTGATGGTAGGGGGTAATGCAGCATAAAATGACTGGTGGATGTAAAATCAGTCATTGTTGATTTGAGCCTGCAGAGTCTTGACGAAGGAAATGTCCATACAGGTCTAGCATGCAGGTCAGGGGTCCTACTGGTAGTGTCTGTTCATTCATTTTTTGGTGAAAGCTTAGTCAGCTGCTAGGTAGATGCAAGGAGTAAGAAGCTACTGCTCCAGACCTAGCCCAGGTATTTAGTTCTCATCTGAGCACTGCCAAGTTCAGAGAAGGCCCTGAAGTGAACCTGAGCCTGTCCTGATGGGACTGAAATGCAGTGACTCAGGAGCCTAATGGGCACCTGTTTCCTCTTGAACACACCTAATACCAATTCTATTGACAAAGACGGATGCCAGCTGGAGGGAGTGAGGCTCCTGCCCTGACAGGACCAGGCCTGGGGCAGACTGGGGACCTCTAGGTGGTGTTCTTCCAGAGAGGCAGCTGAGAGTGGCCAAGCAAAGCCTCAGCTGCTGCATTTGGAATAATCGCTGCACGTGAGGCTCCTGAGTCAGGACGCCCCTACCCACTCCTTCCCTCCAGTAATCAGATAGGGCTGAAATCCTGTTAATGCCACTTGGTTTTCAGATCACAGCCTGAAAATTTGCTAGTTTAGGAAAAATGGTGTGCCTTTGAGCTCAGGTTTCCTTGGCCCCCCTGTCCTGGGAGACTGTGGCTCTCAGCTACAGGGAGATGCAGAACAGAAGAAGTCAATGCCCGATGTGCCTGCTGCATACCACAATGGGGTCAGAAGTCACCATTAATTATTAAAACTATATTTTTCTTCTGAGCCCCTACTATGTGCTCAGCATGGTATTAAGTCCTCAAAAAATATAAAAAGGAAGTGCAGCATAAAATAATAGGCATGAACTGTTCATTCTGGGTTTTAATACATGATGAAGGGCTAAGAAGGCAATGGAAATGGAAGCTGAGCTGTGTAGAGATGGGCAGGGCAGTGTGTTGAGAGTTTGACATTTGATTCAGCAACAACTAGATTCATCACAGAGGGGGAGAAACTAAGGTATAAGAAGTGGCCCTGCACACAAGTCATTTTTTTAAGAAGAGAGAAATATTTCTCACTCTGGGGGAGTAGTTGCCTGGCAATGGGGAATGTTGGCCTCACGTATCACAAACAGAAGGTGAGAGATGGCAGAGACTGCTCCCATGATGTCATTTCACAGAAATAGTAAGAGATGAAGACTCTTCCCAAAGGTCGCATGGCAGAGCTACAACACAGGTCACTTAACTTGTGAGCCACCCGGACCCTGCTGTTCCACAGGAAGGCTTTGTGGAGGAACTGCCATGGAGCCAGAGCATGAAAGACAATGTTGATGCCAGAGCAGGACATTCCAGACAAGGACAGCTTGAGGAACGAAGACAGTGGCGATGGAGATGGAGAAGGAGGAAGAGGCAAGAGACTTTTCTTGCAGGCATGTGGAACAGTTAAACACATTGAGAAGCCACTGCAGGTCAGACACTTGTGGCCTGGACAGCCGCTTTCCAAGGCTGATGTGCTGGGAGTGAACTTAGCAGGCACTCCTGTGTCTTTGGCTCCTGCACAGGTGTGTCTGTCTCATAAAGACAACTACCACTTATTGTACACCTGCTGTGTGCTTGGTGTTTTAAATAGGTTGCTTATAACCCACACAACAACTCTGAGAAGTAGGAAATGGCATGCTAATTTCACAGGGGAGAATACTCAATCTCAGAGGTTAAAGGGCTTGCCCACAATGATAGAGTCATTGCTCATTACAGTTGGAATTTTGTCTCTAATGTCTCGCTTTGCTACTTTTCAGTGCATCCAATCATGGGTGAGGGTAGGAAGAAGTATAGCAAACATGTCTGTCTACTAGGCAGAGCCTGTAAAGGAAGCTATGACATCTAGGAGTCAAGGTTGGACAGATAGGGGATGCCAAGATCACCTTTGACCAAAACAGTGGCTGGGACTTGATGCAACAGGGACCTAATGAAACACTCTCTCTACTGATAGAAGTTCATTTAGGAAGCCCGAGCTTGAGCTAAAAGCCAAAGCAACACAACAGAGCTCTCCAGATGGTGAAAAGGAGAAAGGACCAAAGCAAGCAATGCTCTCTTATTTAGTTGCCTGACTAAAATATTTTCATGTAGGAAATGTCCTTGGAGCTTTAATTCATCCTGACACCAAGATCTTTACTTCATTTTGCCAAATTTCTCAGTTAGGTAACAGGAAAGAAAAATAAATTAGAGCCAACAGACCTGAGTGTGCATCCTGGCCATGTGGCCTTAGATTCAAATTCTCAGAATCTCAATTTCCTTCTTAGTAAAAATAGGCTGATGCTAACTTCACTCTATTTTGGGGAAAATTCAATGAGATAAAGTAGACAAAAATTATATACTAAGTGCATATGTGACTAAGAGGTTAAGGGCATTTATGGCTTTGGGAGACAGACCCAAACTGGATTTGAACCAGTCAACAGACTCTTTATTTTGGTGGTGTTTTCTTTCTTTTTCTTTCTTTCTTTCTTTCTTTCTTTCTTTCTTTCTTTCTTTCTTTCTTTCTTTCTTTCTTTCTTTCTTTCTTTCTTTCTTTCTTTCTTTCTTTCTTTCTTTATTTCTTTCTTCCTTCCTTCCTTCCTTCCTTCCTTCCTTCCTTCCTTCCTTTTCTTTCTTTTCTTTCTTTCTTTCTTTTTTTTCTTCATCTACTTCCCAGGTATGTGAAGATAGCTGTTGCTGTTAGGTCCCCATCCAGATCCCATTTACCACGGCAGTGTCCTCAACCCCAGCTGCCATAAAAGTTGGCTGCTAATGGCTCGCCCTGTACTATTTTCTGGAGCATTTCCCCCTCATTGGCAGAAGCTGCCTTACCTGGAGATGCTGGGGAAGTTTCACCCACCCTGCTCCCCTGCTTTCCTGGGGGTACCATATGACTGATGATTGACTGACGTGGGGTGGAAAGTGAGGGTGGTGGGTTAACAGCCCAGCCTCGTTGCCTCTGGGCAGGACAACCTCCATGGCACAGCTCATTCACAGAGCTCCTGTGGGATCAGGCTGAGGCTAGATTTCTCCTAAAACCACAGTTTTGCTCGTTTCTTTCCTTTGTCCCTGTCCTTTCTCACCCATTTCTCCTATAATCCAATTCTCAGTCAGTGAGTTGCCCAAGAATACAGGAATCTCCATCTCAGGCTTTACTTCTAGGGCATCCAATCTGAGACAGTAACCTTGCATATGTGTCTTATTTTGTCTGTATTTCATATTGGTGATATGACCAATCCACATGGTCACTATTATTTCATTATAATTCCTTCAATTGATGAGAGAAAGCAGAGAATGAGACTATTTTATTGTCTCACACATCAAAGTGTAAAATACAACAGTAGAAAAAATTGTTATCATGTAGTGTTTTTCTGGGGGGGGGCTTATCAGACTATCAAAATAGTACTAATGCATCAGTATCAAACTTAAATTCTACTTTCATGGCAACTTCCTGGATCTCCATCTCGCTTATGTCATAGGGAACTGTTCTCTACGGTTTGATGTGTGTTCCACATAGAGCTAGTACACAGACAGTGAATGTCTCTTTCTCTTGATCGCAACCCCCAGCACCTAGCACAGTGCCTGGCACATGGTAGATAGGACATATTTGTTTGTGGATTGACTGGTAACTCTCTAGCCTAGTTGTCAATCTGATCTGAAATCCCTCTCCGCCACATCCCAACCTTATGATCTGGCCTGTCTCCTGGGAGCACTTTTCTTTGGTCCAGGCATAGGTAGGTACTTTAAATATGCTGTTTTATTTAATCCCCACAAATCCCAGGGGAAATGGTCAATCAAAGACTCATGTATTGCTTACCATCATATCACCAGCACACAGTACAACGTTTGACATAAGAGTTACAAATATTAATTAACTAAACAAATCATCCTAATACCCAAGTTCTTTGTACTATGCCATACTATACAACCACTTCTTGAATATTGCACCAACAGATAATTCAGTATTCTTCAAGGCAACCCATCACATCTCCAAACTGGCTATTGATATTCATACTTCCAATTCCTAAATCTATATTCCCCAGCTTTTTCCCATGGATCTGAGTTCTACCACATGGTATCACAAAGAACAAGTCTAATACCACTTTCTCATGTTGGCCTACTGGAAAGAGCCTTGAATTTTGAAGAATTACACTGAGAGGTTTGGCTCAGCCTTTTTCGTAACTATGTGACCTTGGACATTTTTCTTAACTTTTCTGAACTTCTAGTGTCTTTTGTAAAACAGGAGTAATGATGCCTTCTTCACAGGGATTCTATGAGTATTACATGGTGCTGTGGACTCATTGAATTGTGTTCACAAAAGTTCATATAGTAGAAGCTTAAGTCCTACTGTAACTATTGAGGGTGGGAAGTCCTATCATGGTAATTTAAAGGTAGAGCCTTGAAGAGGTGATAGATTGTAGGACCATGCCATGATGAATGGATTAAAAATGGTGGTCAGAGGTGTGGTTCTGAGGGCTTTAAAAGGCTGAGCATGTGAGAGTCTCTGTCTCTGCTCTGCCATTTTCTGCCATGTGAGACCCCTGCATTGCTATAAAGCCACTACCAAAGAAGGCCCTCCCAGATGTGTTCCCTGCACTTTAGACTTCACAGCCTCTGAAATTGTAAGCAATAAATTTCATTTTCTTTATAAAGTATCCAGTTCCAGGCATTTTGTTATAAGCAACAGAAATGGACTAATACACATGGATAATGAACAAGGTACAAATGTAATATGTCATAATTTTATAAACATGGATCTGATATTGAAAAGTAACTCCCTCTGACTTCTAGTTAGCACTCATGGCTGATGTCATCTTTCATAGGAGGTAAAGGAATGATAGCTGAGTGCCTACTGAAGGCTAGTGTGTAGTACTCAATCTTCATGTCAGCCTATGAGACAGGTACTACTGTTGACCTCATTTTATGGAGAGCCATGGTACTAAGATATTATGTAATTTGCTCAAAGTCACACGGCTAGTAAATGATAGGGCCAGATTTTCTCCTTGGACAGTCTCTTCATAGTTAGCATGCTTAACCTTCAGGTTGCACTGCCTTCCGATCCAACACAGCCATCCATAGAAAAAGCTAGAACACAGAGAAGGCAAAGATAGAGATCAGGAACTAAAGACAAATATCATCAGAAAGACTGTGTTGGGCAGACTTCTAGGGTGGCCCCCAAGATACCCTCTCCCTGGTATTTACAACCTTTATAACAGTCTCCCCTTCACTGTGAGCAGGTCTTGTAAATAAGATGGAATCTTATGATTTTGGTTAGATTACTCTATATGGCAAAGGTGATGGGATGCAACTACATTATGTTGTATAAGACTCCAAATAAGACTGTAAAGGGAGAGGTTCTCCTACAGACTTTGGAGAGACCATCTGCCGTGTTGTGAGAGGCCTAAGGAAGGGTGTCATAGCAAGGGACTAGAGTGACTGGTATTAGTAGAGTGTCCACAGACAATATTTATCAGGAAAACAAAGACCTCAAACCTACAGTTGCAAAGGACTATATTTTTCCAACAAACCATAATCTTGGAAGAGGTCTCTAAGCTCCAGATGAGAAAGAGTCTGGCTGACACCTTGATGGTTGCTTGGGGAGACTGAGGCCAAGCTAGGGCTCAGACTACTGTGCCATGAAAGCTGAAAACATGGATGTATGTTGGTTTAAGCTGTTAAGTTTGTAGTAATATGCTAGGTAATAAGTAACTAATATAAAGACTTAAGTCTATTTTGTAGTCCATTCATCTTGGCTTACACTCACTTTTCTTCTATACAATCTCTTGAAAACCAACAAAATTCATGGCTTTCTGTTACCCAACGAATACACGTGCATTGTGTAATAACCAGAGTCTTCCAGTAAGATTATTCAGAGATAACTATTGTCAACTTTGGTTTTTATCCTTCCAGATTAAAATAAATAAAAAAATAAAAATTATATCTTCATCAGTTAATAGAGTTGAGTGGGATTATTAGAAGTCATTTAAGCCAATCTTCTTGCTTTACTGGAGAAGGTTCTGAAGCCTAGAGGAGTAAAGTCACTGTTCACACTCGTGTAGTTGGCAACAGAATCCAACTGAGAACTCAGAGCTACCTCCTAGTGCCTGTATATTTGTTGTCTAACTACCTGATCCTCAAGTGAAGGCCTGTTTCTTACTCTAGAGACCCAGGCCTCAAACACTTCTCTTCCTTTGCAGATACCCTGTTAAGAGTTGATTAAAGTCATGCTCTTCATTGAGTGTAGTGTCGTCGGTGTGGTGGGAAAAACAATAAATGCTAAATAGTCCTGATATTCTAATTGCTTATGGATGTGCAACATACCACCCTGAGCTCAGTGGTTTAAAGAAATAATGTATTATTTCTTATGATTTTACAGTTGAATCGGGCACAGCTGGGCAAATCTTGCTTCAGGGGTCACACAGTTGTAGTCAGATGGTAGCTAGGGCTGAAGATATCTGAAGGCTTAACTGGGATGGATGTCCAAGAACACGTCTTTCATCACATGTTTGGTGCCTAAATTGAGGTGACTGCAACACTTCCATTTGGCCAACTCGGGCTTCCTCACAGCATGGCAGACTCAGGGTCACTGGTGAGACTTTTTATATGACAGCTGGCTTTCCCCAGTGTTCCAAGAGACAAAAGTAGGAGTTGCAAGTGTTACATAAGCGAAACTATTGCCACATTCTTTTGTTTCAGCAGGGCCAGCCCAGACTCAGTGTGAGAAAGGATCACATAAGAGGCTGAATAATAGGAGGCCTGGTTCACAAAAGCGTACTCTTTCAAGACTAGTTACCATACCTGGTTGTTTCTTGACAATAAAATAGAACACCTACCTGCCTAATGGATCTTTGGTCATATATAAAAAGGGAGATTAATATAGGTGTCAGCTTTCATGATATTAGAGTCCGTTACACAAATGTAAGTTACCATTATCATAAGTCACTGGGCCTGCTATATAATTTCAACTATTTTGACCTAAGGCATTTGACTATTTTCAATCCAGTCCTTTGATCATATGTGATGGTGAACAAGTGATTTTTGCATAAATCCAACTGCTCCATAAGTAGAATGTGTGCATGTACACTGTGTTGTTTCCTCTGAATATCATTAAAGCTCAACTAAACCATGTGAAGAAAAGATATACTTAGAACAAATTGCAGGCTGGGGTCAGCTCAAAGGAAACAGTCTTATATGAAGGCAAAGACCCTGGCAGACCTACAAGACCTCTTAGATAATCTGTCAAACTGAAAGAATGTTGCCGAGACATTTAACATTGTATACTAAAAGCTGTGTACAGCATTCAAAAGAGAATGCATGACAGACTCTATTTCCACTTTCTTTAATTTGGAAGTTCTATCTTTAGTAGCAATTTACATTTTCCACACAATTAAAGACTGTACCTAGTTCTGATTTGCACTTCAAGTATCCAATTCAGCTGTGATTTACATTTTATTCCTCTCTATTTATCTGTTTATCTTCTCAGTTAGAAAACTAGGTTCTAAATCTTGGCATCATCACTTAAAATCTGGGTAATGCCAGGCAAATTTGTTTAATAATTTCAGAGGGTCAATTTGCTGGTATGAGGGTACTTCAAAAAGTTCATGGAAAAATAGAATTAAAAGATAATTCAAATATTCCCACGAGCTTTTTGAAGTACCTCCTCTCATGTTAAATGGGAATAAGAGTTTTTATTTTTATTTATTTTTATTTTTTGGTGGGGGTGGCTGGCTGATACAGGGATCCAAACCCATGACCTTGGGAATAAGATTTTATTTAAGGAATTGCTGTGGATCTTAGAGGCTGTGAGTATATCCAGACACATAGTAAACATTTAACACATGTAAATTCAGTGCTATTTTAGTACACTTTTTGTGGACCCATTCAAAGGATCTGTAAGTAGGAACTCACTGTTGGCGATAGACCATCCCTTCAGCTATCCTTGCACCACTGTAAATATCAAGGCCAATCTAGCTAAAATCAATGAAGTTTTGTTGGGCCTCTACTGATAAACATTCACATAAATCCAAGCCATGGATAAATGTGATACAGAGATATAATGAGAAATGTGTATTTTGGTTTTTATCCTAGTCCCTGGCACAGAGCTACTAAAACCCTTGGAATTTCCTAAGTTATAAAAGAAACACAGGTGACAGAAGAGTCTTTTGTTATTCATTACAAACTCCTTTAAACCACACCAAAGTTTATGTTAATAAGGTAACTGTTGGAAAGTCCCTAGACAACCACAGGATGGGCCTGGTTACCAGGGGAACAACCAGTGGTCAGAGGGTTGAACTTACAGCCCCCCCCCCGTCCCCTCCCCCACCCCGGATCTCCCTGGAATTGGGGGAGAGAGGCTAAAGGTTGAGTTGATCACCAATGGCTGATGATTTAATCAAACATACCTATTAAATGAAGTATTATTATTACTAAATAATAACCCAAAAAGACAGAGTTCAGAGAACTTGCAGGTCAATAGACCCATGGAGATGCCGGGAGGACAGCCTACCCACTGGGCCATGAAAGCTGCTTACGCCACGCCCTCCTACGTACCTTGCCCTGGTATCTCAACCATGTGGCTGTTCCTGAGTTGTATCCTTTATAATCAGCTGGTAAATAAAGCACTTTCCTGAATTCTATGAGCCATTGTAAGGAATATTGAACCTGAGGAGGGGTTGTGGGAACCCCCTGAATTTATACTCTGTGAATCAGAAGTACCTGTGACAAATTAGGACTTGTTACTGGTATGTGTAGTGGGGACATTCTTGTAGGACTGAGCCCCTAACTTGTGGGGTCGGATGCTGTTTTAAGACAGTGTAAGAACTGAGTTAAATTAGTCAGTGTCTGTCGAGCAGTGGAGACTTGCTTGGTGTGGGAAAAAACCCACACGTTTGCTGACCAGAAGTAAAGTACTGGTGTGAGAGTTGAGTGAGAACACAGAGAAAAACATTTGTTTTTCTGTACAATGAACAAACACAATTTTTTAGGCAATTATCAACATAATAGCAGTCATTTCATTTTCTTGAAATATTCAAATAATGAAGAAGAGGTTGAATGGTCTCCTTGTTTCTTTCTTCTCTGTACGTAGACAGACTCAGATTAAAGGCATTTTTTAAAAAGCACTTCTTCCACTAAATAGTTTGGAAATTTTCCTCTTTTGGTAGAGAAGGCTGTTAACTATTTTCCAAGAACATAAAATGATCATTTTTTAATTAGCTACCAATGTTTTGTTTTGTTTCATTTTTACCACAGTTATCCCTCTGAAATTCAGTTTCTCCCCTCTCCCAGTGTAGAGTCCTACTTATTTTTTCCCCCTAGATGGGGAGGGAATTGTAACTTCGAGAAGGAAACTTTCAGAATTTTAAAGTTTGATGAATATATTAACTGTGTCCATCTATTTATTAAAATTCAAGCTTACTCTTATTCACTATTGCCCAAAGGTGGAAACAACCCAAGTGACATCAACAGATGTATGGATAAACAAAACGTGTTATATCCATACAGTGAAATATTATTCAGGCATGAAAAGGAATGAAATTCTGACACATGCTACAGCATAGATGAACCTTGAAAACATTGCACTGTGTGAAACAAAGCAGACACAAAAGGACAAATATTGTATGATTCCACTTATATGTAATATCACAATGGGCAAATTCATAGACACAGAAACTAGATTAGAAGTTACCAGGTAGAGGGAGGGTGAAAAAAGGAATTATTGCTTAATAGGTACAAGGTTTCCATTTGAGTAATGAAAAAGTTTTGGAAATAGTGATGATGTATGCGCAACACTTTGAATGTAATTAATGCCTCTGAATCACACACTTAAAAAAATTAAAATGCAAATTTATGTTATATATTTTTACCACAATAATATATATATCAAAAAAGAAAAAGAATCTAATCTTAGTCTATATATGAACTTTGTATTTAGTTATAAATCAACCATGGTCTTGGTTAATTTGCAATATATGCAGAATTTCTATAATAGTGCTGGGTTAGTCTATTTCTGTTGCTTGTAACAGTACACCTGAAAATGGGTAATGTATAAAGAAAAGAGGCTTATTTCCTATAATTTTGGAGGCTGGGAAGTCCACAGTCCAGGGGGTACGTCTGGTGAGGGCCTTCCTCTGGATGGGAGCTCTCTACGGAGTCTCATGGTAATGCAGGGTATTGCATGGCCAGAGAACGGGAAGAGTTCTCTCATGTGCTTTTTATAAAGCCACCAGTCCACACCCGTGATAACTCATTGCTCCATGAATGGATTAATCTACTCAACAATGACACAGTCCTCACGATCCAAACACCTCCCCAAAACCCCATCTTTCAAGTATCATAATCAGATTTCCCACCCTCTTAACACTGCTATAGTGGGGACCAAGTTTCCAACACATAGACTTTGGGGAGATCCATTGATCCACAGCATAGTGCTAAATCTATGCATCATCATTGCATGACACTTTCAGTTTCCAACTGTTGCATTATTTATTAGTTTGTAGATGGAAAATAAACATGATACCTAATGTAAAGCAAGCCTAATTACACCCACGTTTCATGTGCCTAACTTGTGACTTGGTTTTAAACCAAGAAAATCATTTACACTTACAATTTAAGCTACTGTACATAGAGTTTTCAATTTCTCCCATCTTGAGAAGTGCATTATTGCCTCTCTGAATTATGTTGTTCCCAATTTACCTGTGAAATGTTAAACATCACAACCTCAGGGTAAATGCATCATCAGCCAGCAGTTCCCAGGGTGGAAATTAACCCAAGGCCCTGTCAGTTATGTATGACAAAAATTCCTGAAAATAGGTTGAGCATAGTTGACCAAATTTTTTGAAATAAATGCTAAAAAGATAAGCTCCTTAATAGGCAAAAGCAAATGATATACCTGATCTGTATTAAAAGTAATCAAAATAATAAACTAAAGTGGGGGGCAGTTTAAAATCTCATCTCTTTGTTTTGTTTATATCCATCAGGCACGCCGGCTAATTGAATGTGCAGGTATCACAGCGTCTTATATGCCAACTTCTTGCTTGATATCAAGTGAAAAAAGTTATGTAATTAGAAATAAGATTGACTCTCTCTATTTAGCTTCATGCATGGAATTCATTACACAAATATGAGTAAGCACAGCTTTATATATAGAGAATTTGACACCTTGCAGTTTGGTTAGATTCCTTCAATAATAGTTCAGTTATTTAAAAGAAGTCCTGGGCAAGTGGGCATTTCTCCTAATAGAGGCTTATGAGTAGAAGGGGTTCAAGGGATTTGGGGGCTGCCCAAGGAAAAAGATATGACCCTGAGTAGCTGTAACATACAACAAGCTTATCCGGAGTACTTGGACAGGGTTGTGTAAGAGTAGACATTTTCACAGCATGAGACTATCCATAGGCTTAAGGCAGGACCACCACCCAGATGCAGGGAAGGGCAAGGGAACTTTCAGGGGAGAACAAGATCAGAGAGGGGCTTATGGCAGCAAGGCTGAGGGTCTCTGAGTCAGAGAATTTCCAAGACTAGCAATTGCTTCTTTCAGGACTTGTAATTACAAGGCCCTATCTTACCGATGGGTATAGGTGAGGTTTCCTGGGGTATATAAAGCAGACAGGCTCTAAATGGCTTGTTTGGAGTATGTTTAAAGTAAGTAACTAGATACATAAACATTTGAATTTAGGGTCAGGGGGCTTTTGAACTAAGGGGTATCCACCTGTTGTGAATAAACAACCAAAGGGCCAAAACACAGAGGCCACCTTTGACTCGCTCACATAGCAATGAAAAACCAGCTTGTACGGGATGGTTGTTCACCCACAGGTGGGCATCCATCAACTCCGAGGATCCATCAAGGAGCTTGGAACAGTTTCCTAATGCCGCTGCAGCAAATTACCACAAACTCAGTGACTTATACTGTGCAAGTCTATTATCTTACGGTTCTGGAATTCGAACATCCAAAGTCAATCTCAGGGAGCTAAAATGAAAGTGTTGTCAGGAATCTGTTCCTTCTGGAGGCTGTGGGGGAAAATCCTTTTCAGAGTCTTTTGCAGCTTTTGGAGGCCATTCATCCTGCGTCACATCACTGCTTGCACACTCTGACCTCTGCTTTCTTCCTATAAGGGTCCTTGTGACCACACTGGGCCCACCCTGATAATCCAGGACGATCTCTCCACCTCAAGATTCTTACCTTCATCACCTTCGTAAAGTCCCTTTGCTGTGTAAGGTAACGTATTTACAGATTCCAGGGATGAGAGGGTGGACATCTTTGGGGGCATTATTTAGCCTCCCGTGGGGCTCTAGGACAGAGTCCTGTTAATGCTTTAAGATACAGACTCCAGGTCTTTGGAGAACCTAGGGTTTAGGACACAAGATAACATGAAAACCAAAGGACTCCCTTCTAGGAAACCCTTTAAGCACACCCAGGGGCCTGTGAAAGGGACACAGCCGCTTCAAAAATGGAGGTGGCGAGGATAGAATTGATGGTTTTAACAAACGATGTTCTAGCCCAGGGCTGCTTTCTGGCTCCCAGCCCTGTGTCAGTTTGAGAAATGGGCCAATAAATGCAGGCTTGTCTTCCCTCAGGTTCTTTCCTCCTCAGACCAGCCTGTCCTAGCTTCATTTTTCACAGTTTGGGCCTGATAGAGTATGGACCTGATAGAGTTTGGATGTTTTGTCCCCACCAAAACTCTTAGAAACCTGATCCCAATATGGCGCTTTTGGGAGCTGTTTGAGTCATGGGGGCAGATCCCTCATAAATGGATTAATGCTCTCCCTGGGGGGAGGGGGTCCTGAGTGAGATCTCACTCTATTAGTTCCCACAAGAGCTGGTTGTTTAAAGACCCTGGCACCTCCCCTCTCTCTCTCTTGCTTCCTCTTGCCATGTGATCTGCTTGTACCCGCTGGCTCCCTGCCACTTTCTGCCATGAGTAGAAGCAGCCTGAGGTCCGTGCCGGATGCAGCTGTCCCAGAATAGTAAGCCAAATAAACCTCTCTTCTTTATAAATTACCCAGTCTCAGCTATTATGTTGTAGCAACACAAAACAGACTAACACAGGGCCTGTCTGTCTGCACCCCGAAATCCCAGTGAATGACAAGTGGCTCAGACACAGTTCTTGTCCCAGAAAAGCCGATGGCCTGGTGGAGGGGACAGAAGTATAAATGGAAGCTGCATTTTCTTCCATGTTCCTGACAATCCCGCCAAATCCATTGGCTATGCAGCCAGTGAATTGCTATATAATTACACATCTGGCCATTTCTTCTTTCAAATAAAGTGCATGGACAGTGGCACTGCCCAAATTTTTGCCCACTGAGAAGATTTCTCTTTGCAACTGCCCTTCAGGGGTGTCTCAGAAGGGGGCTCTAGTGCTGCAGCTGCACTTTGGGGTAGTGACTGCATCTAATGCAGAACCATCTGAAACCAGGCCCAAGTCTCCTCTATCTTTTCAACTGATCATTGGATACTCCCCATGATGCAATAGGTGCAGATTGGGACAGAGAAAATAGTGTAGCAGAAGAGACCAAGGGCATTTGGGCCACTTCTTCATGTAACTTACTTGTGCCTTCAGGACCTGCTCAGATCCAATCACATATAAACCATTTCCATTTCCCAACCTTATGGCTTGTTGGGTCAGATAACATCCAGTTCATGAGGGTCAACTCAGGTCACATGGTATCTTGGTGGCTCAAAGTCAAGGGTTCAGTTTCTACTAAGGCCTAGTAGCAGGCCAAGAGCTGTCTCTCAAAGGGAGATTAGTTATGTGTACATGACGGCAGGGCCTTGATCCAAAATCCTAAAGCTCTGCACTATGATTCACCCATGGAGACCTGCCAGAGGCTCAAAACAACATCCCTATTTGCCACCGACACTTTAAGCACAGATCATTCTAAAACACACTGAATGATTAAACCACTGTTCTGTAATTTGGATCTGAGGAGTGCAAGGCTTGAGAATGTTTCCTAACTTGATGGAAATGAGGCAGTGCTACATGACAGTTGAATGCACAAGACCAGGATCAGGCTGCTGGGTTTAAATATCAAACTCTCTTTTGTCTATTTCTGTGACCACAGACCAGTTACTGTAGTCTTTCTTTCCCAGGATTTCACTTTCTTTGGTTTCAGTTACCCACAGTCAACAGTAGTCTAAAATATTAAATGGACAATTCCATAAATAAACAATACGTAAGTTTTAAATTCCAAACAATTCTCAGTAGTGTGATGACATTTTGCCCCTTCCCACAATGCCTGGGCCGTAAATCATCCCTACCTCCAGCGTATTCATGGTGTATGCACTACACACATCAGTCACTTAGTAGCCCTTTTGATTATCAGATTAACTTTCACAGTATCTCAGTGCTTGTGTTCAGGTAACTTGTATTTTACTTAATAATAGCCCCAAAGTTCTATATTACTAGTTATTGCTGTTAATATCTTACTGTGCCTAATTTAGAAATTAAACTTTATTATAGGTAAGTATATGTAGGAAATCATAATATATACAGGCGTATCTCAGAGATATTATGGGTTAGGTTGCAGACCACCACAATAAACAGCATATTACAATAAAGCGAGTCATACAACTTTTTACTTTCCCAGTGCATATGGCAATTATGTTTACACTCTAGTGTAGTCTACTAAGTGTGCAAAAGCATTTTACCTAAAAAAGAAAGGTATGTACCTTTATATTAAAAAGGACTTTATTGCTTAAAAAATGCTGATGGTCATCCGAGCCTTCAGAGAGCCACAGTTTTGCTGGTGGAGGGTCTTGCTTCAGTGCAGATGGCTGCTGACTGAGCAGGGTGGTTGTTGCTGGACATTGGGGTAGTTGTGCTAATTTCTCAAAATAAGAAAACAATGAAGTTTGTCACATCAACTGACTCTTCCATTCATAAAAGATCTCTCTGTAGCATGTGTGCTATTTGATAGCATTTTACCCACAGCAGAACTTCTTTCAAAATTAGAGTTAATCCTCTCAAACCCTGCCACTGTTTTATCCACTAAGTTTAAGTTTATGTAATATTCTAAATCCTTTGTTTTCAATTTAACAATGTTCACAGCATCTTCACCAGGAATAGAATCCGTCTCAATAAACCACTATCTTTGCTCATCCATAAGAAACAACTCTTCTTCTGTTAAGGTTTTAACATGAGATTGCAGCAATTCTGTCACATCTCCAGGCTCCACTTCTAATGCTAGCTCTCTTGCTATTTATTCCCACCACATCTGTGGTTACTTCCTCTACTGAAGCCTTGAGCCCCTCAGAGACATCCCTGAGAGTTGGAATTGACTTCTTCCAAACTCCTGTTGATGTTGATATTTTGACCTTGCATGAATCACGAATGTTCTTAATGGCGTCCGGAATGGTGAATCCTTTCCTGAAGGTTTTCAATTTACTTTGCCCAGATTCTTCAGAGAAATCACTACCTGTGGCAGATGTACCCTGACAAATATGTATTTCTTAAATAAGACCTGAAAGTCAAAATTACTCCTTGATCCATAAGCTGCAGAATGGATGTTGTGCTAGCAGGCATGCAAACAACATTAATCTCCTTGCACATCTCCATCAGGGCTCCTGGGTGACCAGGTACTTTGTCAGTGAGCCAACGTATTTTGAAAGCAATCTTTTTTTTTTTTTTTTTTGTCCTGAGCAGTAGTTCTAAAAAGTGGGCATAAAATATTCAGTACACCATGCTGTAAACAGACGTTCTGTCATTTAGGCTTTGCTGTTCCATTTACAGAGCACAGGCAGAGTAGATTTAGCATAATTCTTAAGGGCCTTAAGATTTTCAGAATGGTGAATGGGCGTTGGCTTCAAATGGAAGTCACCCGCTGCATTAGTCCCTAACAAGAGAGTCAGTCTTTTCTTTGAAGCTCTGAAGCCAGGCATTGACTTCTCCTCTTTAGCTGTAAAAGTCCTAGATGGCATCTTCTTCCAATATAAGGCTTTTTCGTCCACATTGCAAATCTGTTGTTTAGTGTAGCCACCATCATCGAGTACCTTAGCTAGATCTTCTTCATAACCCGCTCTCAGTCCCTAGCAAAAATGTCCCTTACCACCTTCTAACTTCTGATAAGTTTCTACTTTTTTATTGTACTTTATTTTTTCTTTATGTAATTGATCATTACCAAATATGATATTATATATTTATTTGTAGATTAAATATTGCTTTTTAAATATTTTTGTTTCAATTTTCCAGTGCCAAATGTAATTAATTTACTCATTCAATGGCTATTATCTGGGCACCAACTAGGTGTCAGGCACTACTCATGAGACTGAGAATAGGACAGCAAATAAAAAGAAAAATTTCCTCTATCATGAAATGTTTCCCCTGTTGTTGATTTATTATCAGCCTTCCCTGCCAGCAGTCCATCTCCATGGTGGCAAGACTCTGTGTTTTCTGTTCATTCCTGAATCCCCTGGTTCTAAAGCAATGCCTGGCTCACAGAGTACATGCTTAGAAAATAAATAAATGAATGAATGTTCTTTTAATCTGGCACATAGCAATTGTTACCAGGGAAGAAAAGGGGGGAGGGCAAACTCAGAAGATCTCCGACAGATGGAGAGTTGGGTTATGGAATGCATCTGGTATTTCACCCTCATGATTCTGTGTGGTCTGAACTTTATCTCTATTAAGTGTGGAAAGTGAGACTCAGAGATATCAAATAACTTCCTTAAGGACACACAGCTAGACAGGGACAGCATCATAATTCTAATCCAGCTCCACGCTCTAGCGACTATATCTGTGCGGAATAACACAGGATTACTGATCAGCGAAGAAAAAAAATAGTGAAGGATCAGGAAAGACATCAATTACGTAAGAAGTTTCTCTGTGCTCCAGGAACACTCCATCTAAATAGATGGTGAAGATTTCTAATCATTCAGGGTTTAGATTCTTGAAAAAAGTAACCAGGAGGGACATTTAATTAGCTTTTTTGCTCACATCAGTCCTTCATCCTGGCCACCAGTTGTGCACTAAAAGTTGCTTACCATCCTAGAGGGATTTCTCAGTAGTTTCTCGTGGAGGATTCCTATGCAGTCCTCGGCAGAGAGCCAGAGTCCCTCCCAGCTGGGAGCCTCTCTCCCATTCACTACAGTCTCCCTGAACTGCTTCCAGAGCCGGCTTTTCTGGCCAGGGGCCAGGGGCTTAAACAAGCACTGCTCTCTCAGCACCGAAACAAAGTGACTTATACAAAAGGAAGGCTGGATTTGGCTGGGACTTGCAAGAGATAATTGCCCAGAAAGCTCTTCCTCTTATCTGAGCTCTTGTTTATCTAGACAACCCGACACAGGACTGTGCAAAGTGCTGCAAAAAGCTTTAGTTCATCCACTTGCTAGCTCTGTGATTTTACACCATGATCTTCATTTCTCTGAGCCTCAGATTTCCTTCTCTGAAAAAGGTCATAGAACTAGATAATCTTTAATTTCCCAGTAGGGCAAGTGTCTGTCGTCTTTCCTCCCACTGTCCTTCCCTTGCTCCCTCCCTCCCTCTCTCCTGTCCTACTTTCCTCCCTCCCTTTCCTCCACCTCATTCTTCTCTCTCTTTTTCTTCCTCTATTTTTTTTTTTAAGTGCCAAAATTTTAAGTAAATAACAGAGTGCTCTGGCTGAAGTTAGTACCTTGCGTTTTGGAAGATGCCGTGGGTAGAAGCCAGAGAAAATGATCTCTTAAAGGCTGTAGACATTTGGACATGTTCTTTAGATGAAGAAACTTGAGGACTCCTTTGTGGTTATTTTCCTCTGTTCTGAGTATCATCTTTTTACAAATGTCATTTATTGGAAAGTCATCTCCTTCATCCTGACATTTTAGGTAGAGTTCAGTGATGGATTTGGAAATGGAAACCCATTTTACATTTTCTGTGCTACACTAGGCAGTTGTTTCTGCGGTAGGAGTGGCTAAGTCAGCAAGTTGATAGGGTCATGGTCGACTTGGGGTCTGGCAAAGGGCTGGTGAAAGGAAATTGATTTAGAATGTTCTATGAATTGTACTTTATCAATATAAAAATGGAGGTGGCTTTTGAAAGTTTATTTTCTGAGACTTGCATCCAGGAAAGAAAAGAAGAGGGCAGCTGACAGGGCTGAAATCCTGAAAGACATTGTGGAATTCTGGGTAGAGCAGGACTTCTCTGGGGTCAAGTGAAAAAGTAGCTCTAAATGGGAGAGAGCCAGTGCCCACATCTCAGCCCCTTTTCTGCCCATTCATACAGACAGTGGAAGCAAGAGACATGGGAGGCAACTACTAAAGACACCCAGACTCTCAGTGGATTTAGTGTGAGCTAGAAACACTTTTGTGTACAAACCCTTTGAGATTTAGGAGTGTTGATATTGTAGTACAACCAAAGCTTGGCCAGACTCTCACAACCCATAGGGCAATGACAAGTAGTTGACTAATTGTAAACATGTGATATACCCCTTTTCGGGATGGAAGAAAGAACTGGAAGATGCTGGTGAGAGGAACCGAGATTCTGCAATTGAGCTAGTGAGATTCAATGGCATTATCATTTTAAATTAAATGTAAATGTGCTCTTGCTTGGACAAAGAGTTAATACCTTTGATGTATTCTGTCTCCTTGGACCCTAAAAATGATTCCTTAGAGGAGAGGAAACTGAGGCTGGGTTAAAGCTTGACTGCCTCACTCTAAAACCAGTATTCTCCCCATCACACAACAATGACTCTTTCACTCGCTCTGCTTTGGTGTCTATGCCTGCACATACATCCTTTCAATATATGTATAATCATATCATATTATGGATTTTATTATCAATGCACTAGAGACAATGAACCTTTCCTACTGAAGACCTTGACATAGTCATAGCTTGAAAAACAACAACTAATGTTTGAAATACTTCACAGTTGGTTCCTCTATCTATGAAAAATGCTTTGGAGTCTGAAAACCCTTGAGCTCTTGTTCTGCAGCTGTGGGAGCTGATAGAATTGAAAGGGTTTCAAGTATGGGGAAATTTTTGTTTCCTTGGCAATCTCATAATTCAAACAACTTCAAGTTTTTAAATGTCATGCTTGCAATGTACTATAGACATTAATAGACATGAATGGGTTTTTGAGGTTCAGGACAATAGCAGTAAGTGGAGGGATAGGAATGTTGATGCGGAAAGCAGGAGCATGGTATATGGAGATCCACTTCCTTTGCTGGCTGACATTTGCACAAAGTCAGGGTCCACCATGTTGGCTGTGCTCTTTGCAGCCAATGGGAGAGTTGTCCAAAAACACACGGCTGATGGTTGTCATTCTCCACGTACACACCTCGATGACTGCCCATTGATGGAAAGTATTTTTCTTTTTTGTTACTTGGATTTTATTTTTAATACGGCATTCAAAGCCTGTTGCATGTCCAGCCCAACTTAACTTTTTTGTCTTCCTTCACCACTACTCTATGAGCTTGGCTACCTTTCAAGCAACAAGAGTGCCAGACACACTAGCCTGGGTTCCCAAACTGGCCATATCTTTTCATGCCTCTATGACTTTCTCCAAACACTTTCCTCCCCTTGCTACTCACCAGCAGCTCATGTGACTTTCAGAGCTCAGCTGACGCATCACTTCTTGAGTTTAACTTCCTCGGGTCCTCAAAGGTAGAAGGGCTCAGGACTTCCAGGGCATCCACCAAGTGTTTGAGTCTCATCTACAGGGAAGACCTAACCATTCAGTGTCATGATCTCTCTGGGGTCTGAGTCCCCATCCAGACACAAAGCCCAGGAGCTGTGTCACCACATCTAGTTTCCCTCGCACTTCAGACCACCCTGGCTCATAATAGATGCTCAACAGTGTTTCTTGAAAGGATCTTTGAATAGTCTGTGATATCTGATAGATATTGTGGTTCCTCCACCGCCCTTTATTTAATATATTTTTTCTTCAGATTGAGCAGAGAACATGCTTCTGAATCCATTGGTGCTGAGGGCAAGGCAGTGGGAACACTGCACAGCGTGCAGGCAATGAGGGGGTACACCATTGCATGGACAGAGTTTGAAAACAGTGGTGAAATCAATTAAGAGCTTGTCTGCTTTTTATTGTTACCATGTACTTGGTAATGCTACACAATATCAGTGATAAAATATTCCAACTTTGAGCCATGCTTACCCCTACCCTTTGTAGGCCAGTGTTGGGATCTCTCATGACTTCCTCCCCTAGACAGAATGCTCCTGTCCTCTGCCCTGTTTCTGTAGAGCTTTCTCTCAGGGTTCACTCATTCAACAAATAGTTAACCCATTACTAGTATAGAGCAGTCATCAGTACACAAAGAAGAATGAGATAGAGGTGTTCCTGATCTCTTGGAGCTTGGATTATAGTTAGGGGAACAGAAAATAAAATGAGCATGCACCACGTGTGCGCGCGCGCGCACACACACACACACACACACACACACACACACACACACTTCAGGAGTGATTGTTGTTTGAGGACAGTGACCCAGGGTGACATGATCATGGCAGAGGAGTGGTGCCTTCAGGTAGAGTTTTCAGTGACAGGAGGTGAGCTGAGGTCTCAATGATGAGAAGGGATCAGAGATGTGAAGGGCAGGAAGAAGGTTTGTCACACACCAAGAACAAACCAAGTGTGAATCCCTTAGATAGGAAAACATCAGAACAGAACACATGCAAAGAACCCGGCAAGGGCCATGGGTGTTACGCTTCTGCTCTCATCAATCCCATATGTCAGCCTGTCTCTTCAGCTCGGCTGGGCTCTGCACACTCTCTAGACTTTTTATCTGGGTACAGGACAAAGCCTGGCAGAGAAATGGAATGAGTTTTGTTCCCGTGCCCATTTCCCCATGGCTGACTCTTGTGGGTGGAAGCACTGGCCATTTGAACACTAACAGAGGGTTCAGCATCTCTCCTCTCAATCATCATCTCTTGCTCTCCATCCCATGGTCCAGATGTGCAAATGATCTAGTACAAATAGCTCTCCTCTTCTAGTTGTATCACATTCCTGGAGATGTGGTTCCTGTCATCCAGCACCTTAATTCACTAGATAAAGCAATGGAAGCTCAGAGAGTTTGAGTAACTTACTTGGGGTCACACAGTTATCCAGCGTTTGAGCTTATAATATCCATTACCCTTCCCTAAGCACCAAGCATATGCAGAACAGTGTGAAAGGTACTTCACAACATAGACTTTGTCTTTTCTTAGCAGTTCTAGATGTCAGAGAAGAGAAAATGAGGCCAGGGAACCCGATTAAGTGATTTTATTTGTAACAGATTTTCAAGAGGAAAATCTCTTTTACCTCTTTGTATCTCACATAATCTCTAGATGCATAAACCTTTCAAAATTCACAGGCACATTTTTCATAGGCACTTTTGGAGACCCTGATAGGGTCTACATGTTAGATTTTGCTTGACTTTTTCACAAGCATCAGACACACCTGAATACTCTCCAGCACAGCGAACTACACTTCACTATCACTGATATCCTGAGCCTCTGGGCCAGGAATCATTTGTGTAGCTGATTCAGCCAAGACCACAACTGCACCAGAGAGGGTGGCACAAAAGCATGAGTGGGATCTGCTTTGATGACCACCAGCCAGCACAAGCCAGAGATCCTTTTTCTGTGCCTCCTGCAATGTCGATGCTCCTCTGCTTGAACAGTGAGAGGGTGTGGTCGATGCCGAGGAATGTGTGAGCAGAGTAAGGGGACTTTTCAACAAGGCCCGTGTGATAGAGGCAGGAAGGAAAAATCTATACTTCCAAAAGGTATCATAATCCCATAGCAAAAATATACGTAATTGTTCAGACACTAGTAATATTGTAGAGGTAATTGCAATAAAAGTGAATGACCTTCATTTATTAAATTATTAAATATATATGTATATGTAAAATTTATATTTATAAATGTGTAATGTTTAACACTGATAAGAATGTATCACTTAGGACATGCTCAGAGAATCTCAAGTTCAAATGGTAAAAACATTCCAGAAAGCAAGTGAGCGATATGTATCAAGGTCCTTAACAATGAGTCTAGTCTTTTGTTGAGTAATTCTCCTTCAAAGAATCTCTTTTAAGGAAATAGCAATACCTGAAGCAAAGGCTAATAAACACAGATTGTATTAAGTGATATTGTGACAGTGATATTGAAATCAATTGAAACATCAAATAAAATTGTAGATATGCTCTTACATGCTATAGAATAATATTTATATTATATATATATATATATTTATATATACATGAGGGTACTTCAAAAAGTTCATGGAAAGATTTGTATTACTTTTCTTTTTCTTCGCAAGGGCTATTTATTCTAATAAAAATTAGTATAGGTGAGGGGCAACAATAATCAACCACAATGTATATCGACAAAATAAAATAAATAAATAAAAAATAAGTATAGGTGTGAAAAATGAGAATAGGTGTGAAAGAACATAGAACACTTCAGTGAGCCAGATGGAAATGGGCACACATCATCCTGTTAATGATGTGTCAGGACTGACTGTCATCATTTTTCAGTGTGTCCTGGAAGGTTGAGCAGTGGGGCAAACCCAAGAAGTCTCATGTTCTATTTTCCCTGAGAAAGGAACTGGTCTGCACTTTTTGCTTAATGGGGATGAAGGTGGATTGAGACCACTGCATAAGATCTCCATCTCTGAATTCTTTAAGCCTGGTTGAGATCAGTGCAGGCCGGCAGTCTCTCTGTGAGTCTTAGCAACAATTGGAGCAGAGACCCAAAGACAGGATGCAGATTCTCAGCACGGGGCTCCATGATGAGAGTGAAAGAGACAACAGTTAAAAAGCTCTTCTCTTGGAAGTTTTGCAAAACCAGATGGATTTTTAACCAAGACTTTTTGTATTACCTTTTAATTCTAATTTTCTACAAATTTTTGAACTACCTTTGTGTGTATATAAATATATATAATTATATAGCATATAATGACATATATATACCTATATATATATACATATATAATGAGACATCTTGCTTGAATATTTTACATGCATGGGACTCATCTGGTATAATGTCAAGAATAAATCCTGGTCCGGTGAAAATACTCTATAACCGGGAATACTCTGAGTCTCAGTTGGAATATCATTAATCATTTGTGTAACTCACTGAGCATGAGTCAAGAGCACAAACAATGACAGAATGGTTGGAATTGGAACATGAACAGGGTTTGCATGTATAACAGTATTTTGCTGGTGAAGATTTGGTTTTACAGAAATTCTTACATATTCCATGGTACCAGAGATTAATAACTGTTTCAATATTTTGATACTTAGGGTTATTTTTAAGAATAGGACTTAAGGAAGAAAAATAAAAACAAAGAGCAACAACAGAAAGTCACAATCTTTATGATAGTCAAACCTTATAAACAAATAGGAACGATCTACATATCAAATGATAAGACAAGTTTAAGTAAATTATGGCATAAAAACACAATGGTGTATGATGTGGTCTTTATGCCAGATTTTTCAGAAAGTTACATAAAAATATTAAAAATATGTGTATAATGTTAGTTGCCAACCAGGATAAAAATAAGTATATGACTATAGCATGTGAAAATATTCTTCTGTGTACTGCAACAATAAATTATTTAGAACACAGTTAACTGGGTGGGTTTGTGAGGTGAAGCTCTTTCTTTCTGTCTTTCTTTGCCTTTCTTTCTTTTTGTCTCCTGCTTTCGCCTTCTTTTGTTCCCCCAGCTTCTTTGTCAGTCATTTAAAATGAAAATATAATAACATTAAAGATGTATAGTGTGTTTTTAGGGGAAATGAACACAGACAGTTAAGGATGAATTAAAAGCTATCAGTGCTTTATTCAACACACTCTTAGAAAACATCTAGAATTGCAAAGGAATATACTGAGGGAGTGTGCTTTCTTAAGAGGTGATGAGGACTGCAAATATAAGGAGATTAATAAAGAATTGAAAACAAATTTTTGAATGGAAAGTTTACAAAAGATTGTTGAGCTCAGCAGGATATTTAGGGAAAACACTCAGCTTTTGAATTTGATTTTTCACAAAAGGCCTCTCAAAATCTTCGTCATAAAAGCCTCAGACTTGAAAGTGACAGTATCCAGATTTTTAGGTTTCTATTAAGTTCTGCCTTGTGGACTTGAAGAGCTATTATTTGGAAAGATGGGTGAGACCCTTTCTGTGTGACTTCAAGGGTCTCCATCCCCTCTCTAAGGAAAATCTTTCTATTAATTTAAAACAGTCTCTGGCAGTGAGGATTCCAATAAGAAACAGATGGCAAACTTAAGTTTGGATAATTTCAGATAGGCTTATCAGTGGAACTAACTGCAGAGATATCGGTGGGCTATAGGGGAACCATAGAAAATAATGTGAAAATCTGGGCTAATAAAAGGGATAGGGTAGGAGATACAGTTACCAGCAACCACTGGCTTGAGAGGACTAGTGACATCAATTAGGGATCAACCTGGAATCCAAAGAAATAAGCGGCCTGGCTTCTCTCCTCCCACCTCTCAATATCCAGCTAGATGTCAGCTAACTCCATTGGCTCAATCCAACTAGAAGCGAGAATGCTTCCAGCCTCCAAGAGATCAGCCTCCTGGAGAAAAGCATAGGGTGGTGAAGAATGGATCTAGAGAGACAGACAGACTATAGCCTGAGAACAGTCCAAAAAAGGAATAAACAAACTTATAAAAGAGTGTACTTTTTATCGTTGTTGGTGAAGAGAGACTGAAAGATAATTTCTTTGGGAAAGCTGAGCAGATCATGGTGTTTGGGCAGATGGCTTAAGTTTTCATTTAATTCTGAGACTTTGTAATTCTAAGGTGCCTCAACTGAACCACAGGCAAATGAATAACCAATGCAACTATAATTGCATATTATGGTCACCAAATTCAAGTCAGGAGAATTGAGCTCTTTATTTCTTTTATAGAGCAATAACCTTTTCTAGCATCCACACTGATTATCTTTGGAAGATTTTTACAAAGCAATAAAACTAATGGTATATTTAATTGAAGTATGGGCATTGATGATCAACAAACACAATATGGGATGAATATGTAATGAGAGCTCTTTTCATGTGTCACCTAAAGACCAGAGTGCATGAGAAGCACATTTTAATAAGAGCTAGCATGTACTAAGTGGTCATCATATGCCAGGCACCGAGCCATGCACTTTCGATTAACTAATTTAATCCTGCCAAGAGCTCTTCAAACCATGTACTTTTGTTACCATCTCCTTCTTATCTATGCATGGAAGCAGCCAGGGAAATGTGCTACTCAGATCTCTTGGAAGAGAAATTTGGAAGCATAATTTGCATATGGTCCTAGCTGCTGACCCTCTGAATCCTTGATCATGCTTGTTGAAGCCACACTTCTCAAGGGCTGCCCCCAGCTCAGTGATTGAGAGTGGCAGGGCACTTCACTCCTGTTCCAGTTAGAAGCAGGACTCCTCAAAGGGGTGACTTTAGCTCATACATTAACCTGACCAAATCTTTCTTAATACTGTGCTGCAGACAAATATCCTTGCTACCTAAGACTTCTTGTTTTCTTTTATTTTTTCCCAGATGTCAGAACCATGTAGAGGTTTGAAGGCTCCCCCTCCTGTTCCCTTCTGCTTTGAACTGAACTGTGTCCCTGCCACCGACAACCATCCCATATGTTGAAGCCCTAACCCCGAATTGATTGCATTTGAAAATAGGTTCTTTTGGAGGTAATTAATTTTAAATGAGGTCATAAGGGTGGCGCCATAATCTCATAGGACTGTGGGCTTAGAAGAAGAAGAGAGATTTCTTTCTTTTTCTTTCTCTCCCCCCCCACCCCCACCATATGAGGACACAGTGAGAAGATGCCCATCTAAGAGCCAGGAAAAGAGATCTCAGCAGAAACCAGGTTGTCTGGCACCCTGATCTTGGATTTCCAGGCTCCAGAGTGTGAGGAAAATAAATTACTATTATTTAAGTCACCTGGTCTATGGTATTTTGTTATAGCACCCCAAGCTGACTCCCCCAATATATACCTTACAGATCTAATCTCATCTTAGCACTCATTCTCAGTGGACCCAAACTAATGTAAGCACCATTTGAAATTTTTAAGTCCACCAACCCAGGTGGCCAGACTCAAGGGTCTCCACCACTCCACCTGCTTCATCATCAAGCTATTTTGCCTCCTGAGTTACTCAATAGCTTAACTTGACTAGGATCACCTTTTTGGAATATCTTCTATCCTTATTTAATCCTTATTTCTGCTTTAGTATTTGTTTTGTTTTGTTTTTAACCTGAATTTGAAGTCAGACAGATGTTGTATCATGAGACTTCTTCACTCCAATGAGACATCTCTGGTCCTTCTTTCATTCCGTGTGATGCCAAAGGGTTCGGAAGACTCTGGGACAGGCAAGTTAGATGGATGTGAATGTAAATGGATCCTAGCATTATTATTATTATTAGCCATGAGACCTTAGACACACTCACTGCCACCTATTCCTGACTTAGCTTATGGGTGACATGGAGGACTGAGTTAACATTTAAAAACCAAGGACATCAGCTGGTACATAAAGACACCTGTAAATAATACACCCCACCTCATTTGGATGTATCCTTTGATTTATTTGAATTAGTTGCCTAGAAGTGAACAAAATGTTCTCACTTGCACAAAGGCCTTTTCTACCCCTCCCCTATGTACTGTGAGAAAGTCCATTCAGAACGTTGCTGGCTTTGACATTTCTCCACGTGTTCTTGTGGATGAAGAGAAAACATTTTTATTTCCTAGCTTGGTTATCTCGTTCCCAGAATTTCTCATGAACTGGATCATCAAGTCCGGACTAGCCTGAGTTACTGTCACAGCCTATGACAGAACTGCTTTTCCCAAGGGGGAAAAATGGTCCAAAACGTTATTCTTTCTCAGTACAATTTAATCTTTAACTAAGCACATTATGCTTTCAACTACTTCTAATCTTTCTTTATTTGAACCTATCTTGGAAAGTTAAAAAAAAAAACAAGTTTTTTGTTGTTGTTTTTTTAAAACTGTCTTTAGAATCGAATATTAGAGGCAGTTGTGACCCTTGGACTAGAATGGCCTTTAGAGTGGAGTAAGAATCTGGCTCTGCTGCTAACGAGCCATGTCACCTTAGATGATTTCCTCAACTTCTCACTGTTTGACTTTTGCAACTGGAAAGCCAGAATGATTTTACCTTTCTTGAGATTCCTTCTGGGGATTAAATGATATCATGAACATAAAGTTCCTCCGTGCTGATGTGCACAAGTACCTGAATAAACGGTCATTGATATTGCGCACGTGTGAGCCTGGTATTTTAATTAAGTTGCTGCCCACACCATCTCTTCTCTGTTGCAAATGTTAAGTCCTCCAGGCTCTTCAGGGTTTTGAAAATCTTCTAGTAGAAAATTTACACCATTATATTTCTGAGAAGGAGTTGGATGGACTGTGAGAACGTTACAGTCCCACTTATGACTAATGTCACTAGTAGACAGTTATAGGTGTGTTTATTTAGTTTTTTGTTTTTGTTTTAACTACAGTTTTTAATTTTTTTCATCAAATCTAGGTTCTGTTGAGAAATCACATTTTAGGCCCCAAGTGATACTCCTTTTGCTCTCTTTATTTCCTTGCCTATCTGGTCTTTAAACGGCTCCTTTGAAATATACTAGAACACCTGGAAAATCCCATTAAATCACCCCTCGGTTATTACCTGCATTGTGAAATACACGCAGCAGGTACCTTCCCTGTTGCTATAAGTTCTGGAAGCATTATACTATTCTCTTTAGAACAGTGAGCCTTACTGTTTTCTTAAAAGTGGTTTTATTGAATATTTCATCATTTCTAAAAATTCTTGTTTTTTTTTTTTTTTTTTCCCTCCAGCTCCCTTCCTAAAGTGTCTCTGGGAATGACAATCTGTGGTACCAACAAGTACAGGGATGCAGTGTACCATGATTCCTTGATAACACTCAACTTCTGGGGTTGTGTGGTCCCAAGTGAGGTGGCTCCACGACAGTGAGGTAGTCCCATGGCCGAGGTGGAAGAGCAGTGAGCTGCTGTTACAATTGGTGGCTTCCCTGAACTGAACGTTTGTGCTGATGGATTTTCTGGATACTCTAGTGTGCCACTTTATACTTCCTTTGCACCTATGTCTCCCACTGATAAATAAACGAAAAGGTAAAAAAGTATTAATTTTAGAATTCTGAGAAGAATCCATAAGCAAATGCTCCTGCCTTTCTGAAATCCCTGCTTCAGAATGGACCCCATGACATCCTTTTCAGAACAAGACTTGTCCCTGTGTCTGAGCCATTTCAGCTCAGGGTGGGAAATGTGTCAGCTGCCTCAGCCCCTGACTTCAGTGGGAGTCTAGCAGAGTGGAAATGGTCCTGGAATTCTGACTCCATCATTTGGGCAAGTTACTTCTGCTGTAGACTATATCCCCCCCCCACCCTTCAGAGTTATATGTTGAAACTTAATCCTCAATGTGGTGGTATTGGGAGGTGGTGCCTTTGGGCATTGATTAGGTCATGAGGGTGGAGCTCTCATAAATCAGATTATGCTCTTATAAAAGAGGCCCCAGAGATCTCCCACACCCCTTCTGCCATCTGAGGACATAGCTAGAAGTTAGCTGTCTATAAATGGGGAAGTAGGCCCTCGTCAGACACCAAATCTGTCTGTGCCTTGATCTTGGACTTCTAGCTTCCAGAACTGAGAAACAAATTTTTGTTGTTTAAATTATACTGTTTATGGTATTTTGTCATAGCAGCCCAAATGGACTAAGACAACTTCTTTGTGCCTCATTTCCTCACCTGTAAACTGAGAATGATTATACCTATTTTCATGGCTCATTTTGAGGACTCACTAGGGTATAATATATAATATGTAAAGTGCCTATAATAAGCCCTCAACAAATGTGATCTATCACTATTATTATTTTCCTGTCCCTCCAGATGGCCCCTGTTCCTGAGTGAGAGCCCATCTACTCTGCTCCAAGCCTGCTCCGCCCTCATTCAAAGTGTTATAACTCAATCCTGGGTCAGACTTTGTGGGATCATGCTTAGCCTTACAACTTAATGACCTTAGAAACTTATTTCATGTGCAACCTACTTTTCTCATCTCTAAAAGGATATCTAGCATCATTAGGGGTTTTGTAAAGAGTACATGAGCTAATTTATGTTAAATGTTTAATAAAATCCCTGGGCATGTATCAAAATATATGCAAAACTAAGAAAAAGTACTTAGAAGTTCTGAAACAACAGTACAGTGGGTATCTGGTCCTTGAAGAATCCCATCTTCGTGCCTACCAGCTGATGCTGGTTCTCTCAGTCCTGGTCAGCTTGCTAACTCATTCACTAACTCTGCTTTTTGTTTTTTGTTTTTATTATTGCTATTTATAGGCCATTGCTCTGAGAAGAGCCCTCACTTTTCTCTAGAGGGTGTTTTTCTTTAAACAAAGGCTCATGGCAGACGTCACTACTTCTGTTCTCACTGCTTTCCATAGAACATCAAAATTAATCTAAGGGCTCTAAAAATGTTGAAATGTGAAAAAGTGAAATTCTGCTAAATAAGTATTCATAAAGTGAAATTTACTAAGTGAAAAATCTGTGCTAAGTGAATATGTGTAAGATAAAACTTCATTGAACAGGTACAGAATTTAATCATATTATAAAATTCGTTAACCAATGAACACAGTCATCCATTAACAAATTAACCATCTTTCTCTACTTTGAAAATGAATTCATAACTGAATGGCTTATTATACTGATCTTTTCTCACTGACAACTGTTAATACAGGCACATTGAATGTGGCAGGAAGGGAAGCAAGAGCTAATACTTTTACATTTAACTGCCTAATGATATGCTGACTCTTCAGTGAAGACCCTTATATAAATTGTGCAGTAGGAAAAGGACACTTTTTTTGTTTGGTTTTAACATTTACTCCGTGTCAATAAACATACTTAATTTTCATAAGAATCCTAGGGGGATTAGAAACCATTAACACATTTTACAGATGAAGACTGAGGCTTAGAGATTTCATTAGCCTGAGCAGAGTTTCATACCATAAGTTGATCTCAAAGCAGAGAGTTGATCCAAGTTCTGTCTGATTCAGATGTCTGTGTTTTCTTCACGGATGCCTTGCTGAGCAGCAATACTAACCTTGGTAACAGCCATAACTGATGGATGTTTAAGAAACTTTAAAAACAAATTTCTCCTTCAGGTGTTTTTTAAGTTGACAGATTTGCTGCCCAAATCTGCTACCTGTGATATCATCCTCTACGATTTTACTGTTCTCACCTCACGGGCAAGAATAGCACACATAGCCCTAGCAAGGTGCTAATATGAACATAGCTTTATCACACTGGAATCTCTCTGAGTTAAAGTTAAGGGAGACCCAGAGGCCTTTTCCTTAATACTAGCTAGAATCAATCAAGTTTGCACGCATTGAAGGAAAATAAAGGAGATTTGGATCACAGGAATTCAGAACTTGGTGTAACACACATTCACTCCCCTTATTTCCATAGAGATGAGGAAACTGAAAACCTCTCTCATGATTTTACTGACCACTTTGAATAGCTTAGAAAAAAGCTAAAATAACAACTGCAATGAGTTGAATTATTCATGTCGCAAAGTCCTAACACTGTACCTCAGAATGTGACCTTACTTGGGAATAAAGTCTCTCCAAAGTAATCATTTTAAAGTGAGATCATTAGAGTAGGCCCTGATCCAAAATGACTAGTGTCCTCATAAAAAGGGGACATTTGGAGACAGGGATAATGTGGAGAGACACAGGGAGAAGGCAGCCACCTACAAGGCAAGGACAGAGGTCTGGAAGAGATCCCTCCCTCACAGCTCTCAGAAGAACCAGCCCTGCTGAAACCTTGATCCCAGACTTTTCGCCTCCCGAGCTGTGACACAGTACATTTCTGTTGTTCAAGCCATTCAGTTTACATACTTTGTCGTGGCAACTCTAGCAAACAAATACAGCAAGATCTTGTCCCCATCTGCCCCTACCTGCCCTGGCCCTGCCTCCTTGTCCTCCCCTTCCAGCACACCAGGCTTACCCCACTGTGGGCGCTGTCATCTCCTCCAGCTGCCAGCTTTCCCAGCACTGTGCTCACCCTGGAGCTTTTTGTAGGTACTTGTAGAATGGATTTACCCGGCAAGGAGCACAGACTGGGGCAAGGCATCTTCAAGTAACTAACTGAAGCCTTGCCTGGTCACACTTCAAATGATAAGTTTGGTAAATAGGGGCATAAAACAAGGTCACTCTGCATCCTAAAAGCAGTATCAGGAAATGACTCTAGGAAAAGTGACTAACATGGGCTTTACTGTTTTATTTTTTGTTTACTGTTTGTTTTGAAGAACTCATCAAATAGGACAAGTGTATAAAAGAGATTATAGGGATATATTTTAATTTCTAACACAAGGGTGGCTTGCAGAAGATGTCTTTTCTGGTATCTTGAGGAACTTGGTGCATAAGACCTTAGTGGAGGTCTTTTTAATATCACTACACCTTCTGTTCTCCCGGTGATTATGCCTAAGTAACAACATAGGACAGAACATGGTAGGATTAAGTCAGGTAACACTTACTTTTCTGAGTCTTAGGAAATTACATTTTCTAGAGTGACTAAAATTTTTGGAATTTGTATAAGTTGGCTTGTTAGAGCCTTTACACTTAGAATTATAAGTATACTTTATGGAAAATAAAGCATGTTTTCTGTGTTCTAAGACAGGGCACTTGGAAAATTAAGTTTTGTAATATCTTGGGGGATCATAATATATACCAATATACTGCATTGAAATGCTGTTTTATTTCATGAGAGAAGGGGACCTTTGTACACGTTGGTAGAATGTAAATTAGTACAGCCATTATGGAAAGAAGTATTAAGAATTCTGAAAAAATTAAAAATAGAATGACCATATGGTCCAGCCGTCCCACTTCTGGGTATATAACAAAAGGAAAGGAAATCAGTGTGTCGAAGAGATATTTGCACTCCAATGTTTACTGCAGCATTTATTCACCATAGCCAAGATATGGAGTCAATCTAAGTGCCCTCGATGAATAAATAGATAAAGAAAATGTGGTATATATACACAATGGAATACTATTCAGTCATAAAAGAAGGAAATCCTGCCACTTGCAACATGGATGAATCTAGAGGACATTATAACTGAAATAAGCCAGGAATAGAAAGAAAAATACAGCATGATCTTACTCATATGTGGAATCTATAAAAAGTTGATCTCATAGAAATAAAGAATAGAATCATGGTTACCAGAGGCCAGAGTGGATAGGAGAGAGGGTGGGTTGGGAGATGTTGTTCAAAGAATACATATTTACAGTTAGGAGTAAGTTCAAGAGATCTATTGTACAGCATGGTGACTACAGTTAATGAGGATATGAGGGTACCTCAAAAAGCTCATGGAAAGATTCCTATTATCTTTTAATTTTATTTTTCTATAACCTTTATGAAGTATCCTCATAGATTGTATTCTTGAAAAATGCTGAGAGTGATTGTTGTGTTCTCACTACAAAAAATGATAACTATGTGAGGTAATGCTTTGTTAATTAGCTATATATAAATATTCCACAATGTATATTTACTTTTAAACATCATGTTGTACACAATACATACATACAATTTATATCAATTTAAAATTTAATTTAAGAGACTCCCGGGAAGATGGAAGACTAGAGGTGTGCAGGGTATGTTTCTCCCTCAGAAGAAGATCAAAATGGGCCCACCACCTCTGCCACTGCAGTTGCCAGAGCCATTGTCCAGTCCCAGAAACTTTGCCCATTTCAAAACAGCTCCCTGCAGGGCAGCAGTCCTGTGGGTGGCCTGTCACTGAGCTTTGGAGCATTGTCCACAGATGTGAAGGAGGTGGCTGCAACCACTGCCACCATTGCCACCTCTGTGAGTTCACTCCATGGCTGCCAAGTACATTTCAGATGTGAGGGAGACAGCTGCAGCTGCTGATGCCACTGCTGCCATCATGAGGTAACCCCACTGCTGCCACTGATTCTGCAGACACCATGGACACTGCAGATGCAGCAGAGGCCATTGCAGCTGCAAACACCACTGCTGCCCCCCATGAGGCAAGCCTTCTGTTGCTGCTGCAGATGTAAAGGAGGCTGTTGCAGCTGCTGCCACCATGAGCTAACCCCACTGCCACTGCAGACACTGGAGATGTGAGGGAGGTAGGGGCAGTCACTAGTGCCACTGCTGGCCTGTGAGGTAACCTTGCTGCTGCTGTGAACACCATAAGTGCAAGGTAGGTAGTTGCAGCCACAGCCACTGCCCCCACACCTTGCTGCCACTGTGGACACCACACCTGAATGAGCCACTGCTGCATACATGACAGCCAAACAGGTGGCTGCTGCAACTCCACTGCTGCAGTTGCCATCACCATTGGTGCTGGCAGGCAGCCATCATCATTGTTCAAGCAGCGTTCCACTGCTGGAGCCACCACTGCCATGTGGCAGCCCACCACAGCCACTACCACTGCAGGGCAACTGTGCAGGCAGGCCGCTGCCCCCTCCACTTCATTGATGCAAGGAGGGTCACTGGCAGGGTCCAGGGAAGGAAAGTAATAGAAGAAGAAACTGCTCTACAAGATGACCAGACATCAATGGACATATAGTAGAAATATGAAAAAACAAGATAATACAGGTTCACCAAAGAAATATAATAACACTTAAGTATCAGACCCCATAGAGCAGGAAAACCTTGGAAAGACTGAAGAGGAATTCTGAGTAAAAATCTTAAGAAAACTCAATGAGATGCAAAAAGTTGTAGTTAGACAACATAATGAACAGAGAAAAATTATCCAGGATATGAAAGAGGAAATCTCTTACAAAGAAATTAATACTTTAAAAAAGAATGATAGCAGAACTCATGGAACTGAAGGAGTCATCCAATGGAACAAACACTGAAAGATTAAACAGCAGGCAAGAGCAAGACGAAGAAATAATTTATATCTTGAAGACAGTCTCTTCAAAACAATTGAGGCAGACAAAAGAAAGAAAGAAAGAAAGAAAAAGAAAGAGAGAGAGAGAGAGAGAGAGAGAGAGAGAAAGAAAGAAAGAAAGAAAGAAAGAAAGAAAGAAAGAAAGAAAGAAAGAAAGAAAGAAAGAAAGAAAGAAAGAAAGAAAGAAAGAAAGAAAGAATTTTAAAAAATGAAGAAAATCTAAGAGATAGCAAACAATCTTAAGTGTACAAACATCCAAATCATGAGTGTTCCTGAAGGGGAGGAGAAAGGAAAAGGCATTAAGAACATATTTAATAAAATAATAGCAGAAAAGTTCCAAGGAATAGGGAGAGACATGGACCTTCAGATTCAGCAGGCTCAAAGATCCCCAGACAGATTCAATCCAATAAGGTTCTCTCAAGACTCAGTATAGTCAAACTGGAAAAATTCAAACACAAAGAAAGAATCTTAAAAACAGCAAGAGAAATGTATCAAATCACCTATAAGGGAATCTCCATCAGACTAACAGCAGACTTCTCAAAAAACCTCTACAGACCAGAAGAGAATGAGATGATACATTCAAAATACTAAAAGGAAAAAAAGTTGCCAGCCGAGGATACTATACCCAGCACAGCTACACTTGAGAAATGAAGGAGAAATAGTATATTTCCTGGGCACACAAATACTACAGAAGTTCACTACTACACAAGCAGCCCTACAACAAATCCTTAAGTGAGTTCTGAATCTGGAATCCAAAAAATGATAATCACTACCATGAATACACAAGAAAGAACAACACCTACAGGTAGAACAAAAATGCAAACAAGGAAGAGAAAGAAACTGTATGTTACCATCTCCAAAAACCAACATACACCAAAGACTAACAATAAAAAGGAAAGAAACAAGCAAAAGATATTTAAAACATAAAAAAAAAAATCAATAAAACACTGGGAGTTAGGCAAGACCTTTTAGTAACAACCCTAAGTATAAAAGTACTAAATTCCCCACTCAGTAGACAGAGACTAGCTGATAGGATTAAAAAGCTAGATCCAACTATATGCTGTCTACAGAAGACTCACCTCACTTGTAAAGACATACACAGACTAACAGTGAAGGTATGTCAAAATATATATAACACAAATGGAAACCAAAAGTGAGCAGCAGTAGCTATTCCTATCTCAGATAAAATAGACTTTAAACGAAAAATTATAAAAGAGACAAAAAAGGCCACTATATAATGGTAAAGGGATCTATCCAGCAAAATAATAATAACAATCATAAATATATATGCACCCAACATGGTAGCACCTAGATATATAAAGCAAATGCTATTAGATCTAAGGAAGAAGATAGACCCCAATATAGTAATAGCTGAGGATCTGAACACTGCACTCTCAACACTGGATTGATCATTTGGGCAACAAATCAACAGAAAATCTCCTGATTTAAATCACATTTTAGACCAACTGAACTTGGAAAATACCTAAGGAGCATTTTATCCAGCAACCACAGAATACACATCAGCACATGGGACATTCACCAGGATAGAGAACATGTTAGGTCAGAAATCAAGTCTCAACAAATTTTAAAAATTGAAATCATTTCAAGTATCTTTTCAGACCACAACAGATTAAAACTAGAAATCCACAACAGGTTAAATTTGGGAAACTATATAAACACATGGGAATTAAACAACATGCTCCTGAAAATATACAGGTCAAGGAAGAAATTAAACAGGAAATCAAAAATTTTCTTGAAACTAATGAAACTAAAGACACATCATACCAAAACTTGTGGGATACTGAAAAAGCAGTACTAAGAGGGAAGTCAATTGCAGTAAATGCTTACATCAAAAGAATAGAAATATTTCAAATAAACAGCCTAATGCTTCACCTCAATGAACTAGAAAAACAAGAACAATCCAGTCCCAAAATTAGTAAATGGAAAGAAATAATTAAGACCAAAGAAGAACTAAATGAAATAGAAACCTAAAAATCAGTACAAAAGACCAATGAAACAAAAAGTTGTATTTGTGAGAAGTTAACAAACAATTAGTTAGGCTAAACTGACAAGAGAGAGAAGAACCAAATAACAAAAATCTGACATGAAAAGGAGACATTGCAATTAATATCACAGGAATACAAATCATCACAGACTGTTATAAACAACTATATGCCAACAAATTTGAAAACCTGGAGAAAATGGATAAATTTCTGGACACATACAAACTACCAAGACTGGACCAAGAAGGGACAGAAAACCCAAACAGACCAATAACAAGCAATGAGATTGAAGCAATAATCAGCAGTCTTCCAACAAAGAAAAGCACAGGACCAGATGGCTTCACTGCTGAATTCTACCAAATCTTTAAAGAAAAATTAATATCAATCCTCTTCAAACTATTCCAAAAAATTGTAACAAAAGCAACTCTCCCACTTCTATGAGGACAGCATCACCCTGATACTAAAACCAGACAAAGATACAACAACAGAAAAAATTACAGGCCAATGTCTTTGATGAACATAGATGCAAAAATCCTCAACAAAATATTAGCAAATACAATACAGTAACACATCAAAAAAATTACACACAAAGATCAAGTTGGATTCATCCCAGGTATGCAAGGATGGTTCAACATACACGAATCAATAAATGTGATACACCACATCAACAAAATAGAGGACAAAAACCATGTGATTATCTCAACAAATGTAGAAAAAGCATTTGACAAAATTCAACGTCTTTTCATGATGAAGACTCCCAGCAATTTAGGTATAGCTGGAAAGTATCTCAACATAGTAAAGTACATACATAACAAGCCATCAATATCATTCTGAAGAAGACAAGCATGCATACTCTCACCACTCCTATTTAACTTGTACTGGAGTACTAGTCCAAGCAATCAAGCAAAAGAAAGAGATAATGGGCATCCTGATTGGAAAATATGGAGTCAAATTGTCCCTGTTTGCAGATAACATGATCCTATATATAGAAAAACCTAAAGAGTCTACCAAAAATCTCTTAGAGTTGGTAAACAATTTCAGAATACAAATCAACATGCAAAAATCAGTAGTGTTTCTATACTCCAACAACAAACTAGCAGAAAAAGAAATCAAGGAAGCTAGCCCATTTACAATAGTTACCAATAAAGGTAAAAACCTAGGAATAAATTTAATCAAGGAAGTGAAAGATCCCTACAGTAAGAACTACAAATCACTGCTGAAAGAAATTGTAGAGGACACAAAAAGGTGGAAAGATATTCTGTGCTCTTAATTAGAATTAACACTGTGAAAATATCCCTACTACCCAAAGTGATCTGCAGATTCAGTGCAATCACCATCAAAATACCAAAGACATTTTTCACTGAAATAGTAAAAAGAATACTAACATTCATATGGAACAACTAAAGAACCCATATAGACAAAGCAATCCTGAGCAAATAAATAAATAAATAAATAAAGTCAGAGCCCTAACACTACCTGACTTCAGATCATACTACAAAGCTTGGTAACCAAATCAGAATTGTACTGGCATAAAAACAGACCATCAGACCAATGGAACAGAATAGAGAACCCAGAAACAAACCCACAAACTTACAGCCAACTAATCTTCGACAGAGGCACCAAGAATATACATTGGGGAAAAGACTGCTTTTCAATAAATAATCCTGGGAAAACTGGAAATCCATATGTAAGAGAATGAAATTAGAACCATGCTTCTCACCATATGCTAAAGTCAACTCAAATGGATTGAAGACTCAAATATAAGATCTGAAACTATTAAAAGAACTTGTAAAATAAAACACAGGGGAGACACTTTAGGAAGTAGTAATGTGTGGAGACTTTATGACTATGACCCCAAATGCACAGGCAACAAAAGGAAAAATAAACGAATGGGATTATATCAAACTGAAAAGCTTCTGTACAGAAAAAGAAACAATTAACAGAGCAAAAAGACAACATACAGAGTAGAAGAATACATTTGCAAACTATGCATCTGACAGAGGATTACCATTCAGAATATACAAGGAACTCAAACAACTTAAGAGTAAAAAAATAATTCTCAGCAACATGGATGAACTTAGAGAAAATTATGTTACATGAAATAGACCAGGCACAGAAAGATAAATACTTCATGTCCTCACTTATAAGTGGGAGCTAAAAAATAAACAAATAAATATAAATAAACAAATAATCAAAGAAAGAAAAATACAGCAATCGCAGTAATATGTTGAATTTTCAAAAGAAGAAAACAGAACTGAGGTTACTGGGGGTGGGGGAAGGAAAGTGACAAATAGTAAAGGGCTATGAAAATCAATTACATTGTGTAATGTTGAATATACTAATTATCCTAATTTGAACATCATATATTGCACACTGGTATTGATATTTAATGCTGTACCCTGCAAATATGTACAATAAACTATGTTTCAATAAAAACTAACTAAATAAAAAATAATTAAATAAAAATGGGCAAAGGAGCTGAATAGGCATTTCTCAAAGCAAGACATACAAATGGCCAACAGACACATGAAAATACTCAACATCACTCAGCATCATGGAAAAGCAAATCAAAACCACATTGAAATATCATCTCACCCCAGTTAGACTGGCTATTATCAAAAGACAGAGAATAACAAATGCTGGTGAGGATGCAGAGAAAGGGGAATAATCCTACAGTGCTGTTGGGACTATAAATTGGGGCAACCATTATGAAAAATTATATGGAGTTTCTTTAAACAACTACAGATAGAATTGCCATATGATCCAGCAATTCCACTGTTGAGTATATACCTAAAGGAATGAAAATCAGCATCTCAAAAGGATACCTTCAAACCCATGTCCATTGCAGCTAGATTTACACTTGCCAAGAACTGGAAACAACCTTAATGCCCAACGTTGGGTGACTGGATAAGGAAAATGTGGAATATTTACACAATGGAATGCTACTCAGCTGTAAAAAAATGAAATACTGTCATTTGCAACAACATGGATGAACTTAGAGAAAATTATAAGTTCAATAAGCCAGGCACAGAAAGAGAAGTACTGTATGTCTTCATGTATAAGCTGGAAAAGGGAAGGAAGGAAGGAAGGAAGGAAGGAAGGAAGGAAGGAAGGAAGGAAGGAAGGAAGGAAGGAAGGAAGGAAGGAAGGAAGGAAGGAAGGAAGGAAGGAAGGAAGGAGAAAGGAAGGAAGGAAGGAAGGAAGGAAGGAAGGAAGGAAGGAAGGAAGGAAGGAAGGAGAAAGAAAGAAAGAAAGAAAGAAAGAAAGAAAGAAAGAAAGAAAGAAAGAAAGAAAGAAAGAAAGAAAGAAAGAAAGAAAGAAAGAAAGAGAAAGAAAGAAAGAAAGAAAGACAGAAAGAAAGAAAGAAAGAACAATCCCAATTACATAGTGAAGTTTCAAAAGGAGAGAACAGAACTGAGGTTACCAGATGTGGGGGACGGGGAGAAGGAGTAAGGGAGGATTTGATAAAAGGACACAAAAATCAACTACATTATACAATGTAGAAAATACTAATTGTCCTGTTTTGAGCATCACAGGTTGCACACAGGTATTGATGTTCAACTCTGTACCCCACAGATACGTACAATCAACTATGCTTCAATTAAAAAAAAATAATAAAATAAAAAATACACACTTTTTTAAAAAGCCAGATTTTGCCAGCTTCTCCAAGGTCATTGGAAAGCCCTGAGGGGAAAAATATGCAGTGATAACCTAAGGATGATTTTAGGTAACTAAGACCTTACCTTTGACTGCTGTTGACTGCTATTCTTTTGGAATTCCAATTTCTTTTTTGAGGCAGCTTATGTTACTTGTGATATCACGTATGTCTGAGTACACATTTATAAATCAGAAAGGTTTGCTAGAAAAATGACCTATGTAACTACAAGTCATAAACACAGTAGCTGGCACATGTTAGTTCATCTCACCTTCAATCTCTCCTCTAACTGATTTGAAAATACATTTTCAAACTGGCTAGAACTGTGAATAAAATAATACTTACCAGGTTCTACATGATGGCCTGAGAGTCCTCCTTCGAGAATGATACATGAACTTAGTTTCTCAACTTCTTTAGTAACTTAAAGACATATGTATGTGTGTGTGTGTGCACGTGAGTGTATTTGTGTGTGTGCCTGTGATTGATTCTCCGCATCCTTGTAGGTTGTGAGCACTGTGCTCCAAGACAGACATGACACTGAATCCTGCTGTATGACTTTGCTAGGGCTATTGTAACAAAGTACACAGATTGGGTTGCTTAAACACAGAAATTTACTGTCACACCGTTGTGGAGTCCAGAAGTCCCAGATCAAGGTGTCTGCAGGGCAGGTCTCTTCGGAGGGTGTGAAAGAGAATCTGTTCCGTGCCTGTCTTCAAGCTTCAGGTAGTTTGCTGGAAATCCTTGGCATTCCTTGACTTGTAGAAACTTTACTCAGCTCTCTGCCTTGTCTTTACATGTGTACTTACCTGTCTTCCACTTTTTATAAGGACACGACTTATATTGTATTAGACCCTATCCTAACGACCTCATTTTAAGTTCTATAAACACCCTATCACCAAATACAGTCACATTCTGAGGTATTCAGGGCTAGCACTTCAACATATGAATTTAGAGGGGACACAATTTTTCCCATAGGATTTGACATTACCAGTGACCGGCTCTGGCAGTGGGAAGGTCACCTGACTTTTCTTCAGTCTCTCTTGCCTCATCTGTGAGAGGAGACAAATACCATATACCTCCTAGCATTGCTGTGAGAATTTCTGAGGACATATGGAAAAGTGTTTTGTGGTTTTCCAAGTGCTATTTATAGTTATTTGTCCAGGGAGGCACCACCATGTAGCAGAAGAGCATGCATGTTAGAATGCAGGGCAGTTGTCAGGGCATCTGTATCTTAATTCTAAATAAGGGAAGTGGCAACCATTGATAAGCACCTACCAAGTTCCAACATGGCTCTAACTGAACCTGTGGGGAACTCAGTTTGCTCTGCTCAGTCTGAAGAGGACTGAGTTGGTTGGTCTGAAAGCATCTACTTGCTTCCACTGGCCTCTTTCTATTCTTGACTGAAATACAATGAGGAGGAGTGTGCATTCTGGGGGAGTTCTAGGGGGGTGGCACAGCCTATGGGTTGAACCCTTAGCAATGGAAGAGGCTCAAGTGGGAACTAAAGGAGCTCTTCACTGGGAGCATGCTGGGGGTCCTCAAAGGCTACATTAACACACCTGGGGTACCTGAGGGTTTGGAGGTTTGAGATGCCCTGGAACATGTCTCCCTAGTGGGGCAGCATCCACCTAGAAGGACAGCCAGGACGGGTGCTATGGAGCACACACTGGCAGCAGCAGGAAAGGCTCCCTTGATCCTGGATGTCGGCAGCTCGTTTATAACTACCTGGGAAGCTGATCCAAAAACATTCTAGAAATAACACTGGGTTGGAGAGTGCACCTTGAAGGGGACTGAGGCCATATGATTATACTGGAAATTTAGGTCAGTCATGCTTATGGGGTTCCATCTTTATTCATAAGCTGAGAAGACTGAAGAATATCCAGGTTTCCTATTTATCATTTAATTTCTACCTTATAAAAACCTGTGTGGTGTTCATTATTTCCTATTTTTAAAATAAAGAAACTGAGTATCTTCAGTTAAGCTCTTCACCTGCATGAGTGTTTCCCAAGCTATTATTTTACGGTCTGCACAGTTCAGGCCACATGCACCCACCACTTGTATTTCTTTTGTACTCAATATTTTACTTAGATTGATTTCATCTTAAAGTTGTCTTCAGAAACAATATACATGAAATTCAAGTCTTGCTATTATATATATGTTAATATATATTAATATAATATATGTATATGATATATACACGCACATATATTATTTTCATATGTGTATATATATACATACATACATATATAGTCAAATAATTTTGTAATTATTAAAAATTAAAATCATCACTCAGAAATTCCACTCTTCCATACATACCCAAGGAAAATGAAAACTTGTATTTGTACAGAAAATTGAATGTCAGAGCAGCATTATTTATAATAGCCAAAAAATAAAAACAACTCAAACATTCATCAACAGTCAAGTGGGTAAAAGAAATGTGGTATATCCATAAAATGGAATGTTAGCCATAAAAAGTAATGAAGTACTGATGCACATTACAACTTGGATGGAACTCAAAACACGCTAAGTAAAAGATGCTAGACATGGCAGGTCACATATGGTATATTTCCTGTTATATGAAATGTCCAGAGTAGGCAAATTCATAGAGACAGAAAACTAATTAGAGTTTACCAGGAGATAGAGGGGGGAGGAATGGAGCATGACTATTTAATGGACACAGGGTGCTTCTATGAGATGATGAAAAAGTTTGGAACCACAGTGAGCTGGTGGTTGTGCAACAGTGTGAATATACTATATACTACTGAATTGTTCATTCTAATATGCTTAACTGTTGCTACGATGTTTATCTCAATTAAAAAAATCATCATCTATGTGTCACATACAATTGTTATGTGTATCAACAGTTACTAAACATATGCTTTGGGAAACACAGGCCTAAGATCCTCAGCTCCCAAAACAGGGCTACCAAGATTCAGACCCCTTATTATGGCTGCCAAGCTGTGCCCTTCTTTGCCTTATTCTGCAACAAGGATGAAAACGGAATCCCCAGCTTTGACTTCAGAGAATGTTCACAGACATAGAGTTCTGCAATTACATCAGAAGGGGGTGCCCTGGACAAGAGGAGAGGAAAGAAGGAGAATTGATCCTAAAGTGGGGATCCCACCTCCAGCTAGAGCCTCACCTCATGCTCACAGTCAGCACATGGGGCTCCTCCCAAGTGGTCCAGGTCATAGCCTCAGTGGATAGCTCATCACAGATTCTGCTGATGACAGGCCGATTCAAGGTGGAAGGAAAGTCTGAGGCCAGTAGCTTTGTATGCACCTGTCATACCTGGCTAGTCAAGAGGTCTCAATGCTGGAATAACACCTGACACAACTGACAAGCCCTTTAGTGCCAAAGGAAGCTGCCTGCTGGGGGTGGTGCATATACCATGATCAGAAAGGAGATGCTGTCTGAGCAGCCCCCTCTGCCAGGGGATGTAGGAGTTCAGGAAGGAAGCTCTTCAGGGACCCAGCTCTACCAGCCAACACCTTCCCCCATCACCAGCTTCAGTTTCCTTCTCCTCTTTAGCATTTACTCAGGCTCACTTTCCCTTATTTTCACAAAAGTTCCCATAATCTCATGTCCTACTTATTATACTTCTCTGTGTAAACTACCTGCCCCTATTTCTTCCTGTCTTGCTTATTCCTCAATTCAGGACAATCTGGACTCTACCTCCAGCCATCAAATTATCCCTGCATTTTGACACTGACATTACAGCTGTTTCCAGCAGCCTTTGCCAATACTCACCACAGCCTTGTGTTAGAAATACTCCCTTTCCTTAACATCCACGATCCCTCCATCCCAGGGTATGTCTCCTTATCCATCCTCTCCATTGGATTCTATGAAGAGTGGGACAGGGAGCACGTCTGCTTTAATCAGTGTTGTATCCCAAGCACCCTATAGTACCTGAGTCAAAGTGTAACCCCATGGGGGAAGAAATTAATGTATAGCTGGATTTTTTCCAAGTGCAAGATTGGATTTCATTCCCTAAGATGCTATAAACTTTTAAACAGAACTGGTGGACTGCTTCAAACTTTAAGTCTCCCTGGATAGCATCCAAGCTCTGAAAATGTTCGTTGGAAATTCTCAAATGTTCTGTGAAAATTTGGTCCTGAGTCTGTGAATCCCATGAGTCTTCAGGAAGCAGATTTCTTCAGTTCTGAAAGCACCGTGGCTAATAGCTGCACGTGGGAATCATACCGACCTGGGTTTTGATTTCAGCTCCACCATGTAGTAGACGATGACCTGGATCAACCTTAGCCTCAGTTCCCATGTTTGTAAATTGGAAAAAATAACACCCACGTAATAAATACTGACATAATATCCACCTCTCTTAATTAAGCTAACTTAAATGAGATTATGTACAATCAATTTTGCTACAATGTGACACCTGAGTTCTTAAAAATCATGCAGTAGAAACCGCAGGACTTATGGCAAAAAAATGGGGTTGAAGGCACAAGTCATAAACTCCATCACTGACACTTTTTAATAAAAAGGTAAGCACCTAATAAAAACATTAGGACAGTTTCACAGACATTAAAAGATAGAATACTACAATAAATATGGCCCTTGACCTTGAAGAAGACCAGACATTTGCAGCTCCTGTGCAGTTGTGAAGTGGTGCAAGGAGGGTTACATGAGGTTGGATGGAAAGTGTCACGCCAGACATGGTAGAAGAGGCCATGGACTGGAGTGACGGGTAGATGTTCAAGGAGCTGTGTGTGTGCACTGTGTGTATTTCTATATGTGTCAGTCCATGCGGGTGCAATTTTGTTTACCTAGTGTTTCTTGTGGAGAAAATCCTGCTAAGCTACGTGAAATTTGCACTATACTCAAATTGTTCCCTCATAGATCAGTCTTGGTGGAGCACATTTGTGTGGTAAAAACAAGTGTTGTATCAGAACTGGCTATAGGTCAAATACTGTTAGAGTCTTTGACTAGCAGTAGACATTCAGTAAATGGTCGCTTTTTTTCCCCTTTCTATTTCCCTCCTCTAAATGCTGATTTTCCTGTGAGCAGGTGCTATGTTTTGACCATATATATGCCCCCAGTGACTGGCATCCATTAGCAGATCCAATCAATAAGTGTCATTTGGATGACAGGAGCAAGGCAATCTGCTGGGGAAGGGGCTGATGAGACAGGGACTCAAACACAAGGGGTGATACCAAAATCCCAATACCTGATGGCCCACAGGTGAGGACAGGACCAGAATTGGCTGATCCAGTGCTGATGCCCTGAGTACTGACCTAGCCTGGACAGGGCCTGCATGTGGCGGGGCAAGTATTCCTTGTGGTCACAAGTGGAGGACTCCAGAGGCAAGAGCTGGCTGTGGTGCAGCTCCCCAAGGGCAGATGTGAAGTCTCAGAGAAGAGACAATGTCACAACCCTGGTAAGTGGCAGAGTCAAGACTTGACTTTGGGCAGAACTGGTTCCAAGCTCATGCTTTATCCATTATATGACTATTTACCAATTCCTATGACAAAATCAACCAAATGTACAGGGTACTACCTGGCATTATCAGCCATCCTGTTTAGTCCTCTAACCCATCATGTTATATAAAATTGTTCTTCTTCTTTTACAAATGAGAAAAGTGACCTCAGAGAAGGAAAGTGACTCGCCCAAAAACAGGTGAGGACATGATGGAGCTGGGAGAGTCTGGCTCAGAATTGCCAGCTCTGTCCTCCTCTTTGGGGGCTGGGCAAGAATGATCCAGTGTGCCTGTGGTTCACAGGGGTGAGGGAGAATGGATGGGGTGAGGGACAATAAACAGCAAATGCTGCCTGCTCCTGGAAAAGGCACTAAGGGCATCACACAGAACATCACTCTGCCCTTTCCCTAATAGAAGCATAAATATGTCCCCTCTCTGCAATAAGCAATTTACCTGGTCCTGCTGACACTATGGGAAATATCCTCAGTGAGAATATTAAATATAGGTGTCACAGGACTATTAGGAAAACAAATGGCACTACACTTTCCTCCTCCTTCCTCCTGTTTCATCACCATCTTTTGTAGGCTGGCATGAGCCCTACTTAGGGGCCAGCATCCCAGCCATGACACAGAGATGTTTGAGATGTCTGGGACATGGCTTTGTAAGGTCATTTTTTCATTCGCTGATTTGACCTACTTTTATTTGGAACAACCTGAGGTTTTACCGACAGCCTGAGATTCAGATTTGTCAGTTTCACTCTAGGCTATGCTTCTGACTATCTGTGAACTGGGGCAGGTGACTTAATCTCTCTGAGCTCCAGGTTCCTCTGCACCTGTTTCTTCATCTATAAAATGGAGATCACTCTCATCGTTATAACTGCCATCTCAAAAATACTTCCATCATTGTCTTGTTTCAGAACAAACTGTGTTAGCATCCCAAGTCTAGAAAACAGTGTGCACAGAGTAGGAACAAAATCCACTAAGGAGGGTGAGTTTCTCCTTTTTCCTAAGGCTGCCCAGAGCCTGTGCTCAGCAATGTGCAGGATGTGGACAGCATCGGGCTGAGCTCTGTTCTCATGGAGCTCACAGACAGGCAAGCACAGGAAGCCACGTGCCTGACTCCTAGCCTCCCTCTCAGAGAATGCTCACCTGTGGGAGTAGGAGGAGCCCTTTTAAACTCTAACCATTTTGCAACCACCTCAGGAAAGTGCTTAGAAATTTAGCATCCAAGCATTGAGAAAAACACAGTGACAACAGGCTATCATGAATTAATAGAAATTTAAAATGTATTTGGTTTTTACTCTGAAAAAAAATCATTAATATGCATCTGAAAAAATATTAGAATGTATAAAGGCAAGATATTTTATTTGGTCTAGAAACAAAGCCTCGTGCCTATGTGTGTTCAACAGCTCTTACAATTACTCTGTACCTCCCATCCTCATAACTTATAGTTTGAAAATTATGACACAAAACAAGTCCCAGAGGAACATCTGCTTCCTCTGTCTCTTAAAGAACAGTTAGGGTGACCGATGAATTTTGGGATGAGATGAAACTCAGCTAGGGAATAATACATCCAAAGCTACACAGTGCAATCCAGCAAGAAGACAGTACATTTATTTCCACAATAGCATACACAGAGGGTTAGCAGGGAATTTAGGAAGAGAGGATGGAGCTGCTCCCCAAATGTATCATTAGAAATCAATCCCATGGGTGGGAAAGAGATAAATATAGAAAGTAATGCAATTTGGCAAGATCACAAAAAAATTAACCAGCATCTCTAAAGTGAGTATGGAATGCACTGCTCTGTTGAGGGGGGAGAAATACAACAGTGGCATGACGTTTTACCCCAAATTCTTTCCTTTTTGTTTCTGTTTTTCCTCAAAATGTACACATCTGGCAAAGTCTAACATCTAAAGATTTGTTGAAGCAGGAATCATAGCTTTTTGGAGGTGGGAATATAAAATTCATCCGGAAATATATTTTTAGTTTTTACTCTTGACTGATGCTCGAATGCATGTAAGGTGGTAGAAAGATGTATCTGACGTGTTTCTCATGATAGAGATTCCATATTCCAGGCAGAGACTTATGCCACAAGATCACTTACAAGACCCTCTCTGTTGAAGCATGACTGTCACTCCTAATCCAAGCTAAAGCCATCTGTCATGTGAGTGCAAGCATGACCTCTGACCCAGTCCCATCATCATGCACTGTCTGTGCCACAACCAGAGGGAGCTGCCCATTTTCCCACCAGACCACGCCACCTTTGCTCACATCCCTCCAGTGCCTCTGTGGTGCTCTTGGAATCAAACAGAAACTCTTGACCAGGCCTGCAAAGTCCTCCCCAATCCAGATCCCACCTTGCTCTCTAACCTGAACTAGGAACTTTATCCCCCACTCATCGCTTTCCTTCCTGGTCTCAAACACCCCAATTTTGTACATCCGTATCATTTAGATCGCAGCTTCAGGGATACCTCTTCTAAAAGACCTGTCCTCACCTCTGCTTCTAGCATCTAGATACTCATACAGGTCAGCTTCTGTCACATTCCTTTATTTTATTGTCTTTCTAGAAATTCCCTCTATCTGAACTCATCCTGTTTGTTTATTTGTTAATCTGTATATTGTCTGTGGGCACCCTACTAAAATAGTTTCCATGAGAGCCAAGACCTCATCTGCCTTGTTTACACCAAATCCCCAGTATGTGGGATGCTGGGAGTGTGCAATAAACATTTACTGAATGAGTGAATGAAACAACTTAGTAGATCCCCAGGGTTTGGGAATGGTATGCAAAAGTCTGGGAAGCCTTTATGTAAGAGGAGAAACTGGAATGCTAGCAGAAAGATAAATGGTTACTATATGAACAAAATGTGTTCAGCTCCTACAAATGAGTCATTTAACATTTGTGATCTCAGTTGATTTTTTACATCCACTCTAGGAGGCAGGCAGATCGTGTACAGTATCACTATACCCACTCCATATTGTATCCTTAAGGTCCCAGAGTTATGTGCCTAAAACAATAAAGTGAGGGCTGGCCAGTTAGCTCAGCTGGTTAGAGCACTGTGTTATAACACCAAGGTCAAGGGCTCAGATCCCTGTACCTGCCGGCCACCAAAAAATAAAATAAATAAAATAAAACAATGAAGTGAGGTTGAAAGGAAGGGGTTTAGAGCAGGGAAATAAATGGAGCTGCTGTCTCCATTATTGGGGTTCCAAAGAGCTCACAAAGCTCTTCCACATCTATTGTCCTGTTCCACCTTTGCCACAGCTCTGAGAGGTGGCCCCTCCCCCTGGTGGTCAGATGACAGTGTCAGGAGTGCAAGTGCAGAGAGTATGGAGGAAGGAACTTAGGTCATGTCCCAGCTCCTCACTTGATTGTGTTAAGACATTACGAACTTAACTGAACAATTTTGTGCCTCAGGTTCCACTTCTGGAATGAAAAAGCACTTAATCTCGTAGAGTGCAGGCTAGGACTAAGTAAATTAATCCTTGTAAAGTATTTTGCATGGTGCCTGGCACATGGAATATGTACAACTCAAATTTATTACATTATTGTTATGATTGTTTTACTACACCAAGGCTCAGGGAGCAATTAGATTTACGTAAGGCCATACAGTGAGGGTGCTCTCCTCCAATGGGCTCAGTCACTGATAGTCAATTGCATATAATAAAAGTGTATAATTTATACATGTGGATTATTCCTTACCATTTTCATGCCTGCATAATTGTTCTCCCCAGCGAGGCAATAGAAACCTGGAAGGCGAGAATTGACTATTGGTATAGCAGGACTTACTGTTGGATGCTCAACTACATCTAGTCAATTCATAGACTTTCACCTAAACTTTGTCTAAAACCATCCACCCTCCTTATTGTTTCAATAATTGTGACAGTGAGCTTGCCCCTAAACCAACACTCGTGGTGTCCCTGTGTCATTTTTTGCTTCATTCAGGTGTGGGCTCAGGTTTTTGCCTCAATACAAAAGAGCTCGGCACATAAATATAGTTCCCCAATGCCACCTCTGCCATTTTCTGGAATCATTGCTGCTGTCTGATTGTCTAGAACAGCAGCTCAGGGAGCACCACAGATCATCCACTGCCTTGGGAGTGTTTCCAACAACAAACTTGTGTGCTTCATTGTGCACTGATTATTGAGCACTTCAGATGCAGAGATGTCCGTACTCTCAAGAAAATGCATTCCACTGAGGAACTTGACACCTGTCAGATAATGACAAGACCATGCAGTAAGTCCCATGAGAAAGGGAGGGATAGGAAAGCTCAGAGGAGGTGCCTGGCCAGGCTGAGGAGGAGAATGGCTCAGGGGTGGCTTTCTGAAGACAGTAATAAAAGGTAATGCTTGAACTGAGTTTTGTAGAATGAATAGAAAATTCACCATCTAATAAAGGTGCATAGTTTATTCTGTGGGGGAAGGAAGGGGTAATTTGAAGAAAAGTATGGAGGCTGTATGCACAGGAAGGGGGCAGGGCAGGCCATTATGAACCATTTCAATAGCTGGAGCAGGAAGCTCAAGACATCAAGTGTCACAATGAGTCTCTGAGCACCTCACACGTCATGCTAGGAGCTGGGATGTTTTCCTGCAGGTACAGGGGACTCAGTGTACAACAGCAAGACAAGCCTAAACAACGGCAGCAGCAGAGCTATCCATTGCTTTACTATGTGCCAAACACCATGTTAAGTCCATTGCAAGGATTATGTCATCTTTACAACAGCAAGATAGGAGCTTGTTGGCAGAAAACTGCCCTGCTCAAAGATATTCATGTTCTAAACCCCAAAACTTGTAAATATATTACCTTACATGAAAAAAGGGATTCTGTGGATGTGATTAGGTTAAATATCTTGGGGTATTACCCACTGTAATCCCAAAGGTACTTTTAAGAGAGAGGCAAGAGTGTCAGAGTCAGAGAAGGAGAAGGAACCAGAAATGGATGTATGCTCATGAGCCAAAGCATGCAGGCAGCCTCCAGAATGTGAAAAAGCCTAGTGCTGTGAGTTAAATGTGTCCCCCAAAAGTTCATGTATTGGAAACAATCTTCATTGTAACAGTGTTTCAAGGGTGGGAAATCCTATTATGGTAATTGAAAGGTGAGGCCTTTAAGAGGTGATTAGATCTTGAGGACTATGCTCTTATGCTAGGTATAAAAAAACTATCATCATTTTAGCGATGAAAACAGTAAGTTTCAGAGGGGTTCATTTGTCACAGGTCACAATGGTCAAAAATGGCAAAACTAGTGTTATAATCAAATTGTGCTAATTTACTCTCCAGTACTGCTAATTCTGCAGAAAACAACAATTCTTTTGGCTGAATTGAAAGTAGGTTTCTGTCAATTTCTTCCACTCACCACTCTTGGCAACACCACTTAGACAGTCGTCATGCCCACCAATATGTCACTCTTTACAAAATAAATGAGAATCTTCTACTCCTGCCAAAAACCTAAAGAAGAGGGAGGTGGAAAACCCCACAGGTTATTAACATCTCAATGAGATTAGAAAATCTGAGTTTAAAAATTAGATTGGGTGATAAAAAGCACATTCTTCATAAATATTTAACCTCCGTCAGCATGACAGTAATTGGAGAGCTGAGCAGAGAACAGTGCTGGCAGCTGGCTGTCCCTGTTTCTGAAAGAGAGGGACTTCTTTTGCAGCTTTATAATTTTTCTGTGAGAAGTAAATGATTGGAGTACAAGAAAATGAAATACTGCATCAGCCACCAAGATTTTATTTGAAATGCCCCCAAAATGATGCTTTTGAAATTGTTGAACTCGTAGCAAATCTGCCTTCTATTTTAAGGCTATAATGGACCTGAAAGCTAGATATAGTCATCTGGAACATTACTCCATCTCATTCCTCTATTTGCATTCTCTGTGCCTCTTGCGGAGAATTGAATTCAATAATGGTCCAAATTTGTCCACACCTCCCTGAACACATACCCTTGGGGAATGCCCTTCAATACTGATGCTAACTTCAGGTTTAAACAAGTGTTTGCTTTGATCAAAAAGTGGTAACAAATATGAAGCCAGTCTTGAAAAGTGCTTGCACCCTGGGGCTTGTTCTCTTGCTTCCCTTACAAATGTGAACTGCTTTGACAATCTTACTAGAAGATAAAGGGCATGTAGACCAGTTGCCTTGTCACCCTAGATAACAGCAAGCTAACTGCCACACATGAAGTTTCCAGTGTCAGAAAACCATCAGCTGACCAGATACTGACCTGTGATACATAAGTGAGACCAGGCCAGAATAGCAGAGCCAGCTGGCTGAACCCAGCCCAAATTGCCGATCTGCAGAATCGGAAAACTCGTTCTTAATCAAACAGTTTTAAATTGGCGTGTCATACGGCAAAGAGTTATCGGTATACTTCCCATCCACATTCAAGCATGCTCTTGTGTCTTTACTATTAAAATTAACAAAATAAAATATACAGACAAAAGAAACTAAGCCCACAGTTCATCTTTGCAAGCAGCTGCTTTGCAGCAGCAAATCTATACCACTGAAGGTGAGTAATGTGTTTGGTGGTCACTAGCTGTCTCTGTCATCCTTTCTACACACTACCTCATCCATAATCTCACTTGTGTAACCACATCTTTTGAAAAAGGTGCCTACTCATGGCATCCTGGTTTTTTACTTCCTCTTTAGCACTGGAGTAATGCAAACCTGAGGTTGTTGACCAGCTCTTTGCTCTCTCTAGTCTGGTTTCTGCTCCCACCACTTCACATCTCTGTTCATACCCAGGTATTTGTTAGGAATCCTTTATTTGGTGACAAGCTACAGAAACCCAAACTGGATACACTCACATATAGAGAGAATTCAGGGAGGGAGGAACAGGTCTCAGGAAAGGAGACAAAGTAATGAGTATCCACTACCCTTCACCTCTTGGTTCCCAGTCACATGTTATCTCCATACACACAATTGCAAAATTCCAACCCCACCCCCCTCAGTGACCGTGTCATCTCACCATGGGTCTTAAGAGCAGCTCTCAGAGTTGCAAGTTTGTTCTTGTTTGTATTATTATATGATGAATGTCAGTCTGTCCCAGTAGCTTATATTTACATGAAGACAGAAACAAGTTTGTTGCATGGCTCAGGATCTGGTGCACAGTAGGAACCCAGTACATGTTTGTGAATGACTGAATGAACACAAAGTTGTTTTAAGGTTTGGAATCCAGAAATGATGTCATGGGCCACTGTGTTCTAAATCTCCAATACATTATCTCTACTGTAGGTAAGGAAAGTGAGACATCAAAATGCTAGGTAATTCACTCAAGTTTATACAACTAATACGTGGCAGAGCCTGGATTTCAATCTGTAGAGTTTTACTTAAGAATCTATGCCTTTAACTATTCTGTTCTATGGATTCTCCAAACATACAGATATATACAGGTAGAGGACAATCAAGATAATGTCAACAAACTTCACCAGGAAAAACAAGGAAAAAAGTTGATGCAGCATACACTGCTCGTTGATTCAGAGAATACATCACATTCTCTTGGACAAATATAATATGGTTAATGGCAGGATGAACGGAGCTAATGGAGATGAAATTTCAGAATCATTCTTTTGATTGCAGAATGAGATTCTTGGTCAACCATGTGGTGGTACCCGGCTTTGCCCACTAGGAGGATTTCTTTTGTGTGTACACCTTCAAAGCCTGGTGCGGGAAGTCTTTTCTGTCTACTGTAGGATGTTGCTCTGTTCTGAGCCAATTCTAATTGAATGCCCCTTAGGAAAGAAGACTTGGGAAGGAAGACAAGATGAGGGGCATTCACAGTACTCCACTGGAAAGACATGTTGCTTCAGGTTTTAAATCACCTGACTTCTCCCAGATATCCCTAACCAACATTTCCATTATCATACAGTTACCTGGGATATCAGATATTCAGTTAGGATCATAAATTCCTTCCCTTAATATATGTATGTTCCTGATATGTGAATATCATATAGTGTCTTATAGAATGTCATAAATAACTATATTCCCAGTATGATGCCCAGATAAAAAGCCTTTAAGCATTAATCTCAATGAACATATCCAAGACCAAAAATCAGCAGGTAATATTTAACTTGTGAGTTCACTACAATAGAACGACAACTGAAAACTCCCTAGTCCAAAGCGAGTACATTGTCATTTATCCCACTATTGATAACACAGCCAGTTCTAAACATCTGCTATTAATAATACCACTTGTCTTGAATATATGGTGTGGTGGTTAAAAATATGAAATGTAGATACAGAGTAGATGAGTTAAGTTTTACCCGTTGGCTGTGTCACTTAAGACAAGTTACTTGACCTCTAGTTTCCTCTCTTATGACGTGGGGATAATAATAGGGTTATTATGATGGTGAAGAGAGATTAAACAATATGTATTTTTTTAACAATAGATGTTAACTATAATAGTACCAGTTCATTTATTTTCTCAAAATGTTGTTTTTATAAATAACAACTTGAATTAGCTGAGACAAAAAGAAAGATTTATTGTAACAATATAGGTTTATAGAAACTAAGACCAGAAAGAAGGTAAAACATGGGGAAAGTTGGATGCAGAAACTCCTATACCATCATACATTCTTCTTGCTAATGACAAGTTTTCTCTTTTCTATGGTCTGGATGGAGAAAAAATGGCTACAGTCAAAACTTTCTTGCTTTACTTCTCCTCAGTTCAAGATAGAAGCCAAACTTAGCTTGAACTACTGATTTAACTTCCACTTGCCAGTTAAGATTTTTAATTGGCATGGTTTGGTCCAGGTGCTTCTCCTTGTGTCAAGCAACTATGGCCAGTTACATCAATGGGTATCTTCCAGAGTGACCATATAGATTGAGTAGGGAGGAAAGAGTAGTTTCCAAAAAGGGGAAGGGGGAAGTGGATGGTTCCCATTAAAAAAGAGTACTATATGAGGAAAAGAGCAATACTTTTCTATCTTTGTTGCAGAATCTAAGAAACAGGGCTCAGTCTTCAGTTATTTGACTTCTCAATAGTTGACACAGATCTCCTAGAAATACTGTCTTTCTTTGAAGGCTGTGCCATTTTTTAAAAAAAATCATTCGGGGCCGAGCCCGTGGCGCACTTGGTAGAGTGCTGCGCTGGCAGCGCGGCGACGCTCCCGCCGCGGGTTCGGATCCTATATAGGACTGACCGGTGCACTCACTGGGTGAGTGCCGGTCACGAAAAAAACAAAACAAACAAACAAAAAATCATTCGTTGCCCTTTTTATGTCTGCATTCTGTGCATTTTCCTCTTCCATCCCAAAGTCAAATAATCGAATTTCTCAAGTTTTTTTTTTTTCCTTTCCTGATTACTTTTGTCTTTGCATATTGTTCTACTAGGTGATCTCACCCACCACCAGTTTCAAAACCAGTCCATGTGCTAATAGCTCTAGCTGTACATCCAGAGTTTCACACTGTCCCCTCAACCTTTCTACTTGTATTTTCTCACAAGTATCTCAAACTGAAATGGCCAAGACAGAACTCAGGGCTTCCCTTTTGAGATTGCTCCTGATCCTTTATTCTCCCACTTGGTATTTTACACACATTCTGTAGACGTAGGCATAACAGAGCATAATTGACTGTGTTAGGGCTCCTATTTTATTGAGAGCCCCATTTACAGTAATTCTAGAAAGATGAAAGAAAATTCCTTGAACTCACAGTAATAACTTAGTAGGGAAAATTCCATCAAATGCCAAAGAGGTAGTTCACTTAAGGTCTTGGAAGTGGCTTTGTTTCTTCACGGCTGAAATGTTGACTGATAGTATAAGTAATGTAAGAGATGTGAAGCCTTCTTGTTTACTTATTGTCTGTAAGTTTACATGAAAATTCTTATATAAATAAATATGGGCTGTGATGTTCAGGGGTGCTGAGTGACAAGTCACACAGATAGTAAAGAGGCATAACTGGGATTTGAAGCACTGTCTATCCAGCTCCCAAGGGAGATGTGTTGAACAAACACCAAGGGAATGTGGGAGGCAGGAAATTCACAAAAATGAACCCCAGTGAGGATGGACATAGGGGACCCGGCAGGCAGCTCTCACAGTGGCATTTGCGATGCAGAGAGAGATGAATTAGCACTCTGGAATACATCACTGTCTGTGACCGAATCCTTTAATTTTTGGAAAATGTTTTTGCATAGTAGATCCCCACACTTTTCCTAAAAGTGCCTAGAAAAATAGGTATGTGATTGTTGGGACACCAAATAAATTTCTATTAGGGGAAGTAATATTTGTGCTTAAAAAAACACTATTAGACTCCTGAGATGACAGAGTTAGAAGTTATTCTGGAAATCTCCTAATCAATACCTTCATGTTATATTTGTGAAAACAGACCAGAGAGATGAGGTCATCAGACAAGTCTGTGTACCCAGGGAACACCTCAGACTTCAGGAGTCACCATGCATATCTCACCCCTTCTATCAGCTTGTTACAGCAAGTGATATATTTGTCTTATATCTTCTCATACATCTATCAAAGGAATCCATTCCAAAAATAGTTGCTTTTCCTTTAATTTCACTTATTTTTACACAATAAATAATAACAATAAATGCACATTCATTAAATAAAACTTAGGAATAAGAAGATAGGAAGGTGATGATGATGATGATGGTGATGGTAAATCATCCATAGTACCTTCAATCAAAGATAGCCATTCTTATTATTTGGGTGCATATTTTCTTCCATTTCTTCTAAAGGCATGGGTCCAAAGGCTTGTCTAGCACCTGTCTGATATTGTGTGTATGGATGTCTCTAAGTTTAACTCATCTGTGAGGTCAGGGTATTAAAAGTACCTGTCTGATAGAGTTGTGAGGATAAAATTGTTAAATTTGTCAAATGTAAATTGTTAAATTTAAGTGGGGCAAAAGCATATAGAGTTCTTAGCTATTGTCTTATAATATTGTATTAGTCTATTTTATGTTGCTATAGCAGAATACCTGAGACTGGGTAATTTATAAAGAACAGAGGTTTATTCAGCTCAAAATTCTGGGACAGCTGCATCTGCCATAGGCCTAAGGCTGCTTCTACTCATGGCAGAAAGCAGCAGGCAGCCGGTGAGTACAGGAAGATCACATGGTGAGAGGAAGCAAGAGAGAGAGAGGAGTGCCAGGATCTTTTTTAAACAACCAGCTCTCACAGGAAATAATAGAGGGAGAACTCACTCACTACCCCTTCTCCCTGTTATAGCATTAATTCCTTTGTGAGGGATCTGCTCCCATGACTCAAACAGCTCCCAGCACTGCTGCATTGGGGATCAGATTTCCACATGAGTTTTGGGGAACACATTCAAACTCTATTATTCCACCACTGGCCCCCCAAAACTCATGTCACTCTCACATATAAAATACAATCATTCTGTCCCAACAGTCCCACAAATCTTTACCTTGTTCCAGCACCAGCTTAAAATTCCAAAGTCCCAAGTCTCATCTGAGACCAAAGATGAAACTTCCTTCCAGCTGTGAACCTATAAAAATCAAAAACAAACTTATCTATTTCCAAGTGGAGCAGACATTGGGTACATATTCCCATTCCAAAAGGAAGAAATAGTCCAGAAGAAAGGAGAAACAGGCCTTAAACAAGTCCGACACCCAGCAGGGCAGACAATAAATCTTAAAGCTCCAAAATAACTTTCTTTGACTCCAAGTCCTGCATCCTGGGCACAGTGGGGCATCTGGGCCCCTAATGCCTTGGGCAGCCCCACTCCCATAGCTCTGCTGGGCACAGCACACTGGTTTGCACTGGTACCTTAGGCTTTTCCAGGCTGACATTGCACATTTCCAGTGGTCCTACACTTCTGGGGTCCTGGTGGCAGCCCTGCTGCCTTGGCTCTACTAGACATTTCCCTGGTGGGGGCTCTTTGTGGGGGCACCAACCCCACTTTTCTGATATGCATTGCTCTAGCAGATGGCCTTTGCAGCAGATGGCCTTTTCTCTAGCAGATGGCCTTTGCAGCAGATCTGCCTCTGTGGCAGTATCTGCATGGGCCCAGGCTTTTCCATACATCCTCTGAAATTTGGGTGGAGGATGCTATACCTCCACTGCTCCCATAGTCGTCGGCCTGCAGACTTAACATGACATGGATGCCACCAAGGTTTCTGGCTTGTGGTCTCCAGAGCTGCTGCACAAACCACACTTGGGGCTGCTTGAGGCAGGGCAGCTCCAGCCAGAGTAGCTGGAATTCAGGAAGCAGGTTTCTGAGGGCAGCTGCACCCCAGGTCTGTCCTCCAGAACAACACAGTCCTTCTAGGCCTCTGGATCTGATGGGAGGGGACCCCTTCCAGACTTCTGAAATGCCTTCAGGGCCTTTCTCCCATTGTCTTAGCTATTAGGATCTGGCTTCCTCATAGCCATGCCAATGTCTTTAGCAACCAGTTTATCCACTGCACTGTTGCATTTTTCTCCTGCTCTTTGCTTCTCTACCACATGGCCAGGCTGCAAATTTTCCAAACCTTCATGCTCTGCTTCCCCTTTAAATTCTGGCTTTACATCATGCCTTTTCAGCCATAATTGAGCATAGGCTATTACGAGTAGCCACACAGTTTCCTTAATACTTCGCTGCTTGGAAATTTCTACGACTAAACATCCTGGTTCACAACTCTTAAGTTCCACCTTCCACAAAGTCCTAGGGCATGGACACAATGCAGCCGAGTTCCTTGCTATGGTCTACCTAGGGTTATCTTTTTTTTTTCAATTCCTGATAAGTTCCTCATTTCTATCTGAGACCTCATCATCAGCATGTCCCTTACTGTCCACATTTCCATCAGCATTCTGTTCACAACCATTTAACCAATCTCCAAAATATTCCAAACTTTCTCTCATCTTTTTGTCTTCTGAGTCCTCCAAACTCCTCCAGCCTTTGCCCATTACCCACTTCCAAAGCTGCTTCCACATTTTCAGGTATCTGCATAGCAATGCCCTACTCTCAGTACCAATTTTCTGTATTAGTCCATTTTATGTTGGTATAACGAAATACCTTAGACTGGGTAATTTATACAGAACAGAGGTTTATTTGGCTTATGATTCTAGGACTGCCACATCTGGCATGGGCCTCAGGCTGCTTCTACTTATGGCGGGAAACAGCACACAGCAGGTGGGTACAAGCAGATCACATGGTGAGAGGAAGCAAGAGAGAGTGAGGAGAGGTGCCAGGGTCTTTTTTAAACAACTAGCTCTCATGGGAATTAATAGAGGGAGAACTCACTCACTACCCTCCCTCACCCAGGGAGAGCATTAATCCATTCATGAGGGATCCACCCCCAATTACTTAAACAGCTCTCAACACTGCCAAATTGGGTATCAGATTTCTACATGAGTTTTTTGGGGGACAACACATTCAAACTCTATCAAATACGCACTTTAAAATATGCATATAAAATATATAACATATTAATGTCTGTAATATAAAATAGTATATCTCGATATACACATGTCTACTATTATAGACAATTCAGTGCTCTGCTTTGAGTTGCAACTTTTTTGGAATTATTTATATTTTAATTGAAACATATTGATGTATATATTTATGGGGTACATAGTTACATTTCAGTACATGTGCACAATGTGTAATGAGCAAGGTAGTAGCAAATTCACCATGCCAAAATGTATTGTTTCTTTGTGATGAGAACATTTGAGCTCCTCTCTTCTAGCCATTTGAGAACATACAGTAAACTGTTGTTAATTACAGATGCCTAGCACTACTGTACAGCACTAGAACTTATTTTTTCTATCTAGCTGTAATTTTGTATCTATTAACCCAAGCTCTCCCTACCCTTTTCTCTCTCCCCTTCCCAGGCTCTAGTAACCACCATTCTACTCTCTAATTCTAAAAGTTCAACTTATTTATTTATTTTTAGCTTTAATGGGTATAGTATTCTTGGCTGGCTTTTTTTTTTTTTTTTCTTTCAGCACTTTGATTATATCATCCCACTCTCTCCTGGCTTATAAGGTTTCTGCTAAGAAATCAGTTATTAGTACAATGGGGATTCCCTTGTACATGACTTGACATTTTTCTCTTGCTGTTTTTAGAATTCTCTCTTTGTCTTTGACTTTTGATGAGTGGACCACAATGTGTCTCAGCAATGACCTTTTATGGGTTAAATCTGATTGGGGGTTTTTGAGCCTCTTGGATCTGGAAGTCCATATCTCTCCCAATACTTAGCAAGTTTTTGCTTTCTCTTTCCCTTCTAGAACATACATAATACAAACTTTTTGTATGCTTAAAGTCCCATAGATCTTACAGGCTTTCTTCACTTATTTTTAAAAATTTTTATTGAATCATATTTGATTATACATATTTTGGGGGTTCAACACTGACATATGTTGATAAAATCAATATTACTAGCATATATATTGTTACAAATCATACTTATTCTTTATGCCCCTTGTCCAATCTCTCCCTAACCCCTCTCGCCCCATCACTTCTGATAACCCTAGATTTCTTCTCTCCTTCTGAAAGAGCAATGGTTACTCTTTTGATTTGTTGTGTAGATGATCTGTCCAATGCTGAGAGGTATGTTCAGGTCCCCCAATATTATCATAGAGCAGATGCTTCTTCTGTCACTCTGGAATGGGCTTTGTGGAGAGAGACATCCTCTTGTTTTCTTTGGTTTCTGCTGGTGACTCTCCTTCTGTCAATGTACTCCAGTGGCTGGAAGACCGTCTGTGTGGTGGTTGTGGCGTCTAGCCACTTTCATGGCAGCCATTGTTATTGTGGTGGCTGTGGTGGGCCACCCACATGGAAGTGATGTTCTTGGCATGTTCCTTGGTGCTGTCAGTGTGCCTGGTTGGGGGGGAAGTCCCCAGATCTATGCCTCAGGACTCTGGGGACGCCCCAAGGCACTAGCAGTGTGCCTGATTGTGGGAGGTAGGTCTGGTCTGCAGATCCATGCCTCCAGACCCCAGGTGGGCCCTGAGGCACTGGCAGTGTGGCTTGGCCAGAACTAACTTTTTGTCCTTTGCTTACTTCTAAAATTGTGGAATTTTTTGTGGGGACCAGTACTTGGGCTGTGTGGTTTAGCTAAATTGCTGCTTTGCTGCAGATTTTCTAGGGAAGGCTTTTTGTACAGCTCAGGTTTTAATGGTTTACTTTATAGGTACGTCCAGCTCTCCAGAGACCCAGTGCACCTGGGTGTGTAGAAACTTTATAAGACCTGAGTTTTTTTTTCAAACTGCACCCCATGCAATTCTATATTCCTGCCCAGTCTCCTCTGAGTGATCCTTCACTGATTGAGGTGCCAGTCAGATGTCCTTGCTGTGCCCCAGTGTTCCACCAGTTGGCCCATCTCCCCCACCACCTGTGCTAGAAACACTTCCCCTGGGATGTGCCACGTGCTGGTACCTTGCAATTACTCACCAGCCTCTTAGTAGCTCCTTTTTTTTCGATTGTTGTGACTCCTTGCTCCTATGTGGGTCCATGGGAACCTATTAGTTGTCTTGCTGGCCTGAGAGCCACCAAGGCCCTCTTCTCCCCTGCCATCTCTAAGCAACTTCATCCAAAGGGCACAGCTACAGCTTTTGATGGCTCCTACTCCATGCACTCAGCAGCTCCAGCCTTAAAATGGCTGTGGCATGAAATGTTCAGAGTGTTCTTTTTCTTTCTCTCATAGTGGCTTCTCCCACCTTCATGCACTCTGTAGGTCTCTTCTCCTCTTCCTTTGAGCTCCAGCATCCCTAGCTTGGCTGTTGTTGCTTTTTTGTAGTTGTAAATTGGTTGATTTGTGAGAGTTAGTGATGCTGGGGACTGTCTATTCCACCATCTTGACCGGAAGCCTCTTCTTCATTTTTTTAATTCTTCTTTTGTTTGTTGATTTTTGTCCCACTGGGTTTATAAAAAAAGCTGTCTTCAGGTTTAGAAATTCTTTCATCTGCTTGCTCTAGCCTGTTGCTTAAGCTCTCAGTTGTATTTTTCAATTGTATTTAATGATTTCTTCAGTTCTAAGATTTCTGCTTTGTTCTTTTTTTATGGTATCTATCTGTTGAATTTCTCCTTCAGATCATAAATTGTTTTTCTGATTTCTTTGTGATATCTCTGTGCATTTTCTTGCATCTCATTGGGTTTCCTTATGATTATTATTTGGAGTCCTATTCAGGCATTTCACAGATTTTCTTCTCTTCGTGGCCTGGTACTGGAGAATTATTGCATTCCTTTGGGGGATGCCACGTGTCCTTGTATTCTCATGTTTCTTGTATCCCTATCTTGATGTCTGGGCATTTGGTGGAACAGTTGCTTCTTTTTATTCTCTGAGGTAGCTTTTGAAGAAAGAGACTGTCCCCTGTATATGTGTTCTACAGTGTCAGTCTGGTTGGATGTTTTAGATTTGGTTCCCAGTGAGCATACTAGTGTAGTCTGCCTGTGATTTCTTTGACTGTTTTCAACACCAAAGTTGTCTGTGTGTACCTCCACAGCCTAGGCACTGGGGCACTGGGCAGCTCCTTGCGACAGTGGGCTATACTGGGCTGGGTCTCTGGAGTTATGGATGAGGCCTTGGGCTCTTGAGAGAAGTGTTGAGGTGCTCTGAAGCTCCTCACCTTAAACAGACAACCTGGGGCAGAATTGCTGGGAACACAGCTAGATCTCTGGACTTTGAGGGAGAAGACAAGGCACTCAGCAGCTCCTCACCTGATGTGGGATACTCTGGTTGGGTCACTGGGTCCATTGTAGCAACTTGTACCCCCAGAAGATACACTGGGGTGCCCTGCAGCACCCCTCCTGGACTGGGCCACTCTGGGCAAGGTTGCTGAAATTGTGGGCAGGATTTTGTGCCCCAAAGAGAAGTGCTGGTTTGCTCTGGAGCTCCTCAACTGGACTGGGCCTCTCTGGGTGAGGTCTCCAGGGCTGTGGATGGACCCCCACATTCCCAAGACAGACAGTGTAGCTCCTCTGCTGTAGTGGGTTGCCCTGTGCAAGATCACTGGGGTTATTTGTGAGACCCAGTATCCCCAAGAGAGATGTTGTTTCACTCTGCAGCTCCTCAGCTGGGGTGGGTTGCCTCAAGCAGGCTCAATGGAATTGTAGACAGGGCTCTGTATCCCCAAGAAAGGTGTGTGTGTGCTCCACAGTTTTCCAGCAGGAGTGCACGTGTCTGGGTGGGATTGTTGGAGTTGTGGTGGGACTCAGTACCCCTGGAAGAGTTGTATGGGTGCTCCACTGAAAAAACCACAATTGCCAGAACCCCTGATTTGTCAGCTCTCTGGCTCTGGAAAGTGCAAGCACTGGCTCCATCTGTCCTGGGGGTTGCCTCTGCACTACACTGAACCACCTGTTCCCAGGGGTGCAGTGCACCATATGAACTCAGATGCCAGAGTCATGGTATGGTAAGGGGGTCTTAGGGCTGTGTAAATGCAGGGCTATTGGGATTGAGGTCAAAATGCACTTGAGTGTTTGCTCTGATCTCAAAACCATGACGTCCCATGGCAGCTCAGGACCCAGGGAGTGGGGGTTTCAGTGTGAATTCCCTCTCTGAATTAACATGATCACATGGGCTCCCAGCTTCCCCACCCCCCAACCACTGGGTTCATTGCATTCAAGGGCTACAAGGCTCCCTTGTAGCTTGGATTACAAGAATCTCTGGTGCAACTGGGGAATGTTCAGGATTCCCCTTGCCTACCTTTTCTCCACAGTGAGGAGTCCCTCCTGGCTCTGAGCTGATTCTGGGTGGGCACTTGTCTTTTCTATACTGCCATCATGAGCTTCTAAACATCAGGGAGTCTTTCTCACCCCTTTGCTGAATTCTGGTGTTTTCTCCCAGACACTCCATTCAAAGTAACACTATCTACTTTTATTGCTGGACTTCCTTTGCCTTAGAGATGAGAGCTGGTCTCCTCCAGACAGCCATCTTGAAATGAGACCTGGTGTTCTTTTTTCTGAGTTGTAATTTTATGATAAGAAATTTTCATGGTATAACATAGACATTCAAATATCATTTTGATGGCTAACAATAAAAGCATATGTATAATCAACCCTCTTTGTTGACATTTAATCTCTTTCAAAATTATTGAAATTATAAATAATGTGATGAATATGTTTTTATATACTCTCTTTTTAGGAATACATTTCAGAAATGGAGCTATTGAATCAAATATTATGGATAGTCATAAAGCTTATGATACATATTTCTCGATGCTTTTCCAAGGGGTTACCACAGTTCACACAAAAATTAGCAATGTGTAAGATTATGTCATCTTTTAGTATACTTGAGAGTATTCCATATGAACATAATTTTTAATAAAAATCTTTGCAAATTTGATATTTAAGCAATGGGAGTTTATTATCATGATTTTAATTTTTCGTGACTTTGAACATCTTTCCATTCCTTTTTAAACACATAGATATCTACTATGGAAGAGTTATTATTTTTTTTTTCTCATTTAACTATAGACATCCAAGTACTTTTCTTATTGATTTGTTTGAGTTGTCTATTCATTATTGGTAACAGTCGTCTGCCATATGTGCTACAAGTATGATTTCTCAGTAATAAATTTAGATACTCTTTTTATATACCCTAGGTTTCTTTGTTTTAATTTATATGCAGTCTAATCTGAACATCTTCCCCTTTTTGTTTTATCCACCCCTTTGGGCTTCAAAAGGGCTTCTTCCTACAGAGCAGTAATTTTCAAGGTATTATCTTTAGACTCCCAGAAGCAGAGCTCTTTATGCTTTCTCTTTTGGCTAAAGTTTGAGAGCCACTGCTCTAATGATTTGAACACTATTTTTTCCCCTAGTTTATTAAAACATGTTTTAAAATGTATTTAAAGGTTGTAACATTAGTACTTTATTTTTTGGTAGGTGGTATGTGACTTTTTTCATTCTAAAATGTACAGGAGTTAATCCATCAATACATATAACTTTATACATTTATCTATTAAAAATGAAATTATTATGATTTAGGAACTGTATTTCTGATATGGATATATTGTTCCTTTCATCTGTGTGTTTAAGTTTTGATCAGAATCATACCCATTTTTTTTTCTGTAGCTTTATAGCATTTTAAGATCTCATAAGATTAGTTCTCCCACATTAGATTTCTGTTTCAAAACAATTCTCTGCTATTTTTACATACTTATTTTTTATAAGATAAATTTGGATTAGTCATTCCTAGCTAAGTAGGCAATCTGTCATGATTTTGATAAAAATTGCATTTTACTTTAAAGCTATTTGAAAAGAAATAATAGTTTATAGTCTTAAGTCTTCTCATCCAGAAATGTGATCTATATCCTGATGATTCAAGTATTATTTTATGTTTCTCAATAATATTTTCCAGCTTATCAAAAATAGTCCTTCATATTTATTGTTGAAAATGTTTCTAGCATTTTGTTCCTTTCACTATGGTTAATGGAATATTTTCTGATTACAGTTTTTTAAATCCAGTTTTTGCTAAATTTATGTGAATCACTCAGTGGGAATTCAGCTCTCATTGATTCCAGCAGTTCTTTGGCTGATATTTTGGGCATAAAGTACCCATTTTAGTTATCCATTGCTACATAACAAATCATCCCCAAACTGTGTGACTTTGGGCAACAACATTTATCTCACAGCTTCTGTAGATCAAGTATCTATACGCAGCTTAGCTGGGTCCTTTGGTTCAAGATCTTTTACAGGATGTAATCTAGATATTGGGCAGGGACCTTGAGTCATCTCGAGGCTCAACTAGAGGGTGAATCTCTTTCAAACTCACTCACGTGGCTACTGGCAAGATTCATTTTTTCATGGCTGTTGTTCTGAAGGCTTCAGTTACTTTCTGGCTGCTGATCAGGGGCCACCCTCAGTTTCTTGTCACATGGAATCTCCATAGGTTGCTTGCTCCATAAGCGTGAGATGAACAAGAGAGATAGATAGGGAGAGAGAGAGAGAGAGAGAGAGAGAGAGAGAGAGAGAGAGAGAGAGAGAGAGAGAGAGAGAGAGATTGAGTGCTGGGAAGATGAAAGTCACAATTTTTATGAGCTGATCTTGGAATGACCTCCCATCACTCTCGCCATATTCTGTTGGTTAGAAGTAAGTCACTGGGTTAGGTCCAATCTATACTCAAGTGGAGGGGATTATAAAAAGAGTGAAAACCAGAAGGATGGGTATCATAGGGCCTCAATTCTGAAGCCTCCTACCGAAGTACCTTTAGAATGATTTAATAAATAAATAATTCCCACCATCATTTTAATTCCAATTAATTTACTATGTCTCCTGCCAGGCAATCAGAAAAGCAGTTTGCTTTCTCAGCAAAGACCCCAAAGATTGGACCTCCCCATATAAGAAGACCATAGCAGTTTGCTAATCTTTTGGCTGTCCCTGTAAATCCTTTAGGCTGGGCTGAGCACAAAGTCCTCAGAGAATGGCCAGCCATCAAGTTATCACACTGGATCAAGATACTCCTATGCATTTATAACCTTATTCCTTCACACAATCCCAGATGGCAAAAATGGAGTTCAAGGTACATAGTTGAAGAATTATGTATAAAATTGCAGCGTATGTAAAGTGGAGAATGGTATTTTCTTTCTCGTTCTTCAGACCAGAACTGATTGTACTTTACTAGTGAAGAATTAAGATGCTCTCTCTTTCATTTCTTTTGAAATAGAGAATGGAAAGTTCAAGGGGTCTCTGTACCTTTCAAAGGTTTGCAATCCAGGAGTCTATAAGCACTACAAGAAATGATACTATTCGCTTAAGGGAGTTCTTCGAAACTAAGTATTTTATTCCATCTTCAAGGAGAAAGAAACAGAGTCAATGACTCCCACTTGCAACAATAGATACTTTCTCCTGAACCCAGTTAAAAGGAGAAAATGAAAGGAGGGCTAAGTGAGAATTGACTAGTGCTTGCACTGGACTGCCAAAATAAGGTGTTAATGAGCTTCTGAGTTTTCAAAACGTCTGCCCCTGTGATCATATTCATACTGTCAAGATACATATTTTCTCAACCAAACACCGACATTGAACCCTACATTTCTCTTTTTTCTTGAAAATTAGGAGGTCGAGTTTAGGAACAATGGAAACTTTAATTGAGTAAGAAAAAAACATGCAATGAAGGAAATACAAGATGGGTTTTGGAAGCTGGACCTAGGTTTAAATCCAGCTGCTCCACTCCAAGGTTTCTGTTCATGCAAACTTGGAAAACTTTACCTTTCTGAGTTTGTCCCTATATTCAGCAATGATAATCCTGCTCATATACATACCAATTCATTCATTCAATACATATTTATTGAGGACCTGTTGTATGTCAGGCATTGTTCTTTATTCTAGAGATATTGTAACAAAGAACACAGTATCCTAATAAAGAGATACAAGTGATCAGATGTATAAATGAATTCAGTAGTGATATGTGATAAATTTGGTTAATGTGATAGCCCCGATGCTCAGGGAAGGCTCCTATGACAGACAAAGTAACCCTTATACGTTATAGATGGAGAGACTGAGGCCAGGACAGAAGATTTGACTGGGCTGAGGTAACTTAATTTGATTTTACCCCAGGATATTCCACGTGCAGATTTAGCTGGGGTGCTCTGTGCTGATGCATCAGCCTCTGGTCCAAGCAGGTGAAAATATGAGGAGTCTTCAAAAGCTCACAGAAAGATTCATGCTATCTCTTGATTCTATTTATCCATGAATTTTTCGACATACCCTCCTATTACTGGCAGTTGTGAGTCCAGATTTTCCCCATTCTAGAACCAAACAAACCTGGCCTGGAAGTCTTCTGACTCCCAGTTGATCATTCCCTTGTCCTTAGAGTTCTGACAGTTCCCACAGGCTACATAGCTCCAGCTCAGAGCATGCAAATAACACAAATTGGGGCAAAGGCAGTGGAGAAATAAGCTGGTGAGAATGGAGCCAGGCATGGTGTGTTTCGCTGCCCACAGTCCTCTCTGCTCTCATCCGTGCTCCCCACGAACATTGCAACGCTCAGATCTGATCCAGTCACTTTCCTGAAGATGAGTTCCCCTTTGCCACCAGGACAAAGCAAGATTCCTCCTACGAAGAGGCGACTTCATGACCTGGTACCTGCTCACCACTCCAGCTTCTACTCTTACCACTCCTCTCATCATGGTGTGAAAGAACTGAGCCTCCTGCCATTTCAAAAATATGCCAAGCTCCCTCGTGCCTCTGGATTTTTCACTTTTAATTAGATGCAATATCCTTTTATTCCCCTGACCCACCCAAAATATGCCTATTCACATGTTAAGCCTCAGCTCTGACATCACCACCTCTGGCCAGCCAGCGAGAACTCCCATGGCCAGGCCAGGTGCTGAGCCCAGCTGTGTGTGTCCAATTGCTGCACATTTAGCCTCATCACAGTGCCTGCCACCCTGCACTCCAGCACGGCTTTTGTTTCTCTCTCTTTAGACCGTAGTAAGATCGCCTAAGGTAGAGACTGTGTTTAGTTCACTATGGAATCCCAAGAGCCTTATGCAATGCTGACATAGAATGAGTCACCAAATAAATATTTGTTAAATAAATTGATGGAAGAATATTTGGATGGAAAGCCATAGACAGACAACATTAGATCTTAATAAATTTGGAAAATTTTTCCAGCTTTATTGAGATGTGATAGACAAATAAACATTGTATATATTGGAGGTATACAACATGATGTTTTGACATGCATATACATTGTGAAATAATTACTACAATCAAGTTAATTAACATATCCATCACTCTCAACTCACATAGTTACTTTTTATTTATTTTTATTTTTTTTGGTGTTGAGAACATTTAAGTTCTACTCTTTTAGCAAATTTCAAGTATACAATACAATATTATTAACTATAGTAGCTGTGCTGTATATTAGATCTCTAGAACTAATTTATCTCGCATAACTGAAACTTTGTACCCTTTGACCAGAATCTATTCATTTCCCCAACCCCCCATCCTTGGCAACCACCATTCTATTCTTTGCTTATGAGTCTGACTTTTTTACATACCACATATAAGTGAGATCGTGCAGTATTTGTTTTTCGGTGCCTGGTTAATTTTTCTCTGTATAATATATTCCAGTTTCATCCATGTTGTTGCAAATGACAGGATATTTTTTTCTTTTTTTAGGCCTAACATAGTATTCCTCTGTGTGTGTGTGTGTGTGTATCAAATTTTATTTATCCATTCATCCTTTTATGAACTCTCAGGTTGATTCCATATTTGGGCTATTGTGAATAATGCAGCAATAAACATGGGAGTCCAGACATCTCTTTGACATACTGATTTCATATCTTTTGAATATATACCTGGAAGTGAAACTGCTAGATCATAAGGTAGCTCTATTTTTAATTTTTTAAGAAACCTCCACACTGTTTTCCACCATGGCCGCAGCAATTCACACTCCTACCAACAGAATGCAGTTTCCCTTTTCTCCACATCCTCATGGACACTTATTATATTTTCTCTTTTGGATAATAGCCATTATAACATGTGTGAGGTGATATCTCATTTTGATTTACATTTCCCTGGTGATTAGTGATGCTGAGCATCTTTTCATATACCTGTTGGCCATTAGGTCTTCTTTTGATAATTGTCTTTTCAAATGCTTTGACTATTTTCTAATTGGGTTGTTTGGTTTTTTGTTTTTTTGTTTTTTCTTTGGTTTTGAGTGAAGTTCCTTATATATTTTGAATATTAACCTCATGTCAGATGTGTTTTGCAGATATTTTCTCCCATTCATAGGTTGTCTCTTCACTCTGTTGTTTCTTTTGCTGTACAAAATCATTTTGGTTTGATGCAATCCCATTCACCTATTTTTGCTTTTGTTCTCTATGCTTTTAAGGTCATATTCAAAAAGAAAAAATGTCCAGACCAAGGTCAAGAAGATTTTGCCTATGTCTTCTCCTAGTAGTTTTACAGTTTCAGGACTCACATTTAAGTCTTTAATCCATTCTGAGTTGATTTTTATATATGGTGTAAAATCAGGGTTCAATTTCATTCTTCTGCATGTGGATATCCATTTTTCCCAACAATGTTTGTTAAAGAGACTGTCCTTTCCCCATTGTGTGTTCTTGGTATTCTTGTTGGGTTTAACTGAATATAAACACATGGATTTGTCTCTGGGCTCTCTAGTGAGTTCCATTGGCCTAAACGTCTGTTTTTGTGCTACTACCAGACTGTTTTGATTACTATAGCTTTGCAGTACATTTTGCAATCAGGTGGCATGATATCTCTAGCTTTGTTCTTTTTGTTTATGATTGCTTTGGCCACTTAGGGTCTTTCATGGTTCCATATAAATTTTAGAATTGCTTTTCCTATTTCTGAGAAAAATGCCATTGCAATTTTGATTGAGTTTGCATTGAATCTGTATATCACATTGGGTCGTATAGACATTTTAACATTATTAATTCTTCAAATCCATAAAGATGGGATATATTTCCATTTATTAGTGTGTTTTTCATATTTTTCATTAATGTTTTATAGTTTTCAGAGTACAGATCTTATACCTCCTTGGTTAAATTTCTTTGTGAGTATCTTTTGATGTTACTGTAAATGAGATTTTTTTGATTTTTTTTTGAATTGTTTGTTGTTAGTGCATAGAAATGCCACTGACTTTTGCATGCTGATTTTGTATGCTACAACTTTATTGAATTTGGCTATTAATCTTAACAGATTTTTGGTGAAGTTTTTCTTTTTTTTTTTTATGTGTATTAAATCATGTCCTCTTCAGACAGAGACCACTTTACTTCTTCCTTCCCAATTTAGATGCCTTTTATTTCTTTATATGCCTGACTTCTCTGGCTAGTAATTCCAGTAATACATTGAGTAGAAATGGTGAGAGTGGACATCCTTGTCTTGTTACTAATCTTAAAGTAAAAGCTTTCAGTTTTTCACTATTAAATATGATGTTAGCTATTGGCTTGTCATTTATGCTGAGATACAGAGATACAATCCTTCTATACTTAATTTGTTGAGAGTTTGTATTATAAAAAGATGTTGAATTATGTCAAATATTTTGTTTTACATCTACTGAGATGATCATATGATTTTTGTTCTTCATTCTCCTAATGTGATGTATCACACTTATTGATTTCTGTATATTAAACCATCCTTGCATCCCAGGGATAAATTCCAATTGATAATGATGTATGATCATTTTAATGTGCTGTTGAATTTGTTTTACTAATATTTTTTTCAAGAATTGTTGCATTTTTTTTTTTTTTTATTAATTAGGAGTATTGACCTGTAATTTTCTTTTTTTGTAAAGTCTTTGGCTTTAGTATCAAGGTAATTCTGGTCTAATAAACTGAGTTAGAAAGTGTTCCTTTCAAGTTTTTGGAAGAGTTTGAAAAGTATTGGCATTAATTCTTCTTAACATGTTTTCTAGAATTCATGACAAATCCATTAGGTCCTGGGCTTTTCTTTGTTGGGAGATTTTTATTACTGATTCAATCTCCTTACTCATTAATGATCTATTCTGACTTTCTATTTCCTCCTAATTCAGTCTTATTAGGTAGTATATGTCTAAAAATTTAACCATTTTTTATAGATTATCTAATTTGTTGGCATATAATTGTTCATATTAGTCTCTTATTATCCTTTGAATTTCTGTGCTATCAGTTGTAATGTCTCCTCTTTCATTTATAATTGTATTATTTGAGTCTTCTTTTATTTTTTCTTAGCCTAGCTTTAGATTTCTCAATTTTGTTTATTTTTATTTATTTATTTATTTTTTAAAGAACTCTTAGTTTCATTGTTCTTTTGTATTGTTTTTCCAGTCCTCAGGAATCTGAGGAGTTAGGGCAGAGCACAATTATGGGAAAGTTCCTGGAATATGTATTAGTTTTCTCTAGGACTAGACCTTGCTCCATGGCCCTCTGGAATAAACTGTGTTACACTTCTATGATCTGAAAGTAGGCACATGTTAAACTTGTATTAGTTTCTGAAGGATGTCATAACGAAGTACAAAAAACTGCGGCCTTAAGTAACAGAAATTATTGCATTACTCTTCTAGAGGTTAGAAGTCTAAGATCAAGGTGTTGGCAGTGTTTGCTCCTGCTGAGGTCTCCGAGGGAAAGATTCATTCTAGGACTCTCTGCTGGGCTTGTAGATGGCCATCTTTACATGGTCTTACCTTTGTACTTGACTTTGTCCAAATGTCCCCTTTTTATAAGGACCCCACTCAGTTTTTTTTGGGGGGGAGCTGGGTTTTGTTTGGTCAGTAAGACTTTATTTTTAACCTGTAAGCAAAGTGTAAATAAGCATAATTCTTCATAAATTGCTTCCCAAGGTAAAATTAGGGTTTGCAGATTGCTGATACCTGTTGGAGAACACTGCTCTTATTTATTTATTTATCATCTGAACTTATCAATATGCAATATAGTTGATTTTCATGTCCTTTTACCAATACCTCTTCCCTCTCTCCCTTTCCCCACTCCCACCCATCAATATCATACCTGTTCACTTGTCTTAACAAGTTCAAGGAATTGTTGTGATTGTTTTGTCTCCCCCCTGCCATTTGCTTGGATATTTATTTATTTATTTATTTATAGCTCCAACAAATAAGTGAGAAATGTGGTATTTCTCTTTCTGTCCCTGACTTATTTCACTTAATATATTTTTTTCTAAGTCCAACCATGTTGCTGCAAATGGCAGTATTTCATTATTTTTAATGGCAGAGCAGTATTCCATTGTTTAGATATACTACAGTTTCCTTATCCGCTCAACTGATGATGAACATTTGCGCTGGTTCCAATTTTTGGCTATTGTTAATAGTGCTGGAATAAACATCGGAGTACAGGTATCCCTTCTATATTATGATTTCCATTCCTCTGGGTAGATTCCCAGCAGTGGAATAACTGGGTCAATTGGTAGATCTATCTGCAATTGTGTGAGGAACCTCCATACCATTTTCCATAAAGGCTGCACCATTTTGCAGTGCCACCAACAGCATATGAGAGTTTCTTTTTCTCCACAACCTCACCAGCATTTATCATTCTAGTGTTTGGGATATTAGCCATCCTAACTGGAGTGAGATGAACAGTAAATCAGAAAGAAAGGAGCAATAGATACTTATGACATCCAAAGAAAAATCAATAAAATACTAGGAGTAAATCAACACCTTTCAATAACAACTCATAATGTAAAAGGATCAAATTTCCCCTCAAAAGACACGGCCTGACTGACTGGATTAAAAAGGTGGACCAAACTATATGCTGCCTTCAAGAGACTCACCTCATCTGTAAAGACACAATAGACTAAGAGTGAAAGGATGGAAAAAGATACACTATGCAAATAGAAATGAAAAATGAGCTGGAGTAGCTATTCTTATATCAGATAAAATAGACTTTAAACCAAAAACCAGGGCTGATCCTGTGGTTCACTCGGGAGAGTGCGGTGCTGGGAGCGCAGCGGCACTGGAGCCCCGAGGCCGCAGGTTCGGATTCTATATAGGACTGGCCAGTGCACTCACTGGCTGAGCGCAGTGCAGGCGACACCACGCCAAGGGTTACGATCCCCTTACCAGTCACACACACACACACACACACACACACACACACACACACACACACACACACACACAAAACGAAAACAAAAAACCATAAAAAGAGATAAAGAAGGCTACTATATAAGGAAACCAGTCATTTTAGATTAAGGGGCCACCCTACTCCAGAATTACATTTGCAATGACCCAATTTACAAATAACATCGCATTGTGAGGTACTAAGGATTAGGACATGAACAGATGAATTTGGGGGAAACACAATTTAATTCATACCAGGTCTATAGTTGGTTTGAATAGTGTCCTGCAAAAATTCATATGTACTTGGGACTTGAGAATCTGAACTAATTTGAAAATAGGATATAGGGTCCTTGCAGATGTAATTAGTTAAAACCCATGAGGCAATAAATTTCTATTGTTAAGCCTCCAGTTTGTAGCACTTTGCCATGGCAGCCCTAGGAAACTAATGCAGGGTCTAACATGTGCCAACATTTTATATCAGAGAAATCCAAACCAGTTTTGTGAGAGGTCTATGGAGAAAATCTACTCCTTCAGAAAGGAATTGTAGACATTGGGTTTGGTAGTTGAGACTTAAAGATTGAGTGTGAGACCTAACAGGAGAACACAGAGACTAATGGCTAGAAGTGTAGCTTTGGAATTAGAGTGTTCTGTGTTTGTATCCTATCTCTACACTCACAAAGTAAATGATCCTGAAAAAATGATTTAACCCCTCGTTACTTTATCCTAGTGGGGATAACAGCCGTTCCCTCCTAGGAGTGAGTGAGGCATCTGAGTTAATTATGTGGAAAGTGCTCAGTACACACCTGGCTCAAAGTAAACAAGAGGTGGACAGAGAACTAGTAACTCACTGAAGGCAGACCAGCCACAGGTGAAGGTGTTTATATAGGGGTCTGTAGCATGATGCCCACAGGGGTTCACTGGGCTCAGTCACTCCTGCACTGGAGGAAGAATGACTGTCGGTTCCCTCCAGGCCCCATCAGGATGGGCAAGAGCTCTTCACAATAGCAGGCGAGTCAGACTCTTCTAGCTGTGCGGGGACAGTGAGAGGTGCATGTGAGCCAAATCCTCAGGAGGTTGCCGTATGTTCTGCTTCCAGGGAAGTCAGGAGAGGGGCTAATCCTTACTGAGAGTGAGCGCCCCATTCTCAGCCAAACAACAAAAGGGAAAACAACCCAAACCTTCACCAAACCAAAAACAACCCTTTTCACAAATTCATAGTCCTTATTGGTTCATTTGGGATCCAAACTCCCAGTCACTCTATTTCCATGAACATCACTAACAAAGGTAAATTCAGCCTTGGTAGCAATATTCATTCCAGGCTGAAGTCTGTGGTTTGAGCCCCTTTGCCAGAGAGCATTTCATCTTAGGCAGGGTGTGGCGAGTCTCCACCATGTTTGTGTAAATTACCTTCCTTTAGGGCTAAGCCCTGGGGGTCCGAAGATTTCCCAGGAAGCATCTGTTTATGAGAAAGCTACTTGTCTGTTTATTTTATTATTCTTTTCCCTTCTTTAGTTGCATGTCCTTGGAATTTTCTTTACCCCACTGGTAAAAAGACTTCAGAGAATACGGACAGTTACTTGAGAGGGTTTGGTACCAAATTCTGCTTTTTCAGAAATTTAGCTAATAACGAATCCCCCACTCGGTTGTGTGATAAACAAGTTTAAATCCTTTCCACAGGCAACAGCCTTTGTGACAACAGCAAACAAGCTCTTTAAGGCAAGATGGTGAGAAGTGTCTTGAGGCATCTCCCTCACCCCTGGAAACAATGATTTGGAATGAGAAACTCATCCCAGAAGCCACGTGGCTATCTCAAAGGCCCTGAAGTCAGAGTCAGAACAACTTTACCCCTGCATGCCATGTTCCTGTCAACCTGCCATTCTCAACCAGGGGCATCAACAGAAAATGAGAAGAATTAGCATTCAAGGTCAGCAGTCTATGCAGAAGCTAGTCTCTGCTTTTGAAAGCAGAACAATAAAGCCCAGGCACTTTATGCACCTGAGACCCACTAGCTTCAATAAATAGGGCAGCAGAGGACAGTACTTGTCCATCATAGTAATCACAACAACCATGATGAAAATACAAAACTTTACACACCCAGTTACTGAACACCTTTGCTGTGTCAGAGACTGTGCAAATTGTTTTGAGTATTTTTTTTAAATGTCATGCAATCTTTGCAGACATGATATTATTATGACTATTTCACAGAGTGGCACACAGTTATGTTGATCATAGGTCAGACTCAGGCTTGTCACATACAATGAACAAAGCCATTATTTCGTTGGGAGGCAGAGGAGGAGAGAGGTTACACATGCACTCAGATCTGGGGCCAGGTGGTCAATTGTCCTTTGAATACCTAGTCCACTAGTCACTTGCTATATGACTTTGAGCAAGCCATTAAATTATGTTTCTCAGTGCCCTCACCTATAAAGTGGAGATTGATTTGTTCATGCATCCCACAAAGATTGTGTCCACTATATGCCAACTGCTGAAAACAGAAGAAAGAACAAAAAAGATTATGATTTCTGCACTTCTGGGCTTCACCTTCTGGGAGTTGGAGAAATAGTGGGAAATGGACAAATTCACGAGTAAATAATATCGCATATTGCATGGTTGTTAGTGTTATGGGGAAAATAAAGTAGGAGGAGGGATTGGAAGCACAGGCATGGGAGGAAAAGAGTGTTGCAATTTTATAGACAGTGTCTGGAGAAGGGCTCATCGGAAGGGTGACATTCGAGCAAAGACCTCAGGTGGCATGGAAGTAACTCATGTAGATATTTGTGGGAACAGTATTCCAGGCAGAGCGAAGGGCAAATACACAGAATCATGCCTGGCACGTTTGAGGAGATCTGGGGAGGCCAATGTGGCTGGGTGAGTGAGCAGGGGGAAGGGCTCAGAAATGGAGTCAGCGGTGAGGTGGGATGGTTCAGGGTCCACACAGTCCTGAAATAACTGGTTTTTACTCTGAGCAAGATGAGGAACCACTGGGAGGTTTAAAAGGGTGACTGACATGATGCAACCTATTTTCAAAGCATCACTATAGCTCTCAGGTGGAGAGTGGACTAGAGAAGAGCAAGTGCAGAAGCCAGGAGACAGGAGCAAGGAGACGGCAGCCACTAGCCAAGCAAGAGGTGACGGTGATGGCTGGGGTGGATGCATGTTGTTGTCGGATTCTTGATATGTCATAGTAACTGAGTGCCCTTCATTAGTAGTTATTGCAAGGAGTAAATGAGTTATTCTAGGTAAAGCATTTCCAATAACATCCTATGTAAGTGTGAACTGTGTTTCTACTTGTGGATAGACACACCATTATTGGTGACAATGCACTATGACATTTTTCTATTATAAATCCAAAAGTTTGTCCTTCCTTCCTTTCTTCCTTCTTTCATTTCTCCTTCTTCCTTCCCTTTCTCTTCCCTCCTCTCCTTATTCCTTCATGCATTCACATACCCATTCAAAAACAGATTGATATAATGGATAACCACGTGGGGTCTGGAGCCATACAGACTTGGATTTAAACCCTGGCTATGTCACTTCATAGCTGTGTTGCCTTGAGTAATATTAAAATTCTCAGCTTCTTGGAGCTTTAATCCTTTCTTCTCTATAGTGGGTACAACAATGGTATCTACTGCAGGGGATTGATTTGAAGGTTGAGATACTTTGCGCAAAATCTTTAGTCTAGAGCCTGATGCTATAAATTCTCAATGGAAGCTGGTTTTATTATTTATTCTATTGTCTAATCTGTATTATGATGAATAAGCATTTTGTTAGATATGGAAGGTGAAAAATATATTTAAATACTCCCAGCTCTCAAGCAGCTCATACCCTAGCGGGGCCCAAAGAATCGGCACAGAACAGTAACAGATAAGGCACACAGAGCAGCACAGCAGAGGAACACATGTTTGTGTTATCAGGGCATCATCCAGTGGTACCAAACCCAGCCCATGAATTCAAGGAGGACTTTCCTGGAGGAAGTGATGTATAAATTCAACCTTAAAGGATTAGTAAAAGTTAGCCAGGGAAGTTGGGAGTTAGAAGAGGCTTCCCAGCCACTTTTAGGCAAAAGAAACAATATGAAGAAAGTCCCAGGGCAGAATATGGTGTGACCCGGTGAGAAACTGCAAGCTGTTCCAAGAGAGATTCGTAGAGAGTTCCTCTGACAATCAGGTGGTAGTTAAACTGGTGAAATGAATTAAACATTTGAAAATTGTGCAGCTAAATCTCTTCTTTCAGAATTATTCAATTTGGCCTTAGAAGGAACTCATGATTATAGCACCTGTCTTACCTAATGTCCAAATAATGATATCAGTTAGGGGGAAAGAAAAACAAACTCAACACTCTTTCCCACAAACAGCCTCTCCTGCATCACCCACCCCCAGAATTTTTGTTAATAGCTTCAGCATCAACCAGAATTGAAAGTCAGTCTCTTTGACAGCTCCTTCTTCCTGTTCTCTGCCTATGCTCTCTTCATAAGTGCACCTGCATGCACATATGCACAGACACACACACACACACACAAAAGCACAAATATTTTCATTCATCTAGACACAGGATTATGTCAAGTGTAATTTCACTGCACCTTCTTTTTTTAGTCCTTTTTAATATCACTGTCATGATCCCTTTTTATGACATCACTCACTAGGTTGATGCAGTAACCCCAAACCCATCTTCCTGCCTCTTCTGCTCCTTGAAAAGGTCAGCGTTAGAAGACCATTGCTTCCAGATTAATCTTCACAGCAAGGGTTAGAAAAATTTTTCTGTAAAGGGTCAGATATTAACTGTCTTAGGTTTTGCAGGTCTTAGGATCTGTGTTGCAACTACCCAACTTGGACGTAGTAGTGCAAAAGCAGCCATAGACAACACATAAGCCAATGGGTAAGGCTGTGTTCCAATAATACTTTATTTACTAAAACAAGCAGAGGCCAAATTTGATGTTTTCTTAAGCAAAACTCGTATCATCATCTCACAATTGCATCCCATACCTTTCAGAGAAATGTTCCCAGCCTACAACTAAACATACTGAGCACCTCTTCTCATCTCCTGTCTCAATCACTTTTCCTCTGAAGACCTCCATCCTTTCGCTGTAGGTCTCTATCTTTCTGCCTCTTTAAATATTCTTCTGAACATGTCCTATTTGGGTACCCCTCCTGCCAAATTGGCTAAATCTGACTGATTTTTCAGGTCTGTCTCTGACACTGGCTCCATTTTCCAGGGGTCATTTTACAGTGGGGGTTGATCAAAATGTCAAAAAAAAAAAAAAAAAAGGTTTTGGGGCATTAAGTCCCACTGGTAGATTCAATAGAGAAGATATTTTTGTCACCTTGACTGAGACACTAAGACCTCTGCTCTTGACTACAAATTCTGTCACGTTCTTTGCATTGAGAAGTGGGATCTTTGATCCTTTCTCTTGAATCTAGGAAGGCTCTGTGATTGTTTGACTGTATAATATTGCAAAACAAATAAATAAAAAGTGAGTCTGTGACAGTTTCTAGTTCCTGGCTTAAGAGACTGGCATCATCCACTTCCTGCCTCTTGGAACACTCTCTCTGGAAGCCTCACAGCCATGTAAACAGTCTGACTACTCTGACACCAGCTGCCATACAGAAAATGCTAGATGTTGGCATTCAGATCAACAGCTTTAGCTGAGCCCAGCCTTCCAGCCATGCCTATCAAGGTACCAGACATGTGAATAAAGTAGTCTTGGACTCTCCACATGAGCTCATCCACCAGCCAAATATATCTGAATGACCACCATCAGCAGGACATGGAGCAGAAGAATCATCCAAACAAGGCCTGCCCAAATTCCTCACCTACAAAATCATGAGATAAAACAGAATGTTTTTTTTTTTTTTAATTATTTTTTGGGCTAGTTCATAACACAACAATAAATAAGTAGAACATAGGCTTCTAGATAATTGAATCTGTTGTCTTCAACTCTTTTGTCAAGAGTTGAAAGCCAATAGATTTTTGGCATTTCCTTTTTTTTTTTTTTTTTTTTTGCTGTTGCTCCTTCTCCTGACCAGAATGCTCTTCTTTTGTAATTATTCCCTTGTATTCTTCCCTTTATTGCATATCAAAATCCTTATTTTTTTTCCAGATCCACATACAATATCACTTCCCCGTGATGCTGTTCCTGATTTCTCTAGGCAGTTAGTCACTGATGTTTTGAAGTTCTCTAGGCATATGGTTTATAGGTTCATTATTGTAGTAGTTGACTCACTTTGTAAATTTCTTTTAACCTGGCTGCCTTCTCCAGTGGGCTGTAATTTCCTCAGAGGCAGGAACCATGCCTTATTCATCCTTGCAGACTTGTTCTTGGTGTGTTTGTTGACAACTAATAATCACTTAATAAACATTTATTGAATTAATAAATGTAAGAGCTGGGATTTTCACTCTGGTAGTTGACATGTTAGGTTAAAGATGCTGAAGGAAATCTGCTCATTTGCTGACAGATCTAATTAAAATTTTCCCATTCCTCATCTCAAAGGAAAAGATAAATAAGTTTAGCTTATTTCAAACATATAGTGTATATCAGCAAAGAAGATAGAGACTAAGTTTTCCTGTGATAATAAGTAAACCCCAAATTTCAGTGGCTTAAGAGGGCAAAGGTTTATTTCTCAGACATGTCACAGTCCAATGCAGATTATGCAGCTCTCTTGGGAAGATCTTTTCCAATAGTTTCTCAGGTATTTAGACTTCTATTTTACAACTGTATTGATATTGGAGGTCTTTCCTTTTAGGCAACCAGATAGGAGAAAGGTACAGAAAACACACACCACTATTAATTTCCTGAGACAGAGTGACCTATTGTCTCTGCTTACATCCCAATTGGCAGGCACTAACTTATATCATCTCCATCTAAATACAAAGAAGACTGAGAAATGTAGTCTTTCTGTGCATCCAGAAAAAGGAAAGGGGTGGCAAATACATATCATTTTTGTATTAGTTAGATTTGGTAAGTAACAAACAATCCCAAACCTAATGGCTTAAGACATCATTTTCTCTCTTACAATTATTTGAGACACCTGAGTGATTCTTTAGACCTGGGATGCATCAGCTGGGACTTGATGATCTAGAATAGTAGTTCTCAAATGGGGATCTTTTACACACACACACAGACACCCTCTCCCCACAAGGGGACATTTGGCCATGTCTGGACACAATTGTGGTTGTCACAACTGGAGGATTTTATTAGCATCTAGTGGATAAAGGCCAAGGATGCTGCTAATCATCCTGTAATGCACAGAATAAGCCCCTATAACAAAGAACCATCTGGCCCACAATGTTAACAGGGGAGAGGTGGAGAAATTCTCTAGGTATAGGGTGACCTAACTCAGATGTTGTAGGCTGTTCAGTTTAAGGGGGACTCAGCAGAGATGGCTTGACTGTCTTCCATGTGGCATTCCATTTTCTGGTAAGGTGACGAAGGCTTCTTTACATGGCAGTCTCAGAGTTTTTAAGAGCAGCAAAAGAGAACAAGTCCTAGTAGGTAATCATTTTTAAGCCTCTGTTTGGGTCTGTTTTTCAAAGTCCCATTGGCCAAAGCATTTTATCCCCTGAGGGGTAGAACTAAAAATGTGGCCATTGTTGTAAGCTAAAACAAAGACCTTGTATGAAATTTGGATTATAGCTCTATACTGTACTATCAAACTCTACTTAATAAATATTTGTGAAATTTAAATGCCTTACAACAATGTGCAATTTATGAGTTCCTCTTTACACAGAACAGTCAGAGTGATTAGCAATGGTTCAGACTGTGGGCTATGGTGCCTGGGTTCGAGTCCCAGCTACGTCACTCTGTATTGAACATAGAGTAAGCACCATAACTGCTCCATACTTCTGTTTTCTCATCTATAAAGCAGGAATAGTGACAATAATAACTCATAGTATGGTTTTGGGGAAGATAAAATGAGATAATACATGTAAAACAACTATGCATGCTCCAGAATACAGTAAGAGCTCAATAAATGCCACATTAATTACTGGTAGGCAGTGAGATTTCTATCATTTTGGAAGGGAACACAAGTGACTTCTAAATCCTTTATTGCAGTGGCAGGAATTTGTTTTGTTTTGTTTTGTTTTTTTCTTCTATTCTGCCCTGGAGCACAGATCAAGAAGTAGCGCGACAACTCAACCACTCGTTACTCTCAGTTTCTGATGAAGCAAGTGCTGAGCCATGGATCTCATTCAAGTCCATTGTTATTTGGAGGAGACTAAAAAGCACCAGTAGGCACCATTAACCATCTGAGAGCCAGTTAAGTGGATGGGATTAGATGTTTGCTCTGACACGCTAGAGGGTAGAACAGATCTGTGGGGTAGGAGATACAAGGAGTTCCAGTTTTACTGAATGTAAAGAAAAACTTTTTAACAATGCATGGGCTGCTCTTGCATCTTAAGTTGGTTTGTCAGAAGCAGCCCTGGTATGATAATGTACGTGTAAATGTCACATAGAGAAATGGGAAGCAGAATGAGATAGAAAAGGAGGCCAAGGAAGTATATCATGCCAAGTACGTGATATCAACCCTTGAAGGGTGACTGGCTCAATCCCACAAGGAAGCCTTGGAAACAATGAAGGTCACTCTCAGAGCTTCTGAAGCAGGACAAGGGAGCTGGAGTATTCATACTCCTGCATTCATCATTGGTCAAGCCCAGGGGAGGAGATGACGTACATCCTCAGGCATTCCTGGCTCTTTGTGCTGCTGCACATGCAGGCAGTGAGGGTCCGGCTAGCCTGAGGGCAGTCCTCCCTTGTGCTGCTGTTGTGAGCAGAGGCACATGAGAAGCTGCTGGACACTAAAGTGGTGGAAGGCGTCTGTGGGAATATCAGTGAAGCACTGACATTACTGGTTAGGCCTCGTCAGTTGTGACGCTGCATTGCTGGAGAGATCCAAGCAGAGTCCTCTGACCAAAGACATGGTCTCTCAATACCTATTTTGACTCTGAGAGTTGACTAACAAAGGCTTCTTTAGAACAGTAAATTACCATTGCTTGGTTTCATTAGGCAACCTTTGAAAACAAGTGCTTAGAGAAAACCTTCCTCCAAACACGTAAGCCTGGTCTCCAGCTGACGTATGTGTGGCTGGGCCTCCTCTCTGGTGACTCCGTTGGCTCTGGCTTCATACACACTTGGCGTCTTATTCCTGCTCTACACTCTCTTGGCTGTAGAACCTTGGGCAAATCACCCAAAACCTTGTTCTTCAGTTACTTCACCTGCAAAAAACAGAGCCAATGACACTTACCTTTTGGATTTAATAAGACGTATATAGCTGGTTTACAACAGGTATTTATAAAATTACTGCATGCCTTTCTTTATTCCCAATTTTAAACAGCAGAAGTTAATGCAGAAAGATTAAGTTGCATCTCAAGTCACATGTGAGAATGGGGATTATTTCAATTTTATTGTTTTTTTAGCACAACTGCTAATATACCATTTTATATGGAAGATGAGATAATGCCAAACAGAATATATAAAACCGATAGGTCAACCCCAGGATCACCGTCTGTTGTTGCTGCTGCTGCAGTTATCACCTTACGCTCAATTAATTTATACTCTTGTGCCTCAGTTTTCTGTGCTAAAAAAGCAAGAACAGGGGCTGGCCAGTTAGCTTAGTTGGTTAAAATGCAGCCTTATAACACCAAGGTCACGGGTTCATATCTCCATACCAGCCAGCTTCCAAAAACAAAACAAGAAAACAACAGCACTGGGTTACATGGATCTAAAGTCCCTTCCAGCTCTAAATGCCTGTGATTCTAGGAGGCAAAGATGGCAAGAAAGCATTTAGAGCCTAGAAGTCTAAGTGTAGTGATATGGATGGAGCTCTGCTTCCTTCCCAGGTAGCAAGTCCCCACTGGCTGCAGGTGAAAGTTACAAAACATAGCCTGGCTGTTGATGTGCCAGTGGGATGTAAAATTTATTTATTAGTTTCTTTTTAATGTTATTTCCAAACCTGAGGTTTGGAGATTTGGTAATGATTAACAAAAGCGTAATTCTTAGGAAGGTTACCTGAGAGGTGCTGATACAGGAGGGAGGAAAAACAGCCACAAGTCAAGGAGACTGTTGTGCAGGGAGCTGCTCTTCCCACGAATGCTGTGAGGTTACAATGCCACAACTGAATAGCTCTTTGAAATACTTGACTAAATTACTCTGTTGGGTACCTCTTATTAAGCAATCTGCTTCAGAAAGTTCTTTATTTTCTAGGACTGGCAAAGTCTCACAATTTCATTATGCTGGGGGGCTTGGTGCAGTCTTTTTTGAGAGATTTGTCTGCCTGGCAAGAGGCCTGTATTACCTTCCTTGTTGGGCCTTGATAAGTGTCTCCGAACGAAGGGAAAACAATTTGTACAACTCTTCCAGTCAATTGGAGGCTGAACTGTGGGACTGAACAAAGCTCTGTTCCATCCCACAGTGCCAATTTGCCCTTATCAAGAGCAACAGAGAAAATGTGGCAGTGTGCTACTGTGAGAATAGGAAAGCACTCTCAACAAAACGAGAAAACAGTTATTGGATTCAATTTATAAACTCGGAGCTAACTCGGCAGCGATTTTCATACAATTACGCCATGTTAGAATCGCCTCACCATATGGCTGGACATAGATCATTTTGCTATGATGTTAATATGTAGTGTGGCTGTTTGCTTGTTTTCATAATCGAATTTTAATTTTGGTGTTCTATCACAGAATGTGTGAGCATTGAAAGATTTTTTAATAAAAATTGTTAACATTTGTAGAATAAAATTCTCTTTCACAAACCCCACACTGCTTGAACTTTCACAAGAAACTTAGAGAAGCTCAGGCTTATTATTACACATTATGGAGCCCTGAGAACAGAATAAATCACTGAGGCTGAGGGTTCCTAACTTTCACCAAGGTCAGACTAGTGGTAACTGGCAGGTCAGGGTTCAGTACAGGACAGTTTTTTAGTGAGATATATTTTCCAAGCTGGGACACTGGCATTTCTACTTTATAGGGATTCTATTCATTGTGACATATTCATATCCAATGCCTCTCCTAACCTACTGGAGAAATGTGGGTGTAATCAGGAAGTGAAAGTTCTCCTGCCTGTGTTATGAGATCTTGGGGGCCAATCGTGTACCTTGTAGGTCAAAGGCCAGTTCACATAGACATAAGAAAGCCACCAATGAAACACAAAGGGGTCATATAAAAGGCTAAATGGTACAACAGAGATGCTGTAGTAATTAAATTGTGTTTCCCAGAACTTCTAGGATTCTGTGCAAGCATCTCAGAGCCCACTGTAGGGGCTGAGGAACAGGGTGCAGGGATTTCTACCCTCTGCCTCAACCACAGCAGTTCCACTATGACCTGCTTTTAAATACAGAACTTTCATGAACATTTTTCTTTGGTAAAAAGTTCCTTGTGGGACAAAGTGTTTGAAGCAACTGGTCTAATCCATTCCACTCTCCTTCTAAAGATGGACAAACACAGCCCTACAGAGTCCACAGGACCTGCCCGAGGACAGGAAACCTCGCCATTTAGGAATGTCCCACCTCCTGACTCCTGGTTTTGTTGACAGATGTAACTGATTAACACGAAGACCCGCTATCTCAAGATTGTCAATGTGTAGACTCACTTTATCTCTACATGGCAGGCATGTTTGGAGGATAGGGTGTAAAGTTGTTAGAAAATATGTAGTTTATAGTGAAACAAAAAAAATCGATTTAGGGATGGAGGGGAGTAATGCTTAAGTACTAGTTAAATTTCTAAGGACATTTTCTTTACTAACATTTTATTATTAATTCATTTAAAATTATTATATTATGATTAATGTACATCCCTTCTGTCCATTCAAACAGATCTCCCTGACTTCTGTCTTGCCCACACCAAATTCATCTTACACACATTGACCCAAAATATCTCTCTAATATGAAAATCTGTCCACGTTGCTTATCTCCTTAGAACCTGTTTTTTATTTGACATGATGAAATCCTAACCTCTTAGGATGTCTCTCTTTCCATTACACACATTGAATAATTCTCTGGCTTCATCTCTCACTGCTAGTCCCCCTGTTCCCCATGTTCTAACCATAATCCTTTATGTTTTTCTTTCACACATTTATCACTACTTCACACGTGGATCCCCAGGCATGAGCCATCCCGCCTGTCTGGAATGCCTTTGCTTTACTTCTCTACCTAAAAAGCTTAAGCTTCAAGATTTATCCTAAGAATTGCATATATTGGAATTTTTTTATTCTTGTTGTTTTGTTTTTTCTTCTACCCATCGTGTGTTAGATAAATATTCTGATACACCTTTATTTAGCAAGTGCCAGATTCTAGTGAAATCTGCTCCTGTGACTGTATTAGTGAACTTTTTAAGGGCAAGTCCTGTTTTATACTTTCTCAATCATCATAACACCTAACACAGGGCTTTGAACTTAATAGGTACTCAATAAATCTTTTTTAACTTAAATGTCTCTCTTTCTGACTGCAGGTATTAGTTATGGCTCTTTGATTGAAAGAAACAGAAACCAGCCAATACAAACTGAAGCCAAAAGGGGGATTTAGTGGGGGTATATTTTATAATATCCTAGGGTGGGATTGAAGGCATATTTTATAATATCCTAGGGTGGGAAATCCAGTGGGACTTCGTGGAAGCTGGAATGCCAAAGGAATGAAGCCCCTTTTCTCCATCTCTCTGGGGCCTCAAGCTCTATCATCCCTGCCTCTTTCCATGGGTCAGAAAAATTCATTCCTCAGTTTCTCTCTGAGGATTACCTTTCTCTGCTTCCAAGTGCATATGGAGGAAACTGATTACCATACCCCTAGTTCAAGGTACCGTCTGAGCACAAGCTAAAACTCCTGAGTCTTAATTTGAAAGGGAAGTAATCTGACTATTTCTACTTGGGTAACCAAGTATTGCCAGGGGTTAAGGATGGCTGCAGATACTAATACAGAGGCTATGTCCATCCATTGATTTGGGTCTGTTTGAAGAGAAGGGGCTATCGGCTGCACAGGTATCTCAGAAAGTCTCAGTTCTAAGCAAGTAATGTGCGTCAAGATAAATCATTCTAGAGCGAGAATAGCATTTCCCAAGTGTCTCTCATAGAATATTAGTTCCATAGGGTGATAATAGCTGATAGGAGAAAAACAAAATGCTGTGTGTAGTCCAGGAAGTTTAAAAAATGCTCAGTTAAACAAACTTAAACATGTTTTTACTGAAAGACTTCTCAATGACTTTATCATGCAAATGTGATTTGTAGAATGAAAAAAAGGGAATATCATTTGTTGCACTTACTAAACTTATTTGTCCACAGAAACATTTTTCCCCCCAAGAAATACCTTGCAGCATTACAGTTCTGTTGAATATACTTGGAGAACACTAAAGGAATCTAATGTTAATTATCTCACCCTCTTGGTGGAAATACATACTAATCAATATGTTATATTTCAGCAATTTATAGTAATGGCATTTCCTGGACTGTATTTAGGAGCTTTTGAGGGGCTTTAAATTACTCTTCTTCTATTCCCTCCTCCCAGTAATTCAGAATCATATTTCCCACTGCAGCCATCACTCAGGTGGAATTTTCTCTCCTTATTTAGCTGAGGCTTAATTAAATGTCTGCTATGGTTTTATTTGTTTTGTTTTTGGCATCAATTGGGTTGATTTTTTATTTTAATTTTTACTTATTTTTTTTTATCCATATAATGGAGTCTTTTACTGCAGTTAAAATACACAAACTAAATCTATACTTATTGACCTAGATTTCAAAAATGTAATATTAAGGCAAGAACATACCTTGAAAACCAGCCTTTATAGTCTTTTCTCATTCCTGCATAAAAGCACAAAGAGTGAGTGGCCTTTTTTTTTATTATTATTATTGATTATACATATTCAAGATGTGATGATCAGATCAATACTATAGTCATGCCCACTATCACAAAGTGCAATTATTCCCCGTGTCCCCCACCGAACCTCTCTCCAACCTCCTTCCCCTGCCCCTCTCCCTTCCACTGGCAACCCTAGGTCTGTTCTCTCTCTCTGTAAGTCCAATGCACCACTGTGGTCTTTCCCTCCTTCTTTCTCTCCTAGTTCCCACTTATAAGTGAGGACATGTGGTATTTTTCCCTCTGTGCCTGGCTCATTTCACGTAAGATAATTTTTCCAAGCTCAGCCATGTTGCGGCAAATGACAATAATTTCATTCATTCTTTTTCTTATGATTGAGTAGTATTCCGCTGTGTAAACACAACATATTTTCCTTATCCAGTCATCTGTCAGTGGACATTTAGGTTTATTCCATAACTTGTCTATTGTAAATAGGGCTGTGAATGCAGATATCCCTTTGACATGATGATTTCTATTCCTTTGAGTGTATACCCAGAAGTGGGATTGCTGCAGCATATGATAGATCCATCTGTAATTGTTTGAGAAACCTCCATACCATTTTCCATAGTGGCTGTACTAATTTACAGTCCCACCAATAGTGTAGAAGAATTCCCCTTTCTCCACATCCTCACCAGCATTTGGTATTATCAGCTTTTTTGATTACAGCCAGTCTAACTTGTGTGAAATGGTATCTCAATGAGGTTTTAATTTGAATATCCCTGATGATTAGTGATGTTGAGAATTTTTCCAAGTAACTGATGTCCATTTGTACATCTTCCTTCAAAAAATGTCTGTTCAGCTCCTTTGCCCATTTTTTAATTGGGTATTTTGTTTTTGTTTTTGTTTACTGCATAGTTGTTTGAATTCCTTGTATAACCTGGATATTAAACCCTTGCCAGGTATATAATTGGCAAATATTTTTTCCCATTCTGCAGACTGTCTTTTTACTCTGTTGATTGTTTCTTTTGGTGTTCAGGAAGAAACGTTTAAATTTGATATAATCCCATTTATTTATTTTGTCCTTTTGTTACATGTGCTTTTGGAGTTTTCTTCATAAAGCCTTTGCCCATGTGTACTTTGTGAAGTGTTTCCCCTATGTTTTCCTTTAATGGTTTTATAGTTTCAGGTCATACACTTAAGTCTTTAATCCATTTTGAGTTAATTCTGGTATATGGAGAGAGGTCTAGATTCATTCTTGTGCATGTGGATATCCAATTTTCCCGGTACCATTTATTAAAGAGACAGTCTTTTCCCAACATATGTTCATATTGCCTTTGTCAAAGATCAGTTGGCTGTAAGTATGTGGGTTTTTCTCTATTCTGTTCCATTGGTCTGAGTATCTGTTTTTATGCTAGTACCATGCTGTTTTGTTTACTATAGCTTTGTAGTATAATTTGAAGGCAGGTAGTGCTATGCCTCCAGCTTTATTATTATTATTATTGTTATTATTATTATTTTCTTTTGCTAAGGATTTCTTTGGCTATTCAAGATCTTTTGTTGTTCCATATGAATGATAATTTTTTTTTTTTCTATTTCTGTGAAGAATGTCATTGGTATTTTGATGGGAATTGCATTGAACATGTAGATTGCTTTGGGTAGTATGGACATTTTCACAATATTGATTCTTCCAATCCAAGAGCATGGAATGTCTTTCCACCTTTTTGTGTCTTATTTAATTACTTTCAGTAGTATTTTGTAGTTCATATTGTAGAGATCTTTCACCTTGCTGAAATTAATTCCTAGGTATTTTGGTGACTGTTGTAAATGGACTTATATTCTCAACTTATTTTTCTGCTAGTTTATTACTGGATAATAAAAATGATTTTTGTATGTTGATTTTGTAAACTGCAACATTAATAAAATTGTTTATCAGCTCTAAGAGGTATTTAGTAGAGTCTTTAGGTTTTTCTATATGTAGGCTCATGTCATCTGCAAACAGTGACAGCTTCACTTCATCTTTTCCAATCTGGATGTTCTTTATTTTTTTCTCTTGCCTGATTGCTCTGTCTGGTACTTCTAATGCTATGTTAAATAGTATTAGAATGGAATATTAATATTGGAGTGGGGACAGAGGACATCCTTGTCTTGTTCTCATTCTTCAAGGAAAAGCTGATTCCTATTCAGGATGACATTGATGGCAGGTTTGTCATGTATGGCTTTTATTGTGATCAGGTACTTTTCTTCTATACCTAATTTGCCAAGAGCCTTTATCAAGAAGGGATGTTAAGTTTTGTAGAATGTGTTTTCTGTATCTATTGAAATAATCATATTGTTTTTGTCCTTGATTTTGTTGATGTTGTGTATCACATTTATTGACTTGCGTATTTTGAACCATCCTTGCATACCTGGGATGAGTCCAACTTGATGATGGTATATAATTTTTTTTTTATGTGTTTCTGTATTCTGTTTGCTGGTATTTTGCTGGGAATATTTATGTCTATGTTTACATGAGATATTGGCCTATAGTTTTCTTCTTTGTTGTATCTTTGTCTGGTTTGTGTGTCAAGGTGATTCTGGTCTAGTAGAATAAGTTTGGGAGAGTGGCCTCTGTTTCATTTTTTGAAATAGTTTTAAAAGAACTTGTATAAATTCTTACTTAAAGGTTTGGTTGAATTCAATAGTAAAGACATCCAGTTCTGGGTTTTTCTTTGTTGGGAGACTGCTGATTACTGCTTCAATCTCATTGCTAGTTATTGGTCTGTTCAGATTTTTTGTTTCTTTTTTGTTCAGTTTGGTAGTTTGTACATGTCCATAAATTTATCCATCTTCTCCAGGTTTTCAAATCTGTTGCCATATAGTTGTTTGTAAAAATCTCTAATTGTTCTGTTTATTTCTGTGGTTTGGGTTGTAATGTCTGATTTTTCTGCTTTGGTTATCTCCCTTATTTTTGTTTACCTAGCCAATGGTTTGTCTATTTTATTTATCTTCCAAATAAACCAACATTTTGTTTAATTGATCTTTTGTATCATTTTAGAGGTCTCTATTTCATTTAATTCTGCTTTGATCTTAATTAAATCTTTCTATTTACTAATTTGGGATTGGATTGCTGTTGTATTTCTACTTCTTTGAGGTGTAGTGTTAGGTTGTTTATTTAAAATCTTCCTTTTTTAAAATTTTGATGTAAGCATTTATTGCAATAAACTTCCCTCTTAGTACTGCTTTTGCAGTATCCCACAAGGTTTGATATGATGTGTTCTTATTTTTGATGCTTTCAATAATTTTTTTGATTTCCTGTTTAATTTCTTCTCAGACCCATAAGTCATTCAGGAGCCTGATGTTTAATTTATATGTATTTGTATAGTGTCCTTAGTTTTGCTTGTTATTAATTTCTAGTTTCAATTTGTTGTGGTCTGAAAAGACACTTGAGATGATTTCATTTTTTAAAATTTGTTGAGATATGATTTGTAACTTAGTATATGATCTATCTTGAATGTTCCGTGTGCTGATGAGAAGAATGTATATTCTGTTGGATGAAATGTCCCATAGATACCTGCCAAGTCCAATTGTTCTAAAGACATATTTTAAATCCTGTGTTTTTCTCTTGATTTGTTGCCTGGTCCTGTGTTGAGAGAGGGGTGTATGGGTCCCCCTGTATCACCATATATGGGGCCTATCTCTTTCTTTAGGTCTGATAGTGTTTGCTTTATATATCTGGGTGCTCCAGTGTTGGGTGCATATATATTAATGATTGTTATGTCTTCTTGTTGGATAGATCCCTTTATCATTACATAGTTGCCTTGTCTCTTTTTGTGGTTTTTAGTTTAAAGTCTATTTTATCTGAGATAAGAATTGCTACTCTGGCTCATTTTTTATTTTCATTTCTGTAGTATATCTTTTTCAATTCCTTCACTATTAGTCTGTGTGTGTCTTTACAGGTGAGGTGAGTCTCTTGAAGACAACGTATATTTGGGTCTATCTTTTTAATTCAATTCATCATTCTATATCTTTTGAATGGGGAGTTTAATCCATTTAAATTTAGGGTTGTTTCTGAGGGGTATTTTCTTACTTCTGAAATTTTATCACCTTATGTTAGATGTCTTAATATCATTTATTCCTTTCTATCCCTTTTATTTTCATCTTCAATGTTTATTTATTTATTTTTTTGTGTGTGGTGGTAAGATTCAGTTTCCTTTTTCTATCTCATTTGAATTTGTGTTTTACCAGTGGGTTTTGTCCTTTCTTGTGTATTCATGGTAGTTACTACTGTTTTTTGGATACCGGATGCAGGACTCCCTTTAGAATTTCTTACAGGATGTGTTATGTGGTGGGAACTCCCACAGTTTTTATTTGTCTGGGCAATACACTATTTCTCCCTCATTTCTTAAGGATAGCCTTATTGGGTATAGTATTCTTGGCTAATGTTTTTGTTTGTTTGTTTGTTTTCTTTTAGTATTCTGAATGTATCTTTTCATTTTACTCTCAACTGCAGAGCTTCAGTTGAGAATTCTGCTCTTAGTCTAATGGGGACTCCCTTATAAGTGACTTGATGCTTTTCTCTTGATGCCTTTAGGATTCTCCCTTTGTCTTTGAGCTATGCCAATTTGAGTGTAACATATCACATGGAGGACATGTTTGGATTGAATCTAGTTGGGGATCTTTGAGCTTCTCGATTCTGGAGGTTTTTTGGCTCTCTCTATACCTGGGAATTTTTCCATTATTATTTCACTGAACAGATTTTCAATGCCTTTACCTTTCTCCTCTCCTTCTGGAACATCTATGATTTAGATGTTTGTATGCTTAAGTTTGTCTTCTAGCTCTCTTAGGCTTTCCTCATTTTTAATTTTTTTTTCCCTTTTTTGGGTCCATCTGTGTTATTTTTCAAAGACCATCTTTATAATCAGAAAATCTTTCTTCTGCTTGCTCTAATCTGCTGCTTAAGCTCTTAGTTGTGTTTTTTATTTCATTGAATGAATCCCTCAGTTCCAAGAGTTCTACTACATTCTTTTTTAAGTAATTAATCTCTTTGTAAATTTCCTCCTTTGTATCTTCAATATTTTTTCTCATTTCATTGTCTTATCTAACTGAGTCTTCTCTTAAAGCATTCAGTTTCCTTAAGATTGTTACTTGGAATTCCTTTTCACTCATTTCAAGCATTTCCTGTTCTGTAGGTATGGTACTTGAGAATTACAATGTTCCTTTTGCAGTGTCATATTTTCTTGTATTGTTTTCTTTTCTTTTGTGTATTTCCAGTATTTCTACATTTATTTCTGGTAATCTGGTAGATCAGTTGCTTCTTCTATTACTCTGGAATGGACTTGAAAAAGAAAGACTTTCTTCTCTTTTTCTAGGCTACTCTGGTGACTCTTTTCATGTCAATGCAGTTGAAAATATATGTGGCAGACCACCTATTTGGTGGTTATTGCTGCTACTGTCATGTCAAGCCTTCCTTGCAGTCGCAGAAGTTGCAATGGTAGCTGTTGTGGATCACCTCCACGGTAGCAGCGCAGGGCCTCCCAGTTGTGGTTGCATTATGACCCTCTGTGCAGGTGATGGGAGGCTGCCTGGGGCTTTTCTTTGCCTAAGCTTCACAGTCACAGCAGCACTTGCTTCTATCTCTGTGCAGGCCAGGGGTGAGCTGCCAGAGGCAGGCTGCCTGGGGTTTTTTTTTGCTATGGTTTTAATAATTTTAACTTATGATGTGAGCACCAGTTATTCTTTTTATTTTTATTTTTTTGACTGGTAAGGGGATTGTAACCCTTGGCTTGGTGCCGTCTGCACCATGCTCAGCCAGTGAGTGCACTGGCCATCCCAGTATAAGATCCGAACCTGCGGCCTCGGCGCTACCAGCACCGCACTCTCCCGAGTGAGCCACAGGGCTGGCCCAGCACTAGTTATTCTTGAGAAGTTGTTTCAGTAAATAGAAATGGTTGGAAAAACAAAAGTGAGAGTTGTTTAAAGGGACATAACACAATACATTTAAATGATGTTTCCATGGTTAATGATTGATTCAGATCCATTCATCAAGAACTTATGAAATGTTTGTTTATTCTAGTCTCTGAGTTAGGCATTGCTGATGTTAAGATAGATAAGACTAGAACCTAACCTGGAGAAACTAAAATTTTAGTGGAGGAGACAGACATGTCAGCAGATAACTTCTGAATGTGATTAATGCCTTGGTAGGTAGAAAAAAGTAGATGATAAAAGCTAACACAGAGCAGGGAAGGATTTATTCTGAGGGAGGTTGCAATAAACACCTTCCAGAGAAAGTGATACCTATTCTCTCTTCTGGTTGAAAAATAGAAAGAGAACCTTTTTAGGCATGTGAAGAAAGAAAGGTAAAGGACAAAACCCTGGGTTTGCTAACAATTTTGTGGCTGGCAGAGGAAGTGAATCCAAGGAAGGGTACTGAAAAGTAATGTCGAGAAATTTGGGTGAAGACTGAGGAAGAAGGGTATCCAACAGACAATGAAAGAAAGAATTTCAATAAAAAGACAGGGTCAAAAGCATGAATTGCTGCTGCAAAAATCCAACAGGATGCCAAAATCATTGGTTCAAGGTTAATATTATCTACCTGGAGCTTGAGTATATAAGGGGTTCCCAAAGACAGCAATTTTGGTCTCTCCATCAACTGTTTCCATTATATACATCTAATGAAAACCTTAAATTTACTCATAATAGCATAGTGTAAGCTGTTATTGCTAAATAAATGAAAACTCTCATTAACAAAAATATTTCAAAACCTGAAAACCTGAGAATAGAGGGAAGGTTTAGCAATCAAAGGGGTTATTGGCCTGTAAATGTTTGTATTCGACTTGCCTTCAAAAACAGTGCACTGGGAAAGAGGAGATCTGCAACTTATATTGGATTCTATGACTGTGTGAATTTAGGTCAGTCATTGCGTTTTCTGGACCCAAGTTGCCTGTTCATTGCTGGGATTTGACTAGAAGACCTCCATGGGTTCTTCCAGAGAAGCTGAGGTCCCTGTCTACCTTCTGTGGGGTGACAGGGACTTTATATTCTCGTGTCACACCACAATGTGCAGTATACTCACTCTGCCCCCATCATGGTTCAAAGAGGAAGTAGAATTTCAGTCAGAAGTTGGACATATCCTTGCACAACGTTGAACTTCACTGGGTCTATGAATAGAGAAAGGAAAAAAAGATAGGAGCTGTTTTCTCCCTTACTGATCCAGAGGTTGCCATGACTTGCTGTATGACCTTGGGCAGTTTCTTCAATTCTGTGTATTAGTTATCTATTGGTGCATAACAGGTTGCCCCAAAATTTCATGGCTTGAAACAATAATGAATATGTATTTTCTCTGACTGCTTCTGTGGGTCAGAAATTTGGGGTCAGGTTGGTGGGTGGTTCAGGTTTTTCCTGAACTTTTCAGATGTTGTCCAGGGCTGCATTTAATCTTGATCAGGGCTAGGAATTGCACTTCCCTATGACTCTCTCACATGACTGTCAAGTTAGCCCTGGTTGTTAGAGGTAGCTTCTGTTTTGTACTATGTGAGATTCTCCCCAAGGCTGTTTGAGTGTATCCTCAGGACGTGGTGGCTGGCTTTCACTCTAGGGAAATTGGAAAGATGACCTAGCCACAGTTATTTGTGCTGTATCCTATTGGTCACATAATTTAGCCTTGATTCCATGTGGGAGGGTACCACACAAGGAAACCTGATTATCATGGGGGGTCTTTTAAGGACTGGCTACCACACTCTATAAACTTCACTTTCTCATGGAAAAATGCAGATGATGACACTCAGTTCTTTTCATACATGTGGCACAGATCACACCAACTTAGGAAGTCTCTTGTTGTCTCCTTCAAAGCAGAATTGGACACATGGCACTGTAGAGAGCCAAAGAGACTTCCTGGAAACATGGAGGAGGAATTCCATTCTGGTTGGGGAATAGCTCCATGAAGAAGATGGAATTTGAAACGAGCCTTTGAGGATATGCAGTGTTTAAATAGAAAAGATTGGGATGGAGGAGAGGGGTAGGAATAAGTCATTCGACACAGAGGAACTGGTGTGAACAGAGACTAAGGGATAAAGGAATAGAAGCATCACTCAAGGCGTAGAGCTCTCCTAGCATGAAGGGCATGCGTGTGTGCCTTTGCAGAACATGCCAATCATACAGAGTAGGACACAGGAGGTTTAGGCTAGCAATGCAGTTGAAAAACCCACTACACAGTCAGGTTCCTGAACTCCAAAGTCAGGATTAAATGTAGAACTCATTTTCTGAGCTAAGGTTCCTTTATTGGAGATTGTATGTGTAGCAAATGTATTGCAAACTTTAGACAATTGCATGTAAATTTCATCACTTTTCTCGTACACTTGTATGTGATACACAGCCTTTATGATTCCACCTTTTAGTAACTCTCTCTTTCCTGAGGGTGGGCTGGATTTAATAGCTCGCTTCTATATTGTGAGCTGCCCTGTACAGAGTCCCATGTGACAAGAAACTAGTATCTTTGGCCAACAGCCAACAAAACCTTGAAGCCTGCAAATGGTGTGGAAGAGAGATTGGAAGCGGAGCCTACCCCAGCAGAGCCTTGAGAAGACCACAGTCCCTCCCAATGACACCTTGATTCTAATCCAGTGAAATACTCTGAACCAGGGGCTTCAGCTAAGCCGTACCCGACGTAGATTCCTGACCACAGAAACCGTGAGACTATAAATATTTGTTGTTTTAAATGACTAAGTTCTGGGGTTATATGTTACACAGCAATAGATAATTAATACACATGTCCCACCCATACAATTATCTATTTAAGACATCTGTCTTCAAATCAATTTACTTTTTTACATAAATATATTTGTTTAAAAGGAAAACTTTTTATTTCAAGTTCAAGAGAACAGTATCAACGTCCATATATGGAAGGTTAGTGTATGATAACTAAACTCATGTATTTACAACTACCTACTCATTTGATACTACTGTTCACTAACATTACTAATGTTCCTTGAAGGGCATTAGCGAATCAAAAGACACAGGGTTTGAATTCCATGTTGACTTCCTGTTAGCTATGTGTAATATTAAGAATTTCCCATTAATGTTCTGAAGCATTGTTTCTTCATTTCTGAAAGAAGAAATTTGTTCCTATTTTATAGTGTTTTTTTGAGGATTAAATAAACAATTATTGTGCAAGCACTTAATAATGATAGTGATGATAATGATAATTGTTATTTTTTTTATCCCTAACCATGTACCAAGTACTGTGTTAAATAATTTTATATTCTTTAAAATCTTTAATAACATTATCTACATTTTGCCATCCAGGAAAGTATTCCAGATATTAATAGCTTGCATGAGATCATGTGCAAGTAGAGTGGTAGACTAAGAATTTAAATCCAGATTATTTTCATTACAAAGCTTCTGGTCTTCACTATCACAGATTACAGACAACAGAGTTAAAAACGTTCAGCCAATGATGGTTCCTTTCTCATGTTTAAGAATGAAACTTTGCAGTTTTCCTGAATTCCACTGTAAAGTAATATGAAACACTTGTTTTTCTCAGCCAGGTTCAACTCCATCTTTCGGATCATTCACTGTTTACTAATGTTTACTAACGGGACTGTGGTAGGGACTCCATCTAGGTTCATAGCAGCTCATCAAACATCATTATAGGTCAATTGGGGCTGCCTATAGTAATGACAAAATCTATGCCTTCAATTTCTTAATTAATTAAATACAATGAAGTTTGTAAATTGACCAAAGCAGGATCGCCTATGGAATTAATTAGAAAATTGTAGGGGAGCACTTGATTTAAACCAGACTTCATAAACCTACTGGGAATTTTATGGAAACACAAAATAAAACACAGTTCTATTTAAAAAATTAATTTAAAATGTGATATCTATTCCAACCGTTTTTTTAGGGGGTGTGGCACACAGTGTCCCAGCCTACCTTTTAGGATACTGTCTGAGCTCACTGACATTCTGGAGTAACACTGAGTTTTGGAAAGTGCCCAGTGACATTGTGTGGGCAGGCAGCTAGGGCTGTTTTAAACTCCATTAGCATCCTTCCCCCAATGATGTCTGCAAACATTACTTCTGACACCAGCATTTTAAATGAGCAGTACCAGTTTTTTTACTATCTGATAGAAAGTGCAAATAAAAACATTCTTAGAAGACTCTGCAATTTTTTTGACCTGTCACAAGCCAATGTGCAAAACTGGAGTGCTTAATATAGCTCCAAGAAAAGTCCCACAGCTTCTCTTCTCCAAGTCAAAAGCATCCCAGCAAAGCCACTCCATACAGGGCAGCACCTGGCCCCCTGAAGGAGCTATCAATAAAACAGAGGTTTTTGCTTTCACAGAGCAAACCGGCAAGCAGAGAACATGAACGTGAACGGACAAGTTTAGGAAAGTAAGTCCGGTGTTAGACCAGTGACTGTGTGTACAACCATAGTAGCTTACAGAAAAACGTGATACTTCTAGCCAGGGGCCTGCAAATCTTCATTGAGGGGCTGAGGCTTGAACTGAGCTGTGAAAGAGGAGGAACTGTCATAAGGTAAACTTGAGGAAATGGCATGAACCTGGAGGACTCAAAGACAAGGGCACAGGCACATCCAACACGTAAAGGGAAACGTGAGTGGCTGTGAATGGTCCACAGTGGCTGGAGTGTGATAATTGTTCTGTAATAGAACTTCTGATGCATCGGCTAAACCAGAATCTTTGTGATAGTGAATTAAAAATGCTATTAGTTAAAAAAAAAATGCAATTAACTATTTTACATTGTGTTCAAATATGCAAATTAGAAAGGAGATTTGATATAATTATGCAGAAAACAGAGGTTAATAAATACCAGCTTGGGCTGTAATTATCTGTACATTCCTGTAGAAAGGTGGTTTAAGAGTCTGCATTAATGAGGTAAGAGAAAAAAATCTGGGCTATTTGCTTTATGTTTATTTCCTAATTGACTTCTCTGACCACCATTTTAAAAAGGTCATACTGTCTCCAGTTTACAGGTGGGAAACAAGACCCAGAAAGTGAAGTCACGTGTCAAAATTCACAGACAATAACTGGCAAGTCTATTTTGCACCTCGTTTGGTATGACTTCAAAGTTCACGCTCCTTCTTTTTGCCCCCACTTCATTTTATTATTATCTGAGTTTCTTTGTAATTTCAGGATATAGTGATAACTGGATTCGAATACTAAATCTGGAAATTCATTAATGATTTGTTTGATGTAATTTTGCTGACAATATATTTCAACAATGTGAAGGTCAATTAACAAAATCATAGTATGTGCCACTTAGAAGAATATCTGATTAGTATATTAGTTTAAAACTCTGCCAATTAATTCAAAGCATGAAATTAAGCCCACTGATATTTACCCTTCAAAACTGGAAACTAAAACAATTTACAATAGAAGAAATTGAGAATGTTATTCTATACTTTTATCATGGAGTATTAAGCAGTAACTGAAAATATTGCGTTTGAAGAGTATAAAACATACCCAGAAAAAAATTGTTTTATTTCCCTGAATGCATTTTTAAAAGTTTATATAATAAGCATTTTAAACTAAGCAGACATGAAATAAAGATTCCATATAGATTTTATATTCCTCCGTCTTTGAAATAGGGCCCTTTTACTTTAAGAACAGAGTACAATAAATATCTCTAAATAATGTCAACGCATGACCAATTTGTCCTCTGATTTAAAGGTAAATACATTTGAGGATATTTGTAGCAAGAGCAACAGGGAAGATATCGGAATGAGTTTCGAAGCCAGCACTGCCTCCAAGACCCCCTTTATTTTCAGCCACGGTCTCTGCATTTACTTCTGTCACTTTTTCTGTGCTTTTTGTGGTTCATCTTTTTTTTATGTGGACTTGGTATGATGCCCCATCTGCTGTGATTCACCCCGTTCTGATTATACAGCACACATCCTGTCTCTATGAACCAAAATTATATATGTTTTTATAATTCATCAGAGCCTCCCAGGTGAAAGATGCAAATGCAGCATTTTAAAAATAGAGTCATTATTGTTGAAAGTAACTCACACAGGCCTGAAAGCGTTTGATACTGATGATGATTTGGGACAGAGGGAGAACTCGCATGTTTGGCTATCTCAGTTTCCTGGAAGGCCCCTTGGTCCAAGGCAAGAATGGCAGCCTGACAGGCCGCCTGACATCTCGCTGTAGTTCTGCCTTTTACGGGCTATGTGACCTGGGCAGGTCACTTAATCTCCCTGACTCTCAATTTTCTCTTCTTTAAGATGAGGAATAATCTCTGGTCTTCCTTCCAGATCTGTGAGCCTGCCCCCTCCTTAACTGAGTCATGTTTTCTCTTCTGATTCAAATGAACCATTAATTTCTTCAACAGATATTACTGAGCATCTGTTTATATGAAACCCAAGATTTAGGGACTGGAATCCAGCTTTAGTTCTGCTACTGAACAAGTAAGACAGGCCTGACAATTCATTTTCCTATGTTTCCACATCTTTAATTAGCAAAGATTTATATAACATCCATGTAGTATTAGGCAATGCTCTAAGCACGTTACAGACATTAATTTATAATCTCCATTTTAGAGATAAGGAAACTGAGGCACAGGAGGGTTCAGGAACCTGCCCAAATTCACATGACTAGCAAGTGTTGGACCTCAGATACAATGCTATCTCTTAATGATAAAAATATACCTTCTCTTATTACCCTCAATATTGGATAGTAGAAAGAGCACATTTTCCAGAATGGAATATATCCAGGTATTAATTAATTTCTTCCTGGACAGTCATTAGCTGTGTGACCTTCAGGAACAAATAGACACTCTGATCCTCAGCTTGCTCATCTGTAAATTTGAGATAATGATACCTACCTCATTGAATTGCTAGGTAAGGGCAACAATAATCAACCACAATGTATATCGACAAAATAAATGCTAGGTAGATTAGAAGACATAATATCTGTGTAAAGTAACTGTTAGGGTAGGTGAAACATACAGGAGATTCAAATGTCACTCCCCGCCCCCCTCCACAAGATAATAGATATGGAGTAGAGATATAAAAATTGCAAGAGAAATTCTACAAATGGCATCAATAATAATAACTAGTTTGTATTGTACGCCTCCTACTTGCCAGACACTTTTCCGACACTATTTCCAATTTCCATGAGATAGCCCAAGATTATATAATTCCCCCTACTTTAAAGATTAGAGAAGTTCAATAACTCATCAAGGTCATAGAAAGTGTCTGACGGAAGGATTTACCCTTGGTGGTTCTTATGCCAAATCCTCACTCTTGCCATATTTAGGGAAAATACAGGGAAAAGGTAAGGGCCCCTCAGATATTCAGAATCTTGATGAGCAATTGATGTAAATAAGTGCATGTGCCAAGGTGTTCCTTTGTTATTGTATAATGTAATTGCGCATGTGCGCCCAGTTGTCCTGTGTTATGGACTTAAGTATAAAGGATGAGTGGCTCTGATCCACAGTGCCCACTGCCCCTGGGATGTTTCTACTACTGCTGGAGGCTTTTGCTGCCAGCTGTTGCTGCCAGTGCCCCCAGGATGCCCTGAGAGGCTGCTGCTGCCTCTGCTGCTACTACTGCTGAGGACTGAGCTCGTGTCATCTTCCAATGGCTCCCAGGATCTTTCCCAATTACCTAGCATGGACCTGTGTGTGAGGGGTCTGATGACTCAGCCTGGCATGTAGAGGTCTAGTGACCCAGCCTGGCATGTGAGGGGTCTGGTGACCCAGTCTGTACAATGGATTTGAGCCCTAGCCCTGACAATACAAATGGAAACTTATTATAACTAAAATAATGAAACGTTTTGGCTTCAGTTATGAATTGCTTTAGCAATACAATTGCCTCTTTAGTTATGAAATGCCCAGTCAGACAATTGGCATAGTCCTGTAGCTTTACACCATTGTGACATTTCCCGGTAGAGTCCTTGTTCATGGTTGTCTAACAAATCCATAGGTCTCTCGAGTCCAGGAACTATATTTAATAGTTTTTGTGTGACTCCCCTCTAGCCAACCTTATGAATGGCATATGGACAAGGTAAATTAATATTTGAATGGGTGAGTAAACCCACACATCAGTGATGCCGGGCACAGCAGCCTCTGATTCTGCTTGGTATCTCAGGTGGGCACAGGGCAGGGCCTTACCTGACCATGGACTTCCGTTGGCCTCCACACCAGGAATAACAGGACCCACCAATCACAATTCAGGAGGCACCTGATGCAGCAAACAGGGGGCCTCTGCTGTGGCTCCCAGCAAAGCCAAAACCCCACCACGCTGATGCTTCCCTGAGCACCCCTGGCTATTCGGCTCTCCAGTGGAGCAAGAAAATAGGAAACTTCCTGCCTCTCCTACTCCAACTCCCCAACACTTCCATTTTAACATTCAGGGCCTCTGGCCTCCTACTGAATCAATACAGTGTGATCACTCACAGAAAATCACTTCAAAATCATGCCCCACGGGCAAGGCAAGCAGCTGATCAGAGTTCTCGCAGATCAATGTCTGCACCCACGGGGGAGGGAGACGCATTGTTTCCTCATTGCAAGTTGAGGATTGTACTTAACCTTACAGGGAGGGCACCCTTGAATGCTTAAGTAGTGGCTTTTTATCTGGGTCTTGAAAAGCAAGTAAGAACTTTGCAAAAGAAGACAGGACAGGCTGGGAATTGCAAGAAGAAGGAACACCATGTGCAAAAACATATAGAGAGCAAAACTGAATTTATTCGGTCACTATTCTGTGCCAGGTGCTATGCAAGGAAGTTTATATCCCACAATAATGCTAGCAGGCAACCACTTTTATCTCCATTTTATAGAAGGAAAATCTGGGGCTCAGAGAGTAATGTTAAATGACTTGCCCAAAGTGACTTATCCATTCATTGATGGAGAGTTTGTATGCAGGATTAGTTGATCTGAATCACACTCTTTCTAGAAAGAAAAAACTACAGAGGCTGGCCTGTTCAGTCCCCGGGCTCTGCTCTCACATGCTTGGTAATGGGGGAGGAGTTTTGGTTTCTTTGTTTATTTTTCAAGTGACAATTTTATAACTTGGTGAGTGATATGGTCAGGAGTTACAGGTGGAAATTAGAGAGGTTTTCTTTCCAGAGGAGAAGTTGTGGCTCCTCTGTTCTCTGTTTGTAGTCCTTGGATAAGCTGATGGTGTTTATGAGGTTAGGAAGGTAGAATTACACATGTTGAGAAAACACCACATTAAATATCTGCTCCTGAGTGTCAACTATATCTCTGTCCAGTGGTAAATTATTTGTTCATTTATTCATTCTTTGCTCATCAATACTTCCTGGGAACCAAACCTCGTTCTAGTCACCAGGCACTAAATCGACAAGGCACCCTCCAGCTCTCCCTTCCGAGGATGAGTTTAGAGCAGCAGGAGGCAGGCAAATGAGTCCACAAAAGTGTGAATGCCTGAGAAGCCCAGAGAAAGGAAGAAGTGACCCTGCCCTGGGTACAGTTGCAGGGGAGGACAAGCCGATCATGTTCCAGAAGATTCCTGGAAAGAGAGGTGGGCTGTCAGCCATCTGGCTTCAGAGCTGGGAGAAGGGCTGGGCAGCAGCATGGAGACCTCAGAGTGCATTAGAGGTTGGAAGCTGTGGGTCCAGTTGGGCACTTGAAATACGAAAAGTCACCCAGAGTGTGGTTTCTTGTCTCAGAGGCCACCCTGGGCTTTCTGTCTTTGAAGAAATTGGCTTCTCATTAACGATAAAGTCCACAACTCACTAGAGTTGTAATCTATCTGCTAAGGCATTGGTTCTGGTTAGATCTTAAAAACTTAAACAGATTCTATATGTTGATGGCTCCTCAAAAATAGTTCCAGCTCATTTTAAAGTGCCTTTTTATTAAACACCTACTAGGACAGGCAAGTATATGCAAATGTCCTTGTGCATAGGAAGCACTTTGTAAATGTATGTTTTACACAGTATGGATTTGACTGTCCTCCAAGTTACTGCCTCAGCCTCCCCAACTCCCTTCCTTTGCTTCTGATTCTCTCTCTCTCACACACACACATACACTTTCTTCTTAATCCTGATTTTCTCCCCCTCTTTGTTCCTCCCATACTCTGTCTGTCCTTCTGTTTCCACTTTAGTCACGAACCTGGAGCCAATCTGCTGTGGCTGTACAGATCCCCATTCCAGGGGAAGATCACGTTCTGATTCAAATCATGGCACAGCAGGAATAAGACTTTGTGCATGCATAGGGCTTTATAGTTTATAGGGATTCTCATATTTGCACCAATTCCTCCACTAATCCTTCCTACAGCCTTGGAAAGGAGGGATTTGATACCCAGCTGCAATCACTGAGGACCCTCTAGGTGGACATGGTTTCTTCCCTTTACTATGTATTAAGAACCACCTGGAAACTTGTTCAAATCAAGATTTCAGGACTCCCCCACAGGGATCTTCATTTAGTACACAACAGGACTCTGCACTTTAACAAACTCTCAGGGGATTCTGATGAAGGTGATCTACACCTAGAGAAAAGTGGTCTGAAACAATATTTCTCCAACCTCGATGTGTACAAGGGTCATCTGAGATCTTGGTAAGACACAGTTTCTGAGTCAGCAGATTTGGGCTGGGGCCTCAGATTCTGCACTTCTAACAGGCTCCCAGGTGATGTCAATGCCATTGGTCTGGGGGCCACAATGGGATTGGGTATAGCAGGGTTGAATAGTTACTTTTCTCCTACTTTTTGCAGATCTAGAAATCGAAGCGATTAGGCAATGTTCTCAAAGTTGTAGACCCACTAAGTGGCAGAGTGGGGCTCACAGCCCTGGCCATGTTCTTTTACTACCAGGCATGGGGATTCCCCATGGGAGACTCAGGAAATGGTTAAGAATCTGGGGCTTTTGCATTTTGGGTCCTGTAAGAGACACAGGATGGAAACAGGGCCTAACATTTTACAGCCTTTTGACAGTTTTCCTCCCTCATTTCTTCAAATTGCACTAGCCGGCCCCGCTGCTACCCGAATCTCACCTGGGCCTTCCTTTCTCCAGAGCTGGTCACCACCTCCGTCCCCAGGGAGCCCAGGGCCATAGAAAACCCTGGGCTTGAGTTAAAATATTGGCTCTGGCAATTGTAATCATGTTCTAAACATGATATTGATATTACTTACTAACAAGTTTTATTGCACTACCCTGAACCTCGGTTTCCTTTTCTGTAAAGTGAAGATCATCTCAGCCTCCCAGAATAGCATTAACATAGACATGAGGGCCAGAAACAGCAGGTTGGGTGACAGAAGCTCTTAGCAGTTAGCTATAGTGGTGTGGAAGACGTGAGGGCAGGGTTGAGGGGGACGCCAGGCCAGGCTGGTGCCAGAGCTCAACTCAGACCCTCTGTTCTGAGTCTTTTGTTCTTCGTTGTTTCTTGCTCATACCCTACTATTGTAAGCTCTTGAAGAGTGGTGACTGTGAGGATTAATCCTTATTCATACTTATAGAAGCACTCGGGAAGGTGGCAGGCACATGGGAAGTGATCAATAAACTTACATCCCCGTCATCATCTTTACTAATAGGACCCCTCTGTTTTTCATACCTGGCACCTGGTTCACAGCACCAGGAAAGTCTGCTGTTGGAGGTAGCACGGTAGCCATGGAACCAATCAAAAGGCACTGAATGTCTTCAGAGACTATTTCCATTTAATTTCCGGGCATTGGCTGAATTGTCCTCATAGCCGTGTATTACTGTTTACACATTTGACTATTAGAATCTGAGTGGTTTCTCTGCAGAAACCCAAGAGACTTGCTGCTTTCTGTTCCTGTCTGTGCTCTCAGTCCTTTTCCTCATAACCAGGCAGCTCTGCCTGGAGCTTGGTCCCAAGACTGCAGATTCCCTGTTTCCAGGGAGCAGCTTTCTTTCTCCAGCCCCCTCCACAGGCAATCTCTGGCCCAGGCACAGCTGTCGCCCTGCTCTCCCTTTCTACCTGAAACACACCTAGAAGCCATCTCTTTTGATGCAGGGTATAGAGGAAGCTAAATAAGGGATTCCTATGAATATTTTTGTGTTTTAACATCTTCCAATTATGCAGTGTCATTCTAGTCCCTTAGATCACGTTAAGTTTCTCAACTATAAAATGTGGATAATCACAGCAATCTAGTAGGGCAATAATGGTGATCATATTATGACGGAAATGATAGCTTTGACTACTGGATTCTCAGGCACCGTGCTAAACTCTACGGGGATTCTCTCTGTGAATCCTAGAAGGCAGGTCTTATCAATTTCCCCATTTATAGATGGGAAAACTGAGGCAAGAGAAGTTAAGTAATTCCTCTGAGATCACAGAAGTGCTGCATGTTTACGGGCAATCATCATTCTCATTGCTCTTAGAACAACAACAAAAGATCCCCAGCTCCCTGGCGTGGTCCTGCATGACATGGTCCCGCATGACATGGTCTGTGCAAATCTCTCCAGTCTTGGCTTTTGAAATTTCTCTCCAGGGCTTGGGCCATGATGTTCTCACACTCATTGATGGTTCCTTTCCCTCTGCTGTCACCCTGGTTACTCATCTTTTCAGGGATTGTGGAGGCCTAGTTTTCCTCTTTCTGGGAAGCCTTTGTGACAGGTGTCCAGGCCCCGCTGCTGTCCGCCCAGAAACAGGAGACTCGTCGGTCCTAAATGCTGGTGCGAGGCAGGGAGTTTATTATCAGACGTCTGAGAAGACAGATGAGAACTGTCTCCCCACTGTAGGGTTTCAGGGAGGGATGGTTAAAAAAGGAGCGGAGGGAATGGAACGTGGAAAACGAAAAGCAGGAGGGGGGACATGCAAGGGGCCAAGTACAGCCTCGGCAAGACTCCATCTGGTTTCTGCTCCCGTCCTTGTTATCTCACAGTCCTGCTAGGCGGTGGAATCAGCATGACTTTATCAATGTTTTCCTTGGTTTCCCTTGGACAGTACGTGCAAGTCTGCAGCTCCAGGCTGACCGGAAAACAACTTTACATTCATGTAAATAATGTCATCTTGCCCCATAACCAAGGTTCAAAATATCAAATGACTATCGGAAGAGAGGGAACTCAGAGAACTGCATGCCAAGGAAAAAATTGGGTTCTTTTAAAATCTTTTAGAGCCCGTGTGCTTTTAGGTCCTGACATGGCTTCAGTCTTGCTCACTCCAACAGGTTTACCTGGGACGCCACCCTGGCAGGTAGCATGCTTCTGACAGTAGATCCTCCCCTTTTCCTTGGCTGCCTCCCACCAGGTAGCCAGCCTAACGAGGGAGGGTCTCTGTTTCTTTGCCATTTTACTCCTGGTGTCTAGCAAAGTGCTTGGTTCTAATAGATACTTATTAAGTAGCTGAGTGAATGATTTCTTTGTTATTTTCCCTTCTTGACCCTGTCCCAGAGTTCTAAGGTTATACCTCACCTGGGTCATGTGACAAGACAGCACCATTCACATTGTATTTATATGGGTTAGCTTTCTAGAGGCCAGAAATTCTGTGCATTTCTTCCTATGATGCTAGAAAACTGATGCTCAATGAATAAATGCTTTTAATTGCATCTAAGAATTTTAGATTTTAGAGAATTATTCATGATCATTGAGTATAAATACCTCAGTTTACAGATGGGGAGCTGAGACATAAGTTTGTTAAATGAATAATGTGTGTAGAAAGCTTGGGTACACACACATGAACATACGGATCACAGGCTTTGTTGTGACGTATGTGTTAGAACTCTGACAGTCACTAATTAGTTTTGTGGCCTTGTATAATCTCTTCAACTTCACTAAATCTCAGTGTTCTCATCTAGCAAAGTGTGCTCATAATAAGTAACTCACCAGGATGTTCTGGGTATTACATGTTGAAATAATCAATTGGGAGGCTGCTTGTGAAAGTCTTGAAAGTAGCAATAAGTACAGCACAGACTTGGTTCTGTTGTCAACCCGGCTGGCTCAAATCCATCCCTGCCCTGCGTTAACTGGTGACCTTGGACAAGCTATGCAACCTCTCTGCGTCAGTTTTTTTATTAGTCAGATGAGACTTATAATAAGTGTACTTACTTCATATGATTGTTATGAAAATGAAAGGCTTAGTTGTTAAGAGCAGACACACATACACACAGAGAAAAAAATAACAGGACGTAGCACACTGGAACACACAGCACATGTTGACTACCTCTAGGAAAAGAAAGGAGATTCTGGACTATTTTAGGTACAGGTCTGGCCATTTGGACTCTTGACTCATGGAGCATGGGACTCATCATGGAAAGGCATGGCCACCTCGGGTACCAGGCCCGGGCCTAGCCCAGGATAATTTGGATCATTTTTCTACCTGACACCCCTTGCTTACGGGTCAGGAGACAAGATGTGACAGATGTGCTCTCTCTGAGAGAACGATCCTGAAGGAGTCACAGTATGTGGCCAGCACTGGGGCGACCGGTTTGCTATTTTGTTTGTGACTGTTAATGCCATTGCTGTTTCTAACTCAGTGTGAAGGGAGATGTTCACAGAGGCCCCCCTTGCAGATCTTGGGAGATTGGCCATGTGGAGCCAGTGAGGCAAGGCAGGGAGCAATAGGCCATTAAGCCTCTTCCTCCAAGTTACACAGTCGGACACCTGCCTCAGAAGCAGATGCACAGAGACACTGGGGGTCCTGTTCGTGTACCCTTGTGGTCACACTTTGATTATTCTACAGACATCTACTGGTGACTGCTACATGCCAGGCATTGGGCTATCGCAGTGCACAAGTGACATCCATCATGCTCAGGAGACCTAGAGGAGAAAAAGTTACAGAGCAGCATGGGAAGGTCACTTACCACTACCAGAGGGAAGGCTGGGGGGCATGGAGGAGGTGCATAGACAGCCTGGGGAATCTACCGAGAAGGCTTCCTGGAGGAGGCAGAAGGGATGGGACAAGATGCCACCCCTCAGTCACAACACAAGGTGCTGTAATATCAGGGATGGAAGCCTTGTTCACTGCCTACCTCAGTTTCCTCACTCAATGGAGGGAGACATAAAGGCAGCCAGAGTATGGGAATGCCCAACTGGGATAGTGTAAAAGGCTCTTGGCATTTACATTTCTAGAAATCACAATCTGAGCGAATTATAGGTGACCTCCAATGTCAGTAACACCTGGAAATGTGTCATTTGTCTATAATATAAATTTGTTTCAGGCATGGGAGTGGCTACTAAGCAGAAGTAAAGCACTCCATGGAAAGGTGACTATGTAAGTTATTAAAGAAAACTGGGGCATTTTTGAGAGTGAAAAGGGAAACAATAATTATCAGGAGACAACAGGCAGCACACAATGTTTGTCTTGGTAAAGTAAGACATAAAGTCGTATGTTCAATGGTTAGCAGTGGGAAGCTGGAGTCAGGCAAGCTTGGGTCCAAAGCCACATTTTTCCCTACTCTGGGTATGACCTTAGAAGGCTGGACTCTCTGAATCTCAGGGGGTATAATGCTTAAGCATGAACTTTGTTGTCATCAGATGTCCTGGTTTTAGGGCTGTCAGTTTTAGTGAACAAAAATATAGAGTGCTGTGTTAAATTTGTATTTCAGACAAACAACAGATAATTATTTTAATATAAGTATGTTCCAAATATTGCATGGGAAATACTTATACTAAAACATTATTGTTTATTTGAAATTCAAATTTAACTGGAGATCCTATATTTTATCTAGCAACCCTCCATGGGTTCAAATCCTAGTTTTTCTATTTGTTTATTAAATTATCTTGAACAGATACATCAGTTCCTGGTGATCTTGAATTTGCTTTGAGAGGATGGATATAGAATTTCAGTATAGTTTCTGGTACATGGCAGGCATTCAAGAAATTTAGACACTACTACTGTTAATATTCGTTTGATACGTATTTTTGAGCACCTACTATATGCCTTGTTTCTAAAATAAGATAAATAATGTCTTCCTTCCTATGTTATTTTGATATTTTAATGCAATGATAAAAAAAATCAAAATTAACTCAGAAATGTATGCAAAATATTGCTTTTTTAAAAAAAAGGCAGGAAGAATCAGACCCTATAATTGCATGACCTGACCTTACTTATCTCATTCTATGCCTGGCCCTGCTACCCTGTCACTTCATTGAAGTGATTTAAACATTCCTTCCTGAGAACTGATCTCAAAAAGAAAGGCATCTTCTATTGGTGGTGGTGGTGGAGATAAAGCAAGAAAGAAGTCATCTGAAAGAGTGAGATTTCTTTGTTACAATATAGCATGGAACCAAATTTAGTCCTTTTTATAGAAAACTTCTGAGATGAAAATGTTTTGGTTTTCTTTGTAATTGTTTATGGGAGAAATGGGTGTTTTCCATAGTGATATTTCCAAACTTGCGACATTTATGAATATCTTAGAGCTTATTCTTGAGACCTTCAAACATTAGCAGTATCTCTGTTTTTGCACATCTACCTGTATACAGAATTTGAGGAAGAGGAGGAGGTATGTATAATTTCCCCCATGGCTATGAGCTTCTATGGGTCAAACCTGTTATAAATGAACAGCCAAGGAACATGAAGTGGTTCCTAAAGTTGTGAAGTAAATGGCCAAAAGTGAATGCTGGAATAGAAACTTGAAACATTTATTCCTGCATTCTCACTTTCTGTTCTTTTTCCTCAAATACTTCATGAGGGACTAGTAGGAGTGAGTCACTGTTCCACACACTCACAGGCAGGTGTAATTTATTGTATAATATAAATTATCAAGTTTTCCAGGTCTTTGTAATGGATACTATTAATCCCTTTTTGCAGATGAAGACATGGGCTCCTGAGATCAACTGGTCATCCAAGGTCACAAGGCTACCATGTGGCAGAGCTAGGTGTCAAATAAGATTCACTGGACTCCACACTTTGCCATAACACCATGTGCCCTCCAAGTCCAGAGAAGAATGGGATTTATCTTAAAATAAATCAATAATGTGGGATGTTTACTCATATCTGGCTCATCCTTCAAGGTCCAGCTCAAATATCCACTCTTCCATGAAATCTTCTAGAAACGCTTCTGCGTAGGATGATATTTACCTTATTAATAATCTGAATTCACTGACAGCATATAATTATGGACTTAATTAGCATTATCATCTATTTGTAACTCATTTTTTCTTAGTTGGTTTTATGTCACCAAAACTTTCGCCCATCAAGGGCCAATCCTGTGTCTAATCCTTAAACCACATTTTTCTCTATCCCAATCCCAAATCATAAATTCAGTCTATAAAAGGGAGAGATTATATATTGAAGTATTTATTCATCTAATGTCTTTAATTTATAAGTGTGGACATCGAGAACCAGAAAGGTTATATAATTCAAGCAAAGCCACACAGCTAGCTCATCCATTCACAGATATTATTTATTATCTATCACGTATGAGGCATGATAAGCACAAAACAGACAAAAGGAAAAGGAAACAATAAATGGAAAAGAAAATACTTTCTCAGAGTGACACACCCTCTCTGGGAAGAAATAAAACAAAAAGATGTAACAGAGAATGGGCAAGAGGTTTGTGTTATGCAGGGTGGACAGAAAAACCATTTTAAAAGGAATCACAGTAGCATGAAGACCTGAGGGGGTAAAACAGGTGATCATGCAGAGTCCTGGGAATAAGCATCACAAGAAGCAGATGCAAAGACCTGTGGTATGAATGATATGGCCACATTCAAAGGGTGGAAGGAATGCACCAAGTCTGGGATGTAGGAAACTACATAGAGTTGTGATTTGACACTGATATTAGGGGAAAGTATTTGAGGGTTTTAGGCAAGGGAGCTACAGAATCTAATTTATGCTTTACAGCAGTCCTCTGTCTGCCATGTGAGCCATGGATTAGAGAGAAGCAAGAGTGAGACAGAAATCAACTGGGTAGCCTTCCAGTGTCAACAGAACACAGGCTGGAACCTAGTCCTTGGGGCTTCTTGTCCCTTCCCTGTCTACCTCCCTGTGTTGCTTCCCGCTGTACCCTCTGGTTTTCCCTTCATCCTGAAATGTCTATCTTTGAGGCTTTCTCATGGTGTGTACCACATTTTACTTCAGAAGCGACCCTGATGAGTAGAAGGTGAGATGATGTTCTTAGCATTTATTTACCAGCTTAGATTCAAGATGCATCTCTGAGTCAAGAACTCAGTGCCTCTGCGTACCTGAGGTACTGTGCACTGTGCAGGTCACTGTGCAGGATGCCAGTGCTCAGAAAGCCATTGCCCCTGGAGCCCGTAGTCTACACCCTGGTAGTTCACCTTCCAAAACAGAACAAAGAAACAGGTGAGAGCAAGTCAGGCTTACGTGGGACTTGTTCTTCCAGGCTTCTCCCCCTCAGTGTCCTTAGTGGCACAATGTTTAGAGAACAGCCAGATGGTGAAGGGTTGAAGAACAGAGAGTGGCCACACTGCCCCTCTGCATGTTAGCTAAAGGTCAATTGGTATGCTCTATTTTCCAACAAGTGTTAATTATTTTCTCATAGTCTGCTTGACGTCTTCCACGTGAAGAGTTTGCAAGCATGGATGCATTGTACGGGGGCCCAGCTTCCAGCAGACACTCACATTCCAGGCAGAAGTTCTAAGTGACTCTAAGGAGAGATTACCAGCCAGTATTGTCATAGCTCCCTTTCGATGGACATATTTTATAGCCTCCTGATCTGCATACTTTTGCTTCACCCTCAGAATTAATTTTGAGTTGGCTGAACTTGCAATTGGGCACAGAGAAGGTAGGGACTCTGATGTTAGGGGCTAAGGAAATGTGGAGATAAAGAGAGGGGGAGGAATGAGTGGGTCTCTGCTTGGTTGGCACCAGAAATCCTAGAGCCAGGAAAAGCCTCCAAACAAGGCAGAGGGAATTTCCAGTCTGAATGGACATTCCAGAAAGGGAAAAGGGGAGAGAAAGGTAAAAGTCCAGGTAATGAAAGGGGAGGAAGAAGAGAAGGAGACTGTACCACATGTGGACTGAAATCAAGGCTGTTGAGGCAGCCTTATAAGGTTTATTGAAAGCCAAGCTTGAGGACCAACCCAGAAAACACAAGCCAGCAGAGTTAGAAACTGCACTGAAGTCTACTACAAGCAAAGGCATTTTATAAGGGATTTTCAAAAGGCGGTTTCAAAAGGGAGGGGGAAAGTTCAAGTATAGGTGTCCTTTTCCCAGGAACACAAGAATCACAATCATTGGTCACTGACTACAACATGGTAACCAAAAACATCCATGTTCATCCCAAAGCAGAAGCTTCATGCTTGAGCTATTCTTAACAATGTCTAAATGGCTTTTGCAGAACCAGCCGGTAATACATTAATTAACCACTGAGCAGTTCTAACCACTTACGTTGTTTGTCTTAGGAACAATATGTCAACATCAAGTTCAAGAAACTTATCCCAAGGCAGTGAAATTCAGAGAACTTGCTTCGTTTTGATTATCTTTTTCATCACATGATAGACAGTGAGCGGTGAGCCTACTTACAGCATCTCATTTACTCTGCACAGCAGCTGGGCAAGAACAGATTCCCTGCCCTTGTCCAGCAGGTATAGCATGGGAAGATCTGAGATGTGAAGTGAGTTGTCCAGCTTCAAGACAGCAAATGATAAGGGCAGGCATTGAACCCAAGTGGGCCTGACAATGTTGTCCTGCCCAAGGAAGGGATTATAATGTAAAAAGAATGTAGAGGAATGCAAAGTAACACACCCTCTGTGTAAGATGTGTGGGTAGGGAAGATGCTCCCTGGAATTCCTCCTTTCATAATAGAAAGGCTTAGGGATGAGGGAGCTTTTGGTTTTTCTCTGCCTGTGCAAGTAGCTGGGGTTTAGTGAGGTTTTCCAGCAGGCCTGGGAATGGTCAACTTCTAATAGTCCAGAGGTTTTAGGGTAGCTTATTAACCAATTTCTATTTCTCTAAAAGGTCTGACTTCCTATAAGTAATTTTTCTCTAATCCTTCCTTACAGGAACTATATTAACCAAGACTCTTCTAGTTCCAAGTGACAGAAGCTCAGCTTGAGAAAAAATAGGGATTTGGCTCATGAAATAGAAAGGCACAGGTGTTGACCCAGCTTCAGGTACAACTGGATCCCGGTATTCAATAAGGTCATCAGGATGCAGACACTTTCTCTCTCTGTCTAGACCTATATTCCTAAGCACTGGATTCCCTCTCAGGCACATATTTTTAAAGACTGTCATGGCTACTGTGGCTCCAGGAATATATATAGTTTCTCATTGAGCCCAGCAAAAAAAAAAGAATGTATGATTTTCAATAATACTAACAAGCTTTGGAATGTCTCTGAGCTACATGGCTTGTGTCACGTGCCCATTGATAGTATAATCAATATGGCCATGGGGTAAAATGTACTGGCCCACAAGCCCACACCTGGCCCTCAAAACAACACCTGGAATACAATCCCACACCTGGTCACAAGCCCATACCTTAATCATAAGCTCACCTCTGGACCACAAACCCACACCTGGACCACCAGCCCATACCTGAAGGACCACAAGCACACACCTGGACCACAAGCCCATACCTGAAGGACCACAAGCACACACCTGGACCACAAGCCCATACCTGGAGCTGGGGCATTAGAAAGAATTTGTTAGACTTAAAGGGCCCTGAATTGACAGTGTGTGGTGGGGGAGGAGGGGTTGGTCTGATGAAAATTAGGTGCTAGTGTTGAAAGATGGAAGAAGGGATTCTGAAAAGAAGTACAAAAATGAGCAGATGTCCCCTATAGGACCCAGAGCCTTTTCTAAGTCTTTGCTGTTCAAAGAGTGGTCTGTGGACCGGTAGTGTCAGCATCACTTAGGGGCTTGTTATAAATGCAGGATCTCAGGCCTTACATGGACCTACTGAATCAGAACCTGAATTTTAACAAGATACCTCTGAGAGCCATCTGAACACTAAAGTTTGACAAGCCCTGATCTAAACTTTGTCAAGTACTATTTTATTAATGAACAGTATTACTTAGGTAAAAGAATGCACCTGAGTTTGGGAATGAGGGAAACTTGATTCTGGAATTCAGGCTCTGTCAATAAGCTCAGTAACTCTGGGCTGGTTATTTTTTGCTTTCTATCCTTTCTTTCCTTTCCACATCAGGAAAGTGAGGGGCTTGAGCTAGAAAACCTCTGAAATTTCTATCAGTTTCTGACCTTTTGGAATTCTGGATTTCTTTCTTTATATATTTTTTAAATTAATTATTTCTTTTATGGTGGCTGAACAGTACAGGGATTCAAACCCTTAAAATCATTGATTTTTTAAGTATCAAAAGGGGAAGTAATTTGGGGGATCATGGAAACTATAATGAAGGGTTTTTTGCCCCTGTCAAGGAGAAAAGATGCATTCAGAGGTAATCTTTAGCACACAAAATAGAGATTTTCCAATTTATAATCCAAGTAAGATTTACACTGGTAGTTTTAAACTATGGGGCCAAGGAAGCCTAGAATTCCAAGGAAAAGGCCATGAAACATGTGCAACACCCTGTAGCAGATGATACAGTTACAAGAAATTCTACAGAAACTCAGAGAAGAGGGAACAGTTAGCATCTGCTGTAAGAATCTAGGTGCCCGGCCAGGAGGAGGCAAGATATAAATTCTTCCAGAAATCTACACAGGATTGGGTTCTGGAAAACCCAGAGAAAGCTTTAAAATTTTAAAGCTTGCCTCTCTTCACTCCACTAATTGCCCTTCATACTATAAAATAAATTAAATAACAACAGCTCCAATTAAATAGTAGCGGCTACCACTTCCTGTGGTAATTAGAGAGATAGATCGCATGTAATTAATCCAGAGCCCCCAGAAACGACTTTGGCCCTTTGAAAATCGACTCTCAGACATTCACTTTTCGATGGAACGCTGAGGACTTCTAGTTGCCTTTTATGTTCAGTGTGCTGTTAATACCCTAAACCCTCTGTGTAAAACTTTAATTGCCTGCCTGCCTGCCAGCTTGCTCCTGAATTCGAATACTTGGTCTGCTGAAACCAAATCCACCATCATGCTTTGCTGGGTAACCAACCTTGTGGACGGAGCTTTAATGAAATTCTCAATGAACCAGATGCACACTCTTCAACCTATACAGAAGATTTTGTCAATACAACCATTGCCCTCAAGAAGAAAACCTACATTTTAAAACAGCAGACAAATGCAGTGCTCTATCCCACTAGTGAGGGCGACTTTGTGAGCAAGCACCTGGGGAGCAAATTCAAGAGATAATGACTTTGGTAAAACTCTGCTTGAAATGGAAATTTGGAAGAGGAACACTGCTAATAGTTGTCCTTGCCTTTGTTAGAGGAAGCTGCAAGGAAGACAGAAGCAAGGAAGACAGAAGAGGAAGGAGACCAGTGTGCTCCTTGTGTGGCTGGATAAAAAGCAGAGGACTCTGCACAGTGTGGTTCTGAAGGTTCAGGGCATTTTGTCTGGATGAGCCAACCCACGGTCACGACCTGCCCTTTATAAACTAATGACACCCAAACCTTGACCTCCACCATCACCCCTTACAATGACTTCCCACTTCTCTATCTGAGCATCTATTGGCTTTTGCAGTTTGCTCTTGTATCACTCAGGGGCCTACCAGCAAAAAGATGGCACATGACCATCAAACCATTTAAAATCTAAGTAATTTGAGAATCATGTTATTCTCATCTGCATTGAGCCTTTTGTAAGGGGCAGTTGACATTAACATATATATATTTTTAAAAAGAATATCCAGAATACAAGTGAAGAAATGATAAAGAAAGCAATTTGATTTTTGGAAACATATTAAATGGATTTAAATCTGAACTCTAGCACTTAAGAGCTCTAAGAGACTATGGGGAAAATTACTATGTTTTTATGCCTCTGCCTTTTCATCTATTAAATGGTGGTCATAATGTTACATATTTTATAGGATTTGAGAGGATTCTATTGAAAAATGAATTTAGAATTCTCAGCAAATTGCATGGAAAGGTGGTTTTACTCTATAAATATTAGCAGTGATTTTATCTGAAACAAAATTACCTCAGCCCAAGACCTAGGAATGAAGGCACTAAGGCTAGGAATGCAAATATGTTTAGAACACAACCAGCCAGGGTGGCCTGAGTCTTTCACTGCAGCTGCCTCCAGAGACTGCAGTGCATTGGCCATGCACCAAGTCTTGCATGGTACGGGCAGTTTCCTCCATCAGGCCTGCCAGATAAAGCCTTTGTAAGTGACAATCCTGAGAAATCACAACTAGATTTTTAAGCAGGAGTCAGGCTCCCCGTATAATGGTGTCTCGCTGGTGTATCAGTACGCATTTCCCCCTAGACTAATGATGTTGAGCATGTTTTCATATCCTCATTGTCCGTCTCTTCCTTTACAAAGTGTCTCTTCAAAGACCTTGACCATTTTTAATTGGATGGCTATTTTAAATTTATTATTGTGTTGTAGGAGTTCTTTGTATATGAAAGATACAAGTTCTTGTCAAATATATAAACTGTAAATATTTACTATATAGTTTATGCTTTCTCTATTCATTTTCTTGATGATGTCATTTTTCGAGCAAAATTTATAATTTTGATCAAACTTTCTTGTCACGTCCAACTTCTACTATGAAATACTTACTTTTTTATATTTACAGTTCATCTTTTGTATATAATAAATGTCTTGCTTTTTTATCTAATTTGACAACATCTATCATTGAGTGTGTTAATCCTATTTACATATAATCTAATTGCAGTCAGATTCAAGTCAATCATTTGATAGTTGCTTTCTATTTACCTCATGTAATTTTTGTTGTTTTCTTTCCTTTTTCCCTTCTCACGTTTGGAATAATTCAGTAGATTTTTAAAATCTAGATTTATCTCATTTATTGGCTTTTTATGTATATGCAATTTTGTTACTGATTTCTGTAAGGATTTAAATTTATATTACTAATTTCACACAATTTTCCTTAAATTAGTCTTACACAATTTAATTTATAATATAAGAGTAATATCATAGTGTAAATCAATTTGTTTTTGTCCCTTTTCTGGACTTTGCTGCTTATACTACTGCTTATATTATATACCCATAAGTACTCTGTTTATTTTTCCTTTAAACTTTCAATTATCTTTTCAAAAACCAGAATAACTTATTTTATATTTATGCAAAAAAAATTATTGGTGTTGTTAGGATAGGGAACCAAAAAATTTACAATTAAAAACCCTATGCCCTATGTATTTTAATTTTCTTGACAAGTAAACTCCACTTAGAATTATGTCTGTTTCACTCACCACCACAAAACCAGAGTATTAATATATAATATACACTTACTTGTTGCAAATGAATGAATGAAGGAGTAGATGATATGCAGTGTAATCAAATTAAAAAGTTTGTAATTCAAACTAAATTAATTTGTTCACTCAAAAAATATTTATCAAGCACCAACTATGTGCTTGTCATTGTTCTAGGTCATGGGAAGGCAGCAATGAACTAGCCATGTATGCCCTCAAGAAGTTCACATTGAGAAAAATAATTCAGGAAAAGGAGATGGAGTGTGCTGAATAGTTGTGATTTCAAACAGGATTGTCACAAACTACATCACTGAGAAGGCAACACTGAAGAAAAGGTAGGAAGTGAGGGAGCAAGCCAGGAAGGTACCTAGGAAGCAATGATCCTGGTGGAAAGGAAGCACGTGCAAAGGCCCTGTGGCGAGAGTGCACCTGATATTCAAAGGGCAGGCAGAAGCCCCGCTAGCTGGGGTGGAGGAGTTGGTAGGACAGTGGTTGGAATTTAGGATGAGGTGTCCTGGTGGCCAGAGAGCATTGTAAGGATCATTGTAAGGACTTTGGCTTCTGCTGCAGTGAGAAATGAACTCATGGAGGTAACGAGTGAGTAATGAAGTGATAGGGTCTGACTGATGCTAGCAGTTAGTTAGCTCGGATGTTAATCAACTGAGGGGTGAATGTATGAAAGCAGAGACACTGGTTAGGACCACGTGAGCCAGGATTGGAAGAAGAGCAGTAGTAAAAAGTAATCAGATTTAGAATTTGTTGGCAGACGAGATGTGGGAAATGTCTGAGAAGACACCAGGGTAAAAATGCACATTTGGTTTTACAGACATTTTCATGAGATCTCATTTGGTGATATGGCCATATGCACTTTTCCTTTCAAAGATAATATCTTTGGATTTGGTTGTTCTAAAACTTTGTGTCAGCACCACGCTCACCCAGTGAGCAAACCGGCCATCCCTATATGGGATCCGAACCCGCGGCCTCGGCGCTCCCAGCGCCACACTCTCCCAAGTGAGCCACGGGCTCAGCCCCTAAAACTTTGTGAAAGTAACTCCCCAGTAGAGTCAGAACGAACCTACCATGACACCTAGTGATCCTAGTCTAGCATGTCTAGACAGGGTGGCAGTGTTTCTCAAAGCCTGTTCCTTGTCACATTTTTTCATGAAAAAATTTTTTTAATTTAATTTTATTTTGTCAATATACAATGTGGTTGATTATTGTGGCCCATTACCGAAACCTCCCTCCTTCCCTCTCTCCCCCCCATAAAACCTCATATCTGTTCGATTGTCATATCAACTTCAAGGAATTGTGATTGCTGTGTCTTCTCCCCCCCCTCACAGTTTATTTGTGTATTTATTTATTTATTTTTAGCTCCCACAAATAAGTGAGAACATGTGATATTTCTCTTTCTGTGCTTGACTCATTTCACTTAATATAATTCTCTCTAGATCCATCCATGTTGTTGCAAATGGCAGTATTTCATGTTTTGGGTTTTGTTTTTAATAGCAGAGTAGTATTCCATTGTGTAGATATACTGCATTTTCCATATCCACTCATCTGATGATGGACATTTGGGCTGGTTCCAACTCTTAGCTATTGTAAAGAGTGCTGCAATGAATACTGGAGAACAGGTATACCTTCAACTTGATGATTGCCATTCCTCTGGATATATTCCCAGCAGTGGGATAGCTGGGTCATATGGTAGATATATCTGCAATTGTTTGAGGAACCTCCATACCATTTTCCATAAAGGCTGCACAATTTTGCAGTCCCACCAACAATGTATGAGAGTTCCTTTTTCTCCACAACCTCGCCAGCATTTATCATTCACAGTCTTTTGGATATTAGCCAAACATCACCCTGATACCAAAACCAGGTAAAGATACAACTAAAAAAGAAAACTACAGGCCAATATCCTTGATGAATATAGATGCAAAAATCCTTGATAAAATACTAGCTAACAGAATACAGCAACACATATGCAAAATTATATACCACGATCAAGTGGGATTCATCCCAGGGATGCAAGGTTGGTTCAACATATGCAAATCAATAAATGTGATACACCATATCAATAAAATCAAACGCAATGACCATATGACCGTCTCTATAGATGCTGAAAAAGCATTTGATAAAATTCAACACTCATTCATGATAAAGACTCTCTACAAGTTAGGTACAGATGAAAAGTATCTCAACATAATTAAAGCCATATATCACAAACCCACTGCCAATACCATCCTGAATGGGGAAAAGCTGAAAGGTTTTCCTTTAAGAACAGGAACTAGACAAGGATGCCCACTCTTTTGACTCCTATTCAACATAGTGTTGGATGTAAGAGCCAGAGCAATAAGAGAAGAGAAGGAAATAAAGGGCATCCCCATTGGAAAAGATGAAGTCTAACTGTCCCTGTTTGCAGATGACATGATCCTATATATCGAACAGCCTAAAGCCTCTACAAAAATAAACTATTGGAGTTGATAAATGATTTCAGCAAAGTTGCAGGATACAAAATCAACACACAAAAATCAGTAGCATTTTTTCATGAAACTGTAATTGATGTTATAAGAAAAAAATCAAAAACATTAATTAAAGACAAAGATAAATGATATCTTTGCAACCAGCCTGATCAGAGCCTTATTAATATATCACTGTACATTGTGAGTCTTCAAGATCATGGCATTACCACAGCATTATGGGCTGAATTGCGTCCCCCAAAACTCATCTGTTGAAGTCCTAACCCCCCATTCCTCAGCATGTGACTCTATTTGGAAATAGGGCCTTACGAAGAGGTAATTAAGGTATAGTGAGGCCATATAGTTGGGGCCCTAATCCTGTATGACTTGTGTGCTTATAAGGAGAAAAGATTAGGACACAGACACACACAGTGAAAAGACCATGTGAGGATACAGTGAGAAGACAGCCACAAGCCAAGGAGAGAGGCCTCGGAAGGAATCAGACCTGCCAAAACCTTGATCCTGGACATCTAGCCTCCAGAAATGAGAGAAAATACATTTCTGGATTTTAGCCACTCAGTCTATGGCATTTTGTTATGCCAGCCCAAGAAACCACTACAGAGTGTTTGTGCATTTCACAGAACTTACCTAGGGGAGTACAGCTCTATGCCTTGGCACTAATAAGAGATCAAGACAACTCAGGAATTATCAGGGGCAATAGGCAGGTGACTGATTATGAAGAAAGTCTCTGACAGACAGCAGAAGTGACTCTCCAGTCACTAAAGGTAAAAAGCCATTGAGAAGCACAAAATGAAAGCATATTGAAGAGGAAGAAAATATGGTTTTGCATAAAACACACAAGCAGTATTTTATTTACTCCAAGGACAAGAAAGGTGAAAAAGGTTTTAAACTAAGGCAGGGAGATCACAGCCAGCTGAGGAAGCACCATGGATCAATAGATACCCCGCGACGATGCTGCTGCATGACCCAACAAGTGGTTTTCCCTGTTTACCTGTTGGGAATAGGATGAAGGAAAGGTTGAAATTTGGAAGAGAGGATAATTGAATAATATTTGGTAACCTTGTATTTAATAGTTAATTGAATTTTCTCTTGATATTTTCTTGGAATAGGACTGCTAGCAAAAAGGTTGTGAAAGGTGTGCATGCATGTATGTGTTAGGGGTGATGGTTAATACACTCCATTAAAAGTAATTCATGGGAGAACTTGCAGAAGGGTGCACAAATACAGGTGTCACTCAAAAATTTTTTTGTGTAAAAGCATTTTCTGCCATTGAACTCAATTGGTCCACTACTGTTTAGGGTTTCTCATAATTTACCAAGAGACAGAATTAAATACTTTTCCTGGGAAGTATTTTTTTTTAGAGTGACATGGGCTGCAGAGATAATTAATTTCTTCCCTGTAGACTTGTCCTCAAGATCTGATGAGGTGTTACAAAAAAGAAATTTCATGTCTCATATCAGCACTTTCAGGTAGTACCATTAAATACCAGACTAATCATGAAATGGATCACAAGCTAGAAATGAATACAGAACAAGTAAGAAGTTTCCAGGAAAGATTTGGCATTAAAATTGCATGCACTGAATTCCTTTAAAACAAACCTGCACATGGAGAGATACTAGCTTAAAGAATATAGCTTAATAGTGGGATCATTTTCAAACTATGTTAATTTTTAAGTATTCTTTTCCCTGAGAATAGATTAACTAGCTTTATGTAGGCATTGGTGTTAAGAAATCTTGTCTTAACGCCTTGTACAACACATGCTTATGTGTTCAAGTCTTACTGCTCCTTCCCGTTTCTAATCTCTTCTCACTGAGGTCTTCACAGCCAGCATTAATCTCTCTCCATCTTAGCTATCTGTAGAACTTATACTCACTATGTTCTATACTATTCTATATATTTTACAGTGTTCTAGAGAATTCATTTTTTGGACTTACTAAAATAAATTAGGAACCTTTGGAAATAAGGGTGCCTCAGAAATAAACTCTGCTTCCTCTTTTCTAAAATAGAGATACTATTATTTTCCATGGAAGTTATTCTTATGAAAAGTTCTTGTGAAAGTTAGAATGCATGAACAACCATGATAGTGTCAATAAATGCCACCTTTTTTGTTACTGATATTATCATCAAGAATTTTTATAATCTAATTCATTTTATTGAACTCTACCATTGGACTCAATTGGTTCCCTATCTTTAGGGTTTCTCATAATTTACCAAGAGATGGAATTTCATTTTATAACTGCTGTTTTTCATTTTATAAATGAGTGAAGCTTAAAAATTATCTCATTTTAATGCAGTGGAGTCAGACAGACAAGGGTTCAATAATACCACTTGCTAGTCCCGTGGATATTGTAAAAGGTATTCGAGACCTCTCTTACTTGCCTTAGAGGAAACAAACCTCAGTTGTTTCTTCTCTATTTTGTGGGGTAGTTTTGAAGATTAAATGATATAACAAATATAGAACAACCTATGTGAAATCTGATATATTAATAAATGCTAGAAAAGTAAAACATAAAATAAAATAGTTATCTCTATGACAAAAAAAAAATGAAATATTCAGGGAGTATTAAAAATATTCCTTCTAGGCTTTGGTGGCTGGTGGGCAGTACAACCAGAGAAGAAAGTAAGAGCTTGCTCTGAAGTTCTCAGCTTTAATGACACTAGAAAAATAATCTGAAAGTTTCACCTAAACAGAATGAAGACCTAGAAACTGGGGGAAAAGGCAGAGTACCTCCAGGGAGAAGATGGAAACCAAAGGTAGCTGAACTTAACCACTCTGGGAGGTCACCAGAAGTATATTTTCAAGATTACCCTAAGGAGTAGGGGCAGGTTGAAGAATCTAATAATTGATAATTCATTCTTTCTTTCTTTCTTCCTTTCTTTTTAAAGCAGTTTTCACGATATAAAGTATAATTTTTTGAACTTTCTAACATTTCTTTTATATTTTAATATAATTTGTATTTAAATTACACGTGAGAAAGGTAGACACCTCATATTAGCACTTTTAAAGGTATTAATCTGGCCCTGGTAAGCCAAATACCAACCCACTATTAAGATAAAAATAAATGAGGTGCCTTGTGCTCATGCTAAAGTCTCAAGCTATAATCAGCTGAAACAAACAGAAAACCTGCTCCAATTCACTCTTGTCCTAAGATCCTCCATGAGAGGAAATTGGAAGTTAAAAGTCACACCCCATCTATGGAGTCTAATAAGAGCTATCAACCTGAGTAGGGTCACGGTCCCTGCTTACAGTGCAAGGTATGCATTGCACAGCTTCTGGGAACATTGCTTACCTCACCAGCACTGTTGATGTGCAGAGTCATAATGCAATTTTTAGGCAGATTGGAATAAAATGGCTTGAGAAAATAGTGCATTTGTCTAATTGGCACAAAGTTGCTATATTTGCTACTGTGAAGGCCAGGTAGGGAGAAAATTGTTCCCAAAGTTGACAAAAGGTGCAAAAATTAGAGAGACATGACCAAAGATCCTCGGGCACTGGTTCCTATTCACAGTGTTAGGACATGCCCAGAGAAGGTGTTACTTGTGTCTATGAGTAGACGAGCATTGTACATATTTGTAAAATCAGGATGTGCAGTCAACGAAGCAAATCAGACATTTTGTCAAAAGATATTTGATGGAGATGAAAATATAGTTCCAGAATGTCAAGTCACATAAGTGGGTACAAAATGAAGCATTTAATAATAAAACCAGGGAGATTAGGAGTAAGATGGGATGTGGGTGGGGAGAGTTAATTAATAACTCGTAGAAAATGGAAAGTTTGTGTGGAATCTGCCCTTGAACAAAAGCTGAGATATGTCTTTCAGCTTAGAGAGACATATCTCAGAAAGACATATCTCATATCTCGGCATTTCCCGTGGAGTGGCAGGTGGTATGGAAATATTGGAGACATGGAATCGTCGAGATTTTGTGTGGGAACCTGTTGCATAAATATTAATCCTACCCAAATGTCAGACGACTGCAAGTTATATATTAACTTTTTGTCTCATTATCATATTCTTAGTCCTGATATGTGATGTCACTGCTGTTTGTCATTTTCTTGTCATTCTTGACAAGGGTCTTAATGTGGAGTTCCTTTCTATAATCAGTTTCTTTTTTTCTGATTTCCTCATGCTCATCATTTAAGACTCAAAGCAAGACTTCGAGTTAATCAGGACGTGTTCAACACGTAGAATATTTACTTTCTCCAGAAGCTATAATAAGTAATAGTAGAAAAATATAAACCCCCACGTAAAACAGCATGTAATGAGAGGCAGCTTCAGTAGAAGGAGGTCAACAAAATTTTGAAAGTGGCAGCTCAGGAGAGTTAGTGGTAGCTGATGCAGCAAAGCAGAGAGAACTGGCACCTAACTAAACAGAACTGAGGTAGGGGGAGAAGCTAGGAGGCCCCCAATAACAAACAAGCTAAATCCTGATATGTTTCATAAGTTAGAGGAAACAGGTGCCCTTAATGGTTGGACTTCTGGTGGGGATAATACAGGGGGACTGCTTAAAAGACAGTATAGGAGGCAGTTAGCACCCCAAGTTTGCCTGCTGACAAGTATAGTGAGGCAACTGACAGGAGAAGAGAGACTTTCTCTTTGGAGGAAATATAATATTAGGTACAGCCAAGGTCAGGAATGAGGTACCATATGGAAATAAGGGAATTATGGGAAAGTCAACAAAAAAGAAGTGAGATGCCCAGTCACCTGCCCTTGCTCATCTCAGAGAAAACGGGAAGTTTGGCTTCTATCACCCTGGCAAGAGATAGAGGATCCTTGGTTGATAAATAGATCAACAGAAGATAAAATTCCTATAGATGCTATCACTTCAAGAGCCTGTAGTAAAATATGGCTATGGTTGGCCAAATCAATTGGTAATAGAGTGTTCCAGTCAACAATAGATTCGGACACACAGAGCTTTCCATCCATTTATTTAAAAAATTTTTTTCTATATATACATGCAGGGTGCAATGTTGATTTTCAATAATTGTGTAGAATGTGTGGTGGTTAGATCAGTATAGTTAGCTTATTCATCATTACAATACACAGTCATTCTTTGTGTCCATTGACCAATTCCTCATTAGTCCCCATCCCTCTCCCCCACCCTCTCCTTTTCCTCCTCTAGTTTTCTAAAAGTTCAGCATATTACTGTGATTGTTGTTTCTTTCTTTCTTTCTGTCTGTCTCTCTTTATTGTTCATTTGTTTATTTATGGATTCAGCTCCCAGTTATGAGTGAGACCATGTGGTATTTCTCTTTCTGTACCTGGGTTGTTTCACTTAGAATAATTTTCTCCAGGCTCCTCTATGTTGCTGCAAATGGTAGAATTTCATTCTTTTTTATAGCTGAGTAGTATTCCACTGTGTATGTATACCACAATTTCCTCATCCAGTCATCCATCGATGGACATTTAGGTTGGTTCCATTGCCTAGTTATTGTAAATAGAGCTGCAGTAAACATGCGAGTGCAGGTATGCCTTCGACCTGATGTTTTCCAATCCTCTGGATATATCCTCATGAGTGGGATTGCTGGATCATTTGAAGTTCTATCTGTAGTTGTTTAAGGAACCTCCATACTGTTCTCCGTAATGGCTGTACTAATTTACAGCCCCACCAACAGTGCAGGAGGGATCCTCTCTCCACATCCTCGCCAGTGTTTGTTATTCTCTGTCTTTCTTATAATAGACAGTCTGATTGGGGTGAGGTGATATCTCAGAATGGTTTTGACTTGCATTTCTCCGTGATTAGTGATGTTGAGCATTTTTTCATATACCTGTTGGCCATTTGTATGTCTTCCTTTGAGAAATGTCTATTCAGCTCCTTTGCCCATTTTTTAATTGGATCATTTGACTTTGGCTGTAAAGTTGTCTGAGCTCTTTGTATATTCTGGATATTAATCCCTTGTCAAATGCATTTTTTGCAAATATTTTCTCCCATTCTGTAGGATGTCTTTTCACTCTATTGATTGTTTCCTTTGCTGTGCAGAAGCTTTTTAGTTTGATATAATCCCATTTGTTTATTTTATTCTTTTGCTGCCTGTGCTTTTGGGGTGTTATTCATAAAGTCAGAGTCTCAGTCTTAATCATGAACAGGTACAGCAGACATTTGATAAAAGACTCTAACATGAAAGAATAATCTCATAATTTAAAAAAAAAACTTTTTAAAAAAGTAATTTGATAAAACCAGAAACATGCAAGATGCACAAAAATCTAAAATTTAGATTCTTAGATATATAAAATAAGATATTGCATATGGAACCATATCAGACAGCTGTGAAAATATACACATACGGAGAAAAAAATCTGTAGAAATTGAAATATTTTTGCATCAATTTAAAAATTGAATACCATGGCTAGAAAATAAGGTTAAAGAAAATTTCCCAAAAGTAGAACAGGAAGATTATAATAGGAAAAATGGCTGAGAAAAATTTTAGAAATTTAGAGGATCACAGGAGGTCCGCAATGGATTAGTATAACTTCTATAAAGAGGATACAAAAAAGGAGGAAATTTTCTAATAAAAAAATGAAAATTTTATTAAATATGGGGTAAGTTTTTTAATACTAAAAATAAATAAATACATACATACATACACAGACACACACAGACACAGGCGCACACACACATACACACACGTGTGTGTGTGTGTACCCAAAACAATGGGGAAAAAATAGACAATATGGCACATCATTGTGAAATTTCAAAAGACAGTGGCTTTAGAAACTGTCTTAAAATTTTTCATTAATTATGTAGTGGATACACATAAAGAGTTAAGAATAACAATGGCTTCAGATGCCTTCAAATCATTATTGAAAGCAATGGTCCAATGACTTCAAAATTCTGTCAGAACATGAATTCTATACCCAGCTAACCTATCATTTAAGTGTGATGGTAAAAGACATTTTAAAGTATCCAAAGTCTCAAATAATTTACCCTCAGACATGTTTTCTCATGAATCCATTGGAGGAAGTAAACCAAAAAGAAGAATTCAGAAGTTCCAAGAAATAAGATTGCTATGCACAAGTAAATTGAAGAGAATCCCAGGGGCACAGTAGGGGTAAAACAAGGAAATGGCTGTGCAGTAGGCTTTGGTGATAATAGTCCAGAACACAGCAGAGTGACTAAGGGTACAAGGGCGGATGTCTCAGGAGACACAAAAACAAGGCATACAGTAGTCTGGCAGGTTATCTACTACTGAGTTCATCTAGTTTGTTATCAGGCTTGAATATACTCTGAAGTTTTAGTCAGTCATAATGTTGGGTACTGAATTACTAGTTTATTTTGTTCCCCAAAGAAGCAAATAAAGAAACAAAGCAATTTTTAAGTCTTGGAAAAGTGAGTTACATGGAGAGAAAATGTAACTGAAACACTACATAGACCAATTATGAACAACATTCACATAAGCAGAGTACTGTACATGCCAAATACTGGTTTATCCAAAACAGCTGCTCAAACTGTGCTGGGTGGGATAAAAGTGATGGAGGTGGTGAGGTTTATGTTTAGGAGTTGGAGAGAGGCAAATATTTCATCTCACATAGCAGAACAGTAAGAGATAATATCCAAGGCCAAAACACAAATCATGGTCAACTGTGCTGCTACAACATGTGTCTCTTACATGAGAATTGCTTTACACCTGTTTTCCATGCATATATGCATACATCTTGTTAATTCATGGGTGAGTTCTTCCAGTAGTTATTTTGAAGCTATCAATGACAAACTTTCTCAAAATTTAAGAGAAAAGCATTAGCAATATATGAAGACCTTAAGACAAAAAAAAAAAAAAATCCTACAAAAAAATGCCTTTCTTTGGAAAAAAATTTAACATTAGAGTGGCTTTAAGAATCATTACACTTTACATCACCTTCAGGTATAGGCGGAAGCTGAGGAGGTATTGATGAGAGAGCTGCAAAGACACCTCTCTCTGTGCTAGGAAGAGATTATTGATAAAGTCTACACCCTGAGGAAGATTTTTAATTTTGATGAGACTGGTTTCTATTAGGAGCAGATGCCTTCAAGCATGAACATTTTGAAGGAGAACATATGAGCTCTACGGTATTAGGCTGCAAAGGATCCAGGGACTGCGGTGTTGGGTGAAAATGCCATCGAAGATTTGTGTGACTCTTTTTATTAGGCTTGTTATTGTTTTAGTTCATGATCCACATTTCCAAGTTCCATAAGTTTTCAATGGTCTGCCCTCAACTCTAGTTTTCTCATAAATCTGTTATTTTCAGGTATCAATTTCCAGAACCCTAGGTGTTTTCGGCAAAACATTCGACATTATAGCAGAAATGCCTAGCTTAGAAATATGAAGATAAATGCCAGATGAAAGAGCTAAAATAGATGAAATTATTTCCTTTGGAGAACAGCACTTGAGAGTTGAAAATCAGGAGCATGGGCATTCTCTTTTCTTTGTTAGCCTACTAGGTACAGCTTTGATAAAAATCAGCTTTAAGCACATTAACAATTTTCAATGAAAGAGACCTGAGCAAAGAAAGTTTATATCTTAGCAACATAACACAGTAGATACACTGGCATCCCTTTTATTACATATCACTCAGAAATACTGAGCATATCATAACAAGCAGCCATTAAACACACAGTAGAGCTCTTAATAAACTAAACCAGAAACAAACGAACCAAAAAAAAAAAAAAAAATAGAGAAGAAGTTAACCAGGGTGGCAGGTGTGAGTTCTCAGTCTGGGATGAACAGGAAAGAAGAGCCAAAGAGCTGATCTGGGGTCTCAGCAAGTACAGACATCGAGATTGGGGCCCAAACATAAAGCTGAGACCCTCAAATGGCTTTGTCATCCATTAAATGGCAGAACCGTATGTGTATGTGTGTGTATGCGTGTGTGTGTGTGTGTATTACATATGTGTAATGTGTGTGTGGATTATATATACATATAATATACACATAGTCTGCTATTTAATTGTACGTATATACACACGTGTATATTGTATGTATATTTTATGTATGTATGTATGTATTTATGTATGTATATATTGTACGTATATTTTATTTATATATAGAGAGAGAGATAGAGGGAAAGAGAGAGAGTCTGCCCTCACACAGGAGCTTAATTAAAAAGGTTATCTATTTTGGCCTGGATATTATATGGACAAAAAGTATGAATCTGTCCTGACATCTTATTTTACCACAGTTCTGCTCTCATGCACATTTAAGGGTTAAATTCATACTGTCCCCTTAAGCTAATAAATTAAACCAAAATGTGGTCCAGGGCTGCTGAAACTAGGAGGTGTCTGACAAAAGCAAATACAGAGCATGTTCTTAACTGGGCCATTCAAGGGACCCACATATAAAATTCAGCTGAATACGAGTTCACAGAACAAAATTACAAAATCCACAGAAAACGATCTGAAGTTTAATATTTTAACAAATATTTATTAAGACCAGCTGTGTGCCAGGCATTGCTCTAGACACTGGGAAGACAGCAAAAAAGAAGAAAAATTCCCCCAAGAACTTACATTCAAGTAAAATAGAAAAAACGGAGACCCACCCAAAAAGTTAGAATTAGAATCCCTGAACTTCAGAGATTAGAACTATTGTATACCTTATGGAATACAAACATTGCTAAAATAATTAAAATGAAGAGAATGCCAGGGTATATAATAAAATAACTAAATAGAAACAGAAATAAAAAATACGGTCATAGAAATAATTAATAATAATAATAATAATAAAAACCCTCAGCCAATGGTTTGAACAGCCAGTTCAACAGAGAAGAATTAATGAAGTGGCAGATAAATATGAGAAAATTACTGAGAATGCAGTATTTGATATCTCTACTCTAGAAAAAAATGAGAGAGAAAGGTAATATTCAGGAAATAACAATGGAATATTATTCAGCCTTTAAAAAGAAGACAATCCTGCCGTTTGCAATGCTATAATGAACTTGGAGGACATCGTGCCTAATGAAATAAGCCAGACACAGAAAAAAAAAAAAAAAAAAAAAAACTGCATGATCTCACTTATATCTGGAATCTAAAAAAAAGTACAAAGCAAATGGTAGAATGGTGGTTATCCCAGGTAGGAGTGGGGTAGGGAGTTGTAGGTTAAAGCCTACACAATTACAGCTATGTGCGATGAATAGTCTAGAGATCTAGTGTACAGTTTGGAGACTATAGTTAATAATATTGTATCATATACTGGAAATTTGCTAAGAGAGTTGATTTTAGGTCCTCTTACACCATACAGACAAACACACACACACAAAAAGGTAACTATGTGAGGTGATGGATATGTTAATTTGCTTGACTTTAGTAATTATTTTACTATGTATAGCAAAACATCATGTAATATACTTTAAATATATGCAATAAAAAATAAAAGAAAAAAGAAATAAAGAAATAATGAGGTGTTGGTAATTTTTCAAAATTTATAAATTTCATGCCAGGGATAAACTCTGACATTCCCTCTCTGAGGTGATAGGTCTATATCACTCTGACTGTTATAATACCGTTACATTTTCACATTCTATTTTTATTTTCTGTTTGTAATCACTTTCCTTCCTTCCTTCTCTCTCCTTCCCTCTCTTCTTTTCCTTCCTACATTCTTTCCCTCCTGCCAACATTCCTAGAGTGCCTGCCAGTCGTAAACACTATTGGGAATGCAGTGCCGAGCCTTGAAGGTGAGTATGTTCCAGCTGGGAAGAAATACCCTGTGTATTAGCTTCTGTGTGTGGTAGGTTCTGGGGAGGAAAGCCAAGAGAAGGATTCAGCCATAGTCTCTTCTGACTATTTTGTTGCCTGAAGAGTCAATTGCATCATCCTCCAATTAAGGTGATTAAATAACTAAAATGATAAATTTAACTTCCAAAAGAATATGTATTAAATAATAAGATGAAAGGAGTGAGAAAAGACAAAATGAGGTTATGCATGTGTGTGTGTGTGTGTGTGTGTGTGTGTGTGTGTGTGTGTGTGTGTGTGTGTGTGTGTGTGTATACATGTTGTCATGGACACACACTCAAGCAAGGAATAAAATATGTTTAACTTCTAAAGCCCTTTCTGTAACTGGTCACACAGTTATAGTATTTATAACTTTTTCTTCCATCATCCATTCCAAGCTACTTTCCTTTGCCCTGAGCCAAGGCTTCAACTGTTCAGTGTTTTTATCTTGGATGGATTTAAACCCTCATTCCTTAAGGGTCCAAATACTCAAAGGTCCTACTTTTGTTGTTGTTGGTGCTGTTGTTATTTCTATTATTTGCTATAGTTTTCACTAACTTTTTACCATTCAACGTGAAAGTAAAAAGAGGAGGTTCAGGGGATTCCCCACGGTTCTAGACACAGCTCGGTTTACCTCCCTTACATAGGTAACCTCACTCCCCCTGAGTAACTAGGATCAGTCAACCCAACCAGTAGGTCAAACCCCTGCTTTTCCTAACCTACCCAGTAGGACATAGTGAGGACCAGTTGAGATAGTGTATGAATTCCGAGTACCAGGTGTGCAGCAGAGTTTCTACAAATGCAGGGCTCTCCCCTTGAGTTTTCCTTCAGATGACACTCTTATTTTACTGTAGGTCATTGTTGGGGGCCTTTTGAAAGGGGTTCCCAATAAATATCCTTCCTTGACTGTGTTTGAATAGTTTGAGAAATAATAATAATTAACCAAAACAGAGACCAACCTGAAGGATGTAGCTCTAACGATGAGCTAATTCCGCCTTCTAACTGAGCTCCAGGGTTCAGCAGGAGAGTTAGGCAGCTAGTCCCTGCAGCACAGGGCGTAACAGGGAGCCCGTGCTCCCCTGGGCAGCTGGATCCTAAGAGGACAGCAGAGATTGAGGTCAGAGCCAGGCATGCCCAGCTGATTTTTCCCAAATTTAACAATTGGGTAATTCAGTACACCTCCCCATTTCTTTCCCCCAGGAGAGTGGGAAGAGGGAAGGCTGAAGACGTGGTGTTTGCCTAGGGAAAATCCCTGTACAGGGTCTGCAGGGAGGGGCAGCTGACCATACTGTAGCAGTTATCAAGAAATATAGTTGGATAAGCCCCATTTAGTCACCTACGACCTCCGAGTTTGCAGGAGTGAATCCAATACATACCACCTCCCTGTAAAACATGGCCAGCCTGCCTTCCTGAGAGGAGGAACATGGGCAGCTCCTAGGAAAGATGAATACGTCAAGGCTCAGGTACTCCCGAGTCTGCAATCCTACCGAATGGGAATCTTGTTTCCCTTCAACTCTGTTTTGTCCAAGGTCAGATGAATTGTCTGTTCAATACTGTTTTCTAAAATCTTCATCCATTATACACAAAGCACTCTGTTGGGATAAAGTCCAGCTCTGGAGAGGAGTAAAATAAAACATAGATTTAATAGGAAAAAAAGTATGTATTTTTATGTGTCAATACTCAGAAAGGGTTGGATAGTTCATATGATAGGAACAAAATAAATACACATTATTGTGATGTTCTTTCTTTAAGTGCCCAAATCCCCGTATTTCTGCCAGGTGTGACAGCGCTTTTCATTTCAGCAATGAATACACAATGACACCACTTCTTAGCAATCCTAGACCAAAGAGAGGCTTATTTTCCCAGCTATGCATCTCTGCAAATGATCCCTTATTCTCAAATTTCCCCTCCCTTCCTCTCATCTAAAACATGGCCCATCCTGTTTTCCCAGGGTACCAGGATTGGAGAACTGCCTTCTTTTCACACAGTCTGAGGCCCTGATTTTAGTGACAATTATTTTGTGTCCTCTGAAGGAGGCCATCTGTTCAGCTTGGCGGGTGTGAGTGTCTCATTACCTGTCAAGATTTCTAAGTTGGCTCTTTTTATTGGATTAGAATCCATGCCTTTGATTCTTCAGGTCAGGTGGTATTGGTGCCAGTATCTTCTGGGGCTGAGGAGATGACTCCACTGGCTCTCTGGGGCCCCTCAGGAGATACTTGATTGGGGTCCAGATTATTTGGACAATGTTCACCTTCTGTCCCTATCAGTAGGGAGCTCATTCCTCACCATGTGATGAATGAATTGTAAATCACAGAATGTTGACATCATTTCTCAGTTATTTACTGTTTTCCAAATAAATAACAGGATGAAACAATGAAAGAAACAAGGTGACAAAGAAACCTGCTAAATAGGCTCATTATTTGCAAACCAAATTAACTTTTCCATAGACCACTAATGCCAGAATAGTTAATGATATAAAGAGATCCACCTCTCTGGGCTCAATTCACTTACCCTGATTAAAATTAGAAATAGAAGATAATTGCAAACCTTCCAATGAACTTATTGATCATTATAAATCCAATTATGGTCTTTTCTTCCCCGAAATGAGAAAACATGTTATAAACTAAGTCACTTTTCATATCTTCAGAACAAACTTCAGCCTAAGGCTAGTTTTCCAGGAGATAGAAGTACTTGGGGCAAGATCAAGGTGAGGGAACTAGTATTTATTGGAAACCTATTAGATATCAATTATTTTTAGAACACTCCTTCTTTTGGCTATCCCATGTGTGTGCTGCAATAAAACTTTATTTACAAAACCAGGCAGCTGTATCCACTCCTCAATAAGACATTGTTGTTTATTTTTATTGTGTTAAGAACACTTAATATGAGAACTACCCTCTTAGCAAATGTGTAAGTGCATAATACTTTCATCTGTAGGTGTTATGTCATACAGCAATCTCTAGGACTTATTCATCTTTTATAACTGAGACTCCATACCTATGGAACTGCAACTCTCAATTTCCCCCTCTCCACAGCTCCTGCCAACCACAATTCTACTCTCTGTTTCTGAGTTTGACTCTTTTGGATTCCACATATAAGTGAGAGCATGAAGTATTCATCTTTCTGTGTCTGGATTGTTTCACTTAGCACAGTGTCCTCCATGTTCACCCACATTGTTGCAAATGGCAGGATTTCCTTCTTTTTTCAAGGTTGAGTAGTATTTCATTGTGCATAAATTCCACATTTTCTTTATTCATTCATTCATTGATGGGCATTTTGTTTTCTTACCTTGATTATTGTGATATTCTTTGAGATCCTGCTTTCATTTCTTTTGGATTTCTGGATAATAAGGTATTTCTATTTTTGAGGAACCTTCTTACTATTTCCCATAGCAGCTGCACCATTTTATATTCCCACCAACAGAATACAAGGGTTCCAGTTTCTCTACATCCTCACCAACACTTACCTTTTTTCAAAAGAATTATATTCATTCTAACAAGTGTTAGCTGGTATCTCATTATGGTTTGATTTGCATTTCCTGATGATTAGCAATATTAAGTATCTTTGCATACATCTGTTGACCATTTTTATGTGCTCTTTGGAGAAATGTCTATTCAAGTTATTTGAAACCATGAAATTCCTAGAAGAAAACAGAGAAAAAGCTTCATGATATTAGTCTAGATGATAATTTCTTGGCTACAACACCAAAAGCACAAGAAACACAAGCAAACAATAGTCAAATGGGATTGCTTCAAACTGAAATGCTTCAGCATAGCAAAGGAAACAATCAACAAAGTGAAATGGCTACCTATGGAATGGGGAAGATATTTGCAATACTTCTGATAAGGGGTTAATCTCCAAAATATATAAGCAGCTCCTACAACTAATAGGAAAAAAGCAAATAATCCAATTTTGGTTATTTTTTCAAATTCACGTAGGTACCTATTGAGGCTAAGGTTAAAAGCTGCACTGTTTAGATGAGGAAAAAGGCAGTTGGAGAAGTTAACTAACATATCCAAAGTTACTCAGCATGGAGTCAGCAAACAAGCCCAGCTTATTCTGACTGCAAAGTGAGCAGTCATTTTGTCATGATACACATGCATGGACACACACACACACACACACACACACATGCACACAGTCACCAACATTGTAGTCTTTTGAGTGTATGAATCCGTTCAATATATACTAAATTCTTAAGATGTGCTGTGCCCTCTCCAAGACTTGAGGATAGTGCTCTAACAAAATTCCTGCTTTCATAAAGCCCCAATTCCAGTGGGGGAAGCTAAAATTAAAATAATAGCTAAAAAATACAATGAAAAATTTAGTTTCTGGTTGGACACAGAAAGAGCTTAGAAGTCACCACTCTTGTCCTCACAACAAGAAAAAAGCTGAACAAACTGAAAATCAAAAACCCTTACACCTACCAGATAATTGAGCTAGCTTGTCAAACCAACACCCTGAAATCTGGAGAAACCAGTGATTATGGAGAATATGGAAAATCATAGCAGAAGTTGTTGCTGGAGCATGGCAGGAACACTCTAAACTGAGATTGAAAAATTGCTGGAGATTATGCCTATACCATCTTGAGAGAGGAAAAACTCCTGTGGTTCCAGCCTTAGGGAAGCCACATATTTTTCCTGAGTTTTACCTCCAGAAACTCCACCAGGTTCGCAGGGTAAAGATCAGAGAAAAAATCCCTTGTGTTTACAGTAGGGAAGGGAAAACCCCAACTACAGCCCCCTCTAGTCTTCCTGACTCACCCAAGGGGAGTGACTGAGAAGCACTTGTGAAGGTTGCAGCCCAGAAACACAATCTCACAAAGGGGCTGAGACCTAATCACAGGACTAGTGAATACTCCTCCTTCTTATACATTTTACCACCACATCAATAGGGCCTCTAAATAACTACAGGAGATTATGGCTTAAATAAAATTTAAATCAGGGAGCACAGCTATCTCTGAAATATATCTCCATTCCAGCCACCCCCTTCTTTCCTTCCCCACTGCCTTGACTTTAATTTAGTTTCTCACTATTTCTTCCCCAAACTAGTGAAATATCTTCCTAATTGGTCTTCCTTCCCCAATATCTCCAGCCTATTGTCACCTTATAAGAATCTCTTTAAATAGTGGATCTGGTCACTGCTTGTGGTTTGCTCTTTGTCTGGTAGGACTGTAATGGGAAGCAAATTTACCTTAGTGGAGGAGCACATTAGCTCTGTGTTCAGAATGCCTTGGTTCAGATCTCGGCTCCATCTCTTACCAGCTGCACATTTGACCCAGGGCATGCTGCCCAGCCTATTTACTCAGATGGTGAGATTCCCCACCACTGCAACTAATGTATCATCTTTATACTATCATTTTTGCTCATTTGTCAATGGCCTCCTGCATACCAGGCACTGTTTCAGGGTGTTAGTGATGAGACAATAATTAAGCCAATCAAACCATCTGGATTATGATGGAATAAATATAGTGGGAATAAACTTGTCATCATAGGAAGAGAAACAAGGAGATGCAACCTAACACACAAGGCAGGAAAGTAGACCAGCAACCAGCACAGCCATGGGTTACAGCAAAGTATCTGTGGCATCCTCCCATCCAGCATCCAGGAGTTAAATTTCTCTGAGAAGGTCCACACAGCAGAAAAGCCTCCAAATGATCTTCACATTAAGGGCCATAGAGAAAAGTGAGTACATACAGCTCAGTGACTGCTCAGGGTCAGACAGTTCTGGGATAGGTCCAAGTGCTACAAATTACAAACTGTGGATGAGGATAAGTCATTTAAACCCCATGAGCTTTGCTTTTTCATGTCTAAGATGCAGATAGTAATGGTATCAGCCACATAGGATTGTTGCCAGAATTAAATAAGGTGTTGTCTGTAAAGACCTTAGCGTACTTTCCAGTGTGGGTGGAGTTCTCAGTAAATCCTGATTATTATTATCAGAGCTTACAGTCAGGACAAACCACTGGCTGGAATGGTTTGGGAGACCTTGTGAAGGTCCATCCACACAGCAGGCAGTAGCTAAAGCTGTTGGGAAATCACCACACCCTCTTGGCACTCACTTTTCCTACTTATCTATAACTGCCTACTGCAAATGCCTGTGACTCCTTTTCTGTAGCTTTCTCTGGCCATGGGAGAGTGCTCAGCCCACACATGGGCAGGCCAGAGGTGCCAGGGAGTTAGTGCCTCTGGAAGTGGTGTTCCGCTGATGATGAACAGGCATTCTTGGACAAATACCTCAGCTGCCTTGACCTTCAGTCAAAACAACTCTGAGGAATGTGCCACGCTGATGCTCAAAGGTTCCCAGCGGGCTTGAGCCCAGGTGCCCGCCTGGTAACCTGCTCATTTTAAAAAAAAAATTATTCATCATGACTATTTATGGGGTACAAAGCAAATTGTCACCACTCATGCCTAAGATGTGATGGCCAGATCCATACTGGCAGCGTACCCATTACAACAAATTGTGATTATACCCCATGTGCCCCACCCAATTGTTCTCCAAATTATCTCTGGCCCCTCTCCTCATCCCCCTTCCCCCACTCCACTTTGTGTCACTAGGTGTGCTCTGTCCCTCTGCAAGTCCAACGCACCACTGTGGTCTTGCTTTCCTTCCTTCTTTCTCTCCTAGCTTCCACCTATGAGTGAGGACGTGTGGAATTTATCCCTCTAGCTTGGAGAAACTTAGGTTGAGTGAAGTGACCTGCTCATTGGTGTGTCCATATGAGTCTCCTTTCTTTCATGTCTCACTTCATCTTTCTTACCCATGCTTCCTGGATCCCCTCCCAGATGGACAATTGTAACTCAAATCTTTGTCTGAGGATGTGCTTCTGAGGGAATTAAACCAAAAATATGAATATTTGATGATGGTAAGATTTTAAAAATAGTGGAAAGGAAATTCTAGTTGGTAATGGGGAAACTTTGAGGCAAAGAAATACAAAAATGAGTGATTGAGATGATATATTTGTGAGTTATTAATCAGCATTTTGTTCTCCTCGGACTGGTCCATTGTGGCATTCTGAGCAGATAGCCAGTGTCTTCATCTGTTCAGGGTCTCTCCAGAGCATCTTTTATAAAGGCACTAATCTCATCCATGTGACTTCTGCCCTCATGACCTAATCACCTCATAAAGGCCTTGGGCGTTTGGATTTCAACATATGAATTTTGAGGAAGCACAACCATTCAGACCATAGCAGCCTAGTCTCATTCTCCCATAGCTTAGAAAAGGATGTGCTATGGACTGAATGCTTATGTTTCCCCCAAATTCATCTGGTGAAGCCTTAACCTCCAGTGACTGTATTTGGAGGTAGGGTCTACAAGAAGGTAAATAAATTTAAATAAGTTCATAAGGGTGGGGCCCTTATCTGATAGGATTAGTGCCCCTGTAAGGAGAAACACCACAGAGTTCGCTTGCTCTCTCTCTCTGGGCACAGTCACCAAGGAAAGGACATGTGAGAACAAGTGAGAACACAGTGAGAAGGTGGCCATCTAAAATCCAGAAGCCCTCCCAAGAAAGTGAACTGGCCAGAACCTTGATCATGGACTTCCAGCCTCCAGAACAGTGGGAGAATAAATTTCTGTTGTCTGTGACACCCAGTTCATGGTATTTTGTTATGGCAGCCCTCACAGACTGACACAGGACGTGTGACAAGGCACAGGCAGAAGATGATTGCAAACAGCCCCTCATTTCAGTGCTTATTTTCCAGAAGGCTAAGTTCTTCAGGGGAAAGCCAGAGGGAGAGAGGGGGAGGCAGAGAAACTGTTGACTGGAATTTCCTTTAAGACCGAGAAGAAGACAGAATAGGCAGATCCTGAACATATCAGATCTATGAACTTAGGGGTACTCAGGGAGTGGCAAGACCTTAAAGAAATCGCTGTGAGTTGCACCAAGGGAGTCCAGCCTAAGACACAACCAGGATTTCTGTGCCTCACTGAGGTAGATGCCACATGGCCTCCCTGCTTTAAAGACTTTGTAGTCTGAGGCACAAAGATGTCACTAACAATCGTAATTAGAGCCCTGTTTCCCCTTTTCTGGGTACCAAGTAAGCCTCCAACATTCTTTGGAAACCTTCAAAGGAGAATGACTATCAATAAGAAAGGATACTTTCATCAGTTTGTGAATAGGGACTGAAAGTCAGATTTAACATGATTTAAAGGAAAAATAGATATTCTTGTAGACTGAGTTTGTGTAGTAAGATACTTACAACTGCTGTTTTGAGTCAGACCAAATATGTTTCAAGAGATAGTTTGGAACACTGATGTGCCAAAGCCCATTTTCAGCATTTGACCAACCCCAGGGAGTTGTTCTATAATCAGCCCCACTTTATAACTGCTCTCCTGGCTGTGTCCCCAGACCTGTTGTCCAAATTCTAGACATGACATTTAATGTTCAGTTCAGCCTGGAGGGGATGCAAATGAAGCCATTCTACATCCTGCATAGGATGCCTGGATTAAACCCTGCTTTCCCTGATGGGCAAGGTTCTCCTTCTGAAGACTCTTGCAGGGTCTGCAGACTGTCAGGGAGCAAGGATGAGCAGGTAAAGGGAAAGGACACGACATCCTTCTCTGAGATGAGAATCTCCAAGTGCAGCAGAATTTGACTCTGAAGACCAGAAGTCAAACTACCAAAATGAAGTGGGTGAAGCAACCCATCATGTGGAGATGGCTTCTTTGGGAGCACTCCCACATCCTCCAATACAAGGTGTGCTAGATTGAGAGGACGCTCTGCTCTTTCTGCCATTCATTGAGGAGCAGTTTGAGAGGCAGGGTGGAATCAGTGGTGGGAAAAGTCTCAGAAGCTACATACAGCTAGGGTCCTGAGTTCAAATCCTGCCCTGGTGTTTCAGCTACCCTAGTAATTAACAGGAATACATAGCTTGTTAAGTCTTTATAAGAATTAAATGAAATATGGAAGATGCAGGCAATGTATCAACTTTAAAGGACAGATGTTACGTGTTATACCTTATAGAAATGGTGGTGGTGATGATAATTTAACTTCTTCAATCAATGTGAATAAAATAATAGTAATATTCCCATACTGCTTACTATTGCCAGAAAATATATCATGTTCTAAAAGCCTTACATATGTTAACTCATCTAATACCCACACTAACTCTAAATGGTAGTTACTTTTATTAACTCTGTTTTATAGAACAGGAAACAGAGACACAGCACAGTTAAGTCACTTGTCCAAAGTTACACAGCTTGCAAGTAGTAGGGCTTGAATTTAAACCAGATCATATGTCTGTTCCTGGTGATCTTAGTTTTACCAATGAGCTGGGCTGCTTTTCTGAACTCTTTTTTTTCTTTTTAATTATTATTATCCTTATTTTTACATTCTAAGATGATGTTGCAGAGCAGTGGGAGGGGGAAAGGGAAAGTTGGGGTTGGGGGAACATGGCTGAGGCCCATGATACCCCTCCCACTCCAGTTTGGAAGCCTGGGGGGGGGTTCTGTAGGCAGCTCAGTTGTAGCTGGGCTGGATGTGGATGTCAGAGGGGTGTGGCTGAGGCCCTTGGGGCCCCCCACCCCCTGGCTCGGGAGCCCAGGGGTCTTCTGGCTCTTCTAGGTTTTATAGGTGTTCTTTGTTCGTGTTAAACTTTTACTGGTTCATATCAGAACTTTGTCTCTGATCTGTGTGTGTTTGCTTTCAGTTCTGTGTTGGTTTATTAGCTGACCCTACCACTTAAACTCTGCACTAGAATTAATTTGTTGTCCTTGCTTATGTTTAAAATGGGGGAACTTCTTGTGGGGTCTAGCTCTTGAGCCCTGTGGTTGAGCTAAATTGCTGCTTTGCTGCTGATTCTCTGGGGGACGGCTTTTTATACAGCTCAGGTTTTAACTGTTGATCTTCTAAGCACTTTAGGTCTTGTGAGGTCTGGTACACCTGGGTTGTGTGGAAACTGTGGTATAAAACTATAGGTCTGAGTCTTTTCAGCAAACTGCACCCCTGCAGATCTATACTCCTGACCAGTCTCCACTAAGGGGACCTGTGCTGACTGGAGGGCAGATCAGCTATCCGTGCTGTGCCCCAGTGTTCCCGTGGTGGGCTTGTCTCTTCCACCCCCCGTTCCTCCACCACCTCAACCCCCTGCCCCCCCCCATACTCTAAACCCTTCCCATGGTACAGGCCATGCTCCAGTCCCTTGCAATGACTCACCTGCCCCTGAGTGGCTCCTTTTTTTCAGTTGTCTCTGGCCTCTCCCTCCTATGTGGGTCCATGGGAACCCTGTCAGTGGTCTTGCTGGCCTGGGAGCCACCAAAGCCCTCATCTGCCTTGAAGTCTCCAAGCAAATTCACCCAAAAGGCACAGCTGCAGTTTTGCCAGCTCTTGTTCCATGTGCTCACCAGGGCCAGCTTTGAAATAGCTGGGTGGGGCTCAAAATGATTGGAGCGGTACCTTCTTTCTCTCACTGTGGCTTCTCCCACATTCATAAGCTCTGTAGGTCTCTCCTGCTCTTCCCCTGAGCTCTAGTGGCCCCAGCTTGCAAGTCTTTCCTTTTTTAATAGTTGCAAATTGGTCGATTGTGGGAGAGAGTGACACTGGGGACTGTCTATTCCACCATCCTGATTCTCCCCGAACCACTTTTCTGAAATCTTGTCTCCAGTTATTCTTCCATCTCACTCTGCTTTCCATTCCTTCTTCATGTTTTTATTTCATTTGTCCAGTTGTTCTCCTAAAAATCATTCAGGGAAAGTCTTATCAGTGCACGCACAGGTCTAGGACCCCTGTGCCCAGTGTGGTGGTGACAATGAGACACCCTTGCTTTCTAAACCCCTCAGAGGCATGACAAGATCTATGTGAACATGACTTTGCATGTATGTAATGGTTAATTTTATGTGTTATATTGGCTGGGCTGCAGTTGCCAGATATTTGGTCAAACATTATGTTCTGTTTATACGGAAGTGTTTTTTGGATGAGATTAGCATTTAAATCCGTGGATGTTGAGAAAAAATGATGACCCTCCATAATGTGGGTGAGGCTTATCCAATCAGTTGAAGTCCTGAATAGAACAAAGACTGACCTTCTCTGGGCAAGAAGGAATTCTGCCAAGAGATGACCTTTGGACCTAGGCTGCAACCCTTCCCTGGGTCTCCAGCCTGCTGGTCTGCCCTGTGGCTAAGCCTCCACCGTTATGTGAGACTATTCCTTAAATCAGCCAATTTCTCTCTCTCTTTCTCTCAGACACACACACACATATACATCCTATTGGTTTTGTTTCTCTGTAGAACCATGCTAATACAATATGACATTTTTGTAATTAGAGGGCCAATGTAGAACTAACATAAAATTTTCTTTGATTTTGGTGCAGAAAAAGAAATGGGAAGACACATGGCGTTCACAGATTTTTGCTCTCTCTCAAAAGAATATTCATCCCAATGGTTTCCCATTTCAAGCACAACTACAAAATTTTGGATTTTCTTTAAGTGACTCTCTCACCTGCTGGTGCAGTACAGACAATGGCAAGAAAACGATGGGATGTGTGGGGTGGGGATAGTTTGACTTGGAGGAGACGTCAGTTCTCTTACACCAAGAGTTTCAGTGTTGGTAAAGGCAGCGGCTCTTCCTCCTGCCAGCATCAATACCCTGAAGTTGCCTCGAAGCTCAGTTCCCACACTTGCCAATTCTGCCTTCTGCTTGGCATCTGGTATGGGCTAATGAGGGCCATGTGAAGGGCACTGCAACTGAGGATGTGCCAATACCCAAAGGGATCATATTTAGCAAATCCAGAAATGCTTACTGAGTAACCTCATCCTGCCTGGTGATGCTTCTGAAATTTTGCTCAGCCTGGTGGTTCATTCTTGGCACAGTGAAGAATGATGGTCGCAGCAGAAGGACAAGAAACAGGGAAACGGAGTGTCAGGGAAGCAAGGCCCAAAGGGCTTCAATAAAGGGGAGAGGCAGAAACACCTCAGGAAAGCTTCCCTTGGATTTAGCAATAGCTGAGATAAAGTCAGTTCCCTGGAGGTTGGAACAACATCGTTTTCAGAAAATTGCAAAAGGAATAGGAGGTGAATAAGTGAAGAAAAAATATGGGTTGGTCTTTCCATAATCTTAGCAATAGAATAACTGAGAGTCAAGGGTCTCTCTCTCTCTCTCTTTCTCTAGCTCCCCTTCTGCTCTCTGTCTTTCTCTGCCTCTCTCCCTCCTTTCCTCTCTCTCTTTTCCCCCACCCCTCTTTTTGTTCTTTGTTTTAGACATGGAGGAGCTCCTGGAGCATATATTTCCATACTGAGAAGAAAAGGCTGTTATCAAGTGTCAGGGAAGAATGCAAGGAACCCGCAGCAGATAGTGATGGCACTCCACCCAGATCCCCTCAAATTCCTTTTATACTTATGTATTTGTTTGCTTGTTTGTTGGTTTGTTTGCTTATTTAGTGCACCCTCAAAGTTTCTCAGGTCTTCTTTGGCTTCTAATCCCAGCACCTCTGGCTTTTCTTGGGAGGACTGCCCTTAGCTACCTGAAGAAACAGGTAACAGGAAGGGCCTGGGAACGTATTCCTCTTGGACAGCCCTTGACCAATAGCAGACAGGTGCATGCATATGTAAACCCAATTTCCTTGCTTTGGTAGAAAAAACTTACAGGCACACTTCAAGGTTAAGAGTTTGGGACAAGGCTGGAGCCAATCCTCGGAGAGACTTTGTCTGAGTTCTTGGTCTTGCTGCCTTCCTCTCCTTTCTCTTCCTGCTATGAGACCTTCTTTATGATTCTCTGCTTCCAGATCTTTCTCAATAAATCACTTGTTAATGAATCCTCACTTTAGGGTCAAATTCTGAGGATCCCCACCTAAAATGTATACTTTTGAGTCGGGTCTTAAACAACCAACTCAATAAGAGGAGTTCAGAAAGAAGATTATTTTTGACAGAGTAATTATTAGGACCACGTGGCAAGTGATGGGAAAATACCGAGACAAAAAGGGCAACGAGACCACTGGGGTGGGCATGAAGGTGAAGGCAGGATGAGCAAACTTGAGGAGCATTTATCCTGGTGAAGAAAACAGACATGGCAGTGAAAGAACCAAAATCCAAAGTGTCTTTTGTCTTTTCCTTTTGGATACGAGTAGGGGGAGTAGGACTGGATTTGGGTACACAGGTTAGCAGAATTTCTTTGTCTATCTCTGTACCCTAGTCCCACAGGAAAGGTGTGGTCTTGCCATCAGTAAGATCTGTGCTGAGCACCTACTAAGCGCCTGCAGTATGTTGTGGTCCACACCCTGAGCAGGGCAGTGTGGCATGTGTTCTCCAGGAGCTTAGATACCTGCAATAGAGGATAGTAAGAGGCCCACCAGTCATAGGATCATGGCAGAGTGGGATTCAGAGAGCGGGTGGATAACTGCTTGAGGACTTGGAGAAATGTCTCTTTTCCCTCGGGGATTACATAAGTGTTGACTCTCTATTGGGCATTTTAGAGGTAGAGTGAAGGGGCTGGGGAGGGAAAGTTAGAAGGCACCTCAGGCATAGCCAACAGCCCAAGACTCCAGAGCGTGTTGATCAGGGGAGCATAAATGAGTCCAGAATGGCCCCAAACACTCTGAGTGTGGGTGAATAGTGGTCGAAGAGACAGTGAGTTGTACATGTGCCCTTGCTAATGGGTTTGAACTTTATTAAGACACAGAAAGTGAATGGATTGTAATAGCAGAGAAATGTTTAGATCTTCTTTGTGCCTTATGCAGGTGACTGGCAACAAGAGTGACAAAGAAAGTAATTGCCAGCCTCACCTCCAGCAACACAGGTGAGCTTCCTCCTTGCATTATCTCAACTGGGCTGGGAACTCACAATAGGTATCTATTTCTGATCAAAAAAATTCTATATTTCTATATGATTGCAATTCTAAGCAACTGTACCAACTTTGTCCCCTGAAGGTATTCATGTACAGCTTATTTTTCTGTCATTTTATTTGGTAAATTGCCCTGTGATACTGATATATACACCCATGTGGTGTCTTTTATTTATTTATTTTTCTATTTTTATTTTTTGGTGTTACTTTGCAATTTTTTTGAGTAACTGTCTTGCAAAGCTAATAATTAGCATGCAATTAAATACAATAGCAATCAACAGAGGAAGATGCCTCCTATAATTTGCTGCAATCTTGCCTGGGCCCTGTATCCCTTTTATTGTCTGATAACTGAAGCCTAGGTTGCAAAACATTCAATTATGAGCAGTCTCAATATTGAGGAAATACCTGGAAACAAAATCAAACTAATTAGGGCTGTCTTGGTTCTTTTGCTGTCTACAGAGAAGGGGCATCAGCAGGTGGCAAAATATGCACATTGACCCAAAGTCTGATGGAGCCGCTAATGAAGGCAACCTGGCCAAACAACCTTGGAAATAATAAAGGGAAGTTCTTTGTAGCAGCTCTTTGCCTTACTGTTAAAATATTTGCTTAGGAGAGAAATAATATATTTCCAGACGAGGTTAATGTGGCAAACATAGTTCCAAGGGCAGTGCTAATCATTTGGTGCAAGAGGCAGCCAGGAGTCATTTGTTAAAGTTTGTTTTGTGCCAAGCACTTTATGAATATTGTTCCTAATTCTCACAATAATCCTGCCAGTGGGTCTATTATCCTCATTATGCAATTGAAAAAAGAAAAAAAGACTCAGGAAATTTAGTAGAAACTTATTATGGTAGAAGGATCAAGAAGAAAAGAAGAAAGGGGGCATTTTAGATTTTCTGAGAAAGGACATACATAATGGGGAAAGGCATTTTACTATTATAATAGGAAATAATGTTTTGCAAATAAAAAAATGGTTTTAACACAAATACAAGCAAGCAAAACTGGGCTCAGTCTCCCCTTCCTACATTGCCAGTGAAAGATAGATCAAGTATTCTGTGGGTCAGGGTTTATTCAGGTACAGAGGACACCTGTGTATGACTCTAGGCCCAGGAGAGGTTTAGGAAAGTGAGGGTCCCATGATGTGCAAGTATATCAAATGATACATGAGCTGGAAAGGACTAAGAAACACTGTGTTACACCAGAGATCCTTGCACAAAGTTGCAATGACAGAAACACGTTTATCAATTAAACAATCATCAGTTATGATTACGTAAATCAATGGAGTACCTATGAGTAGCTACTATGTGCCTGTCATTGATGATGAGACATAATAGTAAACAACACAGAGTTCCTGCCCTACTCATCCTCTATTGGGGGAGCAGATAATAAGTAATAAATGATGACAACAGGAGATAAATTGTATAAAGAAAAACATGAAGCAAAGAAGGGAGATAAAAGTGAGGGTAAAGGCCGAGCCCGTGGCGCACTTGGTAGAGTGCTGCGCTGGCAGCGCGGCCACGCTCCCGCCGCGGGTTCGGATCCTATGTAGGACTGACCGGTGCACTCACTGGCTGAGTGCCGGTCACGAAAAAACGACAAAAAAAAAAAAAAAAAGTGAGGGTGAGGTGAGACCAGGGAGTTCCAAGTGTGAACAGGTGGGTTGACATAAACATGGTGGATGCTTGAAGAAGTAATATTTGACACAAGACCTAAGTGAAGTAGGAGCTCTGCAGAGAAAGTTTCTTTTTTTTTTTTTTATTGCTTATCAATATTCATGAGATACAAAGCTGATCATCACCCCTCGGGTCCAAGATATGAAGGCCAGATTCATGCTGGCAGCATACCCATTACCACAAATAGTGTTTGTACCCTGTGACCCACACCCAGTTAGCCCTAACCTCCTTCCCCCTCTCCCTTTCCCACCCACTCCACTTTGTAGCCCAAGGAATGTTCTCTCCCTCTGCAAGTCCAATGCACTAATATGTTCTTTCCTTCCTTATCTCTTAGCTCCCACGTAGGAGTGAGTATATGTGGCATTTGTCCATTTGTGCTTTGCTTATTTCACTCAATATAAGTTTCTCCAGGCTCATCCATGTTGTTACAAATGGAAGAATTTCATTCTTTTTTATGGCTGAGTAGTATTCCATGGTGTATATATACCATAAGGAACGCTCCTGCACTGCTGGTGGGACTGTAAATTAGTACAACCACTATGGAAAATGGTATGGAGTTTTCTCAAACAACTACAGATAGATCTTCCGTACAATCCAGCAATCCTACTTCTGGGTATATACCTAGAGGAATGAAAATCATCATGTAGAAGGGATACCTGCACTCCCATGTTCATTGCAGAGAAAGGTTCTCAGGGAGTCATGCCTGGCCAGTGTGGCTTCCAGTTATGAAGGGAGGGAAATAATTGTATGAGAAGCAGCAGGAACCAGAAAATGTAAGGTCCTGTGACCATGGGAAGGACTTTGAATTATAAGCTTATCAATATGTAGTAGTAATAACAAACACTTATGTTTCGGACAACAGAACTTCCCTTTGGGTGAGTACTTCCCATGGATAGCTTCAATAAATTCTCCCAACAGCTCTGCTTTACACATGAGGAAACAGGATTAGTTCAAGGTCCTATAACTGGTAAATTGGGGAATCTGGATTTGAACATAGGCAGTGGGGCTCCCTAGCCTTTTCTTGTGATAGCTGCACTACAGTACCACTATAAGTAATTTTTGCAATAAAATAGAATCCCAGGGAAGTAAATGAGTAATTGAGGAACTACTTTACTTTGCAGGACTTAAGATTTTACAGGTCAGCTGTATGTGTACTTTGTCCATCTTCATGCTAAGAGATTAATTTGTTAATTACTGCACTGGTGCAAATCAATAATGACATTTTAAGAAAGTGCCATGTTTAAAGTTTAGGTTATTGAACCATATTAATTTGACAAGTCCTTAACTGAGGGGTTTGGGAATTAACTCTGAGTCAGATACAATTTTCCAGCATGGCTTGGTACTGATTCCAATGAGATCCAGTCACTGTCGTTTAAAATGCTAACACAGTATAGGAATGAATATCTCTGCCAAGAGCTTCCTAAAGGCTAGAATGAAATAAATACCACAAATATTGTAGAGGAAAAAGCACACACACATTGCCTTAAGGGGACTTAGGTCTTAATCCTGCCTCCATCCATTACTAACAATATAATTGCAGAGAAGGTATGTAGTCTCATGTATTTCAGTTTTCTCACCAACAAGATGAAGATTACATACCTACCTTGGAAGATTTTGGGGGAAAAATAAAGGAAACTTAATGACTGTCACCAGTGTGAGTGGCCCAAGGTCTAAAAGATGACGTTCTCACCACAGCCTGGAGTGGGAATGGAGCAGGACTGGCCCATCAGTGGGGACAAATTTTGAGGGCCTGGAACTAAGAAGTACCAGTTACTGTAGGAAGGACAGGAGGTGAATTGTAGGTGAAATTATAGATTCAAACATCAGAGATCCTACGCATCAATCCAAAATGGCCCAGACAAGATCAAGACTTGATTAAAGACTAGAATCAGGGACTAGTACAGAAGCATCAAGCAAAGACAAGAGCAAGGAGTGGGAGCAGGCCTGACACTGGGTCCAGAACACAATTCACTTGGTAGCTGGAGACATGAGTGGCCAGGTGCCTGGCCTGTCTTTCAAGCTTCTAAGCATCTGTGAGCCATGCCCTACCCTGCAGTCAGTGCTGTTCTAGTGACCACTGCAGACCGAGCGAAGAACAAAGCAGACACGGTCCTGACTCTCAATGGCCTTAAGTCATCTCTAGGGAGTAGAAGGTAAGCACACACACAAAGGAATTTTTTTAAAAAAAACAATAATATATTGTGTTATATTAAGGAACATGAAAATAAAATGAGGAAGTTGTTTAGTAAGTGACTGCGAAGTTACTTTAGATAGCATGGTCACAGAAGGCCTCTTTACTTCCCTGGTTTTATTTTGAAAATTTCAAAATTGTACAGATTGGAAGAATAGAACACATGTATGCCACTCATGCAGATTCACAAATGTTCACATTTTTGTCACACTTGTCTTTCCTTTGCTGAACCATTTAAAATTAAAATGCAGGTGTCATAACACTTTAAATATTTCAGCATTTAACTTGAAAGAGCAAAGTGCTTCTTCTATCCATTTCAATATCATTGTCATACTTAAGAAATTTAACATTTATTCAATAATATCAGATAGTGCTAGATTTTTGCTCTTGGGGGCCATATAGTAAACATTTTGTGCTTTGTGGGCCAAGATGCAAAATGAAAGATACTAGGTACAGTCGTGTGCCACATAACCACTTTTCAGTCAACAGCAAACTACAAGTACGACAGTTGTCCCATAAGATTATAACAGAGCTGAAAAATTCCTATTGCCTAGTGACGTCACAGCATATAATGTCAATGTTGTGGCACAATTACCTTATTTGTTTTATAAATTTAGCATAGCCTAAGTGTTCAGTGTTTATAAAGTCCCCAGTAGTGTACAGTAATGTCCTAGGCCTTCACATTCACTCACAACTCACTCACTCACTCACTCAGAGCGACTTCCAGTCTTGAAATCTTAATTTATGGTAAATGTCCTATATAGGTTTATCAGTTTTTATCCTTTATACTGTATTTTTGCTGTCCCTTTTCCACGTTTAGATATGTTTAGATACACAAATACCACTGTGTTATAATTGCCTACTATATTCAATACAGTAACATGCTGTGCAGGTTTGTAACCTAGGAGCAATAGGTTTGTACCATGTAGCCTGGTGTGCAGGAGACTCTACTATCTAGATTTGTGCAAGCACACTCTGAGATTTCCATACAAGGACAAAACTGCCCAATGATGTGTTTCTGAGAACATAATCCTGTTATTAAGTGACTCCAATTTATATAACAAAAGGAAAAACAAATTGCCAAAATGTTATATTGATGAAATTAAAATGTAATAATAATTAATTACATATTTTTTTTTTCTAATACAGTTCTACAAATGAGAATAATGGAATGTTTTGTATGGAGGGGATAACATTTCACTAATCAGGATTCAAAGTTTATGTTCCACATTATCAAGTCAATTGTAAATGTTCACCTCCAAATGCTGCTCTGTACAGTAAACTTTTTACATATTTCATTTTTGAAAATGTCTTTTTACAGTTAGGCACTGCCAAATATTTATACCAATCCATGAGCACATGATTGAACATATCATTTCGAAGGCACTTTTTAGATTCTTTTCTTTATGTGCCTTTTTAATATGTCACTTAGTACAGATTAATCACTTTCAATTGTAGGTTAGGTGGGAACTCCTCAATTGTACATTTAAATAGTCATGGAAATACAGAAACTTCCTTTGCACTTGTGTTGAGGTCTGAAAAACATTTCTGGAACTGTAGTGTGAGCTGCAAAAAATCTATCTGTGGCAAATCTGTGGCAGGGTGGATGGAGATAGCTCTTGTTTTAATTTCTACTATTGGGGGAAGTACAAAAAAAGCAGGTAAACATTATTTGTGATTTAAATATCATAAGTTGTCATTGAAATGACTTTACCATCATGGTGTAAATTTAGATATCACTGTTTCACCTCAAGATTTTATGCTGATTTCATTATAAAACATTATCATGCCTACTGCAAAATCTAACTTCAAAATCCATTCCATATTATGTAATCATGGTTGAGAGTGACTTTTCTTGTTTAGAAAAATTTCAATCTTGGCCCTGAGCTCAAAAATATAGTAATAAAACTTTAAGTCATTGGACTACTGTGTGGTAGAAAAATTTAAGATATTCAGCCTTTATCACTGACAAAAACAAAATCACAGAGCTGATCATTGGATGGTTTAAGAAGTCCGGGAAAGCAAGTGAAGTTCAGTGTTGACATTATGAGTTCAGCAACACATGGAAGGTGTAAATGCTTTTCACAAGTTACCTACTGATGAATAATACAATGAATAATCCAATCATAGGCATCAAATATTTACATTTTCAAAAGCTCTATAAATATTTCCAACTAAACCATTTTCTACTTCACACATACTTTTACCACCATCAGGTGTAACAAACCTTAGCAGATTCCACTTCAGGTTTTACTGAATTAGGGTTTTTCCTACTTTGAAAATATTCTCACCTGTAGTTTGTACATACAGACTAGTGATAGAGGCTAATTCTTCAGCATTTAAAATTCAGCATTGACTCCTGAAATAAACAACTAATGAGCAGTATTAGTAGCATCTGTAGACACATCAGGAACCAAGACAATTACCTGCAAGTATTTGCTGAGTATTTTTTTTTTCCCTCAATTCTGCTGTCCACTCTTCTCAGCAAAGGCTAGTAGCCTAAACTTTAACTGAAGGTTAGTAAATGTTTTTTTGTTTCTTATCTAATAAATGAGCTACTCAAAATTTGCTTTGTTTGGACCTCATTTTCATGTATTATTTTTGTGATGAAATGTTGTTGTCTGATACTCAGTTTTTAATGTTCTGATTTTTCTGACTGTTGCTTTCCTGTGAGCTGGTAATATTGTGATGGAGGATTGGCCTGGTAATGTTGATGTATATTGCATTATTTGAGCATGGGTATAGTGTCATTACATAAGAAACACAATGTTTTCACAACTAAATTAATGGCAAAATAGTCCACAGTCCACTATGCTGCCTTAACAGTGCAGCATTTCAAGTCCACTTTTCTCTTCTTGCCTTATTTTGACAAGATGGGTATGTGCTGGAGATAATAAAATAAAATAGTATGGTGATACACCCAGAACTCAAATCCCTGTTGAGGTATAACTGTTTCAGTGAAGTGAATTGTGTGCCAAGTTGGAGTATGAAGAGATAAGAGCACCACATACAGTCTCCATGCCAATGGCTCACCACCGGCTGGTAGCTTGAAAGTAGCTGTAGACACTTCGTAGGTCAATGAGCATGGCTGTGTTCTCATAAGCTTTATGTATGAACCCTGGAATTTGATTGACATATAATTTTCATGTATCACAACATATTATTCTTTTGATTTTTTTTAGCCACTTCAAAATGTAAAAAAATCATTTTTAGTTTATGAGCCATAAAAAACGAGGTTGCAGGCTGGATTTCCCCCATGGTTTTGTCAAATCCTCATCTAGAGATATCTCCTGCTTTTTGGGGGCCTTTCTTTCTTGTGTTCTTTCATTCTGACTTCCTTCCAGACTTGCTTCCTTCCTTTCTTCCTTTGTTCATTCATTTCATCCTTACTTGCTTATTTTCTCCTTTCTTTCTTTTGCTTTGTTGGGGGCAGAAGTTTCTTCTACTGTTTTTTTTTTTTTTTCTTTTCACTTTGAAACAATCTCAAACTAACATAAAGGTTGTAAGGCAGTATGAAGGATATTTCTTCCTTTAACTAGTTGATGAGAAGTTGCTGGTATCGCTCATCATCACTGGATGTTTTATCCAACCAAGAAGGACATTCTCCAAATAGCCACAATACCAATACTCAAATCAAAGAATTAACATGGATACATTAGCACCATCTAATCCTCTTGGTTAACTCAGTTTCTGCCATGTTTCTTCACTATGAAGCCACTTGTTTTTTCCTTGGAAATTAATAAATAATATTGCAGAGAGTTACTTTGAGACTGTTCAATTTCTTACCAAACTTTTATTTTATTCATTTATATATTTCTACTAGTATGTACTCATGCTTTTCTATTTTATTCAATGGGTTATAATATTTTCCTATTATTGTTATTTTGGTGCTTGATTTTTTCCAGTTTTGGTCAGTGGGATCCCAATCAGTGGTGTCCCTTTCCTTTGACATGTCCTCATCATTCTTTGAGCATTTCCTGACTTTCTCACACAACGAGATCTTTCACATTCATCTTGTACTTTCCTTGCTTTAGTCCTGTAATCACATATTTTTCAACAATCATTCCTTTCAGATATTGGGAAGCCAAAATCTGGGTGCTGGATGTTCTTATTGCTATTGTGGCAGGCCCTCCTGGGGACAGATCTAGGGACCCCAGATCTCCTCAGTGGATGGAGCTAAAGAATATGTGTGAAAATGAATGGATGGAAAAAGAGATCTCATACAATTTGAAACCAAAAAAAAAAAAAAAAAAGAACAGGAGTAGCTGTACTTATATTAAGTAAAATAGACTTTAAGCCAAGGAAATTTTTAAAAAATGAAAAAGATACGGAAGGTCATTGTATAATGATAAAAGAATCAATTAAACAAGAGGGTATAAAAATTCACATACACACCTAATACTGGAGAACTGAGACATATAAAGCGATTATTAATAAATCTAATGAGAAAAATAGGCTACAACACAGTAATAGTTGGGGACTTTAATACTCCACTTTCATTGAAGGACAGATCATGTAAACAGAAATTTAACCAATAAACATCAGAGTTATCTCCACTGTAGACCCATTGAACCTATCAGACATTTATAAAACATTTCACCTAACAGCTGCAGAACACATCTTATCTCAGCAGCATATGGAACATTCTCTGAAATAGATCACATGTTAGGTCACAAAACAAGTCTCAACAAATTCAAATAAAAATGGAAATCATATTAACTCTCTTGTCTGACCACAATGGAATAAAATTAGAAGTCACTAACAGCAGGGACATTGGAAACTGTTCAAATACATGAAAATTAAACAACATGCACCTAATAAACAAGTGAGAAAAAGAAGAAATCAAAAAGGGAATTAAAAAATTTCTGGAGACAAATGAAATTGAAAACAACACACCAGAACATGTGGGTTACAACAAAAGCAGTTCTAAGAGGAAAGTTTATAGCAATAAATGCATACATCAAAAAAGAAAGACTTAGAATGAACAACTTAACATTATACCTCAAGAAACTAGAAACACAACAACAAACCAAACCAGAAATTAGTAGAAGGAGAGAAATAACAAAGATCAGAGCAGAAATAAATGAATTAGAGATTTAAAAAGCAATATAAAACATCAATGAAACAAAGAGGTAGTGTTTCAAAAAGATAAACAAAATCAATAAACCTTTAGCTAGACTGATGAAGAAAAAAGAGAGAAGACTCAAATAAAATCATAAATTAAAAAGGACAGATAACAGCCGATACCACAGAAATAATAAAGATCATAATAGACTGTTATGAACAACTATTGTTAACAAACTGGAAAAGCTAGAAGAAATGGATAAAATTCTTGTCACATACAACTTAACAGTATTGAATCATGAAGAACTAGAAAACCTAAACAGACCTTGAATGAGTAATGAGATTGAAGTAGGAATAGTGTCTTAACAAAAAAAAAAAAAAGAAGAAGAAGAAGAAGAAAAGGAAAAAATAAAGGTCCAGATAGCTTCATTGCTGAATTCTACCAAACATTTAAAGAACTAAAGCAATTCTTCTCAAACTCTTCAAAAAAATAAAAAATAAATAAATAAATGAAGAGTAGGAAATAATTACAAACTCCCTCATTCTACCAGTCCAACATTACTCTCATACCATAACAGAAAAGAAAACGACAGACCAATATCCCTAATGAACATAGAAGTGAAAATTTTCAATGAAATACTAGCAAACACAATCTAACAGAACATTAAAAAGATCATTCACCGTGATCAAGTGGGATTCACCGCAGGAATGCAAGGATGGTTCAACATATGTGAATTGATAAATGCGATACCTAACATCAACAGAATGAAGGAACAAAAAATAATGATCATTTCAATAGATGTAGAAAAAGCATTTGATAAAATAAAACCCCTCCATGATAAAAATAACTCAACAAATTAGGTATAGAAGGAATGTACTTCATTATTGTGACACAGCGATGGCCCTATACAACAAAACCACAGCCTATATACTGAATGGACAAAAGTTGGAGGATCTAAAACAGGGCAAGGATGCCCACTTTCCCCACTCTTATTTAACATAGTACTGGAAGTTCTAGCCAGTGCAATATGGCAAGAGAAAGCAATAAAGAGCATCCGAATTGGAAAGGAGGAAGTTGAACTATCCATATTTACAGATGACATAATCATATACATAGAAAATCCTGAAGACTCTATGAAAAAGTTACAAGAACTAATAAATGAATACAGTAAAGTGGAAGGATACAAAGTTAACACATAAAAATCAATTGTGTTCCTATACTCCAATGATAAAAGATCTGAAGAAGAAATCAAGAAAGTAATCTCCTTCACAATAGCTACCAAAAAATGAAATACCTAGGAGTGAATTTAATCAAGAAGGTGATAGACATATGTAATGATCTATAAAACATTGGTGAAAGAAATGTAAGAAGATATAGATACATCACACATTGTACACAGGTATTGATATTCAACTCTGTACACCACAGATATGTCTAATCAATTATTTTTCAATAAAAAATAATAGTTGCAAAAAATGAAGAAGATACAAATAAATAGAAATATATCAGTGTTTATGGGTTGGAAGAATTTATATTGTGAAAATATACTTACTACCCAAAGCAATCTACAGGTTCAACACAATCCCTATGAAAATACCATTTACATAATACACAGAAATAGAAAAAGCAATCTTAATATGTATAGAACCACAAAAGACTCTGTGTGGCCAAAACAATCCTAAACAAAAAGAGCAAAATTTGAGGCATGACACTATCTGACATCAAAATATACTATAAATATATAGTAACCAAAACAGCATGGTAGTGGCATAAAAACAGACAAATAGATCAATGGAAAATAATAATGCTGTAGATTGGATACCCCCCATGGTAACTGTTGAGGGTGGGAAATTCTATTATGGTAATTGGAATATGGGGCCTTTAAGAGGTGGTTAGATTGTAGGACCATACCATAGTGAATGGATTAATAACGATGGTCAGGAGTGTGGTTCTGAGAGGTTTAAAATAAGGGTGCATGAGGGGCTCTCTCTCTTTCTTTCTCTCTGCTCAGCCCTTTCTGCCATATGAGACCCCTGGGTCACTGTTGTCCCCCTAGGGAAAACCCTCACCAGATGTGCTCACTGGACTTTGGACTTTGAACTTCCCAGCCTCTGAAACTGTAAGCAATGAACTTAATTTTCTTATAAATTATCCAGTTCCATGTATTTTGTTATAAGCAACAGAAACAGACTAATTGAAATCGAAAATTTGCAGCCAACTGATTTTCAACAAAGGTGCCAAAAATACACACTGAGGAAAGGATAGCTACCCTCTTCAATAGATGGTGCTGGGAAAACTGGATATCCCCATGCAGAAGACTGAATCTAGACCCCTATCTCTCACCAAACACAAAAATCAACTCAAAATGGATAAAGGTCTAAATTGAAGACCCCAAATTATGAAAGGAGAAGAAGTAAACATAGAGGGAATATTACATGAAATTAAAGTGAGAAGTACTCTTTTGAAAAATAATACAAAGGCAGGCACAGAAAACTAAGCAAAAATGTACAAATGGACTACATCAGACTAAAAAGCTTCTGCACTGCAATAGACACAGTCAACGAAGTGAAGAGACAGCCTACAGAATGGTTGAAAGTGTTTGCAAACTACACATCAGAGAAGAGGCTAATATGCATAATATATAAGAAACTCAAACAACTCAACAGCAGAAAACCAAAATGATCCAATTTAAAAAATGAGCAAAAGTTCTAAACACATTTCTTGAAAGAAGACATAAAAATGGCCAACAGACACATGAAAAAAATCATGTGTGAAAAATCAGTAATCATCAGGGAGATGAAAACTAAAACCTCAATGAGATATTGTCTCATTTAAGTTAGTATGGCTAGTGTCAAAAAGAAAGAAAATAACAAATGCTGGCAAGGATATGGAGAAAAGGGAATTTTCCTACATTGTTGGTGGGAATATAAATTAATACAGCCATTGTGGGAAACAGTATGGAGGTTTCTCAGAGAACCAAAAACAGTGCTACGTCATCATCCAGCAATCCCATTACTAGGTATATACCCAAAGGAAATGAAATCAATATATTGGAGAGATATCTACACTCCCATTTTCATTGCAATGTTATTCACAACAGCCAAGAGATGGAACCAACATAAATTCCCATCAATGGATGAATGGATTAAAAAACTGAAAAACAAACAAAAATCACACTGAAATTCTATTCAGCTCCAAAAACATGAAATTCTGTCATTTGCAGAAACATAGGTGGAACTGGAGACCCTGTTAAGTGAAGTAAGCCAGGCACAGCAAAACAAATACCACATGATCTCACTCATATGTAAAATCAAGTAAAAAAGAAAAAAGAAAAAGTGGTTCTCATAGAGGTAGAGAGTAGAATAATGGATACCAAAGGCCAGGAGGGGAGGGAGCAAGGGGGAAGGGAAGTGATGGATTAACATGTGCAATACCATGCTATCTACCCTAAGTGAATTAATGCACAGTACATGCATGTATTGAAACAATACACTGTACCCCACAAATATGTACATCATAAAATTTAAATATATTTGTTGCATGCCTACATGTATGAATGATATGTAGACTTGTCATGCCCTCCCTGACCATATTATTTTTCTTCTTGCAAACTCCAACTCATCTTTCATGAGGATTTATGGGTCTTCTCTTCTGCAACTCTTCCATGCTGATCCCACATTGAACTATTTAGGCAGAATAAACCCCTGCAGTTCTCAGTGTGACTTCCATTTTCATATTTTGTTATAACACTGGCCACACTGTGTACAAATTGAGTGTTTCATTGTCACTGACTTTCGTTATCTGTAAGGTCAGAGACCATATATCCAGATCTAGATCAAGCAGAGATATATTTATTTTCTAGATGAAGGATTCTTTTGTAAAGTTCTTACGGGCAAAGGACATTTCAGCCTGTGAATGAAATGTCACAGCCATAGTGGAGAGTGATTTAAGGAGCCATTACTCAGAAACCTATTTTGTTTTTGTTTGTTTTGTTTTTGAAACACATAGTGGGTTTACTCAGTTTTGGAATACTGTTGTTACACAGAGTCAGAGTTAAAGGATATGCCATTTAAGCTAAAGTATGACATATTTTACAGTTAAATATTGAAATAGGCAAACTGACATAAAACTGTTTATAAAATACTTCATTCTTATTAAACATTACTGCTATGTTTAACATTGAAATTTACACAGAATAAGCAGAGATTCAGAAGAACAAAAAATGAAAAACAATTGATCTAAAACCAAAAGTTACATGCTATACAATTCCCATAGAAATTGTTCTATGAAGTTACACTGGGTTGGATTTTTCTCTAACTTATCAATGTTTTTATATACAACAAAATAAGAAGAAAACCTATTTCCTAAATAATTAGCTGGATTTTCACTTAGAACTCTATTGTATTTATAAATAAGAACATTTTTATTTCCAAAATAGTTTTACAAAACTATCCTTAGAATATTTACTATGCATGAGGGTACTTCAGAAAGTTCATGGAAAGATTCATATTATCTCTTAATTCTACTTTTCCACAGCTCTTTTTTTTTGTGGGGGTCAGGGCACAAAGCAAGTCTTAATACATTTAAAAAGACTAACAGGATAGAAAATATTTCTTCTGACCACAATAACAAAAGAAAATTGAGAAAATTCACAAATGTGTGGAAATTAAATGACACTCTCCTACATAAACAATGGGTAAAGGAAAAAAGGAAAAATCACAGGGAAATTAGAGAGTACTTTCAGACAAAAATCAAAGTACAACATATCAAAATATATAGGATGCAGGCCTCATGTAGTGCCTAGAGGAAAATTTGTTCTTGTAAACACCTATATTAAAAATAGAAAAATTTCAAATAAATAATGTAAACTTCTACCTTAAGAAAATAGAAAAAGAAGAGTAAACTAAACCAAAAGCAAATACAAGTAGGAAATATCAAGATTACAACAGAATACGTGAAATAGGGAACTAAAAAGCAATAGATAAAATCAACAAAACCAGAAGTTGACTCTTAAAAAAAATCAACAAAATTTGCAAAACTTTCTCTAGACAGACTAAGAAAAAAGAGAAAAGATTGATAGATAACACAGGGACATTATTGCATCGTCATTATGGTTTTTTTGTGGTGATAAAATGTAGTTTCTTTCTCTTTCTCATTTTTTGTTCTACCAGTGGGTTTCCTTCTTTCTTGTGTGTTCACAGTAGTGATTATCATTTTTCAGATTCCAGATGCAAGTCTTCCTTGAGGATTTCTTGTAGGGCTGGTCATGTGGTGGTGAACTCCCACAGTTTTTGCCTGTCTGGAAATTACACTATTTTTTCCTCATTTCTGAAGGATAGCCTTTCAGAATATACTGTTTTTGGTTGTCATTTTTTTTCTTTTCTTTTAGTATTTTGAATATATTATCCCATTTTCTTCTGGCTTGTAGAGTTTCTGTTGAGGAGCCTGAAGTTAGTCTGATAAGGGCTCCCTTAAAAATGACTTGATGATTTCTCTTGCTTATTTTAAGGCTCTTTCTTTATCTTTCAGCTTTGCCAGTTTGACTATAATGCATGCTGGAGAGGGGACTCTTGGGTTGAGTCTGTGGATCCTTGAGCTTCCAGGATCTGAGGATTGGTGTCTCTTCCTATAACTGGGAAGTTTTCTGTTATTATCTCATTGAATAGGTTTTCCATGCCTTTTCCTTTCCCCTTCCCTTCTGGAAAACCCATGATTCAAATGCTTGTGTGCTGAAGGTTGTCTGCTAGCTCTCTTAGATTTTCTTCGTTTTCCAAAATTCTTCTTTTTTCCTCTTTTTTTTGGGGGGGGGGTCTGCCTTGGTTATTCAAAAAGACTATCTTCAAGATCAGAAATTCATTCTTCTGCTTGTTCTAGCCTGCTGCTTAAGCTATCAGTTATGTTTTTATTTCATTGAGTGAATCTTTTAGTTCCATGAGCTCTGCTTCATTCTTTTATAAAGTATTAAACTCTTGGTAAGCTCCCTCCTTCATCTTCTGGATTTTGTTTGTTTGTTTGTTTCATGATATTGTCTGAGTTTTCTCATATCTCAGTGAGTTTCCTTAAGACTGTTGCTTAGAATTTCCTTTCAGTCATTTCAAGGGTTTCCTGCTCTAGACGGTCTGGTATTTGAGAATTACTGTATTCTTGTAATGGCGTCATATATTCTTGGATTTTTGTATTTCTAGTAACTCTATGTTGATGTCTGGTCATCTGGTACAGCAATTGCTTCTTCTATTATTCTGGAGTGAGATTTAAGGAGAGAGATATCTTCTTCTTTTTCCGGACTCTGCTTAGTGACTCTCCTTATGTCAATGCAGTTGAGTGCCTGGCAGGCTGCCTGCATGGTGGCTGTGGCTACTGCTGTCACATTGAGCTGCTTTTGAAGCAGCTGTCCTTTTGCCAGTGGCTGTGGTGGGCCACTCACACAGACGTGGTCTTTTTGGTGTGTTCTCTTGCCTGCTTCTGGGCAGGGGATGCTGCCCTCAGTTCCTGCCTAGGATCCTGGGTGTGCTCTCTTGCCTGCTTCCAGGCAGAGAGGGCTGCCCTCAGAAACCTATTTCTTAACCTAGGTTCATCCCCTAATTTGTAGCGTGAATGTGGGAGCAAAATCTTGCCCTTACTTAAACTCGTTTTTCTCACATTCAAAATAATTAATATCTGTCAACAAATAGTGTTTCCTTTTATCCAGGCACTGTTATATTGGAAGTGCATATCTTGTTCAATCCTCACAACAATCTTTGGGAATAGATACAATTTTTCTTTTATATTACAAATAATGAAAGAGACAAAGAAAGATTCAATAACTTGCTCATTGTCACACAGCCACCAGTAAGTGGTGGCAGTCAATAAACCTAGTCAGTATGGGATCAGAGCTGGTGTTCCTAAGCATTATGCTATTCGAGAATTGCAGTAACAATCTGCAGATTTCCTTTCCACTCTGGCATTCCATATTGCGCTAACACTAGCAATGGAAAGGCAGCTCATGGGGAGGTGGATGTCATCAGGATAAGGATAGAACAGAACGTATGGACTTACGGATAACCATTCACATGGATAATTGTATTAGGAATGAATAAGGAACTGTTTCAAACACCATTCTATTGCTGATGTTGAGAATTGAGAGATGTACTAAAATAATACAAATACAAGGCTACTTCAAAAAGTTCATGGAAACATTTGTATTATCTTTTAATTCTATTTTTCCATGAACTTTATGAAGTATCATCATATGTTCGAAATGTACAGTTTGATTTCATATACCGTAATCCAGTACACCCAAAATGAACTTAGTCTTTATTTTATTTTTTGTCAGGGGTTGATGGTGTGGCTGGCCAGTATAGGTGTCTGAACCTGTGACCTTGGTGTTATAACGCTGCACTCTAACCAATTGAGCTAACTGGTCAGCCTGAAATAAACTTAGCAAAGAAGCATAATAAAATACCAATATGAGACTAAGACGCCCATCAAACACAAACATTTTCATAATGGTTGATGTAATAATTTAACAGTAGTAAAATGAAACAAGAAACAAAAATACACAGAAACTATTGTCCATTTGATGTTCATATTAGGAATATAAAGTATCACTGCAGGGTCTGTCAGACACTTCAAGCTAGTCCCAAACATAAAGGATAATGTGGTGGTTGGCTTTTCATGATTTCTCATCCTTGCTGTCAGCCTACAACTTGATAAAATGGAATAATTCCAGGTTTATTAGCATCAAGGAGCACTTAGGTCTCCCATGAGAGACAGGTAAAAAGCACAGTGGGGCAAGGTCTTTTAAAGGCCTCCAGTTGCTAATGGCAGGTGTGGGAATCCATATGGGCTCAAGTGACAGGAGACTGGGAGCAGGGGCAGTGAACCTGGCCATTTTCTACCTTGCAGACACTGGATTTCTAAAAGCCAACTCACACACACCTGTCACATAAAGCTATTCTCAAATTCAGAGGGGTGATTTACTACACAGGGGCTGAGTCCTGAGGACTTTTGTGCACAATGTAAAATGGTCCATAGCTGAGGGAGCACCCTTTTCTTCTAATTTGTTGGCTTTATGAGAAAATGGAAAAGTTTGTATACGTACACACTGAGAGGCAGAGTCAAAGAAACCACCAAATTGAGGGAAGGGAGGAAAGAAGTCGTATCTATAAGCAGCTACTATGATTTAAGTGTTCACATTATTTCTTTGAAATAACCAAACAACCTCATGAGCTGAACATATTATTCTCCTCTTACAAATACTCAAGATTTAGAGAACTTAAATGACTGACCAAGTTAACACAGCAGAAAGGCAAAAATCCATCTCCAGTGTGTCTGACCCCAAAGCCCATACCTGTTTCGTAACATGATGCTGTTTCCCACTGAGATGTGTCAAAGGCAGGCTGTTTTCTCTTTTACATAGGTCTACATTGTCTGCATTCAGGTGTTAATTATCCCTTGACCCAGATTTGTAAGCCAGCTCTCATTCTTCAGCAGGGTCTGAGGGATTGCTGTTTAATTCAGAGTGTCCTGTGTAGTAAACACCCTGAACTGTGAGAGACCAAGAAGCAGAAATTGCAGTGGGGGACATTCCAGTTAAAGCCCAGAAAAACAGTGCAGAAAAAGACATAAATTATGTGGTGGGTCTGTTTCACAGGATTTCCCAGTCTTGTCCATCTTTGCTTCCCTTTAGCATATAATGAATGTCTGAAAAAAGTGTCCCATTGGGTGAGGAATTGAACTGGATAACCTCAGAGTTCCTCCCAAGAATACACACACGGAAATCAGAATTTTCCTAGGAAATGCATGGAGATTATATCTTGGCAGACAGTATTTCTTATCAGCCTCTCCATTAACACTGACCACACCTAGATATCTTTGCAGCCCTGTGCATACACAGGTCCTTGGGCTCAGATGTTTATTATCAAGAGGATGTGGATTAAGCAGAGAACTTCATTTTCATGGCAGCAGCATGAGAATATTTACATTGGTTGAAGATCAAGGCACTGACCATCTGGAACTCATCCATCCCCTTCCTTCTAGAAGAAGTTTCAATGTTGGCTGCAGGCAGGGAGGCTGCTTTGGACAGGTTTATTTATCCAACACAGTGCTGTGTTTTTCTTTTTTTCAGCAACTGGCCAGTACAGGGATTGAATTCTGGACCTTGGTGTTATCAGTACCACCCTCTCACCGCTGAGATAACTAGACAGCTAACGGCGCTGTGTTTTTGACAAAAGGTCTTTGATTAACACTGGGTGCTACTTATTTGTCCTTGAATTCATCTTCTCCTATTAGGCCATAAGTCCTTTGAGAGAAAGGACTCTGAGGGTCTATAATCTTCCACAATCTCCTGACATTTAGGGTACTTGGTCATCATTTATTGGATGCATAACTGAGCCTCATCTTTAATCTCCATGAAAGCAGGGACTGGATCACCTTGTAGGACACTAAAGTCTAGTGCCTAACCAGATTGTTTTAGTCTGTTTTGTGTTGCTATAACAGAACTATCTGAGACTGGATAATTCACAAAGGAAAGAGGTTTATTCAGCTTACGATTCTGGTACAGCTGCATCTGACACGGGCCTCAGGCTGCTTCTACTCATGGCAGAAAGTGGCAGACAGCTGGTGGGTACAAGCAGATCACATGGCGAGAGGAAGCAAGAGACAGACAGAGAGGAGGTGCCAGGGTCCTTTAAACAATCAGCTCTCGTGGGAACTAATAGAGTGAGATCTCATTCACTATCCCCCCTTGCCCAGGGAGAGCATGAATCCATTCATGAGGGATCCGCCCCCATGACTCAATCACTTTCCAGCACTGCCACATTGGAGATCAAATTTCCACATGAGTTTTGGAGGGGACAACACATCCAAACTCCATCACAGGTACTGAGAATAGCGTAGGTGCTTCAAAATTCATGTTGAGTGAATGCACGCAAGCATTAATATGCTTTCAGTGGATGGATTCTTACTTATGTTTTTCTTTTAAAACACCAGATAAAGGAGGCTATAAAATATATTGAACACTCACTGTGTGCTAAGCATTATGATAAAGTCTTAACAAATGTTATTTTATGGGAATTTGTGTGTTTATTTTCATATGAAGAAAACAAAACTTTCCCAAGGCCGCATAGCTAGCAAATGTTAGAGCCGGGATTCAAATCTAGCAGTGCCTGAGCTGACAATTACAATCAAGGGTTGTTTTGGTTTGGTTTGTTTTTCTCATTGTGCCTTTTCACATCTCTACAATTTTTGAAGTTCCCAAAGTAGAAAAGTGTGACCTGGGAGAATATGGAAGAAAGAATATATAATTCAATTTAGAGGGATGTTAGGGACTTACTGGTCAACTGGGCTAGAAAGAATTCACAAACACAAAGGCGAGGCTAGAGGTTTCAGTTAGGAAAGATCCACAGTCACTAGAAAGACAGAGAAGACAATTTAAGGTTGCCTAGACTATCACTTCAAAGAAAACTGAGCCACTAACCAGTCCGTCTGGGAATAGACACAATCTTTCTACCCATATCAAGACATTCATATTATAGTCTCAACCAATTTATTTCCTGAATGGAAAAATCCAGACGTTCATTCATTCATTGACTCAACATGTCTTGAGCACTCACTAAATCCAAGACTCTGTGCTACACTCTGGAGATGCAGAGTTGCCCAAGGCATGATCCCTCCCTCCGAGACTTTCATAGGAAAGTTACAACGAGTCAATGAGCAGTCAGGAGTCCAGGTTTATAGTTAGATCACCCACAAATGGCTACGACCCTTGGAGATGTGCCTCAAAAGGCTGAAATGAACAGAAATCATATACGGAAAATAAAGGGAAAGGGTCAGATCCCTGAACCAGGCTAAGCCAAATCACCATCATAAATAGTAAAAATCTTGATTCACTACTTTCCTGGGATATTAAGAGCTGTTTTAAGGAAGACAGGGGAAGAATAAACTTCTCTATCCAATTCCCCTTAATATCCCTGGGCCCCACAGTTCTCACCCTGCCTCGTATAACAGTTGGGGATAATTCACTCTGTTCTCGGAGTGTCTAGCATGCAGTGGGGATGAGAGCCAGGACTCAAGAGCACAAGACACCTGACTCCTACAGGTGTGCTCTCGACATCAGTGAAGATGAATGGGAGATTCTTGGCAAACGGCAGCAGGGTGAAAGTGTAGGTTGTGGGCATGTCAGCCGGGGTTCCCAAATCAAAGGATATTGATAAAGAAGCTCTCAGCTTGTGAATGCTTCCACACAAAAATAAAGTTGGCTTTTCGAGCAATTCCCACATTAGCCATGAGACTTGGGAATATAAATAGATGCAGAAAACATGATGTACCCAGTCATTGTGGTCTGAAGGGCTGGTAAGCATGGACATTCTTTCCAATTTTCTATGAAAGAAAATGACAGTTGACCATATCAGGTTAGGCCAAAAACAATTTGTAAAGTAGATTAAGATTCTGCTGTCTTCTGGTCATTGCTTATCAGAGAGGCGGGTGGGCTATCTGTGCTCAGAAGGCTAGCGTGACATTCTCTAATCTGCTCCCAGCCAGTGATTTTGAAGGAGAAACTGTGGCCAAGTCACCATAAACTTTGTTTAAAACAGTCACTGCCCGTTGCTATGGAAATTCTGGTAGTTTCTAGGGACTTGAAGGCCAACCAACTTACTAAAGCATGATGCAAATGGCTTCTGTCTTACAAAAGCCTTTTTAAATTATCAGACTTGTTTTTGCATCAGTGATCCCAGACAGAATCTTCCAATTTGCGATGTCGTCAGAACAAATTCCCAAGGAATATAACATTTGAGATTTCCTATAGGGTTACAAAAGAAGGCTGGTTTTCTCCTTTTGTCTCCTGAAAGGGAGACAAAACAACACAAACCTCTTGCTGCAGTCAGCTGGACCATCTGAGTCTGTGGATCTTCCTTTAGAATTCGGTGAGACCCAGCCAGCTTTGAATGCCAGCTCTGCTCTGTTCTAATGATACAACCTTGAGAAAATGGCTTTATTTCTCCAAGCCTCAGTTTTCCTGTGCTCCAAATTGAAATGATTTAAAAACCCATCTCAACGTGCCATTATGCAGCTTATATAAGATCACACCTGCAAATGTCCACTACAAAGTGCATGCTAGTCACCCTCCACCTTAACTTCCTCTAAGCTTCTAGTCCCAAGCTGTAGATGTTTATAAGAAATACTATAATGAGATTCTAGAATACAACTCTCACCTCATTAACATATTCATTCTTCAACATCTTGCTCCAAAGTTACTTTATTTCAGTAGTTCTTTCCTACCCTTCCTCTGGAAAGTGAATTGCTGCTTGTCCTGTGCTTTGATTGTAACTTTATATCTGTTATAATACACATCACATTATTTAATAATCACTCATTCACATGCTCATTTACTTAACATAGATTTATTCAGTACCTCTTACATCCCAGGACCTGGGACTACGTGAAGTAAGAACAAGATGTTCCTTCCCTTGTGGAACTGACAATCTGTTTCTCCCACAGGGCTTGAACAAGAACCATGCAATGCACCTGTGTTACAATTGTCCAACACAGTGTCTGAATTAAATTCCTTTTGAAAACTCATGGACAATAGTGCTGCTATAATACACTGGAGCCCCTAGGGAGTGTGGTTGAAAATCAAGGCCAGCCCCAGTTCCCCTTTTGCTAGTATCTGTGAATGTCCCAGGGTCCCCTCTTCCTTATTTACGGATGGGAGGCAAAAGAATAGGATGCAGGTGTAAGGTATCAGGAGACTCAGAGACATGCAAGGGAATATGACCTCTATTCCCCAGATTGGAAACATATAAAAACTGTCAGAAATGTGCTAAAATTTCCCCCCTTAAAAAAATACAAAACAAAACAGAAAAACTTTAAAAGGCAATACAAACAGAAAAATATAAGAAGGGCTTGCAGGCTCTTCCCGGTTGTTATAGACTGAATGTTTGCATCCCTCCACATTCATCTGTTGAAATCCTTTTCCTCAATATGATGGCATTAAGAGGTGGGGTCTTTGAGAGCTGATTCAGTCCTGAGGATGGAGTCCTCAGGAATGGGATTAGTGCCCTTATAAAGAGAAACATGAGAGAGATAATTTTCTCTTGGCCATGTGAGGCTAAATCAAGAAGGCAGCTACCTGCCAGCCAGGAAGAGGGTCCCCACGAGAAACTGCATTTGCCAGCACCTTCATTTTGGACTTCTAAGTCTCCAGAATGGTGAGAAATAACTGTGTGTTGTTTTTGCCACCAAATCCATGGTGTTGTATTACAGCAGCCTGAACTAAGACATCAGCTCTACCACTTACAGTTGGTTGACCCATGATGTGCAAACTGGGATGCATTATTTAATTTCCCTGTGTCTCTTGCCTCATCTATAACTCATGGTTTAATAATATCATGTCCCTCATAGAAGGTAAGTTACTTAGAGCAGTGTCTGGCACTAAGCAAGTGCTCAAAATTATTACATTATTATAATTTCAATTTTTTAAATATAGAAATCAAATCTTTTACTACACTATCAAGCCCAAGTAGTCTGTGCTACCCTTCTCACCTCCCACCTAAAAAAACACATTTGTGATAGTATTTTATTTCTTCTGTCTGAATATGGGCACAAACACATCCTTTTTACTCTAAAGAGAAAGCTTCTTGTGACTTTGCAAGGACATGAACTCAGAAGCAGGTAACATCCTAGCAGAAAAAAATCAACTCAAAATGGATTAGAGACCTAAATATAAGGCCTGAAACTTTAAAACTCCTAGAAGACAACATAGGAGAAATGCTCCAGGATTTAGGACTGGGCAATGACTTTATGAATAACAACCCAAAAGCACAGGCAACAAAAGAAAAAATAAACAAATGGGATTATATCAAACTAAAAAGCTGCTGCACCACAAAGGAAGCAATCAATAAAGTGAAAAGACATCCTACAGAATGGGAGAAAATATTTGCAAAATATGCACCTGACAAGGGGTTAATATCTAGAATATACAAAGAGCTCAGACAACTTTACAACAGAAAAAACAACCCAATTAAAGAAATGGGCAAAGGAGCTGAATAGACATTTCTCAAAGGAAGTCATACAAATGGCCAATCAGTATATAACAGGTATATGAAAAAATACTCAACATCACTAATTACCAGGGAAATGCAAATCAAAACCTTTCTGAGATATCACCTCACCCCAATCAGACTGGCTATTATAAAAAAGGCAGAGAATAAATAACAAACGCTGGTGAGGATGTGGAGAGAAAGGAACCCTCCTGCACTGTTGGTGGGACTGTAAATTAATACAGCCATTGTGCAGAACAGCACGGAAGTCCCTTAAACAACTACAGACAGAACTTCCATATGATCCAGCAATCCCACTCCTGGGGATATATCCAGAGGGTTTGAAAACATCAGGTCGAAGGCATACCTGCACTCCCATGTTTACTGCAGCTCTATTTACAATAGCTAGGTGATGGAACCAACCTAAATGTCCATCGATGGATGACTGGATTAGGAAATTGTGGTATACATACACAGTGGAATACTACTCAGCCATAAAAAAGAATGAAATTCTACCATTTGCAGCAGCATAGAGGAGCCTGGAGAAAATTATCCTAAGTGAAACAACCCAGGTACAGAAAGAGAAATACAGCATCTTCTCACTTGTAACTAGGAGCTGAGTCCATAAATAAACAAATGAACAATAAGGAGAGACAGAGAGAAAGAAAGAAACAACAATCACAGTAATACATTGAACTTTTAGAAAACTAGAGGTGGAAAAAGGAAGGGGAGGGGGACAGGGAGGGGGGCTAATGAGCAATTGGTCAATGGACACAAAGAATGATTGTGTATTGTAGTGATGAATAAGCTAACTGTACTGATCTAACCACCACACATTGTACACAATTATTGAAAATCAACATTGTACCCCACATGTATGTATAATACAAGATGAAAAAATAAATTAAATTGAAAAAAACAAAAAAAAAAAAGAAAGAAAGAAAGAGCCAAAATGAGAGGTAGGAAACCATTGGCTGCTAACTCCCTGTGTGACGTTGTGTAAATTGCTCTGCGTCTCAAGAGTCTCAGTGTGTTCAAGTGTAAAATCAGGGACTTGGGCAGGGGTGGAAGAATACAGAGAGCCACAGGCCCTTTGCTTCTCCTCCCATTGGGAGGTGGAGTCTTTTCCCTGCTCTTCCTTCTCGGCTATTCCCAGCAAATTGCTGGGCCAATGAAGTACAGGAAAAGTGACTTCTTAGGACTTCTGAGTCATGATCACCTAAGACCTTGCAGCTTCCACCTAGGATTCTGCAAACTTGGCCATCATGGTGATGGGAAGTCTGTGCACCTTGGGAAGAGAACTGCATGGGAAGGAACAGAGGCCTCAGCCTAGCTCCCAGCCAAGGAATGTGGATTTTCTAGTGCCAGTAAGTCCTCTCCAGTGGATGCCTTGTAGAGCAGGATGAGCCACTTCTCATCTCTACCCCCAGCCCTGCCCAAAATGCATATTCAGGATACTGTCGTTTAAGCCACTACATCTTGGGGTGGTTTGTTGCACCAAAGAGTGGACCAGAATAAGAGGGTAATTTACATATCCTTCCCTCCTCACCTCCACATACTCATCTCCTGCTCACTCCTGAGTTTCCCATGAACTGGGTTTATGATGGGACTATTCAAACAGGTCATCAGGGATTACCTCTCCGTCAAATGCTTAGCCTTTTCCTCAGCTCTTATCCTTTTCTAAGATGCTGTAGTTTCTGACATTGTTGACAATTCCTTCCCTATACAGGCCATCAACAAAGCATCTACCATGTGTCAAACATAATGGTCTATTCTTAGTGCTTAGAATGTAGAAACAACAGAACAGCTCTTGGCCCCAGAAATCCAGAGTTTTGTAAGGGAGATAGATAAGCATACAGGCAAATGTGACTGACAGCTTAGCATTATGTGAAGAGGTTTCAGGATACTGGGGGGACCCAGGGTAGGGACCTTAGCTCAGCAGAGTCAGAGCAGGAGCAGCAAGCCTCTTTGTGAGGGCATGATGCTTCCAAGCAGTGCTGAGGATGAGCAGGGACTAGCTGGGGTTGGGAGGAGGAGCTCTTCATGCAGAGGCACAGAGAGCTTCAAAGAGATCTCCCTTTAGCTTCTCAATGCTGGACTCTCCTGGTTTTCCACCTAACTCCCTTACTGACACTTTGACTTCTTTTGCTTTTCCTGCCCCTCTCAAATTTGTCCATGGTCAGACTGACCTGCCCTCTCCTTCAGATTGCTCCAGAGCAGCTGGCTTTCTTAGCCACGTCTCTACCCTCAAACTCTTCCTGAGAGTCAGCTGTCAATTCCTTTCTTGGACATTTAAAAGCAAGATTTCTGTGATACCTTAAAATAAACCAATTGCATGATGTAGCTTTCGTATTTTGTTCATGGATTTGTCGTTGTATCAGTCACACTCTTGCAGACAAGCAGCCACAGTTCTCCAACTCCACCATGCTCTCCTGCTGCTTACCAACTCCCCCTGCACAAGCCCTGTCTCCCTGCTCCCAGTCAGCAGCTTTCATAGCTTGTTCCTCTGTTATGCCATCTGTATTCTGCATTAAGCCCCCCACAGAAGCCCTTTCCAGTCCCTAACTATTCAGGGTCACGATCTTGATCACCACCACCACCATCACCTCCAGAATGTTTCCTACGATGTTTGGCTTTAACATTCCCAGTCCATTGCCAAACTTGTGTGAACCTGCAGTATTTCCCCAGTGCCTGCTTAGAGTGTCATCGAAAGCTTGCTACAGTCTGCTTTTCATTCTTGTCTCTTTCTCCTTTTTCTCATTTCCTGTTACAGGATTGAAGATCCTTGAAGCAAAGGCTGGTGATCGGAATCATCATAACCTGATTTTAGTATTGGCTTTGCCAGTAATTACTATGTGACCATGAACAAGTTATTTAAACTCACTGAACTGTGATGTTTTGTTTTGTTTGTTTGTTTTCTCTGGAGTAGAGGTCAGCAAGCTATGGCCCATGAGTTATCCAGCCCACCATCCAGTTTTGCAAATAAAGTATTTTTGGAATACAACAATGTCTATTAATTTACCTATTACCTCTGGCTGCTTTTGCACTACAACAGAGTTGAATTGTTGTGACAAAGACTGTCTGACACACAAAGCCTAAGATATTTACTATCTGGCCCTTTACAAAAAATAAAGTTTAACTCATGATCTATAGAATGATCCCTGATGTTTCTGTAACCTCTAATATTTCATGATTGAAAGTAACTTTATCTATAATAAAAAAAATTGTATACATAAACACCAGTGGGAAAATTAAGCTGTCTAATCCTTTGTGTATTGCCATTTACAGGCTAGAGAAGTTCATATAGATCTCTTCATCTCTATGTATACCAATTTCTCCATTTTTTAAATGATACTACCACCTACCTCATACAGCTGTTATGAGATTTAAAGGTAAAAATACTTGTAGAATCATAGAACAACATCCCCAGCACAGGAAAGGTATTCCATAAATGATACTTCCTTGAATCTTCCCAATTATGTAATCCTAATCTGGAAGTAGAGCAGAGACGCAATGTCTTTCTTACGTGACTGGTCTTGAGATGAACTCCCACCACATCAACATAAACACTCCACGGCCACACATACCTTTGCATCTGTCCTCCCTTCCTGCCTTCGCATCATGTTGCCTCTCCAGGCATGGAGGCAAACACAATCTGCTTGCATAATTAAAGGGTCTGTGAAGGGTCAGGTCACTTGGAGCAGGTGCTGCGCTGGAGTGTGCAGGCTGATAATTATCTCGAGGTGCATCAAGAAGAGCAGAACTCTGTTGTGAAGGGAAAACCAGAGCTTACTGTTGGATTGTCTTTGTTTTCTTCTTATGCTGTTCTAGAAAGAGAATCTTCTACCACATTCTAAGAGTCAGTGGAATGTTTAAAATAGAATGTCCCTTCCAAAGAGTAAATAAAGCAGCCATGAAAACATACTGCTTAGGTCACTTGCTTTGGGGAGAAACAGTTAAAGGACACCCTCAGCTGGTACGTTCTGGATCCTCTACCATGTTTGTGCCAAAGCCACACTTCCCTAGGGCTGCTCACAGTGGGGACTCAAGTGCTGGCTTGTGGAAAGTGGAATGCCTCCAATGGGTAACATTGTCTGGAAGACCCCATTAGCTTAGGTTAAATGTTAGCAGACCAGAGCTACAGTGTGAGATACTCCTGATGCAATCTTATGTCTGTTCCCTTTCTCTTCATTGGTGTCAGACCCTGCATCACAGTCTGAAGGCTCTTCCCGACCACTTTGCTTTCTTTCCTTGATGCTTCACAAGTGTTTCCACCAATAGATATATTGATCTTGTCTTGGCATCCATTTCTCAGGGAACTTGAACTAACAAGTAAATCAAGAATGGTATAAGAAAGCAGGTAGTGATATGGGACTGGTGACTGCCTAGGGCACAATCTGGCTGGCTAGGAGCATGACATCCTTAGAAGTACGTGGGCACAGGCAGTCCCTGGCACAAAGTGGCAGCCCAGTGGCCAAATGTTGTATTGGGAATGACTTGGAACAATGTCCTGGTGGAGGGATCCTACTTGCAGATGTGAGGTTTCAGGTATTGGAAAGATATGAGGTAAACGATGTTTATAAAGACAGTGGAATCAGCTGGTGTATGGATCAGCTAAGCTGTATGGATGACCTACTGAGGAATAATAAAGAAGCTATTAACAAACAGTTAAAGGCTCAGTGTAGAGCCAAGGGAGCTCTTTGGTAGCTTATAAAGAGGCTCTTATTTCCTGAACTGGAAGAGCAGATTCCGAACTTAATAGTCACAGAGTTCCATAAAAAGTTAATTGTTTAGCCACGACAGATCTGTTATGCTAGGATCAGAGCCCTGGATGCAAAAACCTTGGTCCTTAAAATGTGAAATCGGGACATGTCAGTGAATGCCCAGGGGATAGATGTTCAGAACCCTCTGAACCTCACAGCTTAGGGGCACCCTGGCCTGTCATTTTCTAGTGAGAGCTAGCACTTCTGCCAGGCTGAACTATGCTGCAGAGAGCACTTCCTCACAGGGTAGGTGCCACCGACCCCCAGTGGATGTCCCCACCTCCTTCCCCTGCTACCAGATTGATACTTAGGTTTGAATCCTAGCACAAATCAACTGGGACATACTCAGGCTATATGGGAGGAAAGAGTATATACCAAAGGAGCTATATGAACTAGCTAGCATGTACTAGAAGGAGCCAGATGGAAACTGTTGGGATTGGATTTGAGGCATGCTTCAATAGGAGGCCAAAATTTAAGCCTGGATATGTAAGAATTTTTGAACTGAGGCACATTCTCAGGACATGGGATTTAGTCCCCTGGTAAGGACCCCCAGGAGGTAAGCAAGATCACTACGAAGTTGGCTCAGGTTGAGCAAAGTGAATATGCTTGAGTTGTCTTGTCAGAAGAAGAAATAAAGATGCAGGTGGAAGCAGCATACTGAATCAATGTTATGTGAGGCCAGAAGACACACCAGAGAATTATATCCCAGAGGAGATCAGAGGACACTCCATTCACCAAGACCATCAGGGATGCACTGCTGAGAACTTCACTAAGACACGCAGTGGTGGCTGTCCTCTGCAGGCCAGGAATGAGAGTAGAAGAGGTGATCACAGAGCTGGGCTTGTTGGTATCATAGAGAAGAGAGGCAGGCGATAGCATTTGCCCACCAGGAACTTGGGGGATGTGATTATGACTGTCAAGGTCAAAGGGGGTTTGATCTGCAGTCACGGGGTTAGTTGATAGAACATGACATCCGTTGGGGTAAAATAGATGAGCAGAAAACAAGGATGCTGTTGATGTCCATAAGCAAATCACCAAAAAGAAAAGCAAGAATAGAGGAACAAGAGATGGAGTTGGTCGCTCCAATAAATAACCATGAATCCTTGCTCAGTTCCAGGCCCTGAGCCCAATTTTATGTCCAGGGTCCATGGAGTGAAGAGGTGGCTGAGTCCCTAGGAGGAAGGACTCTGCAACACTGCAGCAAGAATGTCCTGTAATAATTTCTCCAGCCCTTCTCCCAAGGGATCTACGGCCATTTATAGGGATATTGTATAGTGGGGCAAGAGGAACACCCAAGAATTTTGAGGACTATTGGATACAGGGTCTGATTGTGCCATGTAAAGCAGGCACTTGTGAACCTGCATGGAGAAGTGGATCTGTGTGGTGCTGGGATGTACTTCAGTGGCTATGGAGGTCCTGTGCCCAGACCTCCCTCCAGGAGCACCAGCTGTGGGATTGTAGGAACGGCAGGCCACCCGGCTGCAGGCACCATGATTACTGAGACCACACTTTCGTCATGCCCAGCCAATGACTGAACCTGACAGGGATGCTGATTCTGGACTATTTCTCCTCATGTGGACTATTCTCCTGAGTACCTCTGGCTCCAGGATTTCCATCAGTCTGGCAGACCTTCTCAGACTGCTGTCCTGGGGCCTGAAGCTCTTCCTACTTAATCCTTCTTCCCCCTCTCCCTTTATAGATATACGACCATCACTGGACTAACAGCTCTCCCCACCTACTCCTGACTCCTCCCCCTCATTATCGTTCACAAATTACCCCCCAAAATCCCTTGCACATACAATTTTGCCTTGATATCTGTCTCTCCATGGACTCAAACCGACACTGAGCAATCAGATAATGGAGCTAGGAATCATTAATTCAATCATTAATTCATTCAACAAACATTTGATGACCCTTTTTATGTGCCAGGTACGATGCTAAGGACCCATATTTTAATAACTTACTGCCACTGCAGTAAGAAATGTGTTAGGATTAAGGAGGATTTGGTTGGGTAAATTGCCTGAGGAGGTCTCTTTAGAAATTTTCCTCATGATAAGCAAGAATTTAAGTTCTAGAAAATTCTGTGTACTAAACCTGTTGACGATTTGCCTCTATTACCTGAGTAAATGAACATAAATATGGAGATATCAACCCAAGGTGTAAAGAGAGGTGGGGATCTGTAAAGAATTTGTCAAGGAGTACATTTTTGAAAATTCTGGTTGTATATATAAAGTTCTAGTCATAGCAAAGTGAACCCATAAATGTACTGAATCTGTTATAAACTTTATGGAGAAAAGCCAATTTCATGATGCCACCATGACCATGTATAGTGCTAAAGACCATGACGTAATTCTTATGGACAGCAATGTCAAAACAGAGGGCTAGAGTTGGGAAGCACATTATAGATCTCATTGCTGGGTTCCAGATGTAGGTGCCGAGCTATAGACAGACAGTCTGGGATATTCATAGTGAACAGCAAATCTGAGGGGCCGATAGGCTTAAACGGCTTGAGTCCAGTCCCTTGTTTGGGTCTTGAGTACACCTTGTGAGAGACGTCACACTGATATCATCCCTGTTTTGTACAGAGAGGGATGCTGGGGAGAGGAAAAGCTTGGCAAAGTTGCATCATTCATGGTCAAATGACAACGGGAGCCAGGCATTCTGTGCTGGCCTGTTTTTACCACCTCATGCCCTACATGTGCATTGTCCCTTGGATATTTCTAAATGATTCATGTTTTATGATCACTGTTATAAAGAATTTAGTTATCATTCTTTATACAAATCAGGAGAAATAAAAGGCTTTTTTGTTGTTGTTATGGGTGTGTAGATCCATTTTTATTACACTTGTTTAATAACTTAATTTAGAAGTGTCCTCTGTGTAAATTGGTGCCTCTTATATAAGCAGCACTCTGTCCCTTAGCAAGCTAAAATCACAGTTCTTCTTAGGCGATTACCCCCCAAAGAACTACAGAAATCTGACCAAAGCCCTCGAAGTGCTGAAGAGTCCACCAATCCTCACCCATCTTGTGGAAGCTCCTTCAGGCTTGGCCTGTGCTCTGCCAGCTACCAGCATGAGCGGGTAGGAGGAGGAAGCAGATTCCTTTATGAAATCCCAGCTAGCTCCTCTTGGCGCCAGCTTTCCTCATAGTACTCTGTGGGTTTCCCATCCTGAATTCCTTCTGGAAGGCTGTAATCTCAGGTTTCCACATCAACAGCTCTCTATGACTCCTCCCCCATGGCATACAGGCATTGTTCTAGACCCCGGGATGCTGACAGAGGCTGCTTAGTCAATCTGGAGGGAGACAGCCCTAGCTTTGGGAACATGAAAAGAAACCCATCTATCTTCCCAGGGGCAACAATGCATAGCTTTGTTGGCTCCCTGCTCCTACAGTTGTCCCAGCCCCTGGTGGGGAAGGGCACAGAGAACAGAACTGGAACCTAGGAGCTACTCTTGTCCCACTGATGGAATCTCATGGAAGTAGGACCCTAAAGTGCTTCTCTGTTTTCTTGAATGTCATAGACTGCTAATATCTGCTATTTAGTTTCCAAAAGGAGTCCACTGCATGTTGGGAAAACTAGTGGTTCCCATTTGAAACCAGAGTATGAAGGCTGTGAACATGTGTGAAATGCTTTTAAAGAGCAAAAGCAATTTGTAACTGTGAAAAATGCATGCTCCACTTCACAGAAGTGTGGGGTGGAAGCAAAAGGGGCTGACAGTTAATAACAAAAACAATAATAATAATTATGATAGGAGCTAATTTGTTGAGCACTTACGTTTGTCAGGCACTGTTCTAAGGACTCGTATAACTGATACTTTTGGAAGCTCACCATAGCACTAGAAGTTAGGAACTAAGAAAGCCTCCACTGGAAAGAGCTGAAGGTAGCACTCAGAGAGGTTAAGTTGACCAAGGTCACACAGCCAGGATACAGCAAAGCCAGATGACATCCAGGTCACTGGCCTTCACAGCCCTTTGTTAATCATACCTAGCAATGTAAAGGACACCAGCACTAGGGCATACCCTTCAAATGATCTCATTTTATCCTCTCAGACAGAATGTTATCCTTTTCCATTATTGTCCCAGACAGAATTTTCCAAAGTAAAAATATTTCAGTTCATGCCCCTTTTCACAATTGAACAAATAGAAACTCACAAAGTAGTCTCCCAGAGTTCTAGAGAAAGGGACAATGCATAAAATTGTAGCCTATTTATCCTGCACCATGTGTCCTCCCAAGAACAGTCACTTACCATCCCATGAAGTCCTGTCCATAACACAAAGTTTTCATAAACTAGCCCCATGTTGGGAAAAAACTAGTTTTCAAGGAGATTTATAGAAATACAACACAGTGACAAAACGGGCAATGATGCAGTTGGCATTACCTTAATGACATTATCTTGACGACACTTAAATTCTTGCCTTTGTCCTTCCAAGAAAATGAGTCATGCACTAGGTATCACACAGCAGAATTTAAATTTCTGAAACTTAAGGTTTTCTCTGTTGAGAATATGCCTTTGAAAGAATCCTTCCCAGGACAATTAATTGGCTACACTCAATATGTGTATAGCCTCAATCATTTTGCACTGAGAGTTTTATATACTTCAAACATATGAAGATATATATATGTGTGTGTATATGTGCGTGTTTGTGTATATACCCACACACTGATAAAATGCAAACTAGGTTTTCATTTCTATCACCTGCCAGGCCAACAAAATGTCAATAATTTTTCCATCAAATTACTTTCAAACAGTGACATCTTAACCTGTTTTCTGGTGCTGTAACAGAGTACCCTAGACTACATAATCTGTAAAGAACAGAGATTAATTTATCACAGTTCTGGAGGCTGAGAAGTCCCAGGTCAAGGAGCCTGCATCTGGTGAGGGCTTTCTTTCTGTGTCGTCCCATCACAGAAGGTAGAAATGCAAGAGAACTCAGGAATTCACTTCCACTACAACTAACCTACTCCCAGAATAATGTCATTAACTAATACACTCCCAGAATAATGACATTAATCTGTTCATGAGGGCAGAGCCCTAATGGCCTAATCAAGTCTTAAGGGTCTCACTCTCAACACTGTTGCATTGGGGATTAAGTTTCTGATGCATGAACATTGGGGAAAACTCTCAAACCATAGCAAGTGAGGAGACTGACATTCTTCTCACCCGGAGTACAAGCCATGATGACTCAGTCTCAAAAAACACCACACACTCTACACAATTACTGAAAATCAACATTGAATCCCACATGTGTGTATAATAAAACATTTAAAAAATAAAAAAAAATATATTTTTTTAAAACTAGTTATGCTAGGAGATACCGACATTTATTGAGCACCTTTCATGTATCCGAAAATGATGTGAGCAATTTACACATATTAATTCTTTGAATTTTCATCAATATTATCAGATAAATGTTATTATTGTACAAGTCATACTTGTGGTGCCCAACCAGGGGAAACTTTGCCCCCCAGAAAATATTTGGCAATATCTGGAGACATTTGTGATTGCCACAATGAGGGTAGGGAGAGGAAGATGCTACTGGCATCTAGTAGGTCCAGATATGCCACTAAACATCATACAATGCACAGGACATTGCTCAACAACAGAGAACTATTCAACCCAAATTGTGAACATTGCCAAGTCTGAGAAACCTCATAATAGAATGAAGAATAAGTATAAAATCTGAGTAATCCAAATGATATTCTAGAAATTGAAAAAGTAACCAAATTCCTCCCCTGCCTCTCCTACCCCCTAACTGAAAAGATAGCAAAGCATTACAGGCAAGTCTTACCAGGAATCCCTAACTCACTGTTAGGTTAGTGTAATCTTTATCCCTAAGTCACACAATGACATTTCAAAAAGAAAAATTATAATGAATTATGATGTGAAACCCTTAAAAATGTATGGTACACCAAATCTAGCAAGTAGAAATGAATGCAACCTAAGCAAGTAAATTTTAACTCAAACATACAAGGATGGTTCAACATCAGAAAACAAATTACAGAAAAACTATGCAATCTAAGTAGATGTAGAGAAATATTTTAAAAAATCAATTATGTTTGAAAAATACAGTTTTTAGAATTTTAAGAATATAAAGGACTGTTTAAGTTGACATTCATTTAAAACCTTTAGCAAAGATGAGGCATAATAATGAAATTTAGAACCACTTAAATAATGAAGCACGAATGCTGGCAGTCATCACCTATATTTAGTATTAGAACTCTTATTTAAAGTAGGAAAAGTAAAAAGATATACAATAAGAACAATTGGAAATGATAAGATGATATACAAAGAAAATGCAGGCAAAGCTACAGACAAACTATTAAAACTAAAAAGGTTTCATAATTGCTGTAAACAAGATGAGCATATAAAAATAAGTGACATTTTTATAACCTCTGATAATTAATTGGAAATAACTCATTGATAATAATAACAAATTATAAGTTTCTCAATAATAAATTTAACAAAAACATGTACAATAACCTTTATGCAGAAAATGGCTAAATATCTTTGAATGACATTATGAATACATTACAAAATAGATATAAAATGTTCATTGATGTAAACATTCAATATCATAAAATGTCAGTTCTCCCAAATTAATTATAAATCCAATATAATTTCAATACTTTTTAATTGAAAATATCAAGTTATTACTCTTATTTATATGTAAGAACATAGGGCCAAAATTCCTATAAGTTTGAAGCAAAGAACAAGAGGGGAAGAAATTCCCTGTGAGATGTAAGATTTTCAAAATCATATTATTTAAGAGAAATTGATATTTTCAAACGAATAGAGGAAAATGAATAGAGATCACTAAAATAGCTCTATACCTATATTTTATACATGATGAGTTGATATATGATGAAAGTGTTATGGTCAATAGATTGTGCTGGCAGTGGGAGGAAGATAATTAATTCACTATCTCACTCCATAAATAAAAATCAATACCAGACATAGTTTTAAAGGTCCAATGCATTAAAACTTTTAGGATAAAATACAGAAGGAAATCTTTAAGACCTTGGGGTAGAAAAAGATCTATTCTAAAAGACTTAAAGAGTGCAAACCACAAAGGAATTTGCCTACATTAAAATCAAAATTTCAGTTTAATATGAGCAACCAAGGCAAAAATAGACAAATGGGATTACATCAAACTAAAAACTTCTGCACTGTAATGGACACCATCAACAAAGTGGAGAGACAGCCTACAGAATAGGAGAAAGTATTTGTAAACTATGCATCTGTCAAGGGGCTAATATCTAGAATATGTAAGGAACTCAAACTACTCAACAGCAGAAAACAACAACAAACCAAAAAAATAGTCCAATTAAAAAATGGGCAAAAGATCTAAACAGATATTTCTCAAAAGAAGACATACAAATGGCCAACAGGCACATGAAAAAATGTTCAACCTCAGTAATCGCCAGAGAAATGTAAACTTAAGCTGCAATGAGATATCGTATTTGAGTTAGAATGGCTATTTTCAAAAACACAGAAAACAACAAATTCTGGTGAGGATGCAGAAAAAAGGCAATGCTCCTACATTATTGGTGGGAATATAAATTAATACAGCCATTATGAAAAACAGTATAGTGTTTCCTCAAAAACCTGTAAATATAGCTACCTTATGACCCAACAGTCCTATTGCTGGTTATGGAAGAGACACAGGCACTCCCATGTTCATCACAGCACTATTCACAATTGCCAAGAAATGGAATCAGCCTAAATGCTCACCAAAATGAATGAATTACAAAACTGTGGTATATATACGTAATGGAATGCTATTCTGCTATGAAAATAAAATGAAATTTTGTTATTTGTAGCAACATGTATGGAACTGAAGACCATCATGTTAAATGAAGTAAGCCAGGCACAGAAAGATAAAGAGACAAACATCACATGATGTCTCTCTTATGTGAAATCTAAAAAAAAAAAAAAAAAAGTAAAGTGGTTCTCATAGAAAGAGAGGGTAGAATAATGGTTACCGGAGGGCCAGGAAGAAAAGAGAAAAGGGAGGACCAGGCAGAGGGTGTGGGGCATAGAAAGGCAAACAGGTAGATTAATGGGTACAAAGTTACAAGTAGATAGGAAGAATAAGTTCTGATATTCTAGGCTAACTATTGCTAATAATATTATATTGTATATTTACATATAGCTAGAAAAGAGGATTTTGAACCTAATCACCACAAAGAGAAGATAAACGTTTAGGTGATGAATATGCTATCTACTTTAAGTGAATCATTATGTAATATATGCACATATTGAAACAATACACTGTACCCCACAAATATGTACAATTAAAAAAAGGACTGGGAGAGGTAATTGACAATTCATATAACTAGCAAATGGTTAGTTTCTTGAACTTATAAAGTCCTCTTATAAATCCATAAGAAAATGGTTTAAAAACAAACTAATGGAAAAACTAATTTGTACAGAATACAAATATAATAACAGAAGAGATAAATGAATGGTTAGCAAACATAAGGAAAAAATATTCAACCTTTGCACTAATCAGGGAAATGAAAATTAAACCCACACCACGGTAGCCACTTCACACACCTACCAGATTGAGAGAAATTTTAAAATTTCAAATACCCAGGATGGTCAAGAATGTTGAAGAATGGGGAAAAAGTCATACACTGCTTAAAGGATTCATGCAACTGCCTTTGAAAGCATTTGGTAATATCTGATACAGCTGAAGATGTGGATATGGTTGACAGCAAGTACCCACCAAGATACGAGTCCCAGAGAAGCTTTGAACCAGTGCACAAGGTGACATACAGGAAAAGTTCAAGTGGAGGGCTTGAGATAGAAAAGGCTGATTCTACAGGTGGGAAATATTTACAAGCAGAAGTGGTCAGAGGTCAGTTGTCACATGGAGAGTGGCACCTTGGGGAAAATGGAGACTTCAGAGGCCACAGGCGGCCTGGTTCTTGAGGGAAGCTGGGCCATAGCAGCAGTTATCCACCTGAGGAAAAGCTCCCAGTGCCCAGGCTGGGAAGGAAACAGCAGAGACACAACTTTGAAAAGAAGTCCAGACCTTGGACAATAGACATATGCACAGTGACCTGTGTAGATCAAAGGAAGGCACAGAGACCTTCCTTATAGAAGATATAGAACTAGAAGATCTAGTTCCTTATAAGATTGGCTGGAAATCTCACGCTGCCCAGTGAGGGCTTGACCAGATGACTGCCAGAATTTTCATCAATTTCACATTATTGAAATTTGATTTGAGTTTTTTGAATTAAAAAAAAATTATTGTGTTAAAATATATATAACATAAAATTTTCAATTTTAACCTTTTTTTTTTAATTGAAACATAATTGATTATACATATCTGTGGGAATATCAATACCTGGGTATAATACATGATGATCAAATCAAGACAGTATACTCATCAAATTTTAAGGGAAAAAAGTAATGGGTCTATGTTTGCAAACCTGATTTTGGAGGTTATAAACCAGCTATAGACTAGTTCGAAGCTCATCCATGGAACTCCTGGTGAACCTGGAAGCTTGGGCTATAAATTTAAGTTTCAGGTTTGTTGAGATTATTTTTATTTCCCCAGTGCCAGGGTCTACCTAACATGCCAGGCGTGTAAAAGCCACTCTGGAAGTGTTGTCACCTGCCTGCTGACAGGTCTGAAATCACACCATTCATGTGCCTCCTACTTCCCCACCAGGCTAGGCGGGGTCTCATTCAGGACAATGACATTTCAGAACATTGTCTTGATCCTTTTCCTTCAACACTCCAGACATCTTTCATCTGGCTACCTATTGAAACCAGTCATTTCTTTATCATATTTCTTACGGGCCTCGTGCTAAATACTGTGCCAATCAAAACAAAATAGAACCCCCTCTCACCTTCAATGGTATAATTTTAAAATTAAAATCCCAGGGATCCTGTTAGAGCCTTTAGTGCTGACCTTTTTCTCCTGCTGTTCCTCACAGGCTATTACACTAATAAGCTTTATCATCTGTTTCATAACCACCGGTAGTTACACAGCTCAATGGCCGTTGCAGAAGAAAAACATAATGATAGGAAAACAAGGTAAACTTAATAATGCATTCTTTGTTCTCCTGGTATATGTAGGATAATGGGCAATTTCTTCTTGTTTATTGACTACATAGAGAGTTTGATGTGATCCGAGTCCTCTCTGAGGCCGAGAGAGATATGCTGCAGAGAACTTGCTCCCAGCTGGTTGGCAAGTTTGGAAACGGTGGCTGGGAGAGACAGAAACCAAACAAGAGAGGTGTTCTCACCTATGCTGTCTCATTTAGACCTCCCAGATCTCTCACCACAACCCTGGGAGGCAGGTGGTGCTACCCCCTCTACACAGGTGGGAAGGAGGTGCAGCAGTCTGGAAGTGACTTGCCCGATGCCATCAGAAGGGGCAGGGCTGGGTGTCAAAGAAAGAAGTTTGATTCATACCCACAGGCTCTCAAATATCCAGCATCACGGACATCTCTATCATTTCAAATCCTCCTCCTCTTTCTTCATTCAACAGATATGGCACCTACTCCAAGAAGCCTTCTGTGACTATTCTAAAAGTCCAGAGTGACTTTTGTCTACACCAATTTTGTAGTTTGGCTCTGAAAATTAGTTTTTTCTTTATCCACCCTTCATCTTCTTGAGGAAATTTGTCCTTGATTCTCCGGGTTTGAAATAAATCTCTCTCTCTTTTTTTTTTTTTTTCTGAGATCCAAAGTACTTTGCACACAACCCTACTAAGGCTGTTCTGTTGTGCATTAAGTTATAAAAATATGTAGATTTGACCCTTTTCCCGACTAGGAAACCAGGAGTGGCATTTTGGTTTCAAACACAGATTCTGCTTCTTTTGAAAACACATTGCACCTTGGCAATGCAACAGATCGGCGGGGGGTGGGGGGTGGGGGTCACCCGCCTCCTTGGTTCTCAGTTTTGAAAGGAAAAAGAACTCCTGGAGACTGTAAGGTAGCACATTTGGGGGGTGAGGTAAACACAGTATCTGCTTTGTCAATGAAGTATCAGTGCTTCTTCTTTAAGTTGTGAAACGTATTTATTAAACAAACACTTATATAAGGTCTATTCTGTGTTAGTCACTGTTCTGAGAATTTTACAAGTATTACGTCAGTCAACCCTAACAGTCTCATGAAGAAAGGACATTCGCATTCTACAGATGAGGAAATAGAGGCACAGAAATATTAAGTGGCTTGGCCAAGGTCACACACTATGTCCTACCCAACTTTTGGAATTGTGATTCAAACCCAGGCCATTTGTCTCTTAACTAACATTGATGCAATTATGGGTAATGGATATTGTTGATAAAAAAAAATGCATCATTATACTCTGTAGAGTTAATCAATTATCTGTAATAACCCAAATTGATCATTCTGATGCTAAACTCACAGAATTTCTAATGGAAGAAAAAGGAAGGAATCAGTATTTATTGAACATACATTTTATACCTAGAAATTAAAACATGTTATTTAATGTACTGTCATCCATAACAAAGACATTATTATCATCATTATTGCAGATGAGCAAAGTTCAGAGAGATTAGGTGTGCCAACGGCCCCACAGTTAATGGTAGGATGTGACTTGAACCCATGCCTGTCTGACTTAAGTACTCTGTGTCTAGCATCCCAGTGAAAGGGGCACTCTATCACATGCCATGGGCATTGTTGCTAAATTTTTCATTATTTTTTCTCCAGAACAATCAATTTGGTAATTGGTTGCTTTCTACTGGGAGGTATCATTATAAAAATCACAAAAATCAATCTAAAAGTGTTTTTGGCATCAAATAATTTTTCCCATTTTTATCACAATTCACTCGTTTACTGAGGTTCATATCATTGTGTGGTGCTTTTCAGTACTCTGGGGACAACTTTTGATTCTCTGTTAATTTCCCTGGTTTTCTCTCCTACTTTTCATCTTGCTGAGAGACAGGTTTTCTTTGCAACAAAGATTCTGAGAATATTTTGCCTTCATAAGTTGCTGTAAATCTCACATTCACTACATTCACTGCCTCCTCCTTTAGGATCAGTCTTTCAGCCCTGCTCTGCTAATAATTAGAAAGATAGGGCACCTCTCTTCCCTTTGCTTGAAATGATAAGAAAAGCATTTCTTTATCTTTTTCCGATTTTTTTTTAACTTACCAGGTTAAGTATTCTGAGCTGATCAAAGGTACTTTATTCAAGTCTCAAAAGTATTTCCAGGGGTGCTAAACTCCAAAAAATTCATTGTTGAACAGTTTCAATATATCTATAATTTATAGATAAACAGAAAAAGGGTGGCAGGTGCTTTTGCTGAATGCTGCGACAGTTGTAAGTGCTCCCAGTTCCGTTTTTCATGGGTTTAAAGACTATTTTCTAATGACCAAGTGCTTGCAAAGAGCGGTGATGTTTCTCCTAATCCTGGCATAAAATCACAGCAGTGTCAATGAACAACAACAACAAAGCAAAGTAGAAATTTTCCTATGAAATACACTTACAGTGACCTGGAGGTTTATTTTTTTTATTATTATTTTCTTTTTTTAGTAATTTGTTTGCACCTGTCACCTCTCGGCTCTTTATATAAAATGCTCTGTATGAGAAGCCTTCAGAGGGATAGATCTATGCCATAAATAAATATAAAAGAAATGCATTTAAGCTCAGTGTTTTCTTTAATCCAAATAATACCATACAAAGGCTTTATGAAAATTGCATTCCGTGGTGGGATTACAAGGTTGAACAACCTCCTACCCTCCAACACACATAGCTACATCTAGACACAACTGAATATATATGAATATGTAGCAAAAGTCTGAACTTTCTAGCAGCAAAATAGTGGCTCAATGCCTGGGCGTCAGATGCTCTTTTTTTTTTTTTTTTTTTTTTTTTTTAGCTTTCTTTCTGGTGGGACAGATTGTAATCTCAAGAAATTAGTGCAATCCTATGCAGAAATAAGTAGCATGTTCTTAGAAACTGAACAGAACAAATCCTTCAGCCCCACTATGAAGAAATCCTTAAAATAAATGTAGTTAAGTCTCCAATAGGTGCTTAAATCATTTCTATCATATCACCATCATGAAGTATGTGGCCAGTTCAAAATGGAGACACACTGTGTTTTAAGGCTGCCCTGTTAGAGACGTCTTTCTTATTTTGAATCAACTTTATTTCTCCATATTATATCCACCACTCATTTATCCATCTATCCAAGGTTATTCCATCAAAACCTAAAAAACAGGTTAGACCCCACCTCTGCATAAAAGGCCTTGTCATATTAGAGGACAGCTCTTGAAGGCTATTTGAGTTTTTAGTTTTCCAGTGTAAACATTCTCAGTTTATTCAACTATCTCATGTTTTCTCTCAAGACCCATCTCAGAACCCCTGCTCTTTCTCCAATTTCCACAGCATTCTGACTGTGCCTTTAGCATCTCTCTTATTTTAATATCTGTTAGATGCCTATCAGACACAGTCTGATAGGAATACATCCCGCTGCAAGTAACAGAAAGCTTAAACAGTGCTGCTTTAAACCTTTGTCTGTTTATTTACTTAAAAACCACAGAGGTAGGCAGAATCAGGTTTGCTCTGGCAACATAATCAGGTCTTCGTGAACCCACAGTCTTTCTGTCTTTCTACTCTGCCTTTCATGACCTGTGACTTTGTCTTATTTCTCTTGACCTCATTATTGCAAGATGAGTCCAGATAGTTCCAAGTATCATATCCACAGTCAAGACAAAAATCGGAGGGAAGGACTGACACCACATTGTTGCCTTCTTACTTCACTCCTTTTGTAAGGAATCACAAGTCCACCCAAAGACTTTTGAAATCTCCCATGGTCTCTCCTAGCTGAAGGGAAGGAAGGAAAAGTGATTGCCTAGTTTGGGCTGAGAATACTGCTGATCAAAATAACTAGTTAGCAAGGAAGAAGGTGGGATTAGCTACTGGGCAGGCAACAAACCATACTTGCTGCACACTAAGTTGTAAATGTTTTGTGATTAGGAACAATTGTAATTACTTTTGAATCCCCAGTTCCTAGAAAGAACTCAATACATTTTTGATGAATGAACCGAGAAATAAACTTGAATGAATGAATGAATAAATCTTTGAATCTCTTGGAAAGTGGCACTGGAAGAGAAATGCCACAGACATGACCTCACTAGAACAGAGCTAAGTAGGGTTGCCACCTGCTTGTCCCTAACACCATTTTTCTATACACACAACCAAGAAATATGCAGACTTTGGGGCCACTGACTTCAACTTTGGCTCATTGCATGCTTATTCACAGAGCAAATACCTGTATACTTTCAATATACATTTTTGTCAGGTCCCATCCTATGGTTGGCTTTTTCTTGAGACAATTTCGTCTTGTCAGCTCTCTTCAGCTTCACCACATTCCCATGTAGAAACAGTTGTCTTCTGTGTCTTCATTCAACTTATTCACAGCAACGTGGATGAGGAAAGAGCTTTGAGGTCACTAGACACACGTAGTAGTTTGGTGGGGCTGCCATAGCAAAGTACCACAGTCAGGGTGGATTAGTCAAGGGAAATTGATCATCTCACAGGTCTGGAGGCTGGAAGGCCCAGATCAAGGTGTCAGCAAGGCTGGCTCCTTCTGTGAGGCAGCATCTGTTCCACATCCCTCCCATAACTTCTGGTGGTTTGACACCAGCCTTCAGCATTCTTCAGGTTGTAGAGGTATTGCTGTAATCTCTGCCTTCATCTTCACGTGGTGTTTTCCCTCTGTGTGAGTCTCTGTGTCCAGATTTTCCTTCTTACGAGAGACACACGTCATGTTGGATTAGAGCCTACCCTACTGACTTCATTTTAACTTGATAACCTCTGTAAAGACCTTAGCTCCCAATAAGGTCACAGTCTGAAGTACTGGGGTTAGGAACTCAACATTTGAATTTGGTGACCCACGGTAGAGCTCACCTGCTCTTGTATAACATGGCTCATTATGCAACACACATGTTTGAGATACCTGGGAAAAGTGGAGAACTACATAATTCAGAGAGTTGGGCAGCCCGAATTCACATACAGGCTCTGTCCCTTATCAGCAGCAAGCTCTTAGAAAACCCACCACGAGCCTCATTTGCATTTGTTGTAAAAGGGGACCATATAAATGCTTCCTTCACACAAATACAATGAGAATTAAGTGAGGTAATACAAGTGAGGTTCTTAAAACAGTCTGTCACTGAGTGAATATTATACTGAAATTTTCTTATTTTTTTTTTACTACTGTTGACCAAATGTTCAAATTCTATTTATTTTTCTATTTACTCCATATAACTGATTTTATACAAAAATGTATCATACACAATTTTCCAGTTTCCTAGTTTAATTTAAAAATACTTTTTCTCTTCACACATCCCTGATATACCTTACCCATTAGCTCTGCCAAAGGTAGAAACTGTTTGATTAGAAATAATTAATTCTTCAAAAATCCAAGTGTGATGATCAACTCTACTTGTTCAAAAACCATTTCTATATTTATTTGGCCTAAAATTCTATTCTATCACTGGGTTATTCCTCGTTTACATTAATCTGAAGTTCTGGAAATCCATCAATTTTCTCCCCCTCATTCTTAGTGCATGGCATGCATACACACACTCACACACAAATATACATGCACACATGCACACCCACTCACATGCACACTTCTTTTATTAATAGAGACTTTACTTTCTGTGTTCAGAGTGTTAAGACAGTCCCCGTTATCTATATTCTCACATAACACAACTATGGATTTAACAATCTCATTTTCAATTCTGCTCACAAATAAGGGAAAACAAATAGTTGTTGATCATAGACTAGACTTGGGGCACTTTAGAGGAAACAGCTCTCTGGTAGTGTGACTTTATTAAGGTGGCACAGCTAGTAAGTGCCAGAAAAAGAATTTGAACTGCTAGATTTTTTTAAAATGTGCATAGCATTTTCCCACTAATGTATAGGAGCTAAACAAGATAAATTTGTTCAGATCTACTATGTTCAAGGAAATCATGGCAGATTCTTTCCTAACAACCTTGGATCAGCATGTCCCTGTGTTTCACAAAGATCCCAGTGATATTGGGTATGTGCACAGGCAGGGGTGAAGTTGGTGTTTCTGCTGACTACCAAGGCTTCAGAATAAGACCAGTTAAATTTGTGAGAGGTAAGACCTGTTCACTTTATTTATAAATTATTTATCTATATTATTCGAGAACATGATTTGGCCAGCATTAATCTTGATCTGATTGTAATGCAGCTTGACAAAGGGAAGAAATGAAAAAAAACAAAACAAAACAAAACGTTAGGCTGCTTCTCCAAGTTTCCAGTTTCACAGCAACATCAAGTCACAGCTGACTGCCCAGCCCACGCATTGCAGGGATTACAGGGTGTGATGGCAAAGTGGATTTTGAGAAATGAGATGTATATTTCATTTTTTTTTTTAAATATTGCCATCCTGCCAGGAATTGCTATAAAAATGTCCTGAGTCCCTTAATGGGAGGGTGTGGAATTTCCAAACAGCCACGAAGTGCTATGAGCTTGTATGCTGCCCATTTGGGCTGCTGGCACATGCACAGAAGCATCAGCCAAAGTATTTATTAAGGGCCCAGCTGTCCTGGCTGCCACACAGATGCTGTGCAAACAGCCAGAAACAGGAGCAGCCCTGCTTTCATGTCTTGGCTCAATTGCGGCTGACAGTTCTAAGCTGAAGGTCCAGGTATGTCATTGCAGGCATGGGCAGCACACCCTGGCTTACAGAGTGCATTCTCTTTCTTTCAATCCTAAGTGCATCCTGTGTGTGAGGCAGACCAAGAGTGGTCATCTGGCTTTCGCTGAGAGTGAATGCAGCCTGCTCAAGTCCCCATAGCTTATGAGTAGCAGAGTAAGGATCCAAACCCAGATCTTAGAAACACTCTATCTTTTGCTTCTGAATCTCACCCAGATGCCTTCTCCACATACCTGGAAATTAAAAATTTTATATTAATATGTATTTAAAATGCAAATCTTAGAATAGTAGGATTTCAAATCAGAAAGGCACCTAGGAGCCTCAGCCTAACACCCTTAATTTATTTATGAAGGACCTGAGCTTCCTGAGATGTCCAATATGGTATGTACATTGTTGGCAGAGCTGGACCTAGAACCCAAGGGGGCCGAAGATTCCAATGCATTTTATTTGCATTTGAATTGAAAATATCATGGGGCTGGATTTCTCACTTAGGTTTTCCTTTTTCATTGCTAAATTTCTTCTTATTGCCCCATCTTTATTCTTTGGAGGCAGCCTTTAAGTACTGAATGATGTCTGAAACTTGAAAATTCAACTGAGTGAGCTGGGAGAAGGAAGTAGTCATGACATTGGAAACAGAAAGGGAGAGACAGTGAAGTCAGCCTGAGGTTCACATTCTTAAAGGATTGGCTTGATTTTTCCAAACCCTGGACAATCAGTCCAAGAAAAAAGTAATATTCTGAACACAGCCCCTCCCAAGACAGAGCTATGAATGAATCTAAACCACACAACTTTGCAAGCTCTATTTGGAGCAGGGGAGAAGAATACTAAGGGGACAGCACATCAGGAAACTAAAATTGAATTTTTGGGTGTAAGGTGTAAAACTCTGGAACACCTAAAATTAGATCCACAGAACACTGATACATGTTAAGTTCAAACTGGCTTTTTTTGGTCATCCTCCTTGAAAATGAACTGAATTGAAAGAAATTCTAGAAACTTCCCTATCCCACTCCTTTACTTACAAAAAGAAAAAAACAGTCTCTTTCTCATATACACACACACATATTTATGTTCATTCTTTTAAAACAGACTTACTAAGGGCCTACACTAGATCGCACAATGATACCACCCCATAGTTTTGCTTGGCCTTCATAGTGTTAAAAATAAATATATTGCCACTCTTTAAACATAAAATGCAAATATAAACATAAATACAGCTTTCTTGAAAATTTTAGATTTGTCAATAATGGGTCACGTTCCCACTGAGAAGAATTTGCTGCAGTCGGCACCACTCTGCTTGTATTGTAGCCAGCCTACTTTACTCATGGATGTAAGCTGCCTGTGTCACAATGTCTCCCTCAGCTTTGTTTGCCAGTATGGTCACAGTCCCTGCCCACCTTTCCTTGTGACATTGTCATGATTAGTGTTCGGCATGGGGTTGTTGAAAGGGGCAGCAGCCTTGGAGGTGCTTTGCAGAAGCATCATTGACCAACGGACTCCAGTCGAGTCTGGACACTGAGACCCTTCCCATTTCGGCTGCTCCCAGACAATGACTGTTTAAGGAGGAGGTACTGGTGCCAGTCCATTCTTGTCTAAAGAGTAACATTTTCTCAGGGATTCTCCATCAGTCTGGATAAGATTGTTTCAGCCCCTTCCCATGCAATCCTTCTATTTTTTTTTCTCCCATCACAGATGTCAGAACTTCATCATGGTCTGAAGTTTCTCCCAGAATATGTTTGCCTCCTTCTCCATGACACTTCACAGGCAATTCGTCCAATAACCCTTTCACATACCTAATCCTACTTTGGCACCTGCTTCTCAGAGGGCCCAAACTGACACAAGTGGGTTGAGATTGTTTTGGTGAGATGGAAATTGGTATTTTAAATCTGAGTTGGGCCACTGGGCTGAAGCCTGAGCAAGGAGTAAAAGTGCTATAAGACAATAACAAAAGAGACAAGAGCAAGTGTCCTAGTCAGTTTTCTGCTGCTTATAACAGAATCTCTGAAACTGGGCAATTCATAAAGAAACAAAATTTATTTCTTACAGTTCTGGAGTCTGGGAAGTCCAAGGTGGAGGGGGAACATCTAGTGAGGGTCTTATTACTGGTGGGGACTCTCTGCATAGTCCTGAGGTGGCAAATGGCATCACGTGACAAGGGAGCAAGAACATAAGCATGTGCTGTCCTTATAGAGCCACCAACTTACTCTCATGGCAACCCATTAATCCATTAATGGATTAACAAATAGATTAATCTATTCATTAGGGAATAGCCCTCACGATCCAATCACTCACCTGTTAAAGAATTCACTTTTCAAATATTATACTTAGATTTCTCACTTTGTTAATACTGTTACAAAACAGACTAAGTTTCAACATGAGCTTTGGAGGAATGATCCAGCACAGTTAAGTTAAAACCAGGTTTGAGAAGATGATTGGAAGTTTAGGTTAAGACTGAAGAGTACACCCGATGTTATGATGACCAACTGGAAAAAATTCTTGAGATCAGTTGTCATTGGTCTCTTTCCTTTTTGTTCATCTGTTGGTGTGCCAAAGTGCAAATATAATTTATCTTTCTCCTGTGACATTGTCAAGGCATTGTCATATCTGTATCTGATCCTTGTACCTCTTCTACTTACAATGCTGTTCAAAGCTGCAGCTGCTAAGTCCCTTCAAACTCCTGCACTTCACAGAAGTCATGGAACTGAGTGATACAAAAACCCTTATGGGCACCAAGTGTGTAAAGAGTCACTTGCACTTTGCTCAGTCATCGGAGGCTCTTCTGGATCTGTTCTTTCTGGTTGTGTTCCAAATGAGTGAATATTTTTTTACCTGAGAGAACCTGTAAGTATGTGGGAGAAGAATATTAAATTGTGACTCCATGATGTCAGAGACAATGTCAATCTCATCACTGTCATTAGCCCAGAACACGGAACACAGTGTATGGCATATGGAATTTTCCAATGTATAAGGTGTGAATGGATTAATGAATGAATAAATAGAAGTCTGTATAGTTGTTTGGATGTTCCGAACTTCCTAAGACATCAGTTTTAGCATACTATTGGGAAAATATACAAAAAAAGTGGTCAGGGCCCCTCAGATGTTCAGAATCTTGCCAAGCATCTGATGTAAACGTGCAGGTGCACATAGGTGTTCCTTGTCATTGGCTAAAGTAATTGTGCATGTGCAGTTCTGCCCAGCCCACCATCTTCTGTATGGAAATTGCAGACTGTGGAGATTCCAACACTGGTCCTCACATCCTGGGGTTGTGTTCTGCGTCCCTGAAGGTGTTTTGGATTGTGGACTTGAATATAAAGGACTAACGGCTCTGATACGTGAAGCTTCTGGAGACGCTCCGGGAAGCCATTAGGGTGGCTGCTGCTAGCTCTAAATAAAGCCTATTATTTCTTCACCCACTGCTCCCAGGACCTTTTCCTATTGCCTAGCTCATAGACCTGCGTGTGAAAGGTTTGTGACCCAGTCTGGACAATGGGTTTGAGGGGTCTTCTAGGTCTGCACATACCATATTTCAAAATATTCTACAAGTCAGCAGTCCATTGTGGTTAGAAGTTCAAGCTTTCAAGTAAAATTGCTTGGGACAAATACCACTTTCACTTCTAACTAACTGGGAAGATTTGAGAAAGCTACTTAATCTCTCAGTTACTCAGTTTCTTTAACCTTAAAAAAAAAAAAAGAAATAAAAATGGTACCAATATTATTCATTAAAGAGGAGGTGGAAATAATAATGGGAAACATTTAAAAGGTCACTGTTCACTCAGTATTCGATACATACAAGCTATAATAATATTTTTAATCCTTATTTTTAAAGGTGCTAGAGTTGTTCCATTAACTTTCTATGCCCTTTGAAAAGCCAGCCTGTGCAGACAAGGGCGGAACATGAAGAGGGGAGGGTTGGATATGGCTTACCATACCTGTGTTTGCCATACCTGTTTTTTAGCCATGTGGTCCTGTGGTCATGTGGCTGAGTTTTGGCAAGTGGAATTAGCTAGAAGTGTCATATGTCTCATCTATGCTCTAATCATATAAATCTCCAGTTCAAAATTATTTATTCTATCTTTTTTATCACCTATCAGGTGAATGAATGAATGGAGAGAAATATAAAGAGTGAGTGAGGGGCAGAACGACCAGTGGAAGGAGCCTGGGTCCCGAAAGACAATATAGAAGCCCATCTAGCCAGGGCCACCTTCAGTGGCCTGTGACAAGAGTGGGAAATAAAGCTATACTGTGTTAGGCTACTGAGATTTTGAGGCTTATTTCGTACAGCAGCCAGTATAGCTAGTACACTTTACATGATACCATGTACAACTAGGAGGAACTATGGACAGTTGAGGAAGTGCCAAAGAAGGAAATTTGTATCCTTTTGAAAGAAGGCTCCTGAAACAGAAAAATTCCACACACACAGACAAACTAACATGTATAATGAGAAGGAGTCAAGAGGGAAATCACAAATATGACTTGCAGAGTCAAAGTACATGTTATAAAGGAAAAGACTGGCGTGGTAATTATTTGATAATTTGTGATATTACTATAAATGGTATCTTTTAAATTTTATTTTCCATGTCCTTCTGGTATAGGAAAATGCAATTGATTTTGTGTAGTAACCTTGTATCCAGAGAATTTGCTAAACTTAATCATTAATTCTAATAATTGGTTTATAGATTCCTTTGGATATTCTCTTCATATAAAATTGCATTCTGTACAAATACTGACATTTTATTTCCTTTTCAATTCTAAACAATTTATTTTATTTTATTGTTACATAAGCTAAGACTTCCAGTAAAATGTCAAATAGAAGTTGTGATTCTACAAATCTTATCTCATTTCTGATCTCAGAGAGAAAATTTTCAAATCCACTGTTAAGAGTGTTAAGTATGTACAGTCTAGATTTATTTATTTATTTATTTATTTTAAGGTATTTTATATCAGATTGTGAAAATTTGTCTTTATACCTGTTTGCTAGGGGTTTAAAGTTTTATGAAATGTACAGCTCCTATCTATTGAGGTAATCATATGACTTTTGTACTTTTTGCTGTTTTTATTTAACCTTTTTTTTGATATTTAAATGTTGCATTCTTGGAATAATCCCCACTTTATTGTCATGTCATCCTTTTTACATTTTGTGAGACTCAAATTGCTTATAATTTCATTACAATTTTGCATTTATGTTTATGAGCACTTCATCAGTAATTTTCCTTTTTAATAATGTTCTCATCAAGTTTTGATATCAAGGTTTTATTGGCCTTTATCATGACTTCAACGATTCCTCTTTGAAGGAATTCACCCTATATTTTAAAAAAAAATGCTCTTTTGAAGAATTGTGCCAACTCCTGATGTGTCTGAAAAATAACTTGACCTTAAAAGTGAAAAGAAATTTAACAAAATAGGTTGATATATAGATAGATAGACAGAAATAGAAATAACACACAGACCTAGCAGATATCAGATAGAACAAAAGGCCCATGTTCAAGACAAAATAGGATTGCTGTAAAAAAAGAGGAGGAAAAAATAATAATAATAATTCAGAAAGATCTGTATTTCCTCTAAGTTACATGGAACCTCTGATTGAGAAAGCCAGGGACTCTTTGGGGGGAGGAGAATTTGTGCATTTGTGTCTGTTTTTGGAATTCCTAGCTAAAAGTAATAAAAATTTATGTAAATTTAAGAAAATAAATTCCAGGAGAATGATAAATATGAATAAAAGTAATAATAATGATGTTGTTTATTGAGCAATGTTAATCAATTTTCTGGAGTGAAAATAACATACTACTTTCATCCATTTCTAAATTTAGTACTAAGTTAAAATGTTAAAGATAAGCAATGATGTCAAAGTTTTGCTGAAATCAATATGATCAGATATCATTGGTGATGTAAATATCCAAAGCTGTTTTGGAAAGAAATACAAAGGGCATTATTAAGAAAAAATATGTGCAGTCATATCCTTTGAAGTAGCAGTCCATCCAACTTCTGAGAATTTAAACGAAGAAAATGATCTCAAAGCCAAAAGTACTGTGTATTTAAAGATATTTACTAAAGGACATTTACAATAGTTCCCCAAAATATGAAAGCATCCTTCAATAGGTCAATTACAAGTAAATTGTGGAACATTGGCCAAATGAGATATAATGTATTGACTAACATAACTATTGAAACGTGAAAAGTTTAGTTGATATGATGTTTATAAATACTGATATATATGTACATTACTTTTCCTGCTATGTAAGAATTATGTGAGTGGAAGAGTAAAAAACGGAATAAAGACAAATGAACTCTATATAACGTGTTTGGGAGGTGGAATGTTTCTCATTGTATTTAGAGTTGCATTAATTCTCTTATAATGATGTTTGTGTAAAAAATAGCATATAAAATGGCTATCATTTATTAAATTCCTATATTATGCTAAACACTGTGCATGCCTATAAAAGAGGTACTGTTAAGATGCACCTTTTAATTGAATTTTCGCTCTTATTTTCAAATGAATGTATCTATATACTTTCAAAATATAAAGACTTATCACTATGTTTATCAAGAATAAAAGCAATCTTATGCCCCTTTGACTCCAATTCCTCTTAATATTTTTAGCATTCTTTACGAATCACCCCTATTTCCAAATTGCACAATAATATTATCATTTTGTAAACTTCAGCTTTAGATATTATTTATTAGAATTCATCCATTTTTAAAAATGATTCTTTGAAGAGATGCATAAAATTGACAAGCCCTTAGCAAGACTTATTAAGGGAAAAAAAAGAGAAAATACAAATTATCATATCAAGAATAAAAAGAAGAACATTATACATATTCCACAGGTACTAAAGTTATAAGGCAATGTTATGCACACTTATAAGACAATGTACCAAATATTTAGAAAAAATAGGACAAATTAATTGAAAAAACATAATTTACTAAAACAGAAGGAAAAAAGTAAATACCAGTAGCATTATACCTACTAACAAACTGAATTCTTAATTTAAACCTTCTCACAAAGAAAACTCAAGGCCTGGGAAACATTGTAGTGGATTCTATAAAAAATTTTTGGAAGACCTAATACCAGGCTTCTCCACTTTAGCAATTCTATTTTTGTTTATGTTTTCCCTCTTTTTTGCTACTAAACGTCCTGCATGCTCATCTTCATCTCAGCATTTGCTTTTGGAGAACCTGAACTGCAACATTCACCAAAACATATGTGCAAGAATTTTCATAGTATCTTTATTCATGGCAGCTAAAAACTAGGATAAATCCAAGATTCTATCAAAAGTTAGAAAAGAACGAATTTAAAAAGTGTGTTGTATCCATACAATGAAATACTACACAGCAATACAACCTAAATGAATCTCAGAAATTGTATGTTTGGCCAAAGACACCAGACAAAGGAATATATATTGTTTGATACCATTTATGTGATATTGAAAAACAAGCAAGAACAATTTATGGAAATGGAAGTCAGAAGAGTGCTGACTTCTGGGGGCTTGTTCCAGAATAGGAACTAGCATGAAGAGTCTTTTGGGATAAGGGAAATGTTCTATACCTCAGACTGCATGGTGATTACATAGCTGTATGCACACATAAAATTTATCAATCTATGCACTTAATGTGTCTGCATTTTAGCGAATGTACATTAAACTACAATTTAAACAAAAAGCTTCCATAGTAATAATGATAGAGATCCTGGAAGTCTAGTCACAACTCAAGACAATTTGCCTGCTCTCGTCTCCTTTGTTTCTAATCCATTCTTTGGACTTCTCTGTAGATAAGCGAGCTCATCTAACTTCCACATCTGTAGGCTTCCAGCTGAATTTGACAGGAGGTTCACTGTCCCCAGACTGGAGGGTGAGAAAAAGGGAGAAGCCTGAGTGTTCTCTCTGCCCACCTTCCTGTCCTATCTTAGTTGACACATCTGGTGGCAGTGGCAAATTCTTGTGACTCCAGCTCCCAGTGAGTAGGACCATCATGGGCCCAGCTCCCACTAGATCACTCCAGCCCCTGGACACTGCCTGCCTCTGTGTCCCTCCATCCTCATGCTGCTGCTAATCTCTGAATTGCCTCATCACCTTCTCTTGGGTTCTCATCTCTTTCATTATTTGTGTAACCAATTCACTGAATTTAGTACTCTTGGCAATTTCCTTTTTCCTCTTTAGACAACCAGAACAATGTAGATAACCATCATTAATGTTTTGGTTTGAGATTGACTTTTATTTTTCTAAATTTTTCAGATGGTTAACAAAGAGCATTATTAATTATTTAAGTCATATCTTCAAAAATGTTGCTGAATGCAACATAAGGAATATAATAAATTGATATATTTGATCTACTAATGGTAAAACATTTATAAAACATGCTTTACCAATTGGAAGAACAAGACAGACTACTTGACTTTTTCCTGCATTCATTCCATAAATACACGTTCAGGATCACTCAGGAAAAAGTCCCCATTCATGGATGAATGTAAAGTAAAACATAATTATAGCAGAAAAAAATAGATATGGGCCATAGTAATCATATAAAACACCACTGACACTAATAAAATGTTCAAAATTCGAAGTGGATAAAAGGGATGAAAATTTTGCCTACAGATGAGGGGAGATCTTCTAAGGGGATGCAACATTTGAATGAAGCCTTGGAGATCACCAGATAGAAAACAGTGGGAAATTATTCCAGATATAGACTCACAATAAAGACCCAAAAATCTGAAAAAAACAAACAAACAAAAACCCTTGATTTCTTGGGGGGGAAAGACAGTAGAAATAATGGTTTGGGTGAATAAAGAATGCATGGGAATATTGTGAGGGATGAGGCTAGAAATGTAGCTAAGGGGCAAACTGTAGAGAGTTGTGATCAATGTGCCTCAAAAGTGAACTTCATTCTTAGGTAGTAGTGGTATTGTGGCCATATTTCCATGCCAGAGAAATGCTTTTCTGGAGTGAAAAATTTTGAGAGAGAAGGGAGGCAGGGAGACCAGTTAGAAAACTATAACAGATGCCCAGGTAGATGAAGGCCTTTATCTGACTAGAGGCAAGAGGAGTAGAAGAGAATAGATATTCAGAGAGATGCTGCTAATGAATAATCATTAGGCCATGAGTACTGATCAGCTCTACAAGGCACATCAAGCTCAGAAGTAGGTCAGGATGACTCCATTCTCATAAAATCAATGGATGTCCACAGGGCTATTTTTTTTGAAGGGTCTGTTCTAAAGTATCCTTTCAGGACAAGTGAAAAAGTTATTCTGTCTTACTTGCCCTTCTAGTAGCAATGGGGTAGGTAATTAAAGCCCACACGCTCAGTGACGACTTTGAAGAAAGCTTGAAATTAGAATTTAAAAACTCATCTTATCAAGAAGAAAACAACCTAATTGAAAAATGAGCCAAAGACCTTAATAGACATTTCACCAGAGAAGATACACAGATGGATAATAAGCATATGAATAGATGCTCCACATCACATGTCATCAGTGAAATGCAAATTCAAACAACAATGAGATACAACTACACCCCTATTAGAGTGACCGACATCTAGAACAGTGACAGCACCGAAGGCTGGTGAGGATGTGAAGCACTACAGACTCACATTCATTGCTGGTGAGAATGCAGAATGGTACGGCCACTTTAGAAGGCAGTTCGGCAGTAACTCACAAACTAAACATGAGTACCACAGGATCCAGCAGTCAACCCAAATAAACTGGAAACTTATATTTACACAAAAATCTAACCATGGATGTTTATAGTAGCTCTATTCATAATTGCCACAACTTGGAAGCAACCCAAATGTCCTTCATTGGGTGAATGGATAAACAGTGGTAAATCTGGAAATGAAATGTTCAATGCTAAAAATAGATTTGGTATTAAGACATGAAGAGACATTGGGGGGATTTAAGTGCATATTACTAGGTGAAAGTAGTCAATCTGAAAAGACTTTATACTGTATAATTCCAACTATATGACATTCTAGAAAAGTCAAAACCATGGAGACATTAAAAAAGTAAGAGGTTACCAGAGGTTAGGGAAGTGGGGGTTGGGGTAGGGAAGCAAGTACAGAAGGAGCACAAAGGCTATTTAGGGCAGTTAAACTCCTCTATATGTTGTTATATTGGTAAATACATTTCATTATACATTTGTCAAAGCCCACAGAAGGTATAACACCAAGAGTAAACCCTAATGTGAACTATGGTTTTTGAGTGATGATGTGTTAATGTAGGTTCATCAGTTGTAGCAAATGTGCTGCTCTGGTAGGGGATTTTGATAATGGGGGGCCCTGCATGTGTGGGGCAGGAGGCATATGGGAATTCTCTGTACTTTCCTCTCAATTTTGCTGTGAAACTAAAACTGCTCTATAATATAAAGTCTATTAAAAGATAATCATGGAGAATAACTTAATGAATTCAGGCCAAACATTATGTTGTAAACACAATACAAACAAAAGAGAGATTGATTGGACTTACTGCATTAATGTTATGAATTTCTATTATTAAAAAATACCACCAAAGAATAAAAAAGGTGAGCCACAGAAAGGCAGCACATTTCTACAACACATATAACTGACAAAAACCTCGTTCTCAGAAACTATACAGGTTTCTGAGCAGTCAATAAGCAACACAAAACACAGCAGAAAAATTAAGGTGTGAACAGATATTTAACTAAAGAGAAGGTTCAAATGGCCAATGCAAATATGAAAAGGTGTTTCATCTCATTATTCCTCAGGAAAATGCACATTAAAACCAGAAAGAGGTATCATTGCATGCTGACCAAAATGGCTAAAAGAGAAAAAAGATTAATGACAATATCAAAGTTAAAGTGTCACTCACTGAAGGTGGGAGTGTGGGTTGGGACAACCTCTTTGGAAAATTCTTGGCCTTATCTAGTAACTTCCCCAGCCCACTCCTTACTATATACCATAGAGAAGTGAGTACATGTGCACCCCAAAGTGCATACTTGAGAATATTTATTGAAACTTGATTATTAATGACACAAACCAGAAACAACTGAAAGGTGCATTAACAGATGAATGAGTAAAAACACTATATTCATGAAATGGCATTCTGTACAGGAGCAAAAATGAATGGCAGTCTATACGGTGACAGGCCTGTGCAATGGTGTACATGAAACTTGCAAGCGTAATGAAAGAAGCCAGGTTCAAAAATAATGCATGTTTATGAGGCCTTTCATAGATTTTTTTTTTTTTTTTTAAAGAAAGCAAAGTCAGAAATAAATGGCATTGTTTACTTAAAAGGAGAGGAAGGAAGGAGGCCCTGGGAGGTAGCTACACGTGCTTTAGCTTTGTCAATTTGGAAAGCTCTGCATTCATGTTTAGTACACTTCACTGTGTGGGTATTATTTTTCTCAATGAAAGAATTTTAAAAACTACTCTATAAATCCTGGTGCCTATATTAGGTTTTAGGGTTGCCATGACAAAATCCTACAGACTGGGTGGCTTGAACAACAGAAATAGGTTTTCCCACAGTTCTGGAGGTTAGCAGTCTAAGGTCAAGGTGTTGGTAGGGTTGCCTTCTTCTGAGTCCCTTCCCCTAGGATTGCAGATGGTGTCTAGTCACAGTGACCTCCCACGGCCTCTACTCTGCACCTGCATGTCCGTGTCTTCGCTGCCTCTTTTTATAAGGACACCAGTCATCCTGGATTAGAGCCCACCTTAATGACCCCATTTTTTTTAACTTAATCACCTCAAAACGTCCTATCTTCATATACAGTCACTCTGAGGTTCTGGGGTTTTGGACATCGAAATATGAATATTGGGGAGACACAGTGTGTGTTTATGAGGGAAAGAAAGAAAGAGAGAAATCCAGAGACTAGAGTGCTTGGGGAGAAGCAGAGGAGGGATTATGGAAGCTTTGCAATGCTTTGTATGAAGTTCTGCTATAGTTTATTTGTTATAATCCTCTCTTAGACATCTTCATGGGACTTTCGTAAACACATAACTTGCTTTGCAAACTTTTCCAATGGGGATGTGTGTTTTTCTAGGTGAGTTTCCCTGCTGAGACAGGGAAGGCCTGCACAAAACACAAAAAGTTGCACATAATTTTAGGCCATGCCAGTGTCTGCAGGGACAAATTTCAGAACTCTTTGTGTTATTATTATCACTCTAATAATGAAGAAGAAATGAAAGGAAAGCAAAATAGAGTCTGTCTGGGAGAACGACTCCTTGCAGCCTTGCTAACCTGGAAGACAGACACACATCATTTCTCACAGCCGTGCTCCGTTCACAGAGTGGGTTATTAACCACCCTTAGTGGGCACCTGGGAACACTTTGGAGATAATCGCACACATTCCATATTAGATATAATAATCTGCATGTTCCTGAGGCCCACAAGAGAGTAAGTCAATTAGCATATAGGAGATATTAATCTATAACACTAGCAGAGATACATTTTCTTGACACAGATTTATAGCTTAAATATATATATATATACGTATACACACACACACACACACACACACACACACACACACACACACACACACATATGTTCTTTTCTTTCCTGATAATTCATGGATCACTTAAGCAAAAATCAGATTGGTAAAAGGCCACAAAAATCTGTTGCATTGTATAATGTTGAATATACTAATTATCCTGATTTGAACATCACTTGTTGCACACAGGTATTGATATTCAATGTTGTACCCCACAGATATGTACAATCAACTATGTTCCAATAAAAATAAACTAAAAAATTAAAAACAATCAAAATGATGAGCAAACATTATTAATATGGCCAGTTCAATACAGACTTTTTACAGAAAAACTTCTTGCCCTTTTCTTTGTTCTAATTATTCCTCTTTTCCAACCCTACTCTTCCTTTCTCTACACTTCCAAATACTCATGTACCTTCACAGAACTTAGTGGTTAGGAGCACACATCTTCAAATGAGATGTGGCTGGTTATCAGTCAAGACTGAACTACTTACTGGCCGTTACCCAGTCAGTAAATTACACTCTGGGCCTCTGTTCCCTCGTATTGAAGTGGAAAGAACAGTATGATTTCCCACATTGGGCTACATGCATATTAAATGAGAAAGTTCCCATACAGCATTTGGCATTGGTGTGCCCCATACTGAACACTCAATAAATATTGGCATCATCATTATGAGGGCAATTCAAACAGTTTATGGAATAATAGAATTAGAAGGTAATATTAATTTCTCTATGAACTTTTTGAGGTACCCTTGCATATCACTAATTGCTTGTGCCTGGACTTCTCTGCAACTCCCCCCTCTTCCCCAGAACTGCAGGCAAACAATGTCTCCTAAGTCACCCCCATCTAAGCCTCTTATCATTTTCTAGAGCTGATATCACAGTTCAAAAAAATCATTCCTTTGCCATCCCTTTTCTTAACAGGAAGTTTTTAATCTCACTTTATTCCTCATGGCAGTTTTATAAAATCATGGTGTTAGAAATTTGTTTTGTTTCTCTGGCCCTAATTAATCATATGTTTCCCAAATAATCAGACTCTACGCCTACCTACTACTCTCAGTAGCTAGTTTATCCAGTGTATTATTCTCTCTTAGCAAACCTTGATAGCAGATTTAAGATCCACTAAAATTCTTTATGACCTGATGAGTTATTCCAAATACCACCATTTAAATGAAAACTTCTCCTATTATTTGTTTTGGATTCAGGAAATCCTACAGGGAAAAGCAGATGAAAAATGGGATTTACTTATACTCAGCACTTGAAAACACTGTGATTTCCTAACAGCCAGGACATAGGAATACGTACAAGCTAAATTGAGTACAATTATATTCTTCCTGGAACAAAACTGTACCTTCTACTTGAGCAAGAATAAATAAATAAATGTAGTTTGACCTACATTTTATTTGCTCTTGACATTTTCTGGCAGAAAAAATTAAGTCCACTCTGACCAAGATGACTGCGGTTCAGATATTTGAAAATAGCCTGAGGATGCAAAGGTTTTCAATAGGCCTCAGATGAAGCATCTCAGTATAATGGTAGCAATAAGAAGAGTTACAATAGGTCAGCTGGCTGGCCAGAGAGAGGGAGCATTTCTCTCCGAAGTTTGTTTATTTGGGCAGCAAATTATTTGCCATCCAGAAATGTGCAAAGCACTGGGGTCACCCAGATAAACAGAACAGAATCTTTGTTTTTTTCTCAAGAATTTCATAAATCATCAACAGAAAATTACCACTCAATGTGCAGATAGAGGGGCAACATGCCCAGTCTGAGGATGCCCAGGAAATCTCTGTGTGAGGAAAGGAATGGAGAAAGGAGGGAGGAAAGAACAAGAGAGATGCGAGGAAAACCATGCACAAAATGAACAGAGAAGTGGCAGATGCTGGGGGAACTCCAGCAACTCAGAGTTCCCGAAGCTCAAATGAAATGTGTCCAGGTAGGCTGATCCTAATAGACTTTCAAGGGCCTGTTTGGACAAGAAGGTCTTACCTGATTTTAAGACACATAATTATAATACCGATCACTGTTTGTTTGATAAAATCATTACTTTTCAAATATCATTAATAATAATTTTCCTTAATTTCTGATGTTTTCAAACATTTAACATTTTTGATTAGTTAAAAAAGGGGCTTCTTCCCCAAAGACATTTTTGTTGACTCTCTCACTACAATATGAGTCCATTTCCATATTTTTTGTACGTCTCTCCTTTCTTTTTTATTTATTATGTCTTTCCCTGTATTTTAGATCATTATCTTTTCAAATTCTTACTACTATTTTACATTGCATATTTCATCTTTTTAAAATTAATGACATTTGTATTTGTTCTGTGACTCTCCCTATAACAATTACTATACACGGAGGTGCTACATGGTGTAACTTCTTGAGGAGCCATCTGGTCATCTACCTTATCTTTTCTGGCTGGCAGCCCTGGGGTTGTATAATGCAACAGTCCTGATGAACTGATTTTAATGTTTATTCCACACCATAGTATATAGTTCTGCTTGCATTCTCAGCATCTTTACTTTGATTCATCGCTAACACTATTAGGTATTCTTTGAGTGGGTAATACTCTCCAGTAAAGGTGTTCTAATTTATAAGCTGTTGCCTATGTTAAATAAATAAATATATATTTATTTAAATATATATGTTAAAATATATATATATATGTTAAATAAATATATATATTTAATTCCACACATACAAATGATAACTTCTCTAAGAGATAAAGTCTTAGGTAACATTCATCATTCCTTAAGGTCAAACATTTTTCAAAAATTTTTGTTATCTTTTTTTTAAAGAAGAAACCACTTGGATCTCTCCTCTCTCTCATAAGTAACTTTTATTTATTTTTATGCTTTTCTCTTGACATTTGTTTTTGAATTGAAACTCAAGACTTTCTCTAGATTTTGGATATTTAACTATTTATTTCCTGGTACTGTATAAATTTTCTAATCTTCAGATTCAGTTCTCTCTTTGGCTCACAGCATTTTTCCTTTATTATTTCTTTGAATATTACTTCTGTTTCATTTGATCTGGCATATTCATTGGGAATACAAAGGAAAGGGCCAGATCTCATATCAGAAAGAAAGGCTGATGGTAGTAATGCTTTCTAAGCAAAGAGAGCTGTACTTGGAAAGCACAGTATCTCTGAACAAAGTGAGCTTAGACCTTACATAGTTGGCACTTTGTATTGGTGAGTTCCACATTTGTGGATTCAACTGTGGATATCAAATATTAGAAAAAAAATTTGTTTATACCGAACATGTACCGAATTTCTTTTCTTATCACTATTCCCTAAACAATATAGTATACCAACTATTTGAGCAACATTTACGTTGTTATTAACTATTATAAGTAATCTGGAGATTATTTGAAGCATACAGGAGGATGTGTGAAGGTTAGATGCAAATACCAGCCAATTCTACATCAGAGACTTGGGCATCCATGGATTTTGGCATCCGAGGAAGTCTTTGAACCAATCCTCTGTGGATGGTGACAACTGTATAGGGTTTTGGTAAACATAGGATTAAGGGTTAGAGGACTCTAAGAAGTGGAAGTATCTGGGAACTGATTGATATTTTGACTATGAAATCTGGCAGTGAGAGTGTGGCTGCTACTGATTGGCTGACTTCAACAGCATGGGATCCCCACCGCCTGACTGGCTTTCAAAAGTGTAGTTGTGAAAGACTGTTGTCCAAAGCTCATTCATTTTCACAACTCCTCTTGACTGTCCTTCACTGAAAACTGCAGGTTGTCAATGTTCCTTTTTCAGAATGCTGCCTGCACATGAGCTCATGTTCCATTACGACTGACTGTGCATGGTGAGGGGACCGTGTGGCCCATCTACTTCTCTAAGTGTAGCTCTAGCGTGGACCCTGCATTGTAATCTCACAGAGTGTTTATGTCTGTCTGCCTGTGAATACAGTGATTTATTTGATTACTGAGATCTAATAAAATCTCAGTCTGCCAGAGTGTACTGCACGTATCAGTACGAAAGTTCAAACGGTGAATATCTAATGATGGAATTTTAGATGCCACTTAAAGTCACTTTGAGGAAGCATTTGTAGAATGTCTTTCCCCAGACTTCTCAGGTGACATCACTTAAACATTTAGGTGTCCTCTATTATTAGAATGTTTACCAGATGGGTCCTTATGATCTTTGAAGGGAAACATAGTGACAAAAGAACAAACAATTCAGGTGACTCTGGTCTCTGGCCTCACTTGTATATGATTATCATAAAGTTCAGTTTGAGGACTTCCCTTAATCTTTAGATTATTTGTTATAACATCATTTTTTTGGCAATGTCTTCTAAAAAATAGTATTTGTTTTTGTCTGCTATATTAGGCACTTTGTTCAATAAAGAAGGATTTTAGACAAGGTTCTTGCAAAAACACTATAAATTTTAAATTAAGTTCAATTTTTAATTATATTTTTATATTCAATTGCAATTAAATATAAAATTAAATTAAAATATAAAACGATTTGTCCATTGTTAGGCAATTAAATGCATAAAATCTGTTTCTGAAAAATTAGGAGAATGAAATTACCAATATTTGTGATTATGAGTGTTAATTTAATAAAAATCCGATTTCTTTTATTATGAAGTCCATATTTTCATTATGCATTTGGAGGTGCCAAGGGAAGAAGTCACAGAATACAAGTCTCATTTTAACAAATGACAGCTGAATGAGAATTTTTAATTGGCTAAATGGCAATGAATGAACGAATTGTAGGTATGTGTACTCTAATTTCTGGGTATACTGCTAGGTAAAAATATCAGGCAGCCTACGATCTAGTAAAAATATCTCAGAAGTGGGAAAAGAAGGTATCCTGCATCTCGTCCTCGAGCTGTGGCTTACACCACGTGACCTCAGCTAAGCATGAAGCCTGGTCTGCTTTCACCCACATGTCCCTTGGGAATCAAGTCTAAACGTCACAGGCCAATCTGCATCTATGTCCTGATTGAATTTCCAGGAGCTCTCAGGCATGTTGCTTGAATATATTTTCTGCCTACTCCTAATGCCAGCATGATTGGGAATGGCACAGAATTTGCAAGGGGATGTGAGTCCTAAAATTAGGGTGACCAACCATCCCAGTTTACCCAGGACCCAGAACTGAGATGCAGGATTTGCAGCGTTAAAATTGGGAAAGTCCAGGTTACTACCCAGGACAAGTTTGCCACTTTCCTTCATCCATTTTCTTCACTTCCTTTCTCATTCCTTTTCTTTCCTTCCTTCCTTCTTTTCCTACCTCCATTTTACCTTTATCCTTCCTTTCTTCCTTTCTTTCTTTCCTTCTTTCTTCCATTTCCATCATGAATTTTCAGGGGGCTTCAAGATCTTTTTAGTAATTGCTCAGACTCTCTAATTGAAAACAAAAACAAAACCAAAAACAGACTCGATCCAGTAGCTTCATTCTTTTGGTGCCTGAAATTCTTTCAGATGTATCACTCTCGTAAGCAATAAGGGGAGTTTTGACCACTGGGCAATTACGAGCTTGAATAAGCAGCCCAGTTCCCTCAGGGACTAATGATTATGAACCAGAAGAGAGTATTGGGATCCCGCTTCTCGAATTGTTTTTCGTAATGATATTCTGCTATACAAACTAAAGAATACATTTGTGTAATATTTAATGGAAGGGAAGGGTTAGCAATACTACTTTAGCGCTGCTGAGGATGTGGAGAAAACAACTTTTATACACTGTTGAGAATAAAAATTGATATAGCCATCAAAAATAGAATTACCATATAGAATATGATAAAAATAGAATTATCATATAACCCAGCAAGTTCACTTCTGGGTATTTATTCAAAGGAATTGAAATCATGATCTCAAAGAGACACCTGCACTCCCATGTTCATTGCATCATTATTCACAATAGCCAAGATATGGAAATAATCTGAATGTCCATCAATAGACGAATAGATAAAGAAAATGTGTATATGCATGCAATGGAATATTATTCAGCCATACAAAATAGAAAATACTGTCATTCTGAAAACACAGATAAACCTAAAAGGCATTATGCTAAGCGAGAAAAGTCAGACACAAGAGATAAATACTGCATGACCTCATATATGTACAATCTAAAATAGTCAAACTTATGGAAGCAGAAAGTAGGATGATGTTTCCAGGGGCTGTGAGCAGGGAAAAATGGGGAGATGTTGGTCAAAGGGTACAATGACTCAGCTATGCAAGCTGAATGTATTCTGGAGACCTAATGCACAGAATGGTGACTGTAGTTGACAATACTGTATTGTAAACTCGAAATCTACTAAGAGGGTAGACAAAAAAGAAGAAAGAAAATAATAGCTATGTGAGTCAATGAATATGTTAATTAGCTTGATTGTGATGATTATTTCACAATATACACGTATATCAAAACATCAAGTTGTACACCGTAAATATATTCCAATTTTATTTGTCAATTGTACCTCAAGAAAACTGGAAAAGCATTTTACAACTGGAAGGACATTTGGAGGTCAATCAGAAGACAGTTTTTCTAGTTTTTTTCCTGGAGAACAAAGACTTCCTTGGAAGGCCCAACTTTGGGGGTGAGAATGCAGCAGAACTGCTGGGACTCCCAGGCTTTCGTTTTCATTTTACTTAAACTAGACTTAGTTTAATCTGTTGAATGCAGCGAAGTTTTCTGCAACATTTTATTGCTTTTGGTAATGAGTTTCACATCCAAAAAATGGGAAAAAAGGAAAAATACTCCCTCATTTTATAGAGGCAAGAAGTGGAGCCCAAAAAGGCAGGAGAGTTTGAAAGGGGCAGAAGGGACAGATGAGTACTGTGTCTTTTGGGGTACATGCTTGAACTCTATAAATCTCTCTCTCTCTCCCATCCCCAGTTCCCAGCTGCCCTCAGCTGAGAGAAAGAGCAAGATGGCAAAGTTCCCACTCTGCAGTTCTTACAAGAAGCCCCATGATTTACATGAAAGTCCCTTGCAAAGTACGGGGAATGAATTACAGGGAAGCTCTCTGCATAGGCCACCACGCATTCAGTGCAATCACTCTGTCATTCTATTTCCTCCTCAGATTTTTGCCTTTTGCCAGGACTCACACTCCCTTGGAGTTTAAGGGCTGGGAAATCAGCCCTTTGTCAGGGTGGGGTCTCCCAGCTTCCTTGAAGGAAGGATCTATCTATCATGTCTTCCTCATCGATGAAATGTCACCACCATTACCCTGCTGCTGGAAATAGCGCTGGCATTTTTTGGACATGCATAGCTCTAAAGCTCCTGTCAAATGTGTATCTGCCTCACTCTTTTCAGCCTCCTCTTCTTGGGGCCTTTGGTGATTTTGCTGTGGGGCTGAAGTAACAGTCATATGGCAGCTCCTCGCCCTGTCCCCCATGCCTTAGTGAGTTCCCAGGGGGCTGAGTAGGAATAATCTGCTTCAGTGTTTCTCTCTACACACTGGGTGCTCACACAGCCTGGCCCCTCTGTCCTAACTGGTGTTTATAACATCTTCCAATTTCATGCCATCCATAGATGTCATTAAAGGGCTATTTCTTCCCCTTTCCAGGCCATTAATGAAGAGATGAGTCAGTCCACAAAGTGCCACATTTCGGTTTCCCAACTGCAAACTTCGCTGTGAATCTCTCCTCTTTGTTTATATTTCTTGTCACTCTTCCATCTGTGGCTTCAAAAACAATTTCTGTAAGGGAGGGAGAGAAGCTAGAGCAGGAATTCTCGCAGTCATGCCGGGGACATTGGAAAGAACCGGGGGTTGGGGTTTCTTCAAATGAACCCTACGTTTGCCTGTCCCTTCCTGACCATGTGACTATGGAAGGAACGTTATGGTCTCTGAGTCTCAGTTCCTGAAAATGAAATTGGGAATATTGATAACACCTTCAGGGAATTATTGTGAAGATTAAACTGCATGAGGTAGTATATAAAATACTGACACAAGGTCAGTTTATATCAGGGACTCAATAAAAGTGACTTCTTTCTTTTCTCTCAATAACTCACACTGAGAACCTGGGGCAGATGCTGCTTGTGCTCAACTAGATTCCCTGACCTTGACCCATCCCAAACATTCCCGCCCAGCTCCCACTGCCGGCACCTGCCCTTCCTTGCCTCCATGCTTTTCCTCGTCAGGGGAGCTTATCTTGCTACCCAAAAGTCAGGCAGTGAGTGAACCAAGGAAGCAACATCCACCAGGCAGCAGCTTTTAGCCAGTGAACAAAGCAGTAGGTATAAAAACTCCAGCTCCTCCACCCTTTGAGGTGCTTGTTCCACACTGGCTCCCAGAGTTCTTCCAGAAGGTTTAAGCTTCACCTGCCAACAGTGGCTTGACAACACATCCTTTATCCTCTCTCTGCCTTTCCTTCCCTGTGCTCACACAGCCTAAGATAGTACCATCATTAATTGCATAATGACATTTTGTTCAACACCAGACTGCATATATACGGTGGTGCCATAAGGTTATAATGGAGCTGAAAATTTCCTATCACCTAGTGATGGTGGTAGCCATCCTAATGTCACAGTGCAATTACTTTATTTTTTAATAAATGTAGCCTAAGTGCACAGTGTTTGTAAAGTCTGCAGTCATGCACAGTAACATCCCACACCTTCACAATCATTTACCAGTCACTCACTGACTCACCCCGAGCAACTTCTAGTCCTGTAAGCTGCATTCATGGTAAGTGCCCTATACAGGTGTACCATTTGTTTTTGGTCTTTTTTTCTGTATTTTTACTGTAACTTTTATATGTTTAGATATGTTTAGGTACACAAATGCTTACCATTGTGTTACAACTGCCTGCAGTATTCAGGACAGTAACAAGCTGTACAGTTTTGTAGCTTAGCAGCAATAAGTGACACTGGATAGCCTAGGTGTGTAGGAGACTATACCATCCAGGTTTGTGTAAGTACACTCTGAGATGTTCACACAATGACAAAATTGCCTAATGGCAATGGTGTTTTGCAAAACACACCCTCATCAGTAAAAAACACATGACTAATAATAATACCTAGAGCAGTGTGAGGTGCTTGATTGAAAAACGGCTTGACAAAACCCATAGAACTGTACAACACAAGAGGGGACCCTAATGTAAAACTGGGATAATAATAATATATCTATATTGGTTCACAATCGTAACAAATGTACCACACTAATGTAAGATATTAATAATAGGAGAAACTGTGTGTTGGGGGGACTATGGGGGAATAAGAACTAGCCTGTACTTTCTGCTCAGTTTCTCCATAAACCAAAAACTGTGATAAAAGTTTATCACTAAAAAAAAAAAAAATAAAGTTCCTCCTCTGCATTTTTTTCTGTCCCTCGAAATGTTCAGACTCAGGCCAGGCATCTATAGAGTACTTCAAAAAGTTTGTGGAAAAATAGAATTGAAGATAATACAAATCTTTCCATGAACTTTTTGAAGACCCTTCTCTACTTAGAGCATTTGCACCTATTCCAGGATTTAGTATCCATTGGAAAATTAGAAACAACTTTGAAGGTATCTATTCATAGATGAGAAAATATAGCTGGCTTCTACACAGTGCACTATGAAAGACAAATCAATGTCCTTTGTCATGGTAAAATTGGCAGTCTGTATAAACATCGATTACCTGTAGCAACCGTCCTCATTTCTGCCCTACAGAGAAGTGTGCTCCAGGGATAGTCCAGAGAGAGGGCAACCAGAGTGGTGGGCAGGGGGTGAGGGAGGGGAGTGGAGTTAGTCCAAGGGAAAGACTACAAGACAGAACTGAAAGTTTGCAGAGGGGTCCGTGATCAGATTCAAAAGGGATCCAAAAATTTAGGAGTGGGTCATCGCATGGGGAGATGGAGCCTGCAGTGGAAACCACAGGACGTGGACCAGAAGAGAGCTGGGGAGTAGTGAGGTGGTGCCAGGAGATTTGCTTACTTTTCAAGGTCACAACGGTGTCAGAGCCACCAACCACTGAGCGCTAACCACGGGTGGGCAGCGGAGCGCAGGCTGCTGTGGGAGTCAAGGCCGCCGCTCAGGCGGGATTCAGGGAACCGGGTCCTGTATCACACCTGTCCCTGCTCAGCATGTGAGTGCCTCTGCCCTTGAGGTGCATCAATTGCACACAGCTGCCTCGTTTTCTTTTTGTCCTAATGGCTTCACTGATGACTTAACTCCCCTCTAGACACAGCCATCACCCGTTTCTGTGTCGGCTCTTACATTGTTGGCTGACCTGGAGCAGAAAATAGGTTGCTTAATAAATTGTCCCAGCATTGGTACAGTATGGCCTATTTCTAGGTCAGCTGTACCTGGTGAGGAGGGAACAATGGCCTCCTGGTTAAAAGGGGACGTGAAGCCCTAATAGGAGTGCCGTCCCTTAGATGGTCAATTAACCAGAGACCTGGGAGCCCAACTCCCAGAGCATTCTCTGAAGATGAGACAGCAGCCGCCGCACTGTATGCAAGCTGTGGGGGATAACCTTGGATGTTCTGGAAAGAGCAGGTCACACAAAATGCTCGACGGAGAATGACTGATTTAGCATTTACACAGTGCACAGCATTGTACTTTCTCACTGCTGTGGACCTTTTTGGCAGGGGCTGTTTAATCCAGTAGGACATTCAATCAAGTTCTTTTGAAAGTTCCCAGCCCTACATTCTCTCTCCATCCAAGCAGGTCACCTTCCCCAGTCCCTGACTGGCAGCCCTGGCTGCATAACAGTATGGGAGCCCTGCACGTGACAAGAACTGCCCTTGACCTTCCGCCTTGACCCTACTCGGTCCACTCCCAGACTATTTACTTCTGACTGTACAGTTTGCAAAACCTGCGATGTACCAAATGTCTTCCATGAAATATTAAGTACACACAGGGGCAGAGAATGTGAGCTCTCATTCTTGTGACTCGAACTTGAATCCCAACAATGACCTTTTCTAGCCTTGTGTTTTGAGCAAGTTATTTAATCTTTCCAGGCCTCAGCTCATTCATGGTTAAAAAGGAGATATAATATATGTGTGCAGAAATATTAGCTGTTATTACTGTTACTGCTACCTTTATAGTATTATTACACAATAACATTGAATGTATAATTGAATATACAATAATAATAACATATATTACTAAAAACAATGCATGTTACTATAAATATAAAATAGTAATAAATATAAATTATATATTATTACTTATTATCCATAACTGATATTAGTGTTAATAATTACTGTAATTACTCCTTTAACTTGACACCATATTTATATCTATATTATTTTATGTAAACACTTAGTTCTATGAGTCATATGCAATTATTCTCACTTTTCAGGTGGGGTTCAGGAAGACCCAATCGTTTTCTCATGGTGACACTGCTAACTGTAATTACAATTAGAACTCTTGGCTCCCAACTCGACCTTCTCTCTTCCTCTTCCTTTGTCTTCTTCTCCTCCTGCTCCTCTTTCTTCTTATTATCATGATACCTATTTTTTTTTTTTCCTCACATGACTCTCTCTCACTCTCCTAAGAATCCTGAGTTTGGAGACAGCTGCTGCCCTCCCATCTGACATTTTTAGACGAGACTTTGCAGAATGGGTGTTTTCTGCATTTGGTTAAATCATAAAACACTAAAGTCACAATCAGAGCTTGGATCTGGGGCTCCTCTGGTAACAAACAGTGACTGAGAATCAAGGGCTTGGGAGGTGGTCAGAAATCCTGTAATATCCACCTGTCAGGTAAGACAGCCCCAAACCCAGAAACCAAGATATGCAGTGAATCTCCCTTCATCTAGGTCAGGGCTTCTCATCTTTGGCACTGTTGACATCTCGGGCTAGATATTTCTTTGTCGTGGGGAGGTGTCTTGTTCATTGTAGGATGTTAAGCAGCAGCCCCGACCTTTACCCAATAGATGACAGTAGCACTTCCCCAGTTGTATCAAGGAAAAATGTCTCTAGACATACAGTGACAAATGTACCCTGTGGGAAAAAATCACTCCCAATTGAGGATGACTGACCTATGTTAACTGGAAGAAGACCAGGAAGAAATAGTAAGAAAATGATTTCGGGTCATACAATCTTTGGAGGGAGGGATATAGAAAGCTTACTTCCTTGGAAAGATTGTAGAATTTGGGATTGGAATAATTTTGCTGGGTTCTGTCTTTGCCCCCTTCCTGGCTGCACTTGACCAGCCCCACCTAGACAAGCCAGTTGCTGTCTCTGAGCCTGAGTAGACTCAGTGAGGAAGTAGGGTGTTATACACTGAATGTTTGTGTCCCCCCACAAATCCATATGTTGAAGCCTTACCCCCAATCCCCCAATGTGATAGCATTTGGAGATCAGCCTTTCGGAAGTAATTACGGTTAGATGAGATCATGAGGGTGGGGCCCTCATGACAGGATTAATGTCCTTATAAGGAGAGACACCATATCTCATTCATTCTCTCTCTCTCTCTCTCTCTCTCTCTCTCTCTCTCTCTGCCATGTGAAGACACATCAAGAAGGCAGTTTTCTGCAGCTGGGAAGAGTCCTTCACTAAGACTGGACCATGTTGGCATCGATCAATTAGACTTCTAGCCTTCAGAGCTGTGTGAAAATAAATATCTATTGTTTAAGCTACCCAATCAGTGGTATTTTTTGTTATAGTATCAAAAGCAAACTAGTACATACGGGTGATAATTTTTCTTACAGCTCAGAATTATTAAGGGGAATTAATCAAAGTAAATCTGAAAACTTTAAAGTAGCACATAATATTTATTTTTTATTGATAGTCATTAGTTTCCAGGACATTTAGCAATGAACTGCTTTCGAAATTTGATAAGCACTGGTTGTACTAGACCTGCTTTCTGAAGAGGTGATGTAATTGTAATTCAGTCAATACTGGCATGCCACAGAAAGCTGCTAAAAACTTGAAATTAGTGTACATTTAATTCATTTACTCATTCCACAAATAATGAGCAAGTTAGATTCAGAACTTTCCTTCATGCAGCTTATAACCAAGTGAATATACAAATTTGACTTAGAAGGTTGATTCAAGATAGCTATTGAACAGAACGAAATCATAAATTATGTCATTACAATTTTTAAATGCTTTGTTGAAGAAGTCCAGAGATCTACTACAATGCATACTGGTGGAGACCTCTTTCTTAAATAGCATCAATTACCTTATCGATATCTACTGTAAATGACTAAATTACTTTAAAAACATTTCTTCATAAATAATATGCAAGTAAAACTTAGATTAGGGCAAATAATCATGATTTTGTTTAGTGTTTAGTATATTACTAGAAATTGTTAGAGATAAACTTTTATTTTTTACATGTACAATGCAGGACACTGAAAATAGAAGGAGCAAGTACTTGACCTGATGATATTGCCAGAACTACACCTTGCTGGTGGAGGAAGGGCTAGTGATGCTCAGGAGAATGAAGTAGAGCCAAACAGAATTCACATCTCAAAAGAGCATTTGTTTAACAGTTATTGACAAAACTTCAAGCATGTGTCAGACACTGTGCTGGTTGGCAGAATACCTAACTCCTACATTGCAAGAGTTTATGGACTGCAAAGCTCTGGTTTACAAAACCTGTGTCATTTATTCTATCTTCTATTTCACATTTGTTTATTAAATAAAATGAACTATAAGGCTAGAGGAAATTAGTATTCCTATTTAATAAATGAAAAAACTGAAACATGGTGTATTAGTCCATTCTTTCTTGCTTATAGCAAAACACTTGAAAATGGGTGATTTATAAAGAAAATGAAATTTATTGCTCACAGTTTCTGAGGCTGGGAAGTCCAAAGTCCAAGGAACACATCTGGTGGTGGCAACAGTGACCCAGGAGTCTCACATTGCAAGATGGTGAATCTTTAAAAAAGCCCTCAGAACCACGCCCCTGACCACCATTTTTCATCCATTCACTACTGCACAGTTCTACAATCCAATTACCTCTCCAAGGCTCCACTTTTCAATTTCCATAATAGGATTTCCCACCCTCTTAACAGCCATAGTGGGGGCCAAGTCTCTAATTCATGAAACTTGTGGGACACAATTCAAGCTTCAGTGAGTTTTGCAGAGACATAATTCAATCCACTACACATAGAGAGAATCAATGACATGATCCCAGTCAGCATGTGATTAGTTATAGAGCAAGGACTCACGTCAAGGCTGTCTTGGACTCCATACAATGGCCTTTCATTGTACCACACGGCAGTACATTCCATCAAAACACATTTTCCTCAAAAGTACTAGCAAGCATTCAACAGAGGTAGTTTGATTTGTTGCCATTAACTAGATTAGTGCATTTGTTTACCACTTAAATCCATTTCTTAAGTTGTTCAGTTCCAGCCTTTTTTAAACCATAACATTTAAATTGCCCATTGCTTTGTCTCAATTCAGTCCACTTTTATTCCCTCTAATAGAGTTGCATGGAGGTCTACTTTATGTGTGAGCAGAAGTGCACAGGGTGGGCTGTACTGGGCTCTGAGCATCAGCAGACCATCCCCCAGCAGAGCACGGGATGTGTTAGGAGATGAGATCGTGATAATAGAAGTATAGATTGAGGCCATTAGAAAAATTCGTGATTCCTGGTGTATTAATCTGCCTGGGATGCCATAAAACAATAAAAGAAAGAAAATACTACAGGCTGGGTGGTTTAAACCACAGAAATTCATTTTATCTCCATGATGGAGATAATGAGGGCACTTTACAGGCTTGTAGTTGGCTGCCTCCTTGCTATTCCTCACTTTGCCTTTCCTCGGTGTGTGCAGACAGAAAGAGATCTTTCTGGTATCTCTTCTATAAAGACACTCATCCCAGTGAAACAGAGACTCGCTCTTATAATCTTATTTAACCTTAATTACTTCCTTAGAGGCCCCATCTTCAAATACAGCAACACTAGGGGTTAAGGACTCAACATATGAATTTTGTAGAGATGAAAACATTCAGTCCGTAACATTTCACCCCTGGCCCCCACAAAATACATTCATTCCATCCCAATAGCCTCAAAACTCTCAACTCATTTCAACATCAAGTCTAAAGTCCAGAGTCTCCTATGAATATAGTCTAAATCAGATAAAGGTGAGGCTTGAGGTAAGATTCATCCTGAGGAAAAATCCCTCTCCAGCTGTGAAGCTGTGAAGCCAGACAAGTTATGTGCTTCCAAAATACAATAACGGGACAGTAGTAAGATAGGCATTCCCATTCCAAAAGGGAGACATAGGAAAACAGGTCCAAAATAGAGCAAGGCAAATTTCATTTGCTCTTAAGGCTCAATAATACAAGGGTACCTCAAAAAGTTCATGGAAAAATAAAATTGAAAGATAATATGTGTCTTTCCATAAACTTTTTGAAGTACCCTGATAATTCTCTTCAGTTTTATGCTCTGCGTTCTGGCCCCCAGAGGCGGCAACACCACAGCTCTCCTGGGTGGGGGTCCCGCTACATCGGCTCTGTTGGACAGTTCTGGGACACAAACACTCAGTCCATAGCACATGGTTCATTCGATAGATAAGGGAAAGTCACTGAAAGCTTGTACACCTGAAAGTGGATGTACAAAGTATTGTTGCAGAAATATTAATTTGGCATGAAAATAAAAGACAATTTGAATTGAGGGGAAAACAAAGCAAATAGGATGAATTAGAAAGCTATTGTAGTGATCATTCACTTATTCTTTACCCATCCATTCATTACATATTTACAGAACAATAGTTATTTACCAGGTGGCCACTGATTGTTGGAGATGCTACAATAAATAGGATAGGACAGCCCCTGTTCTCAGGGAACTTATCTTCTAGCAGGTGGAGGACCTTATCTAGCACAGCAGTGAGGTGGGGTCTGGGGGTGACGTGAAACATGATTCAGAAGTATGGGGAGCGACATCTGGATCTTCATGAGGTGAACCGACCAGACGTACAGAAAATTGGAAGTGCCCAATACGGTACATTATGAGGAATGGTGCTCTTTTTGTAATCCTTTTAGCATGAACATGGAAAGTTAGTGGCAGTCATATTTTATTTGGGGCTGTTGGACAATTAGCAGATTCTGGTTTTACTACATCAGCTGCTTCCAGCATGGCAAAATAGCCTACAGCAGGTTAAAGTAAATGGAGCACTTTCATTTATTCATTCTTTCAACAGATATTCACTGAATATTGTCTATGTGTCTGATACTATTTTAGGTACTGAGGTTATAAAAGGGAACGAAATATATAAAGTTTCTGCTTTCCTGGAATTAACATTATATTGGGAGAGACTGACCTCAAACAAGTAAAGAGGTATATGATAAAGCTTCAGATTGTGATTACGTGTTATGAAGAAAACTCAGACGAGGTACAGGATCAGAGAGTGATGGAGAAGGTGCCACTTTTGAAGGCATGGTTGGAGAAGCTTCTTGAGGGTATGGAGGAATTTGAGAAGAGACCTGAACAAAGCTTTGAATTGGGTCACTTCAACCTTACTGAATCTCCGGTGCACAAAGCTTGGTGTATGATGTAACCTAGTAATAACAGTAATAATTTAGGATACAAAACAGAATCACAGCAACCCACAAAGAGCAGTCTTCTTTCTCAATCTCATACTGATCACCTTCTCTCTCTCTTTCTCATGCATGCTCTATTTTCTACTCCCCCCCTCCGATATCATTTATCCCAGAATCATAAAATGTGAAGTTGCAGAAAAATGGAGTGTCAAGAATAGAAGGAACATTGTGGAGTAGGATGTAAGCCCCACTATCCACAAACAGCAATGGACTCCATTAGCAAAATCTCCACTTTGTGATTGTGCAACCCACGTTTGATCTCTGTACCCAGTGGAAAACTTAGTACCCTGAAAGTAGTCAATTATGCTGGTTAACTTCTATTCACCAGTCATAATTCTGGCCTCTGGAGTCAAACTGGACAAACATATTGCCTCTTCTTCCACCTGTCAGTTCTGCCGATATTCATGTCCAGGTGAAGGATACTTCAACTTTTCCTCCCGTGTTTACATAAGAGTCACCACATATTCTCACCTACAGCCTCTGCACCACCCCTCCCTTTGACTCCTCCTCTCTTTTATTCATTTTTGTTTTCTTTCTCAGAAACATTTGTTGAGGGTCTACTATAGGGCATGGGCTTCCTTATGCACTAAAATATCAAGATCAATAAAACATGTTCCCTGATCTTTAAGATTTACCATCTATCTAGAGAGAAAATCTTTGAGGACAAACCCATCACAATGGAGAAACGGTTCTTGTGGTAGACAGTAGACAATAAACCTCATAGTAGAGGACAAGCCATGGGGAGGGTGGTCAGAGCTACTCATCAGGTGGCAAGGGCAAGTGTTTCCACACTGAGAGCAAGGGCCACAGAAGCAACAGTTGGCTCATGTGAAGACACAGGCACATTGGAGGAACTCCTCCATAGAACTGAAGCTTAATGTGTCTGAAGCTGGTTACAGAAATCATGCTAGAAACCAGATGCTTCATTTCACTGAGTATCATCCAGGTGAGCATGACCCTGTAACACAAGAATGCCACCCCTTTGGAGACTAGAGACTTTGATGGTACTTTCTGAGATAGGTTTAAGTGGAGTTAAATTTCATCTCTTCAGCCAACTTACCACATGAATCTTTTTCTCTCTAATTCGTTGTGTTAGCTCCTCGAGAACAAACTCAAAGGTAACAGCAATCACATAGGTGTAATAATTATAATAATAACATGTGGGTCCCTGGGTAGAACTTGCAAAGTAATGTCATATGCACTATTCCCTTTAGGAGGAAGTCATCATCCCCCTTTTACACATTGAGAGGTCATGGGGCCCAGAAAGGTCATATGAGCTCTCCCCTGGATGAAAATAGCAATTGGTAGAGGCAGTGCTCCACACTAATGCGCTTTCCTCTGGCACTTAATGATTGCTTTCTTCGGAGAGAGTAAATTTGTGTGGTGGTAAAAGACATAAAAGAAAACCACCTATTCTTCTGTGACTAACACAGCTGCCAGGCACGACTCCTACATTTATTGTTCCTCTCTGACCCATTTATATTGCAACCCTTCGGTTCTTGCAGAAAGGACCTGGGAAGCTGGGAGCTGCTGTCAGCATATGAGAGGCTCGCTAGTCTGTTTTTGAGAACGTGTCTGTCTCTGAATGCAGGTAGTGCAGCACGCCCCAGTGAGCATAGATAAGAAGCCTAGTCTTCGACTCAGATGGTGCAAATCCTTATGCATGGTTCTCTTTAATGCAATGTCCTGTCAAGCAGTTTGGATAAAACATTGACCTTAAAGTTACTGGACTTGAGTCCTTTTGTCCATTCATTCTTTAAGAAAAGTACCAGATGGAGAGAGAACTGGCATTTAATGCCACATAACAAGATGCCATGTCATAATATTCACAACTGAAACTTTTGTCAGGCTTTAGAACATAATTAAAATTCTTAAAATTAGATTTTACAACAAGCACTTTGAATCTCCATTTTATGGTTGAAGAAACTGCCAGTCAGAGAAGAAGGAAGAAAATAAAATAAAATAAAATAATACTTTGACAGCACTTGTTATATATTAGGCATTCTAAGAGTTTTGCATACATTAATTACTGTACTTTTCCCAGCAGCCCTGTAATATAGTTATTACTTTTTCTCTTTCACAGAGGTGAATCAATGAGGATCAGTTAGATTACATAACTTCCCCGAAGTTACACAACTAGTAAGTATGGAGTAGAGGTTAGAAGGCTGGCAACAGCCCCATGGTCCTCCTACAATGAATTGTGCTAGGCATTGTCACCATATGTGGCCTCATTTGATCTTGTGATTAACCCTGAAAAACAGGTATTGAGATTCCCATGCTGGACATGTTAAGAATCTGAGGCTCAGAGAAACTAAGAGACATGCCCAAATTCACATAGTTAGGCAATAGCAGAGCTGGTACCGTAAGTATTCTAACTTCTCGTCCCATATTGTTTTACTACACAAGGGGTCCTGATAAATAGACAAATTAGGACCATGCTTTTTTATATACTAAACAACATTCATTTATATTATGAAGGCTATATTAAGACAGTTATGAAATACATAGAGTTTACCATTATTACATGGGCTAATTTCATTTCTGGTTTTTGTTTGTTTTGTTTTGTTTTGTTTGTCTTTTTTGTGACCAGCCGCACCGGCGCTCAGCCAGTGAGTGCACCAGCCATACTTATATAGGATCCGAACCCGCAGCGGGAGCACTGCTGCGCTCCCAGCACTGCACTCTCCCGAGTGCGCCACGGGGTCGGCCCTCATTTCTGTTTTTAAAATTATGTGATTCTTTATAATAGTTAACAAAAAGTCAGTTGTAAGGGAGCTTGTTTTCATTTAAATTCTCAGTCTCTTGGAGGTAGAGTGAGCAAATATCCCAGGGCAACTCAGATGGAGGCAGATGTGACAGCTGTGTGGGCTATAGGACTTTTTACTGGGGTCTCTTTGTCCTGTGGATTTGGCCCTGCCAAATAACAGGGCCCAATTAGACATGCCTCTCTCTTCAAAACCAAAGTTCCCTGGAGGTCAGTGGGTCTATTCTCAGAATTCCTTGGGAATATTCCTCCATAATGTTTTGATATTACTTTCAACACTGGGTTGCGGTCCTTTGAGCCTTGCTCTCTTGTTTTCTTTGGCTCTTGGGAGCCTAGAGTTGGCAGATATCTTCTTAATTCCAATAAAAGTACTATTCCTGAGAAATCTCTTCCAAAGTTCCATTAGTTTTCAAACCTTGTGCTATTAAAAAGAGAGAGGGAGAGAGAGAGAGAGAAAGAGAGAGAATACCAAGCTAAATATTGGCTTAAATAATCATACAAGAATCAGCAATCAGAACTTGTATTTTTACAAACTTCAATTTGTAGCTTTAAGTAGAGGCATACTTAAAATAATAAAACATTGAATCCAATTTCACCTCTGCAGTTTATTTCTTGTATAATTGTTATTATCATTTAAGCATTCTGACCCTTAGCTTTTCCATCTCAAAACTTTAAGGTCTATTATCTACCATAAAACATTGTTCTGGAGATTAAGAGAGATCATTCATTCATTCATTTCATCACTCATTCATCATTTATTCAAATAAATGTGTTCTTCAGGTTTACTAAATACTGAGTATTCCGTCAATCATTGTAAATAACATAGGTTACAAGGAAGGCTTTCATTTCTATTCTCAAGAAGTGCACACTCTACTGGGAGAGAGTTAAGTGCATAATTAGCAGTTGGCATGATGACTGCTGATAGGATGTATGCACAGAAGCTACAGGAACACTGTGGGATGAGGGAAAGATTCAGTGCCTAACATCAGTTGAGTGTTGAGTGGTGGATAGTGCAGAAAGGAATCAAGATACTTTTTTCCCCCCTGAGGAATAGAATATTAATCAACTATTTGATGAATGGGTAAGAATTATTCAAACATGGAGGGAATTGGGGCAGGGATAAAGAGAGGTGTACTGTTTTTGCAGATACGTACCTAGGACAAAGATTGAAATGTTAATAAGTGTTTAGTACTTTGGATCTCTTTGATTCTAAATAAAACAGTGAAAGAAAAAAAAAAAGCAATTTGACCTCAAAACCTGCCTTTGGTTGCGTGTAACCAAAGCTATTACTTTTCAGTGTTTAACACTGAAGCTTTCCAGCTTTCCAGACATAGGGGATGTGCTTTGAAGTACACAAAAGATAAGATCCTGTGGGGACAGGACTTTCTGAACATTGAGAGATTAATTTACACTGCCACAAAATAAAATCAACCTGCTGCTAATCAAAGTTCCAATTCCTATTTTCCAGGGCATTTCACAGGAGGATTTTCCCACTACGGGAAAAAAGTAAAAGATAATAGAAAAATCACTCTTGTGCTACTTTGGGATGAAAACAAACAACAGAGTTGTGCTCTGATGGGAAAGCTAGCAGGTTGTCATTGATAGTCTCCATAGAGGGAAAGAAGGTAGCCTTTTAAAGAAGAAAAATGCTGCTTCTCTAGAGTAATTCAATCTATTTATACGTCTATTTTTACATACACCTGAGTGCGGTGCTATGCAGGTTATGAGAATTTGAGTCCACATAACCTACTTAGATTAAGAATGAGTGTGGTGTAAAGAAAAGAAGATGAGTATTTTGACTTAGTTCTGACTGTGCCACTTAAGTAGGAGTGACCTTTGTACATGTCTTATACAGAACATATCCCTTTCCATATACCCCATGCATGGTATTAATAGCATCATCTAGTCCACAGCACTTTTGGTAACCAAATGGAGTGATAGATGTGAAATTACTTTGGGCGCAATAATGTAAAATAAATGTAAGACATTGGTAAAATCAAGGTTAGAAAATATTCCAAAGATCATTCATTTTGACTTAAACGTTTCCTGACTCCAGGCCTGTGTTCGCAGGAGTGGAAATATAGCAAAAGACAGTCATGGGTATATTATCTTCTCCATTATTTGGTTGTTGATTTCTACTGTTGCTACCTCTTTCAGACTTTTTATCCATCTCTTCACATTTTGGGGGGAACTTGATCTCAATTTAAATATGCAAACTTCCCCACCCTGCTCTTTCCTCTCTCTATAAATGATTGACCTCACAAACCATTCATCAACCTCTGACACAATAATTTTGTCTTGATGAATAAGTGAATGAATGAATGAAGAAAATGAAAGGGCTTCAAGTCTTGAGGTGATCTTACATATGGTATCCTTTGGGCAACCCCTTCAGGAGGAGGAATGTCTCTACCTGGTACAGTTCTTGGTATCACTGGATGGTGATGTGATGTCAGTCACCTTCGTCACTTTCCTTCCGTGCCCTCAACCTCATGCCTAATTTTGAGTGTACAACTGGGAAGACTAGAAGCATTATTCTTTTGGCATTAAGTCATTTTCACATTGTAGGAATTTGCTGAAATTGATTAATGTCATTGAATTTCATGTTCTCCATTTATAAAGTATAGGTACTCTTTTTAGAACAGGCCATAGTACACTGACATACATTAAATGGTATTTGGAGAGCTCAAGGACCCCAAAATGGGTCTCCACAAAGGGAATGCAACCGTGAGGGGAAGAGCAAAGGGGTTAATTTTATTCTGCTCTTTAGGCTTGGTCCTTATTCTGCTGGCATCAGAGAGCAATGTCAGGCTGGTTTGCTTCTTGTTTGGAAGGTGCTGGAGCCTGTGGTGCATTTCAGAGAAGAGGGCCATACATTAGCTGGCTGCTGAAGTTTGTTCTCGGTCTCCAGGGAAGCATTACTCAAAGAGAGTTCTATGGAGTAAGGGAGGATAATCTAATATTCTCTGTGAATACACAAAAAAGAAAAATCTGGAAGAGAATACGGTAGCCTCCCTTGTCTGCAGAGGAGTGCTTTTTAACACCCCCCCAGTGGACACCCAAAATTGAGCATAGTACTCAACCTGATTGCAATCAATAGGAACACAGTTCTCTTTATGTCTTCCACCCCCAAATTTAATGCCTTTTTCATCTTAACTAAGTACTTACCTCACACTGTGGCTGTAACTTTTGCAGTTTGAGGTGCAACAGCAGAACCAGAACAAACTTCTTTATCCTTCCTCACAATTTCGTAGAGAGAAGGTTTATTCTTAGAAAACCTCAGCATATGATTTTTTTTCTTTCCTTAATGTGAGAACTTTAACTTTTTCATTTAAAGGAAGCACTTTATAGCTACTCTGTGGCATATCCAGATTGCCAGCATCACTATTCTTGTGCTTTCGGCCACTACGGAGTCAAATAAGGGTGACTTGAACACAAGCACTATGATGCTACAACAGTTGATCTGATAACCAAGACAGCTGCTAAGTGACTGACGAGTGGGTAGCAGGTACAGGAAATATGTGCTGGACGAAGGGAGGACTTAGGTCCCAGGCGTGATGGAGCATTTGGTACGAGATTTCATCGTGCTACTCAAAATGCAGCACAACTTAAAACTTACAGATAGTTTATTTCTGTAATTTTCCATTTAATATTTTTGGACCATGTTTGACCATGGGTAACTAAAACCCAAACCATGGGAAGGCAAAATCACAAATAAGGGAGAACTGCTATAAACTCAAGACCTAATGCTGGATTTTCTGCCCCAAGGGTGTTGTGGAAAGCTCTGGTCAGTCCATCTGCTCAGTATTCTGCATGTGTCCTAGAAGACAGAACAAAGGAGGAGGAGATGGTGCCCAACTCCTGAAAGTTCCACCCTTGGCATAAGTCAGTGACATTGAGCATGTGGCCATGGCTTTTACTTGACAAGAATGGATAATACTGGACCTGTCTCCCAAGAACCTATTCAGAGGTGATGTAATGGGGAAACACAGGCACCTGTTCTCATTGCGCTGTCCCCTGAGCAAACCTGTGAGAACCCCAAGTCAGAGCCAGGGGAAGTACCATGTGCCATGAACAGAGGGTTTTCACAGGACACTGGTTAAAACTGAGAAATAATATTTAAAGACAAGGAGACAATTCTTAAGCGGGACATACTTCGGGTACAGTCATCCAATGTCATAAAAACAACCATTAAATAATAGTGATCTCCATATGCAGTTGAAGCCCTTTTCTACCTCGTCAAGTCTTACCCTTATCAAATTCCTCCTCCAAAGTACCTAAGATCTTAAATCAGAGTTCATCTACCTCAGATTTTTATTCTTTTCTCAATTCTGTATGTATGCATGAAAAAATGTACATGGCTTTGTGTGCTTTTACAATTTGCATTAGTGGTATTGCAACACAAATGTGGGAAACCACGAGTGAAACCAGTTTGGGAAATACTGTATGATTTTTGCAAGATTTCTCAGGAGCTTAAAAATTAGTATGAATTACATACCTTAAAGAAGATAAGGTACTCTGCAGTATTTACCAATCTTACTTGACAATGAGATAAAAAAAAAACGAAGAATAAACAAACAACAATAACAAAAACAAATTGCAGTTTGTCTTGTAGCGAAGTGTTCAGAGGACCGTATTTTGAAATGAAAACAAGACAGTCAACTAAAACTACACAGGGGTCCTTGTACTGTGTGCATTGACTAGCCCAGTTCCCCAGAATAGGAAAGCTGTACGTTTCAGGGATGAGATGAGGCTCAGGTTTAGCTCAGGTGTGCAGTAGGAATGAGCATGCCTTGTTTGCTTCCTTGGGAATGTAAACGTGGCAGCAGGCAGGCAGGCAGAATAAAGGTCCAAGTGAGCTGGAGGTCTCCTGACATCTGGCAGAGGCAGCAGGATGAGTCCCAACAGAGGAGGATGCCCAGCCCCAGCAGGCATCATCACAACAGTCCTGATAGGGTAGTTGTGCAGATGAAATGAACCAGGGCTGATGAGAGCATCTTGTGAACTGCAGAACATCACCTCTGAATGCCTCCGCTTCTATCTGTAGTGTTACACAATGCACTAGGTGTTAGGGTGCATGAGATCATTTTTAAATATCCACAGCCAACCATTCTTGAGCCCTTACTCTGTTTTGACAAGGTTCTGGATACTCTCCATGTATTAACTCTCTTAATATTACTATTATTAGCTCTATTACTTAACACTTTTATTATCCCAACTTGAGATGAAGTAAAGGAAGGTTTAGTTATGTGTCTAACACCAGTGGTTTGTGAATGGGAGAACTGGGTTCCAACCCAAGCCATCTGACTCCCACCCAGCTCTTATTCCTATTACTTGTCACATATGAAGCCTAGCAAAGGCACATTATTGCTGTTTGTGAATCAGGAAACTGAGGCTCATGGAGTACTTGTAATTTGTCTAAAGTCGTACCGCTGGTTAGAGCAGATCCAGAGCTTGAGCCAACCATTCTTCCTCTGGTATTCTTTCCTTGAGATAAAGATGTCTCTGGTAGGAGCAGAGGGGACAGGTATAGCAGCCACCCAAAAAGCTACTCCCAGAATTGAAATATACAAGTTTGACTTTGGAGATAATTCTCTACCACTTCATATGGCTTGCATCATTTCACTGTGCCATTACCAGCAGCTATGTAATCAATTTGGGTAAAGTAAAAGCCCTTTGGGAAAAGCAGGCAATATTAAAATAAATATAACGTTTTATATTTATATAGTAAATTACGCTTTTTTGGGAAGCTTTTTATATCAAATTTTCCACACCATTTGATTCTCCCAATGTCTGTTGAGAATAGGTAGTTGCTTTTCAAAAGTGCACCAGATTTAGATTTAGATCTGTTTCAATCCCAGTTCAGCCACTTAAGAGCTCAGTGATCAGACATAAGCCTCTAAAATCACTTGAGTCTAAGACTCTCCTTTAGAAAATAAGGTTAATATGACCAACTCGTATTGTGATGAGGAAAGAATTAAATTAGTATTGATCGAGGTTTGTTAGATATGAGGTTCTCTCACATAGTTTCATTTGTTCAGTGAGGACCTATCAAGATCCCACTCTGTGCTTACTGCAGGCCCAGAAAATCCCCATTCTAGATGTATCTGGGTTAAGTGCAATGGATGAAGTTCAGTGGGCTCAGGTTGTGAATCAAACTCTAGGTAACTTTAGACAAGTCATTTAGGATTTCTGGATATCCAATCCTCTTTTCTTGAAAACAAAACAAGACCCTTGAATTATTATAAGTTGTATTCTAACTATTTCTGACAGTTTTTGTTGTTGTTGTTGTTGTTGTTGTTGAAAGATAATCAATTATATATATTAGCGGGGTACAAAATAAAATATCAATACATGTGTATGAATCAAGATATTTAGTATACTCATGTTTACAAAACATAACCAATCTTTATGACCCTTAACTAGTTTCTCACCAACCCCCGTCTCCGTCCCCCTTTTCCACGTCTAATAACCACATCTGTTCTCCTTTTTTTTTTTTGAAAGTTTAATTATTGTGATTCTTTCTCTCTTTCTTTCTTCCTTTTTTTTTTTTCTTTATTTTGTCTCCCACTTATGAGTGAGGACATGCAGTATTTCTCTTTCTGTCCCTGGCTTATTTCACTTAAGATAATTTTCTCATTTAGATAATTTTCTCACTTAAGATAATTTTCTCATCCACATTACTGTGAATGGCAGAATTGCATTCTTTTTATGGCAGAGTAGTATTCCATTGAGTATATATACATTTTCCTTATCCAGTCATCTGTCAATGTATATTTAGGTTGATTCCAACTCTTGGCTATTGTAAATAGAGCTGCAATAAACATGGGAGTGCAGGTATTCTTACAACATGACAATTTCCATTCCTTTGGGTGTATATCCAGCAATGGTATTGCTGGGTCATATGGCAGTTCTATCTGCAGTTGTATGAGGAACCTCCATACTATTTTCTGTAGTGACTGTACTAATTTATAGTCCCAACAACAGTGTAAGAGGCTGCCCCTTTCTCCACATCCTCACCAGCATTTGTTACTCTGTCCTTTTGGTAATAGCCTGTCTAACTGGGGTGAGATGATATCTCAGTGTGGTTTTGATTTGCATTTCCCTGATGCTGAGTGATGTCAAGCAATTTTTATATGTGTCTGTTGGCCATTTATATATCTTCATATGAGAAATGTCTATTCAACTTCTTTGCTCAGTTTTTTAATTGGGTTGCTTGTTTTCTTAACTGTTGAGTTGTTTGCATATTTTGGATATTAATCTCTTGTTGGGTGCATAGTTTGCAAGTATTTTCTCCCACTCTGTAGGTTGTTTTTTCATTCTATTAATTATTTCTTTTGCTGTGCAGAAGCTTTTTAGTTTGATATAATCCCATTTTCTTATTTTTTCTTTTGTTGCCTGTGCTTTTGAAGTCATATTCATAAAGTCTTTGCCCAGGCCTACATCCTGAAGTGTTTCCCCTATGCTTCCTTTTAGGAATTTTACAGCTTCAGGTCTTATGTTTAAGTCTCTAATATATTTTGCATTGATTTTGGTATATGGTGAAATGTATGGGTCTAGTTTCATTTTTCTACATATGGATGTCCAGTTTTCCCAGCACCATTTATTGAAGAGGCAGTCTTTTCCCGAATGATGTTCTTGTTGCCTTTGTTGAAGATCAGTTGGCTGCAAGTATGTGGGTTGATTTCTGTGTTCTCTATCTACTCCTTTGATCCAAGTGTATGTTCTGATTACCATAGCTTTGTAGTATAATTTGAAGTCAGGGAGTATTATGCATCTGGCTTTATGTTTTTTTGCTTAGGATTGCTTTGGCTATTCGGAGTCTTTTGTTTTCCCTATGAATGTTAGGATTGGGGGTTTTTTTTGTTTTGTTTTGTTTTTTCTATTTCTGTGAAGGATGTCATTGGTGTTTTGATGGGGATTTCATTGAACCCATAGATCACTTTGGGTAGTATGGACATTTTCACAATGTTAATTCTTCCAATCCAAGAGCATGGAATGTCTTTCCATCTTTTTGTGTCCTCTTTAATTTCTTTCAACAGTGATTTTTAGTTCTCATAGAGATCTTTCATCTCCTTGGTTAAATTGATTCCTAAGTATTTCATTTTTTTGATGAGTATTTATAATGGGCTTGCTTTCTTGATTTCTTCTGCTGCTAGTTTGTTATTGGAAGATTAAAACACTACTGATTTTAGCATATTGACTTTGTATCCTGCAACTTTACTGAAATCATTTATCAGCTCTAAGATATTTTTGATAGAGGTTTTAGGTTTTTCTACATATAGGATCATGCCATCTGACAACAGGGACAGTTTGACTTCATTTTTTCAAATCTGGATGCCTTTTCTTTCTTTCTTTTTTCTTATTGTTCTGGCTAGTACTTCCATTAATGTGTTGAATAGGAGTGGTGATAGTTCTCATCTTTGTCTTTTTCCTGTCCTTAAGAGAAAAGTTTCAGTTTTTCCCCATTCAGGATGACGTTGGTGGTGGGTTTGTCATATATGGCTTTAACTGTGTTGAGATACTTTCTTTCTATACCTAATTTGCTAAAAGTCTTTATCATGAAGGGATGTTGTATTTTGCCAAATGCTTTTTCTGCATCTCTTGAAATAATTGTATGGTTTTTGTCCTTGATTAGTTGATATGGTGTATCAGATTTATTGACTTTTATATGTTGAACATCCTTACATCCCTGGGATGAATCCCACTTGATCATGGTGTGTAATTTTTTGATGTGTTGCTATATTCTGATTGCTACTATTTTGTTGAGGATTTTTGCATCTGTGTTCATCAAAGGTATTGGCCTGTAGTTTTATTGTTGTATCTTTGTTTGCTTTTTGTCTCAAGGATTTCATACATGTTACTTGCGAGACTCCCATGGAAGATGGGCAGTGGGACAGGACCCAACACCCCAACCCCCACCTCAGATGTGACTGCTGCCCATTGGTAGTAAATAGATGTAAACCGTTTGGCCTGTAACACTGTGTTTTTGTTTTAAATATAGCTGATTTTACAAATAGTGTGTATATGCTTGATCCATTTTCTCAGTTAAAAAAAAATAAATGACTATCATACAGAGAATATAAAACAGTAGTGTTAAGCAGATCTGAATTTTCTTACTAGCTACGTGACCACAATATGAGTTTAACCTTTCTGAGCTTTCATTTTTTCATTTGTAAAATGGGATAATACTATCTCTATCACAGAATGGTAATAAAACTGAAATGAGATCAACTTTTTAAAAAGATTCCTTTAAATAACATGTATTTTAAAAGATGCCTTTGCTAAATACATATTAATTCATTTTTCTTCACACTGTATTGGGAAACAGAAATACCCCCAGTGTTTTCTTATCTGGGTCTTAAAATTTAACCAGATCTTTAAAGATGTAGGCTTCTTTTTGCTGATTCATGGGAAATCATGGAAAATGATTCTACTTTCTTCCTATCTTTCTTTAAGAAAGCATAGTCTGGGCCCGACCCCGTGGCTCACTCGGGAGAGTGTGGTACTGGGAGTGCAGCAGCACTCCCGCTGCAGGTTCGGATCGTGGTGCGGACGACACCAAGCCAAGGGTTGCGATCCCCTTACCGGTCACAAAAAAGAAAAAAATAAATAAAAGAAAGCATAGTCTGATTCAACATTTTCAACACTAAAATTTGTATACACCTGTGTGTGTGTGTGTGTGTGTGTGTGTGTGTGTGTGTACGTATGTATGTATGTATGTATGTATGCATGTGTAGTGTACATATCTTAAAATTTATATATATAATTAGGGTACTTTAATCCTGTTCTGCATTTTATGATTATTCAAAATATTACTTCATAGTTTAATACATAACTTTTAAACATATAGAATATACACATACACCATAGACATCATTTCATATTTTGAAGTTTATGATTCAAAAGATACTTGTTGTGATCATAGCATCAAAAACTGGTTGTATTAAGGTCATCTAAACCCCTGATATCTCCATTACCTTGCTGTTCAATCCCTATGAATGTGCAGTGAGGTGGCTATTACGCCAAAGACATTTTTTACCCTGTAGTTTGCCTTTCAAGGCAGCTGGTGTTTCTTTTCTCAGCAAATCTGCTTCTCATCCTTAATATAGTGGAAAATCATCATTAAAAATATATTTTCTCTAAATAAAACAAAACAGAGAGGATAAAGAAGGGCTTTATTGGAGGATAAAGAAACATTCACTTGGGGAGACCATCGAGATGCTTAAGTGATGCTGCTTTTGGCTAAACCAATGCTGTCAAATGAACCAGCCTTGGGATGAGTCAGAAAACCCAGTTCCCAATGCTGACTCTGCTGCTTAATTCCAGAATGACCCTCTTTAGTCTCAATCTGTTCTTCCTACTTGCACTGCCTAGTTCAAGATCTGATATGAGAATCCATTGGGATAATGAATGCAAAATTGTTTAGAGAATGATAAAGGCATGATTTCAAAAATACTTGGAATTATGAAGGATGTAATCTTGAGCCACATTTAAGAAGCTTGCTAGTTTTGAGTGTAGCTTCTGGAGAGTGACAGATTTTTATGAAACTCCTAACCTAAACACCCCATAGCCCTTGTGTTTTCTTAATCAAATTGTTCCAATAATTGTTTTTCTGTTCTATAAAATGGGCATAGTAAAAGTACCTACCCAAGAGAACCAAATTATGGAATAATTGCATCATGCTCAGTCTGTGCTTTCCACAGAATGAGCCTAGCCTAATAAATATATACATAATTCAATTTTTCAGATTTTTTTAAAAACTGGACTTGTGGGCATCATACAGATGAGTTTAATTTCTACCTATACATATCAGTGGGTATTTTGGTTGATTTCTTTAATTAACCAATTAGATAACTTTTATTCATTGTCAGATAATATATTAGCAACTGATAAATTTAATTAAGAACAACAGATATGTTTGTGTGTTAAGTCAAAATGTCAGTCAAGGGTTGCCAAGGGCAAAAAAAATAAAAATAAAAAAACACCTTAAAAATGAAAAACTCAGCCTGAATTTTTCCGTATAAAACTAAAATGATGACTCCAAGAGGCTTTGCTCTTTTGTGTTTCTGAAAGAATATGTGGTGGATTTGGTGTCAAAAGGAATGATGCTGAGCTTATCATGTTAAGTTCTCTGAGTTTCTGCTATGGCCTTAATAACCTATCTCACAGGATGCTTCTGAGGAAAGCAAGATATTGCACTTGAGATTAATGGGAAATGGTAGTTTTTCTCAGCTGAATTAATATTAACATGAGCTCAAGCACCTATAGCTCATTGCAAGTACACAATAACTAAGATATTTGGTCCCTAGTTACCCAAGTAACTCATTGGAAAGTTGCTGGAGGGCCGAGCCCGTGGCGCACTCGGTAGAGTGCTGCGCTGGGAGCGTGGCGACGCTCCCGCCGCGGGTTCGGATCCTATATAGAAATGACCAGTGCGCTCACTGGCTGAGTGCCGGTCACGAAAAAAAAAAAAAAAAAAAAAAAAAGAAAGTTGCTGGAACAGGGCAATTAACACAACCTTAATGAATCATCAAATGCAGTAATTGACTTGGACAAAAATGCCTCCTAACTCAGTTTGCAAAGATATACTGGAAAAAATACCCCCCTGAATCCTGAATGTTGAGAAATATTTAGCCAGGTGCAAGAGCGGTAGAAAAATATGAGCAGCAAGGTAGGAGGATGGAAAACATTACAAAGAACAGAACCAGAACATTGTGTAGTGAAAAGGGAACAATGAAAGGTGAGATAAGAGAAGTACATTCATTTGAGACCAGTTTGGATTGTTGCTTTTAAGAAAGGGAAGAAAAGGTTTAATCGATGGGCCGAAACCTATGTTGTTCAGGAGTATACCATCTGAACTGCACAATCATAAGGCAGCCAAATATGATCAAATGTACCCACTTTCAAGATGTCTGAATTAAATTTAAAGAATTAATGTTGGTTCTTCAGAGAACCAAATATGGGGCAACTTTACTTGATTAATGCACAATGATCTCCTCTGATGATGGAACCATGGACTTGCCTTTTCTTCTTGGATTTGCCTACACCTCTGGACCTTGGAGTGGATCCTTATAAAGCTCAGGGAAATATGGGAAGCTAGCAACCCACTTTTCAGATCTTATTTCTCTTGTAACCATTTCCTGGATGCCACATTACATTTCTGTTCTTGGCAGAAAGAAAACAAAGGAAGTAAGAGCAATTATGAAAATGAACTATACCATTTCTCAGGGCCATGAATTAATGAGGAAATAGAGAATACAAATAGTCCAAGTTCCTTTAGATAATGGGATCCATTAGATCATAGCCATAAAGCTGAACATGGTAGGTTGACCCACTTGTCTCCTGCTCTGTCCATTCTCTCAGCCCAGCTGGACCAAAGCAACCTGTCACTTTTAGATTTTGTTTGAGCCCAGAGTCCAGGATGAAGGAGGGTCGGGGTGGTTCATAAAATTGTAAGATAAGACATTTCTGGCTCAACCTTGAGTCAGCCTGACCTCCCATGTTTACCCTGTTCTCAATTTCCCCCTTAGTTGCAAAACTCTCAACTTGAACCTCAATTCTATTCCAATTTTCTTATGTTGGCATCCTGCCTTCTTTCCATATCCACTTCTCCAGTTTCTCTGATTCTGAAGCCAGATTTTTTTTTTGATTAGTAATTTTAGTCTTTGATTTCCAACCCTAGATCTCTAAGCTTATGTTCGATATCCTGCTACCAATATCATCTTGATGCCACTCATATTTTCCCCAGATATTCATCTGTTCTATGATGTCAAAGCACTATGTTCTCCAATAGGAGTCTCACTTGTTAGTTATTCATTCATTCATTCATTCATTCATTTGTTCATTCAACAAATGAGTGCTTGTTTACTATGTGCTACTTGTTAGCACAGCAAATGTGAGAGAGACATGATCTCTGTCCTCAGGGAGTTTACAGCAAAGCACAGGACATTGAGACATCCACAAATTAGCAAAACACATGAATAAATTAAATGGAAATATAAATACAAAAAAAAATAGTAAGTTTCCAAGCATGGAAATGAGGAAAAGAGTGTAGCAAAGATAAAGATCCAGATGTTATTGTTGCATAACAAACCACCTCAAAACTTAGTAAAGTAAAAAAATCATTTTGCTATAGTCACAGATTCAATGGGTCAGGAATCTGATCATCTTATAGGGAGGTTTGTCTCTGCTCCACAATGTGTAGGAACTCAGCTGACAAGTCTTGAAGACTGGTATAACATGAGGTTATACCTGGAATCATCTAGAGGCATCTTCCCCATCAGTTAACAGACAGCTGGTGCTGAACGTCAGCTGGAACAATTAAATATGGCCTTTCTATGTAGCCTGGGCTTCCTCACAGCATGGTGGCCTTAAGGTACCCAAACTTCTTACATTGACAGCTCAGGGCCCTAAAGGCAAGTGTCCCAACTAATGAAAGCTGCATTATATTTTATTTCTTCAAAGTCTCACAGCATCTTTTCTACCCATTCTATTGATTGTAAGTGAGTCACAAGTTATCTGTTGCTAGCAGACTTGCAAGGTTCTAGGGAAGCATGTGGGATGAGAGACAGCCTTGCATCTATCTTTGTTCACATATGAAGACTGGGTTTTACATATAAATGAGGGAAAAGAGTGCTGAACAGTCTTTGCAAAGGTATACAGCATCAAGGACCATGATGATCTTGGGGAACCACTTATAGATTAGTGTGTTTCAAGGATAATACACATTGAGGAGAATTGGTCAAGAGTTGCCAAGGGAATAGTTGAGGTTACAGAGGAGAACCTGAAAAGAGACAGGAGAACAGTTAACAAGTTTTACAGTTGACCAGGCAAGAGATGATGAGGTCCTGAACAAAAGCAATGGCAGTGGAATTTGAAGGAGGAAATGATGCAAGAGATATACAAGGTGTAAACCCACATGACTTGTCAATTCACTGGGTATCTAGTGAAAAGAATATGGCTGTCCCTGCTGTCAGTCATCATCCTGTGGTTCAGCATCTTTCTCTCATGAACTGGTAAGGCCTCCAATCACATGGAGAAATAGGTTAAGGGATGAAATCCTGGTCAACCAATCAGAGTACCCAGTCTTGTTGGGGTTCAGTGGTAAGACGTGCCCCAGGCACAGCCAGTGAAGACTACCATAGAATCTCTGTTACTACTGGAATGGTGATCTGTTTCCATGCAAAATGTAAGAGTAAATTAACCCCAGAACTACTATTGGCTATATTTTCCAGATGGAGATTAACAGTCTGAGAATGGAGTTATCTCAGAGAAAATCAGTCAAGAGGGGAAGAGCAGAGCAAGTGCCTGATAATATTGTTAAAACCCTTAGATCTAGCTGAGTCAGAAGCTGTCATTCAAGTTAGACAGATCAACAAATGCACTCTTTTCAAAAGTCTTCTTGAACTGTGTTTCTATTGCCTAGAAGCAAAATTCCTGACCTATAGGTGGAGAAATTAAAGATAATTCTGAGGTTCCCAGCTTGAGCATTTGGGAAAGAGTGAACATGTCAGGAGGAACACAAGCAGAGGAGAAGGTCTGGGTGAGAGGACAAGTTCTATTTGAACATGGAGAGTTGAGGCACCTGTCAATAAGTCTAACAACCAGCATGCTATTTTCACTGCACATGCCAGCACTCACACAGGTCACAGGACCATAGGAATTCTCCATATTAGGCACAGTTATTAGCACACTAAACCTAATTCCATCTCACCCTTGCTGATTCAAGAAACAATGCATGATGCAAACACATGGAAGTGTAATTGTCAGCAACTTCACTGAATTATATATTTCAAAATAATTGTTTGCTATTATCAGTTAGTTAAATATTAATAGTGACAAATGATTCCTGTCACACATCAAGACAGATCACAATAATAAAAAATATTTGAGTATGGCCTAAATTGTGGCTGAGAACAGATGCTTTCAGCTACGGGGGTGTAGAGATGGAGAGAAAGGACAGGGCTTGAGCTGGAAACTTGAAGCTAGAACTGCGTTATGTGTTGCTCCAGCTCTTGTGACTGAGAATAATTCAAGCTACAATGTGAAGCCCGTAATTTTAAGTGTAATACAAGTAGCTCTGCTCTCCCCAGTGTGTTCTATTGATTGCAGACAATATGTAATTACCTTCTGAGATATACTTTTCTCATCTTAACTCCTTCTACATGTGAAATGAACTGTAACAGACAAATTAGCTTCTTTTCTTTTCCTTTCTTGGCTCCTGACTTTCTTTTATATATATAAAAGAAAGTTGTTGTTGTTGTTAATTTGATGATTCTCTTATCCTACCAATATGGCAGTAAAATCGAGGAATAATGGTGTGCTACATGGCCGGATGGAAATAACATGCAGGCTACAGCAACATCTAGAGCTATATTGGAATTGAATGGCGAAGCTGAGGTGGCCTCCTGGAATTACCACATTTTCCATCCTTACTTGTTGGGAAACAGAATCCAAAAGCAGAGGAACTGTCCATGTCAGCCCCACCCCTTTTTAGTTACAGGGTTGCACAAGCACCAAAAGGATCCGGATTCCTGTTTCCTTCCATCACCTTAATGTTTGACTATATGTACTGAATACATAGCACTTTGCAGGCAACTCTGTAGGCATTCTACACAGTTTTCTCATCATCCTCACAGCCCATCTCAGTGTCGTTTGTTTTTATCACAGCACATATACACCCAGATCAGTTTTATTTTGTCACCCCATTCTGGACCATCTTTGCTGTAGAAATAAGGGGTTAGAGGATGTGCTTGGTCACATTATGACACACATCCAAACCTTTCATTTCCAAAATCAGGGCACCTCAGTCAGTGTACATTTTAGACACACAGAGTCAGGGTTGTTGGTGTTAAAAATGTTCTTGGAGGATAAGCATTATCTTTTGCACTTGCATGAGTATACCTCTTTACAGTTCGTAAAGTGTATTCAGAGGTTCATTCAGAAGCCACAATTAGCTGAGATATGTAGGTACAAAGGCTTTTATAAGATGACAGATCTGGAAAACCTGTTTAAACCCTTTACATGAGCATCCATGAACATATATGGATATGTGAGCATACCTGACCAAATGCATTGTCACTATTATTATTTTGAAGACACTGTTAACTGTTAGATCAATTAAGAATAAGAGAAATAAAAGTTTTTATTTTACCTTGACTTATTCACTCTCTGATACTCTTGCTTTCTTTATGTAGACACAAGTGTCTGGCCTATATAATTTCCCTTCTCTCTGAAGAATTTCTTCTGACATTTCCTGCAAGGTGGGTTTGCTGGCAACAAATCCTCTCCATTTTTGCTTGTCTGAGAAAGTCTTTATTTCTTCTTCATTTTCAAAGGATAATTATACAGGGTACAAACTTTTAGGCTGGTGTTTTTTTGTTTGTTTCCTCTCAGCACTTTAACTATTTCAGTCTACTCTCTTTTTGCTTCATGGTTTCTGAGGGGAATTTAGTAATTTTGATCTTTGCTCCTACACAGGTAGGCTGAATTTTCCCCTCTGGCTTCTTTCAAGATTTTTATTTATCTTTGATTTTCTGAAGTTTGAATATGATGTGCCTAGATGCAGCTTTTTGGCATTCATCCTGCTTGGTTTTCACTAAGGTTTCTGGATCAGTGGTTTGGTTTCTGACAAATATAGGGAAATTCTCAGATATTATTCCTTCAAACATTTCTTTAGCTCCTTTCTGTCTTTCCTCTTCTTCTTTTATTTCCATTGCATGCACATTACATCTTTTGTAGTTGTCCCATAGTTCTTAGATATTACTTTCTCTCTCTCTCTCTCTTTTTTTTTTAACTCCAGTCCCCTTTTTCTCTTTTCTTTTTAGTTTTGGACGTGTCTATTATCATATCCTCAAGCTCAGAGATTTTTTTCTTCAGCCATGTTTAATCTCCTACTGAGTTCATCTAAAGCATTCTTTATTTCTGTTACAGTGTTCTCAATCTCTAAAACTTTTTGATTCTTTTTTTGGAATTTCCATTTGTATGCTTACTTTATCCATTTGTTCTTGCATGTTATCCATTAAAGCTCTAAGCATTTTAATCATATATTTTTTTTTAAATTCCTTGTCTGATAATTCCAACATTCCTGTCATATCTGACTTTGGTGCTGATGCTTATTCAAAGTGTTCAAACACAGCTCTTCAAACTGTGTTTTTCTGTCATTTAGTATGCCTTATAATTTTTTGTTAAAAAATGAACATGCTGGGCTGAGAAAAAAAAAAAAAAACCTGTAGAAAATAGGCCTTCAGTAATGAAGTGGTGAGCTGTGGGGGAGGAAATGCATTATACATGTCCATGATTAGGTCTTAGTCTCTTGGTGAACCTGTGCTGTTGGGCTGTGAATGTCCCCAGTGTTTCCCAGCGTCCCCACTCCCCTCTTAGATGGGATAGAATGTATGGAGAGAGCTGGACTTGGGTGTTTCCCAACTCCCTGGTAGGTTAGGCTGTGATAAAATCCCAGAATGTTAGACTCTGGTAAAATTGTTTCTTCTGAGGAGTTGCCAATCATAATCCTGAAAGACATAATCTCAAAGGTTATAATCCCAAATGTTGAAATCCCAGAAGTTCAAAATCCCTAAAGTTGAAAATTCCCCAAATCAAAATCCCAAAATAATCAAAATTCTGATAATAAAATTCTGGAAAATAAATAAATAAATAAATAAATAAATAAATAAATAAATAAATAAATAAATTCTATAAAAGACATTTATTTACCTTTTTAAAAGGGGATTTATCTGAGAAACACAAAAACATAACAGAACACTTCATAGTCAACTTTACACAATAAAATAAGCAATAAGAAGATACATAGTTTTGCAAGCATAAACACTCAGGTATACTAAAGAGAGCCATAGAGATAGACAGGCACACAGGTATCACACTTCTGAGTAGACAAGCTATTCCGAAATAGATATGTCAAAAAGAAAAATTGATAAGTGCTATCACTATGGCTGGTAATTATGTGCACCCAGCTTTCTAACTGCAGTCATCTGAAATACCGTGATGGACAACCTAAGTCTTTTGACGAGCTCAATCAAAAACCATAATGGATTACCACCACATATGGAGTCTCCCAAAGAGCTGAGATCTCAAGAAATTTAATCTTTTACAAATTTTGATGTAGAAAAGGACATCTCTTTATTTTCTGAGGAACGTTTCTACATTCATGCACGGTGCTCACACACCAAATCAACATTGTGACAATGCACTTGTGTGGAGCTAAATTTGCAAAAAAATACATAAAACTAATTAGAACCCTCTGAAAGTCTTTATACATTTATACCTACAATATTGGAAATGATGCGAAGATGAAATATGTAGCCTAGAGAATTATAAAACCTAACGCTGACAGCTTAAAATCGTGGGGAAATAAACTGAAAAAAGAAAAGCCCCAGAATTTGGCTTTCAAGATATCAATACTCTGAATTTTAATCTTTTGGGATAATGATTGTCGGGATTTTTGATGTTAGGGATGTTAGATGTTAAGAGATTTTAATCTTTGGGGATTTCACCCTTTGGGATGACAACATTCAGAATTGTGTTTTTTGGGAATATGGCCACCTTAAATTAAACAGAATGTTCTGGTGTATTCCAAAATGTTTTCTCTTTCCTTCTTCTGCTGAAATCAACAGGGGATTTTTTTGTGTTATTCACTGTGAGGATCTGGTATAGCTCCTGAAAGTAAAGCTCACAGAAGTGTGGGCCCCTATGACTGGGTCCCCTTGGAATTTTTAACCCTCAGTCTGTCCACACTGAGTATCCAGCAGTTTGTCAATTCCAGTGTAGGATTTTCTGTCCTGGCTGGTTCTGGTTCTTGCAGAGGTTTCTTCCTTTTTATTTTTTTTATTGAATCATAATTGATTACACATATTTTTGAGATTCAGTGCTGACATATGTTGATCAAATCAATATTACAAGCATGCATATTGTTACAAATTGTACTTATTCTTTATGCCCTTGTCCAATCTCTCCCTGTCCCTGTCTCCCTCCCCCTTCCCACCACTGATAACCCAAGATTTCTTCTCTCCTTCTGAAAGAATAATGGTTGCTTTGTTGATTTGTTGCCTAGATGATCTGTCCAATGCTAAGAGGTGTGTACAGTTCCCCCAATGTTATCATAGAGCAAATGCTTCTCTGTCACTCTGGAATGGGCTTTGTGGAAAGAGACATCCTCTTCTTTTCTTTGATCTCTGCTGGTGACTCCCTATGTCAATGCACTCCAGTGGCTGGTGGAATGTCTGTGTGGTGTATGTGACATCTAGCCACTTTTGCAGCAGCCTTGGTTACTGTGGTGGCTGTGGTGGGCTACCCACATGGAGGTGATGTTTTTGGCGTGCTCCTTGGTGCTGGTGGTGTTCCTGGTTGTGGGCAGGGGGTCCAGTCCCTGGCTTCATGCCTCAGGACTCTGGGTGGGGCTCCAAGGCACTGGTGGTATGTCTGGTTGTGGGTGGGGGTTCTGGTACCTGGATCCATGCCTCAGTCCCCTGAGCAGGCCCCTTAGGTGCTGGTGGTATGCCTGGTTGTGGGCAGGGATCTGGTCCCCAGATCCAAGCCTCAGGTCTCCTGGCAGGCCCCAAGGCACTGGTGGTGTGCCTGGGAAGGAGCTAATTCTTTGTCCTTTGCTTACTTCTAAAACTGGGGAACTTCCTGTTCAAACCAGTACTTGAGCTGTGTTGTTGAGCTAAATTGCTGCTTTCCTGCTGTTTCCCTAGGGCAGGCTTTTTGTGCAGCTCAGTTTAAAATGGTTGACTTCTAGAGACTGGGTGCACCTGGGTTGTGTAGAAACTCTGATCTGGGCCTGAGTTTTTTCATCAAACTATACCCCCATGCAATTCTGCATTCCCAACCAGTCTCCTCTCAGTATCCCTGTGCTGATTGGGGGGCAGATCAGCTGTGTCTCAGTGTTCTCCTGGTGGGCCTGTCTCCCCCACTGCCCATGCTCCAAACACTTCCCATGGGACAGACCCTACACTGGTGTCTTGTGATGACTTACTGGCCTCTGAATGGCTCCCCCTTTTCAGCTGTTCTGTCTCCTCACTCCTGCATGGGTCCACGGGAACCCTATTAGTGGTCTTGCTGGCCTGGGGGCCACCAAGCCCTCCTCTCCTCTGCCACCTCCAAGCAACTCCATCCAAAGGGCACAGCTGCAGCTTCTGCCACCTCCTGCTCCATGAGCTCAGCAGCTCCAGCCTTAAAGTGGCCACAACATGAAATGCTCTGAGCAGTTTTTTCTTTCTCTCGTTGTGGCTTCTTCTGCCTTCATGAACTGTGTCTCTTCCTCTTCCCCTGAGCTCCAGTGGCCCCACCTTGGCTGTTGTTACATTTTCATAGTTGTAAATGGTTGATTTGTGGAAGAGAGTGATGCTGGGGACCATCTATTCAGCCATCTTGACCTGAACTCCTTGTGGAGGTTTCTGTTCATAGGTTTCACTCTGGTGAGTTGTTATTCTCTTTATCCTCCTGTCTGTCTCTTCAGTTTGAGGGAGACAGCAGTTCTCCCCGTGACCTCACTCTCTGATGGATCTAAGAATTATTGATGTTCACATTGTTCAGCTTTTTACATGTTGTTAGGATGGAGTGGCAACTTCTAATCTCCTTATATACCAGGCCAAAAACTGGAAGTCTGGAGTTGGATTTTGAAGGTGTTTGATCAGGTGAGTTGAAACAGAAGACTAAGAAAGCAAGAGTCCATCAACTTGGAGTACTTTCTCATGACATGGGATTTAACTCTTCATCAAGGGCCCCAGAGTATGGGACAAGTCTGCTAGGATGGATCTCACAAGCCTGGATACAATGATGCCCCATGCAAATAAAGTAGGAATTCCTGTGTTGCTGTGGCCAACAGGAGAGGAAAGGATAGAGAGGCCGAGAGGTGGGAAGAGTGGAACGATTATGTCACACGAAGCTGGTATGTTCCATGGAGGGCTCAGAAGTCTCCATTCACCACTGGCATCAGGCTGTGCTTGTGAGAGAGGCAGTGGTATTTCTAAGAGCTTCAGTGGTTACCTTCTTTTCTCTATGGGACAGGGAGGGCAGTAGGAGAGTCACCACAGAACTGGGTTCATTGATATCCATGGGATGATGGTGATCTCAACTCAGTGACTTGGCAGGAAGGACTGGGCAGTATCATGGCAAATGTCCCCAGTCCTTTCCAAAAGGAGCCTATGGCCATTTACTTATACTAGGAATAGGGGAATCCCAGCCACCTGGGGTTTCGGGGGACATAGAGTCAAAGTTGATGTTGAACCCTGGTGACTGGAAGCATTGTCATGCCCTCCTTGTTACAGTGGAGGTTTAATGGCAGTCAAATAAAAATGGAGTTATAGCTAAAGTCTAGCTTAGAGAGGATTGACTGGCTCTATGAAGCCACCTGGTGGTATTTTTTTCTAGTTCCCTGTATGTATAATTAAGTTGGACATACTCGGTATATAATAGAAGTAACCACCACCTTGGGAACTTAGTCTATGGAGTAAAAGCTATCACACTGGGAAAGGCCAAGTGAGAACACACAGGAATAACGCATGGAGCAGAAAATGTCTCTGCAGTAGCCTGTACAGAGGTACAAGCAGCCCTGTGACTTGGCGCCTATATTCAGCAGACCTGATAGTGCTGGTGGTGGTGGTGGGAGAAGAAGGTGCAGTAGGGAGGGTATGGCAAGTTACAGTGGGAGAATTGACATACTGGCCTCAAGGTCACAGGGCAAGTGCATGCCATCTGCAGCAGAGAATTACAGTACAGTCAAGAAAAAACTCCTGACATGTTAGTGAACACTGATGGAAATGGAGCACCTGCCCACGGGGCATCAAGTAGACATCCATTCAGTCAGCTGGTTCTATCAGACTGGCCAAATGTAAATGTTAGACAATTCCACAACCACAGGATCTAGCAGCAGGTCATTATAAAAGAAAAAGGATAAAAGGATTCATCCAGAATTAACACCAAGCAAGATCAGACACAGATGGTGCAAATAAACTGTATGGCCAGATGGCCCAGGCTCCTTGTTACACACCTCAAATGCACCAGCACTACCCTCCAGCTTACAGTTGTATGTGTGTGTGTGTATGTGTGTGTGAGAGAGAGAGAAAGAGAGAGAGTAAGCAGCATACGGCAACCCGAAGAAAGAGGAAAATGCTCATTTGGTAGAAGTACATATCTTGAGATGTGCACACAAGTTAAAAATGGATGGTGGCTGCATCAAAACTACACTAAAGGGTGGCACTGAAAGACAAGAGAGGGAATTTTTCCCAGTGGATGGAAGCATGAGCACTGAACCTAGTTATCTTCTTTGTGTGTAAGGAGAGACAGCCTGAGGTGAGAACATATACAGGTTTCTGGGTAGTAGTCAATGGCCTCCAAGCTGGATAGAAATCTAGAAAGGAAAGCAGTTGCCTTGATAGAACATTAGAAGAGCTTACTGAAATCAGAGCTATGGCCCCTACTTGGAGACAATACTCTGCAAGTTTGTAGGAATATTATTCAGGACACAGTACTGGCATAAATCAGCGATCTTCGGTATTGTTGTGTTCCTAATCAGAAGGAAACTCATTTTAAGTACCTACAAGGTGCCAAGAATGTAAATACACCATCACATTCAATATTTGCAGTAACTTTTGTGGGTGGGGGTGGGAAGTCTTGGAGAGTGGAAGGGTGCCCAAGACAACAAAGGAAATGTGTAACAAAGATCTGCAGTTAAATTTGCTTCCTGCTGACTCCAAAGCTTGTGATCATTGCGACTCCACATGCTTACTTCCTTGGCTAGATTCTAGCAGGAGAGGTAGCTCTACTGGGCATTTCAGACCTTCAAGTCCAAAATAGAACTGTGGATTTACTCTTCCAACACCTGCCTCAGACTTGCCCATCTCTGCAGATGGCATCACCATATACCCTGTTAATCCCAAATTCTGGAATTCATCTTTGCTTCTTCTTTCTCCTCACACCCACTTGTTTAATCTATCAGCTGACCCTTTGGACTCTAGCTTCCTAACACTGTCTAGCTGCATAACATGCTGTCTCCTCTACCCTACAAAGCCATGTTCTCTCTAACCAGAACAATAACCCCTATTCCTCTCTTCACCCTCACACCAGCCTCTTCAACCTTTGACAATGATGAAAGAGATCATTAAAATAAATATGTCAATCCACATCATCTTGCTGCTTTGAATCCTTATTGACCTTTGATTGCACTTTCAATAAACTTCAAAGTCCTTCAATGGCCTTCAGAGCTCTGTGTGGTCCAGGCTGTCCTCCTTCCAACTCCCTTGCCCTGTATCTCTGAACTCCCTTTCACTGACCTGGGCATAATGGCTTTTCTTTTTCTTAAAAGGTCACTTCTTCCATATGACCTTTATGCCAATTCTTCCATCTTCTGGGGATGATTTTCCTTTAGACTCTTCATGAATCTTTTTCTTTTATCATTTTAATTTTATTTTTTTATTATTATTATCAAGTTTCAGCTTAAAGGTATCTAATCCAGAAAGGTATTCATTGATCAGCCCAACCTACAGCAGCACATGAGTCATCTCATAGTTCTCATCACTATCTCATATGAGGGTACATCAAAGGGTTTATGGAAAAATAGAATTAGAAGGTAATATGAATCGTTCCATAAACTTTCTGCAGTACTCTCGTATTTTTTTGCCTACTTATTTTTTACTATTTGTTTTTTCAGTTAATTCTGGCTTCGTTCTCTAGCTGTGACCAAGCAGTTGCCCATTTGTTCATCAGCATATATGTAGCACTTAGAAGAGTGACGGCATAAAAGTTGTGCTGTGTCTAGTGACATTGTACATGGGCTTCTCCTAAAATCTAGGGACTCCACTCTTAAGGCTATATCCTAAGGAAACTGTCACACACATACACCACAAGACATTTATAAGAATACCCAAAGCAGTAGTGTTCAAAACAGGAAAAAATTGGAAATAACTCAAGTGTCCATGATGAGGTAAATTGAGGCATATCTGTGCAACAGTATACTACACAACAATCAAAGTAAGCAATGAAAATAAACTACAGCTGATCTGTGAATAAGTCTCAGTAATAATACTGTAGAAAAAGTAAATTGTGAAAGAATATAATCTGGATTTTTCCGTTCATATAAAGTTCAAAAATATGAAAATTAACCAATTCACTCATTAGGGACACATAAATATATGGTAAGTATGAATAGGTGGCTTTTTAATATAGTTGTATCAACTGACCATCCCACAGACAGTATCTCAAAGTTCATATTGATCCATGTCCTTGCCATAATCTTGGTAATGGAGACTTCTTAAGTTTTGCGTTGGTAAAGGTGAAATTGTAGCTCATTGTGGTATTAATTTGAATTTTCCTGATTACTAATCAGAATGACAATAGTTTGTGTGTTGATTGACAGTTTACTGTTCTGGGAAACATAGTTTCTTGATTTTGTATTGTCTGTAGATTTTTTGTCTATTATTCATTCCATAGATTATTTATATGTTCTATATATGAATTCTTCATAAGACATATTTGTTACAAGAAACTTCCTTCAGCTTTGATTTCTCTTCTCATTTTTATATCTTTTTATACAAAATGTTTTCAAATTTAATTCATTTATATTTATCAATTTTTAGCTTAATGGCTTATGCTTTATTTTTTTTTTCCACCCCAAAATTATCAAGATATTCTCCTATACTGTCTTATAAAGTTGTACAGTTTTGCTTTTCACACAAAAGTGATTAATCTAATCACTTGATGTTTTTGAATGCATGCGACAGAACTTCAATTTCACGTTTTTCTGTATGGATGCACAATTTCATAGAGTATACTGTTATCCTACCCAATATCCAATTGCTTTAAATATAACCTAAATAAAAATATTTTAGCCATTTTGAAAAGTTTTGTGATTTTTTTTTTTTTATGAAGGGCTTATAAAATTTTGTTAAATTTATTCTTTGACACCTTGGCTTTCTTTTTCTATTATACATCATATATTTTTAATTATATTTTAAATTGATTGTTTCAAGTGTAGGGAAATGCACTTGACTTCTATACTGATTTTATATACAGCAACCCTACTAAATTCTAAATTTTCAAAATTTCATATTTCCAAATTCCAAATTAGTATGGTAATTTTTTCATAGATAATCTTACCATCTGCAAACAATGGAAGTTTGAATGCTTTTGTGCCAGTTTCTATGTACTTAGTTTTTACTTCTTGACTTACTGTGCTACCTAGGATTTTAAGTACAATATTTAATAGATATATTCGCAGCTATAAAAATCTTTGTTTTGTTCTCAATCTTAAAAGTGATACATACTTACATTTGCTATTAAATATTATGCATGTTGGTTTTTGTCTTTGTTTTAAGATACCATTTATCAGGTATGGGGGTTTTTTTTTCTATTTCTAGTTTGCTTAAATATTTTATATATTTTACTTCATGAATCATTGGTGAATTGAACCTAACACTTTTTTTCCATACATTAATATACACTGTTTAATGTTTCAATGTTTAGCCAACCTTGTATTCTCGAGGTAAACCAACATTTTCATGATTTTTTTTTCTATTTTTGCATTTGTTTTGCCAATGAGATTGGCTCTTCTGGTTTTACTGCTATACATATGTTAGCTTCATAAAGCTATTTAAAAGGTTTTTTTTTTTTTTTCTCCTCAGTTCTTTGAGTTTGTATAGTTTGAATTGATTTATTGTTGAAATGTTTGGGAAAATATGACTATAAAGCCTCAGGACCTGACACTTTAGGGGATGAAGTTAAATGCTAAATAAGTTAACTTCTTTTATTTAACGTTTTATCATGAGGTAATTTCGGGTGTACAGAAAAATTGTGAAAATAGTACAGCAAATTTCCATATACTTTTCACCCAGATTTATCAGATGATCATATTTTACCACATTTGTTTTATCATTTTAGTACCCCTCTCTAATTACCTATCCATAAACATCATTACTTATTTTAAAAAGATATAAAGGGAAGCTGCAGATATTATGCCTTTTCACCCAGAAATAGTTCAGTGTTTCTTAAAAACCAGAACATTCTCTTATATCATCACAATACAATTGTCAAAATCAGAAAACTTGACATTGATACAGATTAGTTAACTAGAAAAATAGTTGGATTTTATGTTTCTTTTTGAGTTAATTTTAGAAATATAGTTATTTTCATCAGTCTTCACATTTATTAGCATAAATCTGTTAACAATATTTTGTTCTTTTCCCCCAATATTATTTGCTGCCTCTATGTTACCATGCTTTGTATCACCCTTATAATTATTTATGCCCTTTCTTTTGTTATTAATCAATTATTAGAGAAGATTGTTGATTTATTAGTGTTTTCAGAGAGCCAATATTTTCCCCCCAACCTAGATGCTATTTTTGTTCAGAATATTATCTAGGTTTCATTTGCTTTAATACTAATATTTAGGCTTTATAGCTATTGTTTTATAGAGCCAATGATTATTCTTAATTATATGTGTATTTATTAATATTTTTCTCATTGTTCCTTCTTGCAACTTTGACCTTTCCTGTTTCCTTCTCTCTGAAATACAACCATTAAAATGTTGGTGACAGGATGTTGGTGGTAAATTCTCTCTTATTATTTGCCAGAAAATCACTTCATTTCACCTTTGCTCAACAACAAAAAAAGAGATTTCGCTCAAGATGGTACTAGAGGTTGACTTAAATTCCTTAAGCATTTTGGATGCCCATTGTCATACCCATGATGATGTTGCTGCTAAGCAACTAACTATTAGGCTGTAAATTTTCTCATTTCTGTTAGTGTTTTAGAGTCTCACTGGGGTGTCTCTGAGGGTGCATTTATTTTTATTTATCTTGATTGACTTTATTGGACTATGAGATCTGAAATTATGTTTTTATTTTTTAGCCATTCTCGAGTATTTTCAGCTTGTTTTGAAAATTGTGTCATTTCCATTTTCTCTATGATCTTCTTCTGATGTTGACTAGAATGTGCTAGTCCTCTCTTTCATACCTTTCTCTGTCTTTCTATGCTAAATTCTGGAAAAGAAAAATTGTGCATGCCATCTTCCAGTTCATTAACTTTCTTCAGCTCTTACTAAATCTTGTGCTTAGCACATCTATTTTGTTTATAAATTTTAATCACTGCTGTCTTAATTATTAAAAGTTTTATTTAAATGTTTAAGACCTGCTTTGTCATGTTTCTCATAACCTGCTCCTCATTTTCTTATTTCTAATTTAATAAAACCGACTTTAAATTTTGTATTTCATTATTCTGAAACCTGAAATCTTTGCAGGTTTGTTTATCCTATTTGTTATTTCTACCATCTCTCATGCTGCTCTGTTAGAATGGTGTTTTTTATGTTTTGTCCTCTAAATTTTATGTTGTGTTTGTGTGAGTATGTGTGTGTGAGAGAGAGAGAGACAGAGATAGACAGAAAGGGAGGGAGAGAGAACATGTGTGTGTGAGACACAGAGTGAGAGGAGTGAGAGAGGGTACGAGAGAGCACATTGGAGTGTTTGTGTTTGGTATTTAGCTTCTTTGAGATTCTTTCCTTCCCATTTTCTCCAGCCTTATTGAGGTGTGATTAACAAATAAAAATTATATATATTTAAGGTGTGCAATATTATGATTTGATGTATATACACACTGTGAAATGATTACCACGATCAAGCTAATTAACATATCCATCACCTCACATACTTTATTTTTTTTTTTTTGATGAGACTATTTAAGTTCTATTCTCTTAGAAAATTTCAAGTATGCTATACATTATCATTAACAAAAGTCATCATGCTATAGATCCCTGGAACTTATTCATCTTATAACTGAAAGCTTGTACTCTTTGAGACTTTTTCCACTCTTTTCCTGAGATTTTGAATTTATTCATTAGCCATCTGGATGACATAAGTGATATAAACTTTTGAATTAAAAGACAAGTTTTTACATGACTCCGGCAGTAAAATACCTAACCAGAAACCCATATGAAGGGAGGTTTATAATAATAAATTATTAATATTTTTATATTGTCCCCCGGCAATCCCCTTCAGTACAGGGTTTATTTAACATTCACCTTTCCACCGAAGGTCTAGCTCTTTGGGATCTCATCTTTAGGCTTCCTGTTAAAATCTCCTCTTTGGACAGGACTTGGGCTTTATTTTCTGTCTCCCTGGCAGGCCTCAAAATGCAAGTTCAAGGTCACCACCTTCCTTCAGACGTCGTCAGACATGCTCAGTGATTTCAGCACTCCTGTACCCTCAGGCTGATCACATTCAGCTGCTTTGTAAACTCCAGGGGTTGTTTAACTAATGAACTCGAAACCCTTCCTTGCAATTTAATCAGTATAGCTCCTTTTATAATCTTTTTTTAAAAATAAATAAGTTGCACTAAACTTTTGCATTAAAATATTCTGCTATTAGGAAGAAAATGAGGCAGAAATAAGGGAGGAAAGGAAGGAAAAAAATCATTTAGGTCATTATGTATATGCACATATCTATTCTGAATTTTGAAATTATAATGCAACTGTTTTCATTCTTAAAAATAAAACCAGATAATATTCTACCCTAGGACAGCACTCTGTATTTAATAATTTAATTTTTCAATATTTGAATAGTTTTCACACTTTCAATATTGTAATTATTGCAATGATCATATTTTTTTTCCAGAAAACTCATCCCTAATTCTTAAGACTAGATTATGAATGGTAAAAGTTTTGCAATTTTTTAATCAAAAATATTTGTATGCCTTATTACTAGTGTAAATCAAATATATTCACTCAGTGAGAGAATATTAAAAATTAAGCCCTCATGAATAGATGAATTGATCAACAAATTGACAAAGATCGTTACACGAACACACACACCACATATTCATACATATTCTATTAGTCTCTTTCTATTGCTTATAACAAAATGCTTGGAACTGGGTAATTGATAAGAAAATGAAATTTATTGCTTATAGTTTCAGAGACTAGGAAGTCCAAAGTCCAGGGAACAAACACATCAGGTGAAGACTTTCTTTTATAGTGATGTCAGTGACAACAGGATATCACATTGCATAAATGTCGTAGCAGAAAGATAGACTAACTTCCTCATTCACTCTTCTTTTTAAAGCCCTTCAAACTGCACCCATGACCACCATTATTAATCCATTCACTATGGCATGGTCCTACAATCTAACCACCTCTTCAAGGTCCCATCTTTCAATTGCTATAATAGGACTTCCCACCCTCTTCTCACTGTCTCTGTGGGGGTCAAGTTTTGGGGGGATACTTGATTCAAGGAACATATATTAATACACATGCTAAAGTACGCAAACAATCACAACATATTTTGTCTCTTAGCTTAATGGCATAAGTGTGGGTGAAGACCGTGAGCGTGCATAAGTGGGAGTGTGCACCCCTGTGTGGAAATGAGACTACAAGAGTAGGAGTGTGGTGTGAGTGGAGTAAATGTAGGTGTGCGTGAGTGTGAGCATGTGTGTCTGGGTGTGTGTCAGGATCCAGCAGAAGAGTGTCCAAGCTAAGGATATTCCAAAGCAGGGGATGGTGGCTCAGTCAGTAAAGTATTTGTGTAACCAACTGTAAAAAACATGCATATTAATTTCTTTTACAAATGTGAGAAAATGAGAAATCACTTGGAAAGTTTTTGTTTGTTTTCTGTTTTGTTTTGCTTTTATAGACTGCAGCTCATCTGAGCCCTACTCCCAAGGATTCTGACTTTATACTACTTGTTTGGGGCTTAGAAGACACATTTTAAAGAACTCTTTGGGTGATTCATGGACTCACCTAGGTTTGGGATATGCTAAATTATTCCCCATGTCTTTTTGATATTGATCAAGATGAAAGATAGAGAAGGATAGTGGCTTGTCTAAACTCACAACAGAATTAGGGAGTGACAGGTTTGATATTAGAACTCAGACTCCTGCCTTCCAGAGCTCACAGTCATATTCAAACTGTAGAATTTACTCTTTCTCTGTATTGTCAGTCTAATTCCTACTCATTAGACAGAAAAATTGTCTTGAAAAGTATCTTGCTTCATTGACAAAGAATTGCTAAAAGAAGCTGACCGATTTCCCAAGTCTTGTGCAACAATAAAAATATACATGAAAGGTATTTAATTCCCCGGCCTTCTAAACACATGCCCTCCATAGTCCACCCCAGAGAAAAAAATGATTTCCATTTAAAAGGTGTTTTGACATTGATTAGTTGAGACTAAAGTCCCACATAACTCAACTGCTTGAAAATAAAGTCATAGCTAATGGCTCTTCCTGGATTAAGCCAACGAAATGTCAAGCAGCATCTAAAGAAACATCTGTCTTTTCATATGTATGAACAGTTTTTGTTACAAATCCTATAGGATTCTTGAGATTCATTATGAAAGAAAATCTGTATGATCATTTTAAAGACCATCTGCTTTGGGTTTAGGATAGTCACCTAGCTAGGCTTCCTGGAGCACTGTGTACAAAAGGAAACAGCAAACATGTTGTGAAAATTCATGCACTGTACCCTCCTCCCCAACCCCCAATTAATAATGCAGTTGCCTTTCTTTTCCCTAGATTGAAATGTGGTTCAGGAAGAGGTGAAGTTTTTCCATTCCATTTGGACTATTTTCATCTCTTTGAAGTAACGCTACCTTGGAGCTAGAAACAACTTTTGGAGATCTAAAGCTCTGGCTATCAACAGTGGGAAATGTATCTCTTTTTTCCTCCTCATTTTATATATTATTGGGCTCTTAAAAATATCGGTTGAATACAACACAAAGGAATATTTGTTGAGCTGTCAGCACCTGTGGTTAACACACACACACGCACACACACACACACAAACATACACAGAAAACACAGTTGCTATTATTCGAGTTTTGAAACCACAGGGACATCAAAGTCTTTCTTGATGTTGCTGCAAAATGTTACCAAAGCAATTACATTTTACACTTTGTCTTCTAAGAGTAACATCATATGGAAAACTTTGCAACTTTAAAGATGCCACTGGAGAAACTTATTATTAAAAAATCAGAAAGCAATATCAGAGTGGAGTTAAAGTGACCTCTTCCTCAAAGTAAAAAAAGTGTTGCATGAAGTAAACCAGAAAATATATATTTTCCCTGACATTCTAGTTAAGATGTGGTCTTCAATTGATTTTTCAGTGCTATAAATGTGCCATTCTCCTGCCAAATACCTGTATATATTGAAGCCCTGTTTTTCACATGAGAAGAGGCACAAAATTTTCTCATTGCTCAGAGGTATACATGTATACCACTCCTTTCCTATGCATGCTCTCCTTTACTTTTTTCCTTTGTTGAGCCAAAAACCCAATTTCTCCAAGACAAAAGCTCAAAGCTACAATGACATAATAGAATATATCTTTATCATAATCATGATCTTGAGATTTGGAAAGGAAGTTACAAGTGAAAAATACTCGTCTCCACTACTTATTAACCTATTAAGATCTCAGGCAAGTTGATTATCTACTCTGAGTCTTAGTTTTCAAATGAAGATAAAGAGCCCATAACAGAGTTACGGAGCCCAAATGAGCATAAAGGTGCATCACAAATATTGAACCACTGATTCTAAGAACCAAAAAATTGTATGCTGCACTATTTTTCTTGTGTATAAATATTCTCTCAATCAAGATTTTTTAGATTCCTCTAGGCCTAGAATTATATGTTTATATTTATATTTTATTAGATCCCAATTTTGAGCTAGAAACATACCAGTGGTAAATTAGCATTGATTGATTCCTGGGATCTCTTAATAGATTGATTAGCTAGAATAGTAACACTCACTCTTTCTTGGCTTGTCATTGTATATTCAGTAGGATTTTATCAGTGACCACATATACCCCTTGCCAAAAAAAATCTAATCAAACAAGGCCACATATGAACAGATCCTCTTCTGCAACTTATGCTTTAAGCATTAATAAAGGCTAACATGACCATGGCTTCAGTCATGATGTAGAGAACAGAGACAATTACTGTGCTTGGAGAGGAACTCTGGCAGGGAAGACTGGACTTACCTCACCTAAGACCTGGGTTAATACCAAATTTCATCAGAGCTTAGCTCTGTAAATATGTCAAGTCACTTTTCTTTGTCTGAGCATGAATGATATTTTTGCAAAATGGTACCAATAATTTATGCTCTTAACAAATTAACACAGATATGTTAAGAAGTTAATATTTCTCTAAAGATTGAATAATAAATGATAAATGAATGAGAAGCTAATTCTTTGATGTTGCATGGGCATTCAGGGAGGATTAGATCCTAGCTCTTTGAAATAATGCATCTTTCTTCAGCAGTTTGCTGTTAATTATTTATTGGCAAGTAGGAAATTTCAGTACCTAATCTCTTCTAGATCAAAGTCTAGGCCTAGAATCTCTATTTAACTAGTTCAGACAACAAGTTTGGGTATGAGATGTTTTGTCTTCTCCTACATCCTTGATATGTATTGGGAAGTACTGTGTTTTAAGAAGAAAAACCTCAGGTGGTGGGGATTCCAGTTCTGCCATTTGTAGTTATTCTTTGGAAAAGTCTTTGCCTTTTCTGAGTTTCTTCATCAGCCAAGTGAACAATAGTAGCTTCTCTGCTCTCCCATAGTGGTGCAATGGTTTCAAAAGGAAATAAATAATATTGCAATAATACTCTCATATGCCACAGAATTTGGGAAAATTTCAGGGAGAAGCTCATAATAGAAAATTTGAATTAGTTTAAAAGAAAACCTAGGATAAGTGGCTACATATTCTGTACTTTGCAGCTGATATTTTGGCTGGCTGACTTTATTAGGACTCCTGTTCCTATCACCTATGAATGCAAATGGAGTGGGGGCAGGGACCATTACATCAATAAATCTGAACCCCTTTAACTTATGGGTTGCTCTATTGATGAGTGATGGTTCCCACAAAACCACATCTGGGAGAAATGCATTATTGTGAGAATATTAGCTTGATACTTCAATAGAGTCTGTTAGTATGTCTAAACAAAAGAGTTTCATAGGAACAAATGGACAGACCAAGATTTGCAGATCACAAAGTATAACAAGCAGTTAATATTATTAATAATCATAATAATGGGAAAATGAATACTCACTTCACAAAAAGTCAGAATAATCTTTACCTCTGGGAAAAGAGAGAAGAATTAGCTGGGCATGAGCTCACCCAGTTCACTAAGGAACTAGTCCATTCTATTTCTTAACCTGAGGTTTGATGACACAGGTATTTACTTTATGATTATTTGTAATTTGTGCATGAATTACATATTTTCAAATATACATTTCACAATATATTTATTTATGATTTAAATAAGAATAAGTGGTGAAATATTGTGAACCTAGGATCTGAGGTAGGATTAATAGGAACCCGTTACCTAACTAAAATGATGAACTGACTTTAGGATCAAAGGTACCGATCTGTACACTGGTTTAGCTCATGTTTGAGGCTGCCTAGAACAACACCACAAACCATTTCCAGGTTGATTTAATTGATTATCATACTTATGTTAGCAGAAGCAGGGAAATTAAACACCAAAAGGTTAATTTGGTAACCGTCTATGAACTTTGGCTAAATACCAATCCCTAATACAATTTATTTCAGTAAATAGCTGTTAGAGTGGGAATATTGGAATTTATTAAAGATGTTCTGTTTTACTGCAGTGACATTCTTTGACATTTAGGGTTCATTCACACCCAGACTTAGAGACTGCTTCTGAGTCTAGTGCTGGCGGTAGGCAATTAAGCCAACTTTCATCCTGTGAGAGACTGACGGTACAGATAGACGATGGCCAGATCATATTACACCATAGAACTCTAATGCCCTAACTCTCACAGGAACCAGCCCTGAAAAGCAAACCACAACCTTACAGCGCTGGCCCCAAAAGGTAAGGAATCGGTCAGTGACAGCTTCCTTAATTTTTGTTCCTTCTTCCAACTCAGGACTAACTAGAGAAAGGCAAATATATTCCCCAAACCAATAACACAGATATCCTGATTCTAGTCTGCAATTGGCTTTCCCAGCCTTCAGTCAGAACATACCTGAAGTCTTCCCATTTTTTCACTATAAAGCTTGCCCCAATTTGAGCCTGTGCCAGATACAAGGGATAGAGGCTGGCTCTCTGAAATAGCCATTTCTGAATAAATAGCCTGTTTGTTCTCATTTGGCTTGTCTTTATTTATTTCTCCATCAGTTATTGCCTCTGCCCAATATTCATTAAAAACAACAGTAGAAACAGTTACATTTGTAAGCCTCTTACCCTGCCCCCACTTCATTCCTAGTTGCCAAAAAGTAACATTGATGGAAAAAAATTATATTTAATTGTATTATATCCATTCACTTGACTACTGAGCAAGCGTTGACCAAGATACTTATAAACACCATGTTGCAAAAGGGAAAATAATATGGAGTTAAATTTCTAAAAAATTAAACCTGAATGCATGAATTAGTAAGTGTATACACACACAGAGAGACACACAAACACACACAGAGTGTAAATTGACCAATTCAAAAAAGAAACATGGAAAAATAAGAAATGGTAGGTTTGCTTCACAGTTGTGGATGGCATTTTACTTTCTTTATTCTTGTTACATCATTCTTTATTCTTGTTACATCAAATTTTTTAAAATACAGGAGCAAATCTTGCCTAAATGCTCATGTATTTCTGAAATTAATGACAGCAATGAAACAAAGGACAGGAGGGCTGCATTAGGAATTTTTTATTATTCTAAGGTACCTGCACTGCCTGTGAAGTGGTACACTGTTACTTGAAAGTAAACTAGGATTAATTGTAAATGTATAATGCAAACGCCAGGGTGATCACCAAAAAAAAAATAATAATAATAATTTAAAAGGTACAATTGATATGCTAAGGAAGAAGAGAAAATGGAATAATATAAAACACTCAGTTAAAATCATGGAGAGCAGAAAAAGAGTGGAAGACTAAAATAGAAATAAAGAATAAGGGCAGTGAAATTTCCACACATAAATACAGTAAACTAAATTTTGACAAAGGACCAAAGGCAATACCATGGAGCAGAGGTAGTCTTTTAAACAAATGGTTTTGAAAAATAAAAATAAAATCTACATGCAAAATAATGAATCTAGAGATAAACCTTACACTCTTCACAAAAATTACCTGAAAATTGATCATAGTCCTAAATGTAAAATGCAAAAGTATAAAACTCCTAGAAGATAATGTAGTGGAAAACAGTCCACGAAAGAAACAATTGATAAGCTGGACTGCATTAAATTTTAAAACTTCTACTATGTGAAAGACAATGTCAAGACAATAAGAAGACAACTCATAGACCAGGAGAAAATATTTGCTAAAGACACGTTTGATAAAGGACTCATCCAAAATACACAAATAACTTTTTTTTTTTATCTGACCGGTAAGGGGATCTCAACCCTCGGCATGGTGTTGTCTGCACCGCGCTCAGCCAGTGAGTGCACCAGCCATCCCTATATAGGATCCGAACCCACAGCCTCGGCGCTACCAGCACAGTAGTCTCCCAAGTGAGCCACGGGGCTGGCCCCACAAAGAACTTTTAAAACTCAGCAACAACAACAACAACGAAAATGAACAGTTCAATTAAAAAAATGATCAAAAAGACCTGGACATTTACCAAAGAGCACGTACAGATGGCACCTAAGCGTGTGAAAAGATGTTTGACATCATGTATCATCAAGGAATTGCAAATTAAAACAACAGTAAGGCATCACTATATACCTATCAGAAAAGTCAAAATCAAAAACACTGACAACACCAAATACTGGCAAGGATGTGGAGTAACAGGAACTCTCATCCGTTGCTGGTGGGAATGCAAAATGGTACAGCCACTGGGGAAGACAGTGTGGCAGTTTCTTACAAAACTTAACATTCTCTTTCTGTATGATCCAGCAATCTTGTTTTTTGGTATTTACCCAAATGAATTGAAAGCTATGTCTCAATTTAAAAAAAAAAAAGCAGCATATTAATGTTTTTACAGTGGTTTTGTTCATAACTGCCAAAACATGGAAGCAACCAAGACATCCTTCAGTGGGTGAATGGATAACCAACTGTGATACACAGACAGAGCTATTAAGCCACACAAAGATGTGGAAAAAACTTAAATGCATATTATGCAGTAAAAGAATCCAATTTGGAACTTCTATATACCATATGATTCCAACTATGTGACGTTCCAGAGAAGGCAAAACCATGAAGACAGTGAAAAGATTAGAGGTGGCCAGGAACATGTTGGGGGAAGGGTCAGGGAGGAATAAGTGGAGCACAGAGGATTTTTCAGGCAGTGGAAATATGCTATATAATACTATAATGGTGCATACATGATATTATATTTTTCACATGTAATTATACATTTGTCAATACCTACAGAACATACAAAACCAAGGGCGATCTCTCATGTAAACTACGCACTTTCGGTCATAATGTGTCAATAGAGGTTTGTTGGTTGCAGGAAATGTTAACACTCTCAGAGGGGTTACCTCATGTTGATCTAAAGTCAGCATTATAGTATGTTGATAATGGGGGAAGTTACGCATGTGTGGCAGAGTCTATATGGGAAATCTTTGTGTTTTCCACTCAACCTTGCTATAAACCTAAAACTGCTCTAAATCATAAAATTTATTAAGAAAAGGTAAAAACTTCCAATTCCAGAGATATTCTGCTGGCTCCTGCTAGTGTCTACTAGGCAATTCTTTCAGCTCCTTTAGAGTACTTTTACTCCTATCAAGCCCTGTATAACCCTAGCCAGGTTATGCTTGGATTCTACCCTGGTTATTGGTCAGTGATCCAAAAGAGGAGCTATGGGCAGCTGGAGGGGAGCCCTTGTTACTTCATGGGGAAAGGTCTCTGCAGTATCTTTCTGCATAGGAGAAAAATACTAGCTCTTACTCAGGTGGGGTGGCTCTGAAGGTCCCAGGGAGTCTGTTTAGATGAAATCCTTCAGGATAATTACCCAGATGTCCCCATGCCATCTCACAGGTTCCCAGGTTTGGCCAAGTAGGGTCTTCACTTTAGCACTACATAACTGCTTTACCTGAGTATTTAAATACTCTCTGGTTCTCTCCATTCTGACAATTAAATCCTGTGCCCACACCTCAGCTATGTCTGCTCTTCCACTGTAGACAATAGGGGTTTCTTTTCAAGCTTCAAAGAGGCCCTCTGGCTCTCACACTTACCCTTTAACTGCCTGTTGACAGTTTCTTATCACAAGGCATCCACAGAACATTGGAATAACCAATGAACTCCTCCGTATTTGTAGGTATTTTTAACTACATAGTTTTCCAGTACCTGTATCATTGCACCAGCAAAGGTGTGTCCCTCCATGTCATAAACCATCAAATATTTAGCAATAAGTTAACCACCTTGTACTAGAGACTCTCCTTGATGCACATACTTCTCAGGACCAGGGCATCTTGTCTGGTAATCTAGTAATCTAATTCCCAAACTCCATCCTACTTCCTACCTTCCCAAACTGCTCCCAACACCAAGATTTTAGGTCCTCCAAGAAACAGACATCAAGATCCGTGACAGTAAATGTGGAGCAGGATTATTCAGAGAGAGCCTGCAGGTAGGTGGTGGTACAGGTACAGCACCTAGAATGGTCAGAGGCAAGGAGAGAGACTATAGTACGGCACAGAGCTCATCCAGGCTCATGAGAAATGCTAGAGCAAGGATTTCCTATAGGGTCTCCTGCTGGGCAGGGATGGCTTGGCTTCAGTACATGGCCATAATCAGTCATCAGCTGGAAGCAGACTTGGGAATATATGACCATGGCCTGTCTGAGGGGTGGATCTCCAAAGCAGCTGGAGGTCTCAGCAACTTCACTCCTAGTAGCTTTGTCTCTCAAAGGAGAACTGAGTAGTGTACTTCCTTGGCCACCACTTTTGCAAGATATCAATTTACTGTCAATTTGATTTGAATTTGAAATCCCCCTGACAATTTGTTTCCCTTTTCCTTGTTAGCCTCTCCTACTTCTTACACACTGTTCCCCGGCTGGTAAATGAGGGTAGCATCCTGTTGAACCTAAAGGCAACAAGCAGAAGCTTTATTTATAGCTTTGCAGAAGATCCTTGGGACCATGCATGCAATGGGTGCATTTATCAGTCTGATCATAGTGTGTAAATGCACACACGTGCACACGCACATTCCCACGCACACACTCAATTCTGGGGGGAAACTACGATATAGAGAAAGCTGTTGGTGTGGAGCTTCACTAAGATCCCATGGCCCCTCGATCCAGGGACCAGTGGGCGATTGCTAGACTTACAGTCATCATGGGTCTTGGGATGTGGAGCTTTCTATGCACTTTTGAAAAATACTTTATTATCAAACATTTTGTTTATAAATGTGATGTGATCATAAAGGGGAGTAGTGGAAAGCAATGTGCTATGGTCTATTTGAGTCTTAAAGATGGCCTCTAGATCTAGTTAGGAAATCCTCACAAGTATTATGGTCCATTTATCAACATACTTTTCAAGCAGTCAGACAGGGTAACAGAGACTTTCTCACAGTTTGAATATCTTAAGTGTTTCCTGGCAAAACATGTCTGGGAAACAAAATTCAAACAGGTATCTTTTCTGCAGAATGCATGGAAAACTTTCCTTTAATGTCCAGGAAGATAAGATGGTAAGCAGTAGTAGGCAAAGATATTTCTCCATAACATAATTCTTCCATGGAGCATCACTTAACACGGATCCCCACCAGCATGTACAGTGTGCTTTGGCTAATGTTGGGAGGAGTCCTGTATCTGCTGCTCATTGGCTATATAGCTCAGTCTTTCTAACTTCCTGTCTCCTCATCTGTAAAATGTGAAGGTTATTCCTAGCGCTGCTTGTCATATATTCCTTTCATTGGCAGAGAGAGGTTACGTATGAGTCCATAGTGAGTGTTAGAAGGAGAAAGCAATCTCAGCTTTCATTAGCAGGTGAGAGTGTAGAGCTAGGGAGTAAAGGAGAGCAGGGGTCCATGGGCCTGAACAGGTCCTCGAACATGTGTTTCTGGTCAGTGATTAGATAAGTACAGAAATTAAAATTAAAATAAAGCCCTTAGAAGCAATTAAAGCAATTAAATAATGCTGAGATAGTCAAGCATGTGATCATAGGACTCCTCTCATTTTTATTGTATTTTATAAAAACAAATTTGGATAAAAAGCAAATCAAAACTGGTTCTTCTCTCAGATAATTTAAGAGATACTGCTCTATAGCACATTGAATCCCCTACACCGAGAGACTTTTAAATATTAGATAATCACAAAATATGTTTGCTTTTCAATATTTGAAAACTCTTTTTAAAGCTTTCCTCTGCTGCACTTGGGTATGGCTTTCGTGCAACAATGCAACATGATGCCTTCCAAGTGCTGCAGGCAAACCTACTGCTTATGTAGAGAGAACAAGAGCAGAGCCAGGTGAGATGGAAGGCGGTAGCAGACCAATGGCATGTCTTTTTACTCTTACTGTTTTTATTGATCTATCCTTTGATTTTTTTTTTTTTTTTTTAGCTTTTCCCAATTCCCAGTGATGGTCTTCTTCCCATACCCACAGCATTTAGTACCCCTCTGCTTGATGTAGCCTATCCTGGTGATGCCACTTCGCAAGTCTTGCCATAGGTCTGCCTCACTGCTATGTGTTGTTTTGTTTTGATCGGATCAGAGAGAGGATTTGTACTGAAGTCGCACTAATGATGGTAGAGACAGTGACCACAGACTAGAATTCAGTAGGGAAAAAAGACACGATTTCCAAGAATACATACATATATACATGAGAGACTAGGTACTGATAAATAAAATAGGTCAGAGCCAGAGTGAATATGCAGAACAAGAGCATGAGTTCAGTATAAAATTTTTCCAGCAGGAGGAAAATTTTAAGAAAGGAGACTGGAGTCCAAGAGGCATTCACAGAAAAATGTTAGTGCAGGGGTCAGACAGTGTCTGGCCCACAAGGTGGACTCTGCCCTCATCTGCAACTAAATCCACTTCTTATGAAAACATGCTTCACAGCTAATATATGACAATATGCTACAAATCCCCATTTTCCATTCTGCTGCAGTTCAGGCAACCGGGCCAGGTTTCCCATCTCCTGCTCCTTGTTCTATTTGTCTGTATGAGGGCTGCTATTGCTAATCTAATGGTTTTTTGACTATAAAACAACATCTGAGGAATAAATGTCCTTGATATGAGTGTAACATAGGCTGCTTAATGTTTTTAAGATGGGGTGTGCACAGTCACACATGATAGGTTGTAAAGACACTGTGGATTTTATGTTCTGAAATGGCATCGGCATCTATTAACCCACACCGGAGGCACACACAAAAGAAGACAACTGGGCAAAGGTAAAATGCTAAAGGAAGAATATGCCAATTTGTGCAGAATAAATCTGCTCTGTCAGAAGCTCAGACCCTGTCAGGAGATATGGCAAGGTTTGATTGTGTGCATAAATAGAAAAGAGTTTTAGACAAATATTTTCTGTATATACCAGGTGTAGTGGATTGAATTATGTCCTCCCAAAACTCACTGAAGCTTGAATTGCATCTTCAAGTTTTATGTATGAAAAACTTAGTCCCCATGGTGACTATTAAAAGGGTGCGAAATCCTATTATGGTAATTGAAAGGTGGGGCCTTGAAGAGGTGATTAGATAGTAGGACCATGCCCTAGTGAATGGATTAAAAATAGTGGTCAGGGGCGTGGTTCAGAGGGCTTTAAAAGAAGAGGAGAGTCTGTCTCTCTCTCTTCTCTCTCTGCTTCCACCATCTTGCAGTGTGAGACCCCTGGGTCACTGTCACCACCACCAGATGAACTTTGGACTTCCCGGGCTCAGAAACTGTAAGTAATAAATTTCATTTTTCTTTATAAATTACCCAGTTCCAAGTATTTTGTTATAAGCAAGAGAAAAGGACTAATACACCAGGTATTTCTGTATAAGAGTTGAGGAAAAGTACACGAGAAATATTTCCTTTAAACATGGTTTGAAGTACTCTTTTCTGATTTTTCATCCATCCGTCCATCTATCCATCTATGCAAGTATCCCTCCATCCATACTTCCATCCATACATCTATCTATTCATCCATTCAAACACTGTCTACGATGTGTCCTTTTCCAAGCTGTCTTTCTCCACTGCCATAGGTGTTCCTCTTATGTTATTTCTACACATTTAGTAATATAAGAGGGGAGAATGGGAAAATATACTTAAATCATTTTTAATAAGCAAATCTAATTTCTATTTAGAAATTGTATTTCCTCTTTCTCCACAGAGGAAACTTAACTATAATCAACTCAGAATAAACTCAAGCATTTAAGAATTTTCTCACTTAAGTTGGGGGTTCCTGCCCACCCTTAATTATGTTTCCAGGTTGATTTTAACTTCAAACTTCAGGGCACTGGGCCAATCATATGCTTACCAGGGCTTATGGTCCTTGATCATTGACATCTATTCACTCTGGCATCTGCTGATTTTGTCCATGTCCCTCCTGGTTGCCAGTCATTTGTCCACAGTGGTCTTTCTTAAGCCTCCTTTCCAGATCCTTGGGGTATTCAGCCAACATGCTCTCTCTCAGCTAACTTCTTCCCCTTTCTGTGGGACTTCTGAGCATGTTGTCCTCTGACAAGAGCCCAGCTCAGATTCTTTTTCCCCACACCATGTTATTGACTATAATACTGCCAAGCTCTGCAAGGAAATTTTGCCATTTTTGCAGCCAACTTCTCCCCAACCCACCACCACCCATGGGTTGGTCATGACAACCAACCATGATGCCTTGGTTCATTATATCCTCAAATATGCCCCTATATTCTATATTTTGAAGGTCCACCATTCTGCTTCTTCCATACGCCAAAAGATAGGAAGAGAAATTAGGGCCTAGGTCTTATTAAGGGACCCCATTCATGTTTATTCTTTTTGCTTCTCCTCATACTTTCTCTCTCCTCACTGTCAAATTTAGGGTGAGAAAAGTAACTCTTTTCTTCAAGTATCCTTCACAGTCTATTAGCTTCAGTGTATACTTTATGTTCTCAGTATGTTCTGAGTCTTTCAATATTTATAAAACCCAAAATTACAAAGAAAAAATATTCTTGAAAATAAATCCTTGACTTCCAAATCTATTTGTGCCATGAGTTTTAAAAGACTGTTGGGGCTCAACGCCACTTTGCCCCCGGCAGGAGAGGCTGCCTCATTTACAGGCAACAGCTTTGAAGTGTGGAGCAGGAAAAGAACTGATTCTTAGCTGCAAAAGCGAGTCTTGAAACAGGGAACACGGCGCCAGGGCTGCTGTGGATGCAGCCAGGATCCCGGAGGCTGGGGCCGCACTGAAGGCGGCCAGCTGCCCTATTCAGGATTCGAGGTTTCAGGCCGGCATTAAAGAAGATTCCTGGGAGGGCCGAGCCCGTGGCGCACTTGGTAGAGTGCTGCGCTGGGAGCGCGCTCCCGCCGCGGGTTCGGATCCTATATAGGACTGACCGGTGCACTCACTGGCTGAGTGCTGGTCACGAAAAAAAAAAAAAAAAAAAAAACGACAAAAAAAGAAGATTCCTGGGAGCGCCCGAGCGGCGCCGCGACTGAACAGCCCGAGGCGGCAGCGCGGAGAACACGGAAGGCAACAAACCAGAGAAAGAGCGAGCGCCCGACCTGGCACAGCACTGTGAGTGATCCCTGGCACAGCTCTGTTCGGGGGGTGGATGCCCATGCGGCTCCTGCCTGCACCACCAGGCCACTCACTGCCCCGGTGCTGCCTCCATTTTCCCAGGTGCGGGCAGCTCCGCCCTGCTCGGCCATCACTGAGCCCATTTGCTTGGCCTGGTGCGGGGCTTTCCGGACCCTGCGGGCTGGCCTCCTCTCCCACTCCCTCTGCGGTTCTCTGGCGGGGCTGGGGGTGTGGGGCATCCCGACCAGTGTTGGGAGGGCTAGGAAGTACGGGCCGGCCGACTGTCACTCCACCACACCCTGGACCCCGGTAAACTTCCTGTTACTGGGAGGCAGATAACATCTCTGCGACCACCAGTTTGGAAAAAAGCCTAACGAATTTCTGGTTGGGAATAGTGTGGTAGGAGAGTTCCCAGGTCCGCTTGAACCTGCCGGAGAGCAGGCTGCAGGCGGGCACTAGACTCGGTTTATACCGGGGGGATACAAAGGTGAACAAGACCCGAGAAAGATCTACACAGTGCTACAAAGGCACCCAGAGAGACCGGTCTTCTGTGCCTAGCAGAAACCTGGTAGACTTCCTGGGCGAGGCGGTGCTGAGCAGGGTCTTGAAGGCCCAGCTGATAGACAAGGGGTGCAGAAGACACTCCCCAGCCCAGCACAGTGTGCACAGAGGGGGGAGACGTGCAGCCAGGGAGGCGGAGACTCGACAGAAACCACACACCCGGTGGGGTCGCCACTGCACGATCTAACAGCCTGGGCCAGAGCACACGGAACGGGGAGAAGTCCTGTACAGGAAGTGAAAGCTCAACAGAGATCACACACCCTGTGGTACGTGATCCACCAGCCCAGCAGAGTACAAGCTGACCAGAAAGGTGGATCCCCGAGAAGCCCAAGACCTGAGGCAACCACACACACAAGACACTAGAGGCCAACTGAGCAGTCACGGCGGGAGCCATACCAAATTGGCAACCACAGCAACATCCTAGTTAGTCATTAGTCTCAAACCGGTGGACTGTGAAACCCCCTGCCACAATGAATAAACACCAAAAAAAAGACACCAGAAATACAAAAAATCAAGAAAGTACACCACCAAAAGTTAATAAATCTCATACTCTAGATCCTATAGAACAAGAAGCCCTTGAAATAACTGACAAGGAATTTCGAGTGATAATTCTAAGGAAACTGAATGAGATACAAGAAAACTCAGCTAGACATCATGATGAAATGAGGAAAAGTATACAGGATCTGAAAGAGGAAATATACAAGGAAATCAATGTCCTGAAAAAAAATGTAGCAGAACTTGCTGAACTGAAGAAGTTATTCAGCGAAATAAAAAACACAACGGAGAGTTTAACCAGCAGGCTTGTCGAAGTTGAAGAGAGAACCTCTGAACTTGAAGATGGGCTGTTTGAAATAACACAAGCAGACAAAAAGAAAGAAAAAAGAATCAAGGACATGGAAGAAAATCTGAGAGAGATATCAGACAACCTCAAGCGCTCAAATATCCGAGTCATGGGTATTCCAGAAGGGGAGGAAAATGGAGATTCCATTGAAAACATATTCAACAAAATAGTGGCAGAAAACTTCCCAGGTATAGGAAAAATCACAGATCTTCAGATCCAGGAAGCTCAACGATCTCCAAATGTATTCAACCCAAAAAGGCCTTCTCCAAGACATGTCATAGTCAAATTGGCAAAACTCAGAGACAAAGAGAGAATCTTAAAAGCTGCAAGAGAGAAGCGTCAAATCACCTATAAGGGAGCCCCAATCAGGTTAACATCAGACTTTTCATCACAAACCCTAAAAGCTAGAAAGGAATGGGATGATATTTTCAAAATACTAAAAGACAAAGATTGCCAGCCAAGAATACTCTACCCTGCAAGGCTATCCTTCCGAAATGAGGGGCAAATAGTATATTTCTCAGACAAACAAAAACTGCGGGAGTTCACTACCACAAGACCACCCTTACAAGAAATCCTCAAGGGAGTACTGGGTTTGGTTCCTGAAAAATAACTACCACTGCCATAAAAACCTAAGAAAAATCTAAACCCGCTAGTACAATAAAAATGGCATTCATGAAGAGAAAACAAGCTAACAAAAACACTATCTACAACCTAAGGAACCAACAAACAAAGAAACCAAACAGTAAATCAGAAAGCAAGGAACAAAAGACACCTAAGACAACCAAACAACCAATAAAATGCTAGGAATAAATCAACACCTTTCAATAACAACTCTTAATGTTAAAGGCTTAAATTCCCCAATTAAAAGACACAGACTGGCTGACTGGATCAAAAAGCAGGACCCAACTATATGCTGCCTACAAGAGACCCACCTCACCCATAAAGATTCACACAGACTAAGAGTGAAAGGATGGAAAAAGATTTACCATGCAAACAGAAAAGAAAAACGAGCTGGAGTGGCTATTCTTATATCTGACAAAATAGACTTTAAACTAAAAACCATAAAAAGAGACAATGAGGGACACTACTTAATGATAAAAGGACTGATCCATCAAGAAGACATAACAATCATAAATATGTACGCACCCAATGTTGGAGCAGCCAGATTTATAAAACAAACTCTATTAGACCTAAAGAAGGAAATAGACACTAATACCATAATAGCAGGGGACCTGAACACTCCACTGTCAATATTAGACAGATCATCTAGGCAAAGAATCAGTAGAGAAACACAAGATCTAAACAAGACTCTAGACCAATTGGAATTGGCAGATATCTACAGAACATTCCACCCAACAACCTCAGAATATTCATTCTTCTCATCAGCACATGGATCATTCTCCAGGATAGATCACATATTAGGTCACAAATCAAGTCTCAATAAATTCAAAAAAATTGGAATTATCCCATGTATCTTCTCAGACCACAATGGATTAAAACTAGAAATTAATAACAAACAAAACTCTGGAAACTGTACAAACACATGGAAATTAAACAGCATTCTACTTAATGACATATGGGTCCAAGAAGAAATCAAGCAGGAAATCAAAAAGTTTATTGAAACTAATGAAAACAATGATACATCATACCAAAACCTGTGGGATACTGCAAAAGCAGTATTGAGGGGAAAATTTATTGCATTAAATGCTCACTTCAGAAGAATGGAAAGATGGCAAGTGAACAACCTAACACTTCACCTTAAAGAACTAGAAAAACAAGAACAATCCAATCCTAAAGTTAGCAGACGGAAAGAAATCATTAAGATCAGAGCAGAACTGAATGAAATTGAAAACCAAAAAACAATTCAAAAGATCAACGAATCAAAAAGTTGGTTTTTTGAAAAGATAAATAAAATTGACAAACCATTAGCATGGCTAACAAAAAAAAGAAGAGAGAAGACTCAAATAACAAAAATTAGAAATGAAAAAGGCGATATTACAACTGATTCATCTGAAATACAAGGAATCATTCGAGACTACTATAAACAACTATACACCAACAAATTTGAAAATCTGGAGGAAATGGATAAATTTCTGGACACACACAAGCTCCCAAAACTGAACCGTGAAGACGTAGAAAATTTGAACAGACCAATAACAATAAAGGAGATTGAAGCTGTTATCAGAAGGCTCCCAACAAAGAAAAGCCCAGGACCAGATGGATTCACAGCAGAATTTTACCAAACATTCAAACAGGAATTGACACCGATTCTTTACAAACTATTCCAAAAGATTGAAACGGACGCAAATCTCCCAAACTCATTCTATGAAGCAAACATCATCCTGATACCAAAACCAGGTAAAGATATAACCAAAAAAGAAAACTACAGGCCAATATCCTTGATGAATATAGATGCAAAAATCCTCACTAAAATACTAGCAAACAGAATACAGCAACACATACGAAAAATTATTCATCACGATCAAGTGGGATTCATCCCAGGGATGCAAGGTTGGTTCAACATACGCAAATCAATAAATGTGATACACCATATTAATAAACTCAAACACAAGGACCATATGATCATATCTATAGATGCTGAAAAAGCATTTGATAAAGTTCAGCACTCATTCATGACAAAGACCCTCTATAAGTTAGGTATAGAGGGAAAGTATCTCAACATAATTAAAGCCATATATGACAAACCCACTGCCAATATCATCATGAATGGGGAAAAGCTGAAAGCTTTTCCTTTAAGAACAGGCACTAGACAAGGATGCCCACTCTCACCACTCCTATTCAACATAGTGTTGGAAGTACTAGCCAGAGCAATCAGAGAAGAGAAGGAAATAAAGGGCATCCAGATTGGAAAAGATGAAGTCAAACTGTCCCTGTTTGCAGATGACATGATCCTATATATCGAACAGCCTAAAACCTCTACAAAAAAACTGTTGGAATTGATAAATGATTTCAGCACAGTAGCAGGATACAAAATCAACACACAAAAATCAGTAGCATTTCTTTTCTCCAATAGTGAACATGCAGAAGGAGAAATCAAGAAAGCCTGCCCATTTACAATAGCCACCAAAAAAATAAAATACTTAGGAATTGAGTTAACCAAGGAGGTGAAAAATCTCTATAATGAGAACTACAAACCACTGCTGAGAGAAATTAGAGAGGATACAAGAAGATGGAAAGATATTCCATGCTCTTGGATTGGAAGAATCAACATAGTGAAAATGTCCATACTACCCAAAGTGATATACAAATTCAATGCAATCCCCATCAAAATTCCAAAGACATTTTTCTCAGAAATGGAAAAAACTATTCAGACATTTATATGGAACAATAAAAGACCACGAATAGCCAAAGCAATGCTCAGCAAAAAAAATAAAGCTGGAGGCATAACACTACCTGACTTTAAGCTATACTACAAAGCTATAATAACCAAAACAGTATGGTACTGGCATAAAAACAGACACACTGACCAATGGAATAGAATAGAGAATCCAGAAATCAACCCACACACTTACTGCCATCTGATCTTTGACAAAGGCACCAAGCCTATTCACTGGGGAAGGGACTGCCTCTTCAGCAAGTGGTGTTGGGATAACTGGATATCCATATGCAGGAGAATGAAACTAGATCCATACCTCTCACCGTATACTAAAATCAACTCAAAATGGATTAAGGATTTAAATATACACCCTGAGACAATAAAACTTCTTAAAGAAAACATAGGGGAAACACTTCAGGAAATAGGACTGGGCACAGACTTCATGAATACGACCCCAAAAGCACGGGCAACCAAAGGAAAAATAAACAAATGGGATTATATCAAACTAAAAAGCTTCTGCACAGCAAAAGAAACAATTAAAAGAGTTAAAAGACAACCAACAGAGTGGGAGAAAATATTTGCAAAATATACATCTGACAAAGGATTAATATCCAGAATATATAAGGAACTCAAACAACTTTGCAAGAAGAAAACAAGCAACCCAATTAAAAAATGGGCAAAAGAGCTAAGTAGGCATTTCTCTAAGGAAGATATCCAAATGGCCAACAGACATATGAAAAAATGCTCAACATCACTCAGCATCCGGGAAATGCAAATCAAAACCACATTGAGATACCATCTAACCCCAGTTAGGATGGCTAAAATCCAAAAGACTATGAACGATAAATGCTGGCGAGGCTGCAGAGAAAAAGGAACTCTCATAAATTGTTGGTGGTACTGCAAAATGGTGCAGCCTCTATGGAAAATGGTATGGAGGTTCCTTAAACAATTGCAAATAGATCTACCATACGACCCAGCCATCCCACTGTTGGGAATATACCCAGAGGAATGGAAATCATCAAGTCGAAGGTATACCTGTTCCCCAATGTTCATCGCAGCACTCTTTACAATAGCCAAGAGTTGGAACCAGCCCAAATGCCCATCATCAGATGAGTGGATACGGAAAATGTGGTACATCTACACAATGGAATACTACTCAGCTATAAAAACGAATGAAATACTGCCATTTGCAACAACATGGATGGACCTTGAGAGAATTATATTAAGTGAAACAAGTCAGGCACAGAAAGAGAAATACCACATGTTCTCACTTATTGGAGGGAGCTAAACATTAATATATAAATTCACACACACACATACACACACACACACACAAATCGGGGGGGGGGAGGGAAGAAGATATAACAACCACAATTATTTGAAGTTGATACAACAAGCAAACAGAAAGGACATTGTTGGGGGGGGAGGGGGGGAGGGAGAAGGGAGGGAGGTTTTGGTGATGGGGAGCATTAATCAGCTACAATGTATATCGACAAAATAAAATTTAAAAAAAAAAAAAAAAAAAGACTGTTGGGCAAAGCAAAAACTGCATATTGACTTGTGTGTGTGTGTGTGTGTGTGTGTGTGTGTGCATCTTTTTTTTTTTTTTCCTGCTAAAGTACCCCCCTTTACTTGAGGCATGGATGCCAAAAATTGTAGTACCTGCAGACCATAGTGGTGGGGCTGGGTACCCTTAATTAACATCTCCGCTTATGATCCTACTACATGTGCTGGCTTGGCAGAGCTTGGGCCTTTACCTCCTGCATCTGCCTTCCACTTGTGCTCTGTGTTCCTGCCTTACCTAATCACTTTTGGATTTGCTGAAGACTGCTGTATTAGTCTACTTCTGTTGCTTATAAAAGACCTGAAACTGGGAAATTTATAAAGAAATGAAATTTATTTCTCACAATTTCAGAGGCTGGGAAGTTCAAAGTCTGGGGAACATATCTGTTGAAGGCTTTCTTTCTGGTGGGGTGACTTTCTACAGAAATTTAGTGCATCACATGGATGGATGGGCTGAGCAAGAGAGGTAACTTGCTCCCTTGCTTCCCTTACGAAGCCATCAGAACCATGCCCATTACTTCAGGAATGGATCAATCTATTCACTAGGGCACAGTCCTCATGATCTAATTACTTCTTAAAGGACCAACCTTTTGAATCCCATAATCAAATTTCTCACCCTCTTAACACTGTTACAGTCGGGGTCAAATTTTCAATACCTGAACTTTTGGGGGACACATTTGACCCAAAGCACCTGGCTTATTGTCTTAAGATTCCATAACTTTGAACAAAGCCCTTGTTTTGTTGCAAACACCTTTACTATGGAAAAATCCCACACATTCTTCCATGCTCTACTCAAGAATTTCTCTCATCAAAAGTTTCCTTGACATTTCTAAACTAAATTGAACACTTCCTCAGTGCCAAAGCCTCTATCTGGAACTTACAATGTCTCCAATACTTAATACAGCATGTGGTCCATAACAGATATTCAGAAATTAGTAGAAAAAGTGAATGGAGGAAAGAAGGGAGAGCTTCTGAGGGAGAATGAGGAATGAAGAAAGAAAATAAGTTTTATTTTTATGCCCAGGTGAGGAAAGTGCTAGTAAAAAATAAAAGCTAGCATTTGCCTCTTGCCAACATCATAGCAGACACTATGTGACATACTTTACTGAGATCACTATATTAGACATGACAATTTTATGCCCCAATGTAGCAGGTGAAGACTGCAAGCTACAGAGAAGTTAAACAACATATCTGAGATTTTTCATCAAATAGATGGTGGAGCCAAGCTGGGGATCTGAAGAGACTTTATCCTGGAACTCACCTCTTTGCCCATGATGCTCTATTGGAAGGGAGCTGGATCTGAGGCTGAGGAAACATTATCTTAGTACCTGCCCCTCATGCTGCTCCTGTGGCCTCTGCTGCTGCCCTTTGTGCTTCGTGAGCTCCTCTTGTCTGTCCACCCACTGTTGACCACGTTCTCTTCCCATCAACTTAGGGCTGCTCTGCTTATTGACTATTTCCTCGCCGTAGTCATTAAAACCTAAGACCTGGCAACAGAAAACCCTTTTTTAATCACAATCTCACCATACTTTTTCACGAGTGAGTTACTTAAACTCTTGAAACCTATTTATTTTCCAAATTTAGCTGGCTGTGAAGACCAAAACTTCGTAGACTTATGTGAAATGCTCCATAAATGGTAGTCTTTAATCTCATTCTCTGCTAAGATGCTGGCAGTTGTGATTGTCCAGAGCCTCATGCTTACATATTCCATATTCTTCTGGTCTTAAAACTGTGTCCGTTGCACCCATAATTGGTGGGTTGGTTAAATGACTGGGAGCATTACAAGGAGTGCTTAAGAAGCAAGGATAAAACTCTCTGGTACCATGATAACTACAAATAAAAGTAAAGTTGGTTGGAGGATATTCAAAAGGTGTCTTGGAACACTAGGCTTCACAACACTGAATTTCACAAATAGCCGCCTCTCCCGCTTCTCCGATAACAGGCAACAGAGGAAACACACCTTCCAACCTACAAGGATATGGAATATTTTACATTTTTTATTTTTTCTATGTTCATCTACTGGTTGAGAAAACACTGGACCATATTGTTTTGAGTTAAGCAGCTCCAAAAAAGAAGGCAGGATTGAAGTGACCGAGTACTGTTTTTATCCACATTTATACTTAGGAGAATCATGTGACTTTTGGCAGGTGAAGTTTATGGTAATAGAGTCAGAAGTCAGGAGTATCTGAGTGAATTCCTGCTGAAAATAATCACAAAATTGGTTGAGAAGTAATTCTCTTTAACATGTGGAACATTGGATCTCTCTTTAAATATGAAAATAGTGTTCATTAATAGAAGTAGGGGACTTTTTCTATGCTTCTGCGGAGGACAGAACGTGGACTGCATGTGGCTTATAGGATATGAGAATCAGGTAATCTTAAGGGAGAACTCTAACATTTGGGATTAGCTATCAGAGGAATGAACTGATGGATAAAATTCTGAACAGGGGCAAGGAGAGGTCATAGTTCCGGGAATGGATCACTTACCAGAAGAGCACGTCTGATGCCACTTAGATCATCTGAAAGGAACCAAGTCTTAGAGGAGCCATATGGCCATTGGCAAGCCATGTGACCCAAAGAATCTTATTTCACTAACCTTAGTCTGTTACTTCATCAACAAAGCAAGAACTGCAAGTTAAGTAAGTTTAAGGTTACTTCCAGATCTAAAATTCTGGAAACATAACCAATCCAGTGGTACTTTCTATTCTTTTCCATCTCTCTTTTTGTACAAATTCAAAGAAACTATATTACATTTTCCCCTATTTTGTAGGTCCATGTTCCTAAGGATGTATTCCTTAGCAAAATAAAGGTTAAAACATATCCCCGGGGTAAAAAACACAATTTGTTTAAAATAATAGTAGATTCAATAAGATTGTCCTAGTACTAAATCAGACTAAAAATAATAATTCTTCGTAATAATCTATGACATCTAAAGCAGAATTATGCCTGAGGCTAACCTATAATCTGATAGCAAAAATGAAAAATAGAAAAGTAACGGTACATCCTGAAATATATTGTGTAATATACGTAATAGAGATGATGGATATTCCCAGCATTTTCTTCTGTTTATTATGTCCTGAGAGTCCACAGTTGTTTCACAGATGATTATACATTACATTAAATATTGAAGAGCCATTTAAAACACTCCAAAAAAGGGCGGGGGGGGGGAACACATTGTTCTAAAGAAGTGAGATAAGGCTGATTATGCTCTGTTCACTACAGCAGATTATGTTCAATAAATTTCCGACACAGTAGTAAGAAAAAAGAGAGAGAGAGAGAGAGAGAGATGCTTTTTATTGTACTCTGTTAATAGCAGATGTGTCTTTTTATTTTACAGAAAGCCTCTATTCTTCCTTGCAATATATCCAGTCAGTTTCCAAAGAGTTCAAAGTGGTTTTGCTCAGTGCCAAAGAAAATCGCTAAAGACTAGAGGCTGCTGGCCATCCACCTTTTCACACCTGGGAAAAACAGTGCAGCATGTGGCATTCTCTAGCAGACAGTGAAACTGGGGGTTACGTTATTAGTCTGCTGAGTTGTAGATGTTGAAGAGGCAGTTCCCACTGAGTGGTTGGGTGGTTGAGTGGGTCACCGCCTGCAGAACATTCATGTGCTGCCACCTGCTCTGAATGAGCACATGTTTAACTATGAAGAGCTCACTGGGGTAACTTAGGGGTGAGGAAGTAAGATGATAAGACAACTCATGCTACTTGAAAAGTTTCTGTGTTTTCTGAAGGAGGAATCTCTGGAGTGATGCCGGAGCCCACGGCTTTGTTGTATAACTTTGTGCCCTCAGGCTTCCCTTCCCAGCCACAGTGGAGTGCAGGGTGGGAGCCCTAGGCTTGCTTAGACTCCTGCAAGCCATTAGCTCACTGGGTTGACATAGGGAAGGCAAGGAATCCTCTGATTGTGTCTTTATCTATGAAACAGGGGCACTGCTACTTAGGGGTATAGCTTAGGTTAAATGGGGCAGAATGAATGGAATCACCTGGAAAAGTCTTAAGGTAATAGGTTCTCAGTAAATACATATTGAAAATAATTAGAGATAGGATATATGTCAACAATTTCTAAATATGTGCAAGAAGGAAAAATGCAAAAAAAATAAAAAGTTAAAAAAGAGTCAAAGGAAAGAATGAGTGAGGTGAGAGAGGAAGAAAGAAAAGAAGGAAAGGGAAGGGAAGAGACAGCAGGATAGAGAGAACGAAGAGAGGGCAGAAAATTCCAGCCACGTTCTCTGGGAAGCTGTCCCTGATCACAGCCACATAGGAGGACTTCTCTGAACCCCAAAATCCTGAATCCTTTGAGTCCCCAGCATCTTCCATCAGTTTCAAGAAGCTTGTAGTCAGATAGGTACCTCATTCCTTGAATCCTTCACAGCAGGCAGTGCGGGGCCACCTGCTTCTGCATGTACTGACAGAGATAAGAGGCATGGAGGACAAGTGGACTCTCCAGAGGTAGGGTCAGGAAACACAAGCTCACTTTCTTCTATGTCACTTAATAGCTTGGATCTCTGGGAAGACTCTTAGCCTCTCTATGATCTTTTCTTATTTGTAAATTGGAGAGAGTGCCTAACTCAAAAGTTGGTTACAGGATCAGACAGAATCATGGAGTAGGGATATGTAACCTGTAAGGTAATATACAAATGAGAGTGTTTGTTATGGTTTGAGTTGTGCCTGCAAAAGGCGTGCTGGAGTCTTAACCCACCAGTACCTCAGAATGTGACCATATTTAAAACTAGGGCCATTGCAGATATAATTAATTAAATTAAGATGAGCTCATGCTGGAGTAGTTGGGTCCTTAATCCAACATGGCTGGTGTTCTTGCAGGAAGATTTGGACATAGACATGGAGACACAAACGCAGGAGAGAACTACATGTGAGGACAGAGGCAGAGACCGAAGTGCTGCAGCTGCAAGTCCAGGAACCTCAAGGATTGCCAGCCACCAGCAGAAGCTGGGAAGAGGCAAGGAAGGATTCCACCCAGGGCCAGAGGGAGCACACCCCTGCTGACGCCTTGATTTTGGATGTTGCGTCTCTACAACTGTGAGACAACGAATCACTGTTGTTTTAAGCCACCCAGTTTGCAGTGCTTTGGTACAGCAGCCCCTAGGAAACGAATATGGTCTTTTTTTTACTACTTTGTGCTTCGTCCACCTCCTTCTGCAGTTATATTCAGAAATGTACTGAGTGTTCTGTGCCAAGCATTAACCATGTCATTAGGAATAAAAAGGGTAATACTAACTGGCACTGATATGGTGCAACTATGTGCCAGAAACTGTTCTAAGTGACTTATTTAAAATATATCATCATGAAATTGGCACTATTTCCATCTCCAATTTATAAGTGAGTAAATTAAATCACTGAGAGATTAAGTATCTTGCCCACAGTCACCCAGCTAGTAACCGGCAGTCAGGATTTGAATCCAAGGCTCTAGAGACAATACACTTAACCAACCAGCCTGCACACAGTCTCTTGAGAGATAGTATACACTTTCCCTGATATCCAAGAGTTCACTACATGAAAGCAGAAGACTAACATGCTTATAAATATTTAAAATTTGGAATTTTGAGGGCAAAGGTAGAAGTAAACATAGTATATTGATGCAACCCAGAGAAACACATGGGATGATTCGGGTCCTGGAAGAACTCTTCGAGGAGGTGATGGAAAAAAAGGTTTGAAAGACATCAAAAAGAGACAAATATATTCCAAGCTAGATGCACAGGGTATGTGTGAAAGCTTAGTGAGGAGGAATGGCTGTGTGCTTCCAGAAACTGTGAGAATTTCATAGAGCTGAAGTTGCAGGGAGTGAGAATGGGGCTCATTTGGGCTTCATCTGGTGGTACCAGGGACTCATTTCACTGGGGAACAGCAGTTTCAGGACTGAAATGTGGCAAAGAAGGACCACAGGTTTTAAATTTAGAGAGCTGGGCTTGAACAATGTCTGCACATTTTGCTGCTTTATGATTATTGTTTTCTGCAAGGACTTGTCTCCCCAGGTGTGGCTACTGTCATGCAGCCCTGAGTCACTCATCAATTCTCTCATTCACCTATTCAGTACACTTTTAACTTTTATTGGGAATTCACTCTCTTCTGACCCTGCTCTAAGTGACGGAGACAGAACAAGAAGCACGCACACAAGATTCTCACTGTCTTGTTGCTCACAGCTTTGAGTAACAGCAAATTATTAAGTAAGCAAAGGCTGCTGTATAGTAATTTTATTGAGCAATGGCTGCAACAGAGACAATATAAACACAGTACTGGAAATGTAACATAACAACGAATGGGCAATGATACCATTGATAGGATAGTTAGAAATATCCTCTCCGGGGAAGTGGCATTTGAGTTGAGACCTAGAGGATGACACTGGGCCATTCATGCTAAGATTTGATGCAAGATAATCCCAAACAGAGCAAACAGCAGGTGCGATGCCTTTAGAGAAAGGCAAGCTTGGAATTTTTAAGAAGTAAAAAGAGGGCCAGTGCATGTCATGAAATAGAGGCCTGACAGGAAACAAGGCCACAGAGGGAGGAAATGTCCCAGGGCTCCTCTTGCCAGGAGTTTGTACTTTAGAAAGAAGCTGATGGTGAGTCATTCGAGGCTTACAAGAAGGGAGTGATGTTTCGAGATCTCCCTGGGTTGGTAACCTATTAGGTCCTTATTGGAGAGAATATCTCCAATCATCCTTATACATTCTCACACCGGCATTGGGCACGTGCACTTTGAGATGTGACTCTCTCTTACAGTAGTAGCACTGGAAAGTGCAGCTCGGTTTTCCAATGATGTTGAGGGTGTCCCTCCTCACATGGAGCTGTGGGGGCAGAGGATGGGGTGGCTGCATACTGGAGAATGTAGCTCTCACTCCCTTTCATTTATACTCCCATTGCCAGAGGAGAATGGCACGCTGAAAAATCACACCAATGCCATTGTGGGTGTTATCTGCCCCACTTGCTGCTTTCCCTCGAGCAGCACTCAAATAGCACCCATCAAAGACACCCACCCCACTGTTGCTGCTGGGTCTTACTTAACTGCAGAGAGATTTAGATCATTCTGGCCCCCAGGTAGCACTCATTTGGTTTGCATCTAATCCAGCTGTTGCCTTAGACTTTTGTTTAGGATCTGGGTTTCTGTTTTGTTCCTCACATCTGATTTACTCATGAGATTTCTGTCTTGTTCACTGTTATCTTGCCCCTGTTTTTAAATTCTCATCATAGGTAGACGTTTTTGATCTAAAGAATGGATGTCATTGTGGTGCCAAGTAAAGCAGTAGCAGAGGTGATATATTTTATTCTAGCAGGGGTATTAAAACTAGTAGAAAAAAGTAGCACCAAAATGTATAGTCATTCCCCCATTCATCATTCAGTGAATATTACTTGAGTAGCACTAGGAACCAGGCACTATGCTGGGTACTACACCAGGTACTAGGGAGAACAGTGAAAAATAGAGTGACTCTTGGCCTCATGGAGCTTTGTGTCTAGTGGCAGGGATGGTGGCCAGAGAGAATCCAGATAAAGTAAGGTGAGGAAGAATCAAATTGAAGAGGTCAGACAAAGAAATAGGAATGGCTCCACAGTGAGAAATCTATGTCAATCACTTGATGTGAAGAACAGAGGTGCCCAAAACACCAATGGGCAGCTGCAGACCCTATTTATAGCAGTTCTGCTAGGGAACCCATTTGGGAAGGGGTCCTGGAAACCTGGAGTGGGTCCAGACACTCACCCTAGAAACCGATCTTGTACTCCCAATTCTCTCACTGCTAGCTGGGCTTTTTTCTGCCCCACATGACGTGGGATCATGCCCCCAACCTCCACTTTATGCCTTTTCTTCCATTTACTGGTGACAGAGTTTCCTGAGTCCTGGATCTTTGAAGCAGGACTCTCACTTGTCTCCAGGCTGGGTTGTGCTCTGAGCTCTTCCCATTTCCTCTTCTGAGGTCACAGTGATGGCCGCAGTGTTAGATTGCTGCTGCATTCCACAGCTCTCAAATTCTGTCTCCTGATTGGGACTTTATCTCATCTTCCCTGCTTTCCTCTTCCCACGTGCGTGCCTCCCTCCCTCAGCAGTGTGTTTATAGTCTCTTGCCCTGGTCCTTCTTCTACCCCAGACCACCAGTGCTAACCTCAAACAAGATCTGGACTTCACTTCTCGTTTCAAAGACTATAGCTGCAAAATTGTTGTCCTGCCCCTTTGACTTAAAAGAAAAATGTCCCTTTAAGATTTTTTTTTCCATGTTTTTTGCAAGAATCTCCAGGGTAGAAGTCTTCTAGACAGTGAAATCTTAAGTTTTAGCTTCTTAGTCTCCACTCATTAAAAACAACAACAACAGCAACAACAAAACAAGGAGACAAACTAACTAAAAACAAAAACAAAACACTTGACATCTGTATCCCACTCCTAAAGATGATTGAAAAATGTGGAGAGATTCTCAGATGGAGAATTCATGTCAAAGTGGGTCTCCCAGTTAATAGTGACAATAGGTGTTTAATTAGTATGTTTCCTTCTTTGCCTTATCAAATAAACTGAAGGTAGCTAGGCTTGATAGCTAGTGGGTAGGAGGGTGCCATGAGCAGAAACGAGCCTATTTGCTCCAATAAAGCTTCATGATCCCAATACAGAGCTCATAAAAGGCAATGATTTATCAGCAGCAACCTTTCTCTCTGCTGAGTAAAACTGAAATCTGAAAGATGAATATTGGCCCCTGGGCCATGCATCTTTGAAAGATACTTCCTTTAAAGAGTAAAGAAATCATTCAAAAATGTAAACTGACTCTGGTTTCCCAAGTGTTTATATAAATCAATATATATCAATGACATGCTATTATATAAAAAAGGAACACATCTTGTTCCTGGAATATACAATGCTGGATGATATGTCTAAGCATGGCTTTACATATGACTTTTTTTATTACTCTCAAGAGATGGAAATATTTATACTCAACAAAGAAAAAGGATGTGATACTTTCAATGCAGGAAATAGCGATAGATGAAAACAAAATTGGATAACTGAGGGAGTTATTTTCATTATTTGGACTAAAAATGAAAACTCACACCTGTACTTCAAGCATCTGGGTAACTGAGTTAGAAGTGTCTTGCCCTCGCTTATCGCCAACCATTGCCCATTCATTTTATTTTTAAAGTACCTTTCAAACCTATCATCTCCTTATTTGCAATACCACTACCAATTGCTGAGTTCAAGAATTTATCAACTTTTCCTTAGACCAGGGAGAAAAAACTTAGAGATTTAACATTCTGTAAAAATTTTCCCCAGATTATATGAATTGTAGCATTGCAGAGATCACTATTTATATAAAATTGATATCATTCTATTTTACCAAAATAAGAAAATTTTAAAAGCACACCATCCACATTCACCAGCGTTTTGTAAAACAAATGATAGATTTAATGTTGAAAAAAATTTAAGTGACAATTTTTCAGTATGTTCTCTCCAGCTGAGCACATTGAGTTTCATTGAATAAAATGATCCTGCGTTTTCCTTACTGTTCTCATCTTACCAAAGATCTGTGAAAATGTCCTCAAAGCAGCTTCAAGCAAAGCTTCACATTCTCATATAGTCTTCTAACTGGTCTCCAAAACTCTATTTTTTCTCACCTGATTTCTTCTTACTACTTCAGCCAGAAGGATCTTCCAAAACATGCAAAGTACCCACCTCCTAAAAACCTCCTAAAGCTCCCCTTCATCCTCAGAATAAAATTGATATTCTTCCCCAAGACAAACTCTGTAGGCTCTGGGGCTCTGTCCTCTGATGGTTTCACTTTCAGTCTTTCTTGAGCTTGTACTTTGAGTGGCTCATCAATATCAGACTGTGTCTAGCCCTCTCAACAGGCGTGCTCTGTCACTATCCTTTACTTTTGCAAATGCTGTTCCCTCTATCTGTTCTCACATGGAAAACCCTTTTCCAGGCTTCAAGTCTCAAATCAAGTGCAATCTTTGTTGTACTGACTCTCCAAGCTGCATTTTGACTCACTCATTTAACAAATGTTCATTGAGCCTCTATTGTATCCTGTATTGCAGGATAAAGCAAGAAAGAGTCAGTCCTTGTCCTTATGGAATTCACATTCTTAAATGGTCTTTTTGCTGAGCTGCCACTGCATCTTACATACAATGCCATCATAGTATGAGACCATGTGATTTGTATTCCAAACCAAAGTGCTTTGAGAGTAAAGGGGATGCTATTAATAATTCTTATGGGATGACAGGTATAAATTGGCACTATTCATGGCAAGCTAGAATGTTGACTACCCAAACTGTAGAATATGTCACTATTTGTTAGACTTTTCCTAAAAATGTGTATTCATAGCACATAACACATACTAGGGATGTAGTTGGCAAGCAAAAATATGTTGACTGATTTATGAATGAATGAATGAACAAATATTCATAGCTTTCTATTTAACTTGGCATGTGTGGACACTAATATGTTCCCCAATAAATTCTCTGTTGTTAATAAGAACATTTTTTTATAAGTTACTAGTGACAAAAACATAAGCCAAACTAAATGAAGGTAGAAGAAAGAATGTACCTGGAAATCCAAGAGGGTTGGCTTCAAGTATAGCTTCATATAGGGTTTCAAATACTGTAATTCAGCCTCTCTCCCCCCCCCCATTGTCAGCTTGCTTCTCTCTGTTTGACCTCATTCTTAAACAAACTGTTTCCATGTAGAGACAAGATGAGCCCCCAGAAGCACTAGGCATCCTTGATTGTTATAGTTTCTGATCCAAGCAAGAAAGAAAAAATCCTTATAGTTTCAGCTAAAATTCCAAGGAAGGCTTTGATCAACCTGGCTTGGGTAACTTGTTTGCTCTGGAAACAGTAATAAGAAAACATTACCTAATATTATATTTATACAGCACTTATTTTGTGCTAAGAATTGCCCTAGGACATTTGCATGCTTCTCTTCTTTGACTCTTCCAGCGACCTCACATGCCAAGTGTTGTTGTGTCCAAACCTCACAGAATGGATGGGATTCTCTCAGAGTGGTAATAGAATGACTTCCAAAAGAAGGGATACTGGGAAGAAAAAAAGTTGCACTCTAGCTCCAAGAAATAGCCCAAATGCCAGTTTAATCCACATATTCCATTAGGGGCTGATTGAATGAGAAATGGGTGAATCCCTTTGCAGCTGAATAATGCAGGAGCACACACAACCAAGCTCACATTATCCTCACTCCATCTGGGAAGCTCTTCTTCCCCCAGGGCTCTATCCCCATGAGGGTTCTACCCATGTGAGGAGACAGCATGGGTCCAGAGTTTGGGCTTCAGGGCCAGACACAATTGGCCAGCTCTGGGATCTTGGTCAAGATAGTTATCCTGCTAACCCTCAGTTCTCCCATCCATACAATGGGCATAATTATGAGGTTACTGGGAGAATTAAATGAAGTAATTTGTATAGAGTACTTGGCACAGTGCCAAGTCTAAGTGCTTATTAGAAAAATAATAGCTTTTATTGGAGTCAACTTCATGTATGAATGAAGGGGTCCCACAGAGCCTGGTTCAGAAGAGCCCTTTGATTGGTTTAATGCTCTGCTGTCACCTTCTTGAAATTCTTAATAACATTATTTTTGAACTTGTGTGTTGTAAATGATCTCCAACAGGATGATAGAACATACACATGAGCAGCAGAGGTAAGTGCAGCAGGCACGCTGAGCATGCCTTGCCATGCCATCTGCACTAAGCATTGCTAATTCCCACAAGCACAGAATTCATGAAGGCTCACATTGCATGGAAGCTCAATCAGACTCACGGACAATACAAGGTGAGGGTGTACATCTTTGGCTAGGTGAGTAGAGGCATTGATAGATTAGAGAGGTCATGCTCTCTTTTTGAACCAGAACTTCCTTCAAACACAATAATTAGAGAATATCACTCAAAGAAACACAAATGACCAAGGAACTCTATTGTATCATTTCCTACACCATTACTTCCTTGTATTTGCCAACCAGTTCCACTGAAAATAATGCCCTAGAAAGAAAGGGAAAGATAGGGCAACAGAGTTCCTTACTTTCCAGTCCTTTCTTACTCATCAATAAGCTATAGTCAGAGAACGCTGGTTTAATATGCCCGGATAGGTAACTGAACGAAAAATACTGAGTTAGGTCTGTGCATCATTTCCATGGTTGTGGGCAGAATGAAACACATACAAAAGAGATACAAAATATAAATTGTGCAACTTTAGCAACTCAGAAAGTGAAGTAAATGTGCTCATATTTACGTTTAAAACTAGCATTGTATACCACGAAGGTGAATGGGAAAATTCACGCTAATAAGTTAATATTTTTATTTTTTCTTTACTGAGAATGATATTAAATAACAAATAAAAAACAACATGACAGGTTGAGAGAGAGAGAGACCACAAAAGACCAGAAAAAGCTTCTAGTATTTTTAATGACACTTCTTTCCTACTTTTTGAACAAGTGTCCACACTTCCATTTTTCACTGGGCCCCACAAATTATGCAGCTGACCCTGGCTGCCGTTGGTTTTATTACTTCATCCTAAGAATGAATCTAAGCCCACCTAAATGCCACTGCCTCCAGGAATGCTGTCCTGAATGCCTGGTCAAAATCAATCTCTCTGTCTCTGTTGCTGTCTCTCTCTCTCTCCCCCCAATCCTATAGCACTTATATCAGATTTCCATTTTAGCCGCATCTCAGTGCGATGTTGTATATACACCCATCTCACCCACTAGACTGTGAACTCCCTGGGGCTGGGAATGTGAGTTCAAAAGTTCCCAGCCAAGCTTTCAGCCTATACCGGTCGTCAGTTAATGCTTTCTGAATGAAATCATTGACCTGTCAGGGAACTGCTTGCCCAGTTGTGAATTTCTCTTCAGGGGCTCACCTGGACACTGCACATTGATTGTATTTAACTTGATGTCCCAGGGGGGAAGAAGATACAACAACCACAATTACTTGAAGTTGATACGACAAGCAAACAGAAAGGACACTGTTGGGGGGGAGGGGGGGAGGGAGAAGGGAGGGAGGTTTTGGTGATGGGGAGCAATAATCAGCCACAATGTATATCGACAAAATAAAATTAAAAAAAAAAAATAACTTGATGTCCCAGAAGTATCATGACATCACTCTTTTCACAGTTTTCTTTCACATTTTGATGCAGGGCTCTTGGTCTCAGGCAATCAGGATGAGATGCAGTTTTAATGGTTGTTCCAGGGGTCAACCATTGTTCCAGGAAAGGGTTGCTCTTAGCAGAAAGAGAGAAGCTGGCTGCTAAGAATAGATTATCTTACCTTGAGGCTAGATCTCTAATTTGCTTCCTGCTGGGGGGTTTGGGGAGTCAGGAGCAACTAACATGCTCACTGAGGAGGTGATGCTGCTGGATGAGACTGCCTATTGCCTTTGGAATAAATTCTGGACTCTCACCATGGCCTTGGTCCCACTGTGATTTGGCCTCTGCTCTCTATTGCCCCTGCCCCATAGCAAGTCCATGTCTTGGTGGTTATGAACATCTAAACTCCCTGGGCACACTGTTGGGAGGCACCTGCCATGCTGCCACAGTCCCTGTGCTCTGGGTGGATATATCTCCCTCAACCACCCCACCCCACACCACCCCCAACACTGCCTATTCTCCCCCATGGTGAACCTTCCTTTAAGGCCCATAGTAAACTTAAAATATGGTTTCACTGAGGAAAATTAAATAATCTTTTTTCTCAGGCCTTTGCTAGAGGAATAAAATCATGTTGGATAAATATAAGGTGTAAAAACATGAAAACCAAATAGAACTAGAAGAAAACATAGGTGCATGATCTTGTGATAGAGGTCTTTCTAGATATGATATCTAAGGCAAATATCATAGACAAAAAAGTCATAGCTTTGAACGTAGAAAAAAATTAAATTTGCATTTTAAAGTATTACATACACAATTAAAAAGCAGAACTTAACCTATAATTTTCCTTTTTCATGAAATAATGAATATCTTCTGTTTATAAAGTTGTTTGACAACTCATTAGGAAAAACACCTCCACAGAAACAACACGAAAGGGTAACGCACAGAAGCAGAGATGTAACAAATGTTTAAAAATCTCATTTTATAAAAAGTTTTTCTCAGAAGCTATTGAAGAAATGCAATTGAAATTTACTATCTTTCTAGTATTAATTAGACAAAAATTATAGCAGTCATGGCTTAGAGTATTGTTCAGCAAATATCTGTTCCTTTGCCACTCCATTTATTTTGGGTTTGCCATATGATTGGCCTTGGTCACATGGTGGGTGAGTTATATTGTCCCATCCCTTGACTTGGGGCTCAACCACATGACTTGCTTTAATCAGTGGTATGTTAACAAATATTATTTGAGCAATGGGCTAATATGTGTTCACACAGCAAGAACTTTCCTCTTGTATACTGCCTTTCATCATAAGAAGCACATGCTGTAGGTATCTGTTCAGCGAGAACAAGAGACAAATGCAGCAGACCTATGTTTTGGAGCTAAGCCCAGTCTACTTTGACTAAACTTCAGCCAGTGCATAGACAAGTGAGCAGAAATTAATTTTATTATTGTAACATATACCACTGAGTTCAGGGTGGTTTGTTACACAGCATTACTGTAACAAAAGCTAACTGAAACGATATTTGGCATTGGTGAAAATGTCAAAAAAATTATTTTGGCCATTCCAGTAGGAGAATTGAGAAATGGGAAGGAAGGAAGGAAGGGAGATAAGGAAGAATTTATTTAAAAGAAGGGAGTGGAAGAGAGAGGAAACGAGAAATGGAAAGAAGATCATGGTGAATTGCTTTTCTACTAAATTGCTATGCCTAAGATAATTGGAATTAGGACATATAATAGAAGTACATATAAAAACCCAATAATCAAGCAAAAAGATGAAGCAGAAACTAGAATCATGTTACTCTATATCATGTTGACAATCAGGAGAAATTGCACCTATACTGAATTTTTCAGACTGAGAAATTTCTTCATGTAGTTGTTAAAATTTAACTAATTCCTATCTACAGATGAGGAAAGTGAGTTTCAGAAGTCTTACAGCTTGCCCACGGTCATGGGCAGTCCTGAGCTTTGTGTGAGGGTCTCCTGGTTCCTGAGAGAGTCCTTTGGTGTTACACCTGTGCCCGATTATGCCTGACTGGCTCAAAGTTTCTCCTCATGGTTCATTCACAGTTTCCTGAGAGAATCCAACCTGTGTTCGTCTTCTAATGATCGTATCTAAACTAATTATGAGCAATGATGGTTTGGAAGACCTAACTTTAGACTTCTCAGATCTTGTCAGTTCCCATTATGGGTTACTGCCCAGAATACGCCTCATGAAAGGATAGTAATTACTCATTATTCAAAGGATTCAGTTAGAGGCTTTCCATCAAAGGGTCTTAAGAACTTGCAGTGCCCCTTCAAAGACAGCTATAGCATTTACAGAGAGAGTCAGAGATAAAGAGTAGCATTTGGAGATTAAATGTTTGATACGCTGTATCAGGGAGGATGCTGCCTTCATGGCAAAAATACAGTGAACACAGCTTGTCCTTTGAAAGTTGCAAATAGAAAGACCAGTTTGGATTGTGATCTCTCCATTAAAACAGTTTGTTCAGGGATATAAGAACCCTAAGAAAGAGTTCAGGAAAGATGAATTGATAGTATCTACAGGGGTAAACTCTACTCACTGAGGGGTCAGGAGTGGAGAGAGAGGGAACAGCAGATGTGGGGTTGAGGACTGGGGGTAAGTGATGTCACTTACCAGCTCTGGGAGCTTGGGCATGTCTTTTAGCCTCTTGAACCCTTTTGTTTGGTTTTTTCTCCTTTATTTTCTTCTTGAATTCTTCTGATCCTTTGCTAACATTTGTAGGTCTTTTGTGTGCGTGTGTGTGTGTGTGTGTGTGCGCATGTGCACATGCTAGTGAGTGTATCTGTACACACCCACATGAACGTGTGTGAGAGCCATAGTCACTAAAGCAAACATTTGATTTTGATCCTGTGTGTGAAATGTCCAGAAGGGCGAGTGCCCATAGACGTGAGGGGACAGCTACAGAGCCTTGCCTTTGCAGTATAGGCTTAGCTCTGTCAGTACTTCACTTGGCACTTACATTTCATCCCACGCCTTTACTGGTGACAATTTCATAATCAACATGTCAGTGCAGGACACAGACACCCCAACCCTACTCCCTCGCTGAGAAGAGGCTTTTCATGTGTTTCAAAATATGTGAGCATTCTAACCCCAGCATCCTATTTTGAGGCACTCTTTCCTGGTACCACCTGTGGCATGAATTACTGTGTCTTCCAGAGTGCAAACTATAAAATTATAGCATACTCAAGCTGAGAAACTGAAGGAGAGATTAAGAAAGGGGCTGGTTACAATCATGTGGTCAAGGTTTAAGGAGGACTCCAAAGGACACTTCACTTCTGTGTGCCGGCAACAGTGAGGAGTCGTTATCGCCCACAGGTTGGGAGAGACAAGGAGAGGAAATGGTACCCACATCCAAATGGAGAGTTGCTTGGAAAGGACCTCCTGGCAAGAGCTGGAGCTTTGGGAGTGGGACTCACCCAACTTGGGTAACCAGCCCCACAGGAACCAGGAAAATGAAACCTCCAGCTTCACTTTCTTCATGATTTCAATGTCTTACTATTGTTAATAATCATTGTTACTCCCCTTTCCCCAAAATACACAAACACAGGCCAGATCCTGAGGGCACAGTTGCTCATTGACTTAGACCATTCTGAGCAGCCTCTCAGGGCACAGAGCAGGTGGTAAGAGGAAGAGCAGTCGCTGGGGCTCAGCCCGGTCCCACTGTACTCCTGGACTTTGCTCTGTAATAAGTGGATAGACAAAGCAGAGACATGCTGCATGTGTAGGGTGGAGGAAGAGGATTGTCTGGGATTTAAAAATAGGACGTATGAGGAACAGAGAAGGAAACATAAGTTTTTAACCTTGAGAAAAAGAAAAAGAGGAAATAGACATGGAGAATGGACATCTTTGAGCCACTCTAGAATTAGAGGCTGCGGTGAACATGTACTGGTCCCCAGCATGTTTCAGGTATGCAGTGGTGCCTGTGAGACTCAAGAATGAGCCCCCACCATGTCCTTTTGGAACCATTAAGGTGAAAGAGGTAGTAGAGGAATTCCAGACAGGCTACGAGAGTGGCCTTGGAGAAATGGATGGAAACTCCAGGGAGGACAGATTTAGCCTCACATTTTTGGCAGGATATAGGCACAAGAGTTAGCTGTCTCACATGAACTTTGAAATAGAGGGAATAAGTTGTTTTCTGAGAGTTAAAGGTAAATCTGCACTCAATGGATGTGATTTTCAGTCTGTGGCCTGTGAGAGAAACCCAGATTAAAAATAATATGTCAGAAAACTCAGGGGACAAAAATGCCATCCATTTGGCAACGGTTTGTTTTGTGTCTGTCCAGAAACTCAACATTTTCCACATGTGGTATCATTTTAAACTTCACCACAACTCTGTAGATCTGGCTCCATCATTCCTCCTTCGCATGTGTGGTACCTGAATCCCAAAGAGGTTAAATCACTTCTCAAACTCTCACAGCCTGTTGAAGGGCAGAGAAGCAAGTTAAACTCAGGACTCTGGATTCAAAGCATTGCTCAGGGAGATGGAGCTGGAAGGCAATTGTTATCTAATAAAAAATAACCTAGTGAAGATGATTTTACTATGCAGATGCTAGTCTGTCTCATTTCTTTGCTCTGTCTTCTATACACAAAAGCCTAAATTTGGCAGAGTTTTATAGCATTTTGCAGAAGACAGAGATCGAGAATCCATTGCATAATGGGTTGAATAATGGCTGCCAAGAGGTTTGTCGACCTGGAAGCATGGAATGGGACTGTATTTGGAATAAAGTTCCTTTCAGACATAATTAAGGTAAGAATCTTTAAATCATCCTGGATTATGGTAGGTCATAAATCCAATGAAAGGTCTCCTTATAAGAAACAGAAAAGGAGGTGACAAAGAAAAAGACACAGAGAGGAAGGTCATGTGAAGATGGAGGTGGAGAATGCCGTTATGCTGTCACAAGCCAAGGAGCACCAAGAGCCACCAGAAGCCAGAAGAGGTGAGGAAAGATTCTCCCCTAGAGCACAGCCCTACTGACATCTGGATTTTGGAATTCTAGCCTCCTGGACTGAGAGAAAAGAATTTCTGCTGCTTTAAGACACCAAGTTTCTGATAAGTTTTTATGGCAGCCCTAGGAAACTAATTCTAGAATTTTTAGAGCATGAAATATGTGGGTTTTTTTCCCATGGAAGAAGGAAAAAGGGAGGATTCCTCATCTTAATCTTCACACACATTCCTCTGCTTAACTACGTTCTGTGTCTACCGAGTGACACTTGGACTACTATTGCAGAACCTGGCATTTAGCAGGTGTTCAATAAATATTTATGGGGTGAATATGTGACAAATATTTTGTCATTAGTAAGTCTAAGGATTAGTTTACTAGTTATCGAGCACCTAATACTTCCAACACACAGTCTAAGGTTCATCACATATGTTTTCTCTAAACTTGAAAAGAACATTTCCAGGAAAGTATTGGTATCCTCACCTTGCTTCTGAGAAGACCAAAACTCATAGAGGACAAATTACTTGCCAAGCTCTAGTTAACAGCAGTTGGACACAAAACAAATGAGTCTTATTCCAAAGCCAGATTTGTAACCTAACCATTGCAGCACGTCCCGTCTGATTGTGGAAAGATATTGTTCTGAGCAGAGGAGGTGTTTTGATTGGCTTGAGGCACAACAAAGTTGAAAGCCAAATCCTGAAATATTTGGATTTCAGCAAGGAAAATCCTTGGCTAAAGCCACCCTGAGCTTCAGGAAATCCTCTGACATCACTGTCCTCTCCCTTTCTAACTATAAGAAGGACTTTGGCAGTCACAGCCAAGCCATCGGGGGAGTGGCTGTCTCAGCAAACAGCGGGGTCCAGGTTCCTGGAGATGGTTGAGCACTATATGAATACTTGGATGGTTGACCCCCGATCTCTGACATTCTTTGATTCTATGAGACCCCCTCAGGTGGCTGATTAGAGAATCAAAGGACAGAGTACATGTTAAAAAGGCTTTGACAAGCTCTCGGCTATAGGAGTGAATAAATATTAAATAACTTGGCTTTTTAAAATGACCTTACATAGTACCTAAAAGAGAGCAAGTATTCAATATTTGCTGCTTCATTACCAATTTTTCAAAAGCTCTTTAAAGCAGAGAAATATGATAAGAATCTGCCTTATATTTGAAAACACTTTAACAACATTATATGATGAACTTAGGAAAGTTACATAAATCCTCCGAGCTGCATTTGTGAGAAATAAAGGAGATGATGCTTGAAAATTCCCAGCACTGCTCTGACACATAGCAAACATGCAATAAATGGTAGTCTTTTTTTTTTTCTTTTTAAGAGATAGACTGTATAATATCTGGGGAAAAAAGTCCCACAGAGCAATTTAAAAAAAAAAAATCAGTGTTTGAAAAATATTAATAGCAAGAAAAAAATGTTCAAGATAAAGTGTTTATTGGAGACAGCAGAATGCAGAAATTTAGATATCTGTGTAAATTGTGCAATATCATTTATGAAAAAAAAACGTTTGAAGCTGACATTTAATAATGTAAATTTGTTATGTTCAGGAATGCCTGTGTTTATAGCTGCATGTTCACATAATTTGCAGATGGATACTTATATAACAAATATATGCGTTTACATATAGATATGCATTAATTCAAGCATATTTATTAAGTGCTTTTATTGTCTTCAAGGTAAATCACTTTAAAAAAATACTTCTGTATGATTAGTGTAATGTTTATGGGTAAAATTTAATAATTGTTGGTAAAATTTAACTTAGTTGTGGGCTGTTATTTAGAATTTAAAGTATGCATGTCAAGAATCATCCTTTTTGGAGTGGTTGCATGACACTTATAATATTGTTACTAAAATCTATACCACAGGATATATTAATTAACATAAGGTTGGTAGAAATTAATGCTATTGGTGAAAGGAGTGATGTTCAAAATGATTAGAAATACTGTATGACATCTACCACTTTTTCATCAATACTGTAAATCCAGCTGCCAAACATCATCTAGATAGCATTTGAGGTCAGAGTCACCCGGGTTCTAAATCTGCATGTCTTGTGGGGCTATCACCCAACCCAACCATAAGACCATTAAACCCTGCATGAAAATCTCTGTATCCATCTTTTATGATGGGTGGCAGCCTGAGTGTTCTGGGGAGGATGGTATAGGAAAGGGAATTCCCTGAGCTACAGAAAAAGAAGTAAGATTGTGTTTTTCTGCCTGTGTACAGTTACTTGCTGTATGCAAGGGTACTTTTAAAAGTTCATGTAAAAAATAGAATCAAAAGGTAATATGAATCTTTCCATGAACTTTCTGAAGTACCCTCATATTTGGCAGAACTTTGTAGAGCCCTTCCTTTATCGTAACAAAATATTTGATAGTGAAGTTGAAGGAGATATAACCTACAGACTCCTCTAAGCTTTAAGAGAAGAGTTCTACCAATGTGTACTCACCAGAATATGCACCATAAATTCAGTCAATATAGATAATAGTATTTTATCAAGTGTAATAATATATCATAAATTGATCACTTATTATGCATTTGCCTAAGTTTCAAGACTTGTTGGTTACACTGTATGTGTATGTATATATTTTATATACACACATAAAAGCTGGAAATAAAAGTACTGACATGTTCAGTTTACGGAGATTACCTCTAAGTAATTTAAATGTTCTTAATCCTTTTTGTTTTTATTTTCTAAATTTCTTTCAAAAAATAAAGCAAAAATTTTATAATAAAAATCTGCATTCACACTTCATGTTTGCAGATTTGCTCAAAGGAAACAGATGGCTGTTAGCCCTGTAACATTCTGTCTTCTAAAATTAGAGGCAGAGACTCTGGTGTGATCTGTTGCATGAAAAAGATTCCAAATTTAAAAATGCAAATAGACACAATTGCAAAGCACTAACCTAATCTGTGGGAGTGAGGGTGGATCCAGTCAGCTCAATCATTTACTCAATGATGCATATTAAATGTACACACTTTGCTCAAGCTCTGTACAGGGTTGATTAGAAAAGAAGCATGTTTTTCTGCTCTTATGGAGCTTTCAGTTGAGTTGGCAACCTCAGTTGGAATTATGTGTACGATGCTGGTCTCTCTTTCTAGATGAAAACTCCATGAAAGCAAAGATACATCTGCTTTGTCCATAACTGATCTTCTAGGTCTTCCCCCACTTGTGTCATATAGCAGGTGCAAAGTAAATTACTAGTCAATGAAAGTAAAAGAATTCACTAATGAAATCCAAACCAATAGGAATCAGTTTACAAGAATTTTTGAGTGGCTGATGACAGTCATATGGCTAAGATCCAAAAAAGAGCAGTGCGTGAACGCTGAGCCCCTATTAAAAGTAAAACTTTAGACAAACTAAATTTAATAGAATTTAATTGAGCGAAGAATGATCCATGAATCAGTCAGCTGCCAGAAACAGAACAGGATTAGAGCAACTCTGGGACTCCAGCGTGGCTGGCTAAGATTTATAGACAGGAATAGGAAAGTGACAAACAGAAAATATAAGTGAGGTATAGAAACAGCTGGACTGGTTACAGCTGGGCATTTGTCTCATTGGAATAGGGTTTAAATAGTTGGCTGCCTGCAATTGGCTGAGATGTGGCTACTTGTTACAAAAGCAGATTACAGTCTGTGTGTACATCAAGTTAGGTTATAGTTCACTATGTCTGAAGAAACCTTTAGACCAAACTTAATTTAACACCCCTAAGTCTCACGTTCTCCCTGGAGTCAAGTCAGAGTGTGGTACATGAAATGATAGAGTTGTAAACAAAGTACACAATTAGCTAAGCAGAGAAAAAGACTACTTATCTCAAAAGCAAGAGATCACAAAAGACATTATTTAGAAGATCATTCCAGAGCTAGACCACTGAAGGATAAGAGTTAGTTGAGTAAAACAGGAAGAAAGGACAATCCAAGCAAGGAGAAGTAGCATGTGCACTTGCAATGATGGTTAAAACAACATGCTGTGTTTCAGTAATTGGCAATTCAGACTGGTTAGATAAATAAACAGTTTGCAAGCCAGAGCATGGAGATAAACTTTTGTTCTACTGCAAGAGATAGGGGACAATGGGAGGTTTATAAGAAGCACAGGAGTGACATAATGAGATATATTTTCAATAAACCTTTTGGGCAGCTGTATATAGAATGTTCTCTGGGAAAAGGGTAGGGTAAAAATGGGTGGCAGGGAGGCTGGTAGGGACAGTGCTGAGGTAGCCAGAGCAGGGGCTAGTGAGCAGAAGTCTTGGGAAGAAAAGGAATGAGTAGCATTAAGGACTATTTCTAAAGTCACATTAATATAATGTGGTAGCTTCATTCACTCATTCAGCAAATATTTGTTGAGTTAAAGAATAAATTGAAATATGTTAACTTCAACAATCATGCCTGGTTATTGTAAAAAAGTACTTTGGAAAATGTCCTGTCAAAGTAGTGTTTTTGGAACACACTTTGTGAAAAGTTTATATATGTGTGTGTGTGTATATATATATATATATATATATATATATATATATATATTTCATGGTATTGAATCATATCTATTCTTGCTGCACCATAGTAAGATCATCCATAATCTTTATAACCAGGAAACTCACTTGATCACCTCAAAACCCTATTCCTGAGAAAGATAAATTATAATTATCCCCATTTTTAATATAACATTAGGGAAATGCTATTTAGACCAACTAAGAAACTTGCATGTTAGGGGTGTGTGTGTGTGTGTGTGTGTGTGTGTGTGTGTGTGTGTGTGTGTGTGTACACATACCTACATTTTTAAACTTCGAATCTAAGGTTATTCTACCAGGCTAAACTGTAACAAAAATAAAAAAAAATAAAGAATTGGGCACAGGTGAGGTGCTGCTGGTCAGCTCTGTGCCCCATGAATACGTATCAATAAAAAGAAAAAATATTGGTAAGCTTGTGCCCATGAAAGGATTACAGCCTAATCTGATCATGATTAGAGCTCTAATAGCAAAATGAAGTGTCTAAAGAATGCTATGGAAAATTTACATAAAAGATAACTTTTGCTTCAATCAATTTTATATAAAAGAAACATTTTTAAATTGCAACGCATGATGAAGGGCATTGAAGAAGTTATTCTTTGACCTGGGCTGAAGTAACCAGAATTCTCTGTGCTTGTGAATTAACTTCTACTAAGTTGACATGATGATTATTATTTCTGAATAGTAGCAGTGAGTCTAAGTAGTATGGTTTTAACCTAACAGAAATTCTTATATAAAAATAATTATTGTTCCTTGCTCTTGAAAATATCATTCCTCTTAGACATGTCATCAAACACACAATCTTAGGTTCTAGCTGGTGATTGAAAAGAGAACATAAAAAGAGAAGACTAAAGATAAAATGACTTGAAGACATTTGCTTTTCTCTGATTTATGCAACAGTGAACAAATCTGAAAATGAAAATTGCATCCAAACTACCTTTTTCCACTGAACGCTCCTTTATACCTCGTCCACTAAGTCTTTCAGAACTCTTGCCCCTCTCTTATTCCTCCTTCTTTCAGCAACCTTAAAGATTTTTTTCAAACAAATTTTAGAGTGTACATGTTTACTCCAAAAAGTTCATGAAAAAGTGAAATGAAAAGATAATTCTAATTTTCCATTAACTTTTTGAAGTACCTTCATATTTCTCCCATGATTGAAACACTCCAATGGTTCCCATGTCATTTGGAATTGGATTCAGAATCCTTTCTCTGGCCCACAAAGCTCTGATTATTTTCTCTGATGTTAAAGAAAAAAAAAATATTCAATGCTACTTGTTAAAGCACAGTAAAAAAGATTTTTTTCAGAACCATTGAAATAGGTATAGGGACCACTTCAGTGGAGTCTTGCAGAGGGGGAGAGATTGGGCTCAACTCTGAATATAGAATGGGCAAGTGGGAATTTATAGCCAAGGAGCAGTGTGGGAGACACTGGATAGAAAGTTACTAAGCAGAAACATTAGGGGTTTTGAGAATTCTGGCTGAATTGACCTAAAAGGATTTTTGCTAAAGACAGGCCAGATGATCAGTCATCACCTGGGGGATTGTGGGGGATGAGGAACCCAACCAAATATCAAGGGTGATCAGGTATTGAGGATGGGGGCTCTGGCTAAACTGCCTTACCAGGGTTCCTTAACTAAAACTGGATTTTACAATGAAGCCCACAGGCAGGCCTAGGAGACGTTTCAGAAGGCTAAGATTTGGCCAAGTAAAGAATCTTTGCCACTGCCTACTTCTGAAACTTCTAAACTCTCCAGACTTCCATCTCCTTTCATGCATCAACTCATCCTGTTTCGAACTCTTTCCTGAGCACTTAATATTCTTTTCATACCTTTGTATTTTGTACACCCATGATTCCAGCACTGTAGTAAATGAAATCAACACAACCTTCTATAAATTTGAATGTGTGAAGGGAGAGGGGGAGACGTCGACTATAACACCATGGTCTTAGTTTGTCTTTCTTCACTTAAGCAAGTAAATAAACTTTATTCTGGAAGCAATGGTGAAGAATTATGACTGTTTAGGGAGCAATAGTAATTATGTCATAATAATGACTGAGTATATTTTAATTGTGATTTGCTCATAAATATCAGCCTCTTCTGTCACAGACTAAAGTAGAGAGCTGAGGCCTAATGGAATAATAGGGAACACACCATGTGATCTACCATATATAAGGAACAGACAGCACTGCCCCAGGAGAAATGAAATCTTAAATTTACGATGTCAACCAGTCAACCAAAAATATCGAACTGGATATAAGGTCAGGGGCAGACATATGGCATGCTGGTTGGAGAACACAAAAGGGTACTTCTAAGACCCCAAAATTGGCAATAGATTTCAACACAAAGACTAAGTACTCAAAGAGTCTAATAACAAATGAGGGATTCAAAGGAAGAGGTTGACGGAACAAAAGGTGGGTAGAAAACTGCAGAAGAAGAAAACATTTGCAATATATGTAGCAAGCAAGAGTCCATATCAGGGATACATAAATAACTCCCACAAATCAATAATAAGAAGATAAATATCCCAATAGAAAACTGAACAAGAAATGTACAGAACGAGGGATATAAAAGATCAATAAATGTATGCAAAGCTGTTCCATCCCAGTGAAATGCAAATCTAAACAATAAAATGCTATTCCTCACCCACTGATTTGGCAAAAGTAGAAAGATTAATAATAGGCATTTTTGCACGGGGTTGAGATACTGAGGTTTTCTTACACTCCAGTGGGAATGTACATTTGCAGAGCCCATAGGGAGGGTAATTGACATTATTTATGATTCTAGTTCTCTACCCTGAAGAAACACTTTCACTAAGACCCAGAGAATCAGGCATGCAGATGCCCACTGTGGCACTGCTTGGAAGTGAAAATCAAGAAACCAATGCCTATTAATAAGGGAATGGCTGATAGTATTGGACCCTGCTTAGAACAATAGGTGGCCTCTAAAATAATGGGGTAGATTTGTATTAACATGTAAAACTTCCTGAGATATATTGGTAATTGAGAAAATTATGATGAGAAAAGTATGATCCCAATTGGTAACAAACAAAAATCATGGTAAAAAAAACAAAAAACAAAAAACAAAAAAAGCAAAAAACCCTACAGGCAAAACAACACTATGTGCACAAAGGCTTTTTAAAACCAGGCTGGAAAGATAAGAGGCTTTGTGCCTAGCAGGTTGCTGGTAATTACTGGTGGAGAGAGGAGGGGCCTGAAGCCAGGAGTTAAGGAGGAATTTCATTTGGTCTGCAGTGTCTGAATGAAATTCAAAGTGGACTGGACATATTGCAAAAGACTGGAGAGTTGCATAATCTAAACCAAGAAACAAACAAATGAATGTGCTGGAGCGACAAGGTGCATACACACTTCTGCCTCCGGTTCTTAGTGGCATCATATGAAGCTTCCAACAGTCACTTGTATTAACTTTAAATTGGTTTATTTTTTAAAAATTAATCTTAGAAAATGTGATTATAGAGCTGAAAATAGAAAAAGAGAACAATCAAACATAACATTTGCATATAATCTGTGATTGTGAACATTGAGAATAAAGTAGCATTTTTAAGAAAACTTAAAAAAGTAAACAACGGCAGCCATCTGGTTAGTCCAAGCTGCAATATCCTGCATGCGTGAATTATCTGTAAGAAATACAGCAGTCTCTTTATCTTTGTATTCAAGACGTCAATTGCTTAAGAAAAATAACAAGCAAGATTCTGGAACTTTATACTAAGGCTTAGAGTTTACCTAGTTTATGTCAACAATTTCATAGGTGAATAAATAGCACTCCAGAGTGCAAGGTAAGGAATTTTGGGTTACAGGCAATGGTAATCAACTCTGGTTAAGTACAGCAAAAACAGAATGAGTTGGGTAGGTAAAAGTGGCATACAGTGCAGCAGGAATAGCCGAGAAACCATGCACAGAACCAGAGCTTCTGTAGAAATCCAGTTATCTGTGCTAAAAAAACAACTGGATATCACTTATTAATTTCTAACAACTTCAGGAAGCTATAAAAATAACACGCAATCATTGAGTTCTTACACTATTCCCAGAACTATGCTATTCCCTGTTAATGTAATAACTGCTTTATCCCCCTCTCCCCCAAATTACTATATCCATTTACAGATAAGCAAAACTTCAATGAACAAGATGTGGAATTTGGAGTCAAACCAAGCAGTCAGATTCCAGGGACCACACTCTCAGTCACCGTGAAGTTCTGTTTCATTATGTGATCAGCAAAGCCTGTGTAGAGCTGTTTCTGAGGACACGGTGTCCACGGTGTCTCAGTCAGTGACCACATATCCTACCCTCTCTTGCATTCTTTACCCAGTCAACTGAACAAAGAGATGTATGCTACTTCCAGAGCTCACTCTTCAAAACCTTTTGCATGGTCATTCATGCTCTCTCTTTTCCCACCTGCCTGGAGGACATCAATGCCCTGGATGACCTTGGAAGCCACATGGTGATGATACCAGCACCTCCGTCAGCCTGGGTTCCTGGATGACGGTGTGGAGCACAACCCCTCTCCCAATCCCATATCCACATTACTTGAGAAGGAAATCCATTTCTGTCATGATAACTTCTTGAGATTTCAAGATTCATCGGTTGTAACAACTAGAATTACCTTAACTAATGCACTCAGACATGGAAAACGTAGTAGAGAAAGTATGGAAGGGAGACTAATGTCTGAGGAAATCTTTGCAGTGGAGGTAACATCTAAATACTAAATGAGTTAAACAACTAAATTTTTTTTGAAAATGTTTCCCAAAGTTAGTTACATTTAAAAAAACCCAAAAACCTGGGTTTGAAATTGAAGGGCTTTGTAAGTAGGCAAGGATTCCCAAGTGCTAGAATTTCCCGTGGCTGTGCAGAGACATCCACACATGAGAAGGACCAAACCCTGACATGTGGTGGTGGCCTCTGCTTCGTACGCTGAACCAGCTCAACTCACGGTGCTTTCCTGGCAGCCATTGTTTGCTCGGCGCTTTACGTTAAAGCCAATTGGAAAACAAACAAAAGAAGAAAATCAGTCCTTTTTTTCTCTGAAGGAGTTTCCAATCTAAGGAAAGAAGAATGGAATTGGCCTTGAAGGAGGCGGTGGGTGACCGTGCTGGGATCTTTCAGGTGCTCTCTCCAGGTGGCATTCTCTCACGAGTTGGAATGTAACTGATATGAACCAGAGTCTAATAATAATTCGAGTGATTTTATATCAGATATCAGAGTGATTTGGGGGGAAGAATCTCAATTGATCATCTCATTGATTATTTCTCCTGCTCTAGTAACTTCTCTGTCAAGAATTGATTCAATCAGTTTACACTGAATGTTACTATATGCTGAACATGCTTACATGTATCGTTCTATGTAAGGCTCAAGATAAATTTCTGAGACTGACATTATTATAATCATTTAAAAGGGAAATGTGTGACTCAAAGTGAAGCTGCTTGTCCAAGTCTATCCAGGCAAGAAGAGATGGAATAGGGTGCACCTAACGCTGCACCTTACACTCCCAGAGCTATGTCCACTCCACTACAGCTGTTATCTCACCCTCTACCCCATTTCATTCTCTTATTTTTCCTCTGTTCCCCTCTGAGCCTCCCCCACTTCAGATTGAAATCTCAAGCTCAACACTCACCTCACTCTGCTTCAACAGACCTGGGAGGGAGGGAGGGAGAAAACAGAAAATAGCTCAGCAGATGTTTCCGGAAAATGTTTTTTTTTTTAAAAGTGCAAGTTGCTAATGTGGAGGTTTATTTTGGGGCCTTCCAATGTTAGCAGATGTTTGAGAAGACAAATACCTGCTTAGACAATTATACATAGAAACTGATAGCAGGTTTGCATAAAGAGTCAATCTTTAAAAAAGATATCATATAATAGGATTTCTTACATTTAGCATGGTTAATCTAGATTACTTCTTGGGGATTAATTTGGACCCTATATTTAATCTTGAACCTTTGCACTTTGAAAATGAGGCGATGCAGAAAGGGAAGTGGAAAGAGATTGTGACTACAGACACCGGCTAGAGAAAATAATTAAAGAACACAATGCCTAGAAATTCTGACATTCAGAAGCTGAGGCTCCGATTAATTGCTGAGTTGTTGTTTTTGGACATAAATATTTACATTTCATTTCTCATTAAAATTCTGCTTCTTAAGATGTGAAGCCTAAACTTCTGATTGCTGGATAATTAATGGCAAAATAATGCATGAAGACTTTCAGGAAATCGAAGGTGTGCTGGTTTCACTCTGAGTATTCTCACAGTTCTGTTCAGTAAACATTCACTGCACATCTACGTATGGGTGGAAATTTAAATACCGGGATTCAGAAATAAGTAGAAAATGGCTTCAGCTCTTCAGCAACTTAAATCTCATGAATAACATGTAAGAAAACTCATAGATTCCATAGACCTCATAGAAAAATTTCCTTCTGAATGGAAAGAAGTTGTAGAAATAAACTTTAGGCAAACTTAAGGCCTGCCTGGGCCTTCAAGAGGAAGGTATACCCAGAAAAATTGTCCTTGGAAAACCCATGAGAATAGTAATGGGAGTTTCATAAAGGTTCTGATTTGACTTTGTCCAACATCAGCATGTCTCTTGTTTAATGAGGTGATTTGTTGTTGACCTGCTGGCCCAGGGCGTTTGCTCTCTAATTGGCAAACATAGCTACGTCTGACATTTTTTACTGAACTTCTATCATTTCTGTGTCCACTCGTAATTTTCCAACAAGTACTCTAACCCTATATCCTCAATGTGCAAGTCTTCCTTAATTGAGTGCCTGTATTACTCTTTCGTGTCTGAAAACACCTTGTAGCACCATCCCATCTCTTACTGGTAGACAGGTATGTGTCAAAATACTCCACTGTTTTGCAACTCCCTACATCTCCAGTTTCGTATCTAGTGACTCCCTTCTAATAATACTAACCTTCTAATGATATTAAGAAGTACCCAGATGTGTCACACTACTTTAAAACGCCATATTTTGCAAATACTCTTTTTCTATCTAGAAAACATTGCTCCCAAGTTTTGCTTCAGAGCAATAACTATTCATTCTTGAAGACCATGCTCTGGTGTCTCCAGATCTTAGAAGACTTGCCTGACCTATTCTTTACTTTTCCAATGTGCCAGGTACTTACTTCTATTATTGTAATTATTCTACAGCATTAACATTGCACACTTGCATGCAGGTTCCCCAAACTGGCTATGAGGTCCTCAAGCAGAGGAACATACCATACTCCCTCTGTAGCTATTCCCCCAACATATACTTTGCACACAATGGGGGCTCAAAACACATCTTTTGTACTACTGCATTAGTCAAAATACTTTCCTTGGGAACAACAGGCTTCAGACTAGCTTAAACACAAAAAAGTACTTGTTCACTTGAGTGGGAAGCACTGGGTAGGTGCTGACCTGAGGTATGACTGCATCCAGGAATGCACATGATTAGGATTTGACATCTCTTGATTCTGGTTTTTCTTCTCTCTGAGGATGGACTTTAGTCAGACACAATCCAAATATACTTCGTTCAAGCAGTGGTGGCATGATGTTCTGGGATTATATCCTTATACTTTATGACCTAAAAGAAAAGAGAGAACCTTTCTCCAGGGGCCATATATAAATTTTCAGGAAAGATTCTTATTGGCTAGGATTGAGTCTCATGCTCACCCCTGGGGCATTTATTAAAGCTAAGAAGATTGGATAATACAACTGGGGGAGGTCTAGGTGAGTCACCTGCTCATCCCGATGTCTATAGGGTACTGCGATTGCCAGCCACACCTAAACCACACACAGTGGGGCAGGGACAAAGAAAGAAACGTGTTAAATAGGACCAGAAGAAGCAAAGAAGGAATCTCTGGCAGATAAAACAAGAGTTGTTTACTCTAAATATCTTAGCACAGTATGTGACATACAATGAGTGTTTAATAGATGCTGACTTACTGAATAAATTTGCAGAAAACTATAGGTTTGGATTTATTTCTTTGTCTCATCCTATAGGTGACGTGTATGATGAAAGAGCCTTGCCTTGTGTACTTCATGATTGATTACAAGCTCATTTCTTTGTTCAAGACCCAGATACTCTTCACGCTCACAACATACTGTGTTTAGTTTCCAACATAAAATTTTCATTTAAGAGATTCTCAAGCCAGCAATCCAGTTGGGCTACTTTTAGACTTCTGCCCACAAAACACAGGCATCAATCTGTTTTCTACAGAGTGTTGTTTGCTGTGATAATCTCACCTCCAGCAAATGTTCCTATCTTTAACTCCTCGTTATTAAAATTGTGTAGAGAAAGCTCAGGAAAGATAAGGCCATGAGCTGAGAGTATCTATCAGCATCATAGAGTAAAAAGGCAACTTATTTGGGAAATTTAGAAATAGTATATCTTTGCTACCAACTCACTTTGGACATGTTACCTCATGTCTATCAGCCACTATTTTATCTAAGAGAGTAAAGATTCAATTACATGATTTCATGGTGTCGTTCACTATTAATTCTCTGTGTTTGCATGGATGAATTTTATGATGAGTACAAGATTTGAGAAACTATGGCTTCATCCAGGACACTAGAACCTAGAACAGGGCACATTCATCCTTTATCAAAACTAATGTGGCTATCCATCCAATGAACACACAATTTAACTTTGTGCTTTGGGTTAGACCAAATTCGATGATGACAACCAAATTTTAAACAATATGTTTTACTCTGTTTCTTCAACTGCTTTATGCCCTAAAGGAGCCAATGTGCTATTTTCAAGAATTTTATTTTTTGACTTTTGTAGCTTTACTCATTTTTGTCTGGCTTCTTTCATTCAGTATATTTATTTTGAAATTATCCTTCCTATAGAGTGTATCAATCGTTCATCACTTTTTAGTACTGAGTGTTAATCTGTTGGATACGGTTTCCTCCATCAGGAAAGCTCCCTCCCTCCACTTACACCTGTTCATATTCTACACATTCTTAAAGGTCTAGGAAAAGATGATCTGCTCTGTAAAGTTTTCCTATTTTCCAATTTGCCTCCTTCCATCAGAATGCTTCTCTCTCTTTCCCACTGAGTTCTTACCCCTCTTCGCTTATACCTCTGAATGACAGTGAACATGTTCTACTATTGTTATTTGAGGATTTATCTCAATTCTCCCTCTAGAATGCAGGCACCTTCCCATTAGGATAGGATGTTCTGTGTAGTTGAGCACAAATGGGTTTTGCAGCAAGAAAAGCCGTCATCAAATCCCAGCACTGCTGCTGAGTCCGTTGGTGAATCACATAATCTCCCTGATAATCAGATTCCTTATCAGTAAAAATAATAACTATGGGGATGCTGTTCAAAGGTCTATGGAGCAAGTTTGTCCCACTTCTATTCAGTGAACACTCACAAGAGCTGTCCAAGTCCTTCCACATTATCACACTTTGAATAAAATCCAAATTTCTCACAGGCGCTCTCAAGCCTGGACATAATCTGACCCCCACTTCTCCTCTTTGACCTCACATTTTTCATTTGTTTAAATATATTTTACTTGGGTATAATAGACAATAAATAAATTACACATATTTAAATGTAAATTTTATGTTCATTATTTATTTATTTATTTATTATTATTGAAGCATAATTGATTATACATATTTTGGGGGTACAATTTTGACTGCCATCACCAGTGTACAAGACATGTTGAACAAATCAATACTATTAGCATATGCATTGTTATAAATTATAATTATTCTTTATGACCCTTATCCAATCTCTACCCATCCTCCTCAACTTCCCCCCTTCCCACCTCTAATATCCATAAATTGCTCTCGTATTCTGAAAGATTAAAGTTTCTTGGTTGATTTTTTGCCTAGATGACTTGTCCAATGCTGAGAGATGGGTGCTCAGGTCCCACACTTATCATAGAGCAGATGTTTCTTCTATTACTCTGGAGCGGGCTTTGTGGAGAGAGACGTCCTCTTCTTTTTTTGGTCTCCACTTATGGCTCTCCTTGTGTCTATGCGGTGGAGAATCTGGCAGGCCACTTGCATGGTGGTTATGGGTACTACTGTGGCATCAGGCAGTTTTCGTGGCAGCTGTGGCTTTAGCAATGGCTGTGATGGGCCACTTGCATGGAATTTGTGTTTTTGCTATGCTCCTTGCCTGGTTGCAAAAAAGGGTGCAAGGCCCTTGGCCTCTGCCTCAGAACCCCGGGAGTGCTCCATTGCTTTAAATGTAAAATTTATTAAATTTCAACATATGTATCCACTATGAAACCATCACCACAATCAAGATAATTAAATATCCAAACCCCTCCCCCAAATTTCCTGGTGTTCCTTTGCAATTCTTTCTTCCCACACTTTTCCTGACATGATCCTTGTCCCATCTTTAGGCGGCCACTAATCTGTTTTCTGTAATTATACATAGCTTGTATTTCTTAGAATTTTATATAGAACCATTCAGTATGTACTCATCTTTGTCTGGCTTGTTTCATTCAGCATATTTACTTTGAAATTATCTGTACTTTAGAGTATATCAATGATTCATCATTTTTTCTTATTATTGAATTTATTCCATTGTATGAATATGTTATAGTTTCCTGATGGACATTTGGGTTTTTCCAGGTCTTATTTTAATCTATTTTGTGCAGCTGGCCAGCACAGGAATTCCAACCCTTGACCTTGGTGTCATCAGCACCTCGTTCTAAACCAAATGAGTGAACTAGCCAGCCCCTCCAGGTTTTAACTATTGCAATCAAAGCTTCTATGGATATTCATGTGTAAGTGTCTATGCAAACATATACTTTCATTTATTTTGGTTAAGTATCTAAGAATGGAATGGCTAGGTCATATTATAGTACAAGTTTAAGTTTTTAAGAAACTGTCAAACTATTTCAAAACAGGTTGTACCATTTTACACTCCCACAAATAGCATGTAAATTTTAGTTAATCCATATTCTTGACAACAGTTGTGATCATCAATCATTTTAATTAAAAAAAAAACTTTGAAGGTGTATAGTAGCATGTAATAGCAGTTTTAATTTGCATTTCCCTAGGGACAAATGATGATCATTTCATATGCTTATTTTTTATCCAAATGTCTGCTTTAGTAATGAGTCTGTTCAAATCTTTTGTCTATATTTTAATTGGTTTGTTTTTTCCATATCATTAAATATTAGAATTCTTTATATAGTTAAAATACAAGTTATTTATAAGATATATGCTTGAAAATAATTTTTTTTCCAGTCTGTGGCTTCTCTTTTTACCTTAACAGTGTCTTTCAAAGAGTAGAAGATTTTACTTTTGATAAAGTCCAATTTATCAAATAATTATTTTATACATTGTACTTTTGTTACCATATCTAAAAAGTATTTGCACAACCAAAGTTTACAAAGGATTTATCGTACATTAGAAATATTAGAGTTACATGTTTTATATTTAGGTATATGATACATTTCAATTTAATTTTATGTTATAAGGTACTGAATAAGTCCTGAAATAAATTATTGTTTGCCTTCCAAATTTCTTCTTCTTTTCCAAAGCATTTTGCTATTTTAGATTGTTTGCATTTCCATATAAATTTTAGAATAAAAAAAAATAAAGCTTATTGTCATCTTATTGGAACTGCACTGACTTCATGAACATGGTATATCTCCTTTACACATAAACATGGTATAACTCTCCACTTATTTAGATCATTAATTTCTTTCAGCAATATTTAGTAGCTTTCAGTGTATAGTTCTTTTACATTTTTTGTCAGATTCACCTTTAAATATTTTGTATTTTTACTGTATTGGAAATATTAATTTTTACATGTTAATTTCTATTCCTTACTAGGATAAAGAAATATGATTATTTTTATGGGTTAATTTTACATCCTAATACCTTGCTAAACTCACTTATTCGTTTTAGTAGTTTGTTTCTAATACATTGGATTTTCTACATAGATGATCATGTCATTTGCAAATAAATAAAATTTTACTTCTTTCTTTCCAATTAAAGTGATTTATTTCTTTATATCTCTAGTAGCAAGAGCTAAAATCTTTACTACAATGTTGTATAGAAAATATTAGATTTGGTGAGAGGGTGAGACATCCCCCATCAATTATAGGAGAAAGTATTCAGTTTTTCACCATGAAGTATGATGCTAGCAGTAATTATTTTTATAAATGCTTTTTGTCATGTTAAAACTATTCCCTTCTATTCTCACTTTTCTGAAAGGTTTTTAAAGGGACGGATATTGAATTTTGTCAAATTTTTTTGTTCCTATGTTGATATGATCATACAAATTTTCTTCTTTGTGGTTTATTAATATGGTGAATTACTTGATTAATTTTCAAATGTTAAATCAACTTTGTACTCCTGGGATCCCCGCCCCCCACCCACCTTAGTCATAATGTACTATCATTTTTAATATTGTAGTTTTTGACTTGCCAAAATTGATTTAGAATTTTTGCATCTATGTTTATGAGTGATACTCTGCTGTAGTTTCATATTCTTATAAGATGCTTATCTGGATTTGTTATCAGTATAATTCTGGACTCAACAAATGAATTGAAAAGTATTCAGTTCTCTTCAATGTTCTAGAAGAGTTTGTGAAGAATTGATTTAATTTCTTTACTAAGTATTTGGTGGAGTCCACTATTGAAATCATCTGGGCCTGAGTATTTCTTTGTGGGAAGGTTTTCACTAAAATGAAATGTCCTTTTATATATATAAGAATATTTATGCTTTCTTAGTCTGTTTAGACTGCTGTAAGAAAATATCATTAAACTTGGTAGATTATGAACAACATAAACTTATTTTTTACAGTTCTGGAGTTTGAGAAGTCCAAGATGAAGGTGCTGCAGATTCAGTATCTGATGAAGGCCTGCTTTCTCATAGATGGCACCTTCTTGCTGTGTTCTCACGTGGTGGAAGAGACAAGTTAGTTTTACAAGGTCTCTTTTATGAGATCCCTAATCCCAGTCATGAGTGCTCTACTGTCATGACCTAACCACCTCTCAAAGGCCCCACCTACTAATAACATCATCTTGGAGTTTAGGATTTCAACATATGAATTTGGAGAGGGGGGACACACACATTCAGTTCATCGCACCATTTATTTTTGAGTTTAATTTGTGCCATTCAAGAAACTTGTCTATTTATCTAGGTTACCAAACTTATAGGCAAACCTATTTGAAATATTTCTTTATTATCCTTTTTCAAATTTTTCTTTTAATTGACAAACAATAACTGCATATATTTAATATCGATCATATCTATAGTGCTATCACCTTTCTCATTCCTGAAATTGATAATTTGTATTTTTTCTGATCTCTATTCTATTAATTTCCATTTTAATAATTTTTCTAATACCTTTCATCTTTTTAATCTTTATTACTAATTATTATATTTCTTCTGTTTTCTTTGGGTTTAATTTTGTTTCCATTTTCTTAAAGTGAAAGCTCATGTCATTGATTTGAGATCATCTTTCTAATCAACTATATGTGCTTTATTCCATAAATTTCTCCTAAATGCTGCTTTAGTAGCATCCTACATATTTATTTCTAGGTTAAGAGTTTTGTTTGTTTGTTTATGCAGTGTCTTTTGTTGTTTCATTTTTTGTTTAAGGACATTACTCACTGCCTTCTTGCATATAGTGCTTTCAATAAGAATCTTGCTCTTATCCTTGCTTTGTTCCTCTATACGCAATATGTCATTTTCTCTGCTTTTAAGATTTTTTGCTTTCTCACTGCTTTTGAGAAATTTATTATTATGCACCTTGATCTAGTTTTATTCATGCTTCTTTTGTTTAGGTTTCATTGAGTTTCTTGAATCTGTGGGTGTATAGTTTTCTTCAAAACTGGAAAACTTTTGGCTATTGTATTTTTAAATGTCCATGCCACGCACACACACCCATTCCTTTTGGGGACTCCAATGCTGTATACATTGACCAGTAAGAGTTTCCCCACAGCGCACTGATGCTCTGTGGTTTTTTTTGTTTGTTTTGTTTGGGGTTGTTTACTCTATTTTTTCTTTCTGTGCATTATTTTGATAGTAAATGTACTCTTTTTTTAAAGGTAATATTTAATTTGCTTTTATCCCCATTGATTGTATTTTTACCTTAAGCATTTTATTTTCAAATCCAGGTATTGATTTGAGTCCTTTATATCTCTTCCATTTCTCCACTTTACTTTTTAAGCGAATAAGAAATGGTTTTAATAACTTTTCAGTATTCTTGTTCTCCAGTTTTAACGTCTGTGTCCGGTCTGAGTCAGTCTTGATTGATTGATTTATCTCCGCATGAGAGGCTATATTTCTCTGCTTCTATTCATGCCTAACACTTTTTGCTAGGATGCTAGGCACTGTCATTTTTACCATGATAGGCACAGAATATTTCTGTATTTCTACAAATATGCTTGAATGTTTTTTGAAGGCAGCTAAGTTACTTGAAAACAATTTACTCCTTTTAGGTCTTGCTTTCATTGGGGACCAGAGCTGTGTTCACTTTAAGGTAATTATTCCTCACTATGAATGCAAGACTCTCTGCATAATCAATTCTATGCTCTGTGAATTTTGAGATATCCCAGTGTGGCTGGTAGGAACAAGAACTATTCCCAACATTATGTGAGGTGTTTTTCCAGGTGTTTCTTTCATTGGCCTCACTGTGGAGTGAATATTCCCCACAAAATCACTGAAACTTAATCTTCATTGTAATAGTGATAAGAAGGGGGGAAATCCTACTAAGTTAATTGAAAGGTGGGGCCTTTAAGCGGTGATTGGATCCTGAGGATTGTACCCTGGTAAGTGGATTAATCCATTCATGATTTAATGGGTGGTCATGGGTGTGGTTATGATGGCTTTATAAGGAAAGTGAGTGAGAAGCTTAGTGAGATGCTGTTGCTCTGTCGATTCTCATCATATGCTACCCTGTGGTGCTGTAGAAGACCCTCATCAGTTGTACCCCCAGACCATAGATTTCCCAGCCTCCAAAACTGTAAGAAATTAACTTTAGTTCTTTGTACATTACCCAGTTTTAGGTATTCTGTTTTTCAGTTTCCCTGGGCTGTCACATATGTCTCCTCAACTCTTGGAGTCCACTAAGCCCTACCTTGGTTCCCACTCCCTACACTGTATCCTGGAAACTTTCTCAAGGCAGTGAACTGAGGAAATCTTAGGGGTTCTTATGTTTGTTTCATCTTTTGAAGTCATTCTTATTCTTTTTTGCAAAGTTTCACAAAGCATTACTTCATACATTCTGTCCATTTTTTGATAGTCTAGGTGGGATCTCACTTTTCTCCGTGCATAGTCATGTTCACTAAGTTGCCCTTTCTTTTTATTTCCTCTGCACATAACCAGCTTATGCACATCTTGAGCCACTTAAACTTGCTTTTTTTTTTCTTGCCTGAAATGCTTTCCCCAGAATTCTTACAAGCTGACTGCTTCTTATTATTCAGATTTTAGGTCTAATGCCAATTCCTTGAGGAGATCTTTGGTCATACTAATAAAGTAGAACACCCTCACTACTAAGTTATCTCTATCCCAACACTATGTCCTTTTTTTTTTTTTTTTCATGGCACAAATCTCCGCCTATAACCATTAAATTTATTTGTTTACACAGTGTCTCTTGCTAATCACTAAAGTGTAATCTCCTTGAAAGCAGCACACCTGTCTCTTTGTCCCTATCGCATTTCATTTCCAGAACCTACAACATTCCACTAAATATTTGCCTTAACAAAAAGAGCATGTCAAATTTAAAAAAAATATTTAAAAGGTTTATAATATGTGCATACAAAATTTTAGACAACTAGAGTAGCTTAAGGGGAAAAAAACTCTTGCTTATCTCACATAACAAAAGTGCCCAAAGTAAGGCAATTCTAAGATTAGTTAATTCAGTGGCCCTGTGACATCATTAAGGATGCAGGTTCTTTATATTTTTCTGCTGTGACATCTGTAGTGCATTGGATTGCCATCTTAGCCTGGCTCCTCTCATGCTCCCAAGACAGCTGCCACAGTTCCAAGCATCAAGTGAAGACAGCTTTCAGATTGTAAATGAATGTTATTTTCTTCTATCCCTTTCTTAAGGTAAAGAAAAGTTTCCCAGAACCTTCTTGACAGACTTCCCTCACATCTCCTTGGCCAGCCTTAGGTAGCCATGCCCAAATTAAAGTGGCAGTGGAAATGTATAGTATCAAGATTGGCTTACACCCATCAAGATTCACTTTCATCCCAGCCCCCTTCCCTCAAACCTGGATTCCTCGGGCGGCTCTTTCCCCACCTCTCCCAAGCACTTAGCTGTGTGGTGTTGTCTAAATGGAATTGCATTAGAAAAGAACTTGGGAAGTATGTGGTTAGGTAGGCTGCCACAGATTATTTTGTTAGGATAAGAGTATGAAATTCAAACATTTAACTGAACTTATTTTAGTTCCTCTAGATGATCTCTTAACAGTTTTAAATATTTGCTGAAGTGTGAGACAAGCCTTCTGATGTCAACTGAGTTAAACACAGGGTTCTGAGCCCATATTTCTGGTCTTTCACTCTAACATCTCCAACCCTCGGCCCTCCTTCCTGGTATCTTGCCCACCACACTGATGTACATTGTCAACCGAAAATACTGTTTCCACAAACTTCCAACAAGCTGGCAATAGGGATTTTTTATGTTTCCAATAAAGTGGAAACATATTCCATTTCTTTCTGTTTAAAAATGGAAATTTAATCATAGTACATTTCTTGTCATGATACACCCATTCAAAAATATTTACAGCTGATTCCTTTCACAGTGAATCCACAAATCTTACCAAATATTTTGATCAAAAAAAATGTGCTGTGTTTAACTCATCTTTCGCACTACCCTTATACTCACACTTAAAATTATACTATTTTATTCCAGGGATGAATCCTAGAGATCATCTAATCAACTTTGGCATTAAAGGTGTAGAAACTGAGTCTGAGAAATTTAATTGATTCATCAAAGTCAAATGTAGTGGCATGTTGGACCTGACTCACATCAGTTAATGAGAGCCAACTGTGGGCATCTGCTCCTAACCCCACTTTCAAGGACGTCAAACTGTTGGCTTATAATTGGCTATCGTGGGAGTATTTATACCATGGAAATTGGCAAAATGCTACAAATCAGAGCTGTTTCTTTTTTTTAAACACTGGTTGTTAAATATTTACCAGCCTACCACATAATTAGTAAGAGGCAGAGCAAAAGCTAGAAAAATAGAATTGAAAGATTCAAGAAGCCATATACTAGAAGTTAGTGTTATCGATGCTTATTTTTATTATCATTGTTAATATCTTCTGAATCAGAATCTAGTGTCCTTTCCACTAAATTGTGATGGTTTTTAATCACTATTCATATCTACCCTTCTCCTCAATTTGGTGGCTTCATTTGTGTCTGAATAAAATTGAATTGGATATTGTTTTAGTTAGTTTCAGTGATGAAAAACAGAAAAAACACCCTAATGTAGTCAGGAAAGGAATTTATTAGAAGTATATGGACTCACTGGCAGAATCAAGGGATGATGGAGAATGGGGCTTGAAGAATGGGCAGAAACCAAAGTGCCCTAGTAGCAGAATCCAGAGTCAAGACCACACGTACAGGGACAGTCTGTTATGCCTTTGCCGCTGGTGCTGCTACTTCTACTGCTGGGGAACACTGTGCACATTCGATGAAGCACAGATAACCATTTCTGCATATCCTCTGCTGCTTCGCCCTCGTAATTCCATATTCAGACTCTGGTGGAACCATCTGATTGGTTGAGACTGAGTCATGCTGCTGCCAGCGCACTACAGGAATCTCACTTCGCTTCAGCTTCCATAGTAAGGGGCGGGAAATTGCCTTCCACAAATACAATTCCCACTGGCAAATTTACTTCAAAATAGGAATGGAATTTGGTTGTTTGGTTGCAAAAGTGAAAATAAAAACCAAACAAATGTTCCCTACAGTTGTCACTGTTAAACACCGGAGAGAAAAGAAGACACAGTGCACTTACTACAGGGGGATGTGAGGATGGGGTGGAGCACATTGTAAGGGACAGTCGTTCAGCAAAGAAGATGATGCCTGTTGATAGCCATGAAGCCTCTCAAGGTGGCATCGCCTTGATGAATTTATTGTTGTTTTGGGATGAAAAAGAATTTATGCAGAAAGAGAAATGGCTCAGCTATAATATTAAGAAATGGATTCTGGAACAGTGATAAATGGTTTAGCTAGTTGGGTAGAAACCCAGAAAGAGAAAAATTGAATGTCACATACAAGGAATTCTTTAAAAGACACATGCATATGGGCACATAGAAATGGGAACAAAGGGTATGGATATTAGTGTCTCATGTTAATGCACACCGGAAAATATCCACCTCAGAAGAACCACTGAATAACCAGGTAAGCGTGATGACTCATTTGTCCTCAGTCACCCAGTGCTTGGACAGTAGTCCCATGATTGAGATAGCCATGGTGGCAGGGTCATGCCTTGAGTCTAACAGACTGGATTCTTACCATACCTATCCTGGGTTCTCCTGCTGCGGTATGCCCAGACTTTCAGCAGAGATAGACTCTAAGTCCTCAATATGTCTCCATCCCTTTAGCAGTGCAGCTTGCCACTTGGAAGCTTAGTTATGTTGGGGCCAACAGTTGGAATAAAAGAAAATTTGTCTTTATTGGAATAGATACCTATCTCTGATATCATCAGTATCTCTGCCACCAGCAATTTTTAAGGATATAGAGTGTACCTGATTAATAAACACAGATTCCTGCATTAAATTGGCTCCACTCAAGAGATTATTTTATCAAAAGGAATATGCAATTACTACACATAAAAAGCATCCACTGGTCCTACTACAACCTTCGTCACCTAGAAGCAGCCAGCCCGTCGAATGTTGGAAAGGCCTTTGAAAGGCTGAGCTAAAGCACGATTTGGGAACAATATCTCACAAATTGAAATACTGTTCTTCAAAATGTGTAGAATCCCTCAAAGGCTGGGGAATGAGAGTTGCTGAATAAATGTTGCAGCCTCCCATCCTCAAGGGACAGTTCAGAAGTTATTTTATGTGTCCCCAAGTGCAACTGAAGCCAAGTTCTGATTCTGGTGACCAATTTGATAACATACACTTCATTTCCTTTTGCACATTCGTTACCTCACTCCCAGCACTCCTTCACACTTGATTTCTGGAGTTACCTCCCAAAGAAGCAATCTTCATCCAGATTCTTGTATCAGGCTCTGCTTTGAGAGGAACCCAAACTAAAAGAGTGGGGAGGCTGAGTTAGTCATCCACTAGTCACCTGGTGAGCACAGAGCACACTCACTTTCTTAACCCCATAACACAGAGTATCTCCTGCTGTTTAAAAACTGTGGGATCCCACATTTAGTGTCTTCTTCCCCAGATCACAATTGGGTACATCCTCTGTGCTGTTGACCCATTCTGAGCATAAGTTTAAAATATTACAATTTATATAAATCACTTAAGCCAGTTTTTGGTTTATGCTATTGACAATGGTTATTCTTTTTATTATCAATATTATTATTATTGTTATCATTATTTTACTAATATAGCTACTTCTATACTGCTTAGCTTAGAAGTTACTGCTTCCTGCTACTGTTTTGACTTAGTTTATTTCTCTCTTATTTCAAAGATCCTATGAGGAAAACTCAAAATAGCCATCAGATAATGCTTAAATTACCTAATTCACAAGATTATTTTTAAAATTAGCATATATAAATAACCAGAAAAGAGTCTAACATGCGGAATATTCTCAGCAATGCTTATTTTCCCTTCTATTGCTATTGCCTATTACCTATTATCATTATTATTATCAATAATACAATCACTACTGTCGTTATTAATTCCATGGAATCTCAGATCCTAATACAAGGACAGGATTTCTACTTTTCTTTGCTCTAAATATCATGACTCAATTCAATTAGAGAGTTTCATTCTCATTAACTTTAGTTTCTCAATAATTTATTTCCACCAAAGATGGCAAACCCGACCAAACGGACAAATGGAGGGTGACATTTGCAATTTGTGTATTCTTTTATGAAAGTCACCAGTAAGAAACACTTTCTAAGATTTACTGAATCTACAATTGGGCCTCATCCATAACATAATATGGGATGCTAATGAACTTCAGTGATTGAGTGCCAAGTCGGTACTATGTACTGTTCTAGATATTAGCTCATCAATGCCGACAGTGGCCTCTGACTTCCTATCATTGACCCTAATTCACAGGTAAGGCATTAAAGCACAGCGAGGTTGCATCACCTGAACAATGTCATGTATTTTGTACATGACAGAAATAATATCTCCCTCTATTCCAATTAATACATGCTATTTGCTGTACATTTTAATCCTAATAAAGCAACCATATACAAATCTCAGAAAAAGGAAAGCGTGTACTTTCTGAACTCCAATCAAGAACAGGAATGTTGAAGGTGACATTCAGACCCCAAGGCCCATCAGATTTCACTGTCTACTGTACATCCCAGTTAGTCGCAGCTTTCACTTGTGCATTTCAGAATAGCCTATTTTGGTCCCAAAGCCATCAGCAAACTTGAAATAACTGAACCTTGTAATGAGAGCTTACAAAAAAATAAAAAAGACAAAGAAGGAAATGCTTGCAGAGACAGGTACCCTCCTGTGATTGCACAAACCTGTGAAACTCTCAACTCCAAAGTGGAATTCCACAAGGGCCCCTCAGTACCTGAGGCTGGGGAGAAGACAGTCAGGCTCCCGGGTCAGTTTCTGTCTCCACTTTTGCTTTTATCCTTTATGGTAACTCATCCTGTAAGTCAAATAAACTCACCACAGGTTTATTTTTACTATTTATTTTTGGCTTGGTTATGGAAGATCCTTTTCACTCATGCACACATGGATAAAAGGCCAATTTTAAGCTCCATTTTGGAGGAAAAAAAAGTATGGGTTTCAAAGTCATAAACTTGTGTTCAATTTCTGCTTTGCCACTTACTATCGGTGTAACCTGAAGCCCATTCTCTAACATCCTGAACCTCAATTTTGGCCTCGGTTAAAAGGTGTGAAAGGGATTTCACAGGGTTATAATGAGAACTTTTTTAGAATATATACTTCCAGATTCTTATTGTGACATTAAATGAATATTGATTCCTCTCATTTATTCCCCATCTTCTCTCAGTTTGACCATAACTTGGTGGGCTTTATTTTGGAAAAAGGACTGGATTTTGAGGCAGAAAATCTGAGCCTCCATCCAGCCCCTGCTTTTCCCTTATCAAATTCTGTTAGCAAGATGATACGGCATGATGTACTTGAAAACACAATGACAACATTTATGCTCTCCTGGAATCTTGGACCACCTCTTTACCTGCTCATATCTCAGTTTTCTTGAGAATAATGGACATCAGGTCATCTGGCATGGTAGCAAATAGCTCAGGCTCTGGCTTCTAAATCCAGCTCAGGTACCAAATATTCATGTGAGATTAAGCAAGAGGTGTGACTTCTGTGAATTTCAGATGTTCGTTTATAAAATGGGATTAATAATTGTACCAAGTCAGAAGTCAGTGGTGAATAAGCTGTGCCTGACAATTTGCACTACATTTGCATTATTTTTAATTTATTTTCTTTAAAGAAAATTTTAATTCTAAATAGCTAGTTATCTGTTTATACGTATGTCTATACATTTACTAGTTTACTTGAGCATTTATTCAAGAGGTATTTGTAGAATGACTGCTGCATGCTGGGCACAGTTGGCAGTTTAGAGAGGTGTAAGACACGGTCACTCTTCTTGAGGAGCTCGCAGTGTCATAAAGAGCAGGGTAGATGAGCCATCAATTGCAAGGCCCTGGAGAGTGCTGAAAATTGAGGTATGTACAGAGTGTGATGAGGGCACCTGACTTCAGGGGGAAAATGAAAAGGGACTCAAATTTTCATTTCCCACTGATGCCCAGTTGCCACATTGAGTGACACTTCGAGAACTGTTGAATGATCTCGTATGTCAGGCCTTCTCACATTAGGAAGTGTTTCCAATTTATGTTTTATCATAGCTTTCAATAAGACAATGCGCTGATACATTAACAGTACTGATTACAGGCTGTTTCCATTGGGACTTTGATATTCTAGATTTCCATGGGTTCAGCAAAGTCCTTACTCCAGAAAAGCTACTTTATCTGCTTGGGAACATTGCTGTGGCCACTTCTACTGCAAAGAATTACCAGATCTACAGTTGAATGAAGTGTTTTTGCAGTCAATAGATACCACTTTGGGAGATATTAGAAAGAAGAACCTAATTGTTCACAGTGGGACTTCCTCCCGGAAAATCTAGAAAAAAAATGGGTAATTAGATGTCTTTACAAGGCAAAATAATTGAGTGAGTTTTAGAATGTTTTTAATCACACACAATGGTACGCTTTCTTCTCTTTTGCCAGTCCTGGAACACAAAGAGCACTGGTCCAAGAGTTAGACCTGAGCCTGGGCTCCACCTCCAATTAGCCAGGTGCCCTGGAGCAAGTCAAAAAAACATTCTCAGTCTCAGTCTCCTCATTTGTGAAAAAGAGATGATTATGAGACTTAATGCTTAAAAACCCTCTACAACATCGTTGAGTAATAAAAGACATGTGATAAATAATATCTATTGATGATGATGATGATGATGGTAATATATATATATATTTTTTTTTTTTTTTCAATTCATGCTGTTTATTTTAATTGAAGCCTGTCCAGAAACCTCACTGCAAACTGCACTAGCATGTGATTATAAGTTGGGCTAAAAAATTGGGAATCTAGGATAGATACGAGAGATAATGGCTGAGGAATAAACTAGAGTGAGCCTTTTTCTATTTTCATTAGGAAGAGAAGTACTTGAGCATATAAATATCCTCATGGACCCTCTGTGGGATTTGGAAAAATCACAGAAAATGCTGAGACTCTAAAAGCCAAGTTGTGTTCATCTAGAGCTTGTGAGAAGGTTCTGTCTGCTACTGCCTTAGGCCAATGAGTCTTGAAATACTTCAGTCATCAAAGGACAGCTCATGAAAGGCCTCCACAAATTAGTGGGAGTGCTTGGGACAGTAACTCTCACTTGGTATAATATAAAACTTTCATAAGTGTGCTGACTAATACACATCCGTGTGCAAAATTAAGTGTGGTTAAAAGTGAGTATAAAACTATTAGGATAATGCCTGCCAGGTAAAACATGGAGGTGGCTGGACAATACAGAGAGGCAGGAGCTACAACGTATCTTGGACAAGCACTAAGGAACAAAGCACGATGGAACTGAAAATCTCACGAATTTCACCTAACAAGGATGAAAAAAGCTTAATCAGGGCAGTGCAAGGTTCGTCAACAGCAGCCTGCTGTTGCAAAGTGCAAGGGCCTGATGGCTATTCTTAGTGGTTGGTTTTGTAATTATTGATAGTTTATGAGTATTTTAATACCTTCATATTATTCAGCAGCAACAATTCTAGCATGTGACAGCACTCTGCTTCCTCACAAGGGTTTGGGACCAACAAGGTGGGAAGGATAAGTAAAGACCTCAGTTGTGGCTCATTGTTGGCTGTGTTTGATCTTTTCATAATCTGTTGCTGTCTAAACAAACTGCCCCAAAGTGGAGTGGCTTGAAACCTCACAAATTTACCATTTTACAACTTTTGTGGGACAGGAATTCAGGACTGAGCTAGCTGGGTCCTCTGCTTCAGTGTCTCTTATGAGGTTGTAGTTGTGGTGTTGGTTGAGGGTGCAGTCTCATCTGAGGGTAAAAGTGGGCAAGGATCCATTTTCAGACTCTCTCAGGTGGTTGCTGGCAGCATTTAATTCCTTAAAAGCTGTTGGCCAAAGACCTGCCCCAGATTTTTGCCACATCACCCTCCCCATGGAGCACTTCACAACATGGAAACTCTCTCCATCGATATGAGCAAGTGAGAAAGTAAAAAAGAAAGAAGACCAGCAAGAGAGAGAGAGTGCCAGCAAGAAGTCAGTCATTTATAACTTAATCACGGAAGTTCCATTTATCACTTTTGTTGGATTCTACTCATTAGAAAGAGGTCAGTAGGTCTAGACCACACTTGGGGGGCAGGGGGGGTTATACAAGGGCTTGAATATCAGCAGGTGGGTGTCCTTGGGAGCAACCATTTTAATAAGCTGCCTGCTTTAGCTCATTCAGGGTACTGTAACAAAAATACCATTAACTGGGTGGCTTCTAAACAGCAAATATTTGTTACTCACAGTTCTGGAGGCTGGGAAGTCCAAGATCAAGTCTACAGTAGACTTGGTATCTGGTGAGGCCCCACTTCTTGCATAGAAGAAAGTAGGCATGGGGCAAAAAGTATTGGCAGGAAGGAATTTCAGAATGTATAGGAAAAAGAAATTAGATGAAAAGAGGGGAGACCAGGATCCTCATGACTTGGCCTTTCCTATATCAAACGTGGTAAGTGGTACTATGGTCTGACTGCTTGTATCCCCCAATATTCATATGTCAAAATTTTAAGCACCACAGACAAATGCTGGTGCTCTGAAAAAAAAACAAAAATTAAGACAACCCACTGGTGAGATTAATCAAAGTAAGAGAGAGACAGCACAATTTAAAACATTAGTAATAAAAAATTCAGATTGAAAAAGAACCGTGAACAATAAATGTCATGGTGACTAATATTATAAACAAAATTTAAGAGTATTAGGGAGTATTAGGGAAACATTTATCTTAATCTGATAATTTAGGTAAAAAGACAAATTCATAATCTGGTGATTATATGCATATTTGTATGGATATGTGAACACATATGCATTCTTAAGAATAAATCAATAGTTTACAATATTTTCTCAAAGAAAATACCAGACCCTAATGTTTTTTTACGTAATCTTGAGTAAATATCAACAAACTGCATGCAATATTATATAAAAATATGACATGACCAAATTAAATTTTTTTCAGCAATTCAAGGTTAATTCAACATTAGATAATTTTTATTATAATTCATTATATTAAGGTATTAAAAGAGAAAAAATGGCCATATCAATAGATGTGGATAAAAACCTCAAACATAAAAGTATATAATATAAACACTAATAAAAATTATCAATTTATAATTCTAGAATATTAAATATTATTATTATCAGAAAGAGTAACATAAACTGAGCTCATCATGTTCACTACTCTAAGCAATTTATACCCATTTATTTATTTAAACCTCACATCACGTGCATTTTCTGAATATGAATCTGATAAAGAAATAAGAAAAAAACACCCACACACCCACACACACACAAAGTTCAACAGCTATGAACAGAAATTTCCAATGAGGATCTAGGAGAAGCCAATAAACATATTTCAAGAGATGCTTAGTGTCATATTTCGCCAAATACATATAAATGAAAAACACAACGAAAGATACATCGTTTTGCATTTAGCTGACCAGCAAAATTTAAAGTCTTTCATTATCAAGTGTTGATGGGAATGTGTATCAACAGGAAGTCTTACACAGTGCTTGTGGGATTATGAATGTTTACAGACACTTTGGTAAACAATTGGGCAATTGACCAGCCAATTACACTTGTGCTTCTATCACAATCCACAAGCCCGCAGCTTAACGAGTAGGTGTGTACCCCAGGGAACATCTGCACCGTGAAATGTAGAAACAACATTTATGGCAATATCGGTACTGATACTGTAGGGCCAAGGGAACACTTCCTTTTTACCCTTGAAGTTTCATGAGTAAAAATCACTGACAAATTTAGAACAATATGAAGAAAAGGCATAGCAAATTATATTATTTAATTTGCTAGGAGGGGGCAAAGCATGGAGGAATCACAAGATAGTAATGTCCCAGTTTTGCACTGGAGTACAGAGTTTATCTATGCATCTCAGCAGGGAAAGGGGAGATGGTGGTGTGGGAGTAAATGATTCTCAAGGGGACACAATGGGCCTGTAGAGCATACAATTGACTGGGACAACGTCTGTTTGGTCCGCAGAGCAGGCAGTGACTGGTGAATGATTCTCTTCAAAACACTGAGTTGGACAAAAATGGAAGACAATGGTCAGTGACAAAAGTTAGTCCAGGTGTGCTGACAGACTCTAGTCTTCTTTCCTGTGACATGAGTTAAGTTAATGAAAACTCAGGGAAAGGACCAGAGGCAATTGTTGTCATCTTCTTTGGTAAGTCCAGACTTTATAAAGGCAGACAGTTTCATCCTGCACTTTGGAAGAGAGACAGGAGACCAGGGAGGCCAGAGAGACCTTGATGCTGCCTTCTCTATTGCAGCATGTCAAAGCACCATATTTGGGGGTAAAAGCTTTCTGCACCCCAGCAAATATTCATACTGATACCAGTTCTGATACTGGTATTGACAGCAATGCTGGAAGCTGGTATGTACATAGCACAGTGGTTCCCAAACCTTAGGCACGATCAGAATCACCCAGAGGGCTTGTTAAAACATAGCATGCTGGCCCCATTCCCAGAAGACTGGTTTAGTAGGTCCTGGGTGGGGCTGGAGAATATGCATATTTAACAAGTTCCCAAGTAAGGCTGCTGCTGCTGGTCCAGGGGCCACACTCCGCACCATAGATACAGCACTTACCATGGGCCAGTCACCCTTCTAAGTGCTTTAGATGTATTTACCCCATTAGACCTTGCAAGGATGCTATGAAGTAAATGGTCACTATTTTTCTCTTTTTTACAGATAGAAAAACTAAGGCACAAAAGGTAGAGTTAGCTACCTGAAGTTATACAACCAGTTGGGAACGGACCTGGGGAGCTCAGGAAAATTGGCCCTTGTTCTTTATAATTAACAAAAACATTTGATTGTCTCTGGATGGACAGGTGGGGAAACACATTTCAAGTGGAGAAAATGTCAAGCAGAGGCTTGGCAGCGTGGACTATTTGGACATGTTTGGGAACTAGAGCAAGCCCAGGTGTCCTAATATAGAACACTCAGGACAGGGATGAAGCCTGGAAAGGGTCAAAAGAAGGTAGCAGGGGTTATATCACAAAGGGCTTTGTTTTCCAGGTAAAACTCTCTGTACTTTATCCTGAAGATTACAGTAGCCACAGGAGGGCTCAGGCAAGAGGGATCGGATACAATTCCTGCTTTTAAATGCATGGCTTATGGAATAGCTTGAAGGCAGAGAGATTGGAAAGGAAGAGAACTGTTGGAAGCTTAGACTATATAGGTGAGAACAGAGCAGGGAGAATAGTGAGAGATATATTCAGGTACAGAGTCATCAGGAGCTGGTGACTGACTGGTATGAAGAGGACAGGAACAGGGTCCAGGCTAATTCCCAGCTTCCTGACTTAGTCAACCTGGTGATGGTGATCATATTCACTGGAAGGAGAGATCTGGCACTGGGGAAAACATTATTGTTCAGTGCTAGGTCTGAAGTCCCTGCTGGAAGTCTCAGCAAATTTTCTTCTTAAAAACAAGATTAGTTTGCAATAACTTCTGACTCAAGGAGCTCAGCCGAGCTGGTTTGGATCCCAGCTTTACCACTTGTTGCTCATGCAGGCTTTGGCATCGATCTTCTCTGAGGCTCAGAATGATCCCAGCCTTACAATCTTGTTACTAAGGGGGCATGTCGTGGTTGGCACACACGTTCATTTAACAGATATTGAGTATGACCTCCAGTGGTATGCTAGTGGAAACAGACAAAACCACTGCTCTCATGGAGCTTATATTCCAGAGAGGAAAAGAAAAATAGAGTGTGCCATCCATAGCCACCGGGATAGCCATGAACACCAGAAAAATCAGGGAGTTAGAGCAGTAGGGTGGGCTGTGAACGTAAATGACCTGTTCCCAGGGCCTCCAACACTGGGAGTTACAACCCCCAAAGGCAGATATCAAGTGTCTGCATCCCCCAAACTCACAAGAGGGTCTAACATTTAACTGATATTCAATAAAGATTTCTTGAAGGGCACAAAAACGAAAAATGAAAAATGCTGAATGTGGGAAGAGCTCTGTGTTGGAGGCAGGCATGGTTCCTAGAGTCTTATCATGTAGCTGGGATGGGTTTTTGCTGCTTCCATGCTCACTAACAAAATTTCAGTGACCTACTTAGCTGCCCAAGTCAAAATAAGGAAGGCACTGTAAACTGCAACATTCGGTGCTATAAAATGTGAGGTTTTCTCACTAACATATTAAAATCTCCTGCAAAATCACCAAAACATCACTACAATTTTTGGAGTAATATAATCCCTTGAAACTGAATAATTTATTCATACATTTGCTGACAATGTGCATTTCTGACATTCCATTATTTTCGATCCTACATCATTTCCTGGTGCAATGTGGCCAACTGTTCTGCCATGTCATTAGAAATCTGCTTAAGTCTGCACTCCCTAAAATTTCAAGAGAGATCTCCCATGGATGCTGTTCTTACATCTAGAAGCAACTAAATTTTGAAGAGTGGTGACCCAAGTTATTTTTGCAATAATACCGGGATGTAGGTACGATTATTATTACCTCTGTTATGCAGATGAGGAAACAGAGGCACATGTGGGGTTAAATAAATGAGTGGAAGGGCCTAAGTTTCAAGAACAAAGTCTCTCATGGTTGGTTTCAACGTTTCCAGGTTCAGAGCACTTTCACCCTCGTGTTCTCCTTTGGCATTTCCCAAGACTCAGTAAAGTGGTTTCATAGTCATCTTCAGTGACTATTTTTGTAATGACTGGAGGGGTTGGGGACATGAAGAAGAAAGATGAATTTATCATTTATTGAACAACTATTACATATCCTGCACTTTATTTTAAAAACTGGATGTATTCATCACACTAATCCCAGAAAGGAAATGACCTTGTTGTATTTGCTCCTCCAGTTTGAAGATGAGAAAATAGAAGCTCAGAAATGTTTGGTGACTTGGTCAAGTCAGAAAAACATTAAATGACTGGGATGTGACTTGAATTCTCTGTTTGACTCCAAGCACCATCCCCTTTGGGACTAAAGAGAGTGTGCCCAGTGGGTGGGCAATCCAGCTATTTCTTGTGATGTTCTAAACTATTGCTGGATCAAGCTAGCTTACTGAGAGCTGCCTTCCCAGATAGCATGGTCATCTTCCCTCAGAGAATTGCATTTATCCATATATTCTTTTGCACTTCACCAAAGCTGTCATTTTAAAAAGTGACATTTTATTTATTGTTGAGTTGTAGATGTTGTTCATTAAGTGGGAACCCTATCATTACAGCACATAGGAGAAATTTCTTTCAGGCTTCTCACTACTAGAAAAAAGAAATCCTTGCCTCTTCTAGTCAGCTCATTCATTGGTTTATATGGGATGATCTCTGGGATCTTAACTTACTGTTTTTCCCTCATTGCTTCAGCTACTAATATATTCAGAACTGAATTTGCAGCAATTATACAGAATAGAACAGTAACAACCATTTGCTGAGCTTTTGGGCACTAACCATTTTGGACAAGAACCAGTAGCTCAGGCTATTTTCCTTTCCTAATTTCTCATTTGTCACAATTTCCACATTAACAATATTCTTATGCACTTTATGTAATTTTATAAAATACTTCAATATCCTGTTGGCATTTGGCTGGTTTAAATACATAAATAAACACTATTTTCTCATGAAACAAGTCACCTTGAGAAGCAAATCCAGGACTGGGGGTGACATTTCCTAGAAAATCTCCCAGAGAGATAACCTGTTAGACAATGATGACAATAACAAACATAACTAATAATTAATCAATGGCGTGCATCCTGAATTTACCATGTGCCAGTTATGCTTAATTCTTCCCTGTGTTAACCCTCATGATAAACTTGAAGGTAAATGCTACCATCTCTTTTTGCTGATGAAGGGGCTGAGTGTTGGTGTGCTCTGAGCATTTTCAAGGTCACCAATCAGAGAGGGCTGAAGCTAGAGTCCCACCCCAAGTCTGCCTCTAGACCCAAGCATTTTCTCCACTGGGCTAGATTGTCTCAGTAGGTGGAGTGGTTCTGACACCTGAGGGAGCAGAGTTGGAGGCTGCGGCCGGGAGAAGGAAGTGAAACAGAGAGTGAAGGGCCATAGGGAAGGTTCCACTCAGGTCACCAGTTTCCATTCTGTTGCTTTCAGTGCCCTGAGATGGATGACATGACCTGGTGATGTGTATTGTATTCTCTACCCTGCAGAATTGTTAATTACAAAAGGTGGAGGATTTATGAGTTTTGCACAGTCCTGTTTCATAGCTGTAGTGGGGAAGCTTCCCCAGGGAAGTAGCCCTCGAGCATGGCCTTTTCTGTGGGGTCAACACACTTTTAACTGAATTGGCTCCACCAAAGAATGAATAAGACATGGCTGAAATGGCATCAAAAGCAATTTTTACCAGCACCCAGGAGAGGAGGGAATAATTGGTGACAGCCTGGAATATAGCTCAAGTTGAGTTTCTCAGGTCAGACAAGCTGGCTCTACTGCCCGCCCTGCCAAGTGCGGGCGATTCACCTTCACTTTCTCTATGTAACTTCCAGTTTATTTTCAAAACAATATATGTTCATTGCAAAGAAACTAGAATATAGAGAGAAGCAAATATACATTAAAGTTTGCATTATTTTATCTTCCCAGATGGTTACTGCTATCAGATCCTATCCTTCTATATCATTTTCTATGTAAATAAAATTACAAAATTTAAAAAAATCTACTGTATCTCCTATTTTAAGAGTAGCTACTTTTCTTTAAAAATAGATTGTGAGAATTCACTCATGCCAAAACGTTTTCCACTATTGCAGAGATCAGAGATTAGGGGCTCATGCCCCTTCCCTCACCTTCTGCATAGTATCTTAACAGACTAAGTAACTAGATGGTGTGCAGTGGACTTGGTATCATTTAAGAAAACTTATTATTTATTGTGTACAACTAGGCCAAGGTCTCAGTTACATGCAACTGCCTAGCTGCTGTGGCATCTTGGTCTGAGGCTCCTGTTCTATCATATTATGGGAAACATTTGAATGTTGTATGAGTTTCCTATTGCTGCTATAACAAATGACCACAAACTTAATTGCTTAAATCAACATGTATCTATTATTTTACAGCCCTGTGGGTTAGAAGTCTGACATGGGTCTCACAGTGCTAAATTCAGGTGCTAGCAGGGCTGCAATGCTTTTAGAGCTCCAGATAAGAATCTGTGTCCTCTCTTTTTCCAGCTCCTAGAAACTGTCTGCATTCCTGGGCTCATGCCCCTTCCCCAGTCTTCAAGGACAACAGAGTAGCATCTGTCTGAACCTCCTCCATTATGACCTCACTTTCTGTGATCACAGCTGGGAAAGTTCTCTCCTTGTGGAGATTTATATGATTAGATTGGACTCACCTTGATAATGCAGAATAATTTCTCCATTTCAAGGTCTTTAACCTTAATCACATCTGCAAAGTCACAGGTTCCAGGAATTAGGTGCTGACATCTTTGGAGGCCATTATTTTCCCTACCACGTATAGTAAAACCTCTTATTGCTGTAGAGATACCATTAATTAACCAGTCTCCTATTAATGTGCATTTAGGATGCTCCCGACAGTTTAGCTTATAAACAATCCTTCAATAAAAATTAGTATAAATAAATATTTGCTTAACTTCATGGTTTCATTCAAGGAAATTACTAAAAGCAGAATTTCTAGATTGAAGTATTTCCCCATTTGTAAAGCTTTTCCATATTTAAGGTTCAGTAAACATTTCTTGAGTGCCTATTTTGTGCCAGTCACTGTTCTAAGTAGCAAGGATTCATTAGTGAACAAAGCCAGATAAAAATAGCCCTATAATCATGAGTGGGGGAAGGATCAAAAGAGAGAAGACAGCCCCATCTAATTACTTCATCCAGTTTTCTATTGTTTGTACATAATATATAGACTTGGGAATTTTACTAGGTTATATTCTATATGCAGGGATATGGGGTAAGGGTTACAGAAAGTATTCCAGCTAATTTTATGGCTTCCTGGTGCCATCACATCAGATTCTAAGTAAAAATGGTGTTACAATTACATTTCCCAGGACAGGTGGACTTAACTCTTGTCTCATCTGAGATCTCAGGAGACACTACAATTTAACTGACCTGGTCAGAACAGATTTTGTCTTTGTCGTTGTTGTTATCACTACCATATAGATACCAATCAACCAAGCTGGAATATAAGGAAAAAATGCATTCTGCTTATACTCAGAAACCCCAGGTTTAAGACCCAGTTTCACCAGATACTAGCAGTGTAAACTTTGAGATAGCCCTGGTCTTCACAGACCAATGTAATGAAAATAGAGGCACTCGATGTGTTAAAAATCATGCATATATTATCTCCATTAATTTTCCCAAAAACTCCATGAGTTAAATATTCTTAAGAATTACATTTTCCAGATTAAGAAACTGAGACACGGAGAGATTGAGTACCCCAGAGCCTACACTCCTAAACTTCTTCATCCTTGTTATGAGTTGAATTTTGTCCCCCCAAAATTCATGTTGAAGTTCTAACCTTCAGTACTTCAGAATGTGACTTTATTTGGAAATACGGCCATTGTAGATATGATTAATTAAAGTAAAGTCATACTGGGGTAGGGTGGGCCCATAATCCAATATACCAATGTTACTATAGAAAGGGAAAAGTTGGACACATACAAGGAGAACAACATGTGGAGATGAAGGCAGAGACTGGGGTTATGCTTCTAAAATCCAAGGAATGCCAAGGACTGTCGAGAACCACCAGAAGCTAGAAGCTAGGAAGAGACAAGGAAGGAATCTACTCTACATGTGTCAAAGAGAGCACAGCTCTGCTGACACTTTGATTTCAGAGTTTTAGCCTCCAGAATTATGAAAGAATGGATTTCTATTGTTTTCAGCCACCTACTTTTTGGTACTTTGTTACAGGAGCACACAGAAACTAATACCATCCTGGTATATGTTGTAGAGATACATTGGTTTACTTTTAGCTTTTGGACGATGTGAATCATGTAACTGACCCTGTGTCTTTCTTTTCTCTGTTTGACAAGAAGCTCAGAGCAGGGTAACAAATGTAGGGGTTTAAAGAGTGCATTTCTACCAACTAAGTGTCCCTATCTGGGCCCTAGAATTCCAGCTTTGTTTTACCCTTACTCCAATATCTTTATTTATAGAAAATCTTACTGTATTGGTTGAAGTTTTTTAATAAGTTACTCTCAAATTACTCCCTGCCTAGTTAATACGACATATAAAAAGCACAGACTGAAAAAAAGTTCTGCAAGGGAGAAGAAACTTACCAAAAATCATCAACTGTTTCCAGCAGGCACAGGGCTAGAACCTGACCGGGTAGTACTCCCAGTGCAGTGGGCCCCCCTGTACCACGGTACCTCAAGTTGTGGGGAGGGTCCTCAAAACCTCTCTCCATTTTTTTGCCCATCTTCCCTGGATCTCACAACTGTCTTAGCCTGAAAGCCCTACCTCATGCCAAGCCAATCGTGACTCTACTTCTCATGCCAACCTTGACCAAGGCAGCATGAGGTTCACAAATAGTAGAGATCACTCATTTTGTGGATGCTTGAAATTATCTTCCTTCATAACCCAGGAATGCTGCTTTTTCACAGGATTTGGTGTCCACGAGGAGTCACTGACTGGCAGAGCTGCTCAGGTGGTGGGGGACAATGGAGTATTGGGACACTATCTACAGGCTTTGACAGTATTTTTTTTCTACTAACTGGGCCATCCTGGACAAATCCTTTAGCCACCAGGGACTTACTTTTGTGAAATGGAAATAGCTACCTTACAGGAAGATTGTGCAGAAGAGGGAGTCAGAGTCTCCTGGCACAATTCTCGTGTGCAGTAAATGTTAGCCATTCCTAACGCCCTTGTTTCTGCTATCCAGATGATTGCCTAGACCTCTGCTGCCACAGGGACCCACCAGGAAGAGCTCTGATGTCCATGATGAATTCAAGTTCAGTTTTCTCACTCATCCACTGCTTTATTCCATGGCAGCATGAATGACAGAGCTGTGGGAACAGAAAACAAAAGCTACCTCTGGGTATGAGAGAGGAGACCAAGAGAGAAAGATGATTCTTCCGCTCTCAAATCAGCTCTGTCATCATCCTGGCTTATCTGCTTTGACAAAAGAGACTTGAGTTGTTCTGGATGCACAAGCCATCAGCCTGACCGGTGTAACATGTTCATCTCTCCTAACGTGCTCTGTCTTTGTTGTTGTTAGGACAGGATGTGTGAAAAGCTGAACAGCCCCAGTGACCAGGGCTCAGCAATTTATCTAACAAAAACTGACATTTCATCCGGAGGGTTTTATTTCTCTCTAAAACGCCTTTATACAAAGAGCTCGAATTGATGATGTGGTCTGTACAGAGATTGGTTTTTGGGCTTTGCTATCAGAGAGGTGATGCTGAGACCTGGAGCCAGCACTGGCCTGGGAGGGAAGAGTCAAGCAGCCACCATTCCCTGAGGACTTGTTTGGGCTGGACACAGCGTCGGGCATCCCATATCCTCCATCCTTACCACAGTCCTGAGTACTGTATGTGATGATCTCCATTGTACAAATGAAGACCGAGCCTCCAACATGAGTCATTCACTCCATGTCTCCCTGCACAAAGTGTGAAATGGGGTTTAATTCCTGGTGCACCATTTTCCTCTGCATGAAATCCTACTGGCCTGCAGATAAAGAGCACAGGTTCTCCTCCCATCTGTCCTATGTAAGAGCTGGGTGAGCCTGGCCAAGTCATATAGATCCTCTCTGAGCTTGAGTTTCTCAACTTTAAAATGGAAATATTTATCCTGACCACTGGCAACTTCTGGGGTCACTGAACAACTCAGTCAAGAAAAAGAGAGTAACAATGCCCATCACTGAACCCTTGCTAGGGATCCCCAAGACCACACCCATCTTTGGAGACTCATGACTTGTGGGACTCAGCAAAAATAGTTGTACTCACAGCTAAGGCTAAGGATATACATCCAGAGCCTAAGGAAAATAGACACAGGAAGTTCCTGTAGGAATGCATGTGAGGCTTCCATATGTTCTCTCGCTCCTATAAAGGATTGTGCAGAGCATATCTTCCCCCAACAATGAAAATGCAGAGACCTGTGTGCGACGTTTCTGCCCAGAGAAATCTCTTAGAGGGCCAGTGCCCAGTCTGGTCACACAGGCACCCTCTTCCTGGCACATACCAAACTGCAGATTCCCAGAAGGAAAACATCATAACCCGTTTTGTTTGTACTGTCTACTCACAGTGAGCCACACTTATCAGTGAAAATTTTGTATTAGTGTAGAGAATTGTAAAGTAGGCACGTTCCCAGAACCCAACCATGGGCCAACCTTGCAAGCAGGCCTTTCTAAGGAGAGCATCTCTGTCCTGCTATGTAAACTCTTTCCTGCATACAGAGACACCAGGAAGAGTGAAAGGGTGCTTCTGGGATGGCATTCCAGGACAACAGGAAGAAACCGGGAATGTCCCAGGCAAACCAGATTTCATCCAGAAATCCTGCATGGCCTGACAGTTCCCAGGCCTATCTTAGCTAGTTCAGTCTAATTTACATTCTCTAGAAACACAGTTTTCAAAACCAAGTTCTGATTCTACATGTGTGTTATCCAGAAGGGAATTTCCAGTTCTGGTATTTAGGTGGAAATAAGACACTGTTTTTAGGGAACAAAGTACTTCAAAATTAAGGTACTAATGAAAAATAGATTCACTTTGTTATGTGCTTTGCATTTGGCTGTGCATTTTTAATTCTGACAATGTGCTCAAATTATCGCATTTGAATTTTAATATTGCGAATGGTCTAGCAAAGAGGATATTAATTAGTATTTCTAGCTATCTGCAGCCCATTAAATCTGTTTCTCATTAAAGGGAATATAGTTTCAAGTTCAAATGACTTAAAATAATGAGCAGAATTTATTTTCAGTTCATTAACACAGTTGTCAGTATTCCTGAGCAGGTGGCAATATGGTAAGTTTTACCGAGCGCAGGCGAAGCTGCTGAGCCCAGGGAAGTCCCCTCCTTGGGTCTATCTGCCTTATCCATTCTTTCCACACTTTTCAGCAATGTGCTCTCTAATTCTCTGATCTTTTGACTTTGCTGTTTGCTGGTAAAAGGAATTTCATCAAAATATGTATGCTGGAATTTTATTTAAGCAGAAATAATGGCACTTACAAGTTCAAGTTTCTATGTGAGCATTTTTATTAGAAATGTGCATAATCTCAAGCTTGGACTCTCTGTGAAGGTAAGTTATCCCTGAGGGGCAGGCAGGCATAGGCTCAGGCTCTCCTCCTCCTGGAGCAGGTGCAGCTCTGCACCATTGCACCTGAGCCCACCTGGGGATTGGGGACCACCACCGGAGAGTCCGTCCAAATGCACACTCTGTTTCTTCAGCATTTCCGCCTTACCTGTCTCTGCCAGCCTAGTAATTTTTGTGAAGATTAAATAAATTATATTTATGTATGCATATATATATTTATATACCTAATATATGTGTGTGTATATGTGTGCATGTGTACATCCTGATTCAAAAATCTGAAATCTGAAATGCTTCAAAATTTGAAACTTTTTGAGCACCAACATCATGCTTAAAGGTAATGCTCATTGGAACATTTTAGATTTTGAATTTCTGGATCAGGGATGCTCATCCAGTTAAGTATCTGGAAATATTTCAAAGTCTGAAGAAATCGAAGCATTTCATTCCAGATTAGGGATATTCAACCTCTATACATAGAGGCTTGACTGGTGAGCCCCCCCAAAAGATATGTCCTCATTCTAACCCCCAGAACCTGACAATGTGGCCTTATTTGGAAAAAGGGTATTTGTAGATGTGATTAAGTTAGGGAACTAGAGATGAGATCATTCTGGATAGCCAGTTGAACCCCATATCCATCGAGTGGAATTATGACAGAAGGCAGAGGGAGATTTGGGACAGAAAGTAGAAGGTCATGTGAAAAGAGAATCAGAGATTGGAGTGATGCAGCCACAAGCCACAGAGCCCAGGAGCCACCAGAAGCCACCAGAATCCAGTGGAGGCATGGAGGTGTTAAGCAAATCTGGAAAGTCATACGAAGTGTCCCTCATACAATTTCAAAGTTTGCACCAAAGAGCTTCCCATTAAGATTATCTTCTCCTTGACCCCATCCTAGTATTGAAGGAGGATCAAAATGCCTGTCACTTTCTGAAGCAAGATTTGGGGAGTGTCTACACAGCTCACCAATGCTCCACACTGAATATGGCATGCAGAGGTGCTCAGAAAGCCCTGATCTGTGGCCCAACATGATCCAAAGAAGTGAACTCATGTGAGAAAAAGAAAGTCCTCACAATATTTATTGTTTTGGTTATTTTGAACGGATGTTCTTTGGGCTGCTCCATATACCATGATAGTATAATCATATGATGCCATAACCATATGATGCCATGACCATTTGATGCCATGACCATTTGATGTTGTGACCATATGATACTATGACCACATGATGCTACAACATATGATGCAATAACTATATGATATTATGACCATATGATGTCATGACTATATGATGTTATGACCATATGATGTCATGATCATTTGATGCTATGACCACAACGTGCACTTAATCTTTGCCACAAGTCAGACTCTGTGCTGAGCTCTTTTCATGTAGTAACTTATTTAATGCTCACACTATTTCTTCAAATTATCTGCTATCATTACCTTATCCTATGAGGGAGAAGTTGAAGCACACAGACATCACAGACCATGTATGCAGACATGCTGGGTGTAGACCAGACCCTAGACCACCCAGGTCTGTGCTGTCCAACACTGCTAGAGCCTATGAATAACAGATCCCTAACTCACTCCTAAACATTTCCCGATGATTTATTTGTTGTTATTTTTTCTTCTTTTAATCACACAAGATCTGCTAACTTGGAAACTGGTTTAAAAACAGCAGACATTTTTTGGCATTAACTGCTAAAATGACATCAAATGGAAGCAAATATGTTGATAATAATATTTCCTGTGGAGAACTCTAAAGGTTTTAAAAATATACTGAAATCTTCTGCAATGACCTTTTCCAAAACCCTGCAAGTAAATAAATAAATAAATAAATAATGAAGAGGGGCAAACAGGGATAGAACACTTTTATTATAACTGATTTGTATTGACTTTGGTGTTAGAGGTTACTGAGGGCTTCCTACCCAGTGGACTCAGTGAAGAGTCACAGTTGTGGATGTATCATGAGTTTTTATTCATTCCATTGCACCTTCCAATACAGACACCTGGAACTGCAGGTGTACAGGAGGAATGTCTTGCTCCCCTTGTGGGTCCCATTAAGAGGGACGTCTTTGTTCCCAAGCACAGTTATGGTCTCTCTCTGTCTATTTTACTCATTCTCTCTGAGGAGGTCGAGTGACTCACCAGGTTGATAAACTGAGGAAGAATAAACTGGGCGTGTCAGCTCAGTTCAGCCCCTCTTTGTCGTCTTGGTCCTAGCTGCCTTCTGAGAGCTCTCCTAGCTCCTCCCTGCTCCAGTCAGATGTGGCAATGGGTTGCATGCAGAAGCTAGCGGTGACAGGTTTCTGGTGTCTTCCATCCCATCTTTTTGGCCCATCATTGGTTGCAGTTACAGCTACATTAATTCAGACTCAGACTGATGTGGCAGAATCCCCCCTCCAGGGCACAAGACAAGTCTTTTCACTCTCTGCCTTTTGGACTTCTCTGAAGCAATGACCCTGCATGGCCAACAAACTTGTGCAGCAGAAATGCCAGAGAGTTACAACTCCAGAGGCAACCTTCAGTCCATGGGAAGAGAAGCCAATGGCTACATGCTCCAGCTTTCCATCCTTCAGATGACAATTCTGCCAGGCATTTTTTATTTATTTCAATGTGCCTAGAACAAGCAAGTCTCCCGTGCCATTGTCAGTGACCTTGATAAGACGTCTTTGTGCCAGCTTTTTCTTCTTCCCAGTCTCACTCACCACACACCCTCCTTTATGCTTCCTGGAATTATCTCCCAATAATCTATCTACACCCAAGTCCTTTTAGCAATCCCTGATTTGAGGGGAACCAAAATTAACACACTGTCTGATTCTGGATTCAGTGAGCTGAGCCATTCTGCTTTGACACCAAGCTAAGTCTTCCAGCCTCTATCAGCAATAAAACTTCTGCTTTGGTCTCCACATTTATTTGAGTTTACTTCTTATATTTCTCAGACCTGGGGTGGGGGGGGGAGGTTAGTGCTCCTTGCGGGGGATGCTCCAAGACATTGACATACAGAGATGTTTAATATATTCGTAGTATTTTATAGTTTGCAAAATGCCCTTTCATCTGTGATTTCAACAAAGTGGAGGAAACACACACACACACACAGAGCAATGGTCTCAGTGAGGCCACTTCATATCTGTTCAACCTCAGGCATGCAACAAACTCAAGTGTTAGATGAAATGTATTTAGGAAAGAATGTTGCCTTCAAAATGCTCACTTTGAACTGGAAGAAAGGGAATAGGAAAGTTTTGATTATTGGCAGAAAAAAATTATGTGGCCTTTAAACCCCCAGTATTAGAAACCAAGACAGCAAGAGGGCTCAGTAGAGCCTACTCACCACTCCCGGGCTGTGGGGCTGTTCTGGCTTCTGTCTTTACCACTTTTAGCTGCGTGATCTTGCATAGGTCACTTAACATCTTTAAGTCCTGCTGTCCACATCTGGAAAATGGGCATAAAGATGCTGAAATCTTTTTCCAAAGTGGAATGAAGATGAATGAAACCAGGTAGGTAAAGCAGTTAGTGAAATGCTTGGCACACATTTAGTCCCTAATTACTGCTAGACATTTGTACAGGGGCAGTTCAAAAAGTTTGTGGAAAAATAAAATTAAAAGATAACACAAATTTTTCTATGAACTTCTTGAAGACCCCTTATATGTGTCACACAGTTTCTGAGGGTTGTAAATTCAGGGATTACTTAGCTGGGTGGTTCTGGCTCAGAATCTGTAATGAGGTTTCACCAAGTTGTCTGCTGGGTCTGCAATCATTCAAAGGCTTCACTGGGGTTGGAAGGTCTGATTCTGAAAGAATTTCCTCTCATGGCTAGCAACTTGGTGTTGACAGTTGGCAGGAGGACTCAGGTCCTTGCCACAGGGACCTCTCCATAGACTGCTGGAGTATCCTCATGGCACTATCCTATAGGCAGCTGGCTTCCTATACATGTATATATGTATATGCATATGTGTTTCTATCTCTATTTCTATATCTACTCCAATGTAGTTTAAGATAAGTTTTAAATTCATTGGTTTAAACTATAAGAGCAGAGAGGAGTGAGATGTCACTAGGGACTCCCTGTGACCCTTAAAAATTAATAGATTAGATTTGAGTCAATAAAAAGGTGGCAACAACAGGTGCCAGGGCAGGAAAAAAGGAGAGAAACATATTTTCAAGACAGATGGAGGGACCAGTTGGTTGAAGGCATTGGGTGGAAGAACACTGGGGCCTGAAGAACAGGGAGGGGTGAAAAACAGATGGCAATGGAGAGGGAGCAATGAGGTCAGTGACAGATGACCAGACGCTTAAGCAGGGGTCTAATTTGATCAAAGCGGCCATGACTGGCTTGGGCACAGTGTAGAACAGGGCGGCTTGACGAGTCCTAGAGCAGAAGACTGATCAACATTTCGATATTCACCTATTATAAGCAAAATGCACGTTGTTGCAGGGTAATGGATGCTAATTTACTCAAAGACCCCTTGAGAGAATGTGTCATGCTCTGTCTTCCACACAAGCAGAAATTAAGATATGATGGACCTTTTGTAAAATAACTCTGTGAGCTGACAGCCCCAGCCGTCTTCCCGGGTTCTGGTGATTATTGCCAAGTTTAGATGCATATTGAGGGAAGCCTTATGGTGGCAGATACCTTGCCAGCTTTTCTTGAACCATATCATCGTACCATCTGAGAAGCTTGCATCTGCACTTCTGTGTGCAAGAGTCTTCATTGGTCCTTCACAGCCTACCTGATGTTACCTGAACATCATTGACTGTTAACTTGGCCCCACCTCGTAATTCCCAACTAGGAGATGGCCTGGTGAAGGGGTCAGAGCTGGTACTACTGAGAGTCAGACCAACATAGTCACTTAATACCTGTGGTTTTCATGAACTTGTTTCTTTATTTGTAAAGAAAAAAATGGTAGGGGGATTAAAAAATAATTACTGGAATGACCACATGTAGGATTAAATGTGATTCTACTTGAAAATTATCTAGCTTATGGTACATGGTAGCTTCCTTCCTTTTTGGTTGCCTTTTCATGTCACATAACAGAGAATGTAAATACTCAAATGAATCAGGCTTTATTCTTTTAGAATGGTGACATTTAAGAAATATGGGTACCCTGTTGGGCAGGTCTTGACTCAGAAAAATACTAATAGCCAAGGGAGTTTTCCAAAACCCATCACAGTTCAGACACCCCCCGTTTCTTCTACGTCACTTCTTTCTTATCCCACTCACTGGTGATCTTAGAATTTGTCCCTGAAGCTCCAATTATAACAACCTCAACATGTTGACCCATGCCCAACTCTGCTTTTAAAGTACACATTTTTCTGTCTCTGATGCTTAATCCATGCCTTACAAAGAGTCTAGCCTTATTTGGTTTTCCTGTTCCAGGTTGACCACTCAAAATCTAGCCTCCGGTGTGGACCAAAGAAACACCTAGTCCAAACATGCTATATTACCTGTGAACAAAACCCACAAGATACTCTTCTGTAACATATAGGGTGTTTTTCCAGCTTTACTGAGGTATAATTGGTATACAAAAAAATGCCCACAATTAATATATACAATTTGGCAAGTTTGGACATACGTAGAGACTTGTGTTACCATCACCACAATCAAGGCGATAAACATAGGCACCACCTTCAAAAGTTTCATCATGCCCCTATTTGTGTGTGTGATAAGAACACTTAACATAAAGCATTCATTATCGAAGGCACTAAGACACTGGTGTTATTTTATAACAGTAAAATTTTGTCTATCCTGACTAAAGAAATGAGAAGGTGTGGGGTTTAATGCTCATGCTACAATTAACAACTTATCAGTTCCAGATCCCAGGGCCAGAGAAAGCCAATGAGATTCCCATCTATATGGGAGTGTTTGGGAATGATAGGATTAGGGTTTCAAATCTAATTAGGAGAAGTTTTACTGGATGAAGACTGAAGGATGGAGGACCAGAATTCTGATGAAAAGGAGTCAATTTTGATCAAAGCAAATGTACAACCACAACTGAGAAAAATAGCTGAAAAATTAATATCTCAAAGGGTCACAAGTGGGAGGTGATAGAGTTTGGATATGCTGTCCCCACAAAACTCATGTGGAAATCTGATCCCCAGCGTGGCAGTGTTGGGAGCTGTTTGGGTCATGGAGGCAGATCCCTCATGAATGAATTAATGCTCTCCCTGACGGGTGGGGTAGTGAGTGAGTTCTCACTCTATTAATTCCCACGAGAGCTGATTGTTCAAAAGACCCTGGCACCTCCTCTCTCTCTCTCTCTTGCTCCCTCTCGCCATGTGATCTACTTGTACATGCTGACTGCCTGTCACTTTCCACCATGAGTAGAAGCAGCCTGAGGCTGTGCCAGATGCCGCTGTCCCAGAATCATAAACCAAATAAACCTCTGTTCTTTATGAATTACGCAGTCCCAGGTATTCTGTTATAGTATACCACAAAAATGGACCAATACAGGAGGAAAACAGCTGCATACCCAGGGCTGAAATTATGGATGGTTTAGAGATAAGGCTTTGAGACAGATTCTGCAGTGGCTCCTTCATATGGCACTCAGGGTTGACTGTAGGGGTTGGACATGGCCCTTTGTTCTTTTAAGCTGTGGTTTCCTCTTCTTGTGAAATGGAGATAATCATATCTACCTCATATGTAGTACTGAATATATATGGGAAAAACAAAAGACAACACAGCACAAATGTGCAAGAATTGTTTACAAGACAAATTACAGTTGAAGTTTAACCTTAAACAGATGGTACACTCTTCCTGGACTTCTGCAGGACAACTTTCTCGTCAAGCAAGCACACTTACAAATCGCTCCAGCTGTTCCAAAGTCCCCATCCAGGTTTGCAGTCAGGTAGAGATTATAGTTTGCTATGACTCCATTACATTTTTATTAGAACCTTCCACCTTCAGCAGGGGTTCTTCATTCTAAGAGCTTATTTGAGGGGCCAGGGACAAAAGATAATTTGTAGGTAAGGGTAGGACAGCCAGGGGGATTATTGTTTTGATCTGTTTTGTTTTTCCAACTTATTGAGATATATTGGCATACAAAAATTGCCCATAACTATTATATACAATTTAGTGAATTTGGACACATATAGAGACTCATGTTACCATCACCACAATCAAGGTAATAAATATATACATCACCTTCAAAAGTTTCATTATGTCCTATTTTTGTGTGTATGTGATAAGAATACTTAACATTAGACCTACACTTATAGCAAAATTTTAAGTTCACAGTACCTTATTGTTACTATAGACACTATATTGTATTTGAAACATCTAAAATAGTCAAACGTATAAAAGGGATTTATCGTTAATCCAGGTGACAGCTGAAAGGTGACCGGCTGCAAAGCATAGGCCTAGGACACCTGTTCCCACATGGAGGACTATTACCACTGGGGTCTCATTAGAGAGCCACACTTTGTTTTACCCTTGTCTGCTACAGTATGTTAATAAACTCATCTTTAATGGGGACTTGCAATGGGCTAAATATTGTTGAAAGAAATCTCAACTTTCAATTTTTTCAACAGCCCCTTTGTGGTGGACATGTCATTATCCCCAATTTTCATTAGAAGATATTTAAGCACAGGAAAACACCCAGGATTATGTAACTGGGAATGACACACCAGAAGTTAAACCTAGGCAATTCACTGTAGACCAGCACTTGTGCCCTGGACCCTATCTGCCTCCATGTGTCTACACACTGGAGAACTATCATGGCTCTCAGAATTTGAAAGTAATAGATTTTCCAGAAAGTGTTATAAAATGCCAATGTCTAGACCTCATTCTGTGTATGAAAAGCACATCTCACAAATCTAAGTGTTTTGTCACCTCCTTTACAGATGGTGTCAATCTATCTGTCACTTGCCCCCACCCCAACCCCTCATGCCTTTACTTCACATAACTAGAACATGTTAGCTGCTCATTTGGGTTTTTTATTTTTGTATAAATGAATGGTTTTATAACAGAATACATGAATATATGAATTGCTACAATTTTATAGATTCCAGATACTTATTTTTTTCTTCAGTTTTAATCATACTTTTAAATAGTGTGTTGGCTGAAGACTATTGCCAAAATTGTTAGGAAAAAGGGTATCCAGATTTTAAACCCTGGTACCCCTAAATCTAAAGGTGCTGCATCACATCATGTAATCATTAATTAAAAGGAGCTGTTATTTTCAACTTTTAAAATATATTTTAAAAAGTGAGCTAGTATGTTAACATCTTAGGGCCATTTTGCCTAACTGGTCATTTTAATATACTGATAGCTAACATATTTTTAAGTTGTGTAGCCATCAGATTCAAGGATCTAGAATGTAGCTCGGCCAGAAAAGTATGAATAACAAGGCATTTTTCAAATAGGCAATGGACTTTGACCATGAGTGTGTCCCTCAGTTCTTTATTTAGTTGTCCTTGCATTTGATACATCTGCATTATCTGAGTGTAAGGAATGATTTTCTAATAGCAAAGTGCATCTCCACTACCTTCATTAATAATCCAATCCAGCATGCTGGGTCTAAGTGAAGTTTTCAAGCAATGCTTGCTCTGTAGCAAAATTAAATCAGGGAATTCTAGTGTTAATCTTAAGGAAAACATAATGGTCCCACAAGATTTATATTTACTTAGTTTCATCCTGTCTTAAGAAAAATGCAAACATCTCCCAAGTCCACCGAATAGGTTATAGATTTCAAACCAGAATAAAATTTGCTCCTTCCTAGATTCCTAACTCTGAACTATTATGATTTTACTTTTATTGTTTAGAACGTACTTAGTGCCCAGAAGCTCATAAATATTATCATTTATCCTGACACATCCCCATCTTGTAAATTCTAAATCGTTTCTATAACTATTAAACAATTGTATCAGTCATGAGCCAACCAGAGAAGCAGAACTATAGGAAAGATCACAAGCAGGCTAGAATCCCTTGTGCACAAAGTATTTAGAGTTCCCAAGCTGGGTTCACCCAATTAGGTCAGACCTACCAAGGGTAATCTTCCTTTTGGTTAACTTATTTAACTATTTTAAGCACATCTGCGATATTACTTTACATGTGCACCTACGTTAGTGTTTGTTTGAACAGTTAGGAATTGTAGCTGAGTTTACACATTAAAAAGTCATCAGAGTAATGGAGTTGGACTATATGCTGCTAAAACAAGTACAAATCCTATCACATTGTATCACCTCTTACAAAGTAGTCCACAGCCTTTCTTGTCTCAGTAAAAAACACTTAAGAATAAAATACTCTCTCTTCACAAGCAGTGATTCACCATAAAGAAGATTTTCGAGGTGGGAGTAGGGGTACCGAGTGATCCATCAAAATTTATACAACAGTTGGAATAGGTTGAGAAAACCCATTACAGTTGAAGATAATATCATTCCTCTAAATTCTTTGGCAAAAGAGAAAAACAGAAACTCTGGAAATGAAGTGTGATGAGGTCTGAGAGGACACTGTGCCATGTCACTAGTAGGGAGTGAGCTGGAGAGGAAATAACTGTAATAAGGTTCTTCGTTCCCATGATGTTTAATTTCTGTTTCTACTAAGGCAAGTAATCACATTCTGCCTCATATTTGGTATGAGTCTTTAATCTATTATCACCATGATTATTAAATCCCTCGAGGGCCTGCTTATCCTATGTTTTCTCCACATATGGAATTGTTCTGAATTCAAAGCACCTTGGGATCTGTTTTCGTATAGGGATTCCAAAACATTTTATTTTATCCAAAATAGACATGTCAAAGGTTAGTAAAGGACTCATGCCAGCCTAAAGTCAAGGAAGAAGGAAAAACAAAAACAAAAGCAAAACCCTCAAAAACTTCTTACAGTAAAATAATAATAATAATAATAATACCAGGTGCCAGATAGATAACACTGTCCATCTGTTTGTAGTCCTTCTCACACCAGTCTTTGAGAATGGATTATATCCACCCAGAACTGCTTGCAAGGATAGTATCCAATATGTAGGTGCTACTACAGAGAAGAAATGAAATACAGAAGGAAGATATATTAATGTATCGCACTGCCCATGGCTAGGATGGGTCAGATCACAGGAGGTGGCATAATATGCAACAATTCAGGACCGATCATTTGAAATAAAGAGCCTGAGTTTGAATCTTTATTCTAAAACCAAAGTTACTTAGTGCCAGGGAAGTCGCGTCATGTGTATATGCCTTAGTATTCTCTTTAAAAGATGGGCTAATAGTCCTTACTTACAGGATTTTATAATAGGTGTCAATTATTTAAAATATATTGCTACAGTTTGAATGTTTTTGTCCCCTTCAAATTCGTGTGTTGAAAGCTTAATCCCCTATGCAACAGTATGGGGAGGTGGGGCCTAATGGGTGATGTTAGGTCGTGAGGCTCAGCCCTCAAGCATAGATCGATCGATGCCATTATAAAAGGGCTTGCAGGAGCTAGATCACTCTCTTCCATTCTTCTGCCATGTAAAGAGCAGTGTCCCTCCTATCTGGAGGATGCAGAGTTTAAGGTGCCATCTTGGAAGTGGAGACCAGGCTCTTACGAGACACTAAACCTGCCAGAGCCTTGATCTTGGACTTCCCAGGCTCTGGAATTGTGAGAAATACATTTCTGTTCTGTCTAAATTACCTAGTGCTGTAGATTGGATGCCCCTAACCTGGTTGAGGCTGAATCCCCACTGTTAACTGTTGAGGATGGGAAATCCTATTATAGCTATTGACATATGGGGCCTTGAAGAGGTGATTAGGTTGTAAGACTATGACATAGTGAATGGATTAATAATGGTGGTCAGGAGCATGATTCTTAGGGCTTTAAAAGGGGAGCATAAAGAGACTCTTCCTCTCTCTGCTACACCATTTTCTGCCATGTGAGAGCCCCGCATTGCTGTAAAGCCACCACCAAAGAAAATCCTCACCAGATGTGTTCCCTGGACTTTGGATTTCCTAACCTCTAAAACTGTAAGCAATAAATTGTATTTTCCTTATAAGTTACCCAATTCCAAGCATTTTGTTACAAGTAACAGAAACAGACTGATACATCCAGTCTCAGCTATTCCGTTACAGATGCACAAAACGGACTAAGATGCATGTCAAGTGCTAATCACGGTGGCAATGCATTATATGAGCTCTATCAATGAGCTATTATTGGGGATCAATTGAGGTAAAAAAGGAAATTAGGAACCAGTTCAGGAAACACTGAGCAGAAACCGTGGGGTCTCTTCTACTAGCAGCCTGAAACGGGGGCAGGCATATAAAAGTATACACCTGGAAGCCATATCTACTTTAGGACCTGGTTCCCTGAAGCATATGGAAATGCCATCCAGGAGACAGGCCGAGGGCTGCCATGACAGGGAAGCCTGCTTACGGGTGTCATACTAACCTGCCCCTGAAGTTGAGGTTCATTACATAATCGGATCTTTCTGAAGTCTCCTTTCTTTCAGCAAGAGAGTACAACACTGTGCCCCTTCCCCTGTTCAGTGTCATCTTGGGAGGCATGTGTGGGTCAGGAGTTCGCTAGATGTTGCCATAAATAGCACCCCGTGTGTTGATGCACGAGTCCCTTCCTGCAAGTGGGACACACAATGAATAAGCTAAGGAAGTGGGTGGAGGTGAGAGATCCCCCGTGAGCGGGTGTTGGTCTTTGGCCATCGCCAAGAAGTCCGGGGGTGAGAAGCATTCCCAGAAAACTCAAAGGTTGCTGCCAGGGGTGCATGCCTCCCTGTGGGGTCAGCATGTCATCCGAAGTGGACAGAAAAGACAAGACCAAAATCATAAAAACACAACAGCAAAAGGAAGCTCTGAGCCAGCTTCCTCATGTGCTTCCAGCTTTCGTTTTGTGGCTTCCAGAGACCTTTGCTTTTGCTTCTTTGAAAATCATTTTCTGTTCCTAAGCTAAACTCCGCTGTGTCTTTCAAAGAAAAATAACAACACCGCATTCTGTGTTTATGTGAGACTGTAGCAGATAGCAGGTCTGACCCATACCTTCGTGAGCCAGTGAACAAAACAGATGTTATAAACATAGAAGTGATCAGGCTGGCTAACACAATGGCATACAAAACATGAGTAAGAGAGACATATAAATAGATATAATGATGTAGAGAAATCGTAAAACTTGAGGATTAAAAGGGATTCTTTTAGACCTTTAAACATTCTTGTACGTAAACTCCTCTGTAATGTGCCTGTCAAATAATTTTCCAGCTTCGGATTACAAATTATATCTAGGGAAAGAGAGCTTGTTACTTCCCAAGATGGCTCTAACAATCGGAAGCTTTTTTTTTTTTTTTTTTTTTTTTTTTTTTGAGTGAAGAGGTAAAAATCATAATTCCTGGGGTTTCTAATCTTTGGTTCATTTTTTACCCTACATTTAGTTCCACATGGAACAAATCCAGAACTTCACACTGCTGAGTATGAGCAAGACACTTTATTTCACCTTCCTGTATCTCAGATTTTTCTCCTGTAAAAAGAGGCTAATAATGATATCAACTTCATAGTATTGTTGTAAAGATTAAATTAGATCACCCATAAAAGGATTTAGCAACCGATTTGACACATGGTAAGCACTCCTTAAATGTTACGGTTTTCTTTAAGTATCATGCTTCATATAGAAGTCGTTCAGACATTTGATTGCACTGATTATATGGATTGCCATTGGGAAATGCAATTTTAGATGTAAATAAGTTCTATTAACTTTATACCACTCGCTAAGCCTTTAGGAAGAAACTACTCCTGGTCGGAGAAGCGTAGCATGATTAGAACAACGATACATAAAGCACCATCCCAGTCTTCTGTGAAAATTGGGGAGCACACCCACTATCTAGAATACAGTGTGTATGATGAAAAATGTTTCTGGACAGACAAGAGAGCAGTGAATTCTGACTCTGGGAGCCAGAAATGTCTTTGTAAAAGAGGAGGTGGTGGCGTTTGAGCAGAGTCTTCAATAAACAACCCTAAGAGCTCAAGTACCAGTGGTCTTTTCCCGTTCTTTCTAACTGGCTGCATGGTACCTGGTCTCACTAAGCAGAAGATACTGAACCTAGAGAGCTTCACATCTTCTTGAAGGGCTTGTAGTTCACACTACGAACATCAGGTACTGCGTATGTCCTGGAGAGAGTTGGAACCTCAGGAGGTGGTCTGGAGTCTGCAACTAAGAATGCACCCCTGTGATCTTCCATTCACTCTGTAAATTGGCAGTGTAGATGAAATACCCTCTAGGCACTCCTAATTCCCAAGGAACAGAGCCTGCCTGGCTCACATTGGGGGTACAGAGCAGACCACAAAAGACACTGTGGATGTCAGGATAGAGGGTGAGGCAAAGGCAGAAAGTGGAGAAGGAAGTGGGTAGAGACTAGAATTTTTACTTCACAAATGTTTAAGAGAATTTGCAATAGTTTCTTCAAATCAATTTAAACCTCACCAGGAGCTCTCTTGGGCTTGGAAGAGGAGGCAAATTTCCACCTGTCCTCACTGAGAATCCTTGAAGCTCCCAGGTCAAAGAGAGGACCCATGCTTTAGTTTTTGTGCAAAGGCTGAAACCAGAAAAGGAGGTTAACTTCATACAAGTCTGCTTCTAGTTTTGCAACACCAACTGTCTCTAAAGAAAGGGTGGCCTAAGGGCTTAAATCAAAATGAGAAAAAAGCACAGTAAGAACAAAGAATAAAATACAAGTTACTATCCCAGTAAAATACCCCACCTCAATTTTCAATGAATTAGTTAAGTTAGAAAGCTGCTGGAATGCTGGTAATTTATTAGTTGTGGATCTTAATGGGTTCCTGCAAAAGTTTGGGGACTGTGAGGTCCTTACACATCTATAGTCTATTTCTTCCTTTCCCTCTTCTGATTCCATCTTTCCTTTGACTTTGTGTTTGGAAATGCCCAATTTTCCCAACATGTTACTTTTTTTTTTTTTTTTTTTTTTTTGGTACTTGAGCTCTTCTGATGAGCACCATGCACATATAGTAACTAATGTTCCTAATGTAACTGCAGATCATTCAAGGAGATGTGAAGTTCCGTTCAGTTAGATATAGGAGCATTGGAGTAAGGACCCAAGGACACCGCACTTCTTCAGCTCCATTTATTCACAAACTGCAGGACTCCTTTTCTTCTCCCAGGACAACTTTTATTCCTGCTTCAACCCAGAGAGTTTTTTAATGCTTCTGTCTGGTTGCTGAAGCCTTGCAGGTGACAATTGCAACTCACTGATTCCAAATCATGGGTTCTTTTCTGTCCTTTATGACACAATGTACTACATTATCATAAGCTTAAAGGCTCACGATTGTCTCAGAGAGGGGCATTCCAGTAAGACTGACGATGTGCCGTTGAATGAAAGCCCTTCTCTCCAAGGGCAGATGGAGTTCAGAGAAACAGAATATCTCGATTTGAGGGACTAATCATAGGTGTTGAACACTAGGAAAAATTTTGAAGAAGTAAATAATTTAGTGATGCTGTCATGAATTCTACCAAATAAAACTCTCTTTGCTAAAAACCAAAATTATGCAATGCAAGTACACTCCCGGCACAACTCCAATCAGGATAATTACTGTGCTAGCTCTACAGAGGAACATGAAACTATATGGCAGCAATAAATTGTTCAGCTATCTCTGAGAATTCAGTTGAGTTCATCAGAAGGAAAAGAGAATCCAGAGTGCTCTGGATATATTGGAAAATGAAATATAGTCATATTTTACTGTGTCCTGAAAGAAATCTTAACCACTAGATAGAATATTGTTATTCTGGAGGTATTTAAATTGTTAAATTGATCACAGAGACCCCAAATGAGAGGTTATAGGAGACATTCTTGAAGTTTAATTATTTTAGAAAATAATCAGAGTATTAATTTTACATTATTTACAAATAGTCTGAATCTTTTTCATTGGAAAAGGCTAAGATGAATTGTATGACCTTGAGCACATTCCCTCCCTTTCTTTGGCCTCATTTTTCTTTCTTATTTTTTTAATCAATATACAGCGTAGTTGACTTTCATGTCCCTTTACTCTTATTAGCCAACTAAGGGATCTGAACTAGAGGAGACTTGAGGTCCCTTCTAGATCCAACATCCACAAAATAAAGCAGACATTAATGATTTTTTTTTTTTAAGAACGGAACACTGTGCAGGAAATAAATCATGTGGCCTTCATCAAGCCATCTCATCTCATCCAAACGTGGGGAGGTGGGGTGTCCTACTCAGAAGAATTTATAAAATTTTCATAAGAGAAATATCTGCAACTATCCTTTCTCAATTCTTCTGACACTGAAAAATTAGAAGTAATTTTGGAAAATTACCTCTAAAATTTCAGAATTGCCTCAACATTTGATTAGACCCACAATTGCCCAGAAAAAGAGTGTCTCATCTAGGGGTCTTGGACCATAAGGGGCACGGTGGACATACTTCAGGACACACAGGGGTTCCCTGGAATCGTATGCAGATTTTATGCCCACCTGTATGTCTACATGGGTATGTGGATAGAATCATAAATCATTTTCCTCACTCGAGGGAAAAAGTTCTATAGATTTCATTAGATTTTTAAAGGGACCCAAAGCTTTCAAAATGTTTAGGAAAAACTACCGTACCTGTGGAAGGTATAAAACATTGAATTCATGAGATGTACATTCTAAGACTCTCTTTCTCACTGAAATGAACATTATCTCCGCTGAGAGATGTGGACAGCATCACTTTGAAGTTCCAAATTCTTCTTATACTTTTGATACCATTTTGAAATCAAATGGCACAAAAAAATTGATTTATTTCTTTCCTTTTCTTTTATAGATAAAGAAACTGGAGCTTTCCTAATTAGCTAATGGATTAATTAACTGTGGGCTGGTAATTGCTCATCCCACCAGATCGTGAGCTACTTAACAACAAAAAGTGAAACTGTTGGTCACAGTATCTAATACTTATGTAACATGAAAGCACATTCAATAATTTCTGACTAATAGAATAAACTATAAAACAATAGAATTAAGTCTGTATTAAATAAGCCAAAATCATCATTCGTGATGGACTGGAATTTCTGCCTGCAAATATCAACTGAAAAAAAAAAACTGTAATTGCTGGATTCTGAACAAGGAATCTGACCCTGAGCAGCTCAGGAGCTCACATCAGATTCCAGGGTTAGTAAAAAGTAAAGGCTGTATTTAAAACCTAGACTTTAACACTGTAAAAACCTAACTTTTCAGCTCTGCCAACCATCTCTCATTTGGCATCAATTTAAACAATACTTTAAAAATTATTTAATTCTAAATTGTTAGTTTCGTAATATGAATTGAGTTCATCTTTTGTTTACTTTCTAAAATAACTTATATGCTAGTTCCCTCTTTTAAGTATTAAATAACTCATAAAAGAATATAATAATAATAGTATAATAATGGTCACCAGAGGTCAGGAGAGGAGAAGGGGCAGGTAGGAGGAAAAGTGGTGGACTAATGGTTACAAAAAGATGCTGTCTACCCTAAGTGAATCATTGTGCAGTATGTGATGTATTGAAACAACATGCTGTACCCCACAAGGATGAACAAGTAAGTGTTAAAATAATAGAAGTAATTTGTGATAACTTATTTCAATTGTTTCCTTTGTTATTGTCCTATACATGTTTCCATTTTCTTCACTCATTTTCAGTTATATGTACATTGCAAAAAACTCATTTATTAATATATATTGAATGTCTCCCCTCCCCCCCACACACACACTGGATTTACGTTTGTTTCCATTTTGCTTTATTGTGTGCTGTCATGATACTGGGGGTACAGTGATGAGGACTACAGAGACTCTGCCTTCAGAAACCTAGTAATGTGAAAGATGGGCAAATAAATGGGCAATTATAAAGCAACATGTCTGGCTGGTAACACCAAAGTCAAGGTTTTGATCCCTGTATAAGCTGCCAAAATAATAACCATAATGACTATGCAATGTGCTAAATTCAGCAGTATAATTAAAGATACCTTAGTACATATTATTTTCTTATAATATTAAATCACATGTTTATTACTCTTTTAATCTCTAATTTGTGTATCATATCTTTCTTTTATTTTATTGATTAAATTTGCCAAATGTTTTTCTTTTTATCTGAAGATTCAACTCTTATTTTTTAATTCTATGAATTTTCAACTCTTTATTAATCTGTTGTACCTTTTTTCTATTTTTTCCCCTCTCTACCACTTCATGTTTTAGTTGTTATTACTATTGTATTGCTTTTTAATATGTTTTCCTTTAATTATTTTCATCCAGTGCTTTGTTTTTATAAATCACAGGCTGGTGCTGATTTAAGACAGACTGTAAAATAAATAGTAATTCATCATTAGGCCCCTGGGTAATTGATATTGGAGAAGACATAAAGCAGGAGACAGCATGCTTCTGCAGGTTAATAATCATCTGGTTCTCCTCTCATATCCCTCTAGATAGTAATACTCTTACGATAGGCAGTTGTGCCCCAGAGAACTTCCCTGGTTGGGCTCTGGAAAGCACAGATTTTGGCATCACCAGTTAAGCTGGCTTTTAATTCATACTCTGCTATGCAACAGAGGAATGACTTTGCTTAAGTTGACCGACCCCTTCAGCTTTACATTTTGCATTGGCGAAAAACAAGGTTCATAACACCAAAGTCAGAGAGAAGGATGTTGTGACTAGGTAAGAGGTAAAAATTTGCTCCTCACGCTCAGGCATATGGATGAACTTTCTTTACTTCAAATTTAATATGACTCCACCCAAGCACGGTGGGAAATTTAATCTTGGCTTCTGCTGAACCTCACCATCTGTTGGGTGTGTTTCAGATGTCTTTAGTTTTCATTGGCATGTACAAAAAGGAGCCAGGTCTCTGATAAAGGAGCCAGGCCACACGTTGCTATGATATCCTCATTGTCACCACCACTATGGCTTCTAGAAGTCTGATGGCTTTGCAGGCAGTGGAGGTTCTGCCAGTGTTTAGCTGATGGAAGTGCTCTGTGCAGCTGCTGCAGAACAGAGCTGACCACAATGGAGGGACCTAGTGGCCTCCATCCCCAGGCACCGTCCTCCTTGCCAGGCTCACGCAGTCACTTCTCTTGCTTCCTCTTTCATCTTTCTATTACCCACGTTCCCTCCTTGTCCTCATAGCCTCACTCTCCTTTACCCCTCTCTTCCACAGACATGGTTTCCAATGAGCCTAGACCTTTACAAAGGACAAAAGGTAACGTAAATTTCTATGAATTTGTTTTTATATCAGAAAGAAATTCTTTGTGGCAAGGAATTTCTCATGGCCTTTTCAAAATTTGAATCAGGGTTGGGAAAAATGTAGAAAGAGCAAACAACAATGGAAATATTTCAGTGATTTCCCTTGGCACACATACAAAGAATTGGACACTCAAAAATATATGGGCAGCCCTTTCTTTTCAACAAAACATTCAGTGATTCTTTAATGGGTGTAGAGTGTCCATTTGGTATGATGAAAATGTTATGGACATGGATAGTGATGATGGCTACACAGCAATGGGAATGTACTTAATGCCACTGACTCGAACACTTAAAAATGGTTAAAATGGAAAATTTTATGATTTGCATATTTTACCATAATAAAAAAATAGTAAAATGGTTCCCTAATCACACGCAATAAGAAAATAATTCTTCAGATAACAAGTCAAGACCCTCTAAAACCTATCTCAACCCACCTTTCCAAAGCATGTCTCCTCTATGCCACTTCCATTGTCTAATTTTTGCAGTGATGATGTTACGTAAGACATAACCTCAGTGTTTCAGTGACTTACAACAACTGATATTCACTTGCCATATCAAGTGCTGGGGTTCTGCTCTAAGCTGTTATTTCAGGATGGTCTGACCTGTTTTCTCATTCCAGGACTCAAAAGGAGGGAGAAGGTGACATTCGTATGGTAGAGAGCAGGCATGCAACAGTGCTGCTGGGACTGTGGGAAACCTACAGTGACTCTGAGCTTCTGCTGGGAAAGGCCACCTCAACACTTCCTGCAATTCCACTGGCCACAGCATGTCACATGACCAAGCCCAGTAACCACTGGGCAGTGAAACATACTCCTTGGATGGAGGTAGGAAAGGGAAGTTACTATTAGCCGAACAACAGTAAACTATACTGCAGTCCGTGCTTTTGGTCACAAATACCTTTTCTAAAAAAAATTTTATGGAATCAAAATTGATTACACATATTTTTGGGATTCAACAATGAGATATGTTGACCAATCAATATTACTAGCACATATATTGTTACAAACTGTTCTTATTCTTTACACCCCTTGTCCAATCTCTCCCTATCCCCCTCTCCTTCCCCCCTCCCATCTCTAATTACCCTAGATTTCTTCTCTCCTTCTGAAAGAATAATGGTTACTCTATTGATCTTTTGCCTAGATAATCTGTCCAATACTGAGAGGTGTGATCAGGTCCCCCAATATTATGATAGAAGAGATGCTTCTTTTGTCATTCTGGAATGGGCTTTGTGCAGAGAGACGTCCTCTTCTTTTCTTTGGTCTCTGCTGGTGATTCTCCTTGTGTCAATGCAGTCCAGTGGCTGGTGGACCATCTGTGTGGTGGTTGTGGTGTCTAGCCACTTTCACAGCAGCCATGGTTATTGTGGTGGCTGTGGTGGGCCACACACATGGAGGTGATGTTTTTGGCATGCCCCTTGGCACGGGTGGTGTGACTGATTGTGGGGAGTGTCTGGTCGACAGATCCATGCCTCAGGTCCCTGGGCAGGCCCCAAGGTGCTGGCCTAGTGTGCCTGGTTGTGGGAGAGGTGTCTGGTCCCCTTCTCCATGTCTTGGGTCCCCAGGCGGGCCCCAAGGCACTGGCGCAGTGTGCCTGGTTGTGGGTGAGGTGGTCACAAATACTTACTTTCCTTCCTTGCACAGACAAAATACACACAAAAAAAAAGTCATCTAAAAATTTTACCAGGCTCAAGGTTCATCTCATGGTGGTTTCCACATGAGATGTGAAGATGAATCCTCTTATCCAGACACCTATAAACTAAAAAGACAGGTGATATCCCTCTACACACCCAAAATGCATTGGATGTAATAGGAACAGGACGACCACAATTTGTAAAGGAGAAGATAAGGAAGGACAGAGCAGTCACCAGGCAACAGCAATTTTGAAACTCTCCTGGGCAAATACTGTGACAGTCCACTGTCTTGAGGTAGGGAAGGCTCCATGATTAGTCCCTGGTTCTTCTGCCTGGAAAAAGAACTCATTGAATTGTTCTTCTGGCTTTTGAATCCAAACTTTGAAAAGTCTTTTTCTTGCCATCAGGCTCTTTTTCAAAATTTTGGACCCCATGAATATGTATAAATAAAAATAATTTAAATTTTTATAAATTTTAATTCACAAATAAAAATACATATGTGCGTATATATAGTGCACATGTTGTTCTGAAATATCAATACCTCTGTAATTGTTAAAATAAGCTAATGAACATATGCATTGCCTCACACACTTTTTTTTTTGTGATGAGAACACTTAACATCTACTCTCTTAGCAATTTTTAAGAATACATTACATTGTTATTAACTATATTCACCTATAGTCTGTGTTGTACAACAAATATCTTAAACTTATTTCTCCTAAGTGAAATTTTGTATCCTTTGGCCAAATTCTTCCCACCCCACCCCCAAAAACCCTGGTAACCACTATTCTATCCTGTACTTCTAAGTACTTTAAACTTTTTAAAATTTCACACATAAGTGAGATCATGAGGTATTTGTCTTTTTGTGTCTGGCTTATTTCATTTAACATAACATCTGCCAGTTTCACTTATGTTGTTGCAAATGACAAGATCTCTTTTGTTTTAAAGGCTGAGTAGTGTTTCATTGTGTATATATACCATGTTTTCTTTATTCATCATCTGCTGATTGGCACTCGGTTGATTCCATATCTTGGCTATTGTGATAATGCTGCAATAAACATAGCAGTGCAGATATCTCTTTGAGATACTGATTTCATTTCCTTTGGACCTATACCCAGTAGTGGGATTGCTGGATCATATGGTAGTCCTACTTATAATTTTTTGAGGAACTTCCATACTGTTTTCCATAATGGCCGTATTAATTTATAATCCCACCAACAGTGAGCAAAGGTTCCGTTTTCTCCATATCCTCTCCAACACTTGTCATCTTTTGTCTTTTTGATAATAGCCATTTCCGCAGGTGTGAGCTTTTGAGCACAGCTGAAGAGAGAGTTGGAGGCTATTTCCTTCCTGGCATATGCACAGCTTTTTCCAAGTGCTTTCTGACCATAGACCATTGGAGGCCTGCATAGCAAACCTCGAAGATGCCATCTGGTAATGATCTCATCTGGTACCTTATGTCCTTGTGTTGTCCCCTTCCACTTTGTATCAGGGTTAGTTTGTGTGATCAATAGCATATACACTCTCCAGCTACACAGTGTAACTCTATTCAGCCACTGAAAATCATGCTTTAAAACTATATGAAGATATAAGACTATGTTTATGATGTATTTGGGGGTAATAAAAAGGCAGGTTACAGAATAAAATACACTTTGATTATGACTATGACTCTGATGCTGGAATCAAGGCTGATTTTTATTTTCTTCTGCATGCTTTCATTTTCCACATTTTATATGATTAAAGTTACTTAATTTCCGTCACAAAATAATATTACGTCTTACTTTAAAGAATGTTAAAGATGAAAAGGGATCCAAAAGTCAGGCACTGTTTGAAATGTCTTGGTGCATATAATGGCTTGTCTGTAATTCCCTTTTTAACTGTCAAATGTGTATAGCACTAAAATCACTATTTTATAATTTTTAATTTTACCTATTATTGTATGAGAAATGCTGTTCATTAACTTTAACACTGATATTTAGGGAAAAAGTAATTGGAGTGTTTCTTTCACATGATTCAAATTTTGGCCACTAATGCAAAAGCAGCATCCTGAATACTGATCTGCCCACCTCACAGAGGAGGAAAGAATGAGCTGGAGAGAGCTCCTTCCACCTTGTCAAATATGAGGTAGTAAATTTCCAGGTGGCCACGTTGGCTTTGAAACCCTCCGCTTCAGCAGGCCAAGCTCAGTACACAACACCACAGCCTAGGAACTTCTTTGCAAGGCAAGAGAAGCATCTGTCTCAACACAGCTGAGCCCTTCGTAGGTTGCATCTTCAAATTCCAGCTTGAGCAGTAGGGGGCCTCGCCCTGTTCCATTTGCAAGGCTTTGGTTGGCTACATTCAAGGCAATTTTAGTTCTTTGCTGGTTTGCAGCTTCTGAAAATCTTGGTGTACAGCTGGCCCCGATCAGCCCTGGGAGGAAGTCATATGAATGGATCCCCATGTATGCCAGCGCTGGCAGCAAGGCATGACCAATACACCCCATTGAAGAGAACCCCTCAGAAGCCAGGGAGAATTTGATCTTCAGAGTTGGGGGCTGAGAGGTCCTGAGATTTAGCATCAACTTATGGAGCTTGAGTTTTCTGAACCAATTGAGATATAAACAAGCCTTTAGGCAGATGGGAGAACAAGATGTTGTCTATATTACAAGCAAAGATTTTCTTGGAAAATGTGGCTTACATCTGAACCCCAGAATCAACTAGATTCATCCAGCAGTCACAGTGTCACAGATCATTCTAGATCAGAGCAGCTTCCCCCAGCAGAAGCTGCTGACCTGGGAGAGCACTAAAGAATACATGCTCCCTGCAGGACCACAGCCCAAGAGGGAAGGGAGGAAGAGGCAGGAAGGGATGGAGAATTACAGGCCACCCAGGGAAGGACCAGGACTTCACTGCAAGATTTACTCTATGGAAGAGAACAGAGCACTGACCAGGCAGCTGGTGAGGGGAGAACCAAGGGCTGGACATGTCCTGTTTCTTCCTCTAAAATCTCAGTTTATGAACTCAGAATTGGAATTATGTCATCTCTGCTCACCAGGAGAGGAGAGAGTGAGAGAGCAGAGAGGGGCCTAAGCATTCGACTCCTGGTGCTTCTTGCCTAAGGAATTGAACTTCTAGAGTGGAGAAGAAGTATGCTTGTGCCCCAATATCAAGGATGGCCAAAGTATTTTCTTAATGAAAACACAGAGAACTATGAGTCAGGAAGACATGATTCCAGACCTCAGTTTCCTCATCTGCTCTTTGTTCCAACATTTACAGTGTATACTTCTTAGGCCAGGTGCTGTATTAGACAGAACTTGGGTAAAAAGATGGATATAGTCCAGTCCTTCACAATGAAGCACTGGAGAGGAGATGACCATGTAAATGCTGTGATTTTTAGAATACTTTTAACTGTCTGCAATTCTGAGTTTTATATAGCAGCCACCCCAGTGTGGTGCAGCATCTCTACATCAATGTAAAGATGAAAGTGCTAAAATTTCTTGCTGAAGAGTTGGGTTTTTAGCCTTTGAAGAGCAGCTTTGACCTCAGACACAGAACTCTCAAATGTCTGCTCTTGAAGGCAGAACCAACGTCAAAGGTATGAAGAGGTTGGAGCTATTCACCAAACTATGAAAACCTGGATAAAGAGAAGAGGTGTGAGGGTCAGGGTGAATGTCAGGTTGAGTCAGGAAGAGGGATAAAGGAACAGAAATGTAAGCTATTGCTTTTGAGGGTCATGTTGTTCCTGACACAAGGAATTCCTAGCTTTTAAGCTGAGAAATGAATTTATGTATGATTCGTAAGGCCAATCATAATAATTTGTTTAAAACACATCAAGGACCTCTCTCTGATCTCAAAGTCTAATCTGAAGGTGGCTTACAAGAACAGATACAGTCTGACTCTACCACTTCTCATAGCTGCTCACCTTGGTATCTATGATCCAACAGGACCAAATTTCTTTCCCTTCCTTGTACTAGTAACATGTTCTCTTTCTTCTATATGTTCCAAACCTGTTGAAATCTTTACCTCTCCTCCCCTGATCCCCACACTCTTTTCCAGTTAGCTGTTTCCATTCATACTTTAGAAATCAGCTTAGACTGTATTCAAAGTCAAAGTTGTCTATGAGTGCCTCCATGACCTAGGTGCACTTGACAGCTCCTTGCTAGAGGGAGCAACACTGGTTGGATTGCTAGGGTGGTCAACAAGGTCGTGGGCTCTTGGGAAAAGAGATGGGATGCTTCTCAGCTTGAGTGGGTGGCCTGTGACAGGCTCATTGATGTCCCAGCCAGGATCCTCTGTCCCCTATAGCACTGGGTGCCCTGCAGCTCTTCAGCTTAAATACGCCACCCTGGGTGGAGTTACTGAGGACACAGCCAGGACCTTGGATTTTGAGGGAGACAGTGAGGTGTTCGCTGCTCCTCAGCTGAAGTGAGAGGTTCTCAGTGAGTCACTGGGTATTTGGGCTGGGCCCTGCACTACCAATACAGGTGCTGTGGTGCTCCGAAGCCCCTCAGCTGGAGATAGCAACTTTAGGTGGGATCACTGTACCTGCCGCTGTGACCTCAGACTCCAGAGAGAAATGCTGAAATGCTCTGAAACTGTTCAGCTGAAGTGGGCAACAATGTGCAAGGATGCTGGGGCCATGGGCAGGACTCTGTGACCCCAAGAGAGATGCTGGGGTGCTCTATAGCTTCTCAGCTGGAGTGGGCCACTCTGGGCTAGGCCACTGCAGTCATGAACAAGGTTTTGGGCTCTTGGGAGAGGCAATGGGATGCTCTGCACCACCAAGAGGTGCCGGGGTGCTCTGCAGCTCCTCAGCTGGAGTGGACTGCCATGGGCAGAGTTGCTGTGGTTGTGGGCTAGACCCTGCATCTCCAAGAGAGACTCTGGGTCACTCTGCAGCTCTTCAGCTTGAGTGGACCACCCTGCATGAGGTCCTTGGGGTTGTGGATGGGCCCCTGTGCCCCCAAGAGAAACGATGGGTCTCTCTGAAGCTCCCCAGCTGGAGCTGGTGACCCTGGAGGAACCTGCTAGAGTTACAGACAGGACTCTGAGCCCCTGAGAGAGTTCCATGGGCTCTCCACACTTTTCCAGCTGGAGTGAGTGGCTCTGGGTGGGTTTGCTGGAGTTGCAGCAGGACTCTCTGCCTCTGGGAGAGGAGCACAGGTGGTTTTTCTGTAAAACTACTAGAAAAAAACATGAAGGAAACACTCCAAGACATTGGTCTGGGCAAAAATTTTGTGAAGAAGACTTCTAAAGCACAGGCAACATAAGCAAAAACAGGCAAACGGGATTACATCAAACAAAAAAGCTTCTGCACAGCAAAAGAAACAATCAACAAAGCAAAGAAGCAACCAGACGAATGGGAGAAAATATCTGCAAACTATTCATCTAACAAGGGATTAATGTCCAGAATATACAAGGAACTTGTATCTCACCCCAGTTAGAATGACTATTAACAAAAAGACATAAAATTACAAATACTGAGGTGAGGATGCAGAGAAAGTGGATCCATACACTGTTGGTGGGATGTAAATTAGTATAGCCATTATGGAAAACGGTATGTAGTTTCCTCAAAAAATTAAAAATAGAGCTACCATATGATCCAGCAATCCCATTGCTGGGTTACTTATCCAAAGGAAAGGAAATTAGCCTACTGAAGAGATATCTGGAACCCCATGTTTATTGCAGCACTATTCACAATAGCCAAGATATGGAATCAACCTAGATGTCCATCAACAGATAAATGGATAAAGAAACGGCAGTATGTATACACAATGGAATACGACTCAGCCATGAAAAAGAATGGAATCTTGTCATTTGCAGCAACATGGATGAGCCTGGAATACATTATGTTAAGTGAAATAAGTTAGCCACAGAAAAATAAATACTGCATGTTCTCACTCACATATGGGAGCTAAAAATAGATAAATAAGTTGAACTTTTAGAAGTAGAGAGAATTATGGTTGCTAAAGGCTGGGAAGTGGAGGGATGGGAGGATAGGGAGAGGTTGGGTAATGGATACGAAATTACAGATAGAAAGGAAAAAATAAGTTCTAGTGGTTTATAGTAGTGCTAGGTATCTAAATTAACAATAATTTACTACATGGCCTCAAATGGCTAGAAGAGAGGAGCTCAAGTGTTCTCATCATAAAGAAATAATAAATTTTTGTGATGATGCATTTGCTAACTACCATAATTAGATCATTACACATTGTGTACATGCATTGGAATATATCTGTATACAATGGAGATATGTACAATCAGTACATTTCAATTAAAAAATAAATTCTCTTAAATTTAAAAAAGCTCAAAATACAATGCCACGATTATATTATCATTACACTCTATTAAATTGCTATGCAAGTTTCCAAATGTTTATTCTTAATTTCTGTATTTATCTCACAGACTGATAACACATGGTTCACCAACTAGCACTGGTCTATAGATCAGGCTTTAAGTAGTGCTGACCTAAACCATCGCTTTTTGTGCTTTATATATCCTTATGTGCTTTCAGTGTGTATTTTTATACTTTATAATCAAACTGACATGCAAACTTTTTCAGGATAATTTCTCCTCAGCAGAGAAAAGATCCCTTGTTAGCGCAATGGTAAATTTCCCCCCACTGGGAGCACATCTTTTCCATTCTAGGTACATAATATTATTGTTGGACAAACACAGGTTTTGGACTGAGACATGGGTTTGAATCCCAGTCTGTCATTTCCTAGGTGTGTGATCTTTGGTAAGTTACTTAACCACTCTGAGTTTTTTCCTAATCTGGAATATATGGCAGTCATAATGACTTCCTCTCAAGATTGTTATGGAAATTAAATGCAACAATGTATAAAGTGTATCTGGAATGAAGTAAATATGCAATAAATGGAACCGCTGTATCATAAAAAAAAAAAAAAGAAAGAAATCAGCTTAGATGTCTCTTCTCCTGGGAAGCCTCTCTGACATTCCTGCGAATGTCTGAGACTGATGTCCCCTCTAGAATCCCTCAAACGCTGTCTAGGTCCTCACCTGGCACCTGGCTTCCCTTTTCACTGCATCCTTCACTAGCTTATAAGTCCCATGTGGAGGGGGCCATGACTGTCCTCTCCATCACTACACCTCAGAGCCTGAATAAATGAATGAATCAACATGAATTCAGTGTTTCATGCCTGCATTTTAGGCATTTTACTTAATCCTTAAAATAAGACTGGAATTAGGGGAGTGAAGACCATTTTTACGTCATTTCACAAGTGAGCAAACTGAGAATCAGAGAGGATAGGTGGCAGGTCTGAGTTCACAGTTTATTGAGAGATGGGCAAGAAATATAACATGAAATTTTGTGATTTCCAGTTGTTCATGGTACCCACCTCTGGGAAAGTGAGAAAGAAAGAAATTATGTTCAACTGTCCCATGATCACTCTACTGGATATGAAAATGCAAAACACTCAGATGCTAACTTTCTTTGGAATCGTTGGCTTCAAATGTCAGTAGCTTATTTAAATATAAAAGCAATTATATAAGTGTATATGTGTGAATATATACATTATATGAATTATGCATTATATATAGCATAACAGATATGATTTTGAGCTTTCCAACAGGTAAAATCCTATAGCTCTTAAGGAAGTGATTGTCCTTTTGGCACTCTATTCACATTTGCCAGATTCATTTTTAAGTGCTTTCTATGGATTTTTCAAATGTATTGTTTATTTGGTGGTATAGACTTAAGTTGTTTTATAATTTTCAACTACCTATCACTTGAAAATTAAAAGTAGTTTCCAAAGATATATGTCAAGGTACTGTATTAGCCTAAATCCCATTGACCTCCTTTGCTAAGAAGAATTGATAAATACACTACATAAGAGATGGTATGTGCAAATACTAAGCTGTATTGTTAAGACACACAATTTCATTCAGACCTTGTAAACTGCCCTTCATGGTAAATATTATTAACACCATTGTACAGAAAAGGAAATTGAGAATGTAAGAGATTTAACTTGCCCCATTTGGCAGCATTTGGCAGACTTGGAATTCAAATCCAAATTGTCTGATTCCCAAGTTCATGCTTTTTCCATTTCTTTTCTAGATTTCAGCATGCAAACTTGATTTTGCTTCATCCATGAGCCAGAACACCTTCAAGTATTTAGATCTACAGGAGAAAGGATAATATGAAAAGGAAATTGTTTGAAGAATGTCTAGAATGAGTTCCAACTCCCATATCTGGACTGTCCCCACTAGCTGACCTTGAGAGAGTTAACTATTATCCAAGAAGAACACAACTATTAGACAAGAAGTGCTGATGAGGGAAAGTAGATTTGTGTGACCATGTAGGTGCTAAGCTGTTTTCCTTCCCATCAGCCACTCAGCCTTAGATAACTGCATCACCTCTCTGGGTTTCTATGTTCACGTTTACAAAGTGTGACCATGGAACCCAGTGATCTTCAAACTATATTGCTGCTACAAAATTTCATCACTTCTAGCCCCCACCAACATATCTTTTATTATTATTATTACTATTATTGTTGTTGTTCTTGTTGTTAACTTACTACTTACCACCAAGTTTAAGTTTTTGCTTCCCTTCTGTACATCCTCAGATCCACCAATCAATGAAGCATTTGGTCTTTTGCCATACTTTATAATAAACACAAGCATGTGCTGGACTTGTTTACAGGCAATCTGTCGTGTTGTACCACACTTTTAAGAGATGTACTTATCTTGAACTTTTGTCTGCTTCTGAATACAGATATATACACATGTGTCTTTCTCAGGCAGCAGGAGTTGTTGTTCATAGCCAACATTTTTTTTCATCTGTCACCATGATGGCCTGTAAGAAACAGATGGGCTGATGAAGAGTACGGAATCAAATACCTAGTTTTCACTCTTTTAGTTAATGGGGAAAAGCATCATTTAGGTCATCCTGTTGAGCTATAGATCTTTTCCTGGTTGCTTTTCTTCCTGTAACAAGTATTGATGTTAGAGAGGGAAACAGAGTGAAATGATCAGCAGGAAGCTGACAGCCAACTAGGAAAATTTCTACTGACTTGGAGTCATCATCAAGTTTCAGTGTCTGGTCCTCAATAGTTAAGTTTGAAAACTCTGTTTTCTTAGGTGATCACACTCAAGAAGACTTGTATTTTTTAACCAAATACACAGAGGATTGGTAAAAAATAGCTATGTCATTTGCATATTTGTTGATACCTACATGTGCTAAGGATTCTAGCAGGTGGTAGATATAAATGGTTAACAGCATGCAGTCTTTGGGCCCAAGGAGCTTACAGGCTAACAAGGGATACACACAACTGAACAGAAATAAACAATGCAATGCGAGGCACACACAATTTCCAAGAGATATGCCACAAAGACCTGCAAGAAATTTGTTTTTGCTGGAGGCTGGGGTACAAATGTAGAGAACAAAACAATGCTGAAGAAGTTGAAGATTCCAAAAATTCTAAAACGTGATAAAAAGATTGAACAGGTCAACACAGTCATATATTCATTTTAGAAAGTTCTTTCCAGTTATAGGCTGGAGACTAGTGAAGACTGACACAGGGAAGAAAGATCAGTTCAGGTTTATTATGGTCACCCAGCTGAGCAATGACTCCAGCAGCAGGGACAGGGATATATGGACGGTAATTACAAAGTGGAATTAATGAGTCAACTGACTATTTCCTTAACTGTAGAGCTTGAGAGCAAGGGAATCGTCGGAGACTATCCAAGTTTGAGGCTGAAATACATAAAAGGATCTTTGCACACTTCAGTAATACAAAGGAAACAAAAGAGGAGTTAATCCTTTGGGGATCTCCCTTCCAAGTTACTGGTATTTCCAAGTTTATTGACTGATCATTCATTCATACATACATTCAATAATTATTTTTTGAGAACGTCTTATATTTGGGAGAAAAGTAGAAGAAAAGAAAGTCTTTGCCTTCACAGAACTTGCATTCTAGTGGGGAAGGCAAATAAAAGAAGAAATAAAAGAAAATATGGTATTAGAAAGTTTTTAATGTCGTGAAGATAAATTAAACACGGCAAGCAAAAAGAGTGGTGTTGTGGTGGGGCTGGGAGCCACATGAGATAGGGAAGCCTTTGAGAGGCTAACACAGAGCCAAGCTCTGCTTTTCCTGAAACCAAGGCCCCTGGGCAGCTGGGTTGGGAAGCAGAGTGGGAGCAGGGAGAGAGGTGTGTTCTAGCCATGGAAAACCTGGATAAACCATCTTTTCCCTTACACTGGGAGGTCTTCCCTGATGACCAGAATTCTCATCTCCCCTGGATCCAGACCTTCCCTTTTGTTGACTGTGCTGGTTTCACAATACAAAGTCTTACTCATGGGAAACACCTTTGCCAGCGTTCCACGGCTTTCGCCACTTATGTGTCCCCACACAATAAACAATAACAGTCACGTGTATTGACAAGCCTGGGTAAGACTTTTATGTCTGTTAGCTCTCTACTCCTTCAAACCTATCCAAGAAGTTTGATTTGGGGAAGGTTATTTACACTTTCAAAGCTGCAGGTTTTTTGTGTGTGTGATGTGGGATAGAGATGGCAAATAATTAGTAAGAGAACTTGCAAGGAACTGAAGTTAGTTTTCTCTGATCGAAAGCCTATGTTCAATGGATGAGAGCCAATATTTCAAGATGGATTGTACAAATAATGAAATTTCAGTCCTTCCAGATTTTTTTAACTTCTGCATCAAATGAGCCCTTTCCACTTCCAGGGTGTCAGGCAAACACCAGGTGAACACTGAGACTCAGTTCCAACATTACCTCCTCTGGAAGCCTTGCCTGAACGCTACAGAATAAAAGCCTCTCATCCACATCCTCAGGCATCATGTCCCTATCTGTGCAAAATAGCAGCTGCCCGGGAAGGCAACAGACACCTACTCCCCTCTGTGTGCCCAGCTCCTAACAAGAGGCTGACAATGATGAGCCCAGTGAATTGCCCCAATAAATGAATGACTTTTCTAAGATCACCTCCTACTCTCTCTCTGGACGTGCCCACCTCTCTCCTCTTCTCAGTAAATCATTGGAGGATATCCATGGCTGCTTCATCTTCTTCCCCGTTAGTGTGGAGATTCACATGAGTTTTCTCATTCAGAGCATGACTTTTTTGTAAACTCGGGAAGCATCTAGGTGCACCTTGTGCACTGCTATCTATAATCTTATTACCAGCCCAATATAAAATGTACAGAAACTAAAATTAATGTATATATCTCTCTTGTGCCACAGGCCCTTATAGCACCTGGGGGTCTTTCATTTTTTATTCTTTGAGTACATATGTTTGAGGCTAGATCTAGCCCTTTATGTTAATATATATATATATATATATATATATATATATATATATATATATCAGCTTTTATCCCATGTTGTTTTTTGTGATTGAGAAAAACTGTGTTTGAAGGATCAAGCCTTGCTCTCTGCTCTACAGAACAAATACAGTGACTTTTTGTGTTGTTGTTGGCTTCGGAGTGTGAGCTTCTCTTTCATCTCTTGATAAATCTCGTTTTATGGGCTCTCTTCAATGGGCAACATGAGAGAATCTTGTAAAGGATCCCTGTGAGGATCTGGAGGAGGCCAAACCGCACAGAGGGACTCAGAACTCTGTGTGCTCAAAAGGGGAAGGACAGGAAGGCAAGGTCACATTTTTCCAGTCCCAGTTTGTATGCTGGACATTGTACTCAGTTAAACATTATCTGATTAACCCACCCAACAACCCTCCAAGGTAAGCATTTGTAACCCTTGTTTGCTCCTGCAGTAACCAGGAGTGGGCAGGTGTAGGTAAGAAGCCTAAGGCCGCACAGGGGGCAGGTGGGGAGGGGGAGGGTTTATATCAGCCACCCGTTAGGCACTGCTTCCTATCTTCTTTTATTTCTGCCTCTGCCTTAGTGACCAGTACTGCACCCACACAGAGCAGCTTCAAGGTGGCGTAGACTGACAGTGCCTCCATCAGGCCTGAACCCACTAATTTCTCCTCCAGCCCAGGTGTCTCTGTGGTCTTGGGGTGCCCTGCCTGTGCAGTCTGGACATGAGGCTGTGGACAACCTTTGAAAAGGGTAGTGAAACTGGTGCACCAAAGTTCACTTCATGTGGCTTCATGGATTATAGGAGAGGATTAGGCAACTGGTCACATGACCACCTGACCATGTCCAACATTCCATAATCATCCTTGCTTTCACCCCCTCCAATGTTCCCTCCTTCACTCTCTGTCCTTCTTGCCTGCTCCTGGGGACCACATGCCCTAATAAAGCCCTCACACTTAAGCTTTTGTCTCAGGCTCAGCTTTCTAGGGAACCCAGGCTGAAACTGAATTCAAACTGAAGCTTAGAATCCATGTTCTTTCCAGTTTCCTATCGGTCCACAAGCTTGGAGCCCTTTGAATCCCTGGAGAAACTTAAATAGTACAGATTTCTGAACCTTCCCCTAGACCTTGTGATTCATATCTTCAGAGGAGTGCTAAAAATATACACTTTCTTCATTTTGTTTTTCTGTGTTTTGCTTTATTGCCCCATGAACTCCAGAGATAAATCCTACATGGGGCCAAGGTTTCTCATCCAGACTCTGACTGGGTTCAGTCAAGGTCAAAGTCTAGGTCTCTTTCCCTTTGCTGTACTCCTAATACCTAGTAGGGTCTGCAGACACAGCAGACACACGATAAAAATGCCTTATTCTTTACCTACCCCTGAAAAAATTGTTGGTGGCTTGAATTAAGCTCAATTAGGTCCTTATGGAAAAATCCAAATCTTACTTCCATTGGAGAACAGCTTACTCAGAACAGTTAGAGATGCCCCCCTCTAAAGTCTTGGTCCCTGGATCTGAAGCATTTGCTACGACGCTAATCATTAATTGAGGCTTAATTCTTTCCTCAAAGCTAGGAGCCCCATGAGAGGATACCCAAGTGTGGGAAGAATAAAACATTATGTATTAGTTGCTTTTTTAGGTAGCATAAAAACATCATAAATTTCAAAGAGCATGAGCTTGGAAATTAAACATTTACACTTGAATTTCTAGTCCATTACACAGCACACTTCTCTGGGCTTTAGTTTTATCAGTTGTCAAATGAGGATTGAAACATTTCATCATGTTAGTATAAGAATGACGTGGGGTAACATTCAGAAGTTCTTTATAAGCCATAAATTGATCTATATATGTAAGGAGTAGGCAAAGGAGCTCAGAGTCTGTGAAACATGTAACTCATCTATACAACCAAGTAATTTTGCTCTTCCAGAAAATATTGGGAAGTCCAACCAACATTTTTCTAGCATTATGTTGTTTAATCTGAGGCAAAAACAGTCATTGTGTTTCCACATACTTCTTCTTTTGCAGCTTGGAAAGTCAAGACCTGCCACATTTTCCCATTTGGTTACTGTGCTATGTCATAAGGTGAAATGATTAGAAATCTCTACCCGGAACTCACGTACACCGTTCTGTGATCACCTTCAGAAACACTTAAAAATGACCTCCTATGTATTTTCTTTGAAATGATTGCAATTTTATTGAAAGCAGCATAATCTTGGAAATGAAAATTACTTAACCGTGGCCTTGCAACAATTTGTGAATGATGGGTCTACAGACAGTCCACAGTGTACATTTTCCGTGGACAAAATTGTTCATTAGTCATTTACAGTAGGCGTCGCAACTTAAGTCAACATCAGGTTGTTTTTCTTCCTTTTTGTACTACACAAATGACAATAACTTTACCATTTTGATTCAGAAAAAATACTTGTGGATTTCTTTGGTGGATAAAAACATAAAATTTAAGCAAGGGAGTTTGCTTTAATATAATTTAATTCAATAAGCATTTACTGAACAACTTTCACATGCAAAGTTCTGGGACATAACAGCTGAAAGAATAACTACTATAAACTTACATGTGCATAACAGTTTAAAATCCTTTACTTGCCTGCACACACATCACTTAATTTAACTCTGACAACTGGCTGGAGAATTAAACAATTGAAGTGTAATGTATGTTGTGGAGATAGAAAAATTGATGTGCAAGGCAGAGGGAATTAAAATCAATGGACCAAGTATGATATCTCATTGAACAAGGCATTTAAAATGTTTAATTCTCTCAACAAACCTACAATAGAGTGACTTTTACTATTCCCATTTTATTGAAAAGAAAATTGAGTCTCAGTGGGATTAAAGGAATTTCCGAAGGTCACACGACGAGAGTAACTTTAGGCACTTGACTCAAATTGTAGCTGACTTTTTCTGCCAATGGAAGCTGTAAAAATGATGAATCAAAAGTGAAACAAGAAAGCCATCAAACTCATCCAAATGCTACACAGAATCTGAGCTGCTTCAGAAACAAATGCTCTTAGACTCCTGCCCTGACACTAGTCCCTCCCACTGTGGAGATGTGATTGTCAGACTCTCGCTGTATTCTTTGGCATATTAAAGCCTCGCTCATTTACAGTACTGGAATCTGGCAGGAGTTCATTCATCACTCAGTATCAATTCCATCCTTTCTCTAAACAGCACAGAATCATTTCTAATATGAAAATGTAGTATAATTCATGGCAATTGGAAGGAAGTGTCACCCTTCACAGAACGATTTACTCCTGCCTACTCGGCAAGGGCAGAGAGGTGATGACAAGGTCAAAAGACCTGGTGTTCAGTGCCCATGGTCAAGCCACTTAACTTTGCAGTACAGTGAAGTTACAGGACATCAGCTGATACCTCAGAAAAACTACTTTGCCTCTCAGAGCTGCAGTCCCTACATCGCACAATAAAGGTGCAGACAGTAACTGAACTAGGTCATCCTGAAATCTCACCCCGAGGTAAGGTGGAAAGAGCACTGACACAGAAAGTGAAGGGAGTTGATAAAAGGAGATGGGCACACTCAGAATTTTATGCCAACTCAATAATTTGACCCGGCAATTCTTGTTCATATCCAGCTGTCTTGGGTAATTGCAGGGTCCAGAGCTGTGGCTGCAAGTGTGTTGCAGGAATTGTGCATAGCTCTGGGTGGCAGGAGCATGCAAGGCTTTGCCTTGACAATGGCATTATCTTACTTTACTGGGGCTGTGGTAAAGAAGAACCTCTGACTGGGTGGCTCAAACAACAGCAATGTTATTTCCTCACAGTTCTGGAAGACAGCAGTCCAAAATCAAGATGTCCACAGGTTTGGTTTCTTATAAGGGCTTGCAGATGGCAGTCTTCTCCCTGTACCTTCACACCGTCTGCCCTCTGTGTGTGTCTGTGCCCCAATAGCCTCTTCTTATAAGGATGCCAGTCAAATCAGGTTAGAACACAACCTACTAACCTCATTTAACATCAATTATGTCTTTAAAGGCCATATCTTCAAATACAGTCACATTCAGAGGTACTGGGAGTTAGGACCTCACATGAAATTTTGGAGGACACAATTCAGCACATAACAGCTGTGTGATCTCAGAGGAGCAACTTGCTGAGTCTTCATGTCCTCATCTGTTACATGACAATAGCAATGCTCAGATTGAAGCTGTATCATCAGGATTAGAAAGAATGGTACTTAAAGAACCTGAATACAATAAGCACAATAGAAGGGACTGCTTTCTGTGACTCAGGGTAGGCTAAGGGTGGAACAATGACGGCACAGCGGCTCTGGAATCCAGCCTCCTTCACGTCTCCTCACAGTCCTTTCTTCAAGCAGGAGCCTTCAGGACTGCCCCAGAAGTGGATCAAGCATGGGAATGCTCCGCGGGGCACCTCAGGGAGGCTGGCCTTCCACTGGCCCAAGCTGGTCATGGGACCCACCTGGAACGGAAGTGCCTGCATAGGTGTCTTCTTCCCAGCCAGGATTCTGCAATGTGGAAGAGGAGAACATGTGGGTGGTGGCAGTAGCTGTGTGCATCAGTCAATCCGTCACAAGCAGCAACAGGCAAAAGGCCTCTCAAACCAGGGACTACGTGGGGCTTTTGAGAAAGGGATAATTTCCAATGGGATTGGCAGGTTTTGAGGAAAGTGCAAGGACCTGGGTGGCAGCCAGGGACATTGTCGTTCCTAGGCTTGAAGGACACAGGAGAAAGGAGATCCCAGGACCAGGAGAGAGGGGCAACCAACAGTGTGGAGAGAGCCACCTGGAAGGAAGTGTCCCTGGTCAAGACATTTGGCCGTAATGACCACACAGGGAGGAAGCCTAGTGAGCGGTACCCCACCTCATCCTCAGCCCCATCCAGTCTCATGGGTGGGATCTCGTGGATTGGGTTGACCCAGAAGTCAGAGGCAAGGGGCTCATTGAGGGGCACATGTTGGGTGACCTCAGGGTCCTGGGCAGACAGACAAGGGTGGAGAGTGGACAGAAGGGGAAAATAGGAGAAATACAGCTCAGCACAAATGCTATATTCTTAAACAGAAAATAAAATAGATTGGAGGTCTTTGAAAGTTTCCTGAGGCAGCTCCATTACTACTTTTTACTTCTTGTACCCTCCTCTGTGGAAGGGACAGGAGGCAGGTAGATGAGCATTGTTTTGTAGGGCATGGCTTGACAGCCATGGAACCGGCATCGAATATTTGTTGACTGACTGAGGGGATGCATGTATTAAGGGACTCCTTAGTGCTTCTCTGTTTCTCACAAAACGCTGCAAGACATTCATTATTACCTCCACTTTAAAAAAGTTAAATTCTTGGCCTGTTCTGCCTCAAGCCCCACTTGGGCCCACCAACACTTCAGCATCAAAAGTACTTCCCAATCAATCAGAATCTTCAGCCCCAGAGGACAGCAAGGAAGATAAATCACCAACTCTGCACAATTCCCAACGATTCCCGACACCTAGAGCCAAAAGGGCTCTACAAAATGTGTTATAATATCATTTGTACACTTACCAGTGGAATGTGTTAGAGACACACCTCAAACATCCATTCCACAAAGCTTCTCTTGTCACCTCACAAGCACTCTTTTCAAATAAGGAGACAGGACATGGGAAGTTAAATAACTTTCTGAGTAAGTTAGAGGCTGAGCTAGGACTCTGATGCACAGGCTATGTTTACTCTCTACATTCCCACCCCAACTCATGCACACACATGCACACACGCACATATGCACACATTCACATGTAACACACACACACACACATTCTCTCTCACAACATTCACACACAGTGACCTCCACCTGCCTGAGAATGACCATTCCTTCCTGATTCCTACCAAAGTCACCTCCACTTAATAACAGAGCAGTTTCTACCCCACTTCCTGGTACAGAGGGAAGTGCTTAAAAACATAGTCTCCTTTCCTTCATACCCTTCTATATGTCTATAACCCACCTTCTCAAACACATACACACGTACATACCTGCAACTGTACAATCCCTTCCCGCTTCCTCCTGAAGCCACACCCACCTGGCATCACAACAAGAGAAGGGAGATGCTGGGGTGTTGGCTTCCTCTCCAGTCCAGGGTGAGTAGAGAGGTGGGCCACCTGCAGAGCGGGCTGTCTTCCTTTCTCTCTCTCTCTTCTTCCAGGCCACACCTTACCTGCCTCACTGGGTTTTTTTATGTGGTTGAGCTCCCCACCCCGCTCTCTTCCCCCATGAGGAGGCAAGGTCTGGAATCAGGAAGTCTGTGCTCCCATTTCTGAGGACTAATTCTGTGATTTTACTAGACAAATTCCTGTGTGTTAGGATCCCTAGACCAGCCAGGGATCCTAACACATAGCAATTCACCCAGTAAAATCAGGACTAATTAATAGTGGCCATCTAGATGTATCCACCAACTCTGAAACTGGGGAGAGGAAATTCACGCCTTCTCGCCTGCAGGCGGAGGAGGGGACCCTTGCCTGGCAGCCCCTTCACCAAGGCAATGGACAGAGGAGTGTTCTCTCTGCCCTTCTCATGCTCCCCGGCTCTGGCCAGGTAGAACAATGAGATAAAAGAAGATTTAGGTAAAGGAAGAAGCCACACAAAGTAATCAGCTGCCATTTTCTGAGGACATAGTGCATGTCATACAGAAGGTTAACCCATATCTAAAGCAACCCCAGTTGGGCAACTCTCGTACATGGGATGTCACTGTGTCCATCGTAAAGGTGAGGGAGCTGCAGGTCAGAAAATTGGGGAGGTCTGTCGGAGGTCCCAGAACAGGAACACACTGTGGATCTCCAGGATGAAGTAAGGCTTCTGTCTCTCACTCAGCTTCTCTTTCCACTGCACGATAATAATGCAGTGAAGTGAATCAGCTCACAATGAGGAGGGAATGAAGGACGTTCAACTGCTTAAAGAGCACATGTAGCGACCAGTACTAAAAATACGCTTCCTTAACATCCAAACTGTCATTTCTTGGATGAGGAGTTGTCTTAACAAAAATTTATGTGGACACTTTAGTGACTATTGCAGGGAAAATAAATTATAATAATTAAAGTGTCATGGATCAAATTTGACAGGAATGGTGACAAGAGTTACTTTTAGCTGCAAATGAAGAACACATGTAATTAGAAGTAAAGTAAGATCAATAAAGGTTACAGAAACCACAGCTGTAGAAAAGACGCTGGTATTAAAAAAAGCAATTAGTAAATGAGCAAGCATGTTAATAAGGCAAATATTTATTTTTAGCAGATCTTGGAATTGGTACATTTCAAAGTCAAAAGGATCTACAGTTGTTGATAAAATTAAACTGTGGACAAATATACCCAGGGAGACAGCAGGTGTCTCAACTGGTTTCCAAAATCTGGGTATAATGGCACACAAGTAAGCTTAAGTACGAAAATAATAGTTATGATGATAATATCAGGAGTGATAACTGCATACTCCTTTGTAATGCGTAAGCACTTTCACAAAAGAAGCCAACCTTAACTCCATCTTTTTTCTACTTTCTTTCTTCCTTCATCCATTTCTGCCATCCTGCCCATCTCCCTCCCCTATCTTCCCAACACATCATACAAGGGATCTTCAGAAAGTCCATAGAAAGATTAGTATTATCTTTTAATTCTGTTTTTCCACAGACTTTTTGAAGTATCGTCATAGATGTCTGGCCTGAGTCTGAACATTTCCAGGGACAGAAAAAATTGCAGAGGAGGAACTTTTTTTTCTTTTTTTCTGTAAGAAATAAACTTTGTTTTATAGCCCTTTTTGTTTTACAGAGAAATTCAGAGACCTTTAATTCAAAGACCTTGCTTCAAGAACATTGCACTTCAAAACTGTGGACAAGTCTCTCTGCCACTCTGAAACTTTTCCTCACTTTCCAGGAAAGAAGTTGATAATGCCTCCATCCTAGGGATGGAAAGTGTTAATGCATATGAAAGTGCTTGGTAATCCATTGCTATGGATTGAGTGTCCCCCCAAAACTCACTGAAGCTCAGTCCACATTGTAATAGTTTTAAGAGGGTGAGAAATCAGACAACAGCAGTGTTGAAAGTTGTGGCCTTTAAGAAGTGATAGGATCATGACAACTATGCCCTTGTGAATGGATTAATCCATTTGTGGAGTAATGGGTTAGTGGTTTAGTGGGTTGTCAGAGGAATGGCACTTATGGCTTTATAAGAAGAGTAAGTGAGTATGTTAAGCACCTCTTGTCAATCTCCCCACATAATAGCCTGGATTACTGCAGGGCTCTGCAGAGTTCCCACCAAGAAGACTCTCGCCAGATGTGTTCCCTGGACCTTAGACTTCCCAGCCTCCAAAGCTGCAAGAAATAAATTTCATTTTTTAAAAATAAATTACCCAGTTTCAGGTATTGTGTTATAAGTGAAAGAAAACAGATTAATACACCCATCCAATGATATACAATGTAAAATAATATAATTTTTTAAAACTCTATATGGATAGAAATTAATTCCAAGCCTGACAGACATCTGGTTCATGTTAAAGATTTGGGATAACAGAATTTGTTTTATATGAATTCTGGTACAGAACTCAGCTCTGCTGCCTACAGAGTTATTTCCTAGTCATGCCTGGAAAGGCCTGTCTTCTGAGCATTCGATTAAAAAAAAAAAATGGGGGCCTCAAAGCCCTGTTAGAGAGACAGCAGGAAATAATGCAAAGAAGTTGGAACCTGGAGCTTTAGGCGCAGGATTTAAATCCTGGCTCCACCGCTGACTCATAGGGTGACCCTGGGCAAGTCACTTCACCTCTCCCTGTGCCACAGTGTCCCCATCTCTAGTTAGCAGTAGGAAATAATAGTAATTCTTACCTCACAGAGTAGTTAGAACAATTCAATTAATGTTGTAAAGCACATGGAATAGTACCTGAGACAAAGTGCTAATAAGAACTTAAAAAATAATCATTATATCTTCTTTCATCTCACGTAGTATACATTTCCTTGGGTTTTATTTGGCCTGATTCTCCTGTTTTTATTCTTGGCTGATCACCTAATTATGGCAATAATAATATCCAATCAAATATGAATGAATGATATTTCTGTGGCTCACAAAGTGATTTCTTATATACTATCTCATCAACTCACTTCCCAATTCAAAAAATAAAAATAAAACAGAGTGACCCAGGTGAGCACCATGGCATTAGGGATGTTGGCAGATCTGTGTTGAATACCTGTGTATTTAGATGCCAGGTGAGCTTGTGAACTAGATTCTGAATTCTGGTATTGAGTCCAAGTTCTGATGTTTTCAAACTATGTACCTTGTGAAGATACCTGCCCACCACGACAGCAAATAATAGTTAATACTAAAGTTTGTTTACTCTGTGCCCCGCACTCCTCTAAATCCTCTACGTACAGTGACTCACTTTGTCCTCAAACATTTCTATGTGGTAGGCACTATTATTATCTTCACTTCAATGTGAGGAGACAAAGCACAGAGAGATTTAGTAACTTGTTGAAATTGCACAGCTGGGAAGTGTCAGAGCCCCTTTCTAGTGCTGACTTCATAGGATTGTGAAAAGACTAAATGAAGTAACACAGTATCTGAGATGCTATTTCCAAAGATGGCATTCTACAGGCTATTCCTTCCTCTCAAATCTGAGTCGGACTTTTTTTTTAAGATAATTTATTATACATATATGTGGGGTTCAAAGTTGATTTTAAGTAGTTGTGTACAATGTGTGATGGTTAGATTAGGGTAGTTAGCTTTTTCATCACTACAATACATAATCATTCTTTGTGTCCGCTAACCAATTTCTTGTTAACCACTTTCCCTGTCCTCCTCCCCTCCCCTCATCCACCTCTACTAAGCTGACTTGTTTGAGACAACAGAAATGTGGTGGAAGTGACACTGTGTAACTTCCAAGACTGGACAATGAGGGATCTGAAGCTTTCACTTTAACATGCTTGAAATACAAGTTCTTGGAAACCAGCTGCCATGCTGTGAGGAAGCCTAAGCAGCCCCATGGAGAGATGCATATGGAAGAGGATCGTGACCACTGGACATCAGCCCCAGCTGAACTGCCAGACCACAGCCTGCAGCAGCAACTTCTGCTCACCTTTGTGCCTAGCCAACTCTAATCAGAGAACCAAAATTAACTTGTTCAACCTGCAGAATTATGAAAGACAATGAACTGTTATTGTTTTAAGGCTTGAAGTTTTGGGATGGTTTGTTTTCTAGCAATTAATAGGCAAAATAATGCCAGGCACTGAGTACTTGATAAAAGGTAGCCACTATCATTCACTTTAATTGTATTAAATGATAAGCATCACAGACTTGTGATGAGTTATCCATCATCTCATGGCTTGTAAAATAATGAGTGAAGGCTTGAACTCTGGCTTTCTGACTTCAAAGTCTTTCCTCTGCACCTGCATCTCTCAAGCGTAATTCCAGATCAGACTGTTGCTCATCCCTTTCCCCCATCGGCACCACCATCTCGGTCAACACCCAGTCAACACCACCATCACCTCTCTCCTGGGCTACTGCCGCAGCCTGCAAAACCAGTCTCCCTGCTTCCAAGTCATTCTCCTCAGAGCTTCCAGGTTGGTCTTTTGAAAGTGCAAGTTGGATGATGTCACTTTCTTGCTTCCTGGCATCTATATGGAAAATCAGTTCCCACACTCTGCACAAACCTGGCCATGTCTGGCATCCTGTTGTTCCTGCTACCTTCCTCTCGCTCTGTCTGCCCAGCCTTCACAGCACTGCTGCTGCCTCTGCCTGACCCCTCCCTGTCCCATCTGCACAGGACTTGCCCCCTCCCTTTGTTTCAGTCTCCCTCCAAAAGCCACCTTCTCAGAGATGCTTCCTGGACCACACTTAACTACAGCACTCTCTCCACCCCAGTCACTCTCCTCCTGCTGCTGCTTTGTCTTTCTATCACTTGTCACTAATAAACTCATATCTTTATATAGGAATACATACACAATTATGTATATGATATATTCATCTCCTTGCTTATTCTGTTTCTAAGTCTGTGAAGAAAGGAATTTAGTCATCTTTTAATCATCTGTCTCCTACTGTCTAGAGTAGTAACTGCCTAGAATAAAGGGAATCATGGTTTCCCAATTCCCCAAACATGTTTGTGTGTTTGTTTATGTTTTGATTTTGGTGTGGAGTTCCTGATCAGCCAGCATGCAGCAGAACTCACTGTGTCCTCAGTGCTACCTGTTCAGCTCAAGTTGGTGCTTGATGGGGAGGGTCTATCTATTCTGGGGTTTGTGTGGATGTGGATACAGAGTACTTGCTACACACATACTTTTTGTTACTGATTGATTGACTGACTGACTAACTGACTTCTTATTGCATAAGCCTTTATTTTCCCTCTCACTTTAATCTGTCATAACTTTAAGGAAGGAAATGGCTTTGACTGTGCCATTACCTAAATAAGAGGATGACTTAGCTTGAAATCTCTGGGAGCACTTAGCTCCTAGTGCAGTAGTTCCGGGTATGGGAGAAGTGGAATAAAGAGTTAAGGAGCTGACTGATAAAAGGATGCTTCAAAAAGTTAGCGAAAAAATAGAATGAAAAGATAATACAAATTTTTCATGAACTTTTTGAAGACCCCTTGTATTATCACCACGGCATAGGTGAAGACACTGAGACTCACAGAGGCTTTGACGTGCTCACAGTTGCACCGTTAGTTATCAGGACATCTAAATTTAAACCCACTCAGCTCCTACAGGTCTCCAAAGCCAGTCTTCTCAAAGGCTTTCTTCTCAACCAACACCTCCCAAGTGGGAAAGTCTGGCATTCTCCCCACAACCTGCAGATTTCTTCAGGACATCTTCTGGAAGTGTTTCCTCTCTCACTTATGAATTCTCTTAAATGTTTGTTAGGCCATTCTAGATTGGATATTATAGAATTGTGCTCTTCAGTACGGTATCTTCTAGCCATGGGTAGCTACCGAGCACTTAAATGTGGTTAGGTTGAATTGATGTGTGCTGTGAAGTATGAACTACATGCCAAACTTTGAATAATTAGTGAGAAAAAAATGTAAAATGTCTCAATAATGGTTATATGTATTACATGCAGAAATAACATTTTGGATATATTAAATAGCATGAAATATATTATTAAATTATTTTTACTTGTTTTTTATACACGATTTAAATGTAGCTAATGAAAAATTTTAAATCACATATATGGTTCCAATTTGTAGCTTGCAGTTTACTTCTATTGAACAGAAGTGTTATGGTACAACTATCTTTATTCTTATTCCTTGACCTTTTAAAGAGTATAACTTAATATACCTCATACCCAAAGTATTGCCTTAATTTCCCTCTCTATTTCCTTCTCCATCTTATGGAGAATCCATATATGTTCTATAAAAGCCATGCTGGTCATACAGTGCTACTGACTGTCCAGCATAAGCCGTATGATAGAATGTACACCCCTAATCTGAGCACACTATTTCCTGAAGCTTGATCGTTCTCTTCACTGATGGAAATTCTGTAGGCCCTTTGAAATCACATGGAATGCTTCCTCTCCAACTTATTCTTCTATGACTAAAGGACTTAATCTTCTCGCATCACAAACCTTTTTTAATATTATACCTCCTGTCTCAGTTAGCCATCAACATGTATATTTTTCATATACTATTGTAGGCATAGTGTTTATCCAACAAATATTTACCAAGCACCTAATATGTCCCAGGCATTAAGTTAGCTCTGGCCTTGCATTAAATAAATAGAAAAATAAATGTATTTTATTTTATTCTTTCTCTCATTTTATCTGATGCAAAGAAGGGATTATAAGTGCAAGACGCTTACTGGGGGAAAAGCCTATGAAGGATAAACACACAAAGAACAGGAGCAGGTAAGAGGACCCTTAGGACACAACACAGATCTGAAACCTGCAAAAGATAATAGGGAAAGAAGGATGGAGTGAAAAAAGCCTCAAGCCACACTGCAATTGAGAAGGTCTCAGCCAGGCCAGTAATTCAGACGATAGGTCTTCTATAGTTTGTATCCTTTTCCCAAAATTCATATGATGGCATCCTAATTCCCAAGGTGACAGTATTAGGAGGTAGAGTCTAAGAAAGGTAATTAGGTCACAATGGTGGAGCTCTCACAAAATGGGTTTAGTAGCCTTATAAAAGAGGCCAGAGAAAAACCCCTCATGTCTTCCACCATGTAAGAACCCAGCAAAAGGCACCATCTACGAACCAGGAAGTGGGTTCTCACTGTACTCTGAATCTGCCAGAGCCCCGATCTTGGACTTTCCATTCTCCAGAACTGTGAGAAATAAATTTTTGTTGTTTATAAAGGTCCCAATCTGTGGTATTTTGTTATAGCTGCCCAAAAACACTAAGTGTCTCAGAGCCAAGCCACCCGTTGGGAGAGTCTTCCATCGGGGGCAGGGGTGGGCCTGCATTAGTAACCCCATGTCCTCAGTCAGTGGCTGGAAGCAGCCCAGGGGATGTGGCCTGAGTCTTCATGCCACATTTGGGGTGAATCTGAAGATGCAGCAGCTTTGGCCAAAGGTCAGCTGCTCTCCTTACAGCTGGTTCAGTTAAAGGGCTGTCTCAGTGGGGAGTCATGGAGGTTTATCCCACTTCTTTCCATTAGCGATTTCAGATAGCTTAAAATGTGAGATATACAGTATAGCACTTGGGTTAAGACCAAGCTTTGGAGTCATACAGACATGAGTTGGAATCTCAGCTGTCTCGTTTGTAGTTACGTGATCATAAGAGAGCAAGTTCACTTTTTAAAACTTCAGTCTTAATCTGTAAAAAGGCCGTTGACTGTAGTTTGTCTACTCAACCACCTCACTGGGTTGCTCTGTAAAATAATAAAATGCATACAAATCATGGAGCCTGAGACATCACAAGAGCTTCATTAATATTGGGAATAATACTTGTTACTGTTACCATTGCATTCATTGTTGTTTAATTGCCAGTACCCTGAAATATCAGAGTGTAAATAGATAAACAAAATATATCAGAGAGAATGGGAATAAAAGTCAAGTATGCTAATGATATGGGTCAACCTAGTGCTTCCCAGCATCCCTGCCTGAAAGAGAAACATTAGCTGTCATTTAGTTCTGAATCTTTTTGGAAATATCTCTTTCCACATTGGAAATGAAGCTTTGCTTAGCACTAAAATCTACACGACATTTTTCACAGGGGATTTAGTGAGGACAGGAACGTATTCATCTCGCTTTCCCTTGGGCCAGGCTGGTACATCCCCCAGAGTCTGTGCTCCATAGAAGCTGGTTGAGTTGATCTGAGAAATGAGAATGCAGGTCTGTAGGCATCCCTGTGTTTCCCGTCCATAAAAATACAGGAGCTTTGAAAAAGCTGTGAGGGTATCAGCATGAGTACTCTTTGGGAAAACAGAAATTTCTTAGAACAGTTAGCACTCTTATCTGAAGTATTATGTGCACTCTAGAGACTTCCTGGAGATCACTAGAAAACCACAGCAGAACTAGGAGGGAGAGACATGAAGGTGTCAGCCTTCAACCTACATAGATCTGTGTTTTTGTCCCAGTTCCCTTACTTCTTTTTACAGATTGTTAGGAACAAGTGCGACCTCCCCGAGTCTCAGTTGCCCCGTGTGTAGAATGTGGTATTTATACATTGGCAGAAGTGTCGAAAGGATAAGGCATTTACAGGAAAAGGAAAAAGTAAACTAGAGAGAACTTGCCTTAGTTTGGATTCCCTCAGGAGCAGATAGGCAGGGATTTGAGGGCAAGAAGTTAATTTGGAGGATGAAAGCAGGAAACACAGGTAAGTGAGTGTTATGAGCTGGATTTTGCCCTCTCAAAATTTATATGTTGAACTCCTAATCCCCAGTACTTCAGAATGTGAGTATATTTGGAGACAGGCTTTTTAAAGAGGCTATTAAGCTAAAATGAGGTCATTAGAGTGGTACCTAATCCAATGTGATTGGAACCTCTGTAAGAAGAGGAGATTAAAACACAGATGTGTGCAGAAGAAGGCCACGAAGACATGGGGAGAGGGCTGCAAGCTACAAGGCACAGAGAGAGGCAGCAGAAGAAATTAACCCTCAGATTTCTAGCCTGTGGAATTGTGAAAGAATAAATTTCTGTTGTTTAAACCTCCCAGTCTGTGATACTTTGTTAAGTCAGCCCTAGAAAACTCATGCAGGGAGTGAGGAAGTGAGACCGGCAAGGGAAAAAGGCCGTACGGGTGCATTAGTGAGCTGCTGATCAGTTGGACCACTGGGCTTTCGTCTCACTGAGGAGACTAGGCGACCGTAAAGAGAAGACTTCAGGAGTGGGCAAGCTGGGGTGTTCTCCACCAGGTCCCATCCATTATTGTCTGCAGGCTGTGCCTGCCCCACTAGCAGGCGGAGCAGTTTGTGAACTCGGAGAGACACCTCAGGCCAGAGCAGTAAAAATCCTTCAGTGCAATGGGACCTGTGAACCTGTGAGCACCCAGGACACACGGGAGGGTGTATCAGTCTGTTTCTGTTGCTTATAGCAAAATACAGTTTCAGAGACTGGAAGTCCAAAGTCCAGGGAACACATTTAGTGAAGGCCTCGGTGGTGGTGACAGTGACCCAAGGGTCTCACATGGCAGAAAATAGAAGAGCAGAGAGAAACTAACCTCTCATGTGCTCTTCTTTTAATGCCCTCAGAACCACGCTCCTGACCACCATTATTAATCCATTCACTATGTTGTCATCCTACAATCTAATCACCTCTTCAAGGCCCCACCTTTTAATTACCGTAATAGGATTTCCCACCCTCAACGCTTCTAATATATGAACTTTGAGGACACAGTTCAACCAACCCACAGCAGAGGGGGCTCGATGGCGTCTGCTACCAAAATGCTTAGCAAATACCAGTTACACAATAAATGGAGGCAGCGTGAGTACTTCAACACTCATTTACTGCCTCTGCGTCCTGTTTTAGGCTCTGCGATTACCCATGTGATCCAGACAGATCAGGATCCTGCCATCCTTTATCTTGGAACGCAGGTGGAAGCAAGGTGGCCAGGGAGCTAGAAAAGAAACTTTCAATAAACAGACAACCTCAGAGAGTGACAAGCACTGTAAAGGGAAGGAAGCAGGACACTGAGAGAGACTAACCCACACAAGGTCACTAGTATTTGTACAGGAGAAGGACAAAACCCTAAGAGCCTTGTTAAATACTTCCTCCCACAGAGGGAGAGCAACTTAACTTACAAAGGGACTCAGAATTCTAGGGACACCCTGAACATGGGGCACAACAAAATTTATTTCTGGGAGAGTAGAATATGGAGGGAGAGAACCCTAAAGAACTGGGGAAAAGATACAAGTTCAATATTTAAATGACAGGCAAACACTCTGAGGGAAGTGGCCTTTAGCCATTACTAAATTGTCTTCTGATGGTCTGATGAATTTCAGGTTTCTACAGGCAAAAACTTAGTAAATGAAGAACAAATAACTAGAATTTATCACCAAGAATCTGCCAGACAACCAATGTGCATTTAAATATCTTCTATGGTTAGACCTTGGGTAAATAATTCAGCATAAAACTATCCACAGGTGGTCCTTGACCTCAGAGGGTTTCATACTAGTTCTCCACCAGGGGAGATGCTGTCCCCAGGAGACATTTGGCAATACCATATCTGGAGACATTCTGATTATCAAAACTAGAGAACATTAGTAGCATCTAATGTCTAGAGGCCAAGGTTGCTGCTAAATATCTTAAAATGCACAGAACAACCCCTGACCTTCCACCACACACATGTACACTGTGATGAAATTATCCAGCCCACAATACCAATAGTGCCAAGGTTGAACCCTTCAGGAAAGTCAGCAAGACTAGGCCTTGACCCCCCAGCTGCAATATTGAAGTCCATCTCTTGTGTGTCCTCAGAGAACCTAAGACAAAGCCACAATGCATTAGATGTCAAATGAATATCAATCATCACATAAGAAATGCTGATCATCGAGGCAGGATGATGTACTAGAAAGAGAACAGGATTTAGAGATAGTTGCTCCTGTTTTTCCACTATTTAACTACTACCCATGTGACTTAAGGCACGTGGTATGGCCACTCCGACCCTCAGTTTTCTTATCTGCCAAAATAAGATGGGTATAAATGTGTAGCAGAGAGACATGTAACAGGACTCCAGCAGTGTAAGACACGGAGTAGATCCTCAAGCCTTCTGTCTCACAGCTGTCATCCCCCAACCTCCAGCTGCTCAAAAACCATGAGATGCTCTTTTCTAATTTTGAATAAATCGACTACGGGTTTTTTTTTCTCAATTTTTTTAAAGTAGATATCAGTTTCAACCCCTTGATCATTTTATCATCCTCAAAGATTTATTCTCCCATTCGTCAGATCAGCACGTTAGCTAATAGAAAACCAAAGACAAGAGCATTTAAATGAGTGTGACAAAGCCATACAGACTCGGCTGTGGGTCCTCACAGCAGTGATGCCAGCAGTGAGAGTCGGGTGTGCTCTGCAGGTGCTCTGAGCTGGGCACTCAGCTGGGGGTGTTTTGTTTTATTTCATCATCACACCAGCTTTGCAAAGTAGTTATAATTCTTCCCATTTTACAGATGGGAAAAAATGATGCTCAGTGGTATTAAGTAAGTTGTCCCTGGCCACTCAGAAAGAGCTGGATTGACATTATTTGATATTTCAAACATTCACACACATTGACTCATTGAATGCTCATTAAAACTGCATATAGATAACTTGGAATTGTTTTTCTCTTTTTCCTAGTTTTTCAGAGAAGAAACTGAAGGCTCATAGAGATTAAAGAACACTTTCAAAATGAAGTCAGTCTTAGGAGAAAATCAAGACGGCCAATACGCTCACGAGTTCTGATCTAGAAATAGAAATTTTGGATTTGAAGCCCAGCCTTGCTTTATAAAAGCCACTTGATATGCCTGGCCTTAACTTACCACATGTGAAAAGGGGATACTATTGATACATATGTGGACATAATTCAACAGTTTGTATCAATTGCCTCTTTGAACCTCACAACTTGCTAAGGTAATCACTTTCAGCTACAATCCAGTTGCTGGTTCCTTCTATAGATTTTGAAATCTTTAAGTCTGGAAACTACCTGTTACTTTTCATGAAATAATATGGATGCAGTTGGTGGCTGACATATAATAGGGTTTCTGTAAATGTCTGTTGGCTAAAAGAATATCCAATGAACATCTAGAAAAGAATGCCCTCTTTCTAACGAGCACATGAGCTATTATAGAAATTCAGTATCATTTTCTGTTCCATTTTAATCAATCAAATATATGGCCACCAGGGTATAGGATGTCAACAAAATTATTGGAATCAAAATCATTCCTGCACTGACTCCACATTTAACACAGAAGGAAGGATTAGCAATAAACCATAGACAATGATGATTTGTTGTTTGCAGACTCTTCCAGTCACTCTCCTAAAACAGGGCACAGACATAATATCCCATGACTTGAAATGTACTTATTACCTTGGAGTGACCCCTATGCTAAACTTAAAACTCATAAACAACTGCCTCAGTGAAATTTCCATCTAGTTGTCTAAGAGACATTTCTAATTTAACATGTTCAAAACTGAGATTTCAATCTATTCCTTGAAACTTTCTGCACTAGGTGACCCCATCTCAGTAAATGACAACTTCATTCATTATGTTGCTGAGGTCAAGAACCTGAGAATTATCATGACTACTTTCTTTCTATTAATACCACATACTTCCAGTTCATCAGCTACTCCTTAGGGCTCTACTTTGAAAAATACCTAGAGTCTGGCCATTATTCTCGTCCTTATAACCACCACCAACGGCTCCAGCCATCACCATGCCTCGTCTGCAGTGTAGAAATAGCCCTAAGTGTTCTCTCTCCTTTGACCCTTCCTCATCCATAGTTAAAATATCCATTTTTGTCACTTCTCACTTCTGATTTCCCATATTTTAAAAACTTACCCTTAATATGCTCCTGTATCAGTGGACTTTATGCCATTCCTTGTATACACCAAAAATGCTCTTTTTGGAAGGCCTTTATTTTTAAATGAATAAATGCTGTTTTCCCAGCTTGGAAATTGGTCTGTCTTGTCCAGGCTGAATTCCTAGTGCTTAAAATAGTGCTTGGTACATAGAAGGAATTCAATAACTATGTGCTCAGTAAATAAATCATGTACTGTATAGGCTAGTTTTGAAAAATATCATTGATGGTCATTCATTTATTTATTCATTCAATAAGTTTTAAGAAACTACTACTATGTGTAAGACACTGAGAATAAATTGTGAATGTAAAGACAAGGAACCTACACTTTGAGACTTTTTTATTTTTTGGAGAGATAGGTACTAAACACAATGTTAGTAAATTAAGAAATTATTAAATAAATGAATATTCTGTATAATATCTAAATGAAAATAAGAGAGTATAGTTAGAGAGGGAATGGGGGTCCCTCTGATAATGTACTTCAACATTTAAGCAGAAAACTGAATCATGAGAAATTAGCTGTCGTGTGAAGAGCTGGCATAGTCTCTCAGGCAGAAGGAAAGACACATAGAAATGTCCTGAGGCAGAAAGCAATTCTGTAATGTTCTAAGGAGTAAAAGAAGATGAATATGATTGACCATAGTGAGTGAAGGAGAGCATTGCATGAAAAAATGTTCAAAAGTAAGGTGGGGGACAAATCATGCTGGACTTCTCATAAGCCGTGACATTGAGTTTGGATTTTATTCTAAATACAATAAGAAGCCATCTACTCAAGGAGTGACAAAACTAGAATTAGGTTTTTTAACAGTCAGTCTTGCTACTGTGTAGAGAACAGTCTGGAAACAGGCAACAGTAGAACCAGTTAGAAGTTGTTATATACAAACCCAGGTAAGATAATGCATTCATTTTTTAGGATCGCTGTAACAAAGTACCACAGATTGGGTGGTTTAAGCAACAGAAGTTTATTGTCTCACAGTTCTGGGGCCAGAAGTCCTAGGTCAAGGTGTCAGTAGTATTGGTTCCCTCTAAGGCTGTGAGGAAAAATCCCTTCCATGCCTATCTCCAAACTCCAGGTGGTTTGCTACGATCTCTGGCCTCCCTCACCTTACAGATGCATCAACCCTATCTCTACTATCCCCTTCATGTGGCACTCTCTCTGTGTGTATCTGTCTACAAATTTCCCTTGTTAATACAGACACTAGTCATATTGGATTAGGATCCACCCTAATGATCTCATTTAACATGACACAGCTGCAAAGACCCTATCTCCAAATAAGATCATAATCTGAGATATTACAGGGTAGGACTTCAACATACATCTTTTAACGACATCATTCAATCTACAAATGAGATGGTGGCTTGGGTGAGTAAAGATGGGAAGAAATCAGTGCATAAAAAAATGTGTTTAGAGGAAGACAGGCCAGGACTTGTGGATGGCTTTGATGTGACAGATAAGGAATAAGTTAGCCTGAATCTGATATTTAATAACTGGTTTGGAACTATGTAAGGGAAAGACTGAGGCAAAAGCAGGTGCTCTTTTTTGAGCAAATGTGTTTTGAAATGCCTTTGAGATATCTAAATAGAGATGTCATGCAGGCAGTTGGACATATGAGGCTGGAGATGAGAGAAGCAGTAAGATGCAGATGTAAAATTGCATTCATCAAATATAGATAAGATTTCTCAGGATGTCTGAGACTACCTAGGGATGGAAGACAGAGAATAAAAGGGACCTAAGACTCTGAACGACAGAATTCACACTTTGGGAGAAATAAAAGGAGTCTGCAAAAGAGACCCAAAAGGAGCAGCCAGTGAAATGAGAAGAAACCCAAGAGTGTTCATGTTACAGTGGCAGAGAGAGGAGAGACCACTCCCAGGTAGATGGAGAGTTGGGTTGCGTCAATTCCAGTGAGAGGTAGAAAAATGTGCGAGCAGAAAAGTGCCCATAAACCCTGAAAGATAAAGGTCGTGAAGAGCTCCTTACAAAACCTCTTTGCTATAGTGATGGGATGGAAGCCAGACAGGAGAAGACTGCATGGGAAGTAAGAGTGCGAAGCCCTTTGACATTGTATTATGTGAAGGAAAACAATCAAAGAAGCAATCATTTGAAGGGAAAATTGAGTTCAAAGGTGGATTTTTTTTTTTTTTAAGAATGCTTGTACTCAGCTGAGAATAATCCATTATAGAAGGAAACACAAGGATGATTTTGTTATGCGCAGGTGTCTCTGAAGCAATAATCACCATCACCTAATACAGATGAGAGCAGCAAGGCTCTAAGAGCTAAGAAAATCCTCGCAGGTCACACAACCCACGAGTGACAGAGGCAGATTTCAAAGCTACTCCTGCCATGTTCCTGGTATTGTTTCCTTCAGAATGTGCAATTACTATGAAGTTAAGTAGTATCCTGCTATGGGTTGAATGTGTTCCCCCCAAATTCACGCTTTGGAAACCTGATACCTATTGCAATAGCATTAAGAGGATGGCAAATCCAAATATGAGATGTGAAAGGTGGGGCCTTTAAAAGGTGATTGGATCATGAAGACTATGCTCTCAAGAATCAATTGATCAATTTATGGAGTAATGGGTTATTACGCGTGTGGACTGGTGTCTTTACAAAGAGAGCACATGAGAGAGCTCTTGGCATTCTCACCATGCGACACCCTGTGTTGCCACAGGACACTGTAAAGAGCCCCCACCAAGAAGACCCTCACCAGATGTTTCCTCTGAACCTTGAACTTCCCAGCCTCTGAAACAGTAAGAAATAAATGTCATTTCTTTATAAATTACCTAGTTTCAGACATTCTGTTGTAAGTGGTAGAAAAAAGGACTAATACATATCCATCTAATGTCATTTTATTACTTTATTTTCTGCAGGAAGAAATGTCATCATATTATTTTTGCTATGGATTACCTTTTGAGTTTTGGAAACGCCTGTGTTCACACATGTGAACAGCTTTAAGCAAACTTCCTGTTATTTATATTTGCATTCAAATGTTACAAGTAACAACACATAATTACAAAGTCTGGACTCTTTATGACATAAATGCCTAACAGGTACCAAGCTTTCATAGAAAGAAGTACAGCCTTGGAATGAGATGTAGACTCAGATTCTGCACATGTTTCTGTTTGAGGAGGTCAGGTGGGAGTCTCTTTCTGTGAAGTGAGGAGAAGGATCTTAGCAAAAAATAAATGCTTTGAATGAGAGAAAGGAAACATAATTAATGATCACAGATTAAACATAGGATATTAAAAGAAAAACTAATGTGTGTGTGTGTATGTTCCAAACCACATTCAGCGATAGTATAGCTTTGAGAGACTTCAGAGGCAAGAGCAAGACAAAATAATAGCTTTTCTCTAGTTATAAATAGATATGAATGCTTAGATGACAATTACTGATAACGTTTAATTAGGAACAATAAAATTAATTTGTATTTGCATTCAAGTGTATGTACTACTTTAACCTTTTTTTAACTTGAATATAATCTTGCTTGAGAAGAAAAAGCAGAAGTTAATTAATATAAACTGTTTCTCCAATAAAGTTTTAACATTTTAATTTAAGTGAACTAATAAGCACAATTGCCTTTCTAGTCCAGATTTTCTCATTTTTATTCTTTTGTAGAATGCTTGCAAATCTTCCATAAGCTCTTTAAAATAGCAACTACATTTCCCTGGAGGCAGCTAAGCAAATTCTTAGCCCAGTGTCTAACCCTTAATTTGTTAAACCATGGTAATAACAAAAATTTCATAAGGGGTCAGAGTAAGCATCTTTATATTCTCCTACATAAATTCTTTCAAGTAAAGACTAATTATATGTCAACTTAAAAAGTGGTGCAAACAGCATCTCCAATCTAAAGAGAGTGAAATTCCTCTCTAGGAATGTTGGTGTTCATTTCCTGGCTCTGTTAGTTCCAAATAGTTCGGTGAATTCTGAGCTTCAGTTTTACTTTAAATAGAATTACCCCAGCTCTATCTACCTTACCAGAATATTTTGAGGATTCCATCAGATAATAGATTACCATCAGTGTCCCTGGTACTTGTCCATAAAACTGTCCATATGGAGGCAGGAGACAACTGACCTGTGCTCATAATGCCAAGGTCATGTCTTATATGCACTTCTTATGAATACGTTTGCATCAAGAAAGTCATCTTGGGCTGATTGTGACTGTTCAAAACTCCAGCTGTTCCAGTCTTTAGAAAGATGGTCTCATGGTCTCATTATGGGTACAAAAATAAATGAGAGTGTTTTTGGCTTTTTTGTTTCCCTTAGAAATGGAGTCTTTGGTTTTGAAAACTGGGGCAATCCAAAACGGAAGCTTCAGAGACCACTCTCCTGATTTGTTCTCCAGATACCAAGAACTGGCCACAGAAAATCTTTTGTAGCCACCATCAATTTTGAAAAAGGCTGACATTAATGAGATGACAGACCATTTGCCTGACCCAAGTTTAAATATTCCCTGCCCAACTGGAGCTGTTGACCAACTGTAGTGACAAGCCTTTGGTGTGGCTTGGTTTTCCATTATACCAATGTCAGCTAAGGCCACCCTATCCTTAAAGTTTAAATAAAATTGATGTGGAATGTCCAATGCTTGTCTCAAATATTCTACAAACCTCTGCCGACATTCACTTCTTTCTGCATTTACGTTCTGGTTCTCCTGGACATCTGCTCTTCTTTCATGAATAACCAACCTGGGCTCTTCTCTCTTTTCTGTTCTGAAATTTACCAGATAAGGAAATTGTCCCTTTCGCTTTGTATTAAAACAAAACTAGTACCCAGCATTTGTGGCATAGCATTCTCTAGTGGACTTGACAGGTAGAGGGTTTTCTACCTATTACGAAATATCTCTGATTGTAAAATTTTCCCGTCTACACCATGTGGTTAAACATCTTCTATCCCTCAAGACTCTACCACCTACATTCCCTAAATGTATTACTCAGAACAATTTTGCTCTAAATTATCCATCTTGTGTGCTGTGACTCACTCACGTGCTTTGTTAATGCCAAGTATCGTCAATTCTGCTCTTCACCTTTAGTGGCTCAGAAGGACTGGCTGAGTCCAGACATCACAGTCTTTTCTCTCCCACTTTCCCTTCAGGTTCTGTAAATGGGGAAGATCAATGCAGGGATTTATTAATCTTTTTATATAAATTATTACATACTTCTTTCTTAGATGGAAAAAGTGACTAATCAATCTTTTAAAAACTTTTTTCTTATTTCAGAACTTTAGATTTAAAGAAAAATTGTGAAGATCGTAGAGTTCCCATCAACTAGACTACCAGTTTTTCTTATTATTTATATATTTACATTAGTAAGGTACATTTGTCAAAACCAGTGAACCAATATTAACACAGACGGTCCTGACTTACCGTGGTTTGATTCCCAATTTTTTGACTTTATGATGACATGAAAATGATACCCATCATGCAGAAACTGTTTTTCAAGTTTCATACAAGCATTCTGTTTCTCACTTTCAGTACAGTAGTCAATAAATTACATGAAATGTTCAACACTGTATTATAAACTAGGTTTTGTGTTAGATAATTTTGCTCAACCATAGGCTACTGTAGTGTTCTGAGCACATTTAAGGTAGAAGGCTAAGCAATAATATTCGGTAGGTTACTGTAGTAAATGCATTGTGGTATTTTCAACTTACCAAGGGTTTGTTAGGATGCAACTTCATAGTAAGTCAAGGAGCATCTGTACAGTATTTACTAAGTTGATACTTTCTTCCAGTTTCCTAAGCTTTTTACCTAATGTCCTTTTTCTATTCCAGGATCCCATCTGGGATACCACATATTTCAGTCAGTTTCAATCTTAAATAAACTTTAAAAAGTAATTCATTTCCTGATACAGTTTCTCAGAAACTCTAAATTAGCCTTAAACAAAACTAAATAATTATAATAATAGTAATAATAAAAATCAGGTTTTAGAAAACCAAAACCACAGCTTTCGTGAGATTCTAAATCTGAGAGGGGTTTTCCATATTGTGTTGTCTAGTTATCTATTTTACCTGGGATGACACGGGGCCCCAAAGAGCAGGTGAGCTCCTGCCCAGTTTCCATTGCTGGGCAGTGATGGAGTCAGGGCTGGAACCCCTGGTGGATATCTTTAGCACTCAATTCATTTTGGTAGTTTCCACATCATGAGTCCTTCCATCCTAAAGTGAAAGACAGAAAATTCCCACCCTGACTCTCTTGAAGCTAGGGTCAGGAAATGTGACCTAGTTTCCTTCAGTGACACTTGGGTCTGGAGAGGAACAACACGAGAGGAAGACAGGTCAGCTGCTCCTTCCGGTAGGGTGACATTGGGATTTCTGGCATCCACTTACTCACAGGTGAGGGTGAGGGCAGGATTTCCTGGAGAAGCCCTCCCAGTGTGACTCTGCACTGTCCCTGGATGCACAGTATCAGAGATCCACTCTCTGGCCATCTTGGGGTTACTTGGTATTATCTAGTACCCTCTTGTTTTAGTCCATTTTGTGTTGCTATAACAGAAATACCTGAGACTGGGTAATTTATAAAGGAAAGAGATTTATTTGGCTTACGTTTCTGGGACAGCTGCATCTGGCACAGGCCTCAGGCTGCTTTTACTCATGGCAGAAAACTGGCAGGCAGCCAGCAGGTACAAGCAGATCACATGGTGAGAGGAACAAGAGAGAGGAAGCAAGAGAGAGAGAGGGGCAGGGTCCTTTGAAACAACCAGCTCTCATGAGAACTAATCGAGCGAGAACTCACTCATTAATCCTCCCTCCCCCAGGGAGAGCATTAATCCATTCATGAGGGATCAGTCCCCATTGCTCAATCAGTTTCCAACACTGCCACATTGGAGATCAAATTTCCACATGAGTTTTGGAGGGGCAACACATCCAAACTCCATCACCTCTAAGAAAATATTTTTCTATTTAGCTGCTGAAGGGATTCTACCGCTTTCAACTAAGGATTCTGAGTAATACAACTAGAATTCCCAGACACATTTACCATAATTAATTTTATTTATTTCCACTACAAAATTGGTCACCACAAATTTTGATTAATAGCAAAATAGTGATAGTTTTGAGTATTTCCTCCTTCCTTTTACTCCACTGAGCTTTAAAAAATGTTTGTTTGGGCCATTGTAACAAAGTACCACAAATAGAGTGACTTAGAAATTCACTGTTTCACAGCTCTGGGGGTTAGAAGCCCTAGATCGACGTGCTGACAGGTTTGGTTCCTTCTGAGAACTGTGATGGAAGGGTCTGTTCCGTGGCCCTGTCCTAGCTTATGGTGCTCTGCTGGCAATCCTTGGCAGTCCCTGACTAACAGAAACACCCTTCTGATCTCTGCCTTTGTCTCCACGTGGCATTCTCCCTGTGTGTGTGCCTCCAAATGTTCTCTTTTGATAAAGACACCTGATGGAGTTTGGATGTGGTGTCCCCTCCAAAACTCATGTGGAAATTTGATCTCCAATGTGGCAGTGCTGGAAACTGATTGAGTCATGGGGGCAGATCCCTCATGAATGGATTAATGCTGTCCCTGGGGGTGGGGATCCTGAGTGAGTTCTTGCTCTATTAGTTCCTGTGAGAGCTTATTGTTTATAGGACCCTGGCACCTCCTCTCTCTCTCTCTTGCTTCCTGTCACCATGTGATCTGTTTGTACCCACCAGCAGCCTGCCACTTTCTGCCATGAGTAGAAGCAGCCTGAGGCCTGTGCTAGATGCAGCTGTCCCAGAGTTGTAAGCCAAATAAACCTCTTTCCTTTATAAATCACCCAGTCTCAGGTATTTCTGTTATAGCAACACAAAACAGACTAAAACAACACCATTCGTATTGGATTAGGGCTTAACCTAACAATCTCATTTTAACTTATCTCTGCCAAGACCCTATCTCCAAATAATGTCACATTGTGGGGGTACTGGAGGTTAGAACTTCAACATATGGATTTTTGGAGACAGAACTCAACCCATAACAGCTCCTCTTAGTTATTATCAACTTACAGAAGCCAAACTCCTACAAGGTCACAAGCACTACTGGGACAGTGGTACTCTGAAGGGTACTGACAATGAGAAAATGAGTTAGTACTACAGCCTTTTACTCAACCAGTCATGAAGAAGAGATTACTATGGCCAGAAATAAGGTGGGAGACAGAGAGGTTGACTGATGCTAGATGTTAGGCATGAGCCTGGTGTCACAAATCCAGATGTTCAAGCAGTTTTGATTGGCAGTGTTTCAAAGATCTAGAATCTAGGTAGGTGAGTCAGTTGTCTCAAGTCACAATAAGTTGAAACACGGAGATATCAGCTTGTTATTGATTAGAAGCCAGTCTCAAGTTGAGATCCATCATGAATTTCCTATCAAGGAACTGCCATCTGGATCAGGCTTTGGGGAAGTCAAGGAGTTTCTGCAGGTGATAATGTCATCAGTGTGTCTTCAGTGTCTATTGAGAGAGACTCCAGTCACTTTTTACTCCTTCCTTCCTCGTTCCCTACTGCTCCATAGCTAATCAATCACCAACCCTGTCAATACCACCTCTTCAATATCAGCCATGGCCATTCTCTTCAATCCCTATTGCCATTGCCATATTGCAGGCCTTCATTTCTTGTTCAAATTATGACAATGACCTTATTTTATCTAAGACTTTGTATGACTCTATTTCTGTTTTGTCTCTCTTTTTTTTTTTTTACATTTAAATCTTTACTTTTGGGGAATTTATTTTGATGTAAGAAGTAACCCTAATTCCTATTTTTTTTCCACTAATGGCTTGCCAGTTACCTCAGTACAACTTATTGAATAATCTATGTTTCTCCATTGATTTCACTGCTGCCTTCGTTACATCTTAACATCCTGTATGTATTTGGTTCCAATTTGGATTTTCCTTCATTCATCATTTTGACGATTTCTCAGTCAATTTCTGTTTTAATTAGAGTAGGTTTATAATATATTTTATGACATTAAAGCTGTCTTTTCATTACTCCTTCATTTCAGAGTTGTGTTTCGTATTGTATGTTTATTTTTCCATATCAACTTTAAGATATTTATGTCAATTTAAAATAACACCATTGGGACTTTGAAAGTGCATTGAATTTGTATATCAACTACAGGATAATCTCCACCTTCACAATACTGACTCTTCTCTCATCTAAAGCTAGGTGAGCCTTTTTCGTTTGCTCATTCTTTTATGTTACTCTAACAAGGTTATTCCAGATTTCGTCATAAAAATCCTATGTTTATTTCATTAAGTTTATTTATATTTGTGCTGATGCTGTGCTATTGGGAATGGAAGTTTGGGGGTTCTATTTTCCTTTAGGTTTTTTTTATAAGAAAGCTATTGATTTATTTTATAACTACTAGATTTTCTTAACTTTCCTATTATATTCACTGATGATTCAATGAGTCTTGTTAGATTTTCCAGAAATGCAATTGTTTAATCTTCATAACATCATTTCCTACCTCTGCCAAAGTTTGACCTTAAAAAAATAAAATAAATAAAATAAAAGATCAGTGAGTAAGATCACATAAAAACAAAAATTGAAATTTGAAATTTAATAAATAACTTTATTAGCTTTATACTAAGAACTATAACAAAGAAATAAGCACACACACAAAAAGACAACTATGCCCATAGAACAATAAGCAAAGAACACAAATCTGTAATTCCCAAAACATGAATCACAGATAAGAAATATATGAAAAGACATTCAACCCCACAGGCAATAGAAAAACACGGACATGAAATAAAATATTTTTTAGCGTATCATATTAGCAACGATTAGAAATTATCAGTGGCTACAGGCATAAGGGGAGAATAGTACTCAAACAATGCTATAGGAAATAGAAACTGGTATAACTTTTGGAGGAGAATCTAGCACAAATATGCAAAATTTATGTTGCATATCTTTTTAACCCAAAATTCCTCTTTAGTTAATTTTGTCCTACAGCATATTCAGGAGAGTTTATAATAACACATGTAAATGGATGTTCAACACAGCATTTTTTGTAACAGCCAAAATTTAAGTCTATCCATAAGGAACTGGTTAAATTAATGATAGTTCATGCATATAACAGACTACCCTATGGCCATTTAAATAATAATGTAGAGTTGTATACTCCACATATAAAGTCATTTAGAACATTTTATGCAGAAATAAAGCAGCATGTTTATTATAATTCTGTTACTCTAAAGTTATTTTTATATTCATATACTCATATAACTTTCCCAAACTGCCACCCCTGCTTAAAATCAATTTAATGTCTTTTCAGTGTCTATTCAAAGTCTCTATTGTACTGCTCTTTCTACAGCCCAGCTGCCCTGCCCGATTCTGGTTTTCTCTGCCTCTGCAGTCTCAAGTCATGGCCTGACCCGTTCCTCACTGTGCCCAGTCAATCTGGTGGCTCAGTACATGCACAAGCCAAGCTCCTCCTCACTTCAGAATCCGTGCCTACTCTCTACCCTGCCTGAGACACTCTCCCCTCATTTGTGGCATCCTTTAGGTAACAACTGAAGAATCATTCTTTATACAAGTCTCCTTTGTCCGCTCTGTGTAAAACCCCCCGGTCTCCATCAGTAAACACCTTTGGCTCCCCACATAACAGCCGCCCAACTTTTAATCACCTATTTGTTTGTTTTCCTGTTTATCGTCTACCTCTGCCACTATACTGGAAACATGATGAAACCAAGAACCATAAAATTTCTCATTCACCATTGCCTGACACATAATAGGTGATCAATAAATATTTTAAATTAGTGAATATGCTTAAAGAAATGTCTGTGGATATTCTCTACAATGTGAATACCTATCTCTGGGCATTAAAGTTTTTTGGTAATTTTAAATTTCATCTTTATATACTTCTGATATATTTCTGTATTAATATTATGATGAGTACATTTCATAATCTTATTATAAAACTCCTTTTATTTATTTATCCATATATATGTATATATAGTCATGGATCTCCAGAGAAGCAGAACCAATACAGACACATAAAAAATAAAGATACATAACGAGGCGACAAGACTACGGAGGCTGGGAAATACTGCAATGTGCCACCTGCAAGCTGAAGGTCCAGGAAACTCAGTGGTATAGCCTGAAGTCCGAGAACCAGAGGAGACAATGACATAAGTTCCAGTTTAGTCCAAAGGCTGGGGAGCCAGGAGAACCAATGTCCAAGGGCAGAAGCAGATGATGTCCCAGCTCAGAAAGAGAGAGCAAATTCACCTACATCCTCCTTTCTGTTCTGTATGGGCCCTCAACAGATTGCATGATGTCCATCTACACTGGTGAGGGCAATATTCTTTACTATACATGGGAGTAGAGAGAGACAGAGACAGAGAAAGATTACAGCTGATCCTTGAACAATACAGGGGCTGGGGCGCTGACCCCCTGCACAGTTGAAAATCACATATAACTTTTTTTTTTTTTTTTTTTTTGCCATGCCAGAATGCAGGTCTCTGATGTCCTGTGAGTCCTAGCAGCTCTGGAGCATAGGCAGGTGGTGGGTGGCAGAAGCAGCAGTGGAGATCGGAGCCCTGGCAAGCAAGAGGACACTTAGCTGGCTGCAGAAGTGCCTTGAGGCCACTCCCTGACTGACCAGTAGGATTCTAGGCCATATTGTCCCCCTTTCCAGTATATATTTGGAAAACATCTGCATATAAGTGGACACCTACAGTTCAAACCCCTGTTGTTTAAGGATCAACTGCGTATGTGATTGTGTGTGTGTGTGTGTGCGCGCGCGCATGTGTGTGTGGGGGGGTGCGTTTTAAAATGTCCATCAGATCATACTCCTCCATAGTTTAATTCTCTATCACTCACAGAATAAATGTTAAATACTTTAGCATACCATTCAAGACTCTTGCAAAACTGCTTCAATATCCCTTTTAAATCTTACTTTTTCTAAATTAACTCATCCTGATGTTTCACCCCGAGCTTCATACATAATGGAAAACCTTCCTGTCCTGGATGGCACGTTGAACTCCCCCCTCTCTGAGCTCTTGCTGACGGTCTGTCTTCTCATGGATTGCTCTTCTCTGCCTGGTGAACCCTCAGTCTATTCAAATTATTTAGATCAATAAGGTAGCATTTGGTCCTGTAAAAAGTTAGTTGCTGGTTATCTGCATGGCTGATTCTACCTCTAGAATGTGACTGCTTTAAGAGTGGGGACCTTGTCTTGACCAACTTTGACTCTGCTGTCTAGAAGTGACATATAGCAGGTATCTTACAAATATTGTTTTTCATTTGGGTAAATTATAAATAAATTTTACAAAGAGAATATTCTGGTTATTATTTTTTAGTAATAAAATAGCCCCAAATCAGTGGCTTAAAACAACAGTTAACATTTTATTATCTTTCACTCCATTTTTGGGTCAGGAATTTAGGAAGGGCCTATGTGGGCAATTTTGGCTCAGCAACTTTCATTTGGTTGCAATCATACAGTAGGTGGAACTGAAATAATGAGGGAATGGGACGATTGGCTTGTCCTGTCTCTTCATGCAGTCTGCAGGTCTCTCCACATAGACTAGGTTGATCCTCCTTACAGCATGGCAGCATTAAGGCAGTCCAGCTGCTTACATGCAGCTCAGGACTTCAAAGGTAAATGTCCCAGCTGACACAGTGGATGCTTCATCACCTTCTATGATCTAGCCTCAGACATCAGGTAGGACACCTCTACTGCATCCTATTCGTTAATAGTGAACCACTATGGTTGAACCAACCTTGCATGCCTGGGATAAATCCCACTTGCTCAGCATCACTAATCATCAGGGAAATGCAAATCAAAACCACATTGAGATATCATCTCACCCCAGTTAGACTGGCCATTATTAAAAAGACCAAGAATAACAAATGCTGGTGAGCATGCCGGGAAAGAGGAATTCTTCTACACTGTTAGTGGGACTGTAAATTAACACAGCCATTATGGAAAACAGTATGGAGTTTCCTCAAACAACTACAGATAGAACTACCATATGACCAAGCAATTCCACTACTAGGTATATATACAATGGAACAGAAATCATCATGTTGAAGGGATACCCGCACTCTCATGTTCATTGCAGCTCTATTTACAATAGTCAGGATATGGAACCAACCTAAGGGTCCATCAACATGACTGGATAAGGAAAATGTGGTATATATACACAATAGAGTACTATTCAGCCATAAAAAAGAATGAAATTCTGCCATTTGTAGCAACATGGATGAGCCTAGGGAAAATTTTAAGTAAGCCAGACAAAGAGAAATACTGCATGGTCTCACTCATAACTGGCTGCTAGGAAAGAAGGCAGGGAGGAAGGAAAGAAAGAAAAGACCACAACAATATGTTGAACTTTCAGGAGAGAACAAATCTAAGGATACTACAGATGTGGGGAGGAGGGAGGGAGGAGTTTGGGAAGTTATACATCAGGTAAAGGACGTAAAGAAATATCATGATTTGTAATAATGAATATGCTAATAATAAATAATGAAAATTTGAAAAAAAAGAAAAGAAAAAGAGTAAGCCACTAAAGCCTGCTCAGATTCTAGGGAATTGGCCATAGATCCTATCTCTCCATGAGAAAACTGCCAGAGAATTTTTGGACACATTCTAAAGTCACTATAGATTATCTTCTAACCCATAGCTGCACCCACTGAGTATATGCGCATAGTACACAGTGAAATTAGTAACAATTAATGTGAGAACTATGTTATCAGCTTGAACTTAATCCATCTTCCTTGCAAACACTATTTTAGCTTGTTAAGAAGAGGGAACAAACGCAAGTAAAACAAAGCAAAACAAAAAATCCACAAAACAAAACACAAAAACAACTCTGGAAATGATAATAATTCAGCTTTGATGTTGATAATTTACAACTGATGGAGAAGCTGCTAATGTCTGCTTTTGTCTGTAGTTGTGCTCCCGCTGTAAGTGCACAGAAATTGTGCACGGAAATCTAAGAGTTCTGTTAGTTAAGGAATCTTTTTCTGGATTTGGGAGATGCTACCTACTCAGGTAGATATACTGATGCTTAGTTCCAAATACAGAAAGTAGATGTTACAACTCAAGCAATTACACAGTAAAAAAACCAAATAACCCAATTAAAAAATGGGCAAAGGAACTGAATAGTTATTTTTCAAGGGAAGACATACAAATGGCCAACAGGTACATGAAAAAATGCTCAACATCACTAGTTATCAGGGAAATGCAAATTAAAACTGCATTGAGATATCACCTCACCCCAGTCAGACTGGCTATAATCAAAAAGATAGAGAATAACAAATGCTGACAAGGATGTGGAAAGAAGGGAACACTCCTACACTGCTGGTGGGACTTTAAATTAGTACAACCACTATGGAAAACAACATAGAGGTTTCTCAAACAACTACAGATAGATCTTCCATATGATCCAGCGATCCCACTTCTGGGTGTATACCCAGAGGAATGGAAATCATCATGTGATGATGCTACCTGCACTCCCATGTTCATTGCAGCTCTATTCACAATAGCCAAGATATAGAACCAACCTAAATGCTCATCAGTGGACGATTGGATAAGGAAACTGTGGTATATATACACTATGGAATACTACTCTGTCATAAAAAATAATGAAATTCTCTTATTTGCAACAACATGAATGGGCTCGAAGAAACTTATGCTGAGTGAAATAAGCAATGCACAGAGGGATAAATACCACATGTACTCACTCATATGTAGGAGATAGGAGAAAAAGAAGGAAGACAAAGAAGACCACAGTGGTGCATTGGACTTTCAGAGGAAGAGAGCCTACCTAGGGATACAAAGTGGAAAGGGGAAAGGGAGAGGGGCAGGGAGGTCAGGGATAATTGAGTGGGAGACATGGGGTATTATCACAATTTGTGGTAACGGGTGTGCTGCCAGTATGGATCTGGCCATCACATACATCTTGGGCACAAATGGTGACAATTAATTCTGTATACCAAGAATATTTATAACCAATGAAAATAAATAAGTAAATAAATAAATAATGATTAAGTTTTCAATTATCAAAATTCTAATTACCTTGATTTTTTCACCACATATTGTACACATATATTAAAATATAACTGTACCTATAAATATGTACAATAAATATGTTCCAACAAAATAATACCGAATCCTCCCACCCAAAAAAGATATTACTCTAGGCAGGAATTTTTTGAGTTCCCAGAGTCCAAGTGTGTCCACAGGCTCATTTCTTCATTCCTTATACCAGGGTCAGAGCTTAGGGAAACAGGTAAAGAGCAAGTCTGGAGTACTTCCTGTGAAAAATGGTAGATCCCACCTCAAGCTACAGATTTGCCAAATGTACAAAAGTTTAGAATGGCAAAAGGGAATTGAAGATCAGAAAAAAAGCGAGAGCATTGGCTAAGGGAGGGTTCCAGGGATGGGATATGTTCTATAATTACACTTGTCTTAGTCCATTTGAACTGCTATTACAAAATACGATAGACTGGATACCTTATAAACAGCAGAGATTTATTTCTCATAGTTATTTCCAATTGGGAAGTCCAAGATCAAGCCACCAGCAGTTTCAGCGTCTGGTGAGGGTTCATTTCCTGGATCATAGACGGCACCATCACCTTCTTGCTGTGTCCACACATAATGAAAGGAGCAAAGCAGATCTCTGAAGCATCTTTTATAAAATCCCTTCTAAGAGTGGAGCCCTTACGATCTAATCACCTCCCAAAGGCCCTACCTCCTAATATAGCCAGATTGGTGAGTAAGTTTCAATGTATGAATTTTGGGGGGACACAAACATTCAGACCATAGCAACACTAAAAAAAAAATCATGTATACGTTTATTTATTTACTTGTGTGGAGGGCTATCCTATCGAAGTGGGATTAAGCAATGTATTCACTGACCTCTTATTTGTGTATGGCCCTCCACGTGACTCAGGTTGGCTGCAGAGAGCACACAGTTAAGAGATGCATCATTCATTTTAGATAGAAAAGTGTTGTGGAGAGATGTCAGCTGCTTCACTGTGTGTCACCAACCCTGCATTCATGAGATGTTGCAAGAGCTGGCTTTACTTTAGGTCTTTTCCAACACAGAGATTCTTTGGAACTCATGGTGAGTGGCACTGCCATATGCATTGTGTGCCCTGTGGTAACTCAAGGTGAAGACAGCTTGCCTTTTACTCCCTTTGTCATGGATTCAAATGTGCTGGACCTGCAGAGATGGAGAATGTCATGTGGCCATTATCGGCTTTCATGACCAGAAAAGTGAATCTATTCATTCATCATTCACAAGTTGTGCATTTATGTGGTAAACATTTGTTGAGTGCCTGTGAATTGGATTTGAAATGCACAGATAAAATAACAAAAATTCAAGAAGAAGGATAAATGTCATCCAATCACCAGATGGGTACAATCTCCAGGATACTGCAGGATGTGGACATGTAAACAAAGGATTACCAAAAAATGCTGTGACAGTGATAGACACTCTTGGAATTATCACACTACCCCATGAAGGCTGAGGTGGTCAAGAAGAGTCTGGGTCTTGTTGGCTATAGGGAGTTCAGGCCTGAACAAGAAGTAATGTAAAGCAAGCATACTTCTTGAGCCTCTTTTAACATAAAATTTGGAAAACCAAAAAGACATTATGTGTAAATGAAATAAATAAGCCATAAATATAGTATCTTAGTTCGTTTGGACTGTATGACAAAGTACCATAGACAGTGGCTTATAAACAACAGAAATTTATTTCTCACAGTTCTCAAAGCTGTGTAGTCCAAGATCAAGGCACTGGCAGTTTCCATGTCTAGAGAGGGCCTTCTTTCTGGTTCGTAGATGGTGCCTTTTAGCTTGACCTCACATGACGGAAGGGGCCGATGAGCTCCCTAGAGTTTCTGTTATAGGATCATTAATCCCATTCACAAGGGATCAACCCTCATGACCTAAACATCTCCCAAAGGCCCACCTCCTAATACTATCACATTGGGGCAGGATTTCAACATATGAATTTTGGGGGAACACAAACATTGAACCCGTAGCACACGATAGCACAAAGACAAGGGTTACAAACCAGGGGATCTGGTTATTGTTATAAATGAGCCTGAGTCTTGATGGCCAAGGCCAGTGGGTCAGGAGTGAACTGTGCCGACCTAAAGATTTATGGACAGATGTCTACAAAATACTGTGGGAACCGAAAAGAAAGCAGTACTTGCACTGGGTTTTGATAGCTTTTATAATGGCTCATGGTTGTAACTGTGTGATGGTGGTCACACACAGGAGTTTTCCTGAATAGAGAGGGGGCCTGAAATCTCAAGGAAATGGGCAACATACCACAGAAAATAAGCAATTAAATTTGGGGAATTGTGTCCTTGGGTTCCTTGCCCCTGCCTATTTCTGAGATAATCTGGATACTAAACCACAGCAAAAAGAAAGATTTGCAGAGAAAGGGGTTGCGTGCCACCTCCTCTCCTATCCGAGGATCCTGGTAGTGAATAGAAAGTTCTACTCCAAGATTATTAAAAAAAATAAAAATAGAACTACTAGATGATCTAGCAATCCTACTACAGGGTACACATCCAGAGTAAATGAAATCAGTATCTCAAGGAGATATCTAAACTCCCATGATTGTGGCATTATTCACAATAGCCGAGATATGGAATCAATCTAAGTGTCTATCAGTGGATGAATGGATAAAGAAAATGTGGTGTATATACACAATGGAATACTATGCAGTCTATAAAAAGAAGGAAATCCTGACATTTGTGATAACATAGATAAACTTAGAGACATTATGCTAAATGAAATAAGCCTGGTACAGAAAGACAAATACTGCATGATCTCATTACATGTGGAATCTAAAAAAGTTGAACTTATAGAAGCAGAGAATAGAATAGTAGTTGTCAAGGGCTGGAGGGACGAGGAAAATAAAAAGATATTGATCGAAGGGTACAAAGTTTCAGTTACAAAATGATTAAGTTCTGGAGATCCAACATACAGCACGGTGACTATAGTTGACATTGTATTGTATTCTTGAAATTTGCTGAGAGCAGGTCTTAGTTTTCTCACCACACACCCACTAAATGGTAACTATGTGACATGATGATATGTTAATTAGCTTGGTTGTGATAATCATTTTACAGTGTATATCTATGTCAAAGCATCACATTGTGCACTATAAATATATACAATTTTTATTTGTCAATTACACCTCGGTAAAGCTTGAAAATTCTTCAAGGCACAAAGCTCAGTATTCTGGGGGAAGTCTTAGGAACGGCACCAATGAAAATATTTTCTGATAAAAAGAGGAGAGATGGGAGAGGCAAGCGCCTGGAATCAGAAACATTTTACTTATGTCTACTGGGAGGGGTGGGCTCAAAACTGTTAAGAGACTAGGGTTTAAGAGGACATTTCTCTTAAAGTCACAGATGTACCCAGGAACTTAAAGCATCCTGTCGAGGACAGGTGATGAGGCAGGTGGAGCCCTGGCACATCAGGCTGCATCTGAACCACCCAGCTGGCATTTTTAAAAACCAGAGAGTAAGAAAAATATAAAAACTTAGTCTTAGTTATTAAGGGGAAAAAAGGCAAAAATAGCCTTAAAGGAAGCATATGGAATTGTCAACCAATTTTTTTTTAAATCGTTAAAATTAAAAGTGCAGAAAATGAATTTGAGTTTGAGTTCAGACACAGACTGGATGGGGTGATTTCATGGAGAAATTCTGAAATGAACCTGAGTCCTTCTAGAAGACATAGGGCCTCTGCATGTCTCCTCCACTCTTAAGCACACCTGAGAGCAGGTGACTAGAGGATGAGGGCTAGAAAAAGACGCCACCTATGTATAAAGCCTAGAGCTGCATGAGCAGGAGAAAAAATCATGTCTGTCAGGGATCAAGGTGCCAGGAGGTCAGCAGAGGATCCTGAAGAGGCTCAAGGACCTGGGAAGAGGCCAGCTACGTGCACTATGGCAGCACCTGGCACACACCAGCCGTCCTGTGGGCCGCACAGTCTCCCGCAGTACGGAGTCAGGCAGGTTGCTTCAGGTATTTCTGAGATGCTTCCCCAGACTCTCTGCTCTCTCACCACACAGCCTTGAACAAGCCATTCAGTCCCTCTCAACCTTGGGTTCCTCCTAAGTAAACGGAGGACAATGGTCTCTTTCTTGCAAGAATGTGAAGAGAATTAAAGGACACTTATTGACATGCGTTGCTCAGCAAGTTCTAGATTCACAAAAATTACTGATTTTCTCTCCCCTTTTCTTTCTTTTTCTGCAGCATCATGCTAAATAAAACTTGCAGGCAGTAGGGAATCCGTTGCTGAGAATCCCAGTCTACATTTCCAAGGACTGGGGGCAGCTCTGGGCTCCTAGGGTCTGCTGCATTCACCCCAGGCCTTCCTGGATGAGGAAGTCTGACACCAGGATCTGAGTGTGCCTGGAGTTCCCTGCAGCCTGGAGGGTGATTTCCCACAGGGGCGTTGAACTGAAGCAGCTCTTTGATGTTCCACATACAAATATAATGATTTGTATAAATATCTTTTCCATCACAATATTACCAGACTGTGGGATTTCATTTGCATACCCCTGATGATCTCATTATATACTATTTTATCTCCCACTTTCTGTCTGTCCCCAGTTAATTGGGTCCTATGGTATTAAGCTGCCTAAAAAGGCATCTTCTCCTGAATTTCAGATTTTGTCTTACCGGTGAGTTGGTGCTGATGAAGTGATGTTATATGTAGATAGTAAGCACAGGAGGCTTCCTAGAGGCCTTATCTCCTTCCTTAATATCTTTTAAGTCAACTTTTTGAGGTTTTATCTGGCAATGCATGGTGCTCAAAAACACCAGTCAGCCTAAAGCCAACTCCTGTCCTCATTAAGTTGATTCAGTTTCGACTTCCCCCGCAAGATGCTCTGTCCCAGTGAACATTTGGCCACATCACCCTTTTATTTCTAGTTGTCAGCTTGAAAACCGGGGACTGCCTATCCTACTTTCCCATCTTGCTGCACCAGCAGAATAGGCCAGGTGCTTCCTGTCTGCAAAGGACTCACCACCAGCTTCCACCAGAGGTGCTGAATCTGCACAGCTGGCCACCTTCAGCAGATGGCCAGCAGGGGTTTCCACCGGGGTGGTGCAGGGGACACGGTCATGGGATGTGTACTCCAGGCACCCTCAGTGAAAGAGCATAGGCTGGGGCAAAGAAGCTCAGCAGAGGAAGCCCTGTGGAAGAAGAGAGGGAGAATCAGGAGAAATGAAAAGAAAGCAGGGACAGGGATGCTGTGTCCACCTCTTGATTGGCTAATGAGATGAAAAATTTGCCTATCCCTAATTTTAGAAACATGTTTTATTTTTTATTTTTAATTCTCCAGAGATGCTTTGTCAAAAACTTGCCGAAGCGCCCTCTCGAGTTCTCTTTGTCCTTCCCTTCACCATGCTCACACTTGCCTGTCACAGCTCAGCTCCCCTGGCTCCTTCCTGTCCTGCCCGCACTCTTGGCTGGGCTGGCGGATGTGCCCCTCATTTGCACGTGCACACGTGCTGACACATGCCCCACCCCAATGCGTGCCCTGTGGGGTTGCAATGGTTGATTCACGTATTCTTCCTACATCTCTGCATCCTGGAGGCAAGGCTTTGGTGAAAAGGGAAGAAATAAATGCACTAAGGCAGTGACTGACCGCACGGGGACCACGGTGTCTGCCAATTTCATGAGAAAAGGCTGCAGCAAGCTTATCCAGTGGAATGAATGGCACCTCCAGCCACGGTCTTCTATGCTTCTCAAGGTTCTCCAACCTGACAATATTCCCAGCAGTTCATAGATTTTAAATAAAGTTTTGCTGACCAAATGAACGAGTAGGTGAACAGGTAAACAAAGAAATGAACACATAATTCTGATTGAATTTCATACTTTATCATTAAGCCTGTCAAAAGAGGAAATAAGACAAGACTTTAGATGAAACATTGGCATAGATTCCTAAAAATCTATGAATTCAAGTCTCTCAGAATAAAATAAATAAGATGAAAAAATGAAACATCGATATGCTTGGACTGGGCAGATTTCTATGTACTGCCAACCGTGTGTATGAAAAGACTCTTTCCATGCCCTAAAGAAGATCATTTTGATATTTGAACCTCTCTTTACAGAGAGAACCTCCACCCCCACCCCATCCATATGTTGCATAAACATTGCCGTTAATATGTGAAATTTGTTTTTAGCAAAGACAATGCTTTAAAACACCATGTGTACATGAGGAGTGGACAGCTTGGCTAGTTCATGTTACACTGAAAATAATAATGAAAGGAACATTGTTGAGCTTGCGTCACATCTCGGTGAGCTTTCTGGTGCATTCACAGTACCAGAGGATACTGATGGGCACATCATTCCAATTTATCTAATAATAAAGGCCTCTATTTTTCTCATAGTAATTAGGCAAAAATACCACACTAAACAAGTACTTCAGTGAGATAAAACTACCTCTATTTGAATTACTGTTTTTTTGCTGTTGTTTTTCTTTTTGTGTTTTGTTTTATTGTTGTTGTTTTTTTTAGTAAGCATTCACTAGTCAGCTCTAGAAAAAAAAAAATCCATCTATGAAATTGGCAAATGTCTTTGGAAATGTACCCCCCTTCTGAAGCCTGTTTACTGAAAGGAAAACAAGGGAACATAATTATTTATCTAAATGGATGTCCTTTAACAAAGATGATTGGAGAGTTCTTGTGTATTTCCTAAACCATTTCTCCTCCAGATGTTCTCTTGCTAACCTTGGAAATCTATAAAAGCTAACTATTGGCTTTTCTACATTTTATTGGTTTTCATCTTTTACAGGGATGCAGTAAGCATGTTTATTGTGCATAGTCTTTTTATTTGTTCATTCTTTTATTCAGCAAGTTTTGTTGAGATCTTTTATGTTACAGCCACTCTGCTGGACACGTGCTATGATGAGTGTATATGATGTGTTTTTGGCCCTAATGAAGATCCTAGTGAGAAGCAGGGAAAAGGTGAGAGTATGTATAATAAAAATATAATTACCCAATTGAGTTAATGAATAACCTTTGTTACATGCTACAGAGGTCAACACCATAGTCTAACAAGGGGGCTTGGCTAATCATCCAGCCTGGGACTACTCCTCTGACATGTTTGCTGGGAGCTAAAGGAGAAATAATTTTAATAGGCAACACAGTGTTGAAAGAGCATTTCTGGTAGCATCGAGGATGGGCAGCGTGTATGAATGCCCCTCGGTTAGAAGGAATTTTTATATCTGTTCATCCATATATTCATGCACCAAATATTTATTGAGCAGCAAATACTTTTCTAACTCACATCTGTCCCAGCATGCAGGAGTCATAGACTGGTGGGGCAAACAAAGGGGCCAGGAGCAGCCTCAGCCCTGAGGAGCATTACAGTTTAGTGGAGAAGACCAAGGAACCAGGCAGGGCTCCAGTCTTGGGGACGTCATTGAACTTCTGGTGCAGTGCAGGATATATGTGGAGACTAGAAATTTATAATAGCTTGATATGGTGCTGTGTCTAGATATGGTGATACAATACCAGCCAGGTCTCACTTGGCAGTGGCATCATCCCGAGCAGTACCTCTGCTTTATAGAATGGACTTGGAGGTTCTTACTGGAAGACTCTTAGAACTGTCTGTAATGTATTCTAGTTCAAAGACTTAGCTGAGCTCCCAGCTTGGTAGATGCACTATATCTTGAAGCAGAGAATGAGTATGTCCTGGTGTGACTGGCCTTAGCTTATGTGCTAAGAAACCCTAAGTACTTGAGAGAAGAGTTCCTGTTAGGAAAACCAAGATAGGGCTGCTATCTCCTTAATCGGTCCCTAGGTTATACTCGAGGCATTAAATCTTGCAAGAACATTTGTTTTCCAGTCCATCCCACCCAGTCTTCAAGTTGTTCTCCTATCTGTTGAGGTATTGATAAAAATAAGAGTAACAATCTCAAGCCCCTTTCTCAGTATGGATTTGGAACAAAATGAAGCTGTGCTTGATTGGGGTATATAGTGGGGATTAATGCTGGTCACCACTGCAAGCCAGGCTGCACAGCCGGAGGGCTCTGGTCACTCTGTGCACTGTGCAGGCTTCCCTTCTGGGTGTGCACTCAGCACCGTTTGGCTGCACTTTCCTACTTTGCTGCACTGGGCCCATTGTGCCTGTCTCTAAAGACATGGCAGCAAGACGAGGGACAAGGTTGCAGTTAAGTCAAGTAATAAAACTAGCTAACTCTTACTAAGAGCTTACTCTGAGCCAGTTAGTGTTCCCAACATATCTTCTCTTAACTCATTACATTTTCATAGCAGTGTAAAAAGGTAGGTGTTACTGTTAGCCCCATAATAGAAATAAGAAAGTGGAGGCACAGAGAGTTCAAGTAATTTGCCAAGGTAACACAGAAAATAAGTGGGGGATCTGGGAATTAAAGCCAGGTAGCCTGGCTCTGGGATGTGCTTCATTAACAGCCCTGCCATGTTCCCAGGCATACAGAACACTAGCCAGCATTTATCACAAACACTAAGGCTCTTGTTCAGGTGAGGTTGGCTTGTGGGATTAATGCATATTTTAGATGGGTTCTCAGTGACAAGGAGCAGAGTCACTCAAGCTAGTTAAGGGAAGAAGGAGATGGACAGTTTAAGGATAAATCTGAGTTGGAGGAAAAGACAGAATCCCACAGAAACCACGAGGAAGAGTTGCTATTGGCCTCACTGATACTGCAGATGAAGCCTGTGTCTGTCCATGGTGGCTTCAGGCACCTTGGCAGGGAAATCGATAGATGATCTATGCTTCCTTCCTGAGCAGCTCAGTGTAACTCATATTCTTCCTCTGTCTGCTCCCCTCTCACCTCTTAGCCTCATGCCTAGTACTCCCTGCTCTCTATTCACCATGGCTTCTGCTTATTCTCACCTTCTAATCTCTCCCAACTCCAACTCCAGGTCTACATTGCAGCAGACTGAGGCTGTAGATGGTCCACCTACATCCTCTCACCCACCTGTGCTCACCTTCTCCCAAGAGTGACGGCATCCCTCCTCAAGCATCAGCAGCTCTCCACTTGTGTGCCTGAGGGCTTTCCTCGGGTGGATGTTCATTTAACCCACCTGTGGGCAACCTAAGGGGGCTGTAACACCCCCAGAAACACCCCCATCCAATGAGCATGGAGGGTCTGGAATTAGGAGATAAAGACCCCAGCTCCTTGAGGCTGGATGCATTACGCGCTCACTGGAGAGTACCCAGGAGGGGATGAGCAGGTGGGAGGCTTCAGGAAGGAACAGATTCCCAGAAGCAAGTGGGAAAGGAATGTTAATTTTGCATTTATCTCAGGCCAGGATTTTTACAAAGGCCAGGTTGATAATTTTATGCACATTTATGCAGCTCAGGACGTGAGGCTGCAGGGCTGGTGCCTAAGCGCCCCACAGCCAGGATGTGGCAGGACTTAGGTACAGTTCACAGCAACTTGGCTTTATTTCCTGTAATACAAGACACAGAGGGACAAGTAATGTCAATATGACAAGAACTCAGTAATCAGAAGTATTTAATAGGTTGAAATGAATATGTGGTATTGCCTTCAGTTGACAAGGAGCAGGTGAACGAGCTGTCACCTAAATCTGTTTTTCAACCCCATGGCTGGCATGCCACCTTTGTTATCTATGTTCTCTTAAAAATGTAACCCAGATCTCTTTGTCATGGAATCAGCAAAGCCCTACCCTAGATCTTTCATAAACTGTAATCTGGTGCTAAGAAAATGGTGTAAAACTAATAATTTTTGCTTGAAGAGCTTTCATGACTTTGAGGAAAGAACAACAACCAAAAAACCATGCTTACCATTCACCTAAAGTCTGAAGGTTTAAGCTCTGCATAAAAGCGCTACAAAAATGAGACAAAGGGCTGGGGTTGGGGGACAAGGAATCTACACATGTTCCTTCCCTTCACATCACAGCACTCTCAGACCTGAGGTTTGATGCCAAAATCAACTTCTCCAGATGTTCACATAGGCAGGCAGGTTACAGATCCATCCACTAAAGTAAGTGTGTCACACCTCCCAATCTCTCCTGGCTATCTTAACTTCATTTAGAGAATATGCTACTTAGAATTAAATTTGGGGCGCTCCTTCCTCTGAGAAAGGCTGTCAGCTGTAGCAGCATGAATATTTTCATTAACATTCTCCTGGCCCCAGACAACCACTCATCGGCTTTCTATCACTAAAGGCTGGACTTTAGTTTTGCCTTTTATAGAATTATGTCAGAGTGAAATTGTAGAGTATGTACTCTTCTGTGTCTACCATCTTTCTCTCAGAATCATGTTTTTGGGATGCAGTCTTCTTCCATGTAACAGTGGTTAAGTAGTCAAGTGTTTAAGTAGTATTTCATTGCATGGATATACTGGAATTTGCTCATTCATTTATTTGTTGATGAACATTGCACCCTATGCTTGTCCCACCATCATACCCTGGAGGTAGAAAACTTGTATTGATTTCACAGATGGGACTTTGAACTTTGGACTTTTGAGTTGAAACAAGTTAAGACTTTGGGGACGAGATGAATATATTTGCATGTGAAAAGGACATGAGTTTTGGGGGGCCAGGGGCAGAATGTAGTGGATTGAATTATGTCCCCCCAAAACTCACTGAATCTAGAATTGTGTCCCCCAAGTTTTATGTATTAGAAACTTGGTCCCCGGTGTGACTGTTAAGAGGGTGCAAAATCCTATTATGGTAACTGAAAGATGGAGGCTTGAAGAGGTGATTAGATTGTAGGACTGTGCAGTAGTGAATGGATTAAAAATGGTGGTCAGGGGCGTGGTTCTGAGGGCTTTAAAAGAAGAGAGAGGAGAGTCTCTCTCTCTCTCTTCTCTTTCTGCTCCCCATTTCACAATGTGATATCCTGCTGTTACTGTTGCCACCACCAAGGTCTTCACCAAATATGTTCCCTGGACTTGAACTTCCCAGCCTCAGAAACTGTAAGCATTTCATTTTCTTACAAGTTACCCAGTTCCAGGCATTTTGTTATAAGCAACAGAAATGGATTAATACAGAAAATTGGTACCAGAATGTTGGGGTGTTGCTTGTACCAGATACTTGAAAATGTGGAAGCAGCTTTGGAACTGGTTAATGAGCATAGGCTAGAAGAATTTGAAGGATAAGGCTAGAAAAGCCTAGCTGCTGTTGAAAGTTTAGATAACAAGAAAACCAGGAAAAGTTTTAGAGATTGATTACATGGTGGTGGCAAGAATGCTTATGGAAATTTGGACCATTTTAATGTGGTCTCAGATAGAAATAAGAAGGAATTTATTGGAAACTGGGGCAAAGATCAAACTTGCTATGAACTGGCAAAGAACTTGGCTGTACCGTGTCCATGAACTAGGACTCTGCAGAAGTTGTAACTTAAGAGTTGTGAACCAGAGTATTTGGCAGAAGAAATTTCTAAGTAGCAAAGCATTAAGGAAGCTGCATAGCTACTTGTAACAGCCTATGCTGAGTTATTGTGGCAAAGGCATGACCTAAAGCCAGGGTTTAAAAGGGAAGCAGGGCATAAAAATTTGGAAAATTTGCAGCCTGGCCATGTGGTAGAGAAGCAGAGAGCATTTTCAGAAGCAACTGAAATGGACTAATTTCTAAGTCCATTTTTAAGTTTGCTGTACTCTGCATGCTAAGAAGATTAGTACAAAGGAAAGGGATCATCAAGAGAGAGAGAAGAAGGCCCCGAAGGCATTACAGAAGCTCTGGGGCCAACCCTTCCATTTCAGGCCCAAAAGCCTAGGGAGACAAAATGCTCTTGGGGAACAGGCCTTAGGCACACTCCATGGGCTTGCTGCCCAGGGCCACCTCAGGAAGCTTTTTCCAGCACCAGCACCCCAGCTGCTTTAGTTGCTCCAGCTGTGGCTAAATTGGCTCTAGGTGTGGCCAGACGTGCATTTTTGAGAGATACAAGCTGGATGCCCTGGCAGTGTCCACGTGCTGTTAAATTTGCAGGCTCACAGAATGCCAGAGCTGTGAAGGCTTGGGAGCCTCTACCTCAATTTCAAAGGATATATGGGAAAGCCTGGGGACCCAGGAAGAGATTTGTCACAGTGGTGAAGTCACTGAATAGAGTCTTCGCTAGAGCAATGCTGAGTGGAAAGGTGGGGTCAGAGTTGCTGCAGAGAAACTCCATCAGAGCCATGCCTAGTGAGGCTGTAGGAGTGGGATCGCCATGAGACCCCAGACTTGTGGAGCTACCAGAGTGGAACACCAGCCTGGGAGAGTTGAAGTGTGGCCTGAGACCAGGAAAGCCATAGAAGCAGAGCTGCCTGAGGACTTGATGACCCAACCCCCACTCCAGTGTGCAGAGGACAGCGAACATGGAGTCAAGGTACATGATTCACCAGCTGTAAGATTTAATGCCTGTCCTCCTTGTTTTCAGACTTGTTTGGAACCTGTTACACCTTTCTCTTGGTCTATTTCTCACTTTTTGGAATGGGAATATGTATCCTGTGTCTGTCCCACCATTGTATCTTGGAAGTAGATAACTTGTTTTGAATTCACAGATAGGACTTTGAACTTTTGACTTTTGAGTTGAAACAAGTAAAGACTTTGGGGATAAAATGAATGTATTTGTATGTGAAAAGGAAGTGAGTTTTGGGGTGCTGGGGGCAGAATGTAGTGGTGAATTACATCCCCCCAAAACTCACTGAAGCTTGAATTGTGTCCCCCAACTTTTATGTATTAGAACTTACCCCCACTGTGACTGTTAAGAAGGTGGGATATAGTATTTTGGTAATTAAAAGGTAGAGCCTTTAAGAGGTCCTACCTTTAAGAGGTGATTGGATTATAGGACCGTGCAGTAATGAATGGATTAAAAATCGTGGTCAGGTGTGTAGTTCTGAGGGCTTTAAAAGAAGAGAGAGGAGAGGCTGTCTCTGTTTCTCTTGCTCTCTCTCTCTTTCACTATTTCACAATGTGACACCCTGCTGTCACTGTTGCCACTACCAAGGCCATCACCAAATGTGTTCCCTGGACTTTGGACTTCCCAGCCTCAGGTACGGTAAAAAATAAATTTTGTTTTCTTACAAGGTTCCCAGTTCCAGATATTTTGTTACAAGCAACAGAAACAGAGTAATACAAGTGCAATGGGCAAGGCTTTGGGGTATTACAGGAAGCAATGCAGAGGAACTTCAGGAAACTGACACGTAGCTGAGGAAGACAGAAAAAATTATAAGGAAGTGCAATGAAAGGGGAAGTGTGCAGAGCTATGAGAGTGTAAAGCAAAGTGATAAGATCCCTTAGGGTCATCAGGGAGTCAGGTTGGAGGAAGCGAAGAAAAAACATCTTTAGAAGATGTCAACGTTTAGAGGAACAGCAGAGTAGATACACTGAATAACTTCAAAAGTAAACAGGTTAAAACCTGAACGAGACAGAAAATATTTTGAAAATAGTTTTAATCACCATCTCAGTTGGGAAAAAAGTGGAGACTATGGAGAGGTTCACATCACAGATGGAAGGGAAAAATCTGAAGAATGAGTGAGCCCCAAAGCCAACTCTTCACAACTGGAATCCCAGGGAGTCCCATGATGAACTGAAAACCTGAACACCTTCTGCAGAGGTTGGCAGAGGAGTGACATCTTTAAGGATACTTCTTAAAAACAACAAAACCACTTTTTTCTTTTCTTCACACACTTCATACTGTTTTTATGTCTGAATTCGAAATGATTTATCACAGATGTTATGCATGATTTTGAATGTTTTCCTCCTTTTGAGATTTCGAGATGGCAAAGTTAACATTTGGATTTTAATTCAAATGAATTCCAAAACAAGACTTTAATTGAAAGATTCATGACCTACATTAAATTAATTAACTAAAAGGTAAATGTATAAATATCTGTTCATCTTAAAGTTATTTTATTTGAAGTTATATAGAGTAGTGAACCAAGGGTAGGTCAGTGGGACTTGGACATCCAAGTGCCGGAAACAAAGTGATATATTGTCCACAGTAACATAACCGGGTGAAATTCCATGTGCGTTTTCTTATCACAAAATGCCAACAACTCTACCCAAGGTCAGTGACAAAATTACTCCCTCAATAAACCTTTTGTTGCTCTAAGTTCTAAACAATAGTATACATGTACGTTTCATATTAGGATATTTGTATTAGCTGTCCTTTAATAAATATAGTATTTTTCCACAGTAGTTAATTTGGAGAAATCCCACTTTCACAGTGAATTCCCATAAACACAAACTCAACTATATATATTTGTTTAGAGAGTAAATTCTTAAGGTTTAAAAATTTTCAATCTCATGTTGGGTGCAGTTTGTGCCTTCAATACTTGTGGTTTATATATATATATTTTCCTGTTTAATCTTTTTTTTTTTATTACTGTAACATAGTTGATTGTACATATCTGTGGGGTACAGAGTTGAATATCAATACCTTAGTGTGATGCTCAAATCAGGATAAATAGTATATTCAACACTACACAATGTAATCATTTTTTGTGGCCCTTTACCAATTTTTAGAAACCACCTGTGCCTTTCCCACTTCTGGTAAACTCAGTTCTGTTTTTTCCTTTTTGAAGTTCAACATTTTATTATGATTGTCATATTTTTTTTTATGTATGTGTTAATTTTTTAGCTCCCACTTATGAGTGAGGACATGCCATATTTCTCTTTCTGTGCCTGGCTTATTTCACTTAACATGATTTTCTATAGCTTTGTATGTTTTTGCCATGAATGGAAGTATTTCATTCTTTTTTATGGCAGAGTAGTATTCCATTGTGCATATATACCACATTTTTCCTAACCAGTTGTCCGATGATGGACATTTAAGTTGGTTCCAACTCTTGCCTGTTATAGATAGAGCTGCAATAAACATAGGTTGCAGTATCACTTTGACACCATGGTTTCCATTCCCTTGGGTATACACCTATCAGTGTCATTGCTGAATCCTATGGCAGTTCTAGCTGCTGATTGAGGAACATAGATATCATTTTCCATAATAGCTACATTAATTCAAAGTCCCACCAGCAGTGTGAGATGATTCCCCTTTCTCAACTTCCTCACCAGTGTTTCTTCTTCTCTGTCATTTTGATAATAGCCAGTGTAACTGGGGTGAGATGATACCATAATGTGGTTTTGATTGGCATCTCCCTGATGATTAGTGATGTTGAACATTTTTTCATGGGTCTGTTGGCCAGTTGTATCTTTTCCTTTGAGAAATGCCTATTCAGCTCCTTTGCTCATTTTTTAATTGGGTTATTTGGGATTTTTTTTTTTACTGTTAAGTTGTTTGACTTTCTTGTATACTCTGGATATCAATCCCTTGTCAGATGCATAGTTTGCAAATATTTTCTCCCACTCTGTAGGCTGTCTTTTTTGCTCTGTTAACTGTTTTTTTATCTGAGCAGAAGCTTTTTAGTTTGATTTAGTCCCATTTGTTTTTTTCCTTTTGTTACTTGTGCTTTTGGGGTCATATTCATAAAATATTTTCCATTCCTACTTCCTGAAGTGTTTCTCCTATGTTTTCTTTTAGGAGTTTTACAGTTTCAGATCTTATATTTAAGTCTTTAATCCATTTGGGTTGATCTTGGTGAATGGCAAGAGGTACAGGTCTAGTTTCATTCTTCTGCATATGGATGTCCAGTTTTCCCAGCACCATTTATTGAAGAGACAGTCTTTTCCCAATGTATGTTCTTGTATTCTTTGTTGAAAATCAGTTGGCTGTAAGTTTGTGGGTTTGAGTGTTTATCATAAAGAGATGTTGAATTTTGTCAAATGCTTTCTCTGCATCTATTGAGAATACAATATGGTTTTATCCTTGATTTTGTTAATGTGGTGTATCACATTTTTTGATTTGTGTATGTTGAACCAACCCTGCATCCCTGGAATGAATCCCACTTGATTGTGGTATATAATTTTTTGATGTGTTGCTGTATTCTACTTGCTAATATTTTATTGAGGATTTTTGCATCTATGTTCATCAGAGATATAGGCCTATAATTTCCTTTTTTTGTTTTATCTTTGTCTGGTTTTGGTATCATGGTGATGCTGACCTCATAGCGCAAGTCTGGGAGAATAGCCTCTGTTTCAATTTTTTGGAATAGTCTGAAAAAAATTTATATTAATCCCTCTTTAAAGATTTGGTAGAATTCAGCAGTAAAGCCATCCAGTACTGGGCTTTTCTTTGTTGGGAGACTACTAATTACTGCTTCAGTCTTGTTGTTTGTTATTGGTCTCTTCAGGTTTTCTATTTCATCTTTGTTCAGTCTTAAGTTTGTTTGTGTCCAGAAATTTACCCACTTGCTCCAGGTTTTCAAATGTGTTGGCATACAGTTTTTAAAATAGTGTGTAATGATTCTTTGTATTTCTGTGGTATTGGGTGTAATGTCTCCTTTTTTGTTTCTAATTTTTTATTTGTGTCTTGTCTCTTCTTTCTATAGTTAGCCTAGCTAATGGTTTGTCTATTTTGTTTATCTTCTCAAAAAAACAACTTTTTGTTACATTGATCTTTTGTATCTTTTTTTTTTTTTTTGGTTTCTATTTCATTTAGTTCTGTTCTGGTCTTAATTATTTCTTTCCATCTATTAATTTAGGGATTGGATTGTTCTTGCTTTTCTAGTTCTTTAAAGTGTAGGATTATGTTGTTTACTGGAATTTTTCTATTCCTTTGATGTGTTTATTGCAATAAACTACCCTCTTGGTACTGCTTTTCAGCATCCTGTAGGTTTTAGTATGAAGTGTCTTTATTTTCATTTGTTCAAGAAGGTTTTTAATTTCCTATGTAATTTCTTCTTGGGCCTATATGTTGTTCAGGAGCATAGTATTTAATTTCTATGTGTTTGTGTAATTTTCAGAGTTTTGCTTATTATTGATTTCTAGTTGCAATCCCTTGTACTGGTCATGTGGTGTTGAACTCTTGTAGCTTTTGTTTTCTGGGAAATACACTATTTCTCCTTGATTTCTGAAGTATAGCTAGATAGCCTTGTTGGATATAGTGTTCTGGACTGGTAGTCTTTTCTTTTAGTATCTTGAATATAGAATCCCATTCTGCTCTGGCCTGTAGAGTTTCTTCTAAGAGATCTACTGTAGGTCGGATGAGGACTCCCTTAATAAGTTTCTTGATGCTTTTCTCTTGCTGTTCTTAGGATTTTCTCTTTGTCCTTGAGTCTGCCAGTTTGATTATAATGTCCCTCAGAGAGAACCTTGTTGGACTGGGTCTGTTTGGGGATCTTTGAGCTTTCTGAATCTGAAAGTCCATGTCTGTCCCTATACCTGGGAAGTTGTCCAGTATTATTTCATTGAATATGTTCTTAATGCATTTTCCTTCCTTGTCTCCTCATGAACACCCATGACTCAGATGTTTGTGCACTTAAGGTTGTCTGTTATCTTTCTTAGATTTTCTTCGTATTTTTAAATTCCTTTTTCTTTTTTTTGTCTGCCTGAGTTATTTCAATATCAGAAATTCTTTTTTCTGCTTGCTCCAGCCTGTTGTTTAAGCTCTCAGTTGTGTTTTTTATTTTGTTGAATGGCTCTTTGATTTCTATGAGTTCTGCTATATTCTTTTTAAAGATATTATTCTTTTTGTAAATTTCCTCCTTCATATCCTGGATAGTTTTGCTCATTTCATTATGTCGTCTAACTTTGTCTTCTTGTATCCCATTGAGTTTCCTTAAGATTTTTACTCAGAATTCCTTTTCAGTCATTTCAAGGGTTTCCTGCTCTATGCGGCCTAGTACTTAAGAACTATTGTACTCCTCTGGTGGACTCATATTTTCTTGTCCCCCCCCCCCATATTTCTACTATCTCTGCATTGATTTCTGATCATCTGGTATAGCGGTTGCTTCTTTTATTACTTTCCTTACCTGGACTCCACTGGTGACCCTCCTTGTATCAATGCAGTCAAGTGGTTGGCAGTTCACCTGCACAATGGCAGTGGCTGCTATGGCTGCTGCTGTGGTAGCAGGCATTCCTTGCAGCAGTGGTGGTTCTGGAGGTGGCTTTAGAGGGTTGCCCTCAAAACAGTGGTGGCTCTAAGGGCAGCAGGTTGCTTGTGCTATGATAGTCACTGCCTGGTGACACTCATGGCAACAACTGCAGCAGTGGTGCTTGTAACAGTGGCCTGATTGGCTGCAGTGTCCACAGGGGTAGCCCACATGGCTACCTTGTCCATAGAGGCAGCAGGTTTACCTTGTGGAAGCAGCTGGGGCTCCAGTGGCTGCAACTGCCTCCCTCACATCTGTAGTGTGCACAGTGGTGGTGGGGTTACCTTGTGGAGGTGGCAGCAGCTCCTGTGGCTGCAAATGCCTCCCTCCCATCTGTGGGTTAGCAGCAACAACAGGGTTACTTCATGGGGGTGGCAGCGGCATGGGTGGCTGAAACTACCTTCTGCAGGAGGAACACACTCTGGGCTCCTCCAGTCCACCATCTTCCCCTATACCTGTGGTTTAATACATATTTCTGTTTGAAACATTTGATGACAGCTTTATGGTATTTTTCTTCTCTGAGTTATCCTTCCCTAGTGATGTGAATTTATAGATGCGGTTAATTGGAGTAAAAAATAATTGTGAAATATGGATAGTTACATAGAAAAAAGAATCAGATTTCAAAGAACGTCAGGAGAAATAACAAAAGATGCTGGTTTTGCATTGCCAGAAGAAATCTAAAGGACAATGTTTGAATGCCTGTATCATTTTCAAGACCGGGACATTGTTTTAAAGCAGTGGATGAAATGATCTCAATGTCTTCTATTATTCAGTCATTTTTGTGATATTCTCAGAAAGAGAATATCTTTAGAAGCCTTTAGGAAATATAATGAAATTAATAAAAAAATTTCAGGTGAAGTTATTTCAGTGGAACCCTTTTTGCTGCAGAAACATTTGAAAGCCATTGGAATTGATCCCTAAGAAACAGACACAGAAAACAATATGTTAACTTACAGAATTTATTACTTATGAATTACTGCCAAATTTATCCTTACCTTTAAAACTTTTGCTATTTGTATATATACCTATTATCATCTATTTCTTTTTGTACATGATTATTATCTATTATTTTAAATTTTGAAAATTTTTAAAGTTAAAAATAATAAAAGATGAACTACCAGCTATGAGCAAAGATAGACAAATATGGCTGTACTGAAAACTGAACATAAATATGCAAAGAATATAATTTTGATGAAGTAATCGACAATTTTACATATATGAGGGTACTTCGAAAGGTTGTAGGGAAATAGAATTAAAAGATAATACAAATATTTCCATGAACTGTTTGAAGTACCCTCACGTACTAGGTGGGCCAGTAGTGTGAATGCTGGTGCCTCAAGCCCATAGAGATAAGAATTGTGATATTCTCTAATCTCATTTATTCTTCTTTGTTATTAATTAAATTGGTGCAAATATGTATAGACTAAAAAAGGATGTATTGTTCTTTCTAATCTTGAATAACTAAAGTATGCTCTTTTAATGTCTGTGCAAACTGTCAATCTATTTCTGTATTTAATTATTTGTAAGTTTTAAGTAATTGCTTTATAACACAAAATTAGTAGATTTCACAGTCATCATGTAAAAGATGAAGTTTATATGCCCCCCGTGGCCCTCTTCCCCAGCTTGTCTCCTGGGCTCTACATGTTGGCCTGGGAGAGGCTGAGCCCACACCATTTGCACATTGCAAAGCTCCAGTCCAATCGCTGTCACTTGTGCCATTGCCTTTATGTTTGTGCATTTTGTGTCTTCTTAAAGAAGTCCTTCCCTGCCCTACGAGCTTAAAGATATTTTTCTATTATGTTTTCTAAAAGTTTTATACTTTTGACTTTAATATTTAATCTTTTATCCACCTGGAATCAATTTTTATGCATAGGATGATGTAGAGTTCAATTTCTTTTTTCTCGCATTAATAACCCAGAGTTCTAGCACCATTTTTTTGAAAAGTCTATCCTTTCCCCACTGATTTGCAGCACCAGCTTTACCATAAATCACATCTATATATTTGCCCGAGTTGTTTGTGCAGGCTGTATTCTGACCATTGTCAATTTCCATATGCCTAAAATCACCGTTACTTAGTTATTCTAACTTTATAATATTTCATGATATCTGCAAAGGCAAGACTACCTTATCCATTTCTCTTCCTGTTGTCTATTATTGACCTTTGCAGTTCCAGTTATACTTTAGGTCCTAGCTTGTCAAATTCTATGAAATATCCTCTTGATATTTCATTGGAATTGCATTAGATCTATGGCTTAATTTGGGGAAATGTTCGACATCTTTATAGTAGTGAGTCTCTCTATCGATTCTGTAAGGTCTTTATTGGTTTTTAACAGATTTTTTTTACCATAATGGACTTGCGTAAAGTCTTTTGGACTTTTTCTTGAGTGTTTTATGTTGTTGTATATATGTGTGTTTGACTATTAAAAATTTTAAGTTTTAAAATTTTACATCTTCAAACTCTGTGTATGGAATTTAACTCACTTTGACATAGTGATTTTGTATTCAGAAAATTTGCTCTATCAATTCTAATAATGTATCTTTTGATTTTTGAAGATTTTCTACATAGGAAATCATACCATCTGTGAGTAACAAGAGTTTTGTGTTTTTCTTTCCAATTTTTATACATTTTGTTTTCTTGTCTTCCCTTCTATGCTGGCTAGGACCACTGGGACAATATCAAATATAATTGCTGATCATACATTCATGGTTTTCACCCAATGGGTTCCAGACACAAGTAATTTTCCATACCTTCAGCTGCATTATGGGTATCCAGAAGTGAATTCTGTTACTTTAAAAATTGTTCATATTTATTATATATATTTTTTGTATGCTTGCTATGCTGACAAGTTTTTAAAAATTAAAAATAAATTTTAAACTGACTTGAAAATGAACAGAAATTAGCCAATTAGGAGGAAACGGATATTCTCAAGTGTTCAATTAGAAAAAAACAAACAGCCCCATTAAAAAATGGTCAAAGTATCTAAACAAACATTTATTAAAAGAAAACATACAAATGTCCAACAAACACATGAAAAAATGCTTAAAATAAATAATCATCAGTGAAATGCAAATAAAACCATGTTGAGATATCATCTTATTTAGGTTAGAATGGCTATTATCAAAAATACAGAAAAAAATGCTGGTGAGGATGAGGATGCAGATAAAAGGGAACCCTTCTACATTGTTGGTGGGAATGTAAATTTGTACAGCCATTGTAGAAAACAGTATGGAGTTCCTCAGAGAAATAGAAATAGATCTACCTTATGACCCATCTATCTCACCACTGGGTATACACCCAAAGGAAATGAAATCAATATATCAAAAAGACACCTGCACTCCATGTTCATTGCAATGTTATTCACAATAGCCAAGAGATGGCATCAACCTCAATGCCCACCAATGATGGATAGATAAAAGAAAACTGGCATATATACACGATGGAGTACTATTCAGCTGTAAAAAGAAATCATATCCTATCCTTTGCGGGAACTGGAAACCATCATGTTAAGTGAGGTAAGTCAGGCACAGAAAGATAAATACCACGTGATATCACTCACATGTGGAATCTAAAAAAAAAAAACAAAACGGTTCTATTAGAAGTAGAAAGTAGAATTATTGTTAGCAGGTGAGTTGGGGGAAGGAGAAGGGATGGATTAATGGGTGCAAAACAAAAACTATGCTACCTACGCTAAGTAAATCATTGTGCAGTTCATGCATGTATTGAAATAGCACATTGTACCCCTCAAAATGTACAAGTAAATGTTAAAATTAAAAAGGAAAAAGGGAAAACCAGGAGTTGAGAGAGAGCAAGCATGTGACCCACTTGAGGCTCACTGGCTGGAGACAGACAGCCAAGGGAAGGAGGGTCCTTCCAAAGCAAGTAGCTCCAGTGAGCAGGCGGCAGGTCTTCAGGCCTGTGACAGAAGAGGGATCAGTATTATTTTCAACCCCCCCTCTCACACACACTTGCATGAGAACAACCCCATGCTGAGAGAAAGGCAGAAATTTATACATCCCCAATTTTAAAGATAATGAAGAAGTTAGTACCAGCTCCTGGCCACCATCCGAAGGCCCAGTGGCCAGACTGTAATCATCTGCTATGCAAGGTCATGATGAAGCCTGTACCATGAATGATGTAGACAGTAGGAAAAGCAAGTGGGGAGTTGTAGAGTCACACAGATCTTTAGGAAAAAAGGTAGCTTAGAGATCATGTGCTGGTTCTGACTATTTTGTTAGCATCATTTCTCACCCTGTCTCCTTCCAACATAACATTGCCTCATTGGAGGCCCCCTAAGCCACCAGACTCTTTTAAACTCCGGGCTGTAAGCAGGCCCTTCCTTGTGCCTGGAGTGCCGTACTCTACATCTCTCTTACTGATTTTCCCTAGTTCAGCTTCAGTGTTACCATCCCTGGAAAACTTTCCCTTATCTCTCTCTCACTTCCTCAAAGAAAGATGAAATTCTTCCCTGTGTCTGCCTGCTTTGTGTGTTATATGTATGTCCTGGTTGTGTAGTCCTTTTTAGAGAGGTTTGAGAGTGGCTTGCCCAAACCCACAGAACTGATTAGAGGCCGACTCTGAATCACCTAGTACCATTTCCACTGTACCTTGCCAGGTCTCCAGACACAGTGATCACGCACAGCTTGATCTATGTGGACTCTTGGCACCTCACCTCCAGATCTGAGCTGCAATGAGTTTCCAGACATATCTTAGAGCAGCAAACCTCCCTCAGCCAATATAATCAGCTTCTCTAAGATGACTACAGAGAGAGAGAGAGCTTTGCCATCCCAACAGGCAATGACAGCATTGCTATTATTAGAGAAGAAAGGAAATGGTCCATGAGTGACATACCCCAAGCCTGTGTGTCCTCTGACTACTTCTTTTTCACTTCATCTTTTGAGTGCGTTTGCCCAGCAGACAAGCTAGCCAGCCCTTCCACTTCTGTTCTACCGTGTGAGTGTGTACACATCTGTCCGTATGTGCACACCCATGTGTACATGCATGTGAGTGTTTTCCTGTATGTGTTCACACGTGCACATGTGTGCATGTATGTGTGTGTGAGTTCATACATGTGTGTGTACATGGATATGTGTTTTTCTTTTGGTGGGCTAAACAAGAACAAAGCCTATTTCAAAGAAATGCAAATTCAGTCCTTCCTTTTTCTCCAAGAAGCGCTGGAGTTCAAAGCTGAAGTGACTTGGCCTTCTTGGATACTGGAAATTGTGGTTACTGCACCCAGATTTTAAGAAGAAAAACCTGAACACCACTGTCAAATATTCTCTCATCAGCATGTCATGTTTCAAATTGGAATCAATCGTGAAAATCCAGGTCATAATATGAAAAGAACAGTATTGTGTTTGGGTTAGAAGCACTGACAGCTGTGAATAATAATACTGGGGGTTGTTTATTTGTTTGTTTTAGAGCTTATTATGTGTCAAGTAAAGAACTGGGCAGGTTACATGGAGTTCTTCAATTCTCCTGAATCTTACTTTCTCACTCCATAAAAAGGAAACCTCATTTTACTGTCCTGAGTGAGAAAAGAAATGAGAACAAAAGAGAGTTGGCCTATGAGAAGCTCCTGCAGTGTTCAGCAGCTTGCTAATGATGATAATAATAATATAATAATAATATTTTCATTGATGGAGCACTTACTAAGTGTCATGCACAGTGACAACCATTTGACGGGGAATATTTAACCTTCCAGCAACTTTCTGAAGTGCCGCATTTTATACATGGGGAGACTGGCATAAGGAGAGTTTAAGGAACCTGCCCAAGGTCAAAAATAACAGAAATGGGGACTAAAGACAAGTAACCTGGCTCCTAGTAAAATTGTTATTTAATCCTCCCAAGACAACTGTGGAGCAGGTGCTGTGCTCCTCGCCTTGTGGACGAGGAAGCTGGCTCAGAGAGACAGTGAAATAGGGAACGATGTGGGATTGGTTAGTCCAGCTCGGGTCTGCTCTCCTGCTAAACACTTGTCCCCCGCTTTGTTAGAGTTTATTGCTAGGAGTGCACACCGTGCATCGGAGCTCACCCTCAGCTTTTCTTTCCCGGTGTTTTTTCCCCTTGTGCGCTTAAGAACCTGCCCCTTTTCACACATTCATTTGATAGATGTTTTTGGAGAACTAGCTCTGGGCCAAGCATGGTGTTATTTGCTGGTGATCAGAAGTACACACGACAGGCATGGGTCCTGCTCTGGTGAATTTACAATCCAGTGGCACTCTGGACCACCCAAGATCTTTGGTCACCTCTCATTCACTCGCCTAGACTCCTGTTTTTATTTTTTCCATATTTTGAAAATGTTATTTGTTTTTTAAATTAATTCATTCATTAATAATTTATTATACATATTTACATGGTACAGACTTGACTATCAATATCTGTGTACAGTATGTGATGATCAAATCAAAATTATTAGCATGTTCATCATTATAAATCATAATTATCCTTTGTGTCCTTTACCCAATTACTTCTTGACTCACCCCACTTCCTCCTTTCCCACTTCCAGTAACTATAGGTCTGTTCTCTCCTTTGGAAAGTTCAGCATTTTATTATGACCTGCCTTCTTTCCTTACTCCCTTCCTTTCTTTTTCTTTCTTTCCTTCTTTCTTCGTTAGCTCCCACATATGAATGAGGACATGCAGCATTTCTCTTTCTGAGACTGACTTATTTCACTTATAATTTTATCAGATGCTGTGAGCAACTCCTGTGTTGGCTTTGAATAGCCAATTACCCAGCCAAGCCTCGTCTTATCCTTTTTAGCTGAATTTAGATGCATCCTGTGGTTGGCTGTGAGCTGACTTTTTAAAAAACTTTCAGAATCATAATATTTTTTAAAATATGTACAAGTAGAGAGAATAGCCTAACAAACCACCATGTGCCTACCCATCACTGAGCTTTTCCAATTATCAACATTTACCAGTCATGTCTCATCTCTCTCTCTACACTTTTTCCTTGAGTTCTTTAAAGCAAATTTCAGATATGATGACTTTTTACCTATAAATAATTATATATAACAGATAAAGACATTTTTAAGAAACATTACCACCATGCCATTATTATCTCTAACAAAGTTAGCAATAATTCCCAGATATCCCCTGATAACTATTGCATATTTTGCTAATTGACTCATAAATGCTCTTTTACAGTTTGCATGCTTGAATCAGGATTCAAACAAGGTCTTCACACTGAATCGGCCTGATGGATATCCTAAGTCACATTTTTAAATTAAATTTCTTATTCTGAGATCATTGTAGATTCACATACAGTTGTGCAATACCACAGAAAGAACTTATAGTCCCTTTAGCCAGTTATCTCCAATAGTAGCATCTTGCAAAACTATAGTGCAATTTCATGTCAGAATATTGATATTATCGCCAACCTAACTTTGAAAAGCTTTGGTTCTTTAAAACTTATAAAATAATAATTAACTGAGAAATGCTTATTTGTAAAAAGATGAAAAATAGCATTTCAAGAATTACTTTGACAAAGGTCCCCTAAAAACATACCCATCTCATTGTGGTCACATGCACCTCATTTTTTGAAGGCATTACACCTCTCTTCACAGAAACACACAAGCCAGAGTGGGTGTGGGTTAGCTGATATGTTTCCCTGAGACTTCACTAATTACCTAGGAAATCACTGCAAGGAGCCCTGGACTCAGAAGCAGTGTCTGTGTAACCTTAAAGGACACTTTTATTACTCCCATAAAAAACAAATCTTTGGGTATCAGTCTAAAAGGTGGGTCAGGCCGTGAATGCCTGTCCCTCCTGCCACACTCCTGAGAGCTCCAATGATCTCTCCAGGCCAGGGCAGCAGGTTACACACATTCATAAATGTGCTACTTTGCAGATGTAATTGTCAGGGGTGCAATTTTAGTGTCTACAGTTCAGTAAGTGCTCACACCTAAAATTAATTTTTGGAGCAGCCAGAATAGAAATCAATGGTCTATTTTGTATGTTCTTAATATTTGCAGCTGTATTTTACAGGAGATAACAGGTCAGCCCTCGGGGTCTGAACCATCAGGTGTGTGTGCACGTGTAAAAGGGCTCAGTTACAAACGTGTACGTGGAGGGAATGAAAGAAGAGAGACTATGTTTTTGAGCACTCCTTATATACTGAGATAGGAGATACTCAGTTTGGGTTTCAGGACACATCTCTGGGTTTCAAGCCACTCCCCAATTATCAGGCCCCTCCTCTAGGCCCTCCCCTAGAGGAGAATTACTGTTGCTTGTTGGACCAATTTTCTGTACCGACACATGGAGATTGAGACCTTAGGGGGCTGACTGATGCAAATCCAGTGGCTGAGCATGCTTGGTAGAAGGGAGTTACTCTAGTAGCTGAGGACTCTCAGTAAAAGGAATTTATACGGTCTTATATGACCCCAGTGACCAAGCATGCTCACTGGAAGAGAGTTTATTCTTTGAATGACCTTCCACTGGAGGACTGAAGAGCACAGAATATTCTTGAATGTGTCTGGTGCATGTGATAGAATTTGACTAGTGAACATGCCCTGAAAGGAGATCAACTGAAGGTATGTAAGACTGTATTACATAATTGCGAACCACCCACTTAACTGAATATTCATTAGGCAGCATGAATATGTATTGGACAGTGAAACTATAAAGTTGGAATCCCAGTAGGAAGCAAGTTTGTTGCTCACTTTTCTGGGTCCAACCTGTACTTCACTGGCTATGCTTTCTTTTTGTGTTAAGTTTATTTTTATCAGGTGGCTGCTTACTCTTTTGAGCCAGCCTGTGCTCTGCCTAAACTTTAAGTGTGTACATCTTACTTTTGTATTAAACTTGGTGTGGGCCCTGCTCAGCCTCTGGAGTGGGCTGCACTCTCTCTGTAAAATCTGTATCTTTTATTTGTTACATGGAACTGGTTCTCATTTTCTACCATGACTCTGCTCTTGAATTCTTTCCCGTGGCAGAGTCAAGAACCTGGTAAAAGGACAGGGTGGGTTAAGGCCAGCCATTGGGCTCCCCAGACCCTCTCCCCACACATTAGTACCAACAACTGTGGGAGAAATGACATGTGTATCCTGCCATTAAATCCAGGTGTTTGGATTTATGGGACAAGATTTCTCTCTCCATTTTTATGATAAGGAAACAGAATGTTTTCAAAATCCCCCAGCTGGTGAATGCAAGTCAAGATTCAAACCAGAGCCCAAGCTCACTCTTTTGTCTTTCCAGTATTCGCTTTGTAGGTAGCTGTCAGGCCATGCACTGTGAGGGTTATGGGAGAATGTTATGGGAACTTCTGAAGGAACTGGGGATTTTTGCCTTAGGAAGAGAGAATATTAAGAGACATCATAGACTGTTTTAATCAGAAAATCTTTTTTTCATCACATTACTTATTCATAGCACTTATTACTGGTGGGAAAAATAATCATGTTTGTTTGCTTATTTGATTCACAAAAATTTTAATTAATTAATTAAACCAGTATATATTTACTTATTTGATTTTAGTTTATCTCCCCCACTCGAATTAAGGAGAGAGCATGTCTGTTTGGTTCTCTATAGGAGTGCCTGGCACATAATAGGCATTAAATATATTTACTGCAAGGATACATTAATACTTTGTGAGGATTAAAAAGATGAAGTGAAATGTCTGTGCATGAGATTCAGTTGATGCTTAGAAAGAAAATCGAGGTACCATTTCATCACCTCATGAGGGAAACACATTTGCGTGCATTAAGGGCTGCATAAAACTTGGCCCCAAGCTGTCTCCAGCCTCATCTCCTCCTGCTGTTTCAAGAACATTCTTTCCTCCATTCTCACTGGTCCCACCCCCCCACCTGTCCCCTGTCCAGGTGAATTCCTGCCTCTGGGCATTTGCTCACTGCACACAGGGCTTCCCTCATCATGCTCTCCTCTGCTGCCTCTCCTTTCTCCATTACTCTCTTTCCTCACCACATATTAGAATCTTTGGCCTTTTAAGATCCCAGTGAGTGACTTGTCTTAGCACTCAAGAAACATGGCTAGAGCGATTTGAAGATTCTCAGCCATCCTTAAGCGCAATTTGCAATTCTGACCCAGTGACACTGAATTTCAAGACCTGAGTCACTTACCACCTCCTCCTCTCTGTGAGTCCTGCTCTGAAATCTCCTAGCCCCTGGTATATTTCACTTTTCCTAAGTCACTTTTTATGTCAGCTCTTTGGTGTAAGCAGATCTCTAGAGAGCAGGGTATTTGCAAAAGTACAAAGCACCACAGACAGGCGAGAGTTTCATTTCATACACTCATTCCGATTTGTTCCCAGCCCAGGGGTCCTACCTGTTGATTGATTTTAAAAAATTGTCTGGCAATGGCTTGACCCTAAAGTACTCTCTGAACCAGCACTATCCATCCCCTCACAGCACAGCCTCTTTAAAAAGCAGGAGAAAGTGGTGTGGGAGGGAGCAAGAAAGTGGGCTCAACATAACATCATGTCCTACTTCCCAGAGAGCTGTTGTCCTTGACATTGTTGTCCAACCTCCATCTTCCTGTTTTCGTTGACATTCAGCTCTTTCATTTGTTAAACATCTGCCTCTGTGAGCCAAAGAAACAAACAAACTCCACCTAGCAGTCTTGGCCTCCAAAAGATTTTAGGGCATTCCTTAATGTGCATTAATGGGTCAGGAGCAAATCAGGAAATATTCTTGAATCTTCATCCTCATCAGGTGAGAAGCAGAAATTCCCTCTTTTTCCCCTGATAAGCGGGGAAGGGTCTGACAGCAGGAGCTCTGGGGGGAGGAGAGGGATGGGCTTGTTTCCCAGTATATTCTTCCCATTTTAAAGTGGGAAAGCTGAACATAAATATAACCCAGTGATTCCACCCTCAGGGCTAAGGGCTGTGCAGGACTCAGCTACCTGTCCTGTGTACCCTGTGCCCAGATTTACTTTCTCTCACCTCCAAAGTCCACATGGGCTAGTGTCCAGAATGTGCTGGAGATTCTGGGCACTACTATGTGTCAGCCTCTCTCTGGTGATCATATTGTCAACATTTTCCATATAATTCAAGAGATTCAAGAACTTCCAGAAGCTGATGCATAGATGGGCAACAAGTTTAAAAGTCTTATTCTAGACATAATAGATAAACTTATTTTGAAATCACTTCCAAATTCTTCCTTAACCAGGACAAGTACTCATTGCATTTATTTAGAATTCAAATGAAGTGTCCATGACATATTTATTTTATATGTGCATTCTGTTTTGTTTTTAAGGAGACACAGTGTGATAGAAGAGGGAAGTTACTCACTGGACAGGTCTTCAACAGCATCTGCCTTCCAGTCCCAATTCTGCTAAGTCACTCACCCATGCGGCCTCCTCCCTCTGCTTGAAGAGGAATCTCATTCAGGATGTCATTTGCAGCTTCCTGACCATTATGGTTAGGACAAAATGTAAAAGTGCTTTAGAAAAATTGGAGTGTCATTAAAATGTAAAAAACATTTGTTGCAATAATTTTATTACTCTTGTTTCTGGGAAAATTAGCTCTTAGACCAGAAAATCTAATGTTAAATACTCAAAGCAAAAGAGGCCAGCCAATGATAAAAGCAAGGGCTTTTCACAGCAACCTTAAGTACGTGTGAGTGTGTGTGTCTGTGTATGTGATGCTTTGTGGCAAATTCACAGAGAAAGACCTATGATTAACTAGTGATTTTCCACAGACTTTTCTTTATTTACAAAAGAAATTACTTAACTTTATTGAATTTAAGTATATTGAAACCTTACAAATATAGAGATAAGCCTTAGTGCCTGTACATATTGGAAACTATCATTATTATAAACAGGATCCCATTTTTAAAGGCCTGCAAACTAGAGGGCCACCTTTAATATTGTGAACTAAGCATTTGATTCCTTATTGTTTCATCATTTGTTCAGCAATGTCTGTTTGCCTCTGAAAGTTTTAAATATACACACAGAAAACTAGGGATTAAACCATATATGTACAATTGAGATTTTTAAGCAAAGAGATTTTTATCTCTTTCTTTTTATCTTTCTCTTTCTTTCTGTTATATAACATGTATATATTGTGAAATAGCTAAATTGAGCTCATTAACATATACATTACCTCTCATGCTTATTTTTTTATGGTGACTTAAAATTTACTCTCTTAGCAATTTTCAAGGATGCAATGCACTGTTTTTAATTATAGTTACTAAGTTGTGCACTATAGCATTTGAACTTGTTTCTTCCTGTCTAACTGAAATTGTATATGCTTTGGCAAATATCTACTTAACCAAACCCCATTCCCACACAGATTCTGGTAACCACCATTCTACTCTCTGTTTCTATGAATTTAACATTTTTTAGATTACAAATATAAATGAGATCATGTGGTATTTGTCATTCTGTGCCTGGCTTATTTCACTTAACATAATGTCCTCCAGATTCATTTATGCTGTCACAAATAACAAGATTTCCTTCCTTTTAAAGGTGAATAATATTCCATTGTGTATATATACCACATTTACTTTATCTATTCATCCATTGATGGAAATGCAGGTTGATTCTGTATCTTGGCTAGTGTGAACAATGCTGCAATAAATAAGGGAGTGCAGATGTCTCTTCAACATACTGAAATTAGACCCTTCTCTCACATCATGTACAAAAATAATCTCAAAATGGATTAAAGACTTAAACTATAAAAGTACTAGAAGAAAACATAAGCAAAAAGCTCCATGACATTGGTATGGACAACGATTTCTTGGGCATAACCCCCAAAAGCAAAGGCAACAAAAGTGAAAAGAAACAAATGGTGTTATATCAAACTAAAAAGGGTTTTCACAGCAGAAGAAACAATCAACAGAGTGAAGAAACAACCTATGGAGTGGGAGAAAATATTTGCAAATTGTATGTCTCATAAGGGTTTAATATCAAAAGTATATAAGGAACTCAAACAACTCAATAGCAGAAAAACAAGTAGCCCCATTAAAAATGGTTAAAGGACCTGAATAGACACTTTGTGAAAGAAGACATACAAATGACCAACAGGTATATGAAAAAAATGGTCAACATACTAATTATCAGGAAAATGCAAAGGAAAACCACAATGAGATACTACCTTACACCTGTCAGAATGGCTATTATCAAAAAGACAAAAGATAATAATTATTGGCAAGGATTTGGAGAAAAAGGAGCCCTTGAACACTGTTGGAAGGAAGGTAAATTAGGACAGCCATTATGGAAAGCAGTATGGAGCTTCCTCAAAAAATGTAAAATAGAACTACCATACGATCCAGCCATTCCACGACTGAGCATATATAAAAAAATAAAATAAAATCGGTGCGTTGAAGAGATATCCACACACTCCTCTGTACCAGCTTCCTCTGCTGTCTCAACTAGATGTGTCTAACCCTGCGATTTCTCTGCAAGCTCTGACTTGTCATTCATGTCAGGGCTGACTGAGGTAGACTAGCTGCCTAAGGTCCAATTCTTATGGAGCTCTAATTTCATAATACTTACAAAGGTCCTGATTCCTTGATTGAACTCTGGTGTGTGTGTATGTGCATGCGCATGCATGCACGTGGCTTGTGTGCTTGCATAGACTAATTCTGACTCAGAGATAAGCTCTTCAGCATTTGCCACAGCCCTACACTCCACTTCTCCCTGGCCATTCCTCTGTGAGCAAAGCTACGAGAACATGATTGCTGTGGTTGACCACAATGAACATACGCCTTAGAGCTTACAAGAAGCACTCAGCTGTGGTTTTACTGATCTGAGTCAGAGGGTCATCCTTCAGGATCTAGCCTTTTCCTAGTGAAATGATTCCAAGTGACATTCCAGGGCCAATGAGAACAAGAGAAGCCTAGTGAAAAATGGGCAAGAAGCTAATATCTTATCGATATAACAATGGTTTCTTCCCCCAGTGGTTTCGTATGCTTATGAAGCCATAGTAATTATCAAACTTTAGAATAAGAAGAGTTCATACAAACACATAAGTTATGCTATAAACAAAATGTGGTATGTGTCAGGGTTCAGTCAGGGAAATGGTATTATGGAATCAGAGGTTTATAAGAATAGACCTGAGACAACTGGTCTACCCCAACCAGCGCTGGCATGGGTGAATAAGGAAGAGCTTGAAAAGAAATCTCAGAACTAGCACATCTAGCTGTTGAATTGGGACAGTGGGGGAGGCTGGTGTAGAACTCTGTGGAAGCTTGTTAGCTCTTCATAGATCTACCTCTGTAAACTTGTGGTGAAGCATCTGATGGTAGACAGAGGGTCACAGTTTTCATCAGGACTGGTGATCAGAAAGGAAAGCTGGACACACAGTGGGAAAGGCCACAGCAAACTAGAGACTTCTGGCAGTCTTGAACCTGGCTCTCATCTCCTCTAGTCATTGATAACTTTCAGAGGATAACAAATGCCATTTCTTTTTAACGCTCTAACACATGCACACATTCATCCCCACCTCCCTCTAACCCAGATCCATAGAGGAAGGAGAGTCTGTGATAAGCAGCTCTAGAGTAACCAAACTGACAATAGATTCTAAGTAATCTCATGCTCAGTAGCGCATCTGTAAAATAAGGAAGTATACTAGTGGATTTGTTCATTCGTTAGTTCATTAAATAAGAAGCTATTGTGCCTGTTGTGAGTTAGACACAATAATAGGGACTGGGAAAACAATAACGTAGAACATAAATTCTACCTTTAAGAAGTGCAAAGGCTAGTCAAGGGCATACATCCACAAACAGAAGATTTCAGTAAGAACTGCAATTTAGAGTGTACACCACCCTATAAGCAGAAAGTTCAAGGCTGCTTTCCTTCATACTTCTAGATCTGACACTGTCTGAAATTGTAATTGTTTACCAATATTTAATCAACATGACAGACTTTAGCAAGGGGACTTTTTTTTTTTTCCAGACAAGGTAAGAAGCCTTCTCCATCCAATCTTGAAAAGTAAAGAAAATTTGGAAACAGATCTATTAAGAAAAATAAAGAAACACATAGTAGTCTCAGGCCATGGGGGTGTGGTGCTATCGTGGTATATAAGGTGCTCTTTTAGCATGCAGTGATTGCAGCGTGTGTGTGTGTGTGTGTGTGTGTGTGTGTGTGTGTGTGTGTGTGTGTATGTGTTTGTGCGCATGCGCGCACATGACTGGATGTAGGCAGGGCTTTGACTCCAACTTCTTACATGCTAGAAGTACCTGGGCTCATGTGATTGACCCACCACCATTGTTGTACACTAAGTAATCTCTAACAGCAGCCCCATTGGCCACTGCATAAATTCCCGATGCCCTAATATAGCATTCACACTCTTCCTGAGTCTTCAGGAAAGAGGTTTGAACCATTCTGAACTCAATGAAATATTTGCTGCTTTCCAAACACAGTGTGTGTTTTCATCCCTGTGCCTTCCATCTGCTCATAATGCCTTCTAGCTTACTTCTGCCTAGTGGCTTATTTGCCCATCAGTCCCCTCTCATATACCAGTCTTGAAAAGTAGAGAGCCACTTGGATCATGGAAGTTTGACTCCTTCAGGGCTGGTTTAAAGGACATCTGTCCTCACTCAACATCCAATGTATCCACTGGTATTTGGGGCTCAGACCCTCTCCCAAAGAACATAAGTCAGGAATGCAAACTACCAAATTATGTATTCCATGCATTCCACAGATTGACATAAGGGTAGATAGACATGGAGGAAGGAAAAGAATCAGAACTCTGTCTACTTCCTTTTGAAGTTCAATGTTAATGAAAGTCTGATGGTCTAAAGTGCTCTGACCCAGGAAACAGAAAGGACTGAAGAGCCCTAAGAGGTGTCCCCATGGGAAGAGGCAAAGGGCAGACCATGGGGCTAAGGTCAGCTGTGAGGGCTAGTGTGTCCCCAACATGCAGTTAGTATCAAAATGTGTTCAGATCAGAATTCAGCCACTTGGGGAAAAATGGTTAGATTGAGTAAATCTAAAATATTGTCCTATTGAGGATGTATCTAGGTACCTAAGAAGAATGGCTAAGCAGGACCCTGAGAGAAGAAGTGTTTCCCTCTTAACTTAAGGGTGTGCCGCGGTCTGGGAAGGGGTGGAGGTGGGGGTTGGGACAGAAAGGAAGGCACCTGGGACACCGAAGTCAGCAGCTCAGTTGGATGCACATAACTGTGGGTTTTAGAAGTTCAGCAGGTTGTCAACACCAGCTGCAAGCCAGTGGCCCTGCTGCAATAAAAACAGAAGAGACTGTTCGTGGCATCAGGTATAGACATCAGAGGCACAATGCAATCCCTCTTCTAGTAACAGCTTTCAGTAAGAACAGAAGACCCCCAACTGATCCCTAAACAATGCAGGATAAGAAATGGTTTGAGGGAAATAAAAAACTGAATTCCTGCTACTTGGGTAAGTAGAGCTTTAAGCCCCTCTAATTTGTGTAATTAATGGAAATAAATGTAATCATATTTGGAGCTTTGGCAATTGTGTTACACAACAGATGATAAACCATGAATAATGAAGCCATGAAGGAAGTACAGCTGTGAGCTGGAGGCAGGCAGACTTTGGCCCCCAGTTACTCCCATTATTGAGCTCACTGGATCCTCATAAAAATCTGCAAGGAAGCAGGAAGCTGTTATTATCCACATCTTACTGAAGAGGAGAGGGAAGCTTGGAGAGGCAGCCCACTTGTACACATCCTCGGAAGAGGAAAGTGGCAAGGTCTGTTCTCCAGAAACCAGAGCTATGATGCTCGTGAGAGGTTTATTCCTTGTCACTAGGATTTCAGTCCAAATTAAAGGCAGATGACCACAGAGAGCTCACACAGTCTTGCACACTAGCAAACACCGTGTTCTTCATGTTGTCTCCCAGCATCATTCTGTTTGGATGTTGGCAAATCTTGCTTTCTTGCTTTCAGAACTTTGCAGCCACAGCAGATTAACAGAACTAGAAAAAGAGTGTACGCCTTGGTCCATAATTGCAGTTTAAATGTTTACTCTTTGATTTCAGGAAGTCTATTCCCAATTAAAAAATTCACTTTGTGAAAATTCTACCAAAGGGGATTTTGGGTGAAAATGCTAGTGATTGAGAGAAAATGAATGACTGGCTGGCTGGGCATAAAAGCTAAAACAATAATTTAGAGAAGAATGCATCCTGTGTATTCCAGACATTTTATCAGGTGCCTTATACAGCGTTGTCTCATTTGGTATTCATGACAATCTTGGAAAATAGCTATCTCTGTTCACATTTGAAAGATGAAGAAAGAGGCTCAGAAAAGTTAATTTATTTCCTAAGTTTGTGGCACAGGTAAGGAACAGAATCTATTATTAACTCTAATTCTGAATACCTTTGTTAACCAAGAGATATCACATATCTAATTTTAAAAATGACCAATAAGCTGCTCATCCCTTGAAGGTAAGGGTGTGCATCTGATTGTTAACATCTTCATATCTAGTGCCAGGGAAATGCCTGATGCACAGGAGGTGATCAATCTATTTGTCAATCAAATGATTCCTGAGTTGAATGCTCCACGTGGTCTACTGGCATTGTTCTGAAAATACCCCTGATGCTCTGAATTCTATTTACAGAGATAAAAGCTGGAATGGAATGTACATAACTAGTTTCTAGACTACGCTTAGGTCTGCATGACCTAAAATTTGGGCAGCCTACCTCCAAAAGTTAAAACCAGAACATCTTGCACTGATAATATATTGTGTTTCCATGAACTCTTGGCACTTAGATAGCTGGTGTCAATATTTAGTCTAAAAGGTTATGTATGCAACAAATCTTTAGACTCCTTCCCCCAGGGCAGGCAATTCCCGGTTTTTCTAAAGAAATCCAGGATGGCTCATCTGCAAATCTAAGTGCAGGCTATTTTCTCATATAGCAAGGATACATGCTTTTTAAATAGTTTTCCTTAATATAACCTTACCCTCACTATTTAATCTCATCTCTCCAGTTTAGACACACACACACACACACACACACACACACACACACACACACACACACACACACACTGCTCCTGGCCTCAATAGAAATATAGAAAAGTAGCAAATATATCTAGATTTATTTCAGAGCTTAGACCCTTGTTAGGGGTGTAAGGGAAATAGGCATAAATGACCAGTACCACTTATAAGAAAATGAGTCACCAGTTGCAATTTAGGTGTAGGTCATATCAGTTTTAAAATGTGCAAAGGGCAAATGAGTGTTAAAGGCTTCCAGAAATACAATGAAGGCAAAAGAATGTGCTATACATCCAAGTTAAACCTCTTTGTGTTGCAAGTAATACATAGTAACTCGAGCTAACTTACACAGAAATGGGAAATGTCCTATAAGGGTAGAAGAATATGTGTCTGCTGGTAACTCCAGGAAGCAGATGCTGAGATGGGTTTAGGAGTGCAAGCAATTTGCTGGGAGTGGAGATGGGGTAGAGGAGGTAAGGTCTGTAAAAGAAAAAGAGGCAGGAGAAGGCTTAGGCAGGGAAAGCTTTCAGACTGTGATGCAGATCTGAGCCCTGCAAAGAAAGGGGAGAGGAAGCAAGATTGAGCAGGGAGACCCTCCACCATGATCGAGATCTGAAAGTCTCAGCCAATGCAATGGAGAGCTCTGGACCAAAGATTGTCCCTTAGAGGAGTCCTGGGTTGACTGGAAATGGACAGGCTCTAGCACCTCCCAGACACTCAGTCATTGGCTAAGGGATGCCTGGGAAAAGCATGGTATGAGGGGCTGCAGCCCCCTCACTGCAGTTGGTCTTGGAGCCTCAACTGATACTCATCACTCTTACTTCTGCTATCTGTTCTAAATTTCCTCATCTTTGCATATCACATCTGCTAGGCCTGGTGGCTGTATTAGTCAGGGTTCTCCAAAGAAAGAGAGCTAATATTTCTCTCCCCCTGCCTCCTGCACTAGGTAGATAAATAGATAGATAGATATGGGATTACTCAATTGTGGGGTCTGGCTGGACAGGTCTGGAGTCTGTAGATCAGGCTGGCAGATTGCAAACCCAGACAGAAGCTGCTGCTGTAATCCACAAGCAGAATTTCCTTCTTCATCCTCAAGGAAAACTCAGTTTTTGCTCTTAAGTCTTTCGACTGATTGGATGAGGCCCACCCACATTACTGAGGGTAATTTACTTCATTTAAAGTATATAATTGTAGATGTTAACCCCATCTACAAAATACCTTCACAGCAAGCCTAGATTAGTACTTGATTAGGTAACTGGACACTGTAGCCTATGCACACTGACACATAAAATTAGCCATTGCAGTTGGGAATGAGATCCAAACCCTAATTCCTGAGTGGCCTGAGCCCTGGAAACCATTCCATGTCTGACCAGGTTTGTAGGACTTGCATGGTCTCAGCTGGGGAGGGGGCTACTGAGAGAGTCCAGGTGAGATTGCCTGCAGTCTACCCATGGTCCTCCCTGCTTCCCGTGTGCAATAGCAGCCACGACAAGCAACGGTGGTCAGGATCAACACCCCTGCCTAGAGAGTGAAGCTTCCCTCATGCTGGAGCCTGGACACAAGGGGTCCAAAGTGCCCAGGCCGCAGCCATACCATGTAGTTCAATGGGGCTCTTGAAGTGAACCCTAGCAGGAATGAACCTCCCTTGGGGACAGAACCTCTCACCCTACCAAGCCCAGAGTTGCTGGGATGAGAAATACAAAGTCATCCAGTGGGTCACTGAGAAAGAGGGTAACTGAGGCCATTCCTGTTTCCACCCTTTGATTCCCAGACATAGTCATTTTTTCCATTGGGGATATAGAGCCCGTAAGATGCAGCTCTCCCAAGCATGGCAACTCTTCACCATCACACAAGAAACAACCTTTCCCATATGACATCCCTCTCCCCAGCAAGACACACCAGCACAGAGCCAGAGTTGCCATCCTGCTAGGTTCTAACATCAGCGGGAAGCTCTTGGCAATGGGTGCAAAGGCCAGCCCTGTGTCCTCTGGATTCTGTCTTCCCCAGTCCAGCCATGGAGACAAATGCGGTGTGGAGGAGGGACTGATGATACATGCAAGAATGAGATGCAAGAAGAGATCTGGTGGAAAGCAGACATCTCTGAAAAGAGAGGAGGTGGAAACTGGGGTCAAGAGGGATCTAAGTACTATAGCGGACTGTGGAGGGGGAGGAGGTATGGAAGGAAGAGGGTGAGTATATAAGACAGCCAGCTCTGGGCTGGTGGCCACACAGGAAGGGATGCCCTGATGATGGGCTTGGAGGTGATGCCTGGGGTTCAGCTTATCACACCTGGGGCCACGCCTAACACCCCACCCTCTCCCTATCTCCCAGCCCCAACTCTGTATGGTTTAGGGTCTCTCTCCTCAGCAGCATGGTAAAGTGGTTAGAAATTGGGGTTCTGGAATCGAATTTCCTGAGTTCCATTCCACTCTGCTACACTAGCTGGGTGACTTCATGAAAGATAGTTAACTACTCAGTGCCTCAATTTCCTCATTTATAAAACGGAGACAATAATATGAAATAACCACATAGGACTGTTGTGAATATAATAAAGATAGTATATATAAGGCACTTATGACAGAGCTTGACATATTGGACATTCTCCAAAATGATAATTATCTATCCGTAGTCTGTCTGCCAAGCTCTAATTAAACCTCCTTCGAAAGTAAATAAGAGTATGTTTTCTCCTTATCACCTGCACAGTTTTAATAATAACTGAGGTTTTCCTGACCAATGTCCCCAGCCTACCCTAAGGATAAACCAAGTGACTTGATTATATATGGCAATTGGGAAAGCCCCTTTCAATCAAATGGAGCTTGACAAACAGAGACTAATTTTCATAATAATAGGTCTCCACCACTAAAATCCTAATTCTGTGGGATGGTCTCACTTCAGTAGTCACCGGACACCAATTGTCCACAATTTCTTCCCCACAATCTACAACCTGAACAGTGCTTCTTGGTGCAAAATCTGGTCATTCTGGAGCCCTGAAGAAGACTTGGTCTTCCCAAAAGCCCCCCTGGTTAGAGTCACTGGGATATTCTTCTCAAATCCAGGAAAAGTATGATGCATTAGAGAGATATTTGGAACCGCAAAGAAGAGACAAAGGAAACTTTTACCAGCACATTCATTCCTTATGGTGTGCTCATTTCTAATTGGTTTGGGATTCCGTCCCCCAGGATAAGTGCTTTTCTAATTGTCTGGTGGCTGGAAAAGGAATAAAGTGAGGTGGGAGTTGGGTGGCTCAGAGTACCCTGGGCTTTCATCCACCTCGGGTTCAAGTCTATAAACTAAGCTCTGCTGTTACTTGTTTTGTTTGCTTATTCTTTGGGCTTCTTTAAAAAGATAAGTCTTTTTGGAGTTAAAAATTTGAAAACTCCTGCCCTGGAAAATGTTTCTGCAGGCGCAGTCCTTGTGACAAATTCTGGCAGTAATTATTAGTATTGTTCATTGTTACCAAAAAATGTCCAAAAACCTCAGAGTGATGGAAAACTTGCTCACTAATAAGTCACAGAGTATGGACTCCAAGCCAGATGTCTGATCATAAATGCATTTATTCTCTCCACTACATCTAAGTAACTGCTTTGTAATTCTACAGTAACAGAGAACTCTGAGTTTTGTAGGATTGAGTATTTCCCAATTTTATTCAAGATTACTTTAGGAGACTTAGCAAACCCCATATTTACTAATAACTACCATTGTATGCAATTACCTCATGTCAGACACTCTGCTCTGCAGGTAACATACATTAACTCAGTTTTATTTAACCTGCCACCAAAATATGTAAGATGACTGCCATTATTGTTAGCCCTGTTTTACAGATGAGGAAAATGAGACTCAGAGAGGTTATGACATGTGTTCAAGGTCAAATAGTAGTTACAGGCTGATCCAGGAGTTGATCTAAGCGATCTAACTGACTAGATCCCATATGGTACTAGAGGTGGTATAGCTGAGTTTAAGTGCTGGGGATTCTGAGATGAAAAAGACACTGTCCCTGAACTCAGGTATCTCACCTGTAATCACCTCTAAAATAAGGTGGAGCATAGAAGTAACCGCACTGCCACCAAGAATTTTGGTATGCAAAACTGAGTTTAGAAATAAAAATTTATCGGGGATTAGTTTTAAATAGGGTCGAAGTTCTTAAGGAATTGCATAAAACTGCAGTATCTCCTAAACTTTTAAGACAATAATTCAGGCTAGCTTCAGGGAAGTTATTGAAAAAATCTCAGTGAGTATACCCCATGACAAAGGTAATGCATAAATCATGGTGGCCGAGGAACATTATCCTGGAGAACTAGCTCTCGCACTTGACTGGGGACTGCACGCCAAGGCTTCCATGGGAACTTGAGTGAGGAAATTTGAATATTAAAGAAAGGGGATGAATTATTTTGCTAGGTCCATGGGTTATGAATTTAGTCACATTGTCTACCAAATGTTCACAGTTACTGAGAGCATAAAATTCACGTTTAGCCTTATTCTTTCACTGTTAGAATGATGCACCTGACTAGAATCTGGTTAGAAAAACTTTGGACAGTGATGTATTTTCTGCAGTCCAACTTCTGTGCTTGTTCTATCCCAGTAGAAGAGTGGTGGTGGGCCTTGCTGTATCACAGCATCCTCCATGTAAAACTAAAATCACAATTTAAGAGAGACAAGGGAAATTGGACAAATGTGGCAGAGACTATTGGAGGTGAGCCATGGCTAGGCAGTTAGTGGTAGAGTGTTTCTTACCATCAAAACTGTCAGAACAGGCTTTCATTACCCATGAGGTCAAATGTAACTCTCTGGAGGAAATTCTTATCATAAAATTTAATCCCCCTAATTTCAGCCCTGGAAACTTGTGATGCCTGTTTGTACAAAAGCAAGCTACAGGCAAGAAAGTGGCAGTAGGTGAAACACTCAGTCTATTTGGTCTGGCTGGTATCTTCTCTTTGCCTAGTCATCTTCTAAAAATTGGTGGCTAATACTAAGTCAGGATGAATGATTGGTCATTTAGAAAGGGTGGACAGAGACAGACAGCCAGAAGAGAGGAAAAAATATGAACAAATACTGAGGGCATGTAAGCCTTTGTGCTGGCACTTTCCTGAGCCTTAGGTATTTTGCTGTTTTTGTCACTGTTTTATTTGTTTGCTTTAATCTGCAAATTTTAAGTATAATGATAATTATCTTCTGAGATTATTGTAAGGAAAAACAAAACATGAAACATTTTTTTGCAAAGCTGATTTGTAAACTATAAAGCACCACACAGTTGTTAGTCATGCTGTATTCTTTATATTTAGTTTTTAACGATAAGACAAAATAACCCACAAAATAAACAATCCCATAAAAAACAAAAACAAGAAAAATGATTTGCCAGTGTCATCCATGGAAATGTGGAATGTATGAAGAAGATAATGGAATTTGGTTTGGAGAGCCTGAATTCTAGTCTGGTTTTACATCTCAAGAAGATACAATGATATATAAAATATAAAACATAAAATATTTGGAAGTGTGCCTCGACATAATAATGTCAGCAAAGGTTAGTTACCGTCGGCAAGACTTTTAACTTTCCTGAGCCTCTATTCCTTGCCTATAAAATATGGATCTGTATCTTGCTTCACAGGCTAGTGAGGAAAGATTAGTTGAGGTAATATATAAGAATGGAAATTAGTAAATATTTATAAATGGACCATTATTATTACTTTTTAGTCTATGGTTTTATACCAAAGCTGAAAAGAACATGAAATACCATATATATATATATATATATATATATATATATATATATATATATATATATATCAGCAGAGAACTTGCTGGTATGAAAATACTGTGTTATTTTTCAGTGACATGAAATAGGTGCTAAATTAAGCATTTAGTTTTTGCTCTAATTTGGTAGTGACATTATCAGCTTTTATAAATATGAAGGCTGTTTCAGAAAAGTTTGAAGGCTGTTTTTTTTTTTTTTTTAAGAATTGGCAGAGCCTCTAATGGTCTATTCTAATTGTCAGAAACGAACCATGAAGTCCCATATTCAGAGGCTGGTGTGGCCATAGGGGAAAAAAAATATATTATGTGTAAGAGAATTGGTAAGATTTATCGCAACAGAATTCATTATCTGGCAGGTTGTGATTCAGAAGATCTAAAAACTGAAGTCTCACTCTAATAATGCTTCATGTTTATGCTGTTCTTTCAACTTTTCCCAACACTTTCAGGACAAATACCTTGAACTGCAACCAACAGAATGAAGTACAACCTTCATTTCGTGCCAAACATGTGGGATGGCATGGTGTAAAAAAACCTTGACGTAGTGGGAACAGCACATGATTTGTCATGAATATGACCACGAATCTGATGTAGGCTAGAATCCTTGCTGGGGATCTCGTTTTGTGCCTGGTTTAGGAAATTGCGTTAACCCCTCTGAACCTCCATTTAAATTGTTATATTAATGATTAGAACTTTCTCAAAGAACTTCACAAAATACACCCAGACTGGTGCCTGCACATAGCAGGTTCCTTATAAACATTAGCTCTTTCTTTTCTCCTTTCTGTCTTAGACCTCATGATTCTATAATAAATATACCAAAAATAGTTTCATAGTCATACTCACAAATTCTTAGATTTAAATAAGCTTTGTAATAAAACCTTGAAAACCAATAAAGCATATTCTCTTGATGTATAAATTAATAAGTAGGCTTCGAGACATGAATGCCTTGCTTAAGATAATGCTTAATTTGCAGCTGAAACATGACTAGAAAACTTAGTTCCTAAGACTCTAGTTCATGAGCATCCCCTAAACCCAGATGTGACTTCTTTTTTGGTTGCTTCAGTGGAAATACATGTCTCTGCCTTCGAGGAGATTAGATTCTAATAAGACAACAGCAAGAACAATCTATAATCCTGGCTTCATTCCAAGTACCAAAGAGCAGCAGATAGTTTTAAATGATCCCCTCACTGCCTCTTTTCTTCTGCATGCATTCATTCAGTGGCTAAACAGGATGATGGCATAACATACACCAGACTGTATGCTAAGCAACTTACAAAGAGAAAATAAGAATTCAGCCCACAAGAGAAAAGACAGACATAATCCGCTGGAGAGCAGGTCAGAAGACAGACCTCAGCTTCAGAAATATCTGAGTTCAAATCCCACTTTTGCTATCTATTATTGGTATTAGTTTCCTTAAGCACTCTAGGGCTTTGTTTATTTATCTGTAATATGGGAAGAATTTCATCTGTTCTTCAGATATGGCATGAACATTGAATGCTATAATGTTAAAAGAGGACTCAGCCTGTAATCTAAGTTCTCAATCAATCTGACCATTCAGTCAGTAGTGACTATTGTTAATAGCCATTATTTACTATTAGGAGAGGAAAAAGTAAAGTGCTATGTGGTTACCCTTTTAAATCAGGGGTTGACAAACTTTTCCTGTAAATGGCTAGATTATAAATATTTTCAGCCTTGTGCATGCTGCAGGGTCTGTGTCATGACTACTCAATTCTGCTGTTGTAGAGTGAAAGCAGCCACAGACACTATGTAAATGAATGGGCCTGGCTCTGTTCTAATAAAACCATAGAAACAGGAGGCCAACCTGTAGGCCCTAGCTTGCCAACCTCTGCTCTGAACGGAAAATTGTAGGAAGTTTAACTACAAGGGGTGATTGGTGGCTTAATGAAACTATGGAATTTAACAAACAGACAGCACAGTAGTGGAAAAAATAACATAACCAGAAGCAAGATGAGGAGTCGTTCAGAACAAGTCTGGCATTTCCTTGAGCCTAAGCTCCCAGTCTGGCATCTCTCAAGCACCTGGTCCAAGCCTGGGTGCATAGGACATATTCAATGGAAGGAAACATGGAATACTGGAGCAAAAGCAAAAACATTCTGCTACTCTTATATTTCAATGCCCTTGCATCCTTGTTGAATGACAACGTCTGAGCAGAGAACTGACTGATTAATAATGTGCTCTGTTTCAATGGAAGTGCAATGGGAACTCTGCTAAGGCACAAGTCACAAGGTAACTGATTTTGGGCCGAGCCCGTGGCGCACTCGGTAGCGTGCTGCGCTAGGAGCGCAGCAACGCTCCCGCCGCGGGTTCGGATCCTATATAGGAATGACTGGTGCACTCACTGGCTGAGTGCCGGTCACAAAAAAAAAAAAAAAAAACACAAGGTAACTGATTTTACCGGAGGTGAGAGGAAGGAGGTGGGAAGGATACCACCTTCAGCCAGGTAAATCATTTCACCAACTCATGCCAATGGGGCAGAAAAAGGAGAACACTAATTGAGCTTCTTTCAGAGGATAGAGATTTTGGAGTGAGGAAGAAGTGTTCCTCACCAACACCTATTGCTGAGAATACTTTCGTATTCCCTTAGTAATCACTTGTTATTCATCAAGGCTTAGTTCATATTAACAAAGCATCCTCTAAGTAGAGGCCCTACTGAATTTGTATAAGAAGACCTAAATAAAAACAGCCCAATGGTGTCTCATTGCTCAATGATGTATATCTCTTCCTCCCTGTAGACTTGGGCCCTTGAGGGCCACATGCAAAATAATAATATTTTATCGTCTGAGGACCCATGTCCCCTTTTGGTTGTAATAGGACTTCAGTTTTTCTGTAGGGATCTCCATTCCCAATTTAAATGTGTCTTGGTGAGGCTGTTCCTCAAGATGTTCTGTCCTGCCCTCTTTAATTCCAGGGATGGTAAGCATTGAATCTCGAGGGGAATGACGGAAAGATGGTAATAAATGGAGTCAACTCACCCCACTGAGAAGCCATAAAGAATGTGTACATTCATTCTCCAAGTACCTAGATCCTTTGGGGACTGCAGTTCCTGTATGTAGTAGATTGTGTGCAACAATAGCCCAAACTATGCCCCTCTGCAACGTGGCTTTGTATATTCATTACTTTATAGACTCAAAACCAGGTTTGAGTTGGTGAAAGAATTTGTCCAATGTCACTCCCCGAGCAAGAAAAAAGGTCAGAGTCAAACCCAGGCTTATTGGACTTCAAAGTCTACATCCGTTCTCTACACCTGCCTCATCCATTAGTTTCTGAGGGCAACCAGCCATTCTCTCTGTACCTTATTTTCCCTGGCTCCTCTATGTTCTGTCTAACCCAACCACTGTTCTCAACCCTGTTGCAACTGTGGGGAAAGAAGTTCAATGCAGTGATTAACCAAATAGAATCATCAGACTACCTGAATGTATGTCCAGCTCCAATGCTTATATTTACATTAACTTGAATTATTTGGTCTCAACTTCCTTAACAGTAAAATGAATGCCTACCAGATAGGTAGTTCTGATGATTAAATGAAATAATCAGGTATCAACACAGTGTTTGGCATGTAGTAAGCCTTCCATAAGTGTCAGCATAAGAGGCTGTTAAGTGGGACCCCCTTTGCTTTCTCATCAGCAGAATTCCCAAAGACCACAATAGTAGGTGCTAATTAGCCACGTGCAATAGGAGGACTAGGCCTTATTTGCTAGAAATTGTATGACTGAGATTGTCCATCACCCACTTCAAAGGAGTAAATAGTTTGAGTAGAAAGGCAGGTAAAAAAGATTTCCACTTAAGGGAGGTTCTGCACACTATCTACCTTCCCATTGCCATCTCCCAAAATCTACAAGGAAGTAGGTACTTGCTCCTCACCTCATACTCAGCAAAGGAGGCTTTATTGGATCCCTTAGATGGCAGGGCATTAAGGAATTTGGGTAGTAAATATTATGGGATTTGGGATTTGCTGGGAAGACTACAATTGGGAGAAGTGTGGCCAGGACCATTTACCTCAGATATGTTAGCAGAGGAAGGAGATGGACTTCCACTCAGGGGGGCAAGCTGTGTTTTTCAGGGGACAAAAGTTGTGAACCCAAAATTGGAAGCCAGCCTGGAGTCTATTTGAGGTGGATTTTTGGAAGCCCAGGGGGCAGGAGAAGAGGTTAGAAGGACCAACTAGAGATGTGGCACCACCTGTGATAAGGGAGTTATGGACAGAGGCTCCTGGCAGGAAGAGCCGAAGTATGAATTCCAAATATATCCTCAAAAGGGACCCCTTAGGAGATAGACAGAAGATGCCTGTGCCACGTGCAGCAAGAACCAACACCCAATAACACACTCACCTGCCAGTTTACATGAGCCTTTTCCTCCTACACTTGACCATGGAGTGCTCAGATATCTTGGCAGGGAGCAAGGCAGCCCATGCTCTACTGCAGGCTTCCAAGCCTGAAGCTGGCCTGATTCGGAGTGTGGGGGGGGGGGGGGGTTGTAACTTTGAAAGAGGCTTCAATTTTGGTGATTGCACCAGTCTAGACATTTAAATTATTTGAAAGCATCTACACTTTGACTTAAGAGCACCTCAAAATGTCTGACATTAGCTGAGACTTGATCCAAGAGCAGGAAAGGTCCACAGAAGAGGAAAGACCCCACCTCCTTACATGTGAAGGAAGTCAGTGAATTTCAAACTCCTGGTATCTTTCATCACCTTTCACGGCAAAGTGTAGTGACTTCTCTCAATGGTACTTTTGCAAGAATAAGCTGCGCGTACTCAGCTTATTGCCTCTCTGTTTCCTCTTGGAAGCAAGCTCCTCAGAGGACAGGCCATCTGCCCCTCCAGGAAGTGAGTCTTCCTGGGCAGCTCTTGACCACCTGCCCATCCCATAGATGCCTTCCCTGAGCCGGTGTACTTGTAACAGTTGGAAATTCACTTCTCAGGTACATTTTCTCTCACTTTCAGCTAATTCCTACAATTAGCTTTTCTGCAACATAAAGGGCAGATTTGGTCTTCATGCTTTTACTGTCTGTCTTCTTTCTCAAATTGTTAAAAACCCAGTTGGGGAAGAGAGGCGTGATGTATTGGGTCATCTGGATACACCAACAGCTCACAGAGGAAACCTAGTGGAGAGAAGTGATAAAAACTAAATAAGGATGCTCTCTGAGTGTAACCAACCCAACCCAGCACTGTTGAGTGAATGATTGCATTACCACTGTGACCATTACTACCAGTATTAGTATTTATAGTATTCTAAGTGTGTCGCCTTCCTTTCTTATGTCTGTGTGTGCGTGTGCTGAGACTGTTTTCCACCCCTTTCTACTTCTTCTTGGCTCAATTCAGTGGCTTCCTGCTCCACAAAGCCTTTCCTAACTTGCTCTATGCTCTGCCCTCCACCAAAATTATGTGATCTTCCTTCACTCATTTTTACTTAGAAGAGTTCATTGTGGTGGCTCTTACAGTACTCTTCACATTTGACCTTGAAACATAATCCTCCTATTGAACACACCTTCTCAAAGACCCACTTAGCCCAGTCCTTCCTCATCTTTGTGTTCCCACAGCTCTTCTCTCACGTATAGCAGGCGTTCAGTGTTTACTGAAATCAACAGAAATGAAACTGACTGTGTTAAAGTGGGGGTTGGCAGTGCTGTGCAGAAGGGCATGGACAGGCTTGGGGTCAGACAGATGCAGCTGAAGCCCTGGACTTTTCTCTGGTTATTTGCTGTCTCATGTGACACTATCCCTCTCTGAGACTCAGTCGACATCACAATTACAGAGCAAATTAAGTGCCTGTGTCAAACATCTAGGACTGTATCTGTCCTTGGTATTTAACACAACTATTTCCATTTCCATTATGATTGGGAAAAAAATAACACAAAGGGCATTGTCATTATCTTGCAGGTTCTTTGACAAGGATGTTACCTCAAAGACATTTAGTCGTATTGGCCTTTGAGTCTTGAATTACCAAAGAACTCTTAAAGATGAGGGTATGAGGATGTTCTGTAAGGAAAGAACAACCATGCTTCTTAAGGTGAGCAAGCCCTCTACATGTATTCACTGCCAAAGGAAGAAATGATGCAAGAAGAATTGCAGGGCTTGGGCTGTCTTTAGTGGGTCTGAACCCCAAGTTCAAACAGACCCTGGGGAGTCCCAGCCCAGCTTCACTGTTCTTTCTGTAAAATTAGAATCATGATAATTGTGATCTCAACCTACCTCACAGGATTTTGTGAGTATTTAAGGAAATAACTTATAAAACAGGTGTCAGCCCCAAAATGTCTCTATTGTTGCTCTTAATATCAGCGTTACAGGAAGGACATCTCGGATCATCCCCTGGGTTAGGCTCTGGTTCTTATGATAATCTCCCATCTTCATCTTTATTTGTTACACTTTATTGAAACTCTTATAACTTTATTGTGTTTTTATTTCTTATCTCTTTAAATAAATCATTGTTTAAAAGTGGAAAGAAAGTAAGTAAAACAACTCATCCATGGATAATTCAGGACCCTTTTGTTCTCCAAATTAAATTAAGAGGCAGACTCAACAGTAATTCCTGATACGATCCAGGGTAAGACAGCTCAGCTCTCTGTGTCCCTGTCTTCCTCATGCATGAGCTGATGACAATATCTGTGGAACTAAAATAATGCACAAATTATGAATTTTCACATAAAATATAAAGCTAAAAGTTAATGTTAGGTGTACTCAGATGGGGACAGAAGGACATAATGGAGTCAGCAGAGTCCTGTGGTTTTATTTATTTATTCATTATTTATTTATTTATTTTGAAACATAATTGATTGTACATATCTGTGGGGTACAGCATTGAATATCAATGCCTGTGTGCAATATGTGAAGTTCAAATCAAGATAATTAGCATATTCAATATTACACAATGTGATCATTTTTTGTGACCCTTTGCCAATTCCTCACTAACTGCCTCCCCCTCATTCCCACCTTCAGTAACCTCAGTTTTGTTCTCCTCTTTTTAAAGTTCAATGAATTATTTTGATTGTTGTATCTTTCTTTCTTTGCTTATTTTTTTTTTTATTTATTTAATTTAGGTGCCACTTACAAGTGAGGATATGCAGTATTTTTCTTTCTGTGACTGGCTTATTTCCTTATTTCACACAACGATTTTTTCTAAGTTCATCCATGTTGCTGAGAGTGGCAGAATTTCAATTTCATTCTTTTTTTTTTTTTTAATCCTGCAGCTTTGGAGTCCTGGCTTTAGAGTCCTGTCTCTCCAGAAAACACTTGCAGGGTGATGATAAGATAGTTAAATTCTAAGATGTTGCAAAATGTTAAAAACTGCTACAGTTGTAAATCTCTGCCCTATCTCCTCCACAAAGAATCAGAAGAGGCAAACAGAGTGGTAAAAAAGAAACCTGGATGTGAGAGAAGGACTCTGGTTGTGATCTCAACTCCAGAAGTAGGTAAATCAGTTCACCTTCTTGGTAAAATATACATCCATGTAAAAAAAAGAATAATAATAAACTACTACAAGAAGAAGGAAATATTATTTCTAATGTCCTCTCAAACTTTGAAGCTATATGATTTCTATGTAACTGCTACCTACTTATAAATAAAATTAAATCTAATATTTATATAGCAATTAATTTTGTCATCATTAATGAGATAAAACAGTGCAGTGTAGTGGAAAAAATAAGAGTAACCAAAGCCAGAGGACTCTGATTTGAATCCTAAATATTCAGCATACTAATTGACCTTGGGGGAAGTTATTAAATTCTCATGACCTTGGTTGTCTTACTTGTAAAATGGGATAATATATCCCTCATGGGGCTATTGTGAGGGGAGAAAATACATGAGATAATGCATTCTGGTTCATTTGTTCTGCCCTTTTAAAAATATCCAGCAGGCATATAGCAAACCAAGTAAATACTGAACCCCCTTAGTTCTGCCTGGTTGGAGACTTTGGAAGTCAGGGAACTAATAAAGTCCTCTTGGCATCAAGGTTAAAGTCCATCCCTTGGGATTTAATATGTGTGCTGAACACAGAACTAAGGGCTAAGTTAGAGAAGGCTCTTGTTTTGGCAGAGTAGAATTCCAGATGCAATTTGTATTGCAAGAAATCATGCAAGCAGAATATTGCAGAAACAACAGGATTAATTCTCATTGGAGAATATTCTCCTTCAGCTCCCATAGAAAGCCTACTTTCCATGGGTTGCTCTGGGAGAAGGGGAAACATGTTTTCTGAAGCAGGGCTCAAGCGTTTTCTCCTTTGAAGCCTCAGAGAATGAAGACTGAGAAGTGAAGTCATCTGAACAGCTCACTGCCAGATTTTCCCATCATCCCCAGAAGCCTCAGCCTCAGAGTAATGGGGGCTCATCTTCCATCCCCTCCACCTCATTCTGGGCAGGCCTGCCTGGAACTCTCCAGCTGTCTATCTCCCATTGATCTCTGAACCATTGGCCAGTGGTCTTCAGAGTGGGTGTGGAGATTCAGGTCCTAGGCAAGGCAATCCATTAGGATGCAGCAATAAACTAGCAGGTCTTTGATTTATGCTTACTTTAGCTCATCTAAAGTCTTCTTGAGTATTGTAATGTAAATAATATATTAGCACAGTAGTACATCTATACAATTTAGAAATAAATAGCTATAGATTGCAGATATATTTTAACTACTATTATATAAAGAAACTAGTAACATATAAACTATTAGACATGTGCAATCAAAAATAATCATATCCCTAGTCTGTGTCCTCTTTTAAAGCCAAGACTGGGGCATTTATCTTTGAATCTCCAGCTTCTGGCAAAATGCCTGACAATATAAAAAGGTCAAAGGAACAAATGGAAATGTAAATACTTACTGAGCACATACTATGGGCAGCATTTCATTTCAGCTGTCTATAACACGATTCAGAGACTAAGAATCCTGTAGACAAGACAGTCCTATAAACAACCAATCAGAAGAAAATGTGGTAAGTGCTGTGTGAGAATTACAATCACAATGTCATTAAAGCAAAGAGGAAACTTTATTTTTAAGGTGAGGAGAAATATTGAAGTAGCTTAAACAGAATTGGAAAGTTGAATTGAGACATGAAGTGTGAGAAGTTTCTCAAGACGTTGGAGGAAAAGCAGAGGATGGATCAGGAAAGTCTGTAATTCCTTCTAACTCCCAGTAATTAGCACAGGGTCAGGTACACTGGAAAATCTGCATAAATGGAGTTGACATTTCTAAACATGTATTGGTTAGGGGCTTTGTAGTTATGAATAAGAAGGACTGCACCTAAATTGACTAAGAAGTGGCAATAATGTTTAACTTATGAGACTTAGAATCCTAAAGATTGAGAAGGTTTCAGGCACAGTTTGATTCAGAGGTTTACAATGCTATCAAGATTCCAGCATCATTTCTCTTAGAGACTCTTAACGCTGCTTTCTACGATGGTTTCTTACTCAGGCTGGCTTCCTACTAAAACTGGTTATGGCAATTTCAGTCCTCATATCTATACCCTGTACCTTTCAGAGGCAGAAAGAGTCCCTACATTCCAGAAGCCTAAGCAAGAGTCCCAACACTAACCCTAATTTGCACTAGCTAAGGCACCTCTCCATTTCTGAATCAACTATCATGGCCAAATACAGATGTCTAACTTCTGAAGACAGGCAGGGTGTCAGCCTCTCTAAAGCTACATGGATCCCCAAGTGGAAACCAAAGCGTATCAGATGGAGAAAACAGAAATATTGATTCTGCAGGCACAACAAGCAGATGTCTGTCACAAGAAGTGCAATACTATTCAGAGATGGGTGATGAGTACATGCATCCATTTTCCACTTTGCATTGTGAAGGCAAATTAATCTAAATGAAAAAAAAGATCTACTCCTGAAATTCCTCACACAGTATTTTTCCATTGCATTTCATTTTGCCTCAGTCCCTGAGATAAAATCTCACCAGTGGAGACATACCCACTATCATTTACAAACTTGGTGAGTAAGAACTGGGCTTCCTTTGTTTTTGCTTCTTTTCTTTGCTTTAAACATTTTAGATACTTGAAACTTAAGTAACTAAAGCACACACTCAAAGCCACTGTTTTATTGCCTGTCTCTCTGTCTGATTATGATACTGTTATCTTTCCCTCTGAGAAACAGATATTTGCTTTATCTTGTATAAAAGTAGCCTGAGTTCCTGGACCAAGTGCAAGTATCTAATAACCATTTTGTTCAACAGAAATTGGCTTAAAAGACACAGATACTCTATGAGTAAATAATAAAATCCCGCAAAAGTAATCCAGCTAGTTCAATGTCATCCACCATAGAAGCAGAGCTCATTTGTGTGGTCTGTCCTCATTGAGCATGAGACAACTCATCACAAAAGAATCTCAGTTTCCATTTTGGCAGCTCTTTTTGTATGTCAAACCAGTAGCTTTCTCCTTTATTCTACACTATTCTTAGCCCAAGGTTTCTTGACATTCAATAAATATTAAATGTGGCAATAATAATGATGATGACCATGTAAATAAATAAGAAATAATCCTTTTTACACCTTTCCAGGTTGTCTGCATTTATGATTTCAGAATAAGGAAAAGGCATTTCATGAGGTCAAGTGGAATGTCTTTTGGCCTCTTCAGATGTTGTAAAGTCGTGCTCAGTTTTTCAAAGTTAAATGAATAAAGCTCTGCTGGAGTAAGACCATTCCCCAGTGAACACAGGGCCCGTTCGGAGACTATGTTAGTGGTATTCTTAGGGGCAAAAACAGCATAGTTGGCATTTGTAGCTTCCAGAGAGAACTGAATCTTCTCTCTTGTACAAATCTCTGTTAAAGTATCATTAAACTCATGGGCATAATTGGCTTGAGTATCTCACTGGGCAATAACCACAGCTTATTCATTTGTACACTATCACCCCAGGCACAGAAACTGACCCATAGAAGGTGCTCATTAAATGTTTGTTAAATAAGGAATAAGTTTTGTTTTTGTTCTTAATTTAGCTTCTCAAATGTGGAAGTTGAATCTATGCATATTCTACTGGTTGCAGAAAGCTAACAAATGAGTACTATCATGTGGTGAGTACAATTTAAGTGGAAATTATAAATTTCTTTCATCTTGCATGCCAAGCCCTGTGTTTAATGTATTTAAGAGTAGTATGGCATATTATGGTTGATTAGTGATGTCTGTCATGGACACAGGATAGTGGAACAGCAGCACTGTGCCAGAGAGCTGCCATTCAGATTTAGAGGCATTCCCACCCACAGCAGAGGGATGGACAGGCTTGGTAGAGAAGCCATGAGAGAGCACATGTCCCACTGGTGTGTGTGAGAACACCACAAAAGCTTAGCAGTGACTCTATTGAAGATAATTGCATCTGTTCAAATTTTACTTAGAATTACTTTTAAATGAATGGGCTAAGTATTTCTGCAAACATTCAAGATACACATACAAACACATGACTCAAAGTTATTTGAGGATTTTCAGAATCTGCAGATACAATCTCAACCAGCCACTACTTGGAGTTCCACTATTATGGATGCACTTACTTTTATAAATTAAGGAAGAAATCTTGGTGAAATGAAGTACACTAGACTGTCCACCCCTGACATCCTACAGTTGGCAGCGCAAGCATGAACACCTGCTTGGCACATAAAGACAAACTACAAATATTAGCCAAAAATCACCCCAACCCTACTTCATTACTTACTTGAGTACCTCTTCTTCTGGGCCTATTCTCTGACAGACTTGGTGACCCTACAGATTTCTTCATTTGCCCATTCAGACCCTCTGCTCTTGAACTGCATGGCTAACCTCTTGGTTAACACAACTGTCTCCTATATCTTTTGGCCTCTGATTCAGGTCCCCCACAAGGGAGGCCCAGCAAAAAATTGAAGGGAGGAAGAAAGACAGGTCACGGTGTTTCTTCCATTGGATCCTCCCAGTGAGGCCACTTCGGGCTAGCTGTGTCTCCAGGTCTGTGCCCCTCTTGAGATAGCCTGCTCTCTACACTGGCTCTCTCTAGCTCTCCAGATTTTAATAAGCTCTCCCTTGCCACACCCCTTTGGGCTGAGAGTGGTAACAGTGCTACTGCTGCGAGTTCCAGACTTTGTGCTATCCTTTGAGGTTCCCTCCTGAGACAGTGCAGAATAGGGACACACCCCAAGGAGGCTGTTCATAAATTTTCAGACTCCATTGGCCAGCAACTGCACACGCGGAGGAACAGCAGGGGGAGACTATGGCCAGCAGAAGCTTCTGCCCTGGATGGAAAGAGACAAGGTCAGGACTTTCTCTCTTGCAGAGAAACTAGCACACTTCTTTGGCATGTGCCTTTGCTTTTATGATAAAGCCCTACTATATTCCTTTTCTCTGTCCCTCTCTTCCTTTCCTTTTGTTGGTTCTGTGGAAGACTTTTCTTTTCACGGATAGACCAAGAACCTGGAACTGCTGCCCGGTAACACTACAATTCTTTGGAATTAATCTCCTTGTAAGTAAAAACTACTTGAATTATCCTAGTTTCAGCATGCCATCTTTTCCGCGTGGATCCTGACAGCTGTAGTATTTCTCAAGGTAAGCCCCTGCCTCACCCCATCTCACAGGGACTCCAAACATCAGCCCCCATCAGGGTCTTCAAATCCTCTGTTCTTTGCATCTCCCAGTGATTTTGGTGGGACATCTCTGCTTCTGAACACCACAGAGCCCCACTGTGTGCAAATTGTGAAAACATTTTTTTTTAATTTAATAAATGCTGGCATTTTCTATTTCAAATAAAAGCATTCTAAAAATATTAAGTAAGGAGGAGAAAACTAATTGTTCCAAGGCTAGTGTTAAAAAAAAGTACTTGTTTATTTATATTAAATTATTTATTACATATTTGTATGTACAAGGCATTGGGTGAGGAGAGTGAGTTATAAAGATGACTTAAGAGGGATTCTTTCTTTAGGAATTTCTGTACTGCTTTATATAATGACTGCTCCAATCTATATTCCCACCAAGTGTGTACAAGAGTTCCCTTTTCTCTGTACCCTTGACAACACTTTTATTTCTTGTCTTTTTGATAATAGCTATCCTATCATGTGTGAGGTGATAGCTCATAGTAGTTTTGATTTGCATTTCCTTGATGATTAGTGATGTCAACCATCTGTTCATATACCTGTTGGCCCTTTGTATGTCTTATTTGGAGTCATGTCTATTAAGGTCCTTTACCCATTTTTTTAATCAGATTATATGTTTTCTTGTTATTGAGTTGTAGAGTGAACAAGTCTAAAGACTTATCACACAACATGAGGGCTATAGTTAATAATACTGTATTGTATTTAGGATTTTTGCTAAATGAGTAAATTATAGCTGCTCTTACCACAGGGGTAACTGTGAGAAAATGGGAAAATAAGTAACTATGTGAGATTATGGATAGGTTAATTTGTTTTACTATAGTAACCATTTTACTACACAAACACACACATGCACACACAAGGGAATTTTTAAAAGCTTGTGGAAAATGGAATTAAAAGGTAAAATTAAAGAATAATAACCTTATTTCTCAACATAAGCTCCATCAAGTTCAAGGCACTTTTGTAAGAGATAACAACAGCCATTTGGTCCATCCATAAACAACTGAAGATCCTGAGATTTTAATCATGTCAATGCAGTGCTTTCTATATTATTAACAGAAGAAAGATGGGTACCCTTTAAAGGTTTGTTAAGATTAAGAAACAAAAAGAAGTCAGAAGGAGCCAAATCATGACTGGGAGATGGATGCCTAATAATTTCCCATTGAAACTCTGTCAAGATTGTCCTTGTTTAATGAGAGGAACAAACATTGTCATGGTGGAGAACTCTCTAGTGAAGCTTTCCCAGGTGTTTTTCTGCTAAAGCTTTGGCTGACTTTCTCAAAGCACTCCCATAATAAGCACATGTGATCATTCGTTGTCCTTCCGGAAAGTCAACATGCAAAATGCTTTGAGCATCCCAACAAACTGTTTCCACAGCTTTGCTCTTGACCAGTCCACTTGCGCTATGACTGGACCACTTCTATCTCTTGGTAGCCATGGCTTTGATTGTGCTTTCTCTTCAGGATTGTACTGGTAAAGCCATGTTTCATTTCCTGTTACAATTCTTCAAAGAAATTCTTCAGGATTTTGATCCCACTCGTTTAAAATTGAAAGCTCTGCTCTTTTCTGCAGCTGATCTGGGAAAAATAGTTGTGGTACCCATGGAGAAGAAAGTTTGCTCATCTGCAATTTTTCAGTCAGAGTTGTGTAAGCTGAACAGTTGAGATATCTCTAGTGTGGGCTGTTAATTCTGCTATTAATTGTTGGTCTTCTTTAATTAGAGTACAATCGAGATTATTTTTTTCCTCACAAATTGATGTGGATGGTCTGCACTGTGGGTTTCATCTTCAACATCATTTCAGCCCTTTAAAAATGAGTTATCTGTTTGTGAATGGCTGATTTCTTTGGGGCACTGTCCCCATAAACTTTTTGTAAGGCATCAGTTATTTCAGCATTGCTTCATCCAAGCTTCCCCATAAATTTGATGTTTATTCTTGCTTTAATTTTAGCAGAATTCACGTTGCTTTAAGAGGGGCTCTTTTCAAACTAATGTCTTGCCCTTCTTAGTGTCTCAAACTAGATCCTGTTCAGACATGTTATAACAAATTTGTATGAGTTTATTTTGGTGTAAATAATTTTTGAAATTTGTGTATAGTTTTTTCATAACACACATTTTCCATGAACTTTTTGAAGACCCCTCATTTATGTGTGTATGAGTGTGTACCTTACATGTACACAATAAAATTTATCCAAAAAATAAATATAATTTAAGACATGACTCCTATGCTTAAATAACTTGGTGTATAATTAAATAATTAAGCACACACACTCACACAATCACACTGAGGTCCCCAAAGTTCATAAGAAGCTTTTAGATGCAAGGGTGTTTATATACATCTACTTGTTTTTATGCCTTTTCTTTTTTTTTTTTTTTTTTTAACAGCAGTTTTAGGTTCACTTCAACTGAGTGGAAAGTGCAGAATTTTCATACAAGGGTACTTGAAAATGTTCATGGAAAAATGGAATTAAAAGATAATACAAATCTATTCATGGACGTTTTGAAGACTGTTCTTGTACTCTTGCCATCACATATGCACAGCCTCCTTCACTATCAATGTCCTCCACCAGAGTGGTACATTTGTTGCAATTGATGAACCTACATTGAGATATCGTTATTACCCAAAGACTATCTATACTTTACATCTGGACTCACTCTTGGTGTTGTACATTCTATGATTTTGGACAAATGTATAATGATTTGTATCCACAATTATAGCATCATACAGAGTAGTTTCATTGTCCTAAATACCCTCTGTGTTCTGCCTAATCATCCCTCCCTTCCCCCAACCCCTGGAAACCACTGGTCTTTTTACTGTCTTTATAATTTTTCCTTTTCCAGAATGTCATATAGTTAGAATCATAAAGTATGTAGCTTTTTGATATTTGCTTTTTTCACTTAGTAATATGAACTTTTGTTTCTTCTATGTGTTTTCATGGCTTGACAGATTATTTATCCTTAGTGATGAATAATATTCCATTGTGTGGGTGTACCAAGATTATTTATTCATTCACCTACTGACAGACACCTTGATTGCATCTGAGTTTTGGGAATTTTAAATAAAGCAGCTATAACATCCATGTTTAGGTTTTTGCATAAACATAAGTTTCCAAATCTCTGGGGGTAAATACCAAGGAGTGTGATTACTGGGTCTTATGATAAGAGTGTTTAATTTTGTAAGAAATTGAAAAACTGTCTCCTAAAGTGACTGTACCATTTTTCATTCCCATTAGCCATAAATGAGAGTTCCTGTTGCTCCACATCCTTGCCAGCATTTGACATCACCAATATTTTGAGGTCTGACCATTCTAATAGGTGTGTAGCAGTATCTTGTTTTAAGTTGCATTTCCTAATGACATTTGTCTTAATCTATTTTGTGCTTCTGTAATAAAATATCTGTGACTGGGTAATTTATAATAAACAGAAATTTATTTCTCATAGTTCTTAGTGTAAACTCCAAAATCGAAGGACAGTCCCTGATGAGGGCCTTCTTGCTGCATCATTACAAAGTGGAAGGTGGAAGAGCAAGAGAGAGAAAAGATGGAAAGGGGGCTAAGCTCCCCCTTTTACAATGAACCCAATCCCATGGTAACAATTCACTCATGAGATAATTACATTAACCCATTCACTCTGGCCTCATGGCCTAATTATGTCTCACTAGGCCCCACCTCTCAACACTGTTGCTTTGGGATTAAGTTTCCAACACATGCTTTTTGGGGTACACATTCCAATGATAGCAACATATTATGTGGAGAATCTTTTCACATGCTTATTTGCCATCTGTATATCTCCTTTGATGAGGTATCTGGTAAGGTCTTTTGCCCATTTCTTAATTGGGTTGTTTTCTTATTGTTGCATTTTTAGAGTTACTTGTATTTTTTTCAGATATGTCTTCTGAAAATATTTCCTCCCAGTATTTGGCTTATCTTTTTATTCTCTTGACAATAACTTTAGCAGAACATAAATTCTTGACTTTAATGAAGTTCAATTTATCTATTCTTTTTTCATGGATCATGCCTTTGGTGTCCTGTCTAAAAAGCCATTACTGAATCTTAGGTCATCTGGATTTTCTCCTATTTTATCTTCTATTTTTTAAACCTCTCAAAAATTGTGAAAGCTACATATTATTATTTCAATTTTACATATGAAGAAATATCAAATTAAAGGGGTTAAATGACGACCAGTTTTGCATACCTTGTAAGATATGGACAGAAAGACAGACACGTCAGAGTGTCTAAGAACACAAATGCCCAAGTCATACATGAGCCTCTTTCCAAAGTGTATGTGTAAACTTGAGTGAGAGATTCTTGCACACTGGGGCTCTGTTCCAGAAGCCTAACTTCTGCCTTCTTAATGCAATCAAGTCCCCACCACAGTCTCCATTTGCAGTAAGCTTGACCTAATTTTTACACTACGTATGTGAGACCTGTTTCATTCTCCAGCTTGGTGGTTTCCAACTAGAGGTGATTTTGCCCCTACCCAGGGGACATTTCTCATGTCTGTCTGGAAACATTTTTGGTTGTCACCCCTGGGAGGGAGGGTGCTACTGACCAAGCCAGGGACGGTGCTAAACATTCTACAATGCATAGGACAGTCTTCTACAAGACAGAATTATCAAGGCCAAGGTGTCAGCAGGGCTGAGGCTGAGAGACCCTTCTCTAGATCTATAGCCTTGCATTTTTAATCTATCCATCCCCAGCTTTTCTACAGACACGACTCCAAACTATACTTTTCATTCTTGCTGCTGGATTTTTAGTTTTAAGGGTTTCAGCTTGGCCATTTGCTTGGCCAAGTTATTTAAATGCTCTGAGCTCACTTTTACGTGAAAACACATTCAACATCTTGGAGCTTTATTTCCTCACCTTTTGAAGGCTTCTTATGATAATTAAATGGAATAATGTAGAGAAAGCTTTACTACTTTTACCTCCAAGTTCTTTTTCAAAATACTTCACTACAGTCCTGTCAACCATGAGAGAGAAGGTATCACTTCCTACTCATGGTTAATGAGATTAAACATGTTTAAACAGCTTGTTCTTGTTACTTAAATCAAAACGCTAGTTCAATCTCTTCTGTAAGTGCTCTACAAAAGGGTCTGATTCTCAGCCTCCAATGTTTGTGTTTTATATGTTAAAATAAGGTCCCAGCCTACAGAATCTTCAACCCCCCCCAGCACCCACCCCCACCACACACATACACACACACACACACACACACACATATTTTTTAGTAATTGCATTTCCAGCTGGTTTTATTTAAGGCTATGCTTTTGATCTCTTTTCAATTCCGGGCCTTGATCCAACTTGGCTGTCAGTATTTCAAAGGCTCCCTTGGAGACAGCCTTGCTTAGAAGATGGCCCTGTGCCAACCAGGAGAGCTATCTACCCCCTCTGATAGTTTGGTAAGTGTGCCAGAGTTTCAGCCCTGTCCCCACCATGTATCATCTGCAAGGAAAAGTATACTCTACGATGACGCTTCCCAGGACACTGTGGATTCAAAAATATTAAAACTAGAAGTGATTGTATGATTCATTTAGTCCATCAGACTAATTTTACAGATAAGAATACTGAAGCTTAGGGAAGGAATGAGTCTTACACAAGAGGTCTGTCTTCTGACTCTCCATCCAGTCAATGAGCCACAACTCTGTGCTGCTGTACCATGATAGGATTACAACAAAAAATGAAATATAAGTCTGTCCTCTGAACTCTTGCTGATTTTTCCTTACAACTGAGCATTTTCTAAGTAGTTGCTTTCAAGTAGACAAAAGTAGTACCCCTGTCACACTACTTTTTTATACCATCACACCAATATGCCTGTCACATCAATGTCCATATGGGAAATTTTCCTAATACCTATCTTTCTCCATTCTTTTATGTGGACATCTCCAAGCATCCAGTTTCGGCCAGCTACCTCTCTCATGGTCACACTCTACCCTTGTCACCACGCTTCCCTCTGATCATTTGAGTACTCTGCCCTCCATTTCAATCTATCAGTCCATCCAACTTCATGCTCCTTATCTGGCAATTAATATTTGCACCTTCTCCCATTACCAGTCCATTAACCAATTACTTTCCCTCTATCAATCCCTGGCATACTCCTATATCCTCTCTTCATGACTTACTCAGTTTAAAAATTTGACTACATAAAAATAAATTAAAAATTCCACATGGGAAAAAAATGCCACAGACAAAAATCAAGAAGCAAATGATAAACTGGGGAAATATCTGAAGATTTTATCATAAACTTAATGGTTAATGTACTAAACATGAGATAATCTCCTAAAACCTAATAAAAATATGGAGTTACTGAGAACCTGGAAGAAAAATGAGGAAAGGGTATACACAGGCCGTTTTGAGAAAATAAGATAGAAAATATCTAATGGTATGAAACCTCCCACAAATAAATACATTTAAATGGAAACTTCAAGGGATAGCATTTTTTAAACTTAATTTATTGGCAGAGATCTAATAGTTTGATAATGCCAACATGTGAAAAAACACTTTCACACATTGCTGATAGAAGCTTATTTTGGTACAACTTCAGGAAAACACAGATAGCAATTCCTATTAAATTAAAACTCAAATTTTGACTCAGCAATTTCAGTTTTAGGAAGTTATTCCACAACTAAGTTTGCACACGTTTAAGTTGAAATATGTTCAAGAATATTTAATGCAGCTTTGCTTTTGTAACAGCAACAGATTGGATATGGCCTCCATTAATGAAAAAACTGATCAAATAAATCCAGAACCCTCCCTTCAATGTTATATTAAGCAGCAATTTTAAAGAATGACACAGTTGTGTATGCTGATTTAGAATGATGAACGATGTATTTGTAGTGGGAAAATCTAGAAGCCAAACCATGTTTTTAGTACACTCCCATTGGTAGAGAAAATATTCACGTATGGTTTTATATGCATGAAATATCTATATAAGACTTCAAGAGAAATTCATAACCCTAGCTGTCTCTGCAGAGGAAAAGTAGAGAGTTGAGATCCAGCACGAAAGAAAAAAGGATAAAAAACTGCTTGTTTGTATATCTTTTTTTCTCCTTTGACTTATTCAACATATACGTTATCTTTAAAAATGAATTAAAAGTAATGAGATGAAGAAATTAGAAAAAAAAAAATAAGATACCCCCTTACTAACTTTCTTTCTCACCATACTACTTTAATCTCTGGATAGAATTTATCACTTAAAATTGTCCTTTTTGGATGTTTATTATGTGTCTCCACCACTAGTATATAAGCTAAGTAAGAATGGAAACTATGTCTGTAAGATCCTACGATAACCCCTGTGTGAACTAGAAGCAGGAGTCTCCTTGGGTGGATGCGACCCTCATGCTAAGGGCACATTGTGGCAGGTGGAGACTTGCGGTATCTGCATCCACACTTGAACCTTTCCCTGGTCACTGTTATGCAGCAAACAACGTGCTAAAGCATATGCAGTCATTCTACTTTCTGACTTGTACATCGTTTCTTTCCAAGCGTCTCGAGTAGTGTCTTCTACACGGTGGAAGCTCAGTCTATATTTGTACAGTGGATAAAAACGCAGGTCACAGTATTAAACTCTCTGGGAACATAATTACTAAATAGAAATCAATCTTCCCTGCAGAAAACAGAGGCAAACACACTTCTTACCTCATCCATTTCCTGTCGCTCAGTGATCACTGTCTTACATTGCCTGGTGTTCAAAGTCTTGAAAACCATCGTGCCATTAAAAAAAGAAAGAAAGAAAAAGAAAATCGGTGTTTCTAAGAGGGAAGGCAGGTCTGTTCTTATTACTCTGTATAGATCAGATGCGGAAGTGTCTTCAGTATGATTCTGCAATGTAGTTAATTACATTATTCTTAGCCATACGCTTGAGAATTGATTCGAACCCAGAGCTAGTGATAGAAAAGCATGTGTACCTGTAAAAGGAAAATTTGGTGCAATTGCTTTGAAAAATCTTATTAGACACACCTGTGCCCCATTAACCAGGATATTTTAAGCCAATTATTTTATGGAATTCTATTGAAAAATTGCCCTTTTAGATTTAAAAAATTCTGTTAGACTTAGCTTTCTTTAATGCCCTTTCTTTAGACTTTTCTTAATGCTGATCTTTCCTTTTGCTTCTTGTACTACTTTTAATGTTATTTTAATTTGTTTTGTTTCCATTTCTGAGTGATCTGCCATATGGCAGCTGTGTCCCCACCTTTACCACATTACTGCTTCTAATTTCACCTCTTCTCTTCACGGTAAAGGGCTACTAGGGAAAAATCATAAACCTAAACTTGTGAATAATATACAGTTTTGATTTAGCAGTACTAAATTTATAACCTTTTGTTCCCAAGTCATAGAGGAGCTCAATATCCCTCCTATAGAATAAAGAATATTGGGGTGACAGTCCTTGCAAGTGAGTTGGGGGACAATGACCTATATAGTTGCAAGAGTATACTTGTATTAGTCTGATTTTTTTTGCTTATAATAGAACACCTGAAATGGGGTAATTTATAAAGAAATGAGTTTTATTTTTTATAGAGTTGGAGGCTGGGAGACCCACAGTCCAGTCTAGTGAGGTACCTCTAAACTTCTACTGTCTGGAAACTCTCTACAGTGTCCCGTGGCAACCGGGGTATCACATGGAGAGAGAATGGGTTGAGGAGAGAGCTAACCTTCTCACTCGCTCTCTTTATAAAGCCATCGGAACCATGCCCATGATAACTCAGTACTTCATGAATGGATTAACCCATTCAGGAGGGCACAGTCCACACAATCTAGTCACCCCTCAATGGCCCCACCTTTCAAGTACTGTAATTGGATTTCCCACTCTCTTAACTGTTACAATGGAGATTAAGTTTCTAATACATGAATTTTGGGGGGATATTTGCCCCATAGCAATACTGAAGTGATGAAAGCTCTAGAATTAGAGTCAAAGACCTTGATTTTCATTCTGAGTCTCATTAACCAGCTGTAAAACCTTCTTACAAGATGCTTAATGCTATTGAAAATCATTTTCTTTATTACATTAGAAATTATAATTTTCATTCTATAGGGCTTTAGTGAGAATTTAATGTAATTTTTGCAAAACATTTATTGAGAGCTCATAGACATTGTTGTACTGCTTGTTGGAATAAATTATTAAATGAGAGAACATGCACAACTCTTGGACACAGCATTCCATAAAATATAAAATCAAGGTTAATTGGGAGGCCAGAGGTAGAGATAGTCAATTCTAGTTGAATTCTTTCCTAAAAAGTCTGCAGGAAAAAATGTAAACGTACAGGCAGAACCTTAAAAGATGGAATAGGACTTTGATTTCCTAAAAAGAATAGAGAGAATTATATTTATTGAAAATATATTTATTGGGCAGTTATGATGGTCCAGACAGTGTTCTAGATGCCATGCATTCAGTCATTAACAAAAGAATGGAAATTACATTCTACTGGGAGAGATAGACCATGGATAAAATAAGTTCATATGTGCAAACATATATATAATATTATATGTAATATGTTAATGATAAATAGAATAGAAAAATATGGTACAATTTTCATCACTTGATACTTCAGGGAGTAGAGAACTGAAATCGTAAATACAGTGGCAGAGAAGAGAGGAAGTTAGCCAGGATGTAAACACTGGGGGCACTAAGAACCGTTCAGATCCTGCATATATTCAGAGGCTGGAGCTGACAGGATTTGCTGATGGACTAAAAGCAGGACATTAATGAAAGAATCTTAGGGAGATGATAAAAAGCTCGTATTTGGACATATTTATTTTAAGACCAATTAAAACACTTGAGTGGAGAGGTCTTGAGTTCAAGGAAGAGGTTTGGACCAAAGACAGAAAATGTGGAATCATTGGCATAAGGATAGGATTTACAACTGTAGAATAAATGCCCCAAAATACCACATGTTCTCACTTATTTGTGGGAGCTATAAATAAATAAATAAACAAACAAACAAACAAACAAACAAACAAACAAATGGTGGGGGGGGAGAAGACACAACAATCACAACAATTTCTTGAGCTTGTTAAGACAAGTGAGAAGATAGGATGCCGATGGGGGGGGAGTGGGAGGGGAGAAGAGGAATTAGGAAAGAGACACAAAAACAACTACATTGTACATTGATAAATTAAAATTAAAAAGAAAAGGAGATAAGGAGATCAAGCATCAAACCCTCACACACTCTAAACTTCGAGGCTGGGAGATGAATAGGAATCATCCAAAAAGATTGAAAAGGAACACCAGCAAGTTGAGGAAAAAAATACGATAGGTTTCAAAGTCAAAGGACGACACAGTTTAAAGGAAAAGGAAAAAAATCAAACGTGTCAGATGCTGGTGCTGAGACAAAGAAGAGTTGTTTGTTAATTCAGCAAATATTAATTGAGGACCTACTATGTGCTGATCACTGTCCTAACAGCTGAAGATACAACAATCAACAAAACAGACAAATGGCCTTGCTTCAATGGAGTTTACCTCCTAGTTAACTGAGATTTGACCACAGTATTTAGCATGTGGGGTCAACTGGTCCTTGACAAAGGCATTTTCTACAGTTAGGGGAAAAGCCTAATTGGAAAGAGTTTGGGCATAAATGAAGGGAGATAAATTAGAGACAGTGAGTAAAGTCATATCTCTGAGAAGTTTTGCTGTAAAGTCAAAGAGCTAAAAGGTAAGAGATATAAGGTTATAAGATACGACACATAAGGTTAAGAGATAAACGTTCAAGATGGTTAATTTGATGTCCATTTGATTGGGTCAGATGATGCCCTGATATTTGGTCATTTTTTTTGGATATTTCCTTTGGAGTATCTTCTGATGAGATTAACAAAGTCTGATCCTTCCTCATGTGGGGAGAATTCTGACTGCCTTCAGACTGGGATACAGGCTTTTTCCTGTTTTTTGACACAAGCTGAAACATTGGCTTTCCGGGGTCTCCAGTCTGCTGAATCTCCCAGCAGATCTTGGAACTTATCCTCCATAATCATGTGAGCCAATTCCTTATAATAAATATTTTTATAGATCTCTATATCTATATGTCTATTTAACTACCTTTGAGTACATCCTATTAGTTCTGTTTCTCTGGAGAGCCCTGATACCAAGGCCAAGAGAGTTTTGCTTGTTTGTTTGTTTCATTTTAATATGCAAAAATTAACCACATGTTGTATACTGATTAAGAAGGCCCTCTAGAGATCGCGGGACTAGTGATGATTTGGGGGGAGAAGAGAGAAGAGTTGGAGTAATATTCTTGGAAAGGTAAGAAGAGATTGAATCTAAAACATGAGTAGAGATATCGACTGTTTTAAGTTAAGTTGTATTCCCCAAGAAGATATAGTCAAGTCATAACTCAGTACCCATTGAGTGACCTTACTTGGGAACAGGGTTAATGCAGATGTAAGTTAAGATGTGGTCCTACTGGATTAGGAACCCTAAATGTAATGACTGGTGTTCTTATAAGAAAGCCATGTTATGACACAGAGATGCATAAGGGAGATTACCTGTGACGATGGAGGCAGAGATTGCAGTTGTGCATATACAAGCCAAGGAGACCTATATATTCTCAGCAACAACAAGAATCCAACAAAACACAAGGAAGTATCCTCCTCTAGAGCCTTCAGAGGGAGTGTGGCTTTGTCACCACCTTGATTTCAGACTTCTAACCTCTAGAACTATGAGACAATAAATTTCTATTGTTTTAAGATACCCAGTATGTGAGACTTTGTTTTGGCAGTCCAAGGAAACTAATAAACTGGTCTTAGTCGCATTCATAGCCATTTCAGGAAAGAAAGCTGCAAAGTCATGGAAACATAAAATATATGCAGTTCTTAAAAATGACACGTTATTCTATGCGCTTGATGACAAAATACATTGATGAATATCTTGGAGGGACTGTAGAAAACTTTAGGGTATCAATCCCTTTGTCCTTCCTTCTCTCCAATTTTCTGGTCTATAAAACCAATGTGCATAGAACTTAGCCAAAAGGGAAATAAGTATCAGTTTTATAAATGTTTGCACATTCTCTATGACTTCCAATTCAGAGGTCTCTGGTGAATCTTGCAATGGATACTAAAATGAGGATTTTTTCCTCCCTGAAACCCCCAGAATTTTGAAGCTTGGACCTGGCTGCTAAGTAATGCCTTTCATGTCCACCGGACTGTCAGGATGAAGAGTCTGCTCAGGAACACAGCCTTGTTTCTTGAAGGCAGGCCATCGCTCTGTACAGGTGCATTAACTCCTTTAAGGATGTGTGAGAAAGAGAGAGGCCAGAAATAATTCCTCTCCCTTCAGGAGAACAGTGGACATTTTCTTCTTTTTGAAAGCATGGAGAGAAGAGTTAAGAGTTCTGGTCTAATAATGATGGGCCTTAAGTATCAGGCTAAGAGATTATATTTCAACTCACTAGCAAGGATTACTTCTAGCCAGGGAAATTTGAATTTCCATAATGTTGTACAGCACTTAATAGTACCCCAGTGGGCAAAGATAGTTATGGTGCTTCTTAAGTCTAATTACAATGAAGCCTAAGCCAAAAAGCTATATGTGAAAAAGTGTTTGAATTCTAGCCAAGGCAATATTCAATACAGCAAAATTTCAACAAAACAAAGGATCCAGACATTCCCATGACCCTTTTAAAAGTAATTTTTTATTCTCCTAAAAAAATCACAGATTTTTGGCTTCAGAACATCTGCACTTAAATTTTAACTCTGCCACTTATTAATTATATAATCTTGAGAAAGGCCCTCCTGACCCTCAATTTTGTCATCTGATAAGGAGGGCTGATACTTGTCCTAAATATATCTCAGGTTCATATTTAGGATAATCACATGTGCAAAGGTCAATCCCAACTTGTCTGCTGTCTCCACTTAATCATTATGACCTTTTATTCTCAAAAATGTCCAGATTCATTCGTTAAAGTTATATGGCCATCAAATTCATATGTGACTATTTGGAGATGTCTTAGTCCATCTGAATGGCTATAACAAAAATTCCATGAACTAGTGGCTTATAAACAACAAATATTTATTTCTCACAGTTCTGGCTCCTGGAAGATTAGGCTCATGATAAAGGCACTGGCAGATTAGGTGTCTGGTGAGGGCCTATTTCCTGGTTTATAGATGATACCTTCTCACTGTGTCCTCACGTAGTGGGGGCAGGGGCAAGCTAACTTTCTGGGGTCTCTTTCATAAGGGCCCTAATCCCATTTATGAGGGCTGCACCCACATGACTTAATCACCTCACAACAGCCCCACTTTCTGCTACTATCACTTTGAGGGTTAGTATTTCAACACAGAGATGTTGGGGGACACAAATATTCAGACCATAGCAAGTTGAGAGTTTTAAAGTTGTACATGATGCAAGTTGCAGTAATGGGAATAATGGGCACTAAGCAGTTTCCATAATGAAGATTTTTTGTTGTTGTTTTTGTTGGCTTTTGCGAACTAACCAGCCTGAGCTTGTGTACATGAATTACTAAAGGACTGAAATGGAAATAAGTATAAGAACTTGTGCATTGGAGGGATAGGGAGGCATTCTTGTAGGCAAGTAAATCTTTTCAGTTACTTAGCACACCATAGATAAATTATTTTGCAGAAAAAGGTGGGGGGCACAATGGATGCCAGGTGCCATATGCACATACACTGAAGTCCAAATATAATTGAATTCCTACCAAAACCTTGTAAAGTAGGCAGTGGTATGCCCATTGGAACACTGTAAAAACTGAGGCTTGGTTGGTAAAATAGCTTGCCCAACTCAGCAGCGGAACCAGGTTTTGGATTCAGAGCCAGTTCTTTCCAAAGCCTTATTCTTTCTCATTCCGTTCATCCTTGATATGGCCCATCATTCCACAGTCAGGAACATTTTCGAGAAAATAGAATGGGAACCAGTGATGAGACTCAAATCCCAGTCTCTGCTTCATCAAAGCCATCTGAGATCTGTGCCACCACCAGTGGGTGAACATAGAGCTTCTGATAATGTCATCAGAAAAGATCAAGCCCAGAAGGACTGCAGAGGAGCAGACTTGGGAAAATGGGCAACTTACACATGAACAAACTTGAAACCTAGCTTTTTAGAGTTTCCAGTGGCTCTAACCAGGGCACATGGCACACATGCTTAGCAGTGCTGAAGAAACAGTCACCTGCTTTCACCCCCATTATAACAACAAGTTCAAGGACAAACAAAGATTTTTGCTTATGACAGATAAACACTTTAGGCTGTTTCCTTGTGAATTCACCCGGAGTGTGGTTGACACTTCCCTCCCACTCCTAGGCCCCACTGAGCTAAGGGTCCCTGCATTGCCACCAAGACTGCTGAAAGAGAAAGAGTGGTGAGGCACGTGGCATTTCAACTTTTGACCCTCTCTGACTTCCTGCAACAGGCACTTCTTAATGCGGCTTTCTACAGGAAAAGCGAGTAGAGGGGGGATCCCAAGTGAGTGGTGGTCACACAGCACCACAGGGGAATTGTTCTTGCACTTTTTCCTAGCATCTATTCTGAAAGGCACTTTGCATAGCTCTGGTTACTGGCCAGCAGATGTCACGTGTTGTCATTGAAGCCCCAAAGTCTCATCTAGTTGATAAACTTGTATAGGTAGTTCTGGAAAGTTAGCCACATCACAGCATCTCCTGCTCTCGTTAGATGGCCGAAGTGCGAAATTGTCTGAACCCGTGCTCACACCAGTGTCATTGGATATGGCTGCTGTTTTGTTTTTTTTTTTTTTTTCCTTTGCTTGCTTGATTTTCATTTTGTTTTATTTTATTTCATGTAGTTGAGGTATTAATACCGTCAGTAAAGTGCCTGGAACTTAAAGTGGACAATTAGATGCATTTTGACAAATGTATACAATTCTGTAACCACAGCCACAATTAGCACATAGAAAGTTTGCACTTCCCGTTACTTTAGTCATGCCCCTTTCAGTCAAACCCATCAGCTGCCCAGCCCACCTCCAGAGACCATTGCTTTATTTACTTCTATCATCACAGCTTAAACTTTATTTAAAAGGAAGCACATGACTCTTTTGTGTCTGCCCTTTTTTTGTTGTTTATGCATGTTGTATTCACTGTTATATTTATGTTCTCCATTTCTGAGTTGATGAACACTTGAGTTATTTCCAGTTTTTTACTATTATAAATAAAGTTGAAATCAATATTCTTATACAAGTCTCTCTTATAGACATATGTTTTCATTTCTTTGGGTTAAATATCTAGGGGAGAAATTAATGGTTATAAAGTCAGTGTAAATTAAACATTGTAAGAAATTGACATACAGTTTTCCAGAGCGTTTGTACACCCCCACTAATAACACATCAACTTACAGTTGCTTTGCATTCTCTCCACAATTTGATATTCTCAATCTTTTAAATTTTAGCCAGGCCAGTTAATCTATAATCCTATATCACTGTGACTTTAATTTGAATTTCCATAATACCTTGATGAATATCTTGTCATTTGCTTATGAATCATTTGCTTTTCCTCCTTTGTGAAGTATCTGCCCAAACCTTTTGCTCCCTATTTTTAATGTTTTCGTTTTTTAATTAATGAGCTATGAGAGTTCTTCATAGGTTAAGAATACAAATTCATAACAGGATATATGATTATAATTTATTTCATCCAATCTGTGGCTTGCCTTTTTATTTTCAAAGTTGACTTTTTCATTTTTACTGGAGTTTTCATTTTTAGTAAAGTCCAGTTTTTCAATTCATTTTCTTTTTTTATGGTTATAGCTTCTTGAATTTTAAGAAAATCTTGCCTACACCAAGAGCACAAAAATATTCCCTGTATCTACTTTTAGCAAGTTTAGAACAATTGTTTTTGTATTTGGCACTGTAATATATCTTGAGCTTTGTGTATGGTGTGAGGTACGATTTGAGACTCATTTTTTTAAATACAGGTATACATATTTTCCATCATCATTGTTGAAGACATTTTTCATTACCCATTGAATTGCTTTTATTCCTTAATCAAGGATCATTTGGTAGTATATTTCTGGACTGTACTTTGCATCTGGTCTATTTATGGCCTGTCTAATATATTCTATTAATTTATTTGTATATGTTTATGTTAATAACAGTAAACCTCTGTAAGCAGTACTTATAGTAAGTCTCATAATCAGATAATGTGAGTTCTTTTACTTTGCTCCTCTTTTTCAAGATAAATTTAGTGTCAGTTGTCAATTTCTCCAAAAATCCCACTGGAATTGTTATTGGAATTTCACTGAATCTATAGACCAACTTTTTTCCCCTATTTTTGGAGGACTGACATCTGTATTGAGTCTTCCAGCTCATGAGCATATTACATATCTTTGCTAATTTAGGTCTTTTCAAAAAATTTCTCACAGCAATATTTTTTCTTTCCAGTATTTAGGTCTTATACATCTTCTGCTAAGTTTATTTTTAAGTATTTCATGTTTTTAATGCTAGCTTAAATTTTTTTAAACTTATTTTTCCATGTGTTAATTGCAGACATATAGAAACACATCTGATTTTCGTATGTTGACTTCATATTTTGAAACCTTTCTTAATTCACTTATCAGGTTGCACAGATTTTGTAGTTCCTTTGGACTTTGTAAGTGCACAATCAAGTTATTAAAAGCCAGTCTTGTTTCTTTTATCCCTATCTTTATGACTTTATTTTTTCCTTCCGTAGTACACTGGCTAAGACCTTCAATGTAAATGTCCTTTAGCATTTCTTATAGTAGAAGTTTATGCTGATGAATTCTCTCACTCTTTGTTTATCCAAAAAATTGTCTTTTTTACCCTTTTTAGCAGTTTTTTCTTGATATAGATTAGAGTAGGAAAGGTTTTTTCCCTTCCTCTCAGCACTTTAAAGTTTCCTTCCACTTTCTTCTGCCTCACATTGTTTCTGATAAGGAATTAGCTACGGTTATTATTGATGCTTCCCTGTTTTCAATGTGCCCTTTTACCTGATTTTAGGAATCTCTTTATGTTGGCTTATAGCCATTTGGCAATAATATACCTTGGTGTTTAATTTGTATTGATTTTCTTGGGACTCACTGAGATTCTATAATGTTTCAGAAAAAAAATTGCACTACTTCCAATGTTTACTCTTTTGGAGGCTAGAAATTGAGATGAGAAGAGATACACAAAAGTATACATGGGGGATAGGGGGTGGGGAGGAGTTAGTCATGTAAATTGCTAAGTACCTGAGTGAGGATGCAGGCACTCTACTGCTGGAGTCTCTTGAGTGAGCCTCACATCTCAATAGCTGTGTTGTGGGTCTAGGCTCAAAGAGACCCTTTCTACCACCATTTCTGTTCTTAGATTTGTGTAAGCATCTCCTTCTTTGAGATATTTTGAGTAGTCTTAAACTTCGCAACACATGGAGTTTGCAAGACAGAAGGAGCTCAGTAAACATTTATCTACAACATCTGGCACCAGAGGCACAAAGCATGTCTGCTGGCTCTTTCCTCCGCACTTATGACTCAGCACTGAGGTCACGGTAACTTCTCCACAGTACTTTGTTCCCCTTAGCAAAGCTCACCTATCCTACCTGCCATCCCCTCATATTCCTGATGGATAAAAACATACATTTTTCCATTCTATTAGTTAATTCTATAGAAACTACTAATGACCAATACTGGTTTATGACTTAATCCCCAAGCTTGTGGAGCAGAGGCTATAATGTGCTACTTGCATTTCCTTGATCCTTACCATTCCAGTCAATTCCACACCACGTCCCACTATCAGCACCCACTTTCCTTTCCCTGAGGTTCTCTCTCTTTAGCTTCCAAAACCTATTTCGTCCATATACACAATGGTCTGAAAGTGCCAGATAGTTACGTGCTCTTCTCTCCCTGGGAGCAAACCTCCATGAATGATTGAAGGAAACTTGTGTATGGATACATGGCACCCTCCCTCTTGTCTAGTATGGCTCTGAGGCATGCATTTTATTTATGGTTCCAAGTTTTTTAGAGGGAAAAGCTCCAGTTGTGCCAGTGGACACTTGCTTAATACCACACCTTTGATACCACATTGTCATCCTTCCCTTTCCTGTCTCACTTTCCTACTCTACTGATGTTTCCTGGAATTAATCCCAAATAACAATTTACACTTGAATCTTTGTCTCAGGGTCTGCTTCTGTGGAACTCAGGAGTCACATTCACATGTTAAGAAAGGTCTTCAACACCTCAGTCCCAAAGAGGGTCTTATAGATATCTTAGTTCTTTCCCAGCCACCTAAATATATGTGCATGTATATGCCCAAGAACAAGAAGAGTTCGTATTTTCCCAGGCCATCAGTTTGAGTCTAAGTAACAGTAACACTTGATTCCCTGGGAATGACTCACCAGCTGACTCTGGACTTATAATTCAGTGTAAAGTGGCTTCTGATGCTCCTCACTAACTGGGTACGAGACCTTCACACCTGCAAGAAACCCTCCTTGTGCCCGAGACTTATAATTCAGTGTAAAATGGCTTCTGATGCTCCTCACTAACTGGGTACGAGACCTTCACACTTGCAAGAAACCCTCCTTGTGCCCGAGACTTATAATTCAGTGTAAAGTGGCTTCTGATGCTCCTCACTAACTGGGTATGAGACCTTCACACTTGCAAGAAACCCTCCTTGTGCCCGAGACTTATAATTCAGTGTAAAGTGGCTTCTGATGCTCCTCACTAACTGGGTACGAGACCTTCACACTTGCAAGAAACCCTCCTTGTGCCCGAGACTTATAATTCAGTGTAAAGTGGCTTCTGATGCTCCTCACTAACTGGGTATGAGACCTTCACACTTGCAAGAAACCCTCCTTGTGCCCGAGACTTATAATTCAGTGTAAAGTGGCTTCTGATGCTCCTCACTAACTGGGTACGAGACCTTCACACCTGCAAGAAACCCTCCTTGTGCCTGAGTCCTACTGGCACGCCTGCCTGCGGAGCACACCTGCGGGGGTAAGGGCTTCATTCTTGTGTCACCCACTGATTTGGCCCCTGCACCACTGCCCATGCCATGGCTATCTGGTTATGCTGCCTTAATGGTGGGAACAGAAGTGAGCTACTGGTATGGAGTTTTTAATCTCCAAGGCTAAATTTTCTGATTCATTCCTTTGCCAAAAAAGCTGTAGAAATCTTATCCTTAGAGTTAACTGAGCCAGATCAGCCGGGCCAGACTGCATGCTGTTTGGTGAATCGTTTGCGTTAGTCCTTAGTACCCAAGTCTTAGAGGAAGGTTTTATTTATTTTTTTTCTGTCTTATTTCTCTTTCCCTATAAAGAACAAAATACAAACTACCCAATAGAACATGCCCTGTAAGCCCTGCTGCCTATGAGAATTTTCTCTTTCTTTCCCCCTCTGGCCCTCTTTTGTGTGAACTAAGTCAATTGATTTAAGTCTTGGGTCCCTCTCTAATGATTTCACTGTACAAAAATCAAAGAATTCCAAACCTTTAGAATAGGAGGAGACTTCAAAAGTTAACATCTTTATTCTAGGTTTGAGGAAATTGACAGAAGGCTGTCAAGCAATTTGTCCAGAGTCAAACAGGAAGTCAGCAGCAGGATGGGAAATAAAATCTAGGCCTCCTGGACATCCATCCAATGCTCTCAGTGAACTGCAAGTAGAATATTGGGTATAAAAGTGGTTTGTAAAGTACGATAGAAATAAAATATAAAATAGAACTAAAATTCTATTAGAGATGCTGAGGATAATTTATGCATTCATTCAATAAATATTTTGACTGCTTATTATAGACGAGGCATTGTTCTATATATAACCAGGAGCAAAATAGAAAAATATCTCCACCTTCATGGAACTTACATTTTAGAGAGGGAGACAGATAATGAACATACCCAGAAATAAAGAACACAGTATGTCAAATGTGTTAAGTGTCACAGTCAATGAGCGAGCAGAGAAAGGGGATAAGGAACCCAAGAAGAGGTAATGCAAATTACATTTTAAGAAGGTTGTTTAGGGAAAGCCTTATTCATGTGGTAACACCTGCAAAGACAAATTTGTTCCATGCTGCATGTCCTGAATGGAAGGGTTTTCCCTCATCCTCTCCTAACCAATTGCCACTCATTCTTAATGACCCTCTCTCAAAGAGAACTTTTGGGACCCATCACCAATGTGAATGAGGTTGTCTGCCAGTCACACACCATGTTTTGATCAGTTACATCTATCATGGTTTGAAATTGTATACTTATTTATTTGTAAGTGTCTCTGTGTCCCACACTAATCTATCATTCTTATGAGGTTCAGGAATAGTGTCTGTCTTTTCAGCATTATATCACCAGAATAGTTATTGACTCACTGTAGTCTTTAAGTACTAATTTAATGAATGGATGGGTGGGAGGATGGATGGACGGATGGATGGCTAGATGAATGGATGATTGGATAAATGGATGGATGGATGGATGGATAGAAATTAGGAGAAATGTGGAACAGGTGTAGTTGATAATCTTCAAAGACTATGCTCATTAATTTCTTCCTTCCCTGTGTGTACATACTGCAACTAACATGAAAGTGGAATTTAATTCTCAACCCCTTCATTTTGGCCTTCATGGCTTGCTTAATCAATAGAGCATGGCAGAAGTGATGTTTTGGGACTTCTGAGGTGATGGCCTAAAAGTTTTCAGCATCTTCCTGCATCTCTTGAAGCACTTGGTCTGGGAGAAGCCTGCTGCTCTGTTAGAAGTCTGACTAACTTCAGACCTCCTCACAAACTTGAGACCTCTTCTGTGAAGAAGCTTAAACCACACATGTAGAGAGATCACATGAAAGGATAGAAAACCACCCATCTCCAGGTGTTTCAGTCCAGTCCCATCTGCCATTTGTTTGCAACCACGTGAGATAATTCAAGCAAGAATTGTTTAGTTGAGCCCAGTCATCCATAAAACCACAGGGATAATAATACATTGTTTTTGTTTTTTTTTTTTTTAAATTTTATTTTGTCGATATACATTGTAGTTGATTATTGCTCCCCATCACCAAAACCTCCCTCCCTTCTCCCTCCCCCCTCCCCCCCAACAATGTCCTTTCTGTTTGCTTGTTGTATCAACTTCAAATAATTGTGGTTGTTATATCTTCTTCCCCCCACCCCGGTTTGTGTGTGTGTGTGTGTATGTGTGTGTGTGAATTTATATATTAATTTTTAGCTCCCTCCAATAAGTGAGAACATGTGGTATTTCTCTTTCTGTGCCTGACTTGTTTCACTTAATATAATTCTCTCAAGGTCCATCCATGTTGTTGCAAATGGCAGTATTTCATTCGTTTTTATAGCTGAGTAGTATTCCATTGTGTAGATGTACCACATTTTCCGTATCCACTCATCTGATGATGGGCATTTGGGCTGGTTCCAACTCTTGGCTATTGTAAAGAGTGCTGCGATGAACATTGGGGAACAGGTATACCTTCGACTTGATGATTTCCATTCCTCTGGGTATATTCCCAACAGTGGGATGGCTGGGTCGTATGGTAGATCTATTTGCAATTGTTTAAGGAACCTCCATACCATTTTCCATAGAGGCTGCACCATTTTGCAGTCCCACCAACAACGTATGAGAGTTCCTTTTTCTCCGCAGCCTCGCCAGCATTTATCGTTCATAGTCTTTTGGATTTTAGCCATCCTAACTGGGGTTAGATGGTATCTCAATGTGGTTTTGATTTGCATTTCCCGGATGCTGAGTGATGTTGAGCATTTTTTCATATGTCTGTTGGCCATTTGGATATCTTCCTTAGAGAAATGCCTACTTAGCTCTTTTGCCCATTTTTTAATTGGGTTGCTTGTTTTCTTCTTGTAAAGTTGTTTGAGTTCCTTATATATTCTGGATATTAATCCTTTGTCGGATGTATATTTTGCAAATATTTTCTCCCACTCTGTTGGTTGTCTTTTAACTCTTTTAATTGTTTCTTTTGCTGTGCAGAAGCTTTTTAGTTTGATATAATCCCATTTGTTTATTTTTCCTTTGGTTGCCCGTGCTTTTGGGGTCGTATTCATGAAGTCTGTGCCCAGTCCTATTTCCTGAAGTGTTTCTCCTATGTTTTCTTTAAGAAGTTTTATTGTCTCAGGGTGTATATTTAAATCCTTAATCCATTTTGAGTTGATTTTAGTATATGGTGAGAGGTATGGATCTAGTTTCATTCTCCTGCATATCGATATCCAGTTATCCCAGCACCACTTGCTGAAGAGGCAGTCCCTTCCCCAGTGAATAGGCTTGGTGCCTTTGTCAAAGATCAGATGGCAGTAAGTGTGTGGGTTAATTTCTGGATTCTCTATTCTATTCCATTGGTCAGTGTGTCTGTTTTTATGCCAGTACCATACTGTTTTGGTTATTATAGCTTTGTAGTATAGCTTAAAGTCAGGTAGTGTTATGCCTCCAGCTTTATTTTTTTGCTGAGCATTGCTTTGGCTATTCGTGGTCTTTTATTGTTCCATATAAATGTCTGAATAGTTTTTTCCATTTCTGAGAAAAATGTCTTTGGAATTTTGATGGGGATTGCATTGAATTTGTATATCACTTTGGGTAGTATGGACATTTTCACTATGTTGATTCTTCCAATCCAAGAGCATGGAATATCTTTCCATCTTCTTGTATCCTCTCTAATTTCTCTCAGCAGTGGTTTGTAGTTCTCATTATAGAGATTTTTCACCTCCTTGGTTAACTCAATTCCTAAGTATTTTATTTTTTTTGGTGGCTATTGTAAATGGGCAGGCTTTCTTGATTTCTCCTTCTGCATGTTCACTATTGGAGAAAAGAAATGCTACTGATTTTTGTGTGTTGATTTTGTATCCTGCTACTGTGCTGAAATCATTTATCAATTCCAAGAGTTTTTTTGTAGAGGTTTTAGGCTGTTCGATATATAGGATCATGTCATCTGCAAACAGGGACAGTTTGACTTCATCTTTTCCAATCTGGATGCCCTTTATTTCCTTCTCTTCTCTGATTGCTCTGGCTAGTACTTCCAACACTATGTTGAATAGGAGTGGTGAGAGTGGGCATCCTTGTCTAGTGCCTGTTCTTAAAGGAAAAGCTTGCAGCTTTTCCCCATTCAGGATGATATTGGCAGTGGGTTTGGCATATGTGGCTTTAATTATGTTGAGATACTTTCCCTCTATACCTAACTTATAGAGGGTCTTTGTCATGAATGAGTGCTGAACTTTATCAAATGCTTTTTCAGCATCTATAGAGATGATCATATGGTCCTTGTGTTTGAGTTTATTAATATGGTGTATCACATTTATTGATTTGCGTATGTTGAACCAACCTTGCATCCCTGGGATGAATCCCACTTGATCGGGATGAATAATTTTACGTATGTGTTGCTGTATTCTGTTTGCTAGTATTTTAGTGAGGATTTTTGCATCTATGTTCATCAAGGATATCGGCCTGTAGTTTTCTTTTTTGGTTATATCTTTACCTGGTTTTGGTATCAGGATGATGTTTGCTTCATAGAATGAGTTTGGGAGATTTGCGTCCGTTTCAATCTTTTGGAATAGTTTGTAAAGAATCGGTGTCAATTCCTCTTTGAATGTTTGGTAAAATTCTGCTGTGAATCCATCTGGTCCTGGGCTTTTCTTTGTTGGGAGCCTTCTGATAACAGCTTCAATCTCCTTTATTGTTATTGGTCTGTTCAAATTTTCTACGTCTTCACGGTTCAGTTTTGGGAGCTTGTGTGTGTCCAGAAATTTATCCATTTCCTCCAGATTTTCAAATTTGTTGGCGTATAGTTGTTTATAGTAGTCTCGAATGATTCCTTGTATTTCAGATGAATCAGTTGTAATATCGCCTTTTTCATTTCTAATTTTTGTTATTTGAGTCTTCTCTCTTCTTTTTTTTGTTAGCCATGCTAATGGTTTGTCAATTTTATTTATCTTTTCAAAAAACCAACTTTATGATTCGTTGATCTTTTGAATTGTTTTTTGGTTTTCAATTTCATTCAGTTCTGCTCTGATCTTAATGATTTCTTTCCGTCTGCTAACTTTAGGTTTGGATTGTTCTTGTTTTTCTAGTTCTTTAAGGTGAAGTGTTAGGTTGTTCACTTGCCATCTTTCCATTCTTCTGAAGTGAGCATTTAATGCAATAAATTTTCCCCTCAATACTGCTTTTGCAGTATCCCACAGGTTTTGGTATGATGTATCATTGTTTTCATTAGTTTCAATAAACTTTTTGATTTCCTGCTTGATTTCTTCTTGGACCCATATGTCATTAAGTAGAATGCTGTTTAATTTCCATGTGTTTGTATAGTTTCCAGAGTTTTGTTTGTTATTAATTTCTAGTTTTAATCCATTGTGGTCTGAGAAGATACATGGGATAATTCCAATTTTTTTGAATTTATTGAGACTTGATTTGTGACCTAATATGTGATCTATCCTGGAGAATGATCCATGTGCTGATGAGAAGAATGAATATTCTGAGGTTGTTGGGTGGAATGTTCTGTAGATATCTGCCAATTCCAATTGGTCTAGAGTCTTGTTTAGATCTTGTGTTTCTCTACTGATTCTTTGCCTAGATGATCTGTCTAATATTGACAGTGGGGTGTTCAGGTCCCCTGCTATTATGGTATTAGTGTCTATTTCCTTCTTTAGGTCTAATAGAGTTTGTTTTATAAATCTGGCTGCTTCAACATTGGGTGCATACATATTTATGATTGTTATGTCTTCTTGATGGATCAGTCCTTTTATCATTAAGTAGTGTCCCTCATTGTCTCTTTTTATGGTTTTTAGTTTAAAGTCTATTTTGTCAGATATAAGAATAGCTACTCCAGCTCGTTTTTCTTTTCTGTTTGCATGGTAAATCTTTTTCCATCCTTTCACTCTTAGTCTGTGTGAATCTTTATGGGTGAGGTGGGTCTCTTGTAGGCAGCATATAGTTGGGTCCTCCTTTTTGATCCAGTCAGCCAGTCTGTGTCTTTTAATTTGGGAATTTAAGCCTTTTACATTAAGAGTTGTTATTGAAAGGTGTTGATTTATTCCTAGCATTTTATTGGTTGTTTGGTTGTCTTAGGTGTCTTTTGTTCCTTGCTTTCTGATTTACTGTTTGGTTTCTTTGTTTGTTGGTTCCTTAGGTTGTAGATAGTGTTTTTGTTAGCTTGTTTTCTCTTCATGAATGCCATTTTTATTGCACTAGCGGGTTTAGATTTTTCTTAGGTTTTTATGGCAGTGGTAGTTATTTTTCAGGAACCAAACCCAGTACTCCCTTGAGGATTTCTTGTAAGGGTGGTCTTGTGGTAGTGAACTCCCGCAGTTTTTGTTTGTCTGAGAAATATACTATTTGCCCCTCATTTCGGAAGGATAGCCTTGCAGGGTAGAGTATTCTTGGCTGGCAATCTTTGTCTTTTAGTATTTTGAAAATATCATCCCATTCCTTTCTAGCTTTTAGGGTTTGTGATGAAAAGTCTGATGTTAACCTGATTGGGGCTCCCTTATAGGTGATTTGACGCTTCTCTCTTGCAGCTTTTAAGATTCTCTCTTTGTCTCTGAGTTTTGCCAATTTGACTATGACATGTCTTGGAGAAGGCCTTTTTGGGTTGAATACGTTTGGAGATCGTTGAGCTTCCTGGATCTGAAGATCTGTGATTTTTCCTATACCTGGGAAGTTTTCTGCCACTATTTTGTTGAATATGTTTTCAATGGAATCTCCATTTTCCTCCCCTTCTGGAATACCCATGACTCGGATATTTGAGCGCTTGAGGTTGTCTGATATCTCTCTCAGATTTTCTTCCATGTCCTTGATTCTTTTTTCTTTCTTTTTGTCTGCCTGTGTTATTTCAAACAGCCCATCTTCAAGTTCAGAGGTTCTCTCTTCAACTTCGACAAGCCTGCTGGTTAAACTCTCCGTTGTGTTTTTTATTTCGCTGAATAACTTCTTCAGTTTAGCAAGTTCTGCTACATTTTTTTTCAGGACATTGATTTCCTTGTATATTTCCTCTTTCAGATCCTGTATACTTTTCCTCATTTCATCATGATGTCTAGCTGAGTTTTCTTGTATCTCATTCAGTTTCCTTAGAATTATCACTCGAAATTCCTTGTCAGTTATTTCAAGGGCTTCTTGTTCTATAGGATCTAGAGTATGAGATTTATTAACTTTTGGTGGTGTACTTTCTTGATTTTTTGTATTTCTGGTGTCTTTTTTTTGGTGTTTATTCATTGTGGCAGGGGGTTTCACAGTCCACCGGTTTGAGACTAATGACTAACTAGGATGTTGCTGTGGTTGCCAATTTGGTATGGCTCCCGCCGTGACTGCTCAGTTGGCCTCTAGTGTCTTGTGTGTGTGGTTGCCTCGGGTCTTGGGCTTCTCCAGGGATCCACCTTTCTGGTCAGCTTGTACTCTGCTGGGCTGGTGGATCATGTAACACAGGGTGTGTCATCTCTGTTGAGCTTTCACTTTCTGTACAGGACTTCTCCCCGTTCCGTGTGCTCTGGCCCAGGCTGTTAGATCGTGCAGTGGCGACCCCACCAGGTGTGTGGTTTCTGTCGAGTCTCCGCCTCCCTGGCCGCACGTCTCCCCCCTCTGTGCACACTGTGCTGGGCTGGGGTGTGTCTTCTGCACCCCTCGTCTATCCGCTGGGCCTTCAAGACCCTGCTCAGCACCGCCTCGCCCAGGAAGTCTACCAGGTTTCTGCTAGGCACAGACGACCAGTCTCTCTGGGTGCCTTTGTAGCACTGTGTAGATCTTTCTCGGGTCTTGTTCACCTTTGTATCCCCCCGGTATAAACCGAGTCTAGTGCCCACCTGCAGCCTGCTCTCCGGCAGGTTCAAGCGGACCTGGGAACTCTCCTACCACACTATTCCCAACCAGAAATTCGTTAGGCTTTTTTCCAAACTGGTGGTCGCAGAGATGGTATCTGCCTCCCAGTAACAGGAAGTTTACCGGGCCGGAGTCCAGGGTGTGGTGGAGTGACAGTCGGCCCGCCCGTACTTCCTAGCCCTCCCAACACTGGTCGGGACGCCCCACACCCCCAGCCCCGCCAGAGAACCGCGGAGGGAGTGGGAGAGGAGGCCGGCCCGCAGGGTCCGGAAAGCCCCGCGCCAGGCCAAGCAAATGGGCTCAGTGATGGCCGAGCAGGGCGGAGCTGCCCGCACCTGGGAAAATGGAGGCAGCACTGGGGCAGTGAGTGGCCTGGTGGTGCAGGCGGGAGCCGCGTGGGCATCCACCCCCCGAACAGAGCTGTGCCAGGGATCACTCACAGTGCTGTGCCAGGTCGGGCACTCGCTCTGTCTCTGGTTTGTTGCCTTCCGTGTTCTCGGCGCTGCCGCCTCGGGCTGTTCAGTCGCGGCGCCGCTTGGGCGCTCCCAGAAATCTTCTTTAATGCCGGCCTGAAACCTCGAATCCTGAATAGGGCAGCTGGCCGCCTTCAGTGCGGCCCCAGCCTCCGGGATCCTGGCTGCATCCACAGCAGCCCTGGCGCCGTGTTCCCTGTTTCAAGACTCGCTTTTGCAGCTAAGAATCAGTTCTTTTCCTGCTCCACACTTCAAAGCTGTTGCCTGTAAATGAGGCAGCCTCTCCTGCCGGGGGCAAAGTGGCGTTGAGCCCCCACGACCGGCCAGCAGCAGCAGTCCTCCCTTAAGAGATGGCCAGAGGAAGGTCCACAAGTTTCCCGGCTGCCTGAGGCCCAGTGGCCACCTTTTCCACCTCAGCTACTCCGCGCCAGCCGCCGCAGCCGCCGCCATCTTCAAACCATAATACATTGTTTAAAGCACTAAGTTTTGGAGCATTTTGTTACACACAGTAGAAAACTGGAACACCAAGAAAAATGACATATTGGGAAGCTTATATTGTCATTCAAAACACACAGCAGTTATCAAACATGGAAAAGATAGGTGTGAATGGACCCATTTTGCAGATGAAGATTACAGAAGTTGACTGACAGCCAGTAAGGGGCACAACTAAGATTAGAATCTGGGTATAGAATAAAGGTACAGTCAAGAGATAGAAAAGAGGATAAGATGAAAACAAAAGGCTTTATACCTTCAGCTTGTATATTCTCTTCTCCAGTCTCTCTTATCTGACTTTGGCTGAAGCCAGGAATGTATAATCCAAGTGGTCTTCACTGGTGTAAATGTTTATTTTCTCCCCTGCCCATCTTTCAGTCCTGCACATGTGCTATGATTAAAAGTAAAATAAAATAAAATGAAAGTCCTTTGTGCCTAGAGTGGAGATAGCCTCTGTCCTTCCACTCTGCACAGCTCTGGGAAATATGTTCTCAAACCCTTGGGTCCTTCTAGCTGTTTTTGGACTTGATCCAATCATTCAGTAACTACCAAGAAGCCCAAGAGAGCAAAAAGTTTCGAAGTTACCTCTCGTTAATCAGCCCAGGCAGGTCTGAGGGTCCCAGCTGTGCAACTCATTTTCATGTGCAGTATCCCCAATTAGACCAACGCTGTATGAAATTTCTGGAGCCACAAGTTGGTAATCAGTGGAGAGATGACCAAGTTAACATAAGGTCAAGGTAGATTTTCCTTAGTGGTTCCGCCAAGACAACACTTCAAAATCACTCATCAGAGTAAAAACTATATTTCATATACATTATAAAAATAAATGTTCAGTCCTTGAAAGAAATATATCAATGATTATGTATCTGCTCATTTCTCTTTATGCTGTAACATAAAGGAAGCACTCTTAGGTTCTTTCCCTGACTTGTTGGACCCTTCTTACACTTTGAAATAAACTGTCCAACAGTGACAGGCTGCCCTTTCTGAATAATTTGATCAAAAGATCCATATTAGATTTCTGACCAATGAATCCACTTAGCTCTAAGTGCCTGCCATGTAAACACTGTTTCATAAGGAAAGTGCACTCTTTTCCTGCATAAACTATATGGAAGACCCGTTGTTCACAGTGCCCACCATGCCAACAGCCCCTATGAAGGGAAGTCCCCACCCACAGGACTTGAAGAAGTGCAAAGTGCCAAGAGACAGACTGACTGACCAGGGCAGCGAGCAGGCGCCAGCCAGTGCCCTGTCATCTTGCATTCATGTGGAAAATTGGGCTGAGCTGATCAAATCCTTTCTCTCTCTGGAATTTAAATGGAAGCATTGAGCAAAACCAGGATCAGCCGTGGAAGCAGCCGCTCAAAGCCACGACAGAGTGAAAGGTGAGAGGGGCATGATGGGTCCAAGTGAGACAAAGTGACGTGCAGCCTATGAGATAGAGGAATAAGGAGTGAACAGAGCCATCAAAATTCCAATGACATTTTTCTCAGAAATGGAAAAAATCCAGACCTTTATATGGAATAACAAAAGACCACGCATAGCCAAAGCAATCCTGAACAAAACAATATTTTACATTATCATTAAATATCTTTAAAAACATTATTTTGCAGTTGCAGCAGAGTATCCTGTCATGAAAAGACAGTGACGTGCTCCACCGTCTCCTCATTCTTGTGCATTGACTATAGTTAAATGCATCAACTGTTATATTTCTTCCAGAGAAGTTTAAATTGTATCTTGGATCTCATAATAGTTCAGACACAAGTCTGCCAGGTGACCTGGAGGGTCAGGATCTAAGAGTGGTAAGCTAACAGAGGTAAGCTAGTCCCTTTTGCTGGGCAGAAAAGACCCCTGAGGGCCACATGTCCTACTCTGCTTTTCCATGTCCTAGTCTTTGCATGGGCAGGTCCCCCACTTGGGCAGACCTGGAGGGTCTGATGTGGTTTATGTTGGCTGGATGAATCTAACGCTGAAAATCAATATCAGGAAGCCCCCTTGGTGACAGATACATGACACTTTCTTCCACATCAGCTTTATCTGTATTGAAAGAGATCTTTTAATCTCCAAATGCTTTACTCCTTGTTTTCCATTGAATTGTGTAGAACTCAGGAGGGAAACCCCAGTAGCTACAATAAACTTTTGCTACTTCTATCTTTAAACTCGTCTGTCATAGGATATCTGCTCTCAGGGTAAGCGTGAAATTCTTTTATGCGAGGACCTGCATATACTTATCTGCTTTCACACACGCTCTCCTTTTCTCCACTTCATGGTCTTTCATCTCACTTTTGGGTGATTTCTGAGGGTTCCTGCCCTGTCTCAGTCTCCTGTGATCTCAGCATCGAATGTGGGGCTTGCCTGTGGCTCGCTGTTTTCATTTGCCAGCTCTTAACCTCTCAGTGCCTGCCCAGTCCTGTGTCCCATTTGATCCAGCATCATCTTCCTTCTTCCCCATCTCCACGATGCTGCACTCTCAGATTCCCACTACTGTGTATCGATTAATCCCGTGATGGTGAGTAACGTGACGGTTCTGCTGTGGACGCTCGTTGCATGTGATAACAAACACGTGAAATATGGCGTGATGCTTTTATTGGATTTTATGCACTGTAATTTCTGTGCTGTTTTTCCAATACAATCACATTTTTTTTTTCCATATACAAAATCTGGTCTTTTCTGAGTGATCCATGCCTGCAACTCCACACTATTAAAAAGGCTGTTGTACTCACTACTACTTGTTCACTAAGTTAAGGGATGCTTTGTAACGCTTCATAATAATTTCATATCCCCAATTTATATATGTTCAACTAGATTATAAACACCTGGGGAGGTATGCTCCTTAAACCTCAGCAGGAGGGGCCTTTGCCAAGAGCTCTGTGCTATATAGAGTGTACCTTAAAGCTTGTGCATGCACACACACACACGAATTTACTAAAGGGAACAGGGATGCCTCTTCCACTTGTGATATAGTACTTCATGCTGACAGAGAACAACCCACAAACATAAACATCCTCTTTTATGATTCATACTATTCAGGCCCTGAATTAGTCCATTTTGTGTTGCTATAACAGAATACCTGAGACTGGGTAATTTATAAAGAACAGAGGTTTTCTGGGAAACTGCATCTGGTGTGGGCCTCAGGTTGCTTCTACTCAAGACAGCAGGCAGGTGCCAGCAGATTACATGGTGAGAGGAGGAGAGAGAGAGAAAGGGGAGGTGCCAGATGCCTTTACACAACCAGCTCTTGCACTCACTACCTTCACCCCCCAGGGAGAACATTAATCCATTCATGAGGGATCTGCCCCCATGACTCAAACAGCTCCCAACACTGCCACATTGGAGATCAAATTTCCACATGAGTTTTTGGGGACAACACATCCAAACTCTATCAGGCCCCAAGGAAATGCTTCCCATATCTCTTGCACTGTGTCCTTAAAGAAAAGGTGCCTGGTTACAATATCTTAAAGATTTGTGGACTTTGCCAACTGTTGACTTTGAACTGGATGCTGCTTCAGAATATAGAGAGGACTTGAGCAAGGAAGCACTGAGGGATGAAAAAAAAAAGAAAGATTCCTTAATTTATCCCATCTTTCCTTTCAGATGGCATGAATGCAATAAATTATTATGTACAAAGGAATGGTTTTGCAGTAATGACAAGAATTCATTTGGTTGTAATTCACGGCACTAGAGACATGCAAGAAATAAATGGGGGGGTATAACATATGAGTATTAAATAGTTCACTTTTTTATTGATGACACTTAAATATCTAGCCATGTGGTTGCAGCCCTGCATTTGTTCTCCTGCTCTGCTCCCTGCAAAGGAGACAGGTGGGCCAGCCTGGAAGGAGGCAAGCACGTCAGATGCTCCTGAACCTGCCTTCAGGGTTTAGCCCAAGACAGCTCTGCATTTGGGAAGTATCAGTGCACATTTGTCACATGAATCAGAGCTTACTATCAGGGGCTGAATCTTCTTGTCGGAAGAGGAAAGCAACCTGCTTTGACATCCACATCTTGGGAAGCTGAATGAGCTTATCAGGGGAGCGTCAGGCAGAAACCAGTTGAAAGGGACTCTTGGGTGGTCTTAGCGGAGTGACTCTGCTGGCAGAGGTGGGAAACAGCAGCAAGAAAAGTGCTTTGGAGAACTGAACAGTCTTGAAGACAGGGCTGATCCCCAAAGGCATCATTTTTCTCTCCTGCAACCAAGGATGCAAATAAAGTTTCTTCCACAGAAGAAGGAAGCAGGGACCATGAGAAGTAATCACAGGAGGAGAAAAGGACAGGGGAATGAGAAACTATCTGCAACTAACACAAGTGTATTTTCACAAGCACCACAGAAACACGGCTGCACAAAGAATGTGAAGACTACATTTTGAGCACATGAAGTTGGGCAGTCAGAGAATGCAGCCATCACCACATCAGTTCAGACACAAGAAAGAAAGTAGCCAGCATTTCTGAGGCGAGCTAGTGAGCTGAAGATGACTCAGCAGCAGAACATCAGGACCCCAGAAATGAGACTGGTGGTTGTATACATTGGTGAGACCATAATTTCAGTAGAAACATATAAATGATTCAATGCATCACAAAGGTATGATTGTTCTCAGTTAACATTTATTTTTTATAAAATCCTAGACTAAGAATTTCCAGAGGCATAACCAAGAAAGAGGTAATTCCATTGAGAAATTTAGAGAAAATTCTGGTGCCCAGACAGGAAGAAAAAAAAAAAAATGAAATGAGCATAAAGCTGATGAATAATGCAAATGTTACACCCTTAGATCATTTAATGGGTTATATTGTACAGTCGTGGTAACACCAGGACAAGGCTAGTATGATCTCTGACCCGCAAATGAGTAAGTTAAGATGCAATGAATGGAATTAATATACCCAAGGTCACAGAGCTAGTAAATGGCCCTGCCACGATTCAAATTCAGGACGTCACATATTATAACACTGATTCTTGGTGCATAGCACCGTATTTCTGGCCCAAGTACTTACACATATAGTTGACTTGAGACTGTGAGCAGATGAAATTATTAGCTAGTACATTAGTTTCCCATTGCTGCTGTAGCAAATTACCATGAACTAGGTGGATAAACCCACACACTTATTATCTTACAGTTCTGGAGGTCAGAAGTCCATCATGAGGCTGCACTCCTGGGGGCTGGAGGGGATAATCTGTCTCCATGCCTTTTTCAGCTTCAGAAGCCACTCGCATTCCTTGGCTCATGGTACCTTCCTCCATCCATCTTCAAAGCCGTCACTCCAACTTCTGCTTCTGTCATCACATCCCTTCTTCCTGACTCTGACTTTCCTCCTTTCTTCTTTTAAGAACCCTATGATTACTTTGAGCCCTCCTGGATAATTCAGGATAATTTTCCCATTTCAAGATCCTTAATTACATATGCAAAGTCACTTTCACTATAGGAAATAACATATTCACAGGTTCTGGAGATTAGGTGTGACCATCTTTGGAAGGCCATTATTTAGTCTACAGATAGTTCCTTACTGATTGATAACAGCAGGCATATTGCAGATGTTTTGCCATTATTAAGTCCAGCATAGTTCAATCTCCCATAAACAATGAAGGGTCACAATCTCTTCCTGGCCCACTGCCCACCTGTATTAGGCAGAACCCGCATTCCTATGATAGCAAAAGAAAACGTTCAGGGAGATAATGGGGAAGTCATTGTAAATGACAACAGGAGACACTGGTCTTTGATTGACTGTCTCCTACTTCTGGATGGCGAGAGGCCCTGCCCCAAAGGCCCTGGCTTGGGAGCACCTATATAGCCAAGCGTCCACATGGACTTGCTGGGATGGGATGAGTCTGGAGAAAGCACTTATTGAAGAGATAGAGCCGTCTATCCTGGGAGAGGAGGGGAAATTGCTTTATTTCAAAAGTTACATGTAAAATGGCATGAGCTTCGAAAATGAAAGGGCCAAAGAAGTTAAACTGACTCCAAATCTTTTTCGTCTCTTACCCTCAGATATACATCACTTGGCAGCCCTGAAAAGCTCTTAACCTTCCTGGGCGTCAATTTCTTTATCCTCAAAATGGAAATGATTATGCCCTTGTAAAGATGCCAGAAGGATTGAACAGCACACAATTTAAAAACAGAGTTCACCCCAATAAGCAGCTCACAGCTTAAAATAATGGTTGATTCACTGTGGTTCAGAGTCTTATCCAGCTCCTGTAACCTCTGGATCTGCTGCTAGGAGCTTTGCTTTTCCTCACTGAAGGGTGGAATAATAACTATTTATCTAACACGGTTACTAGATATTCAAATGCTGTGGCCCATGCACTGGCCCCTTGCAACCCATAGATATGTGACACATGAGAGATACACTGTATGGATTTGGTGCATTTCAGTGTTAATAAATGAATAAATACTAGTCAACATATTCATCAATGAGCGACTCTGCTAATGATGCTTGTCTCTGTTCTGAGCTTGTTCTCGGGAGGTATCCTGTTCTGTAATGTCTTCTTTTCTTCTCTCCATCTGTTTAAACCCTAGGATCTTCACAATATGCCTCAAGTTTCTCCTCCCTGTGGAATGCATCCCTGACCTCTCTCCCACCATCCCTGACCTTCTGCTGTCCTCTGCCCTCAGGGCCTCAGATTACAGCTCTCAGGGTACAGTAGCTTGTGTTTTTCTGTAAATAAGTCATGATGGTGTTACAAACCCAATTGAAAATGCCTCCTGGCCCACATTCTCATCAGAGCTCTCCAGAACAGAGGTGCTCACTCCTCATAGGCTCAAGGGTTTCTTCCTACATGTGGATGCCAGCCCCCTGCAAGGTTTTTAGTTTCAGTTCACCCAGAATCAGACTTGGCAACAAGGATACAGGTGCAAGTAGAAAACACAACTACAAGAGTAAAGAAGTAAAACTGGAAAACAAAGCAGGCAATAAAGGGTTTGCTATCAGTGTAGCTCCTGGAAAACTCTAGAACAGTGTAGAACATGTGCCTTGGGGTTAGCCTACTGGAGTGTGTAGTGAGCTGGGGTATTTCTACACAAACTCTGCCATCTTTGTTTGAAGACTGCAGGGGGAGTCGGCAGGGATTCACCGATATTTCTAGTCAGCCTCCTCGTGGGCAGAGTGAACTCAAGCTTTTAAGAAAAGAAATCGGGGCTGGCAGTTGGAAATCTGCCAGGGCGAGGGGAGGTGGGAGGGACACCAGTAACCTCTGCCACAGGAGTTAAGAGCATAAAACTGGAATCAATTAAATCTGGGCTCAAAACCTTGCTTTTACTATACACTGTATAAAATCAAATTATTCTACTTCTTTTCTCTAAACCTGATTCCCTTCTAAAAATAAATGGAGATTACAATATATCTACCTTTTGAAATTACTGTAAAAATTTTAAAAAATAGTATTAGTAAAATATCTAGACCATTTAAATGATAACACTTATTATTATTAAGCCAGTATTAGCATAACACAATAGTCTGTACACACAAGTGCCTAATAAATATTTGCTGAGTCTAAATTTATTTATAATGAAATTCTGCAAAAAACTCCTACAGACATTAACTTGAATTTTCCCTATTTGTATCTTTCCACCATACTATCCAGAATGAAAGAAAATTACAGATGTTATTGCAAATAATTCTTCAAACTTCTGGGATACATGTTAATATATGTTAACAGAATGACTTTACTTTCCAGCACTCCACAGAAAATAAACTAATTAGAAGGAAGGAAAAAACATGAAAAGAAAAATATTCTTCAAACAAGACATGAAAAGAGAGCTATTCTTCAAATATTTATGAGGCTCTGGCCCCAGAGTTTTCCATGTTTTCATCTCAATTCAACAGCCTCAGGAAGATGAGGGAGGGCACATTTGTCCTACAGGAAGATGAACGGGACCTTCAGGGAGCCAGGGGCTGAGCTGACTGCCTCGTGCTGGGAGGGGCTGGGAGAGGTCCTCAGACTCATCTCACCGGGGATGGGGACTAAAGGGATTATGCACTGGGGAGACATGGAAGGTACAGAGATCTTGAACAATGCAGAGGAGACTCTTGTGTGTCCTAATAGTCCCACCTCCTTAGGTCACCAGCTGCAGAACTCTAATGTCCAGGGCAGGGTACTGGAAGAAGTCTGAGAATGAATTTTAGATTAGAGACTTGGGAAGTGCTCTGTAGACATCACCCCAGGGACAGGGTCTTCTCTCCTAGCTGGTTGGTGTCATTAGTGTGACTCAACTCCAATGGATCTCTGTTCTAATGGGACATTCCCAGGCAACAGGGTCTGAGTGACCCATATGGGAACATCTGGCTCTGCTCTGGGTCAGCCAAGAGTGGTGAGGGACAGAATGTGGTGGCACAGATATGGCCACTGTGAAAGAGGCAGCCATCCCCCTGGCCCCCAGAGATTAATCCTGGCCTATGCTTTCTCTTCTGCTCTTTACTCTTCTCTTTTTAGAGCTTCCAGGAGAGTCAGAGTAGAGCTGAGATGAAGGTTTCTTTCATTCAAGAAGTGTCTTTGACTCTAGAGAATTAAAAAGTACAGGATAGAGCCCAGAAGAGAGTTAGCAGAGAGCTGGTGGCTTTAAGGAACTCAGGTAAAGGAATGAAAAATGGGATTTGTTTTCTAAGTTGTCCAGATTATTACCAAGGATTGTGAAGTTGAGATTCCAAGTGAAGGAAAAAAGAGCTAATATAATAATTCAAATACATTTGAAATATAGGAGAAAATGTTCACCTACGTTGTGTCATTGAATCCTAATAATACCCTGATAAAAAGGGCTCAAGAATTCCATTATACAAAAAGCAGGAAAATGATGAAGTCCCATACCATTCCCACAATCTCTTGATTTTTAATTATTTTAATGGAGTCACAATTTACATACAATAAAGCTCACAGATCTTAATGGTAAAGTTAAATAAGTTTTGGCAAACGTGTATACACAAATCATCACTGCCTCCCACCATCCCAGATATGTTTCTCATGTTTCTTCCTGGTCAACCCCCTGCAAACACTTGTGTGATTTTTGTCAGTTCACATAAATACACACATACTTTGTGTACTCCTTTGGGGCCAGCTTCTTATGTTCAGAATAACATTTTCTGATATTTGTCCATGTTGTTACGTGGGTCCAGTGTTAAGAGTATACCCACCTTTTTTTTTTTCTTCTAAATCTATTCACTTACTTATGAGCATCTGAGTTTTTCCAGTATTGGAATACAGAGAATAAAGCTGCTATCAACATCTGCATATAGGACTTTTTGCTGACAAACGTCATTACTCTTGGGTAGATATCTAGAAGTGGAAATCTGGATCCTAGCACATGTGCATATTAAACATAAACAACTGCTAACCATTTTTTCCAAAAGTGATTCTATTTCACATTCCATCAGCAATGTAAGAGAGTTCCAGTCATTCTGTAATCTCATCAATATTTGATATTTTCTTTCATTTCAAAATTTTAGCCATTTCAATGGATGTGAAATAGTATCTCACTTAGTAACGTGAGCTCTTTATGACAAATGACGCTGAGCATGTTTTCATGAGCTTACTGATGATTTATATCTTTTTTGACCATATTTATTAAAACTGGACTGTTTATAATCTTTATTATTGAGTTGTATGAGTTCGTTATATATTGTAGATATAAGGATTTTTTTCTCCCACATGTGTGTAATGCAAACATTTCCCCAGTTTGTGACCTTATTTTTTCACTGTCTTAATGGTGTCTTTTAACTAGGAATTTTCAATTTTTATTTAACCCAATCTATGATTTTTTACTATGGTTAGTGTTTTTTAAGTAGTAAGACATTTCTTCCTACTGCTTAATGTAGTGAATGCATTTTCTTAAGTTTTCCCCTATAAACTTTATAATTTTACTTTTACATGTTGTGCTGTGATCTTTCTTGTATTAATTGCCATGATTAGAATGAGATATAGGCTGAGGTTTGTTTATTTTCATATACAGGTAGCTAATTTTTCTATCACTATTTGTTCAAAACTTTATTACTATTAATTTGCCTTGCTACCTTTGCTGGAAATCAGTTTAATGTCTTCAGGAAAAATTTAGTAAACATCTGCATTGTGCCAGAAATTTATGTAAGCATTGTCTTTTATTTAAGAAGTAATGACCTTTTATTATTTCAGCTTGAGACTTCTGTAGGGATTACATTTTGTTCTCTTTACAAAAACTATACATTTTACCAAAAAACTGTAGTTAACTTCTGACTAGTTTGACTTGAATTAAAACTCAGTAAGAGTTTCCAGAAAATAAATAAATAAAATCAAGTTATATTCAAAGGATTAATAATCAGAATAAATACCATTAGACTTATAAATAGAAACACTGGCAGCCAGGAGTCAATGGAGAAATGCCTTTGAAATTCTGCAAATACACACACACACACACACACACACACACACACACACACACACACACACACACACACATATGTATTTGAGCCTAGAATTCTATACCAATCCAAATATCATATAAATGTGAAGTGGGTAAAGATATTTTTATTCTAGCAAGATGTGAAGAATGTTACTTTCCTTGCACTCTCTCCTAGGAAGCAGCTGGAGGATGGGCCCACCAACAAGGAACTAAAACAAGATATAGAAAGCCATGAGGATACAATGCCTTTAGATATAGACACACAGAGGGTACAATAAAAGGCAGTGAGAATCGTAGGAAAATTGTTAAAAAGATATCCCAAGATATTATCTGTGAAACTGAACCAGAAATCAATCAATATGGATGGGCACTGGTCAGATGTTTCTAGGTTGTATAATAAGTAATGCATTTAAAAGCATTGAAAAGATTTTATGGTTGGGGAAAATGTGGGGAACATATTATTGGTGAGTGCATAGATGATTACAAACAAACAAATAAAAATACAAATATAGCACAGGGGAAAAATCATCATAGCTTACTGAATGGCCCAATTTTCAATATATTTACAAGATCATAATAATTTTAATATTAAATAATGCTTTAAATAAATTATGATATTTTTATTACAAGTGAAAGGAAGACTAGAAAGTGAGCTGATAGTAGATGCAATGGAAAGGGATGTAAAGGAAATATAAATCCTCATTTTCCATGCTGAGAACACATTACATAATGCTTAAACCTATAGAAATGGAATTTCGTTACATAAACATGGAGATAAACAAAGTTGGAAGTGGCTCTTCTTGAGGAGAATAAAAAGTGATGGAGGATTATCAGGGAAAGTCTTTTCCATAACAGTACTTGTAGAATAATTTTACTTTTTATATTTAATGATGCACTTTTGATTTTTTAAAAAAATTTAAAAGAAAAATGAACCTTTTGGTTATTGTTTTTTAAGTCCTGAATTTAAGAATCTGGAAGGGCCTGAGTTTACGTGAAGTCACCTCCATGAACTGGCAGTGTTTCTCCAGGGTGCTATGGACTTCAGTTCCCTTTTCTGTAAAATGAGGATAATGAAACCTATTTTTTAGTTTTATAAGGGCAAACTATGAACATCTCATTACTAAGATGCAGGCAGCAAGGGTATTGATAAAGTATTTCTCAGTCATCATCTGAATTACAACCATATATTTCTTTTCAAAATGCAGATTCCTGGGTCTCACCCATAGTCTATAAATCCTAAATCTGTCCTTTATGCTCAATGTTTTGCATGTTTGATAAAGCCTCACTTGATTACAACACCCACCATGGCTTGCTAAGCATGAGCTGGGACATCGGGCACATTTGGTTTAGATACCTGTCTTGCATATACTGATAACCTGGCAAATCTCCTTAACCTCTTCTGGCCTCTGTTTTCAAACTTTTCAAATAGAGGATGATGATTTTTCCTGCATACAAAACCTTTAGCACTGGGCCTGTCACTTGATGGCCTTTCAATAAATGTGAGTTCCCTCTCCCTTCATGAATCAACTTTGTCTCTGATAAAAAATTGTGTTGGCACATTACTGAATCAGACAGTTAAAATAAAAAACTCCAGATACTGAACTGGATTGAGCTTCAATCGTACAAACTACCAACAGCTGGTTATTGAGCGACTGGTATGTGCCCAGCATTCCATTACAGGCTGTGAGGAAAATTAGCATTTTAGGAACAGAAGTTTATGCCATAAGAGGTCATCTTAACAGACAGCATCCATGCAAAGACATCTGAGAACTAGAGAATATTAAAGATGGGAGAGGGCTTGCAGGATTTCTGATTAAACATCCCTGTTGTATAGAGTAAGGCAGTGGGGGTTTGGGAGGTTGAGATTTCCCCAAAAGTATACAGACAATGAAGGAAAAATATAAGCAGACTCACAGGGAACAATTCATAGGACAGTTTTTTTTGTTTTTTGTTTTTTTAATGCAAGTCATTTATTTTTTTTTTATTACCAGCTGAAACATTTATATTAATCAAATACAACATGGAAGCTCAATATATAAAATATATACAAGCAAAGCTTCTCTGCTTAAAGCAGGACTCAGATATCCAGGGTTACACCTACCAGGACCTCCATGGAACCTGTCAAAAACAAGCTTTCCAAATACCACCAACATAACCTGTCAATAAGGCAAAGGCAAGTTTTTGTTTGTTTGTTTTCTTATTTAGGTGAAGGAGAATGTCATCTTCCCAAAGTCTTGGCAGTATTTAAGAGTGGGAGTGGTGAAGAATTTATTGAGAATTTATTGAGACTTGGAAGTTTGCTGTGAGGAGGGTATTTAAGTGTGGAGACTTGATAAAGATTGGGTGAGAAACATCATAAAACATGATTGGTAGAAACAGCAAGGAGAAGATTTTGAAGTGCAGGACTTGAAGAATCTCAGGATTCAAACCATCTGTTGCTGCTTTCTATTGAAGAGTCAATGGGTCTTTTAGGATGTTCTTGTAATAAACAATGCAACCATTTCTGTGGACAGGACAATTCCAGAAAAGTACTGTATGCAAACAGCGGAATAGCAAAGCCAAGTGAATATAGACAATTAACTGTAGTTTCTGTTCTCGAACTGAATGTGGGAGTAGACAGCTTGGGTTCTCAAACCCTTGGGGCTCTTGGAACTGAACCAAAAAACCACTCCCACCCTGACCTTGCGACTTCTCCAGTCAGTCTTTCATGTGGACAACTCCCAGTGCAAAGGATCCTAGCTCTTCTAAGAAAATTGTGAAATTTCTTTTGTCATGTGATTTTACATTTCACTTCCATACCTTCTCCTTAGTCTGCCTCACCTCCACTCATATCTGATGACTGCTGAAGCTTCACCAATCTCCACCTTTGGACACTCCTATCAGTACAATCATACATACACTCATGGTCTGGCTTCACCTGCTTCTGGCCATGCCAGTGACCCAACACATCTGATCCCTCTCCACGCCCAGGATCCCATGCTGCTATGAGTTCATGTGACCAGAACAAGGGAGAAAGACCCAATTTTATTCCTCTGGGGAAGAGTTTGGCATCCAGATTGCCTACCTGTACTCTTGGGTGATTATTTATGTTCATACAAGGCATGGCAAATAGCAAGTATGGAGAAATGTACTGAGACCGCAGAAGGCACAATTTGACAAACAGTTTGTCTCAGCCAGTTCAGGCTGCCATAGCAAAATACCACAGACTGGGTGGCTTAAGCAACAGAAATTTATATCTCACAGCTCTAGGGGCTGGGAAGTCCAAGATCAAGGTAGCTGGCAAGGTAGGTTTTATTCTAAGGGTTCTTGGCTTGTAGGCAGCTGCCATCTTGGTCTGTGCTCCTCATGACCTCTTCTTTGTATAGGCAGAGAGCAAATGCAAGCTCTCCAGTGTCTCTTCTTATAAGGGCACTGATCCCATGATAAGGACCTCATCCTCATGACCTCATCTAACCCCAATTGCCTTCCAAAGGCTTCATATCCAAATGTCATCACACTGGGGGTTAGACTTCAACATACGAATTTTGGGAGGACACAACCATTCAGTCCATAACACAGTTCCAACATATTGTTCTCCCTGCTTGATCTTCTGTCCCCCACCCTATTTATTATTTTCCTACTTGCTGCTAGACATAAGAGAATGACAAGGCTGTACTATCAAATGAATGGACATATCTTGGGAACAAATTGAGATTAAATTGGTCACAAAATATTGAAAAATGGTATGTGAAGTAAACTGCTTCATCCGAGTGTAACTAGCTTGAATTAGAAAACTGGCCCTGCCTCTAAGTAAATTCTTACAGCCCCAAATAAATTTTTTAATCTCTGCAACGTCTTTATGCTTATTTTAAAAATGAGGATAATCATCCTATCTGATGTAATTAATACTAGGATTAGAGATTAAAATGAAATGTGCCAGGTGTATGTATGTAGTCCATTTATAGTAGTTCTCATGATTTTTACTTTCTTTGTTGGACATCTATCTTTTGTGCCTTCATATAAATACTCCTAAAGATAATTGCCACTGCAGTTGCTATATAAATCCTGTCAAGGTATGTCCCAAATGCAAAAGATGAAGAATAAAGAAGTGGGGGAGGAAAGGAAGAGGGATGGGAGGAGTAAGAGGAGGAATAACTCATATTTGCTGTTTCCCCAGGTACCAGGCACTGCAATAAGACTGTGGCACATCTGGACTCATTTATCAAGTATCAATATCTTTCCTGTTTTATAGGTAAGGAAGGTGAAGTCCAGTGATGAGACAGTCATATAACCAATGTGCCATATAAAGTGCTGCATTAATACATCTGTTAATTCTGACAACTCCCCAGGGATAGGGATTGTTCACTCCACCCCCATGCTGAGACAACAAGGATAGAGACTGGCAGATATGGCTCAAGGAGCTAGCCTTACCCAGCCTGGGTACAAGTCCAGTTCTATTCTACTTCTAAATTTCACACATTTTTTTTTTCTGGCTCCAAGGTTTAATATTAGAAAAATGTCCATGTTCACTTGCAAAACATTATTTTCAAATTCACATTTTATTGTTCTTTTTTGTTGTGTGAAGCAAAAGCAAATGCTATTTGAATAACTGGAAAATTAGGTTTAGAGAAAATAACTTTGTTGACCTCAAAAATAGTGACAGTATTTTATTTTAATAACTATTGTTCCCAAAGGACAGAACTAGGTTACATTAAAAGGAGTCTTCCTAGAGTCAGGCATCCCTGCTTCAAGTCACTCAACCAGCATGAATTCTGAGTTCTTTATGTGCTAAGAATCATGTTAGGTTTTTGACCATGGCTTTATGGTTAGGTGCTGCTTTTTTTAAAAGGAGAAAGGGCAAGGTGAGCTAGGGACCCATCCCAGAGGATTAATACTAGCCGTCATCTTACTGCATGTGTCCTCTGGACTGACTAGAACTGTATCCTCTACACAGGTTATCTCATTTAATCATCACAGGTATCGTGAGTACTGCTGCTATTACAATAGTGTCTATTCTCATAGATAATAGAACTATTGCTGACAGTGGATAAGTAATTTGTCCAATGTAATATAGCTTGTAAGTGGTAGAGATGCTGTTTAAAACCAAATATCTTAACCACTAAGTTCCCCTATGACAGCACATAAGATGACAGACTAAGCAGAAGGTCAGCCATGGGCAGGAGTTGGTAACACACCTTCGGCATCAATATCAACTGAGTGGAGTGAGCTAGGAAACCACGCTAGGATATAAAAGACAAATCATGAATATTAGACCAAGTAAATGCAGTGTAGAGGCAAGACCAAGTTAGATGCATAAAATCACCATCTATAAAGACCACCATATATGAATGATACAACCATAGAGCAGGTATTTTCGTCATGCTGTTGCAGCTGTGTGTTATCTGTCATCATATAGCCAGGAATACTTGCAGTATATAAGGGATCCTCTGAAACCCAGACAACAAGTCTTCTTTGCTCATACATGGAGCCTTGGAAAGCAATTTGCAGATGGACCTGTCATAAACACCCATTGCATAAGGAAGCACTGACGTCAACAAAATTTTGAGGAAGAAAGTATACACTCTCAATAGCAACAAAGATCCACATATAAGAATAAAGCTTAAAGTAGGGATTCATTCATTCAGTTATTCCTTCTCAATACAAGTTGTACGAGTATCTGCTTTGTGTTAAGTTTGTTTAAAAGTTTAAGATACTAGGAATAGACTAATGTATAAGGACAATAAAATGTCTGGCTTCTTAGCGTGATACTCCAGAGGAAAGATGGAGACACAAAACAAGCTAAATATAAATAAAAGTATTTGTGATGATGTCAAGAACTATGAAGAAAATAAAAATGAGCAACTTGATAAGAAGTGACTGGGGGAAGTGAACTGCTTTCCATGAGTACTCAGAGAAGCCTTTCTGGAGATCATCTCATGAGCTGAGGTCTGAGTGACCGGAGGAAGCCAGTCTCACCACGAGCCAGAGGAAGCTCGTGCTAGCTAGAGGGAACAGCAGATCAAATGCTGGGGGATGACATGAGCCTGTCACACAGGGTAAAGGGAAGGAAGTGACTGTTGGGTAGGGAGTCAGGGGAGGGTGAGACAAGTTTTTAGAAAAAAGCACGGGCAAGATCTTGGTGGGTTTTGAGGGCCATGATGTACAGGTCAGATTTTACTGGGAGTACAAAGGAAAGCCATTGGTGGATTTTAAACAGTGGGAAAGGGCAGAATACTCTGGTGGATATTTTAAAAGTACCTCTGTAGCTGCAGATTGTAGGGGAAGAAATTGAATTTGGGAAGCTGTTTTATTATTCCAGGCAATAGATAGTACTGCAATGGATTAGGGGTGGTAAGTTGATTTGGAGAAACATGAATAGATAGAGGATGAATTTTGGAGGAAGACCTGCTGGTGGACTGACTGAGAGGTTGGAAAGAAATGAAGTCAAGAAAATCTTCCAGGTGTTTGTCTTGAGCCCCAGGTAGATGGTGGTGCTGCTTACTCTGACAGAAGATTAGCAGAAGAACAGATTTGGGGATGAAGAAGAAAGGGCTTCAGTTTTGGTGGTGTTAGATTTAAGACTCCTTTAAATACCCAAGTGGAACAGTTATGTCAGCTGTAATAAAAATTCTTAAGTGCAAGGAAGTTTTCAAACTAAAGATATAAATTAAGGAGTACATTAGTCTGTTTTTGTTACTTATAACAAAATACCTGAAACTGGGTGATTTATAAAGTAAACAAAATTTATTGCTTACAGTTTCTGAGGCTGGGAAGTCCAAAGTCCATCTGGTGGTGGTGACAGTGACCCAGGGGTCTCACATTGCAAGATGATGGAAGCAGAGAGAACAGAGAGAGAAAGAGAGACAGACTCTCCTCTTCTTTTAAAGCCCTCAGAACCACACCCCCTGACCACCATTTTTAATCCATTCACTACTGCAGGATCTTACAGTCCAAACACCCCTTCAAGGCTCCACCTTTCAATTGCCATAATAGGATTTCCCACCCTCTTAACAGTCATAGTGGGAGCTAAGTTTCTAATACATAAAACCTGGAAGAAACAACTCAAGCTTCAATGAGTTTTGGGTGACATAATTCAATCCACTACAAGGAGTCATCAGCTTATTGACGTCATTTAGAGCCATGGATCTGGATGACATCAGGTAGGGGAGAGTGTAGATCAATGAGAGAGATATCAGGAACATGCCTTGGCACTCAGTAGCTGAGAACTGCAGAGAGGAGGAGCAGAGTGTTTCCTGTTTTGATGCACAGATGACATAAAATCTTCATGGAAGCTGAGGGGGAAATTTCACCTTTAAAAAGAAGCACTGCCCTCCCTTTCAGGAAAATGCTCAGATCTAAGTTAAAGAAGAGAATAGCAAGTGATAACTATAGCTGAGGGAAAACATGCAGGGAAACTGCAGAGACTACAAGAAATTCAGTCACTTAGTGGGGACGCTTCACTGGTGCTCATAGTCAGACTTTTTTTTTTTACCTTATTTTATTTTTAGATATTATTAGAACACATAGAGAGAGTGAGAAAAATCTTTCTCTCTTTCTCAATATCACACACACCCCCCACACACATGCACACATGCACACATGCACACATGCATGCACAGACATCTGAAACCAAAAGTCAATACCAGACAGCATGACATCTCAGAGCTATCAAAGACCTCACAGAAACTGTAAGGTGCCAGTTAAAGAGTCACAGGATCAAAGTGGGAAACAGTTATGACCAAGAGAGACAATATCAGAGAGAGTGCATTCAACTCCAGGGTCCAAATCTTCTGTGTTTTTTCTCAGTATCAGAAAAGTGTAGTTGAGAGCCAGAAAGAGATAAACAATACACAAGACAGCTTGAAAAAAGACTAGACCGTGTGGATGAAGGATCTGTAGATTCCAGGAAAAAAGAACGTAGTAAAACCCAGTCTGCTCTCCAAAAGCACACCTGGTCATGGGACACGAACAATTTCAACACAGTGCCATGAATGCTAAGGTGGAAGTGACTGCAGGTGTGATGGGACACTACAGGATGGGCAATTAATTAGGTCTGAAGGTGATTAAGTATAAGGATTACCTTATATGTATTTTTAAAATGGGTATTGATAATCACATGTTACAATACTCTAACTTTCCTTGCCTTTATTTTCTTTCTTCCTCCATAATTCTCCGTTCTTTTTACCTACTCATAATTTCTGGAATATGTCCATTCTAAAGAATGTCAACATGTCAGGTTCATCACCGTGATCTGTGATGTGAGAAAGATATGACCAAAACATGACCATTTCTCCATGCTCATTATAAGAGAAAATTTGGGGAAATTACATATGTGTTTAAAATTGAAATGGAAAGATCAGTTTACCCCTTCAGTTCCATCTCATGAACTTCTTCCCACCAAATGAGTCTGTTGCAATGAGAAGAGTCAAGTGATTTCATGAAGGTTTTACAAAGCTGCTTTGACATTAGGAAGCTGGTCAGCATACTGGTCCACACCAGCATGAACAAAACATGAGTGTATGCTAGCAGATTTTCTGCAAGGCAGAAGACAGTTTCTTGCTTTAGATTTGCACATTTGTGCAAAAATCCTATTGCATTGTTTATTTTTTCATCAGAGGGTGAGATCCAGCATCAGACCTACTAGTTATGTGGCTCTAGGCAAGTTACTCTTTGTAGGTTAGTTTCCTTATTTGTCCAGTGGGGATAATAATAATGAGGAGGAGGAGAAAAACTTCCTCATGGGGTTGCAGTGAAGATTACATTAGTTAGTACGTACAAAACACGAAATACAGCAATTCCTCAACAGATGCTATTATCGTTACTCACTCATGCAGCTAACATTTATTGAGAACCTACTGTGTGCAAACTACTCTGTCACTGTGGAGACACAGAGCTGAGTGAGTTTGCCGCCATCTATCATGAAACCAGACTAATAAGCAGATGCAGAACTCTATGCCCCCGGGCTTCAGCTCCCTCTGCTCCTTCTCATTCCTGCCATCCAGCAACCTTCTGGTCGCTTCCTCATATTTATGGACACCTTGACACCTGAATCACAGAGCACCCTTCTCCCTATGTCTTATAATCTTCCTAGAGGCCATCAATGTCTGTGCAAACCACTCCTTCAAACTTGTTTCATCATATGCACTGATGTTTTCTATCTCAGCCACCCACTGCCACTGACAACTACCTTCTCTAAAATACAGTACTTACTCTACTACCTCAAATTCCCATTATTCCACCCCTCCACATCTTTTTTCTGTTTGTTTATATCCCATAGACAGAAGCTCAGCCAGAGGAATACGTGGATTTGCTTGGCATAGTACAGACAGTCCCACATTTCCCACTTTTCATGGGCGTATGAATCACCAGGGATCTTAACAAAACACTGAATCTGATTCAGTAGATCTGAGTGGAGCCTGGAATTCTGCAATTCTGATAAGTCCCCAAGTGATGCTAATGCTGCTGGCTCAAGGACACACTTTGAATAGCAGAGTTCTAGTATTCCTCACATGTTGCATCCACTGCCTTGTTAAGCCCCAAGTCCTGGAGATTCAGAAATATAATTTATGTTAGCACCCTCAGTAAGAAATCTCCTTTCTGTAAATGATTCACATTGGCCAAACTCACACGTGTAAGGCATCCAGGCAGGGAGACGAGAAAATGGTATATAATAAGAAGCAACAATCACAAGGATGGAGATGCTAAAATCCATATGACTGGCCATTGTCACCCTTGAGCTGACTTACAGGCAAACTCAGATGGTAATTGGGAAGTAGACTGGAGATCATGAAATCTGAACAAAGATAGCGGGATAAATTGAATCTGCATATATCTCCAGATTGCTAATGGTCCCCCTCTTAATTCAAATTTGTTTGTGATTTCATGGCTGACAAACCCCCACCCTAAGAGATATTTGCTTTCTTCACCTATGTTGAACAGTAGAAATTCTTCATCTGAAACATCCGCTTAAAGACAGACATGTTACTGATGGATATTTATAGAGTTTAGGGATTATACTTGCAAAATAAGATGCACTAGCATTTAGTGAATACTTGCTATAAGCTAAGCTCAGGTGTTTCCACTTTATACTTCCCATATCACTATAAGAAAAATACTGTTATCATCCTATTTTATGGGTAAGAAAAGAGTCAGGGAAAGATTTCATAGATGCCAGAGTCAGGATTTACACATAGACAGCCTGGCTCCCAAGGCTGAGCTGTTAAACAAGAGGGGAAAAAGACTTCACTGCCACACTATATATGGGATATGTGAAAAGAACATATAATATTGGAAGAAATAAATTTACTTAAAGGTATATATTTACGTATGTTTTAACATCACTTCCTTTGGAAAGGTTTTTCTTGCCTCCCACATTTGAGAAGCTACAACTTCTTTAAATCACAGTCAGAATGCAGCAGAGTGATTCCTCAGCATGTCTGTGTCTGGAATCCACCTTGCTTCCACATGCCATTTTGCTAGCTTTAGATTTGTGTTTCAAAGGCCTTAGTGTGAATGAAAATATGCAGCAGAATTTTATTGAGATGATGCAACAATAATTTGTAGAAATATAAATAGACGGATAAATAGATATAAAAATAGTTATCACATTATGATGAGTTCACTGAGAGACATTTACTATGATTCCACTGTGCATAGAATTAGGTGCTACAGGGAATTTAAGATTAAATTTTTAAAAATCATGTAGTAACAGTTTTTGAAAGAATTCCTTTTCCATATCTTATAATCAGAAATCCATTGACCCATGAACTGAACGTGTCCAGAGGGCAAAGCTGAGATTGAGACTGGGCAGGACCCAGGGCCTCAGATAATGTCATCAGTGTCAGCAGATGCCTCCCCAAATTCTCACTCTTTGAAGTTTAGGCAGGACAGCCACACATAAAGAATTATTTGTCAACATTTTAAGAGTGGGTTTGTTAACCACAGATTGTGTTTTCTGGCTCTGAGCAGATAATGGAATGTGAAAGTTAGCCCACCTCTGTGTTGGTTACTGCAGGAGAAGCTGGAGAGTTTGGATGTAAAAGTCCTATTACTTCAGGCGTCAGGGTGGAGACTCCGGTAATCTTTCCAATGTCCTCAAAGGAATGTTAATTATTAGGGAGGGTGATAAGAGAAAAAACTCTGCAAAGGAACTAAAGATGTGAGAAAGATTTTCTTTGAAAGAACCTCTTTTCTTGCACAGAAGATCGAAGACCATACCAGGAGTTATTTGCATAAAAAAACACCTGCAGAAATGAACTAGGTTAACCAAAGGTGTTATGGGGTTTGCAGTCAGCAGAGGTGCCCACACATTTTAATAAGCTCCAGGTTTGAGCCTGCATCTGGATGCACTGGAATCAGCATGAATGTGAGAGTCAGAGAAAACTTTTATTCTGCAACATGATCATTGACAATGGTTCAGAGCCTTTGCCCTCCCCTGGACAGTGGACTAGGTAACTCAGACATTCTTCCACTGCTCCAAGGGTCTCTCTTTGGTGAAATGGGGATGTTGGTGTCTGCCTCTGAGTTCTTCTAAAAATTAAGTGGAAGAGTGAATGCAAAGGGTCTGCTACCTAGTAGGTTTTTGAGATGAACCTCCCCGCCCCTTACCAAAATTAAAAACTGAAGTCATTTATGCATTGGAACACGCAGAGCAAACTCCTTAAGAATTATGAATTCTATTAATATTTGTCTCTCAAATAAAAGAACAATTGGAGGGAAAATTGCTCTCAGCCAAATCCATTTTTAAATGAATGAGAATGGAGCAAAAAATAATGAAGAAGAATGTAGACAGATACAAAAAGGGACTTGGACCATTTTGCCGCTAATAGGTGCCACAGACAGTTCATTACTGATAAATGTAGAATAATGATGTCCTTAATGAGTCTTTTCACGCACAAATTCATCATAAAGCAGAAGATGAGGTAAAACAAAAAGTCTTTGAATAGCATTCATGCAGCAGGAAAAGCAAAGATAATTTATGTCCTGAAAAGAGCTACAGGTTTAATACAGACTTCTGAGGTTTCCTTCATTGTGTCCCAGTGCAACAGCTTTTTTTCTAATACCTCAGAGGTAAATTTGAACCTGTCATACAGTTTGGGGCACCTAAAAGAGCCTAGAAGAGGTAGTTCTGCAGCTTGCAGTCAAAAGCTTCCATGGCCCCTTATTAGTTATTTGACCTTGAATTATCCTATCCTAACTTTCTCACCAGTAATATGAGGATAATAATACCTTTTCTAAGTGCCTTACACTTGCTGGGTGCTATGGGCTAAATTGTATCCTTCAGAAATTATATGTTGATGTCCTAACCCCCAGTACCTCAGAATGTGACTGTATTTGGAGGTAGGAACTTTAAATAGGTAATTAGTTAAAAAGCAATCATTTGGATGAGCTCTAATCCAATATGACTGGTGTCATGAAAACAGGGGATTAGAACACAGACACACGCAGAAGGAAAAACAAGTGAAGACAGGGAGAAGATAGCCATCTGTCTACAAGCCAAGGACAGGGGCCTCAGAGGGGACCAGCCCTGCTGACACCTTGATTTTGGACTTCCCGGCCTCCAGAACTATAAGACAAATTTCTCTTGTTTAAGCCCTGGAAAACTAATACAGCTGGGTGCTCAGAAATTAGGTGATAATTTTTGTTCATCTACACCTTAAGAAGCACTTCATTAAGCCATTTGGCAGCTACTGGTTGAGGATGTCAGATACAAATGTTACCTGAAAGTAGTTTTTGAATTAGCAGCAGAAAGCATGGTAAACCTTTAGAGGTTACGGCCATTACTTTCTGCTGCCTCCTATGTACATTTCATGAAAGCTCTTTCTGTGCAATGTTTCAAATAGTGGACTCTGAGAAAATGATAGAACTAAATCAGGTTAACCTAATTTCAGATCAATACAACTTCATACCTGTGGTGTGGAGGATTCCAGGAAGGCCCCCAAATTTCTATGCCCTGGTGTGTATATCAGGTATAGTCTCCTCCCCTTGAGATGGGTGGACTATGAATATGACATGTTAAGTTACATGGTTTGATGAGGTTATGCTATATGGTAAAAGTGATGGAACAGTCACTCCCATGAGAACATTCATTAAATACAAGACTTCATCTTACTGAAGAAAGAGATTCTCCTGCTGGCTTTGAAGAAGAAAGCCACCATGTTATAAAAGGGCCATGCAAATAGGATCTGAGTTTGGCTCCTAGGAGCTAAGAGTTGCCACCAGATGACTATCAGCAAGAAAATAGGGATGTCAGTCCTGCAGCCACAAGGAGCTGACTTCTTCCAACAGCCTGAATAAGCAGAAAAGAGCATCTAGATCTTCAGATAAGATTACAGTCCTGGCCAGCACCTTGACTTTAGCACCTGAACTGAGAAACCAGTTAATCCGGACCCAGACTCCAGACTCAAGGAAACCATGCAATGATAAGTGTGTTGTCTTAAGCTGCTAATGCAGTGCTAATTTGTTATGGCAGAAATAGGAAACTAATACGAGGTCAAAACACTGAACCCACCCTTTATGCAATACACATACAGATACAGACTTCTACATACACACACATGCATACACTACTTTCAGGAAATTGTATCTTAATTAGCAGCCAGTCTTGTCTCACCAGGGTTTTCCTCCTTTGGTAGAGAATCAGAAACCTTATGAAAGAAAAGAAAACTCTCTCTCTATCTCTCTGACCATGAAGGAAAGAAAAATTTCATACCAATATTTCAAGCCTGGGGACAGCTTAACTAACTAGACAGGCTGGATGATAGAATATCTTCCAAAAAAAATGTACATTTACCACCAGATCTCTATGGAGAGATCAAATGTCAGACAGGCAGTCTCGTAGGATACTTGTTTTTGTAAGCAGAAAAGAATAAAGATAAATGTAAATCTAAGCTCTATTAACTTTCTAAGCACTGCTAAGGTTTTTAACCTCTCTAAGTCCAAATTTTCTCATCTATAAAATGGGAACAATAATGCCCCCTTTGAGTTTTCTTTTTGTACTGAGATATAATCATATACCTTAAAAGTCACCATTTTTAAGTGTGCAATTTAGCGATTTCTTGGTAGTTACAAAGACATGAGACTGTCATCACTATCTCATTCCAGAACATTTTCATCACTCCCCAGAGAACCCATTTGTTCATTAGCAATCCCCTCCATCTCCTTGTTCCCGGGCTCTGGCAGCCACTTAATCTACTCTCAGTCTCTATGGATTTGCCTTTTTTTGACATTTTACAGAAATAGAATCATCATACAATATGTGATCTTTAGTGTCTGATTTTTTTTCACTTAGCATAATGTTTTCTAGGTGGTTCGCCCCTGTTGTAACTTCATGAGATTTTTATGGTAAGAAAATGCTTTAATCCAGAGTTGTAGAGATCATTATAACCCATCGTTTAATGTGTTGTAGACATCCCAGCTCACATCAAGCTTGGCTGAGCATCCTTCAGCCTCTTCTTGAAAACCTCCAGACACTGGGAACTCCCTATAGAAGAAAGCAGACCTTCCCCATGGCTACAAAATTCTGGCTGTCAAAAGATTGATCCTTGGATTGAAACAAAACCTACCTCTCATCAACTTCCTCCAACAGTCATTGTTTTAGGTTGAATAGTATCCCCCCATAAAGATGTATTGAACTCCCAACCTCCAACACCTCAGAATGTGACCTTACTTGGAAATAGTCTTCATAGATGTCTTCAATTGAAGATGAGGTCATTAGGGTGAACCAGCATCTGACATGGCTACTTTTTGTGTAAAAAAGGAAGATCTGGAAACAGATACACACACAGAGAACACTGTGTGAGTACAAAAGCAGAGATTGGAGTGATGCTCCTACAAACCAAGGAACGTCGAAGGTTGTCAGTAAATCATCAGAAGCTGGGAGAAAAGCTTAAAACAAATTCTTCCTCACGGTCCTTGGGAGCCAACCCTGCCCACACCTTGATCTCAGGCTTCTAGTCTAAAAAATCTTTTATTGTTCAAAGGCACCCAGTCTGTGGTAATTTTTTTACAGGAGCCCCAAGAAGCTTGCACCATCCTAGTTTCATGCTCAGGAGCCAAAGAGACATCTTCCCACAGGTGACACCAGATCATCTGCTCCATCCCAAGGGCTCTTCTCCAGCATGGTGACCACATTTTTCTAGCTGTGCTCTGTGCTGTCTGCTCTCTGGATCCTCTACTCATCACTGGACACATGATGGCTTATAAATAAATTCAAGTTTTCAGAGTCCTCAATGAACCTTGAATAGAAAATGTTCTTAACATATCAAATATCTCTCTCTGCCATTTTGCTTGAGTCATTGAGATCTATACTCTGCATTGGGAGGACTGACATTATCATTCAAAATAATAAAATCAATAAATTAGGTTGGTATAGATAAAGCAGGAGCTGCCCAGAGTGCAGCTTTCTCAAAAACACAGCCCAGTTACTTTTGACCATTGTTAGTACTATCATCGTAGGCAGGCCATCAGTGTTCCACACCCAGACTTCAGCAGTAGCTCCTAGCTGCTCTTCCTAACCCCAGTCTTGCCCACGTATGGTCCATCTTCCACCCTACAGCCAAAGTGACTATTATTAAAGCACAAATTACATTACGAATTAAGACTTTCAATTGCATTTTCACTGCAATCAGACTAAAACTTTTACCTTGGTCTACATGGTCCTACACAATAGAGCTCCTGCCACCCCTTCCAATCTCATTTCTGCCATTCTCTCCCCTCTACCAGCACACCTCTATTCCTGAACACACAAGGTCATTCCCCACCTCTCCATCCTTATCAGTGATCTTCCCTCTTCATGGAACGTTTTCCTCTCTCCCCATCTTTGCACCTTTGTATGTCTGGCTTTCTCATCATTGAGGCCTCAACTCAGCTGTCTCCTCTCCAGAGAAGCCACACTTGGTCATCCTGACTTAAGTGGTGACCCCTGCCCCATGTTGCTCTCAATCCCACAATCCTGAGGAGTGTGTTTGTGTGTATGTGTGTGTGCATGAACATGTGTCTGCCCCAAATATCCCATTTTCCAAGACAGTCTATTGTTATACGTCTATACCTTATAACATGTGTATTATTCATCTTATTTACTACTCTATCTCCAGAATTTAGAATAGTGCCTGGCATATAATAGTTGCTCACTAAATATTTGTTGAAAGAAAAACTAAATACCTGAATAAATGACAGTGAAAAAAAATAATTGGAAGATGAAGCCAAGCTTGGAGCAGGAATATCTTTGAGTTATACCATGGAAGTGTGACAGATGCTCCTGGAGGAAAATTGCAGTTAGAAACCGGGCTTGACAAGGTGGACCCCTGTCCCCAGGTGCCATGATATCTTCTCCAGGCTTCCATGTTTCCGTGTAAAGTCCAGAGGGGATAAGAGTAGAGAATCAGGTACACAGCAAGCAAATTCAGGGGTCCAAATTCACAAACACAAGGCATGTGCTGCAGCACTCCTTTTACTCTGAACATTCTTCCAGAACCCAGGGGAGTTTTAAAATATGTCACGTAAGGTAGATTAGACACCCCAGAATTACTGCCTTCCAGTACTTCTCTGTCTGTAGACTTTCCAGGACTTCCTGACCATTTGGCAATTTTGCTCCCTAACCACTAACAAAACACCTGAGCCTTTTGGAAGAAACTGCTAGAGGAGGAGTGTTTGTAAAAACAGGCACAGGCAATCCCTAAACAGAGAGCTGGGAGCTGGGCCCAGGGGCAGCCCCCAGTGAGACCAGGCAGAGTGGGGGACGGCTGACTGCACACCGCCTTATGCTCCACACCATCTGGCTCCCTGCATGCCCTTCCCTGCTGGAGCTTTAATTTCCAAACCAGACGCAGTGCCACAATTATGCTTTACTTCACTTTATGCATCCTGCTGTGGGAACACAGAAGCTCCTGGTAATTAAACGTCTACGTTGTGAACGGTGAGGCAGTTTTTGCACTTAATCATTGCTCTGTTTGCTGGAGATACAGCAGGGGGAATCCCAGGATTTTAACACCTCAGATAGATCCTGGGTTACCAGGGCACTGACCCATTACATCTGAAAGCAAATCTATACTGAGAGAAAGTGGGTATTTGGAGTTTGATGAAGTCCCTGCTTGGCCACTTACGAGCTGTGTGTCTTTCAGCTACTGTTTCTGCTCTGTAAACTACAGTGACCCCATCCATGAAAGGAGAAAATTGAGTAAGGCAGAGGCAAATTTCAATAAGACATGCCAATGTGCTTTATTGACATATGTTCCAAACCCCATGCCTCTTGTCTTTAACTGTATGCAGCCGACTGGACCTGCAGGTCCCATAGGGCACAGGGATGAGTTTTATTTGACATGTATATCCTCAAAAAAATATGTCCAATATTTGAAAATCTAAGGATTTCATAAATTTTTGTTGTTAATTTCATATTTCTCTTTTTTTTTTTTTTTTTTTATTTTTTAAATTTTATTTTGTCGATATACATTGTAGCTGATTAATGCTCCCCATCACCAAAACCTCCCTCCCTTCTCCCTCCCCCCCCTCCCCCCAACAATGTCCTTTCTGTTTGTTTGTTGTATCAACTTCAAATAATTGTGGTTGTTATATCTTCTTCCTCCCCGCCCCCCGGTTTGTGTGTGTATGTGTGTATGTGTGTGTGTGAATTTATATATTAATTTTTAGCTCCCTCCAATAAGTGAGAACATGTGGTATTTCTCTTTCTGTGCCTGACTTGTTTCACTTAATATAATTCTCTCAAGGTCCATCCATGTTGTTGCAAATGGCAGTATTTCATTCGTTTTTATAGCTGAGTAGTATTCCATTGTGTAGATGTACCACATTTTCCGTATCCACTCATCTGATGATGGGCATTTGGGCTGGTTCCAACTCTTGGCTATTGTAAAGAGTGCTGCGATGAACATTGGGGAACAGGTATACCTTCGACTTGATGATTTCCATTCCTCTGGGTATATTCCCAACAATGGGATGGCTGGGTCGTATGGTAGATCTATTTGCAATTGTTTAAGGAACCTCCATACCATTTTCCATAGAGGCTGCACCATTTTGCAGTCCCACCAACAATGTATGAGAGTTCCTTTTTCTCCGCAGCCTCGCCAGCATTTATCGTTCATAGTCTTTTGGATTTTAGCCATCCTAACTGGGGTTAGATGGTATCTCAATGTGGTTTTGATTTGCATTTCCCGGATGCTGAGTGATGTTGAGCATTTTTTCATATGTCTGTTGGCCATTTGTATATCTTCCTTAGAGAAATGCCTACTTAGCTCTTTTGCCCATCTTTTAATTGGGTTGCTTGTTTTCTTCTTGTAAAGTTGTTTGAGTTCCTTATATATTCTGGATATTAATCCTTTGTCAGATGTATATTTTGCAAATATATTCTCCCACTCTGTTGGTTGTCTTTTAACTCTTTTAATTGTTTCTTTTGCTGTGCAGAAGCTTTTTAGTTTGATATAATCCCATTTGTTTATTTTTCCTTTGGTTGCCCGTGCTTTTGGGGTCGTATTCATGAAGTCTGTGCCCAGTCCTATTTCCTGAAGTGTTTCCCCTATGTTTTCTTTAAGAAGTTTTATTGTCTCAGGGTGTATATTTAAATCCTTAATCCATTTTGAGTTGATTTTAGTATACGGTGAGAGGTATGGATCTAGTTTCATTCTCCTGCATATCGATATCCAGTTATCCCAGCACCACTTGCTGAAGAGGCAGTCCCTTCCCCAGTGAATAGGTTTGGTGCCTTTGTCAAAGATCAGATGGCAGTAAGTGTGTGGGTTGATTTCTGGATTCTCTATTCTATTCCATTGGTCAGTGTGTCTGTTTTTATGCCAGTGCCATACTGTTTTGGTTATTATAGCTTTGTAGTATAGCTTAAAGTCAGGTAGTGTTATGCCTCCAGCTTTATTTTTTTTGCTGAGCATTGCTTTGGCTATTCGTGGTCTTTTATTGTTCCATATAAATGTCTGAATAGTTTTTTCCATTTCTGAGAAAAATGTCTTTGGAATTTTGATGGGGATTGCATTGAATTTGTATATCACTTTGGGTAGTATGGACATTTTCACTATGTTGATTCTTCCAATCCAAGAGCATGGAATATCTTTCCATCTTCTTGTATCCTCTCTAATTTCTCTCAGCAGTGGTTTGTACTTCTCATTATAGAGATTTTTCACCTCCTTGGTTAACTCTATTCCTAAGTATTTTATTTTTTTGGTGGCTATTGTAAATGGGCAGGCTTTCTTGATTTCTCCTTCTGCATGTTCACTATTGGAGAAAAGAAATGCTACTGATTTTTGTGTGTTGATTTTGTATCCTGCTACTGTGCTGAAATCATTTATCAATTCCAGCAGTTTTTTTGTAGAGGTTTTAGGCTGTTCGATATATAGGATCATGTCATCTGCAAACAGGGACAGTTTGACTTCATCTTTTCCAATCTGGATGCCCTTTATTTCCTTCTCTTCTCTGATTGCTCTGGCTAGTACTTCCAACACTATGTTGAATAGGAGTGGTGAGAGTGGGCATCCTTGTCTAGCGCCTGTTCTTAAAGGAAAAGCTTTCAGCTTTTCCCCATTCAGGATGATATTGGCAGTGGGTTTGTCATATATGGCTTTAATTATGTTGAGATACTTTCCCTCTATACCTAACTTATAGAGGGTCTTTGTCATGAATGAGTGCTGAACTTTATCAAATGCTTTTTCAGCATCTATAGAGATGATCATATGGTCCTTGTGTTTGAGTTTATTAATATGGTGTATCACATTTATTGATTTGCGTATGTTGAACCAACCTTGCATCCCTGGGATGAATCCCACTTGATCGTGATGAATAATTTTTCGTATGTGTTGCTGTATTCTGTTTGCTAGTATTTTAGTGAGGATTTTTGCATCTATATTCATCAAGGATATCGGCCTGTAGTTTTCTTTTTTGGTTATATCTTTACCTGGTTTTGGTATCAGGATGATGTTTGCTTCATAGAATGAGTTTGGGAGATTTGCGTCCGTTTCAATCTTTTGGAATAGTTTGTAAAGAATCGGTGTCAATTCCTCTTTGAATGTTTGGTAAAATTCTGCTGTGAATCCATCTGGTCCTGGGCTTTTCTTTGTTGGGAGCCTTCTGATAACAGCTTCAATCTCCTTTATTGTTATTGGTCTGTTCAGATTTTCTACGTCTTCACGGTTCAGTTTTGGGAGCTTGTGTGTGTCCAGAAATTTATCCATTTCCTCCAGATTTTCAAATTTGTTGGCGTACAGTTGTTTATAGTAGTCTCGAATGATTCCTTGTATTTCAGATGAATCAGTTGTAATATCGCCTTTTTCATTTCTAATTTTTGTTATTTGAGTCTTCTCTCTTCTTTTTTTTGTTAGCCATGCTAATGGTTTGTCAATTTTATTTATCTTTTCAAAAAACCAACTTTTTGATTCGTTGATCTTTTGAATTGTTTTTTGGTTTTCAATTTCATTCAGTTCTGCTCTGATCTTAATGATTTCTTTCCGTCTGCTAACTTTAGGATTGGATTGTTCTTGTTTTTCTAGTTCTTTAAGGTGAAGTGTTAGGTTGTTCACTTGCCATCTTTCCATTCTTCTGAAGTGAGCATTTAATGCAATAAATTTTCCCCTCAATACTGCTTTTGCAGTATCCCACAGGTTTTGGTATGATGTATCATTGTTTTCATTAGTTTCAATAAACTTTTTGATTTCCTGCTTGATTTCTTCTTGGACCCATATGTCATTAAGTAGAATGCTGTTTAATTTCCATGTGTTTGTATAGTTTCCAGAGTTTTGTTTGTTATTAATTTCTAGTTTTAATCCATTGTGGTCTGAGAAGATACATGGGATAATTCCAATTTTTTTGAATTTATTGAGACTTGATTTGTGACCTAATATGTGATCTATCCTGGAGAATGATCCATGTGCTGATGAGAAGAATGAATATTCTGAGGTTGTTGGGTGGAATGTTCTGTAGATATCTGCCAATTCCAATTGGTCTAGAGTCTTGTTTAGATCTTGTGTTTCTCTACTGATTCTTTGCCTAGATGATCTGTCTAATATTGACAGTGGAGTGTTCAGGTCCCCTGCTATTATGGTATTAGTGTCTATTTCCTTCTTTAGGTCTAATAGAGTTTGTTTTATAAATCTGGCTGCTCCAACATTGGGTGCGTACATATTTATGATTGTTATGTCTTCTTGATGGATCAGTCCTTTTATCATTAAGTAGTGTCCCTCATTGTCTCTTTTTATGGTTTTTAGTTTAAAGTCTATTTTGTCAGATACAAGAATAGCCACTCCAGCTCGTTTTTCTTTTCTGTTTGCATGGTAAATCTTTTTCCATCCTTTCACTCTTAGTCTGTGTGAATCTTTATGGGTGAGGTGGGTCTCTTGTAGGCAGCATATAGTTGGGTCCTGTTTTTTGATCCAGTCAGCCAGTCTGTGTCTTTTAATTGGGGAATTTAAGCCTTTAACATTAAGAGTTGTTATTGAAAGGTGTTGATTTATTCCTAGCATTTTATTGGTTGTTTGGTTGTCTTAGGTGTCTTTTGTTCCTTGCTTTCTGATTTACTGTTTGGTTTCTTTGTTTGTTGGTTCCTTAGGTTGTAGATAGTGTTTTTGTTAACTTGTTTTCTCTTCATGAATGCCATTTTTATTGTACTAGCGGGTTTAGATTTTTCTTAGGTTTTTATGGCAGTGGTAGTTATTTTTCAGGAACCAAACCCAGTACTCCCTTGAGGATTTCTTGTAAGGGTGGTCTTGTGGTAGTGAACTCCCGCAGTTTTTGTTTGTCTGAGAAATATACTATTTGCCCCTCATTTCGGAAGGATAGCCTTGCAGGGTAGAGTATTCTTGGCTGGCAATCTTTGTCTTTTAGTATTTTGAAAATATCATCCCATTCCTTTCTAGCTTTTAGGGTTTGTGATGAAAAGTCTGATGTTAACCTGATTGGGGCTCCCTTATAGGTGATTTGACGCTTCTCTCTTGCAGCTTTTAAGATTCTCTCTTTGTCTCTGAGTTTTGCCAATTTGACTATGACATGTCTTGGAGAAGGCCTTTTTGGGTTGAATACGTTTGGAGATCGTTGAGCTTCCTGGATCTGAAGATCTGTGATTTTTCCTATACCTGGGAAGTTTTCTGCCACTATTTTGTTGAATATGTTTTCAATGGAATCTCCATTTTCCTCCCCTTCTGGAATACCCATGACTCGGATATTTGAGCGCTTGAGGTTGTCTGATATCTCTCTCAGATTTTCTTCCATGTCCTTGATTCTTTTTTCTTTCTTTTTGTCTGCTTGTGTTATTTCAAACAGCCCATCTTCAAGTTCAGAGGTTCTCTCTTCAACTTCGACAAGCCTGCTGGTTAAACTCTCCGTTGTGTTTTTTATTTCGCTGAATAACTTCTTCAGTTCAGCAAGTTCTGCTACATTTTTTTTCAGGACATTGATTTCCTTGTATATTTCCTCTTTCAGATCCTGTATACTTTTCCTCATTTCATCATGATGTCTAGCTGAGTTTTCTTGTATCTCATTCAGTTTCCTTAGAATTATCACTCGAAATTCCTTGTCAGTTATTTCAAGGGCTTCTTGTTCTATAGGATCTAGAGTATGAGATTTATTAACTTTTGGTGGTGTACTTTCTTGATTTTTTGTATTTCTGGTGTCTTTTTTTTGGTGTTTATTCATTGTTGCAGGGGGTTTCACAGTCCACCGGTTTAAGACTAATGACTAACTAGGATGTTGCTGTGGTTGCCAATTTGGTATGGCTCCCGCCGTGACTGCTCAGTTGGCCTATAGTGTCTTGTGTGTGTGGTTGCCTCGGGTCTTGGGCTTCTCCGGGGATCCACCTTTCTGGTCAGCTTGTACTCTGCTGGGCTGGTGGATCACGTACCACAGGGTGTGTGATCTCTGTTGAGCTTTCACTTTCTGTACAGGACTTCTCCCCGTTCCGTGTGCTCTGGCCCAGGCTGTTAGATCGTGCAGTGGCGACCCCACCGGGTGTGTGGTTTCTGTCGAGACTCCGCCTCCCTGGCCGCACGTCTCCCCCCTCTGTGCACACTGTGCTGGGCTGGGGCGTGTCTTCTGCACCCCTCGTCTATCAGCTGGGCCTTCAAGACCCTGCTCAGCACCGCCTCGCCCAGGAAGTCTACCAGGTTTCTGCTAGGCACAGACGACCGGTCTCTCTGGGTGCCTTTGTAGCACTGTGTAGATCTTTCTCGGGTCTTGTTCACCTTTGTATCCCCCCGGTATAAACCGAGTCTAGTGCCCGCCTGCAGCCTGCTCTCCGGCAGGTTCAAGCGGACCTGGGAACTCTCCTACCGCACTATTCCCAACCAGAAATTCGTTAGGCTTTTTTCCAAACTGGTGGTCGCAGAGATGGTATCTGCCTCCCAGTAACAGGAAGTTTACCGGGGCCGGAGTCCAGGGTGTGGTGGAGTGACAGTCGGCCCGCCCGTACTTCCTAGCCCTCCCAAAACTGGTCGGGACGCCCCACACCCCCAGTCCTGCCAGAGAACCGCGGAGGGAGTGGGAGAGGAGGTCGGCCCGCAGGGTCCGGAAAGCCCCGCGCCAGGCCAAGCAAATGGGCTCAGTGATGGCCGAGCAGGGCGGAGCTGCCCGCACCTGGGAAAATGGAGGCAGCACCGGGGCAGTGAGTGGCCTGGTGGTGCAGGCGGAAGCCGCGTGGGCATTCACCCCCCGAACAGAGCTGTGCCAGGGATCACTCACAGTGCTGTGCCAGGTCGGGCGCTCGCTCTGTCTCTGGTTTGTTGCCTTCCGTGTTCTCGGCGCTGCCGCCTCCGGCTGTTCAGTCGCGGCGCCGCTCGGGCGCTCCCAGGAATCTTCTTTAATGCCGGCCTGAAACCTCAAATCCTGAATAGGGCAGCTGGCCGCCTTCAGTGCGGCCCCAGCCTCCGGGATCCTGGCTGCATCCACAGCAGCCCTGGCGCCGTGTTCCCTGTTTCAAGACTCACTTTTGCAGCTAAGAATCAGTTCTTTTCCTGCTCCACACTTCAAAGCTGTTGCCTGTAAATGAGGCAGCCTCTCCTGCCGGGGGCAAAGTGGCGTTGAGCCCCCACGACCGGCCAGCAGCAGCAGTCCTCCCTTAAGAGATGGCCAGAGGAAGGTCCACAAGTTTTCCGGCTGCCTGAGGCCCAGTGGCCACCTTTTCCACCTCAGCTACTCCGCGCCAGCCGCCGCAGCCGCCGCCATCTTGAAACTCCCCCATATTTCTCTTGAAAAGGGGAAGGTTAGATCCCATGGGGAACACTTTTTTACATAGTAGCAGTTGGCTGGAGCTGAGGCACACCTTCAGTGAGGGATCCTCTGGGTTAATACTTTCTCCAAATTTTAAGTGCCTGTCAGCCACCTGGGCATCTTGTTTAAATGCAGATTCATATTCAATAGATCTGGCATGGAGCCCCAGATTCTGCATTTCTAACAATCACCAGGATATGGATGCAGATGGGAGTGGAGGCTGTTTTGAGTAGAGGGGCTTTGGACAACCAAACATACCACTATATTCTCCCTTCTCCACCTCTCCCTGTTGTCTTCCTACCCTGATTCCAAACAACAGGTGCCATTTATCATTACACTCGCATTGCTGTCTTTCTTCTGTTGGGGATATTTTGTTCCACACCTGCCCACTTTGCTCATTTGTCACCTGCCAACCTAAGAATACATTTGAATATTTAACCCAGCTTTAAGGGTATTTGGTAGCCTGGTTAAATCAGTCAGAGTCCCATCAGGAAAAGAGGTATTCTCAACTATATTTAGTGGACAGAATTTAGGTCACCCAGGTTATGAAGAAACTGATAGTGAATGAACCCAGAGACTAGCAACAGCAGGCAACCATCAAGCCCTAGGATGCAAACGGTCAAATGGAGCAGGAAGTATCAGTAGTGTCCGAGGTGCCCTGACAGACAATGGGACCCCGGCAAGCCTGTCTGGCAGAAGTTGGCTAGAGTCACAGAGAAAACCAGCTGCTACCAAGGTTGCTGCTTGAGGGAAATGAAAAAGGTGAGAGGTGCCTTAGATACTCCCTTTCAGTTAGTATCTTTGCTAGTACCTCCCATGAGATCAACCCAGATGGAGGCCACCTGGCATGAGAAGCAGAAAAATGCAGCCTGCAGGGGTCATAATCCCCTTCCATTGGAAGCAAAAAAGGAGAGGGGCAAAATTGGATCTGAGGGCAGAGAAATCAAGTCTGGTTCACTGCCCTTGGCTGTTATTTTCACTGCTGTCAAGTAAAAGGAAACTCTTGGACTGAATAGTCAAAGAGCCAAAATATTTATTCAATTTTTTTTAATGAAAAGGGAAAATTGTCGTATCACCTTTGTGCACCTACACAACAAATATATACATACATATATATACGTATATATATACGGGGGGGTTGGCAACACTTTTGAAAAACTGAAAAGAGTAGTTGCTTAGGCATGAAGAAAACTATGCTCTGGCCCAGGAATTTTTATATGATTACTAAGTGACCTTGATAAATTGATCTATCTAGCTTCCATATGCTTATTTGTTAACTGGTAATAATGATTGTTTCTCTGACTACCTTATAGGACTTTCGTAAGTATAAAAAAAAAATTGTTAAAAATCATTTATTTTATTTTCAATAAGCAATTAGTGAATGTCAAACATCATGACTTCTGATTAGGGGCTATCATCTGCTAGAAAGCTTTCCTGAAACCCCATTCTCTATTAGACATTATGTTAAGGGGACCAGTAGGTTCAAAGCATTGCAATAGTGAGGCAGATGTTCCCTCATGCAGTTTTGCATGGAGTCTAATTGTAGAAAACTGGAGAGATGGAACTAACGTTACAGAGAGAGACGCATCTACTAATAGGAGAGGAATGGGAGAACAAGATGTACTCTGGAAACTGCTAGTTAGCCAGCTTTGCTAAAGCATGAGTTTTGAGGGAGAAAGTCACAGAATATGAAGTTGGAGAGAGAAGGCAGGAGATATGCTATGGGTTAGAGTTTAGATCTTATCAAGTACAAGGAGAGCCATTGAAAAGTTTGGGCAGGGGACGTGATGGTTCAGAATGGGAGACGTGCGGTGACAGGTCATTCCGGCACTCTGCCAGGGATGCTTTGGAAAGGGCATACTTCCAAGAAGTAAAATTTGTTGTATTTCATGTATGTGAACACAAGTTATTCAATCAAAGAAAATTAATTTAAAAACAAACAAAAAAAAGGAATCGTAAATGCTTTCTATCAGGAATCCTACAGGGTAAATCCAAATATGATAAAAAGCTCTGGAAGCATCTCTATATTTCTTAAAAGCTGTGCAGCCATAATAAATACTACTATTGAATTAAACACTGAAAACAACACTATTAAACTTCTTTCAAAAAATACTACCACCAAGTAATAATGCCTAGCATTGAAACTGACCAAAAGATAGTAGATAGTGCATGTCAAGTCTGTGTGTGTGTGTGTGTGTGTGTGTGTGTGTGTGTGTGTGTGTGTGTGTGTGGCAGTAAGGTTTTTATTAATAGCTTTGAAATAAAAGTTCAAGTTTACTATATGGAAATTCTAACAAAGCCACATAAAATGGAAATTTTCTTCACTTTTTTACTTTTTTATCCTTTCCTCATAAATTTACACCTGACACATCAAATGTAACAAAAGCAATACCATTTTAGATTAAATTCCTTTAAGCCCTTGAATTCAGCAGGGTGGTAATTCACCTCACTCCAGTGAGGCTTAGTTTTCTTATCTGTAAAGGGGATCCAGTTGATATTTCCTAATGGATTACATCATGTTCTTATTAAAAATATTTTTTAAGAAACAAAATATAATTTTCTGAAAAAAGTTTTTCAAAAAGTTACTATACTTTTACTCATGTATATTTTTATTTCATTCTCAGTGAACCATAATTTAATGAAACCCTAGAGTACTATTCCCCATTATAGAGTACAAATGAATCAAGAAATATAAGTGATCTATGTATAAAGGTTTTCCCACATTCCAATTGTCATATTTAAGTAAAAACAAAAAAGTGATTAGGGGGCCTTCCTATGTAGAGAGAAATATTTAGTATAAAAAAAGTTTGAATTTCTTGCTTATGATATGCTGAGAAGAACAAATCTCTTCTATCATTGGGAACTAGTCATTTATTTAGCTCTGCCTAATTAAAACAAAGTTTCTAAGGCAAGAGTGCCTAATAAAATTTACCATGTAGTAAACATATAGTTTTTTTATTATTTAATTAAATGAGTTATAACTTGATGTTTGCATTCATAGCAAAAATTCTTTGAAGTATATGGGTGCTCCATTTGATACCCAAATTTCCTCTAAGTAAAAATTTCATATCAGTAAAAAAATAGAAAGTAAAAAACCCTAACTCATGGGTGATGTGAGGTTTAACAGACCGTGATTTTAATGTACTTCTGTGAGTCTTGCATGTGGGATATGAGAAATAGACCGTGGCTGATAATATTGTTTTTATTATAATTAAGGTTGTTTACATTGCTGCTATTGATAAAAGCTCTTAGAACAGTGCCTAGTACAAAAGTAATTGATAAATAATTTTAAATTACCATATCTTACTCTAAATGATGCATGATAAATGATTTATGGGTCGAGTATGGATAAAAGGATATTAAGATGTTAATAGTCTATGTCTTAATATGCACTTGCTTAATAAAAGTGGTTAAATTAATGTTCATTACCACCTTCTTAAAAAAATAAGTCATGAGGATTGCCAAGTTATGCATATATAATAAAGCAATTCAAAACATACATGCAATTTCAAATAGTCTCCCTCTTTTTATGTACTTATGTGTTTTTTTGTTATCGTTGTTTTAGTTTAGTTTTTGTTCTTTCTCTTTTTGTTTTTAGTAAAGTAAGCTTCCATTTAAAAATTAAGCTTGCCAGTAGAACTGCTTTTTAGTAAAGCAAAAAGAAAGTTAGTTGTAGTTTGAATAAATAATATTTATCCAAGAAAGGACTCCAGGGTAGTCCTCTATTTTTGTGAATGTAACGTAGGTAGGCATCCACTCTTATAGGGAAATATATAAACCTTTGGAAAAAACGCAAATTGGTACAATGTTTCTGGAAAGCTGGCTGAAATATAGAGCAAATACTTTAAAGCCTTTGCCTATTATAGCCAAGGTGGACTAGTTTTTTTTGTTTGTTTGTTTGTTTGTTTTTTGCAGATAACCTTCTCAGTGCAAAACAAAAAAAATGCTGAAAAAATATTTTAAAAGAAAATCAACTAAAGATGTCAGAGCTATTAAAGCAGTAAGCAGTTGAAGGCCCAGAGTTCACAAAGGTGACCACAGTATTTGGTGCTACTTTTACCCTCAATGGATTTTGCACTTCTCAAGAGAGCTTCCAGAATTTTGATGCTATGAGAGGGTCCCAGAATTTACCTTTCAGTTGAAGTTCCAAATGGCTATACTGTACAAGAAACCAGACTTTACTGTATCCCTAACACTGAGTCCCTACTTCCAAGAGGAGGCTAATAAGATGTGATAAATAAATGTAATGTGGTATCCTGGATAAGGTACTAGGACAGAAAAAGACATCAGATAAAAGCTAAGGAAATCTACATAAATTACAAAACTTAGTCCATAATAATGCATCAATATCTGTTTGTTAATTGCAACAAATTACCATACCAATGTATGATGTTAATAATATGGAAAACTTGCTGTGAGGTATATGGGAACCCTGTGTATAATCTAACATCGTTTTAAAAATAAAGTCAATTAAAAAATTAGGACATCTCATTACATATAAATGGATGAAATGCTCTAATTACAAGCAGAAATAGTCATACTGCATAAAAAATTTAAGAAGAAACAAAAACCTTTGTAACTTAGGAAAGACACACTTGAAATACAGGGAAATAGAAAACTTGGAAGTAATGAATATAAAAAGATGTCATAGAAACACTAAGCAAAAGAAGGCTGGCTGATATCAGAATATCAGAAAAAGAAAAAAATTTTAAATTTCAAACATAAAAATAATATGAATAAAATTATTAATATTAATAAAAAATCAATATGTTTGAGGGAGAAAGAATACTTCTAAATGAACATGGAACTGAAATATTCAAGGTATATTATGAGTACATAGAATTGAGCTTGAAATTAATAACAAAGGGATAACTATTTATTTAAATTTTGAAAGTAAGTAAAACTGCTTTAAATAAGCCATGGGTAAATGAAAATCAGATGATATTTTGAACAGAATAAAAACGTAAATAAATGTAAATGAAACTAAGTCTTATGGATTGGTTAGAAGAAGATTTCTAGGTCTAAATGTGAATATTATATATTTTTTAAAAGGTTAAAAATACATGGTATAAGTACCATTCTTAAGGTATTAGAAGAAAAATGTCAAATTAGCACAAAGTAAAAGGAAAAAAAATGAATAAAAGTTATATAAATATACAATGTAGAGAATCAACAAAGTCAGAAACCAATTTGTTGGGAAAAATAATAACATTAATAATTTTCTAGCAAGGTTAATCAATATAAAAAGGGAAAAATTACAAATTGCCAATATTAGAAAAAAGACAGTAATCTCTACAGATCTAATAGACATTAAAATAAGAAGTTATTATGAATAACTCTGTGCCATTATTTAAAAATTTAGATCAAATTCACAAATTCAGTGAAAAACACAACTTAAAACTAATCCAAAAAGAAATATAAAACTAGTTTATATTATCATTCTTAATAGTTGTAGAATAAATTTGATAAATTTAATGTCCAATCATGTTTTAAACAAAAGAAAATAAAACCTGTAGCAACACACACGCTTAGTGGTAAAACACTGTAAATGTTCCACCTGATATCAGGACTCAGGTAATAGAGGCTACTCCTATTAAACATTCTTTTAGAGATGGTAGCCAGTGCAATACAGTAAGGAAACTAATAGGATTAAGATATTAAGAATAAAGTTATTATTATTCACACTTTATTCGCCTATATCTACTGAATATTAAATTTTTAAAAGAAATTCTAATATATTAGATTTATCAAGTGAATTTAGTAAGTTCACTGGATACAAAGTTAACAGATGAAAGTTAATTGCATTTGTTCTTAATAACACCAATTAAAAAATGAAATGTTAATATAATTTAAAGTTATATACATGATCATAAATAGATATAGATATATAGTAACATACTATATACATACAATTATGTGTGTGTTTCCCAAAATATGCATAGAAAAATTTAAAAATATCTAAATAAATTGAGAACTGTAAGAGATATAGATTGTCTTCAAACTGATCTAGAGTTCTGATACAATTCCTAGCAGAGGGGTGTGTGTGTGTGTGTGTGTAAAGTTATAAACTATTACTAACATGTAAGTGTAAATGAAAAGATGCATAAAAACAAAAACAAAAGAAGGCAATCTCAGAAAAGATTTTATGGCAATCAGATTCATAACATTTAAAATATGACTTCTATTATTTATTTCTAAAACGTCATCAACAAATAAGGAGAGCATCCAATAGCTATAAGCCAGGTGCCCACCTCACCCTCAGTTTTTAGCTTATCAGTTTTGTGGGTTCATTTTTATAACTGAGTGCACCTGAAGATACTTTTTCACAGATTTTTCCAGGTATAGTTTTGGAATTCACAAGGATCAAGCTTCTAGTGAATAAACTTCAAAAAGCTTTATAATATTCATTTGAAAACATGTTTAAGTACATATTTTGAAAAAATTGTGGGGGGAAGAATAATAAAGAGTTAAAATACACTATTTGAAGCAATGTTTAGCTTTACAGTTAGGAAACAAAAGAAATTACAGAAATAACTTAAACTATATCTGAAGGGAGATGTAGGTACACATTTGAACAGAAATAGTCACAGTATTCATTCAGAAATATGTCAAGGGTATGAATTAGAGTAGAAATTCATGGTAAACAAAATAAAGGCTTAGGAATCTTAGAATGAGTCATTTTCCATTTTACATCAATAGTCTTGAGTTATTTTTTTGCTCTCACATAGTTTTTCAAGACTCATTTGTGGTCTTTATTCGGTCAGTTGTGGGTACCACAAAACAACACTCGATTCTTCTCAAGGCTAAAGCTGTCAGAGTGGGGTAAAACTTGGGGGGGTGGGGTTGTTCTAGATTTGTTGGATTTTAAGTGATATCTGCTCTTCATGGAAGACTCAGGATCTCCTTGTTTGGGTAGCAATTTTGATGTGGCTGTGGCTGGTTTGTGGATTTCTGCACTGTAGAGAAGCACTAACTTGGGATGAGTCATATGCATCCCACAGGACCAGCAAGAAAGTCCACAGGGAAGTCTGTCCGAGGGTGAAACAATTCTTTCTCTAAAATTCCTTCACCTAGACCCAGTACCCCAGCTTGCTTGCTATTGAGTCAGTCCAGTGTTGGTCTGGCAGCTCACATCTAGACTAAAAAAGAATTTGGAATACAAGTGGTCCTTTGAGTATGACAGCAATGTGTGGGTACAGATGCTAAGAAGAACAGCTGGGAAACATTTAAATTATCAAATTATGTGAGCTGAAGTCACAGTACTTTAACCTGCACTCCACACCTTGATTAGCACAATTAAAAAGACCTCGGCCTCCTTATGACCTCTCCCCCGTCCCGACCTTTTTGAATGATATTATCTACTAACAAGTAGTTTGATTTGGATGCTATTTTACTACATAAAGTTACTACATAAAGTTTCATAATTTCAAGAGGAGACTGTTTCCTTCCCTAAATTCAAGTTGAGTAGATTACCTAATTATTCTCTCTACTAATAAAAAGCAATACCTCCTACCTAAGTTTTTACATACTCATAAGTGTAAATGTTCTCCTTTTAATTCTAGATATTTAAACTTGGTGGAAGATACTATAATATTTAAAAGACAGAATTATTTCCAATTGAATTTTGGATATTTTATGTTCCTTTATCTGATTGAGGGTCACAATTTATGTTTCCAATGAGTCAGAAAAAAAATGCTAAGTGATGGATTAACACTTACTAGCTTCTGTACTTCTCATTGACACAATAAATGAGTCAATAATACCAACAAATTCTGAATAGCACGACCAAAAAAATTACATTTGTCTTCTATTCATCTTCATTTAGGGAACTTTATGCCATTGTTTCCTCCTTTTGTGCATCATTGTGAATTTATGGTTGTTCAGATTTACTGTGTGTCATTTTGTGTAAATATTCTTTGGAAGCCCCATTGTCTCAATTTGGCTAGCAGATGCTCCCTTCAAATTGAGCTTTGTATATCATGTAGACATGACCCCATTATTTGCAAAAGCATTTCTGCTTTCTGGCACAACAACATTTTACAGGTTCACTTTTTCCCCTTCAACCCAAATGTGGAATTAACTTCTTTTCCAAGGAACTCTGGTCTCTCATAGTGTAAAACTAATATTGAGACAAGAATCTGAGTGCTGATGTGAATAATTGGGGGTGGGGGAAGGGGCACATCTCCTGGGCTATTTCTTTCAGCAGAACTAAAAAGGGTATGTTCTGAATTTCCTTTGTAAATTTATGATTTGATTTTTATATTTCTGATCCAATTCTAATAGTACAGTGTTCGCACTTAAATTTTTGGTGCAATAATTATACATCCTTTTCTCTTATACTGAACATCTTGAATTCTAACTAAATAGACATATTAACCTTTTCACTTTACTGAAAATATAAGAAAACCATTCTGGAATAATTCAACATTAATGCAAAAATATGATTACTGAATAAGTTAAATTGGGGGGTGGTTCTTTTTGTTTCTCTTGCATTATATTATGAATTTGGTCACATTATTTCATTCTAGAAGAGTGGCTCCAAAATTTTATTGTGCATTGGAATTACCTAGAAGTTTTTGTTTAAGAAAAAACAAAAAACAGCTGGGCCTCATCTCCTAAATTTATGATTCAGTAAATTTGGAGTGTAGCTAACAATTTATGTTTTTAGTAAATTTCCTGATATTGCTGCTGACACTGGTTCAGAAACCATACTTTGAGAATCACTGTTCTAGAATCAAATATAATTTCTAAGTTTCTATGGCTGCAAGTACTTATTTGACAATAATATTGGTTTAGGACTTTCTGCTGGTTTTCAATTTGAGATTGTTGGCATTCCAACAGTTACCACTGGCAAATTCACAGAGAGTAGAGATTGCTTAGGTTGTCAAACACTAGGAAAGAAGAATCTTCTCTACCTTGAGATAGTTATAAAAACTCCACCAGCTCTGTCTTCAAAATTTTGCACAATAGTTTCATTTCATCACTATCTGATCCACCTACAATGACTTAGGACCTTGTATTAAGTAGAGGATATCTATATTTGCTTTCTGGTTGAATAGACCAGTTCTACCTCCCATAAATTAATTACTGATAATATCAGAACACACTTTTTTTTACATGTAACATTCCCTTGCCACTTTCATGTACAGGTTGTATATCTATGTATTGTTGCAATGAGAGTAGCCCATTGGTAGTATCCTGACATAGTATTAGCCAAAACTTTAACTTTTTTTACTGAGGGATCAAGAAGATTACTAGTACCTTAGATTCTATGTGATTATCAAAGATAAATAAAATTTAAAAAGCTCTTGCGGTCTGGCCTAAAAAGAATATTATATTATTTGTATCGTCATTGTAGTTGGAGATAAACCTAGTTTAAGATGCCAGTTTTTCAGATGCATTACCTTAATGTCATACATATTCAAATTCTATAAAGACAATCTAACATTTGAATGTGTTATAAAAAATAACTAGCATATGTAAAAAGAAAATATAATATAATTTTAAAATATCAGCAATTGGAAAGAGTGTCAAATATTACAACTTTAAAGGATAACTAGAAAATTCAAGTGAAACATTCCCACAGATGCATGTAATTTCCAGGTTACCAGGGTCTTGGGTCTTCTAGAGCCATTTCATAAGACATGAATGTTTATAATTATAACACATTTTAATAGCAACAATTCATTTCAAGTCCCATATTTTAGATTATTTACATAAAACTTTAGCTGTTTAGTTTTAGTATAGAAACCCAAATTCTTAAATAAAATCAAATATCCCGTGTACCAAGATTCCTGATTTTTATTTTTGTGCTAACTGCACGTAATACTACAGAGTAACACATGAAATACATGTGTTACTTATTACAAAAAGGAAAGGAAAATTGATAAATACTCCCATTTTATATTAAATATAATTTTATTACCTGTTTCACATTTAAAAGAATTTAATCAAATATCCCCAAGTTTGGAATAAATGTTTTGAAAAGTACGAGATTCAAAAAAGTCTTTTGTAAGGAAAAAGGAGAAACTGTCTTTGCTATTAGGCAAAATTTTAAGCCTCTTGGCTGCAGGACCAAGCATCTTATCAGCTCCTTGGTCTGTGGCTTATTTTTATCAGCCCCAAATTAAAATTCCACTTGAAAAAAAATTGCTGGTTTAAAAAAAGTTTTGTTCTTATAATTTTTTGTTTCGGATATTCAGTGTTATCTGTTTGCCCTTGCTAAAATCATTAGCCACGTACAATGAAATTATTCAGGTACAAATTCATCTCATTTTATATGTTTCATCATACACATCTTAATAGTTTTTTGGAGTGCCTTTTCAAACAAATATACTTTATTACTAAGATGTTTCTGAAATTTATTTTTATTTTAACAATTTTGAAATACATTTTTAAAACTCCAAGCATTTTTTTAAGGAGACAAATTCCTTTATATGAAAAGCAATGTGGTGGTTTTAAAATATGGTCACAAAAATTTTGACAGTACCAAACAGTGAGGTGTGTGTTCTCTCCCCTTCAATCTGGGCTTTGAGTCTTCTTGACAAATAAGTGGAAGTGATGTTGAGCCAGTTTCTGGGCCCAGGCCTTGAGAAACAGGTAGCTTTCATTTCCTTTCTCCATTGTTACTCTTAAAGCCCAGCCACCATGCTGTGAGGAAGCTCAAGCCACCACAGTACAGAACCCAACAGTACAGAAAGGAACTGACTGCCAACAACTTGCCAGCCATGTGAATAAGCTATCTTTGAAGTGAACCCTCTGGTTCCAGTGTACCCAACTCAACTAATGCTACGTGGAACAGAGATGAACTGTCCCCACTGCTGAAATTGCGAATTTGTAAGCAAAAAAAAAAAAAAAAATGGTGATTGTTTTTCCAGCTACTAAATTTTAGGATGGTTTATTGTGCAGCAATAGATAGCCAGAATGCTGCTGCTTACAATTATACAATAAATAACCAGAACAGAGCTCTTACAGTTATACATACGTACATTTTAGTATCCTCTAAATGTTTCCTGCTAAACTAAAGCATGTTTAAAACCTAATAGTTTTCTCCATCAAAACTTCAAAATAGGTGACTCTAAGCAGAAAAAGTTACTAATATTTGACCTATTTTCAATTGTAGTTATCAAAATTAAGGTTCGCAGTGAAATAGTTTCTTTGCGGTAATGGAACAAATCTGTATCCATATCTGGTAGCGGTTACATGAATCTACTCATGTAATAAAATTTTATAGAACAATACACCAGAAATAAAAATTTAAAAAGTGTGATATAAAGTCTGTGAAATCTGAATAAGGTATGCTATTGAGTTAATATTATTGTATCAATGTCAATTTCCTGTTTTGGACAATTGTCTTAGTCTATTTGGGCTGCTGCAACAAATACCTTAGAATGGGTAATTTATAAACAACAGAAATGTATTGCTCATAGTTCTGGAAGCTGGGAAGTTCAAGATCAAGGTGCCAGTAGATTCAGTGAGTTGAGGGCTCATTCATCATAGATGGTGTCTTCTGTGTCCTCGCATGGTGAAAGTGGCTAGGCAGCTCCCTTCAACCTCTTTTATACTCCGAAAGGCATTCATCTCATTTATGAAGGTGTAGCCCTCATAACTTCATCACTTCCCCAAAGCCTTACCTCTTAATACTGTCACACTTCGCATTAGGTTGCAACATATGAATTTGGGAGGGACACCAACATTCAGACTATAGCAACAATGTGCTATGATTGTTTATGATGTTAACATTTGGGGAAACTGAAAGAAATGTACATTGGAACTCTGCCTTAGGATTTTTTGTGAGATCTAAACTATTTTAAAATAAAAAGTTATAATAAAAATTAAGGTCTGAACAATGGAAAGATTAATTTCAGCGAAATAATTCATCCTGGGAAGAAGTCTTTGGTCCATTTATTATAGATAGAAGAACCACTGCACATGATTTACAGGATGAGCACTCTTAACGGCTCAGAGACTTTGGTGATGATACTTCAAAGGCTTATTTTTATATTGATACAGACAATTTCACAGAGGAGAGTCTGCCATACACAGAGGAAGATAAAGAGGTGCAGGCTGTTGGTACAAGGATGGCTTTAAATATACTAGCAAAATGCTGAAGTGACCATGGTTTGTTTGTACACATTTTTCTGATGCTCTTGATCTTTAGCAGTTAGCTTCCCCAGTCTGTACTGGAAGATGGATAAAGGTCTGCACCTTCTCAAAAATACGAGGGTTTGGTCTTCATCTGGGGGACTTTTTACAAGTATCTGTAGAAGGTTTCTCCACTTCCTTGTTAAAGTTTGGAAACCTCTCCCAGGCGTGCTGTGAGGGAAGCAATAAAGCATTTTTTTTTTTTTTTTTGTAAACCTCATCTTCCTACATATACCTTGTCCCCATTTGGAAAGAGAATGATTTTTATGGTCTTCTCTTCCGTGGCTCAGGTCCCTTAAAGGGAAAACCGTCATTTGGGGCCACTTATGGGGTACTGATATCATCTCTTATGGCATTTTACAGGTAAGGGACCATAACAATTTAACAAAAACTACGAGGAGGGGTAAGACTCCTTAATGACTCAAAGATTCAGAACAGTTTAGAAATCAGAAAAGAGCACACACAAAGAAAAAACCCTTTCTAAAGAGGGGACAACAGGGTAAGACAGAAGATGGCCAGATAACCAGTCAGTCTATGCTTCACATGTGATCGAGTGAAAATCTTGAACCGTAAATTGTTCAGAGACACAGCTTTGCCATAGACTCTCCATGGCAGAGGGAAGATAAGAAAAGTAATAAAAAATAAAGACATCAAAAAGTTTTAGCATCGTAGCCTTTTCTCGTTATTGTTGAGCTCCAAGACTACAGCCATATTTGTGTGTGTGTGAAAATAAGGCTACAGTACAGAAATGTTAAAATGTGGCTTTGTGATTTACTAAGATACTTTCATGTGGGAAGAAATGCAGAGAATACTCCAGCCAGAACTCAGGATGGACTTTGCCTCTGTTCTGAAAACTCCAGTTTTCCTCATGCTTGTTGTGGAAAGCATGTTGGTTGTGTTTTACTCATGCTACATGTGTCTTACTCATGCTACATGCGTTTTATTCATGCTACATGTGTTTTACTCATGTTGGTTGTGTTTTACTCATGCTACCACCCAAGATGCATGCTCCCCTCACCACCTCCCTGACACGAACACACTCCATCTCAGAATTAGATTGGAGATCCATTCAAGAGGGGCTCCTGTACTCACGTGACACTCAGCCTCAAAAGTCTGATAACAGTTTAGTGAAAAATGGCTCAAACATAAATTTTGAAAACAGGGAAAGAACAGTAAGTAATGTAAGGTAGATACTGCAAAATAGATTCAAATATAGGTCTTGAAAACAAGAGGATTCTCAGTAAACAAGGTAGATACCCATCTGAAATGCAGAACATATCCAAAAAGTAGATCGCAGAAGCCCAAAGGGGAACCGAGGGGATGGTAGTAAGGGGGAAACTTAAAGGATAGTTTTTGTTACTTGAGTTTTTAAATTTTTAAAAAAATGCAATATATAGAGTTCTGTTTGTAGGGTTTGCTGGTTATTTTGGATGTTTGTTTTTTATGTTGGGCTTATTCCTCTTATCAAAGTTATAGAAATTAGTCTCGTGGCTATCAGGATTAATTATAAAGATGTAGTAGAGAATGAGAAAGGGTGGTGATGGCACAGAGATAGACAAATCAGAATAGAATCAGGTCCACACACAGATATAAACATTTGATTTATGAATAAGGTGGAAATGGAGAATAGTACAGGAAGGACTTTTTTCCAATAAATTATGCTGAGTCAAATAAACATCCACGTGTAAAGAATATGAAACTATTTAACCTGACTTCATGCTATACAGAAAAAATGAAATCCAGTTAAACCATCAACCTTTTAGAAAATAACATCGGATAATATTCTCACAACTTTAAAGTAGAAAAACATTTTATACAAGCAAAAAAAGTATTAGTCAAAAGAGAAAGTTTGGTAAGCTTGACTACACTAAAATTACGAATTTCTTTTTAATAAACACTTTTAAAAGACTATAAATGTAAGTCACAAAGTAGAAAATATTTGCAATACATAGAACCAGCAAAAGACTCATATTCAAAATATATGTGTGTATACAGTATATATATTTATTTATAGTCTTATAATATATAAATATATGTAATATACAATTTACATGAATATATTTAAATTTTAATAATCAGAAAAAAAAGAAGTCAAAAGCCCAATTTTATTTTATTTTATTTTATTTTTAAATTTTATTTTGTCGATATACATTGTGGCTGATTATTGCTCCCCATCACCAAAACCTCCCTCCCTTCTCCCTCCCCCCCTCCTCCCCAACAATGTCCTTTCTGTTTGCTTGTCGTATCAACTTCAAGTAATTGTGGTTGTTATATCTTCTCCCCCCGGTTTTGTGTGTGTGTGTGTGTGTGTGTGTGTGTGTGTGTGTGAATTTATATATTAATTTTTAGCTCCCACCAATAAGTGAGAACATGTGGTATTTCTCTTTCTGTGCCTGACTTGTTTCACTTAATATAATTCTCTCGAGGTCCATCCATGTTGTTGCAAACGGCAGTATTTCATTCGTTTTTATAGCTGAGTAGTATTCCATTGTGTAGATGTACCACATTTTCCGTATCCACTCATCTGATGATGGACATTTGGGCTGGTTCCAACTCTTGGCCACACTGAGATACCATCTAACCCCAGTTAGGATGGCTAAAATCTAAAAGACTCTGAACGATAAATGCTGGCGAGGTTGCGGAGAAAAAGGAACTCTCATACATTGTTGGTGGGACTGCAAAATGGTGCAGCCCCTATGGAAAATGGTATGGAGGTTCCTCAAACAACTGCAGATAGATCTACCATATGACCCAGCTATCCCACTGCTGGGAATATACCCAGAGGAATGGAAATCATTGAGTCGAAGGTATACCTGTTCCCAATGTTCATCGCAGCCCTCTTTACAATAGCCAAAAGCCCAATTTTAAAATGAGCAAGAGTTGGGCCGGCCCCGTGGCGCACTCGGGTGAGTGCAGCACTGGGAGTGCAGCGGTGCTCCCGCCCCGGGTTCGGATCCTGTATAGGGATGGCCGGTGTGCTCACTGGCTGAGCACGGTTCGGGGGACACCAAGCCAAGGGTTGCGAACCCCTTACCGGTCACAAAAAGACAAAATAAATAAATAAATAAATAATAAAATGAGCAAGAGTTACAAGTAGGCACTTCACAAATGAGGATACAGAAATAATCAATAAGCATATAAAAAGATGTTCGACATATCTTTTTAAGAAATGCAAGTTTAAACAACAATCAGAGACCACTATATGCCCATCAAAATGTCTAAAATTTATAAAAACTGGTTATACCAAGTAAGATGAGGATAAAAACTGCAATTCTCATAAACTTCTGGTAAGCATTTAAATTGATATAACCACGTCAGAGAAGTGCTTCCAGACATGTTCACTAAAATTAAATATTGCCTTCCCTATGACGCAGCAATTCCTCTCCTCAGAAATGAGAGCTTATGAATGACAATGTGCACAGCAGCATCATTCAATAATTTCTCTAGGGCAGAAAACTTCTCCAATGTCCAGGAAGAGTAAACTGAGTAGGTGAATGGTGTTCTATTTAAACAACAGGGTCTTATACCACACTGAAAGCATGCATGCTGTGGCTACATGCACATCGTTGCTGTGTGCAACAACTTGTCTGGGTCTCATAAGTAAAGAAAGGCAGACACAAAGGAGTACTGTCTGTATAATTCCATTATATAAAGTTCAAAAAAAGCAAACCAAATCTATGCTGTAAGTTTTAGATTAATGACTTCTTCTGGGCAGGAGAGGGGCTTCTGGTTTGCAGGTATAGTTGACAGTGACCCAGTAGCTTGAGGTCCCTTTTACCATGTCTGTGCAGCAGTCTCCAGCCCCAAACACCTCTACCTCTGAAGCTGAGAAGAGCATCTCTGAGATATGCCTTACTACTTGGGTTCACCTACAAAGTTAGACTGAAGCTACCCTGTGGGGTCTTTCACTGTGATGACACCCTTTCTCTCCTTCTCTATCCTGTTTCTCCCCCTCCCTTATCTGTCTCCTCAGGGAGCATTCCCTTCATAATTCACTTGCACATTAATTCTAATTTTGGTGTTCGCATCTGGGGAGCCTAACCTGAATCGGCTAGCAATATTCGGGTTTTGTTGAAAAAGCTGGTTGGAAAAAAGGGGTGTTGGTTATGCTGATGTATTCACTTTTGGATAATTTATCCATGTATACAATTATAATTTTTAGTTTTCTGCATATACATCGTTCTTCAATAAAAAAGTTTCTTTTTAAAAAAAGAATTCCAAACCCTGTGACCAAAAAGAAAACCAGAAATTTGTCCTAGAAAATTTTCATAGAGTTACGTATGATGTATAGTGACTTATGTTTAGGAGAATTTGGTTATTATAAGAGCAAGTAAACAAAAAACATTCTATAGACTTGAAATTAAAGTATATTACATCTGATTGACTAAATACCATCTATTTATTATAAAATACTTAAAATTAATGACAAAGAAATTCTCGAGAAGCATTATTAAATAAAAAAATAAATTGCAGGGTAGTACATATAATATAGTTTCCATTTGGAAAATTAAAGTATCCTTATATTTTTTAATGTACAAGTACATTAAGATATTTGTAGTGGCTGTCTCTAAGAGGTAAGATTATGGTTAGTTTTTCACTCTCTTCTTAAGTTTTAGCCATATTTCCTTAATTTCCTATAATAAATGTGTGTTTGTTTTAACCAGGAATGTAAAAAAATAAATAAAAGTTTTCTCTAAGAATAGTAACCAATAGTGTCCATATATCTGGAAATAAAGTAGCCTTTAAAAACAGGTGGATATTCTCACACCCTTCATGATGGCTACTTTGAAGGAACAACAACAACATAAAAAAAAAAAAACAGAAAACGAAAATTGTTGGTGATAATGCAGAGAAATTGGAAGCCCTGTGTACTGTTGGTAGGAATGTAAAATGGTGAAGCCTTTATGGAAAACAGTATGGTGGTTCCTCAAAAAAATTTAAAAATTAAAAAAAAAAATACCATATGATCTAGCAATTCCTCTTCTGGGTATATATCCAAAGTATTTAAAAATAGGGTCTCAAACAGATGTTTGTATACTCCTTATATTAGCCTCTTTCTGTGGCTTATAACGGAATACTGAAACTGGGTAAGAAGGAATTTCTAACAGTTTTGGAGTCTGAGAAATCCAAAATCCAGGAAACACACCTGGTGAGGACCTTGTTCTTGGTGGTGGCTCTATAGCAACCAGGGTGTCGCAAAATGGCAAAAGGGCTGAGCAAGGGAGAGTAATCTCCTCACTTGCTTTCCTTTCAAAGCCGTCGTAAACATTCACCTTACTCCATGAATGGATCAATCCTTTCACAGGGACACGTCCTCACAATCTAACCACCTCTTCAAGGCCCTACCTTTCAATCACCATCATAAGATTCCCCATCCTCTTAACAGTTACAGTGGGGATTAAGCTTCAATGAGATTTTGGGGGGGGGGGGTGTTCAATCTACAGAACTCACATTCATAGCAGTATCATTTCCAGTCACCAAAAGATAGAAGCAACCCAATTGTCCATCAACTGATGAAGAGATACAATGAAATATTATTCAGCCTGAAAAAGGAAGGAAATTCTGACCCATGCTACAACATGGATAAACCTTGGAGACATTATCCTAAGTGAAATAAGCCAGTAACCAAAGAACAGATATTGTATTATTTAATACTATGAGGTATATCTAGACTAGTCAAATTCATAGAAGCAGAAAGTACAATGGTGTTTGCCAGATGCTGCAGGGAGAGGAAGTTGTTTAATGGGTATAGAATTTCAATTTTGTAACACAAAAAGGTTCTGGAGATTGGTTACACAACAATGTGAATATATTTAACACTACTAGACTGTACACTTAAAGATGGTTAAAACAGTCAATTTTATATTATACGTACCCTTTCACATTTAAAAAAAAAAGAGGATATTGCTATTTTCATTTAATGGATAGGAGAGGCGGAGCAGTTCTGAGGCTTGCAGTTTTAATCCTGGTCCTGCCCCCAAATGCTCACTCTAGTAATTAGCTCCACATTGTCATTAGTGGCTTTCTTTAATCTCACCACTTTATGCTCTAGACCAGCATTGTATAATAGAACTTTCTGTAGGGATGGACTTTTCTATACCTGTGCTGTCCAGTGAAGTTGCTACCAGCTACATGTGGCTACTGAGGACCTGTATTTTTTAATTTTGTTTAATTATAATTAATTTAAATGTAAACACCCACATGTGGCTAGTGGCTACCATATTCATATCTTTGTATCCCCTTCCTCTACTATTAGATGAACTTTTCTTGGGATAATTCTTGAGAAAACAGAAACAAAGCTAGCCCCCACCCAACAGTTGCCATTTAGCCCTTCCTGCAGGATTACAGTTATCCCAGGTGCTGGAACCGTATCCCCTAAACACTATGCTTTCTCTGTAGGAACCACAAAAAGAGCCTCTTCTGTGATCTTCCTTTTCATCTGCTCTGCTGGTAAACATTTGTCACTGTGAAAGAACTGATAAGCACTTTGCTGAGATTCTCATTGTTAGCAGATTACAGGGGCCTGTAGGGGATCATTGGTGAAGCTCAAGTCATGACAGTTAAAGTAATTTGGGAGGAAATTACAGCTGCCCAGGACTAATCTGCTGCTGCTGGGGTGCCACCTTTATTTTATTTTATTTTATTTTTTAACCTGGTAAAGCCAGGTAGTCAGAGAGAAGCCTGGCTGATTACAGAATAAACTCCACAGAGAAGGCAGAAAAGCAAAGAAAAACACCGAGGAGGGGAAGAAAGAGCATTGGAATCAGATAGCTCTGAAATGGGCTTATTTCCATCTATGCTGCGCACTGTCTACCATCTTGAACAAGTCCAAAACCTCTCTGATCTCGCCATATTTTGGATCTGCAGGATGAGAATAAAAACACATTTCAGATTATTAAGCTTAGCATATAATGATCAACCAGTAAATAGCATCTGTTAGAAATAGCTAACTTTTATGTCCCCTGCTCCTCTTTCTTTATTGTATTATTATTTTTATCTATACATATTTATGGGGTACAAAGTTGACTGTCAGTATTTGTGTACAGTGTGTGATGATCAAGTCAATATATTAACATGCTCATCATTACAAATGGTAATTACTTTTTGTGTCCCTTGCCCAGTTACTCCCCATGCCCTTCTTTTCTTTCAAATACCTCATCTCCGTCTCTTTATTCAGTTGACTGAAACAGAAATAAGCCCCACCTGCTTTTTAAGGAAGGTGTCTTTGTGAATTTGGCCCTTCATTTTACTTGGCAAAATAATGTGTTTCAAAGATAAGTCACTAAATAGTTTATTTAGTTGTAAGGAAGCTGCAGTTTTGTTTTCGCTGTTTTGTTTTGTATTTGTGGCTGGGAGGTGGGCTGAGGGTGGATGGGAATCCAAGAGATGAGAGATAAACCAGAAAAGCTGGGCCTGCTTTGGGCAAAGCAAGGAGGGGAGAGCAAAACTCCGGTACAGCCAAGCAATGAATTTGAAGCTAGGAATATCTTCACAGATGCTTAAGTTGCTGTCTGTCAAGCATGTGATGCAATTCCTCCTTTAGCACCCCCATAAATTCTTCGATGGAATTTGCTTTGCTTATGAGAGCTTTTTGCATGAATGAATTCCTTTTAGGAAACTCAATGAGAAGCTCAATTCTGCATCTGTATGAATGTGAGACTAAAACACAGAGAGTCTGCTCACATCTGGGTTGCCCATTCATACACCCATTCATCTATAGTTTTCTTCAACAGGAAGTTATCAAGATTACTTTCTTGAGCATCTCTTCATGTGAAATATCACCAGGACCAAAGAATGAGTTATAATCTTTGACCTTAAGAATCATGGTGCAAAAAGAAGGACAAGTTATGATAATAGCGACCTGCAAGAGATGCTGAAGAATTTCTAGTAAATCTGCCTCATTTTACTGATAAAGAAAAAAAAAAAAAAAAAAAAGACTTCAAGGCTCATAAAGGCCAAGTGATTGCCACTTTGTGTCAGAGCCAGGCTTAGAACTTTTATATTGGATGCATACAAAAATGGTTTTCTGGTTACTGCTGAGCAAACCAAATACCACATCTAGAGGAAGAAGAGACCCATCTTTCCATAATCATCTCAACCAAGTGAAATGACAAGATGTTATTTGACATGGGCCATGGCAGACACTATTAGTTAATTCTTAATATCTCCTCTCGCCTTTTTCCTCAGTGTTAAACAAACGGACAAAAGAACAAATATCTTAGTTCTTAGCTAAGACTCCATTCTGTACCTCCTATTTTGCTTAAATGTGGCCCTCCATGTAAGTTTGACTAGTGAGGATGAGCTGACAATTGACCTGTGCGATTCCAGGAAGTCCCCCTAAAAAGGTATAAGAGGCCCTTCAGCAACCTCTATCGTAGCCCTCTGCAATAACTAAGTAGACCAACTCAAAAAACGTTATGTACAACATACTTTGACCACTTCTAGCCCTCCAGACACCTGTTTATTTCTTTGCTCTAATTTTCTGTGCCGTGTACTCTCTTTTCAACTTTGGAATCCTTGAAGTCCCAGCAGAACAAGCCCTACCTCCTTCAAAATGTTTTGGATGATGCCATGGTCTAAATGTGTGTGTCCCCTCCAAAATTCATGTATTGAAACCAAATCACCAAGGTTATATTATTAAAAGGTTGAGCCTCTGGGAGGTAATTAGGTCATGACGGTTCTGCCCTTGTGAATGAAATGAATGCCCTTAAAAAAGAGGCCCCAGAGAGATTCCCTGCCTTGTAAGGACATATAGAAAGCACTGTCCATGATGAAGAGGCCCTCACCAGATGCTGAATCTGCTATCCTTGATCTGGGACATGCAGCCTCCAAACTGTGAGCAATAAGTTTCTGTTCTTTATAAATTATTCAGCTTAAGATATTTTGTTATTGCAGCCTGAACAGATTAAGACAGCTGACAGCAGCAACCTTTAGTTAATGACTCCTGGAGAATACATATAGCACTTGCTACTCATATTACCTATGTCAAGGTGAAGGCCTTCAACCCACTCATTTGGATGATCTAGACCCCTAGCTGCCTCTGAGGCTTCTATGGAGAACAACCAGACTTCTGCCAAGCACAGTATGTGTGTGTCTGTGTGTGTGTGTGTGTGTGTGTGTGTGTGTGTGTGTGTGTGTGTGTTGGTGAAATAAAGGAGAGTGAGAAGATAAAAATGCATGTTTGCATGGAAAATAGAACATGACCAAACAAATACTATGAAGACAACCAGAACCATCCATTTATAGAAAAATACATGCCCAGTGTTTGAGGGTACAAAAGGGTGTGTGTGTGTGTGTGTGTGTGCAGTGAATTACTGGCTACTTGATGAAGGCCGGGGAGGAAGAACAAAATAGACATGGGACCACCTATTTTGTATAAAAAGTCTAAACTTAATTGTTGTAAAGAACTGAAATTATTAGGTACACAGGTATAAAATGAATAGGTGCCAAAGACTTTATTTAATTCATTAATTAATGAGGGAAATGGAAAAGATGTTGCAACCCGTTGAGAGGAGAAGTCTAAGAACCACAAATTTATAAAAGAAAGAATGTTGACAACAAATTTGCAAAAACTGGTCTATTCCACAGGAGCAATAATCAGTTGCATTCCGCTGGACACAATTTTCTTTTATCTGGGCAAAACTATCTGCATTGCCATCAGTTTTCTACAAGTTAACTTCTGTCTTCATGGAGTTGTAAAATAGCCTAATCAAAGACAAAAGCTCACAACCTGATAGAATCTCAGGTAATCCCCAGACGCTCCATCATTCCATAGAAAGAATATCCACTAATCTCTTTAGCTCATTCTAGTCTTAAATTTTTCATTTCACTGCTTATGTCTTCATCTTACCTCAACTTTCTCTCAGTTATTTTAGCTGTAATTTGTTCTTAACATCCTCAGTTAACTCTTTCTTGCCTCCCAGGTCTTTTGAACATACTCAACCCTCTTCTTTCCCCACCTTGATACTATTTTCTCTGCTCCAGCCCATTTTCCCATACCTACTCATGTCTTTTCTTTCCTAGTCTTATTTTGAAATTTTGAATGTCTCTTTCTCAGATAAGCTTTCCTTGACCCCCAAATTAGATAAGGGTTTTGTTTTTGTTTTTGTTTTTGTTTTGCACAAGTTTCTAATGCCAGATGCTTGCTGCTCATTTTATGTTGTAAGCTGACTGGAGACATGGATAAGGTCTCTGTTTAATGCCTGGTATAGTGAACAAAAACAAAAAATAAATGCATGTACTTAATTCCCCCTCAAGATCCTCTCAAAACTGGGGTATCAAATGAGACCTCCAGACAATGACAAATGGGCCTTACAAATAAAAAAGGTTGTTGGTTATTATTACTATTAAAAAAAAAAAAAAGCTTGACAATTTCTACCTCTGACAGCCTTCTCTTCTATGCTCATGAAATAATCTCCCAAACAGTCAATGGTAAAGATCATGATAGGAAAAATAGTTAAAAGTTAATTTAAAATAATGTTGATCCACAGGAAAAAGTAGACATTTTTAGGTAGCACTGAAAAAATTAAAAGTTAAAATAATACCTACAAACATGAGGTTGGCGTATATATTCACAAGGAAGACTGTCAGTTAATTCGGTAAATATTTATTTCCTTCTGACACATTCACTGTGTTCTTTTGGGGTATTTATGGAGGAACATGGTAATGAGCTGTTTGTTATGATCTAAAACAAACCAATGCACATAGAAAATTCAGCTTCCTAATTAAGAAAGAATGAATAATTTCCCATTGTCAAAACCTCCCACCCACCGGAACTCCGATCCCATGTCAGGCCTTGCCAAAGGCACTTGAAAGCTATCAATTTACTGTGTGTACCGTATGGTGCTCACATGGAAGACAGATCTACTGACTAGTTAAAGTGCACTAATTATTCCACAATTTTGAAAGTGCGAACATATGGGAGCTGTTTTCCTTATGAGTGTTTCTGCTTCAAAAACAAAGTACATGAAACTGAATGAGGATTTTCCATAATTTATGTCGTTTGCAACTGGTATTCGAAGTTCACCCAATTCACGAAAATTAAAAATGCTTAATTCCACTGTGGTCAAAGGCTGATATTCAGTTCCTCCTCTCACATCTTTTTTTTTTTCTATTGTCCCTCCTCCCACTGAGCTGTGACTATGTCCACCAAGATAAGCACAGTTAAATTAAAAGTAATGTATTCTGGCCATTCAATTAGTTGTTGGGTCGACAAATTATAAGCAGCTGGTGTGATGCTTTTTCTGTTTTCTCTAATCGAGCAGATGCTTTGGTGCTGTACGGATACTGCCTCTAAGGACACAGAGCCCATCTGCAGTGGACACAGCAAAGAAGATTCCAGGAGGGGAAAAGAAGACCTTGAAGGATGAGGAGAGACTGTCTCAGACAGGAAGACTCTTGTATCTTTATTCTTGCAGCTGAACCAATCTCTGGCTTCTAGATAGAAATAGCTTAGTATTGGGGGCCCAATGACAGCTCTGTTGAATAAGCATATCATTCATGGAAGTGCTCAAATACTGAACTAACACTGGACTACTTGAAAATAGAACCCAGGTCACAAAGGAGGGTAGAGCTGAGATTATTCAATAATAGTAATGTTTATCTAGTTATTAACCATTACATTATTAATTAAATTTTTATTCTTTTGCTTTCTGTGTACATGACTTTTGTCCTTGCTAGGTTTCATTTGCCTGGGGGTGAAAATGGGAACTTGTCCCAGACAGAAAGCAGAAGAGCAAGTTGATATATGCCTCTTCACATGCAAAAATAGGACTGGCATTAAGACACAGGCCCTGCAGGCCAGGCTACAGTCTTGAGAGTTTTCCGCCCTTAACTTTTCCTCCTCTGGCCTATGAACAACTAAGTCCAACAGATCCATTGTCATAGTGTCCTTCAGCAATCTAAAATAGAGATTCCTCCACCTACAGCAGCCTGGATGGAAGCCAGCCATCCCCTGACAGAAGGATGTGCTGTGAGTACTGTTAAGGGTTCAATTGCGTCTTCCTAAAAGATTTATTCACGTTCTAACCCCCCAGTACCTGTGAAGATGACCATACTGAAAATAGGGTCTCTGTAGATGGGATCAAGTTAAGATGAGGTTATTAGGATGAGCTCTCACCCACTATTATGCTGTCGTATAAGAAGACTGCCACTCAAAAACACAGACACAGGGCAGGATGGCATGTTATGACAGAGAAACACAGACATGGGGAGAACACCGTGTGACAAGGGAGACAGAGACTGGAGTGATGTATCTACAAGCTGAGGAGTACCAAGGATTGCTCACGAACGCCAGGAGCTAGAAGAGACAAGGAAGGAGTCCCCCCTAAGTTTTCAGAGGGAGCATGACCCTGGTGATGCCTTGATTTTGGACTTCCGGCCTCCAGAACTGTGAGAGAATCAATTCCTCTTGTTTTATGTGACCCAGCTTGTGGTACTTTGTTGGGGCAGCCATAGGAAACTAATACAAGTACTGTGAAAAGAAAAAAAAAAAAAAAAGGAGAAATAGGGAAAAAAGAAAAAATGAAAGTCTGGGGTTTTTATTTCTCTTCTCTGGGCTTCTAGGCTAATGTCAAGTAAGTGCAAGTGACACCAAAGATTGGGTTGGGTGGGGGGTCTCTAGCCAGGCTTCTCAGATAATGTGGGAGGTGAGCACCCCACAGGCACCCTTCATCAGCTTAAGGAGAAGCCTGGCAAGATGAGCCTAGTGGTGCAATGTGTCTGATGAAGAGAGACAAAGGGAGTTAGCTTTCCCCAGGCTCCCTTGGTTTCTCTGTGCTGTTGCCAAGGACAAGGAAATTCTGTGACCAATAGTATTTTATATTAGAATAACGCCTTGGGTTGAATGCCCCCCCCACTCCAATTTAATCCCCACTGTAACTGTTGAGGGTGGGAAATCTTACTATGGTAATTGAAAAGTGGGGCCTTGAAGAGGTGACTAGACCATAGGACAATGCTCTAACAAATGGATTAATAATGGTGGTCAGGGGTATGGTTCTGAGGGTTTTAAAAGGAGAGCACATGAGAGGCTAGCCTCTCTCTGCTCTGCTATCTTCTGCCATGTGAGATGCCTGTGCATCACTGTCACCACCAGCAAGGCCTTCACCAGATGGGTTCCCTGGACGTTGGACTTCCCAGCCTCTGAAACTGTAAGCAATAAATATTGTTTCTTCACTAATTATACAGTTCCAGGTATTTTGTTCTATGCAACAGAAACGGACTAAAACAAATATTACCTTTTATTTAGCATTCCCAACCGCTACTCTGGTTTATCTCTTTGTCTTTATCGTATACATTTGTTTTGAATGAGGCGGGAATTCAACTCTTGATTTTCCAGTAACATTAGCATTGTACAAGTTGGTTACATGGCAATTACTTTCTCTGACATCCCAATGTCTGTTGATGACACCAACATTCATTGAGGCCCAGGCTTGATACCACATTCTTGGCTTCCATGCCTAATTCTCTCTCTCAACGGTAATGTCCTCTGGATCATTTCTCAACATGGTGAAATTCTGCTGGGCCTTCTGAGATCAGCCTCCTTTCTGTCTCATTCATTGAAGAGATAAATAAAATTAATGTTTACTAAAAGAGGGTCACCTTCCTAGATATTTGAGATTTAATAATGAGTAAAATAAAATAGTGCCCGTCTTTGCAAAGTTTGCATAGTCTATGAACAAGAGTAGATATAACCAAAGCACATATGTAGCCAAATATCTAATTGAAACTGTCGTAAGGGCTGTGAAAACAAAGTGCAGGTGCCCTAGGAGATTATCACGGGGGACTGAGCTAGTCTGGGCAGTAGGTAAAGAAGTGACCTGTGATGCAAGATCCTGAGAATGAGCAGGAGTTACTGCTGTGGAGGTGGGAAGGTAGTAGGATGGGAGCTGGTGGAGAAACTTTACCTGAAGCCTGAAGGAGGGAGCGAGCACTGAAGGAACCTAAAGCAGGACAGCAGGGTGGCAGGTAAAGGCCCAAGGGGAGTGCTGTCTACAGTGAGGCTAGACAGGAAGGTGGGGACCAAATCATGCAGCAGCTGTTACCATTTGAAAATTTTGATGATTTTGTAAAAGAACAACAGAAAACCACTGTCAACTGGACAGTGCCAACCTAAGGATCACAGTCTCAGATGACTTGGCTTCACAGTGAGGAGATGGGCAGTGTCTGCATGGGTGCAGGAGGCAAGCTGATGTCCACATCAAGGGTCCTCTGCTGGGTGGTATGTGACACCATCTGGGAGCTGTTAATTCTTCTGGGGCCTGGATCTCTCCCCCTAAGCCTCATGCAATTCACTGGGGTACATCTGGGGCAACTCGATTGTTAAAACTTCTCCAGAGGATCTTAATATGCTGCCAAGGTTGAGAACCACTGTGATACCTGGACAGTTAGCTATATGAGTGCAGGATTTTTATGTTTTTTGTTTTTCTATCTCTTTTTCTACCTGTCTTATCCATTCAGGTTGCTGTTACAAAATACCATATCCTAGGTGGCTTATAAACAATAGAAAGTTGTTTCTTACAGTTCTGGAGGCCGGGTAGTCCAATATCAAGGTGCCAACAGATTTGGCGTCCAGTGAGAGCCCACTTTCTGGCTCATAGATATTGTTTTCTTGCTATGTCCTCACATGATGGAAGGTGTGAGGGAGCTCTCTGGAGTCTCTTGGATAGCACACTAATCACCTGCTAAAGACCCCCCTCCTAATACCATCATTTTGGGAGGCAGGGTTTTGACATATGAATTTGGGGGAACAAAAATCCAGACCATAGCACCTCACCCCTTCTCCCAATATTTAGAATAGTGTCTGGGGTAATGCTTAATAAGAGAAGGAGAAAAGAAAGAAAGGGAAGGAAGGAAGGAAGGAAGGAAGGAAGGAAGGAAGGAAGGAAGGAAGGAAGGAAGGAAGGAAGGAAGGAAGGAAGGAAGGAAATAATTTTTAATATATGTTCTACTATTTCCATTTGTTCTGCTATCTCTAAATAAAATTCTTTACCTTTGCCTCTAGAATAATGCTTACTATAATGTAGATGTAGTCTCTCTCTCTCTCTCTCTCTCTCTCTCTCTCTTTTAAACAGTAGCACCCCTACGTTTTAGATGTGCACTTTGCTGCCCAGCAGAAGACTACATCTCACAGCTTCCTTAGCTGGTCATTCTGGTCACACACAAAAAATGTTGACGCATAGAATGTAACAAGGTCACAAGTGCAAGTTCCAAGTCCTCAGAGACAAGTATGTTAGCCTTTCACTTTCTCTTCTTTTCTCCGAGGGCTCAAACGCACACATGGTGTTTAGGAGCCAGTTTCAATATTGCAGAGGAGAGCAAGACACATTGGGAAGGTGACACAACAGGACAGTATTATTTAATGTCTGGCCACAGAAAAAAAATTCTCATAATAGACTTCCACTAGATGGAGAAAACAATTTTTATTCTTTTACATCATTCAGAAAAATATCTGCATGTCTATTTTATTTTAGTAACCAACCAGGAAAAATAACATTAGGATACTAGCAATGTCATATTTTAATTCACCATATGTTTCCCTCTAGTATTTTAACATTGAAATTCTTTGGGGCACTTATGTATTTTAGGCCAAGTTGGCATATAGAATATTAGGTTTCTATTATGGAAACCTGGCATTACTTCATGATGGTATGACAAAGCATATTCAATAAGAGATTGATTGAAGAAAAGATGCAAATGCACTAGGTACACTTGTGGGTGTTCATGTTACATCTTAAGAGATATAAGCTACTGCAGAGTTTTTGATACAACCGTAAGACCTTTGTTTGTGGTGTGCACTGAGTCCAACAATTTAATGCTAGATTTTCCCCAATGTTCATTGACTGCTTATACTATTTACTTTAAAATATGGACAATGAAAAGTTTAGCTGCTCTAAAATGGAGTTCTGGAGTTATTCTCAACTTACAGTACTTTGTCTTTAAATCAAAAGTATTTAAACTCCTTAAGCACAGAATAATAGAACAAAATCAGAGTGTGTGACAAAGAGTGGATGAGTGTTCACACCAGCTGGTGTACTCATCCTCCAGCTGTTAAATAAGTGTATGGAGATGCTTTCATCTCTAAAATTCTGCCCATTTTTGTTGGGTAGAATTAAATCTGTTAATGTACCAAAACCACTGGACCCTTTATATATCCGTGCCTGCAAACTTCTGGTATACCCAGGTCAATGTAGCAGTGGAGCAGGGTGGGGTGGGAAGGAACAGGTTGTCCCGTGGCTTCCCTTTCTCAGAACTATTTCTCAGGTGTTCATGCCACCCTTTATCTAGGACACGAGTGTAATTGGCAGAATAATGAACCCCCAAGGATGTCCACGTCCTAATATCCCAAATCTGTGAATACGTGACATTATAAAGCAAAAGAGACTTTGCAGATGTAATTAGATTAGGTGTTTTCAGATGAGGAGATTATCCTGGATTAACCAGGTGGGACTAATGTTATCACAAAAGTCCTTGTAAGAGGGAGGCAAGAGGGTCAGAGTCACAGAAGGAATGTGAAGACGGAAGCAGAGTATGGAATGACGTGAGATTACAAACCGAAGAATGCTGTCAGACTCTGAAAGCTGCAAAAGGCAAGTGAAGGGATTGTTCCTCAGAGCCCTCAGGAGGAACGCAGCCCTGCTGACACCTTGATGTTAGCCCCGCAAAACCCATTTTGAATTTCTTACTTCTAGAATTCTTTTTTTTTTTTTTTTTTTTTTTTTTTTTTTTTTTAATTTTATTTTGTCGATATACATTGTAGCTGATTAATGCTCCCCATCACCAAAACCTCCCTCCCTTCTCCCTCCCCCCCTCCCCCCCAACAATGTCCTTTCTGTTTGTTTGTTGTATCAACTTCAAATAATTGTGGTTGTTATATCTTCTTCCCCCCCCCCCCCGGTTTGTGTGTGTATGTGTGTATGTGTGTGTGTGAATTTATATATTAATTTTTAGCTCCCTCCAATAAGTGAGAACATGTGGTATTTCTCTTTCTGTGCCTGACTTGTTTCACTTAATATAATTCTCTCAAGGTCCATCCATGTTGTTGCAAATGGCAGTATTTCATTCGTTTTTATAGCTGAGTAGTATTCCATTGTGTAGATGTACCACATTTTCCGTATCCACTCATCTGATGATGGGCATTTGGGCTGGTTCCAACTCTTGGCTATTGTAAAGAGTGCTGCGATGAACATTGGGGAACAGGTATACCTTCGACTTGATGATTTCCATTCCTCTGGGTATATTCCCAACAGTGGGATGGCTGGGTCGTATGGTAGATCTATTTGCAATTGTTTGAGGAACCTCCATACCATTTTCCATAGAGGCTGCACCATTTTGCAGTCCCACCAACAATGTATGAGAGTTCCTTTTTCTCCGCAGCCTCGCCAGCATTTATCGTTCATAGTCTTTTGGATTTTAGCCATCCTAAGTGGGGTTAGATGGTATCTCAATGTGGTTTTGATTTGCATTTCCCGGATGCTGAGTGATGTTGAGCATTTTTTCATATGTCTGTTGGCCATTTGTATATCTTCCTTAGAGAAATGCCTACTTAGCTCTTTTGCCCATTTTTTAATTGGGTTGCTTGTTTTCTTCTTGTAAAGTTGTTTGAGTTCCTTATATATTCTGGATATTAATCCTTTGTCAGATGTATATTTTGCAAATATTTTCTCCCACTCTGTTGGTTGTCTTTTAACTCTTTTAATTGTTTCTTTTGCTGTGCAGAAGCTTTTTAGTTTGATATAATCCCATTTGTTTATTTTTCCTTTGGTTGCCCGTGCTTTTGGGGTCGTATTCATGAAGTCTGTGCCCAGTCCAATTTCCTGAAGTGTTTCCCCTATGTTTTCTTTAAGAAGTTTTATTGTCTCAGGGTGTATATTTAAATCCTTAATCCATTTTGAGTTGATTTTAGTATACGGTGAGAGGTATGGATCTAGTTTCATTCTCCTGCATATCGATATCCAGTTATCCCAGCACCACTTGCTGAAGAGGCAGTCCCTTCCCCAGTGAATAGGTTTGGTGCCTTTGTCAAAGATCAGATGGCAGTAAGTGTGTGGGTTGATTTCTGGATTCTCTATTCTATTCCATTGGTCAGTGTGTCTGTTTTTATGCCAGTACCATACTGTTTTGGTTATTATAGCTTTGTAGTATAGCTTAAAGTCAGGTAGTGTTATGCCTCCAGCTTTATTTTTTTTGCTGAGCATTGCTTTGGCTATTCGTGGTCTTTTATTGTTCCATATAAATGTCTGAATAGTTTTTTCAACATAGTGTTGGAAGTACTAGCCAGAGCAATCAGAGAAGAGAAGGAAATAAAGGGCATCCAGATTGGAAAAGATGAAGTCAAACTGTCCCTGTTTGCAGATGACATGATCCTATATATCGAACAGCCTAAAACCTCTACAAAAAAACTCTTGGAATTGATAAATGATTTCAGCACAGTAGCAGGATACAAAATCAACACACAAAAATCAGTAGCATTTCTTTTCTCCAATAGTGAACATGCAGAAGGAGAAATCAAGAAAGCCTGCCCATTTACAATAGCCACCAAAAAAATAAAATACTTAGGAATTGAGTTAACCAAGGAGGTGAAAAATCTCTATAATGAGAACTACAAACCACTGCTGAGAGAAATTAGAGAGGATACAAGAAGATGGAAAGATATTCCATGCTCTTGGATTGGAAGAATCAACATAGTGAAAATGTCCATACTACCCAAAGTGATATACAAATTCAATGCAATCCCCATCCAAATTCCAAAGACATTTACTTCTAGAATTCTAAGATCATAAATTTGGGTTGTTAGAAGCCACTGTGTTTGTGGTGATTTGTTACAGCAGCAATAAGAAACAGTCTTTTTTATGGAAAAGAAGTTAATCATAACCCTTACGATAAACCATATGCAAAAACTAACTTACAAAGGATAATAGATCAAAATTAAAACTATAAAATCCCTTTAAAAAACACAGAACATCTTTACAACCTTGGAGTAAAATTTATTTTCTAGACAAGACACAAAAAACAAATTGGACTTCATCAAAAATGAAAAACTTCTGCACATCAAAAGACACCATTAAGAAAATTCAAAGGAAGCTCCAGACCGAGAGAAAGTATTTACAATACATATATCTGACAAGAAGAGACTTCAATCTGAAAAATATAATGAACTTATACAACTCAATAACAAGACAAACAACACGAAGTTTAAAATATGGGCCAGAGACTCCAGTAGCACTTCACAGTAAGCATATGAAAATGTGTTCAACATCATTAATCATAAGAGAAATATAAATTAAAACAAAGGTTGTCAAGGACGTATGGCAACTGGGATGTTCATGTATTGCTCGTGGAAAGGTTTCCCAAAGTAAAACTACTTGGGAAAAAAATTAGGCAGTTTTTTAATAGAGTCAAATCTGTATTTTCAATATGGCCCAGTAATTTTACTCCTAAGTATTTATGCAAGAAAATGAAAATATTTTCTCTATACAAAACACTTGTACATGAATATTCATAGAAATTATATTTATAATAGAAAAACACTGAAAACAACCAAAATATCTGTATTACTATGTTTCTGTTTCTTACAACAAAATACTTGAAACTGGGTGATTTAAAAAGAAAACGAAATTATTGCTTACAGTTTCTGAGGCTGGGAAGTCCGAAGTCCATCTGGTGGTGGCAACAGTGACCCAGGGGTCTCACAATGCAAGGTGGTGGAAGCAGAGAGAGACAGACAGACAGACAGCCTCTCCTCATTCTTCTTTTAAAGCTCTCAGAACCATACCTCTGACCACCATTTTTAATCCATTCACTACTGCATGGTCCTACAATCTAATCACCTCTTCAAGGCTCCACCTTTCAATTACCATAATAGGATTTCCCACCTTCTTAACAGTCACAGTGGGAGCTAAGTTTCTGATACATAAAACTCGGGGGACACAATTCAAGCTTCAGTGAATTTGGGGGGGGACACAAATCAATCCACTACATCCTGCCCCTGGTCCCCCAAAACTCATGTCCTTTTCACATGCAAATACATTCATTTCATTCCCAAAATCTTAACTTGTTTCAGCGCAAAAGTCCAAAGTTCAAAGTCCCATCTGTGAAATCAATACAAGTTTTCTACCTCCAGGGTATGATGGTGGGACAAGCATAAGGTGCAATGTCCATCAACAAATAAATGAATGAGCAAATTCCAGTATATCCATGCAATGAAATACTACTTGAACACTTGACTACGTAACCACTGTTACATGAAAGAATAATGCATCCCAAAAACATGATTCTGAGAGAAAGGTGTCAGACACAGAAGAGTATATCCTATGCAATTTCACTCTGACATAATTCTATAAAAGGCAAAACTAAAGTCCAGTCTTTAGTGATAGAAAGCTGATGAGTGGTTGTCTGGGGCCAGGAGAACTGATGGGCATTGATGGAAAGAGGCAGGGAATTTTCTGAGGTGATGGTGGAAATGTTCTATATCTTGATTGCAGTGGTTGTTTGATGGATAAAACATTTGTCAAAACTCATTTAATTGGGTGCATTTTAATTATGCAAATTATACTCCAATCAGGTAGATTTAAATTTTTAAAATGCCAAAAGTTTAAGCATGAGGGAGGTTAGTAATGAAGTTAAAAGCAAGTTTGGGGCAGGAAATCAGGAATGAGGCATTATCATGTCAGAAAGTGAGAGAACCATCATGGCACTAGCAAGTCTTGTCAAACAGCCCTGGTGCAGGCATGAAGCAACTTCCACTGGCCAAAGAATGATCAATTTGAACATCAAAAAGAATAACAAATGCCATTGGTTGAAGCACATTTCATATTTAAAAACCAATGGGTTTCATAATTAGAGAGAGGGAAAGAAGGGAGCAGAGACAGAGACAGAGGCAGAGAGAGAAAGAGGAAGAATATTATCAGACACCTTTAGAAATAACTGGACAACTAGACCACCAACTTCTTTCCCTAAAAATTGCCAAACATAGGAAATGAATTAACTGTCCATCATTCCATGAAAGATGGACACTTAATTCATTTCCTGTTCAAACTGTATGGCACAGACACCAAATAGCCCGATGTGATGAGGAAAATTTCATATTTACAGAAAAATTCCAGCTATTATATAAGGAAGAAATTGCAGAATTAGAACATCCTTATTTTACAGCCCCAATTGGAATCATTGGCTCAGGCAATGACCATCAATGCATAAACAATTAGTAAAAACCTAACTTATTATTAAGACAATATAATGGTGGAACTGAGCTGTTCTACCTAAACCCAGTCATCAACTTTATCTTCAATCATAGTGGGACAACATGTCATGCTGTGCCCCCTGCTGTGATGTGATGTGAAGCACACTGTGAAGTGCTTTTGCCCAGAATGAAATTGAGTCTGATCACACTCATAGGAACAGCTTCCACCCACAGGAAATACAGGTGGATATAAAAATATGTTAAATGACACCACCAGGAAGCAAACAGATGAACACAGAATACGGGATTATCTATGGAAAATCTAAGCCAGTATCTACAACAATATTATGAGCAAAAGAAAATCATGAACGTGTATGACCTGCATTACCCTAACAGTGTGCCAATGTGTTACTGGTTCAGTAATAGGCAAAAAAAGCAATGGAACACAGGAAGTTCAGTATTTATTACACAGTAAGAGTTGCATGTCCAAATCAATGGGGAAATTGTAAACTAGCCAACAAATGTTTTTGTGACTATTAGATAAATATCTAGAAAATAATGATAATAAAGTTGTTTCTACCACATTGTAAAAATTAATTACAGATGAATTAAGCACTTAAGCATAAAAATAAAAACACTATTTTAATGTCACAAAAATAGAGGAATAGCTTTATAACCTTGGAACAGGAAGTCCTCCCTTGCTAAAACGCAAAAGGCAAAACTCATAAATGGAAGTCCTGTTAACATAAAAATGCTAAAACTAAGGCATGATTTTAAAAAGTGAAAATCAAACACTGAACGGGAAAAAAATGTTTTTAATTTACATAGTAAGCAAAGAAAAAGTTTAAAGACAATGTAAAGAACTACAAGTCAATAAGAGAGAGATGTAAATGATTCTAAAGAAAAGTGGACAAAATATACAATTGATCATTTCATACAAAAGGAAAAATATGAGGAATTAGCACACAAACACATATATTCCTCTTTGTAATAATATGCAAACATATTCATCTTTGCAGTAATATGCAAATTAAAATAATAAAGATATATGAAAATAATCGTAATAATATAAGTAATCATAAATACAAATGTAATACACTTATAAAATTATATAAACAATATAACATGCAATAATATTTGTAAATATATATAAAACATGTAATAACATATATAACAAAGATATACAATTTTTCAGCTAGTAGATAGGAAAAAAATGTCAATATTAATCATACCTACTCTTGGCAAGCTTGTGCAGAAAAGAGTATACTCTCATTTGCTTATTGTGGGGACTATTTTCCTCCACCATGATTTTTTCTTTCATAGGGGGAAAACCCATTAGCATAAAGCACCTCTCTCTGTCTCTCAATCATTTATTCCTATGAGATAAATGATTAATATGATTATGGAATTTGAAAAAGTGAAACTGAGCAAGACTGAGCGAAGTTGGCTTCCTTCTTCACCCTCTTGAGAGAAGACAGTTCACAATCAGCAGGCTTTCTCCTTTGCACCTCCACGGTATTTAGAAAGATCAAACAGGAAGCTGTAGCTTCTGGAACAGCAGTATATATAATTCTGGGATTCAGTATGGAAAATATATTTGTCTGATGCTATGGTCTGAATGTTTGTATTCCCCAAATTCATACGTTAAAGTCCTAACCTCCAGGTGATGGCATTAGGAGGTGAGGCCTTTGGGAGGTGATTTGGTCCTGAGGGTGGAGCCCTCATGATTGGGATTAGTGCCCTATAAAGGAGACCCCAGAAAGCTCCCTTGCCTCACCTCCCATGTGGAGACACAGCAAGGCACCATCTGAGAAACAAGCCCTCATCAGATACTGAATCTGCTGGTGCCTTGATCTTGCACTTCCCAGCCTCCAGAACTATAAAAATAAACTTCTGTTACTCATAAGCTCCACAGTTTATGGTGTCTTTGTTATAGCAGCCTGAATGGACCAAGACACCTATAAATATAAGCTACTTTATCTAAGACCAATTTATCAGTAATAAAGTAGAATTTTTGCTTTTGTCTACCATATTGATTTATTTGTCTACTACTACATAATAAAACATTCCTACACCTACTGACTTAAAGCTATTTTTAATGTATCAGAGTTTTGTGTATTGACTGTGCTCAGGTGGGCAGTTGTTATTTGAGCTTCTCATGTCAATTGCAGTCAGACAGCAGCTAGAATTGGAGTCATTTGAAGGCTCAGGTGGGCTAGTCATCTCAGATAGCTGGTGCAGATTTCTATCAGTAGATGATGGCTTTAAGGTTATTAGTTATGTAGAGATGTCGACCAGAACATCCTCTCATGTGGCTTGGGTTTCTTACAATAGCTCTTCTCCAAATGGGTACTTCCCAAGATATCCAAGTAGAAGCTGCAAGAATTTTCATTTTCCAGATGTGAAGTCTCCAAATATCACTTATGTCACAGTCTTTTGGTCAAGGCTACACACTAAGGCCATTCCAAGATTCAAGAAGAAGAGAATTAGACTCTACCTTTTGATGTGAAGAGTAGCACTGAAAACAGGTAGGGAAAAAATATGATGGCCACCTTTGATTTCTACTTCGTGCAACTTTCATCTTATTTCTCAATCACTTCAGGATTCAAGTAGTGAAGAAGAGATTTTATTGGGATCCCACAGACTTGCAACAAAACTGTTCATGGGAGTATTTTGAAGGGCAATTTGGTAATACCGATTAAAATAAGAAGTGGTATGACCACCCATACAAATGCTAAAATATCTCTGAAAGATGTGCTCATGCATTCACTCATGGACTTGGTTATGTTCACCATCAGCTCCAGGTAGAAGCTCCCTGATCATTTAGCCAGGTGTTCTCAACAGAGGCCCCATTCATACTTTCAGCAAGACAAGTTTCTGTCATGCTCAACTTTGTGACGAATTGCAAGAAGCTTATTTTCCCAGGATTTCACCAACCAAATGTTAGATGTATCCCCCAATCACCGTGACAACCAGAAACACCCTCCAACATTTGCATATGCCCCCAGAGTGATAGTGCCATTAGTTCAGAACCTTTACGATCCTTCTATCTAAAACTGCAACCGCTCCCCTCCCCATTATCAATACTCCGTATTTATCATCTTCCCTCCCTCATTCGTTTTTTACATATTACTTATTACCTTCTAACAGACTGTGAGCTTTACTGATTTTCTCTATTAGACAACAAACTCCTGGAGTGAGAGATTTCAGTCTGTTGTGTTCCCTGGTGTGTCTGGGTACTTGTGTCATTGCCTGCCACCTGGTAAGTGCTCAATATTTGTTGCATGAATTCATCAATGAAGGTGTTATTCTAAGTATTTAATGCAAGTAATTATTTTCTCTCCTTCTGCTTGGAGAGAAAGATAAATCTCAAAATGTAGCACCACCACATTGTATTTGCTAATAACCATTTCAGAGGAACAAGTATAAAAATACATGGAGAAGTTTTTCACCTTTATTTAAAGTGAAATAAAGTATATTCAGTAAGGAGTTTCTGTCTTCGATTTTAGGAAACTGGGGTATGTAATGAAGAAAAAAATATTTTTCTCAATCAGAAATAATATCTTACTTTTATATAAAATCATCATGAGTTATGCATTCCTTTTATATAAATTAAGTATTGGCCAGCTCAGAGAGTAAGAACATGCTTTCCCACTCTTTTTTTAACTTTGTAGTAAATGATTAGTTTACATTTTCTCTTCTCCCTACTCCCGCCCTAGACGAGCAAGGTCAACAACTGGGATTTTTTTTTAAAAAAAAAGGAAATGATGAATTTCGAAGAACTCAACCTTTGGTGTAATCAATTTAGTATGTTTTTAAAATACTGCATCCTTGCTAGATGTAGTAACACAGTTTTGCTTTTGGAAATACAAAGATAAATGCAACTGCTCACTTGATGTTGAGCAGCTTATTTGCTAGTGGCAGCCGGAAGAGATAGGCACAGAAGATACTGTTAACAATTGAGGGTGTGTATGGCTTGTCATACTGATTAACTGGATGTCTACTTTGAAATCTTAATCGTAAGCATTTGAAGATATGTCATATGTTATTTAAATTGATTTCATTTTTAAATCTTAAACTAGATTATTTTATTTTATTTTTCTATGGTAAAAGTTCTTACAGAAATAATACAAAGTTTTTGCAACATGTTTTCTCTTCACTGGGCTTCAAGATTGTTTCAAATGGTAACTTGCCAGGGATTCCACTAGTGTAAATGTTCATGTTCTTATCTTTTTTTTTTTATAAATACAACTGCTTTTTCTCTGAAAAAATGAAAAGCATACCAATGCATAAACTCCCTGCTCTCCTAAATATTTCAATCTGAGAGTTCAGTGTTACATGGAATTCAATTGTACTCAAATGTCCTCCAGAATTTGTAGCAAGTGATTTGAACATATCAGGAACATTTCGTACTTATGCAAAGATCTGGTTTTTAAAATGTAGTAATATATTTTCTGTTCCATAGGACGGCCAGAGACTAGCAAAACATTCACTTAAATTGTTATTATGACATTTTAATATGAAGGTCACATTACCATCAACCCTAAGAGCACTTATTGTGTTTACCTGAAAGAAAGATGATAATTTTTTTCCAAGTAATTTAACTCAAAAATCTGAGAGATTGGTGCTTGCTGGAGGAAAGGGACTTATATTTCATACAGTAGAATAATCTCATTGTGGAGAATGGTAAAGATTAATGAAAAACTTTATTAGTTTTTTGTTTTGTTTTGTTTTAATAATTGCTGGGTATATTTCAAGGGCCTAGTTATTAAAATCGTCATGGAGGTATTCTTCATGCCTAAAGAATATGACTGATACATTTATGGAATTAAAGACAAACAGGCAGACACAACAAATATGAAATATCTTAAGGGGAAACTGATCTGGAAAATAATAGAGCAAGATCAGTCGTGGGTTAGATATTGGTCTCAAGGCTGAATACTTTCGGGATTGGATTATCCTACTCTGGATGTCTGCTCTTCATTAGCCCAGGACTCATGAATTTCGTATCTCTCACTCTAGAAACTCCACAAGAGGCTATCTAGAGGTGAATATTAGTGAAACAAGTATCTGTTCCAGAAAGCAGTGGAAAAGTGCAAGGAAAAAGGCACACAGATCCAATAAACAGCGCAGATCCCCATGAGTTAGAGAAACAAAGTGACCTCCTAAAGAAGAAGAATAAAAGGTTAGGAAACCCAGCTGGGCCATCCTGAAGGAAACTAGAATGGAAAAGGAAGATTTAGCAAATAGACGTGCTATTTTCAGCATGGGAAATTTAAAAGCTGAGGAAAGACACGGGGCGAAGTTATTGGAGCTCCCAGGGCTCCCAGATGCATGCATTTCAGAAACATCAATAGCTTCAGTTCAGGAATCTGCTGAGGGTTTTTCGAGTCTCCAGCTAAAAGGAATCCAGGTCTACTGGAGCAGCACCTTTCCGAGGAAGCAGATGTCACAGGCCTAACAGAAACCATGGAAAGACTTGTGGCAACAAATTCACTGTCAGAACTAGAAATGCCTCCCTGCTTGAGAGAGCATAGCAACCGTGTCACTCATACCCGGAGCAGCTTTAGGGTTCCAGAAACAAGACGCTCAAAGAGAAAATGGAAAGTGAAATGGAAAGTGAGAAGGTTTGAATAACCAGAAAGGAAGTGAAAGGCATTTCAAATAAACCAGGGATAAGGGTCAGCACCATGTAGATTTCTAAAATTTGAAGAGTAATTGCTAACATTTACCAAGTGTTTACTGTGGGTGGGCATTGTTCTGTTTCACATGTATTCACTCTTCTGTGAATTCCCTCAACACTCCAGTAAGATAAGAACCCCTTTTAATTCATATACAGATGAAGAAATTCAGACATTGGGAGTCAGTAATTTCCCAAGTCACACAACTACTAAGAGATTCAAGCCTACAGTCTGAGTCTTGGAATTCAAGCCTACAGTCTGGCTCCAAAGTCAGCGCTCTGAATTGCAGTGCTGTAAAACAAGGCTGGAGTGAGTCTACAAGAGAGGAGGTAAGTTTCCTGCCCCACTATGGGATATGCACTGTGCCCAATAAAATTCAGTCAAGAGAAATCTCCCTCTAAGATAAATTACGTATTCCAGAAAACTGGCATAGGCTTATGCAAGGCTGAAGCTAAGATGGTTTCTTTGTGGCATGGCAGACACTGTGTCAGATCAACCCATATTCAAGTCCATCCTCTTATCCTCTTTCCAGTGGAAGGTAGTCATGTGGCATTGTACCAGTCAATGAGATTTAGGTGGAAAGATTTTTTTTTTAATTATTTTTTTCTTTAAGTGTTGTTGTAGTTAAATACTAAATTGACTAATAAAACTGGATACATTCAAGGTGTATAAAGTGATGATTTGATATATGTATACACCGTGTACTGGGAGAAAACGGGAAAACTTCTAGTTGCAAAATCCAGGAAAGCTTTCCCTTGACTGACGGAAAGAGAAGCTCAGGTGGTATGCCCTTTCATGCATTTCCCTCTTTTCTTCTTCCTTCCTGGAATACAAGTATGATATCTGGAGGGGCAGCAGCCTTCCAGGGATCATAAGCAGAGCCACCAACTGCAGATGGCACCACAAATGCCCATAGCTCCCTAGCTTTAATTTTATTAAGAAAGCATGACTTATAAGTCTTTAATCCACTTTGAGTTGATTTTGGTATATGGTGATAGGTATAGACCTAGTTTCATTCTTCTACATATGGATACACAGTTTTCCCAGCACCACCTATTGAAGAGGCTCTCCTTTCCCTATTGTATGTTCTTTGTGTCCTTGACCACAGGACAAGACCAGTTGGCTGTAAATATGTGGGGTGATTTCTAGATTCTCTATTCCGTCCCACTGGTCTGAATGTCTGTTTTTATATCAGTACAATGTCATTTAGGTTACTGGAGCTTTGTAATATAATTTGAAGTCAGGAAGTGTAATACCTCTGGCACTTTTTTATTTTTTATTTTTTTGCTCAGGATTGCTTTCGCTATTTGGGATCTTTTGTTGTTCAATATGAATGTTAGGATTGTTTTTTTCTGTTTCTATGAAGAATGTCATTGGTATTTTAAGGGGATCGCACTGAATTTGTAGATGTCTTTGGGTAGTATGGACATTTTCACTACATTGATTCTTCCAATCTATGAACAAGGAATATCCTTCCATCTTTTGGTGTCCTCTTTAACTAATCTGAAACTTTAAAACTCCTTGTAGGAAATATAGGAGAAACACTCCAGGATGCAGAACTGGGTAAGGATCTTATGAATAAGACCTGAAACTTTAAAACTACTTAAAGATAAATAAATAAATAAATAAATAAATAAATAAATAAATAAATAAATAAATAAATAAATAAATAAATAAATAAATAAACTCCGTGAAGAATACGTAGGGAGAACATTCCAGGATGTAGGACTGGGCAAAGACTTTATGATTAAAACCCCAAAAGCACAGAGAACAAAGAAAAATTAAACAAATTAAACTAAAAATCTTCTGCACGGCAAAAGAAACCATCAGCACAGTGAAAAGACAACCTACGGAATGGGAGAAAATATTTGTAAACTATGCACCTGACAGGGGATTAATGTCCAGAATATACAACGAACTCAAACAATTTTACAGTAAAAAAACAAATAATTCAATTAAAAAATGGGCAAAGGAGCTGAACAGACATTTTTCACATGAGGACATACAAATGGCCAACAGGGTTATGAAAAAGCACTCAACTTCACTAATAATCAAGGAATGAAAATCAAAACCACTTTGAGATATCATTCTCATCCCAGTTAGACTGGCTAGTATCAAAAAGACAGAAAATAACAAATGCCGGTAAGAATATAGAGAAAGAGAAACTCTTCTGAACTGTTGGTAGGACTGTTGGTACAGCCATTATGGAAAACAGTATGGAGGCTCCTTAAACAACTACAAGTAGAACTGCCATACAATCCAGTAATCCTGCTACTGGGTATACATCCAAAGGAATGGAAATCATTGTGTTGAAGGGATACCTGCACTCTCATGTTTAGCACTGCTCTAAGTACAATAGCCAAGAGTTGGAATCAATCTAAATGTCCATCAATGGATGACTGGATAAAGAAAATGTGGTATATATACACAATGGAATACTAATCGGCCATAAAAAAGCAATGAAATTCTGCCATTTGCAGCAACATGGATGAGCCTGGAGAAAATATGTTAAGTGAAACAACCCAGGTGCAGAAAGAGAAATACTACATGTCCTCACTCAAAAGTAGAAGCTGAATTAATAAATAAACAAATGAACATTAAAGAGAGAGAGAGAAAGAATGAAACAACAATCAAAATAATACATTGAACTTTTAGAAGGAAAGAACAAAACTATGGTTACTAGAAGTGGAAAGGGGAAGGAGAAGAGAGGTTAATAAGAGATTAAGGAGGAATTGGTTAATAATAGATTAATGAGGAATTGGTTAATGGATACAAAGAATGATTATGTATTTTAATGATGACTAAGCTAACTATCCTGATTTGACCATCACATATCATACACAACTATCGATAGTCAACTTTGTACTCCATAAATTTGTATAATCAATTATGCTTCGATAAAAAAAGAAAGCATGAGGTATGGAAAAAAAACTTAAATTACATGAAAAGTTAAAATGTCATATTTTAAACTTCATGGGTGAAGAGGCCATTTAATGTTTCTTTTTTAAATTTTTCTTTAATGTTTTTAAACAAATATTATCAGAGAATTAAAAAGTCATTAAAATTGAGAAAGACACTTAAGATTATAAAAATATTATAAATCAGTGATTCCCAAAGTAGGGCCTTTTGCATCAGCAGCATCTGCATCACCTAGGAATTGCTAGAAATGCAATTTATCAGGCCCTGCCCCAGATCCATGGAATAAGAAAGTCTGGGGGTGGGGCCCACCAATCTGTGTTTTGTTAACCCCTTAAGGTAATTTTGATGCACATGCAAGTCTGAGAAACATTGTTCCAGGCTCTAAGTTGCTCAGCTATCCCTCTTCACTCACACTAAACACATCCATATGCTGAAATGCAAACTCCTTGACAGCAAGGTTTGAGTCTTCTTTATCTCTGTGTTCCCAATATGTAGTAACATGCCTCACACAGAGAAAGGAGACAATAAACTATGTAAGCCAACAAACTTATCAGAGAATGACAGTAGTGAGACTTTACTTTTATAGGTAGCTAGTTTACAAAATACTACCTGTGAAATCCTGCACATTATTCTTCTCAAGCCACATTATCATAGCTACATCTATCACCATTTTTCTTTTCTATTATAAGTTATATTTCACATGCTGAAAAGTACATAAATACGCAAGTACAGTATAAGGGATTGTATTAGTCTGTTTCTATTGCTTATAACAGAATACCTGAAACTGGGTAATTTATAAAGAAATAGAATTTATCTCTAACAGTTTTGGAGGCTGGGAAATCCAAAGTCCAGGGGGCACATCTGGAGAGGGCTTTGTTGGTGGTGGCTCTACAGCAACCCAGGGTGTCACATGGCAAAGGGCTAAGCAAGAGAGTTCACATTCTCCCTCACTGTCCTTATAAAGCCATCAGAACCACACCCATGGCCACCCATTATACCATTAATGGATTAATCCATTCATGAGGGTACAATCCTCACAATCTAATCACCTCTCAAAGACCCCACCTTTCAATTATCATAATAGGATTTCCCACCCTCTTAACACTGTCACAGTGGGGATTAAGATTCTAATACATGAAACTTTGGAAAACACATCTAACCCATAGCAGGGTTCTTCCAAAAGTTCATGGAACAATTTTTATTATCTTTTAATTCTGTTTTCTCACAAACTTTTTGGAGTACCCACATATAAAATTTTAAAATGAAGGAAACATATGGAAGTACCATTAAGAAATTGAATTTCCTAAGTTATTTAGAAGCCCCTCTGCCTTCTCATTTGAGATAATCACTACACAAAGTGTTGTGACAATTATTCCTGTCTTTAACATTTTACCAGCCGTGTTTGCATTCCTCAGCAAAGGTCATTTGGCTTTGCCTGTTTTTGAATTATAGTGATTAGGTTCTTTGTTTCGTGCTTTCCAGATGAGAACCATCCAGATGAGAACCGTGTGGATGGATGCAGCCATCGTCGGTTTTCTCTTCTGTATTGTTGCATTGGGTGAACATGCTATACATGTTTTGTCTATTCTATACTTTATCAGTATTTGAATTATTTCCAGGGTTTGCTCCTCTAAACATGGCCTGGCTACACAGTCATCATCTTATGGCCACACTTGAGTGAAATATAACCCCTGCCCCCGCTCCTGGCCCCACTGGATTATGTCAAAGCAAGGTAAAAGCTTTTATCATTTCATCTATAACCTACAATGATTCTTTAGATAAATAGAAGCTTTTAACTTTAATGTACTAACATTGACCAATCTTAGTTGTGAAGGCAGGGCACATTTAGACTATGTTTAAGGAAAAAAAAAAAAGGTTTTTCTACACCAAGTTTGTAAAGATATTTTTCAGTCTTATTATTAAAATCTTCTCCTTTTTTACCACCTTTCATTGACCTTAATCCACCTGGCATTCGTTTCTGTGTAGAAGGATTTAATTTTATTTTTTTGATGTTCAATATGGGCACCAAATTGCCTCTATGATATTCATGGAAAAATCCATCATTTCACCACCAGTCTTCAATACCACATCTGCCATAGTTAAGGCTTCTGCACCCATGAAGGACAGCGTCCAGGCTTTCTGCTGGGTCCCATTTGCCAATGTTTCAGTCCTTGCATCAATAACGATAAGTCTTTTAGCTTTATAATCCTGGAGCAAGCACTCACCTCATCCTCCTTCTGGAGGACCATAGCTATTCTTAGCCTTTGCAATTCTCTCATAAATTCCAGAATCAGCCAATCACGTTACAAGGTAATTGTGATTGTGGTTGGCATAGCATAGTAAATCAGTTTTGAAAGCATTGATATCTACACAATATCGATGCTATGAATCTATTAACACAATACATATCTTTCTCTTTTTTGTCTTCTTTAGAATATTTGAATCAAGTTCTGTGACTTTCTCTTTGAAAGCCATGTATGGCTTTGCTGTATTTATTTTTAGGTAATTATATTTTTATGCTATTGTAAGTTTTTAAATTTGATTTCTGTGTGTTTTTAGTATATAGAAATACAATTGATTTTTACATTGATTTTATATCTAGCAGCTGTGCTAAATTCTTATGAATTCTAATATTTTATTTATAGTTCTATCAATATTTGTAGAAATCTATTGGTGCATAAGAATTATCCCCACATCCAGTGGCTTAAAGCATAATAATCATTTATTGTCACACACGGTTTCTGTGGGTCAGGAATTCAGACAGGACCGAGTGGAAATGGTTGTCTCTGCTTTGCAGTGTATGTCCTCAGCTGGAAAACTGGGGCTGGAATCAGCTAAAATCTTGCTCACTTGCCAGAAGTTGATGCTAATACTAGCTAAGACCTTAGCTGAGGCTGTCAGCTGGAACACTCCCGTGTGGCCAATCCATGTGGTCTGGATTCCAAAAGCAAAGCCCTGAGAAAGAGAGAGAGAGAGAGAGAGAGAGAGAGCCATAACATTACTTCTGCTGGATTCGTTTGGTCTTGGTAGTCATAAATCCCCTCCCAAATTCAAGGAGAGAGGGACAGACACCTCCTCTTGGTGGGAGGAGTCTCAGGCATACTATAAGCAGCATATGAGATGGTATTGGTGGGGCTAGGTTAGAAGATACATTTTGCTACAATATTGTATACACAGAGAAATTACTGCAAATGACAATTTTGTTTCTTCTTTTACAATCCTTATTGCTTTTCTTTTTTCCTCACCATACTACACTAGCAGGTAATTTCAATACCATGCCAAATAGAAAGAGTAAGAAGGAGAGCCTTGTATTTCCCCCCACCATAGAAGGAATGCTTTTAAACAATCCATTATTAAAAATGATTTTTGCTTAGGTTTTTACAGAGGTAAATATGATGGTGTGACACTCATGCCCCCCAGCAAGGAAGGAAGTGCTGCCCAGCTGTAGGAATGTGGTCACACAGACAGCCTGCAGCTGTCAGCCCTCCAGGGTCTGCCTAGTTGCAGAGATGCCCCAGCTGAGGCCAAGCCCTGGACAAGGCAGCTCATCTCTGGAAACTAAGCAAGGTTGGACTATGAAGGCCTAGACATTTTGGCTTAACATGGGAATGTCTGACAGGCAGTACTAGCTTCACAGCTTCCCACCATGCTTTCTGAGGCTTGCCATGCCTGTGTCACTGTTCACTTTTCCTCTGAATAATCCTGCTTCCTATCACAAGTGTTGATTCCTAATAAATATCTTTCAGCCACCTTGGCACCTGCTTCCAGAAAAGCCATCCTGCAGCCACTGACACAGGAGCAGTAGGATGAAGTGGGCAAGGAGAGGGGAGTTTTGGAGTTGGATGATCCATTGCCTGGCTGGAGTAAGACCTCATCCCTGGAGATAGGTGGAAGAGAGAGAGCTTTCACAGAAGATGGTGGTCCAATTGTCACATTTACTGGAGGTGAACTGTGAGAGTATTTAGATAGAAAATAATGTATTAAACAGTGGGGTATATCTGGCATTTGAAATGTCTGGAGAAAATAGTAGCCATCAAGAATAAGGGGACTGGATGATGCATAAGTCTGCTAGGGCTACCATAATATGACACCATAGACTGAGCGTCTTAACTGACAGAAATTTATTGTCTCACAGTTCTGGAGACTGGCAGTTCTAGACCAAGGTGGCAGCAGTGTTGGTTCCTTCTGAGGCCTCTCTCCTTGGCTTGCAGATGGCTGCCTCCCTACTGCACCCTCACATGGCCTTTCCTCTGTGGGCACATGGAGAGAGAACTCTGGTATCTCTCCCTCTTTTATAAGGACACCAGTGCCATTGGATTAAGGCCCAATTGATGACCTCCCTTAATCTCAATTATGTTCTCCAAGGCCCTATCTCCAAAAACAGTCACATGGAGATTAGGGCTTCAACATATGAATTTGGGGAGACCTAATTCAGTCCATAACAGTTGGCTATTGCTAAGGAGCATTGATGCACTACAGAATCATAACAAACAGTTGAAGTAAGGAATTAGTTGGAAGTCAGGTGGAAAGCCAAGGGACCTCTTTGCTTGTATATCAAGAAGTAGGACAGAGGAAGGAGGAACAAGTGGGCAGATTTGCATAGCACACCCCAGGCTATGACCATCCACATGTTGCACCAGGCGATACACTTCAGCCATACACATTCCTGCAACGGTCCCTTTATGGTCCTGTCAGCTCTTCTTTCTGAGGAGAAACTTAGAAAAGGGACATTAGTGGGAAAAACTAAAAGAAGATCTAGGGTCATCCTAGGGGTGAGGCTTGAGCTGTTAGAAACTATGTTAGGGAAAAAAAGGGCAAAGGAAAAAAAAGGGCAAAGGAGCCGCATAGGAATTTCTCAAAGGAAGATATACGAATGGCCAACAGACGCATGAAAAAATGTTCAACATCACTCGGCATTCGGGAAATACAAATCAAAACCACTTTGAGATACCATCTCCCTCCAGTTAAGATGGCTAATATCCAGAAGACTGAGAATGATAAATGCTAAATGTGAGGTTGTGGAGAAAAAGGAACTCTCATATACTGTTGGTGGGACTGCAAAATGGTGCAGCTTCTATGGAAAATGGTATGGAGGTTCCTCAAACAATTACAGATAGATCTACCATATGACCCAGCTATCCCACTTCTGGGAATATACCCAGAGGAATAGAAATCATCAAGTTAAAGGTATACCTGTTCTCTAGTGTTCATTGCAGAACTATTTACAATAGCTAAGAGTTGGAACCAGCCCAAATGCCCATCATCAGATGAGTGGATACAGAAAATGTGGTATATCTACACAATGGAATTCTACTCTGCTATAAAAAAGAATGAAATACTGCCATTCAAAACAACATGGATGGACTTAGAGAAAATTATATTAAGTGAACTAAGTCAGGCACAGAAAGAGAAGTACCACATGTTCTCACTTATTTGTAGGAGATAAGGGTAAATAAATAAATAAACATAAAAACAAAGGGTGGGAGGGAAGAAGATACAACAATCACAACAATTGCTTGAACTTGTTAAGACACATGAGCAGATATGATGTAGTGGGGGAGGGGAGAGAGGGAGGGGGAAAAGAGGAACAGGTAAAGGGACATGAAAATCAACTAGAATGTATACTGAGAAGTTAAAATTTTTTAAAAAAAGGAACTATGCTAGTGCTTATTGAAGTCTTTGTAGGTCAAGGTGGAGGTCTAGTCAAGAAGGAGCTCAGAGGAGCCTGGCGAGAGCTTGGTTAAGGACGGAATCTTGATCGCCTCTGTGATTCAAATGCCTGGTGCAAGGTCACTCGAGCACCTGCTGCTGTATTCAGGTTTAGGATGCAGCTGGTGCTCATCATCTCCCTCCTTGATATGCGTTCAGCAGCGCATGGGGACTCCCATCAGACATGGGAGATATGGCCCAGTCCTTCCTTCCTGGGTGGTCAGAGCTGCACTTGTCCATTCATAATCACAGGTGATTCCTTGCAGCCCTACTGTGTCCTGCAGCCCTGACCCCTTTGCCCTGTGGGTTCCTTAATCCTGCTAGATGGTAATTCCTCTCTCATCATACCTCAAGTCATGGTGTAATGCACACCATTAGATTTTTTTTTTTTGACAATTTACCTTTGGGATATTTACATATTTACCTAGAAGTATGAGAGTCAGGTCAAAGAATAAATACGCATGCACTTTTTAACAAATATTGCCGGATTCCATTCTATAGATATTGCACCATTTTGGATTTCTATCAGCAATATATAAGGATGCTTGTTCTCCACAACTTCACCAGAGAATGTTGTCTAACTAAACATTTTTTAAAAAATTTCCAGGCTGATGTGGTTTGAGGAAACCTGAGCTACACAAGGCATAGGACTATGGCTTCCTAACATACCAATGAAATCAGAGCCCCCTGTGCACGCTGATTTTTTCTGTGGAGAGTAGAAGGTACTTCTCCACATAATTTGACTTCCAAGCAGAAGTCATCAATAAAGCTAGTGTTTTTTTCTATCTTTTCCCTCTCCCAACAGGTTCTGTTCGCTGTTTCCTAAGTCCTTTGAGAAACTGAGGTAGTGCAAGAATTTCATTCAATGGGGTGATGGAAAAGAGTGAAGTTGGGTCTTATTCATTTGGATGAGGAAGATTCACATAAGCAAACTCTCTTCGCCCAGTGAGTAGGGGGAGTTTCAGGGAACAAATGATAGATGCCAAATCCCACACAGAACCGACCATTATTCTTCTTAAAGAACCATTGCAATTAATATATTTGTATTAGCCTGTATTCTCCAGGGAAACAAAACCAGTAGGACACACACACACACACACACACACACACACACACACACACACACACACACACAGTGCTCACAGTATTGTGGATGCTGAGAATTCTCAAAATCTACTGTCTGCAAGCTGGAGACACAGGAAAGCTGGTCATATAATTTGTTCTGAGTCCAAAGGCCTGAGAACCAGGAGCTCTGATGTCCAAGACAGGAGAAGACGGATGTCCAAGCTCAAGCAAAAAAAAAGACTAAATTCACCCTTCCTCCTCCTCTTTGTTCTATCCAGGCTCTCAATGGATTAGGTGATGTTCACTCACATTGGTGAGGGTGAACTTTTTTTTACTCAGTCTACCTATTCAAATGCTAATCTCTTTTGGCGAGACTCCCACAGACACACCCAGAAATAATGTTTTACCTTCTATCTGGGCATCCCGTAGCCCAGTCAAGCTGACAGATAAAATGCACCATCACAATATCAAATCAGTAAATACTAGAGCTGACAGGGACTTTGGTTATTACTGATTTCTCCCTTTGTAAGAGAACCGTCTACTCTGTCAAAAATAAACAAAGCCAGACACTAGCTAAAGTGATGGGACAGATTTCAAATAGTAATAAGTACTGCAATAGGGAAAAGAGTCTATTGTTAACTGAACTCAACTTCAATTTGTACAGAGGTGACTGGGTGTTTTAAAGGGTGAATGAGGTAGAGGGAACTCAGTGGAAGCAGGGAAGTAAAAATTATAAAAAGCATAAAAGAGGTTAGTCCATGTAAAACCCACTTGGGTTTGTTAACTGGCTACTGTCCTCCCACAGAGGCTGGGAGACAGAGGCCGTACCTTCAGATGTTGCTAGAAAAAACAGAAAATTATTTTAACAGCTTTGAGTTTTCCCAGACAGGCACTTTGAGAAGGTCTTGAATCATCCTAGGGATGCAGCTTGAGCTTTTAGAAACTATGGTAGTGTTTTTTCAAGTCTTCATAGGTCATGGTGGTGGTCTAATCAAGAAGGGGCTCAGAGGAGCCTGGCTAGATCTTGGTCAAGGAGAGAATCTTGATCACTTTTAAGGATTAAACATCTGGACCAAGGTCACCCAAGAAAATAAGGATAGAGACTGGATTAGGCTCTCACTTCCTGACTGCCACTGGCTGGTAACATTTTATTGGCAGGAAGTGCCCATTTGCAAAGATGATTTACTCCCCACACAAAAAGCCACCACATCACGAAAGCCAGTGACTTGAGCCATTCCAGCTAAAATAAAACAATAATATATGAGTCTTCCTTTCACTCGCTCTGATGCAAGTGACATATGGAGAAGCCTCTTTCTCAGCACATGATCCATAATTCAAACAGAAGTGCTGCCTGCTTCCTCATTAACTAAATGATATTCACTGCAGAAAACGGCTTTGCGTAGAAGTATCGATAAGCAGGAAGTCAGATGGAAAAAATTAACAAACTTGAAAAACTCCAGTCTGTGGTGTGTAACTCACCATCTGGGGATGACTTATTAGAAAAGAAACAAGGAAGCGTTGTCCACATATTACCTTCTCATTTTTTTAAAATTTATTTTTTATTTTTTCTTAATTTTATTTTGTCAATATACAGTGTGGTTGATTATTGTGGCCCATTACCGAAACCCCCCTCCCTCTTCCCTCTCCCCCCTCCCTCCCAACAATGTCCTTTCTGTTTGCTTGTCGTATCAACTTCAAGGAATTGTAGTTGTTATGTCTTCTTCCCCCCCCCCCAGGGTTTTTTTGTGTGTGTGTGAATTTATTTATTTATTTTTATCTCCCACCAATAAGTGAGAACAGGTAGTATTTCTCTTCCTGTGCCTGACTTGTTTCACTTAATATAATTCTCTCAAGGTCCATCCATGTTGTTGCAAATGGCAGTATTTCATTCGTTTTTATAGCTGAGTAGTATTCCATTGTGTAGATGTACCACATTTTCCGTATCCACTCATCTGATGATGGACATTTGGGCTGGTTCCAACTCTTAGCTATTGTAAAGAGTGCTGCGATGAACACTGGGGAACAGGTATACCTTCGACTTGATGATTTCCATTCCTCTGGGTATATTCCCAACAGTGGGATAGCTGGGTCATATGGAAGATCTATCTGCAATTGTTTGAGGAACCTCCATACCATTTTCCATAGAGGCTGCACCATTTTACTGTCCCACCAACAATGTATGAGAGTTCCTTTTTCTCCACAACCTCGCCAGCATTTATCGTTCAGAGTCTTTTGGATTTTGGCCATCCTAACTGGGGTTAGATGGTATCTCAATGTGGTTTTGATTTGCATTTCCCGGATGCTGAGTGATGTTGAGCATTTTTTCATATGTCTGTTGGCCATTTGTATATCTTCCTTAGAGAAATGCCTACTTAGCTCTTTTGCCCATCTTTTAATTGGGTTGCTTGTTTTTTTCTTGTAAAGTTGTTTGAGTTCCTTGTATATTCTGGATATTAATCCTTTGTCAGATGTATATTTTGCAAATATTTTCTCCCACTCTGTTGGTTGTCTTTTAACTCTTTTAATTGTTTCTTTTGCTGTGCAGATGCTCTTTAGTTTGATATAATCCCATTTGTTTATTTTTCCTTTGGTTGCCTATGCTTTTGGGATCGTATTCATGAAGTCTGTGTCCAGTCCTATTTCCTGAAGTGTCTCTCCTATGTTTTCTTTAAGAAGTTTTATTGTTTCAGGGTGTATATTTAATTCTTTAATCCATTTTGAGTTGACTTTAGTGTACGGTGAAAGGCATGGGTCTAGTTTCATTCTCCTGCATATTGATATCCAGTTCTCCCAGCACCATTTGCTAAAGAGGCAGTCTCTTCCCCAGTGTATAGGCTTGGTGCCTTTGTCAAAGATCAGATGGCTATAGGTGTGTTACCTTCTCGTTTTACATATGCAGTCAGTCCTTGTTAATCTGAGCCCCACCAATGCGAAGTTCACAATAATTCAGCAAAGTAACGGTTGTGATCCACTCTGAAAAGAAGGTTTCATGCAAAACGTTTAACTTGGGACTGTAAAGTTTCTCATACAAGTCAGGTATGTTTCCCTCCACTTTGTCTTTATATGTAATCATATATATAATACTCACAATATACACAGTGGGCAAAAGTCATGCATTTACTTCCTTGTTTTAAATTCCTCTACTTTCAGTTGCTATAATAATTTCATCTGCCTTTCCTCATTTTAAATTAACACCATCTTATGTAATAAAAACACTTTTCTTTTTATTGTGTGGTAGTCTGTCTCTGAAAACTTTTGTTCAACCTAAGTAGCAGGGAGATTTTGAAAATAAACGGTCAAGGTAAAAATGCAATAAAATGAGAGTCTTAATCATAAAACTCTGCCTTGAGAAATTCACACACAAAAAAACTACATAAGACATTTGTTAGTGAAGATAAACATCATCTTTTCTTTTGTGTGTTCTAATAATTGAACAATTACCCCTCTGCCAGTAAATTAAAGAAGAAAAAATTACACTCTCCTAAATCCATTATCCAAGTTATTTTTAATAATTTTCTACTTACTTGCAGTTTCAAAATTGTTTTTATTTCAATCTGTGTTTTTTAATCAGTTCACTCCTTCAGATGAAGTTGAAATGGGTTGAACAAAGATGCAAACTGCTTCTAAAAAATATGAATTGACCCAAATAATTGCATGCAAACTTGAAATTAATGGGAGAGGGGATCTATCATGAGGCAGGAACAAGCATAGGAGGTAAATAGCATATAATCACTCATTTCTTCCATTCACACTTCTTCTGTTTGTTATAAACTTCCCATTTGTTGTGAAGTGATTTCACATTAAAGCTAATTATCAACTACATACCAATGCTTTCATGGCAGCCAATATATAATCCATGTCTCCATGTCAAAGCACTATGCTGAGGAAACCTAAAGGGAAATAAAACCCATATTCCCGTCATCTGAGGAGCTCGCATTTTTGTTACAGCAGAAAATGGACGCGGAAGCAGTAGATGGTGGTGTGTTAGTTTCCTAGGGCTGTTGTGAAAAATTACCACAAACTGCATGGTTCAAACAACAGAAGGGTATTCTCTCGCAGTCCTGGAGTGCAGAAGTCTGAAATCCAGCTGTCAGCAGAGCTGTAGTCACTGCAGAGGCTCCAGGAGACAGTTCATCCCTGCCTCTCCACCTTCAGGCATCTCTCGCCATCCCTTGTGATCATTGTCTTCAATCTCTGCCTCCGTCTTCACATGCTTCCCTCTGTGTCTCAATATGTCCTCTCGCCTTCTTACAAGGACACCAGTCGCCGAAGTTAGGGCCCACCCTAGTCTAGTATGACTTCATCTTAATTATGTTTAGAAACAAACACTATTTCCAAAAAAGGTCACATCACGAGATTCTGAGTGAATACGAATTTTGTAGGGACAACACTCAATCCACTATTAGTAGTTGAAAAAAAATGGCATTGGAGAAAGAAGGGAAGAACCCGAGTGGGACTGAGACCTGCATAAGTTAAGAGCAGGATGGAATAGAAGGTGTGATACTTGGCACCATGGAAAACAGGACCATGTGGGTTTTAATCATGCAGGCCCAGCCTGCCTGTCCATCTCCATATCCTGCCTCTTCCCTGGTATGAAAAACATTTACTCTGATCACACCAAATTTCTCACATCTCCTGGGACATGTGTTAATCTCTTATGCTTCTGCAAAATGGTAAATGGAGTATGTTTGTCTCCATAGTCCCCATTCAGATTCCAAAGCTGGGACAACAGAGGTTATTTGCCCTTGTATTCTATGGAGGGGGACTAAGCCTATCTCTGCCAGACCTGCTAAGACATGGATAAAACAAGTTCTGAGGCTCTTAGCCCCAAACTCACCACCAGCCTATCCATCTACAAAAGAAGGCTGGAGATCCTCATGCAGATTGATTGGAGAGGCATTTTTCAAAACAGTTGCCTGTCTAGAAGAATGAACAGAGGCATTTTTTTCCTGCCATCCCTGTGGAGGGGTGAACGTGTGTGAGTGAGGTCTACTTCCATTCTGACATGGAGATTTGCAGTGTGCAGAGAGAGCAATTTGTGATGGACAGACTTGTGTCTTAGAGTTGAAGGGCATAGGGACAGTGCTGGACACTTGCCTACAGGGGACAGGCTGGCTGGAACCGTCCTGGTAGCAGACAGAGGAAAGAAATCTGTAGTGGGAAGAACGTTTCACCAATGATGCGGCAAGAGGCATGCTTCTCATGTATCTTAGGACTTTGTGGGTGGATGAATGAATGAGTGAATTCCCACTCATGTCCATCCCAGGAGCTCTGTTAATTGCATGCCAGAGGCCCAAGCCGCTCAGGTACTACCATTGTGAACGCTGCTGGTCTCCAGGAAGAGACAGTGAGAACATGGCCATGCATGAGCTTATTCTTATAGCTCCTGCCCAGAAGTTGCACACTTCATTGGCAAAGCAAATCACATGACCACAGCTAACTTTAAGTAGGTGTCTAAGTGTTATCATACTTGTTCTAAAAAGGAGAAAGAACTGGAATATTTGTGAGTAGCTCTAAGGACTACCAAAATGAGCAAGGACAAGAGAGAGAGGAGACTGTAGCCTTCCTTCTGTCAGCTTCAGAGTCTGTTCAGGCCTAAGGTAGGACAGGAGAAAAGCTTAAAATTCTATGATATACTGAAGGTTTGATTAAACTTGGGCTGAACATTTTAATATCCAAAAAGATTTTCTAAACACCTTGTGATATTCTAATTTATTCTGGAGCATTTTACTCCTCTTTCCTCCACATTGTAGGTAGAAATCAAACCTTTGCCCATTGATGTAGGTCTTGGACATGTGACTTGCTTTGGCCAGTGGGAGGTTAGCAGGCATAACGTGGGCAGAAAACTTTGATAGCCTTGTGTGGTTTCGTTTTCCTCTTGTATGCCGGAGATGGGGCATATCTCATGATAGCTACTGCCATTTCCATCTTGAGCAAACTTACAGCCCACAGCCAAATCCAGTTAACCCATGGCCAGAGAGCTGCCCAGCCAAGCCTAGCCCAAGCGAGCTGAACCATAGTTGCCTTGCCAACAGTGAGAGGGAAAATAATTGCTTACTGCTGTAAGCCACTAAGTTTAGAGTGGTTTGTTACAAGACATTGTTATCAAAATAGCTGACAAATAGATTCCTGAAAGTGATTTAGAAACACTTTCTAAATATTGCTTCCATTTTGGAAGTGATTTTGGAAAGGGAGAGATGACAGAACAGGCACAAGGGATTGAATGGCCCCCAAAGTCATTGAAGCTTAATCCCCACTGCAACTGTTGAGGGTGTGAAATCCTATTAGGATAATTGAAAGGTCGGGCCTTGAAGAGGTGATTGGATTGTAGGACCGTGCCCTAGTTCATAGGTATGGTTCTGTGGTCTTTAAGAAGAAAGCACGTGAGTCCCTCTGTCTCCACCTTTCTGCCATGTGAGACCCTTGTTTTACTGCCACGGAAGACCTTCACCAGATGTATTCCCTGGACTTCGGACTTCCCAGCCTCTGAAATAGTAAGAAATAAATTTTATTTTCTTATAAATTACCCAGTTTCAGGTATTTATAAGCAACAAAGACTGATACAATGGGCTTGACAGTCAAGAAAAGAAATATTTTCTGAGTGTGTTTAAGCTACACCCTGTCAAGTGTACTCATTCAACAAATCAGCTTTGGCTCTTCTCCTTTACTTATTCTGTTTTTTCTTTTTTCCTGAAAGTTTTCCCCATCTAAAATATCTCTATTATTTCTTAAAGACTCACTTAACCTGTTGCTTTCTCAGTAAAGAATTTACTGACTTAGGCATGCCTTGTGTTAATACCTTTCCAGAACACTTTCATTTGAGGACTTGATGCTTTATCTGCCAGACTAGACAAGGTGTTTTCCGATGTGTTAGAAGAACTGTAGAAGTTTTTTTTTTTTTTCTTCCCAATCTATCTTCCCTCCAAGACAGTGTGCTCTTTATTTACTCCTTCTTTTTCATCATTTACTTAACATATTTACTGACTTTCTATTGAAGGTAAAACATGAACAAGACAGGATAGTGTCAAGCATTGTTCCCAGCAGCTTTATACGTATTAATACATTTGTTAGGCTGTGCTGCGAGTCAGCTCTAGGGAAGACATTCATTGGTGGAGGTAGATTACAAGCTTAATATTGAGTTTAATGTGCTTTGGGGGACATCCAATGGGAAAGAGCCAATGGAGATTGAATTTACAGGGATTTAGCAGAAATAGCTAAGCTACTAAATACGTCATGAATTCATCTATATGTGGCAACTGTGAATTTGGATGACAGAATACATGGCATATGGTTGACTAAAAATGTCACAGACATCTTGACAAAAGTGTAAAACACTGAATGTTGGATGTAAGCTCCTTGAGGTCAGAAACATTTTCTGTACCTAGAACGGTGCTCAATGCACCAGGAGGAGGTGTTCAATAAGAATTTGTGAAAGTCCAAAATAAGGGAATGAATTTCAGGGCCATGTAGAGAAAGAGAAGCATAACATCAGACTACTAAGAAGTATCTAAATCAGGGTTTGAACCAGGGTCTGTGATTTAAATGTCTTTGCTCTCTCTACCATATCCACCTTGTCAAAGGTACAGTGGTGACTTAAAGAAAGAGCAAAGGCAAAATTGAAATAATAGATGTATATATGTAGCTAAGCTAGGAAATGTAAAGTCAAGTCCCACTTGTTTTTCTTCTGCCAATTTCATGTGATTGCTTTAAGGGCAAGTGGGAAGCCTTTGCTTTGATGAATTAGATCCTAAAAGAAAAAAACATGATGCTATTACTTGACCAAGAATTACATGCATGGTAAAAAGGCTGAGTGCCTTTTTGTATTTCTGCTACCTGCTCAAATACACAAACACACACACACACACACACACAACCCACTCACATATTGAGGACATAGAAAGAAAGAGGGGATGAGAAAGGGAGGGAGGGAGGAAGGATAGGAGGGATAAAAGGAAAGAAAAGAAAGAGGAAAATAGCAGGTCCAATTTCCTTATAACTCCATCTTTTAAACCTAATTAACCAGTAATGACGCACACTTATTTTAATGGAGATTTTGATTGTATAATATTTAACAATTGGAATGTGACAGAGAGTGGAATTATTCAAAAGTGAATTACAAACTATATGAGTTAGAAAGTCAGAGAAGGGAAGAAACCACAGATCATTGACCTGTTCCCCTCAAGGCTTCAGTCTGAGGCCCCTCTTGATGCAGCAGGGATTGCCTGAGGTTTCTCTTTGCAGGAGGTGACACCAGGTAGGAGTTCACCTTACCAGTATGCAGAGAGGTAAAAATGCAAGAACCAGGGCCACTCTGGAGTAAAACAAAACACCACCCATCCATATATCCATCTCTCTGTCCATAACAAGAATCACCACAAATGCCAACTTGTGACTTCCCAGCTGTGCAGAATGGGAGACCCACTTACCCTCCTCCAATTCCACCATCTGCTGTGTGAGGATGGGAGCAGCTTCTCCAGAGGACCGTCAGGTGCATTGCCCATGAAGCATTAGCTCCCCCAACACGTGGCAGCACTCAGTGTGTGGCAGCAATCACTAGAGATGGTGGACTGGAAGAAGCACAGGCAGAGATGAGGTGTTTGTCATGTGGACATCACTGGGAGGACTGAGAATAATAACGCCCATGTTATGGGCTGAACTGTATTTCCAAAAAGATATATTGCAGTCATAATACCCAGTATCTGTGAGTGTGACCCTATTTGGAAAAAAGATCTTTGCAGATGTAATCAAGTCAAGATAAGGTCATTAGGACAGGATCTAATCCAATATGATTGTGGTCCTTATAAAAGACACCTGTGAAGACACAGAGACATACAGGAAGAACATCATGTGAAAATGGAGACAGAGATTGGAGTGATGTGTCTACAAGCCAAGAAATACCAAGGACTGCCAGCAACATAGAAGCTAAAAGAAAAGCATGGAACAGAATCTCCCCAGAGCCTTCAGAAGGAGCGTGGCCCTGCCAACACCTTAATTTTGGACTTCTAGCCTCCAGAACTATAAGAGAATAAATTTCTGTTATTTAAAGCTACCCAGTTTGTGGAACTTTGTTATGGAATTCCTAGGAAACTAAGTCAGTCCATAAAAAATGTAATATGGTTGTTGCTCAGTCAGGGTCAGTCTCTTCCTCCCCATCCCACCTATATCATCTCTTATTGTCAGAGGCTGGTTCCTCTCATAAGCCTTGGGTTCTGGTCCCAGGGTGTCATTTGCTAATGATGTAAGCATGAGCACAATGGCAGTGCCTGTCTAGGCCGTGACTCACAGCATGGTCTCCCCACGATTTCTCTACCCCAACAAGTTTCTTTGAAGTCTGGGTAACAGTTTCAAAAGGTAAATCTGATTTTCAACTCACCATCCACCAGTGCTTCTCAGATGTCCACATGTTGTTAAGATAAACACAAAAACCTTCCTGTGGCCTTGTGGGCTGTCCCTGCCACCTGCCCTGTTTGGTTCCTTAACACCCTGCCACTAAGTCTTGGTCCTACAGCTACAAAGAAGGGAGCACAGTACAACTGAGGAATTAAAAAGCCAGGTTCAGGCCCTTTCTCAGTGACATTCCACTGTTAGAAACAGTCCTCCCATCTCCCTTCTCCCAGTGAGTGCTCACTACTACTTGAATCAAACATCACCTCCTTGAGGGAGACCAGGTCAGACCCTAGTTTATAGGCTTTTTTAGCCACAGATACCTTTTCTTCATTATATTTACCACAATTTATATTAGTATATTTATTATATAGTAATATATAATCATTATTATATTAGTGTTTCTTGAGACCCCACTAGACTACAAACTCCAAAAGGACAGGAACTGAGTCAGTTTATTCCGAATTGCACCCTCGGTTCTTAGCATGGTAGAAAGAGCTCAGCAGCTATTGGATGGGCGGGTGGATGGATAGATGCGTGGGTAGATGGATGAATGGGCGGAGAGATGAATGGGTGGATGAACAGATGGATGAATGGACAGATAGATGGATGGGCGGGTGGATAGATGGATGGATGGATGTCTTCATCAAAAGTGTAGAGTCTGTCCTTGGCTCAGGCAGTTGGACATCTTCATCACTGAGGACCGGTAAATACAAGTGTCCGGAATCCAGGCCTGACACCTGTTTGCTTTGCTATCTCAGGTTCCATGATCATTCTGGCATAAGATGCTATAAATCACCTATTACATTTCTGTCCTGCTGATTTCTATCCACTCGCCCAGCTTCAGACCCACTGACCACCTTAGTCTTCATGCCTTCTACTTTCTACTAATCTTTCTGGCTCTGGTTTTGTGGACTTATCATAGTTTTGATGCTGGATATATTAGGGTCCAAAGCCCAGATGTCCCAAATATATGCCATATGGTTATGTGGTTTTGGTGGAGTTACTTGTAATTCTTTAATTCTCATAACTCTGAAAGAATGTACTATTATCCTTTTTTTGTAGACTATGAGAGATTATCTGTAGGATAATAAAAATAGGAAAACTCTATTTCAGAGCACATAAATGAATTACCCAAGGTTAAAAAGAAATGAAGTTAAAAAACTAAGATTTCCAACTAAGTTCAGTATTTCTTTTCCCTGTTAATTGCAGTTCATATTTTTTAAAAAATGTACATCAGGATATTTTCCATTGTTCTCCAAGTATTATGTCACACTCAGGCACATGCATATCTATTCCCAGTCTGAATATAAGCTTTTCTTTGTTGCCGATGTTTCATTTAAATCCTCTGCTCCCACCAAAAGATGAAAGGGCAAAATAATGAAGAGACATGGAACAAATGAAAAGAGATGTCATATCAGGAGAAATCTTGATTAGTCCACTTTGCTGTGTTACTGCAGGATGTGTGCAGGAGCTTTGGAGAGAAATATTCAAAATATTAACCAAGGTTAAGTAATCAGTATGAATGTACCCGAGCCGAAAAGATTATAACATTCTAAGAGAAATTTTACACAGGATGGAGAAAAATGTTATAAAATTAAAATTAATGAGAATACGTTTGACATTCATGTGATAGTTTAAATCAACATGAATATGAAGAAAATGGCACATCCTTTTGGGGAAAAGGAGGTGGAACGGAGGGTACCGTAAAGACTGATTCCTTCTACATGCCTGGAGGCAATATTAACCCTACTTTGTGTGTTCTTCATATGTAAATTCGCATTTCTTAGGTCAAGTCCAAGTTTCTCACATTTCTCTGTATCTCATTCTCCCAGAGCTAGGATTTTAATTTTCCCTGTGCAGTCTTTTTGTACTGTACCCGGAACTAGTTCTGAATTAAAGCAGAAAACATGCAACCAGGATGGCATACTTTAAAAGGCATAGATTGAGAGCCAAGAGGACGTGCGTTTGTACTGTGGCTTGGTCTAGCTGTGAAACGCTGAGCCTTTCACCGTATATATTTCAGTCTTAGTTTCCTTGCTTCTCAATAATGACAAGATGCCTCTATCACAGACTGCTGGAAGGATTTGATGCAGTTTAATGCCCTGGAACTATGTTTGATTGACACATAGTATGCCGTTCAACTGGGGGTCTCAGTTGCAAGCATTAGAAGATGATTCTGGGTGTTTAAACAGAGAAAAAGGCTTTAAAAAGAACATTGGGCAGCTCACTTCATTTGAGAGAGAGCTGGAAATTAAACTCAAGTGTAGATTTCCACTTTCCTAAAGTCTGATGAGAAATCACTGCTGCCCACAGAGAACTCAAGGAAATTGCCCCTGCTGCCTCCAAGATTGTCACATCTGCCCCAGAAAGCCCACCTGGCCACCTCCAGCTTTTCAAGAAACCCAGAAGGTCTTAATTAGAGGTGAAGCTCGAAAACCCTTATGTGTTACCTCAGGCAGAAACCATCCTGATGCGCCTTCATTCTGCTCATCTGATCCTGACAGCAAAATACACTTGTCCCTAGCCACTTAATTTCTTCCACAATTTGAGAGTAAAGCATCAGACAAAAGTTTAGTGCATTCTCGTCTGATGTTCTTTTTTTATTTGTTTACTGTCATCCTGCCCTCCCCAACCCCACTAGACTGTAAGCTCCATGACAGCAGGATGGATTGATTTATTACAGTGTCGGGCATACCCAGAACAAGGACAAGCAGTTAAGTATTCAATACATTCTTGAATACTTACTTACTGCTAGTAATTGGGAAATGGGGTCAATACCTCTCTCTAGGAGCCCTTGCCTGGAAGACAGATGAGAAGAGCAGGACCCCATGGAGTCTTAACCTCCATAGAGACCAAGGTATGGAGGGGCAGGAGCGGGAAAAAAAAAAAAAAAGAAAAAGAAAAGAAAAGCAGCAGCCCTGCCCAAGAACTAATGACATGAAAGGGCATGGCAACAATGTAGCACCATTCTCACCTTGTCAATGGGTCCAGTCTAGGCCTGGAGATCTCCAGGTGTTTGAGGAAAACCCACAGACAGAATCAGGTAACAAAGTTAGCTGAGCTAACTTTGACTGGGCTCCTACTATATGCACGGTAGTATTTTAGCTCATCACACCTACTGTCTCATTTAACCCTCACAAAATTCACAAAATTCTATGAGAAAGGTACAACCACCATCTCAATTTGCAGATAAGAAAACTGAAACAGAGAGGTTAAGCAACTTCCCAAAGTCACACAGCTGGCAGGAGCCAGAGCCAGGATGCAAACTCTAGCCACATGACTACTGGACTTCAGAACATGAGGAAAGAGAGATAGATAAAAAACAGGGCAATGCTTTGTTTTATTCCCTTTATTCTCCTTCCAAATAACTGCAGCAAACGATTTATGAAGCTATTACTTCCCCCAAATAAGAACTGGCTGATAAAGAGAAAAGAGAGAGAGAAAGAAAATCAGAGAAGAATGATTCTTGGAGATTAAAATTATTACTGCCAACATTTTTTTTTTTTTTTTGGCAGCTGGTCAGTTTGGGGATCTGAACCTGTGACCTTGGTGTTGTAAGGCTGTGCTCTAACCAGCCGAGCTAACTGGCCATCCCCTTATTACTGCCAACATTTTTAAAAAATATCACAGAATGGTTGAACATTATAATTCAGCAATCTAAATGGAAAGAGTTATCAAATATAAATTGTATAACACAATTTGAAATTATGGATTAAAATTTAAATATGCCCCAACCCTTTGATCCAACAACTGCACTTCTAGGAAGTGTCTTACAGAGGCACCTAGTCTTGTGCACTGAGCAGCCCTCGGCTTTTCCTTCAGCATCGCTGGCAGCACCTAAACCCCGGGAGCTTCTTAGATGCCCATTACTAAGTATATGGTGTCAAGTATATTCATCTTTATTGCACAGTACTGTCTAGACTTTTTTTTCTTCTGTTATTTGTTTTGTTTGATTAAGGAGAGCATAAATATATGTACTGGTATAAGAACATATTTATTATGTACTATTTTTTTTTTTAAAAAGCAAGCTGCTATGTTCCTATTTTATAAAGCGTAGTGATGTATGTATACGTGTGAATGTGCGTGTGTTGGGTGGAGCTGGAAAGATGTTCACAAACAGCGAATAGTAGAACTTAAGTGTGGCAATAATGACAGCAAGGTAAGGGGAAGAGCCATGCCAGGGAAAGGGGCTTTTCCCACGGTGAGCTTCCGTGCTTGAATTTTTCTTCAAAGAGCAGGTAAGCAGGTGCAACTTTGAAATTCAACAAAAAAGACTTCACTATAAAGGCATACAGAGCTCAGCGCGAAGAAAGGGAATGAGGCTTTGGGCATTACACTGGGCTCTCACAGTTCAGTTTCCTCATCTGTAAAATAAACCGAGTGGCTGAGCACCCGCTGGAAATGATGGCCAGGGGCGCGAATCAGTGGGCGGACTCCAGTTCACAAGGAGAGGCCTCGAAATGTGCCTTGTTTCTCTTGTACATTATGTTCAGGAGGAACTCCAGTTCCTGTTCTAAAACAGCCCTGACAGGAGTCTTACAAGCTCCCTTTTCTCTGTTTGTGAGCAATAGATTAGGTTTTTTGCTTGATTTCTCTTAAAGTCATCTCTCTCCTTTAGGCTGCTTCTGCCCGTTTCTGAGGAGAATGTCCGGCCTTCTCTGTCTTAGACTGCACTGATCTTCTCTGTATCTGGGGGAAATGTAACATTTAAACAGAATGGATTTTTTTTTTCCTTACCGATTATGCAAGTCTTTTATTTCATTCTATTCGCCATGGTATTAGTTGCTATGAAACACACCCATGCAATAGTCATCTCTTACTTCCAATTAGCAGTAGTTGTCCAGTTAGTAGTAGCAGTACTACTAATTTTTTTTTTTTTTTGATTACTATGTGGTAAAGTTTTATTTTATTTATTTATTTTTCAAATCAAGATAATTGCTATACCTATCATTATACAATGTAATCATTTTGTATGGCCCTTTATCAAACATGTCGCAACAGAAAAGGCCTGGAATCCTAGAAAAGGTCGGTAACTACATAGGACTTTATCCTTCCTTCCATTTACTTTTCTTCATATTCCCAATTGTCTGTAATAAATAAGCTTTGCCTTTAAACAAAAGGACACATACATACACACACACACACAAACATTCACAGTCCCATGGAAGCAGAGACCGTGCATTTCAGCCAAGCTTCAGCTACACATGCACAGACTCCCAGATCTTCAGACTTTACTGAGAAACGGCCCTGAGTAGCTAGCTCTTGTGAATAATTGACTATCCCAAGAGTGATAGCACAGGCATTTCTGTTAAAGGAAATAGAGGGGTTCCACTGGCTAAATCTGGGTTCTAGGTGTCTGAAACAAAGAATTGGATGAGATATGCCAGAGGTGAAAAGCCCAGGACAGTTTTATTTAGCAAAGCGAGAGTACACTCTAGAAAGGATGGAGCGGGCTCGAGTAAGAGAGAGTGGCTCAAGAGCACCGACAGGTACATTCCCAGGGGTTTAAGTCCTCTTAGCTGGATTCATGTCATTTGGTCATTGGTTGAGCCCTGACTGGAGACTCTGTTGATTGGTGCCCTAGCTGGTGTGAGCTCATTGGCCCAACTGAATGGCACCCTGTGAGGGGGCAGAGCTCCTTGTCTGGAATTGTCTTTGTCTCCTGTGGCTGCTTTTGCACATGTGCATGCCTACATCCAGTTTTCCCACTTGCAAATAACCAGATTTCCTCCTCCCACTCTTGTCTCTATTTCTTGCTTCATTTCCAGGAAACCCCCAGGATCTTGCAGCTCAACCATTCAGGAAACATTTATAAAAGGAGACCCTGGGTCTAGGCATGGAGTAAGGGATCATGTGTTTAAAGTTGAGATTGAGCTTAATCTATTACCAAATCCTGGCCACACCCCTGACTTTACTATGACAACAGGCAAATTGCTTAACCCCTAGGAGCTTGTATTAGTTTTCTGGGGCTGCAATATCTTAAGTATCAAACACTGGGTGGCTTGAAACAACAGAAATGTATTTGCTCACAGTTCAGGAGGCCAGAAGCTGGATATCAAGGTGTCAGCAAAGTTGGTTCTTTCTGGAGGTTCTGAAAGATAATCTTTACCAAGTCTCTCTCCTAGCTTTTAGTGGTTGCCAGCAGTCTTTGATGTTCCTTGTAGATACATCACTCCAATCTCTGCCTGTGTCTTCACGTAATGTTCTCCCTGTGTGTCTGCATCCTCTTCTCTTCTTATAAGAACCCCAGTCATTGGATTAGGGCTCACCCTACTCCAGTACAACTTCATCTTAAAGCAATTACACCTGCAAAGACTTTGTTTTCCAATGAGGCCACATTCACAGTTACCAGGAGTTAAAACTTAAACATATCTTTTTCAGGAACATAGTTCTATCCTCTGCACAGCTCAAGTCCTCATCTCTAGTCTGCCTCACGGTATTCACAATGAAACAAAATCATGCTTGTATATATATTGGCCATGATATGCGGGCCTTTATATATCAGAACAATAATGATGATCTTCCTAGCATTCAGATTCCAAATCTACATGATGAAAATGTGGAGGTACTTTTACCACACAAAGATGTGTTGAGCCCCGAACTAGGGGCCAAGGACACATGGAGAATAGAAGACACGGCCGAGAAAGAACTGGCCCCTGCCATGGCTTTTGGAAGACTCATCCCCCTCAGGATGGTGGGAAGAATCCAGGGTCCAAGCTGAAAACAGGGTGGAGTTTCACATTTGAAATCAACAAAAGTGAGGAGCACAGATTGGCTGGTGAGATGCAGAAGCAACCTTCAGATACAAGACCCCTTGGAATTTGCAGAAACCTGGTGAAGGGCTTCAGAATCCAACCAGCCCTCTCTGTACCTCATGAGTAACAGGACTACAGCTGACAGCCAGATGACAGCATAAAATGCCTGGTGCCTAGATGGGTTGCAGTTAAAGACACATTCATCTTTTGACAACAGAGAACCGCACTCTCTCAAAGGATGCTCATCTATGAAAAATACAGACAGCCACCTGCCAGGTGTCTCTAAACAAGGCCATTTGGAATGCAGCAGCACCCTGCCCCCTCTCCCCCTGCCCCGACTTGCATCAGTAACTACTTATTCAGGCCACCTTGCAGACCACTACCCCAAGTCCTCTTCTCAGGCAGGGCTCTGGGCTTCTTCAGTTCTCCTGTCCAGCCACCATCTGCCTTTTAATCAAAGTTGAGTTTATAATACTTCTCAGGGGCTCTGCACATGGGCTTACAAACAAAAGCCTGCAGTTTTGAGAAAGAGGAGGAAGATGAGAGACAGACAAGGAAACAGTCCCCAAGTGCACTGATTAATAGCTGAGATTCTCCAAAACAGTGACTGTGTGCACACGCACACTCATGCTCATGCCTGCAGACCTCCCCAGCCCTTGCCACGCCGACACGCAGACCCCAAAATGCCAATGACAAAAATAAGAGAGAGGGAAAGAATAAAAGAAATAGCACAGCATCACAGTTTAGTGAGACCTCTTGCCCTAGAAGGGGCTGGAGAGAGCAGCGTTTACAGGAAGCCGCTGCTTGAGGGTGGAAGAAGACTGAAGCTTGGGGAGGGATGACCCACAGCAAAGGACCCCAGGTGGAGCCCAGTCCCTTTTAGCATTGCCCCCTCCCATTATAGGATAAGCTATGATTGTGCGACAAATTACGAGTTAAATGTTAGCATGCTTGTAGTTTGTTAAAAAACCAAAAAACCTCAACATTAGAGTCAAAAAAAGGAAAAAAGAAAGAAACCTTGATTTAAATCCTATCTCTGCCACTTGCTGGCTTTGAGACTTTGGGTAGAATTCTTAACCTGTATTGCCTCCACATTCTTCTGCATAAAATGTGATTAGCTAGCCGTCCCCAGAATTACGTGCTCATTACTTGAGACAGTTTAGGTAAAGTCCCTGAAACATAATAGTTAGTAATAAATATAACCACAATAAAATTAAATGTAAAAGTAATAAAGTCCACTATTCAGGGATTATATTTGGCTTAAAATTTTAAAATGGAAGTTGGGCAGATGGACTCTGGGGCTGGATTTCAGCAATTGGTGTGTAAATGAAAGAAGCAACATGTGCAGTATTTAAGAAGCCATATGGCCTGAGTCCAAGTGTCCAGCCCTGCTATTTCCTGTCAATATTAAGCAAGTTACCTAACCTCTCTGTTCCTCAATTTCTCCATTTGTAAGTGGGGATAAGGTTGTAATATCGTTGTACATTAAACATGTTAACATGAATCACTTAGAACACTGCCTGGAGCATAGTATCCATTACATACTTGTTAGCTACTCTTTTCATTATACTGTAAATGATATATTCCTAATCTAATTTAGACTCCAATGAGCTTTACAGAGATAAGCATGATATTGAGATATTCTTCAGAGTCTCTGTCTACGACTGAGGTGGTTGAGTGTATTACGCATGACTTACTTCTCTGATATTGTGTTTTCCATGCGCTAATTCAGAGGAACATTAGTGTATTCCTTTGCTTCCTCGGGAGAATGTCATCTGACTTTGAAAGTTGTAAGGTAAAATGTATAAACTATTAAGATATTCATTCTTAAATTAGATACAACCTAATTTTTATTCAATAAGTTTTATTTAATGCATTCCATATGCCGACTCCAAGCTGAGTGCTGGATTAGGTGACACAGATATGGCTATGTTATTCACTCAGTAACTCATATCTGGAAACCTACCTACTTATAGAACAGTTCACTTAACCTGAAAATATCAGATGGTCTTTGCTCAAACGTATGTTTGCTCAACCATTAAAAAGCTCAGCCTTGAACTAAGCACAGTTTTAATTAAGAAAAAAAAAAAGTACTTTTTTCAAAGAGAGTTCTAGTTCAGCATCCCATCTCTCCCTTTTTAAGAGACTTAATTAGATTTGCCCAGTGTCAGTTTCTCTCCTTTCTTAAGGTAATTTATACTTCTACTTATCCCGGTGATGTTAACTTATCCGGGTGATGTTAACTTATCCCGACCTCTCCTTTCCTCTGCCACGTTCCTGAGTTACGTTTTGAACTTGAAGAGAAGAATCTGACTATTCTCCAGCATATTTCTTCATATTTCTTGAACCACATCACACACATGGATAGCTGGTTTTATGATGAAATAACCTGGTTTTATAAATCTGTCAAGAGAAGAAGTTGGATTTTTTTAAGGATAGGTGATACTTTGCTCAAATAAATCTGATTCATGGAAAGTTTTGAGGCTCCTTTTGAGAGTATTTTTTAAAGCTTTATTTCTTATTTTTATTTTTTGCTAAGTGCTTCACATTCATGAGAGGCTGAATGGTATATTTGGAACACAAGACAATCAAATAAGGGCATGAGCGTGATACAGAATTAAATGTAAATACCATCCCTTTAATTAAGTCAAGTTGCAAATACCAGGATGGAAATTAAATTCCTCTAATTTTTCATGGGTTAGCCTATGACCTGAAAGAATGTGGCATTTAAGGGACAGGACAGCAGCATGGGAATTCGCATGATACCTGTGTGTCTATGACCTTGGGCAAGTCACTTGACCTCTCTGAGCTATTCATTCTTTACATTTCTGAACCAAGAAAAATATTATCTGTTAAGATCATGACATTTAAGGGGGGCTCTTCAAATGTCAGTCTTGATACTCCCCCAAACAGAACAGATCAAAACAAAAAACTTTCCATTCTGCACCTGGCACTTAAACTAAAAACTATTATTTCCCCCCAGCTCTGGCCCCCTCATTGGTGACATTGAATACACAAGCAAATGTGCTTTGGCAAGGCAGGATGTTTTTTCAGCTGAACTGGTGGTGGTTCAATTAGCTTAGCAGTTTGCAGAGAAGATTCATTCAAAACACTGAAAAGCAAACCTTGGCAAAATGGAAAGTTATTTCCTAGCTTGCTTTGGAGGTATTTTTAAACACTGAAGATCAACAGAAAAAGAGATGTAAGATGGCTTCTTGGTCCAACTGAGGTAGAAGTAACCTTATATTAAATGAATTTGTGTAGAAACAAGGGTATTTCCCACATGGATTGTGTATTGTGTGTTCTTATTTACCAACATTCAGGGTTCCAGTCCTAGATGTTTCTTCATTATTGCTTATTCTTCTATTTGATATTTACCTTATTCCTCTTTCTAGCTCTTCCCCCCTTTACAAGGCCATGAGCCAACTAAAGGCAGAAATATCTTGTTCAGATGCTAAGATAGTAAGGAGCACATTGGTAGGTTATCAGGCAGAAAGCAGGAACTAAAAGTTTGTGGGTCAAACTCAGCCATAGTGGTGTGGCTGGGCTGCAGTCACAGAGATCTGGGTTTTAGCCCTAACGCCAACACATGGAAAAGTCACCGGTCATCACTGAGCCTGTTTTTCACCTACAAATTGAGAATTATGTCTTCTAACTCAGAAACTATTTTCAGAATTGAAGTAAGATGTTGCATTTTAAGAATTGAACACTTGTTTATTGGTGGTCTTCCTTCCTCTTTGATAAGCAGGCGACAGACGGGCAAAGAGAGTCAAAGAGAAAAAGATAAAAATCAAAGGGACATCTGCTGAGCACTCATTGTGTTCAGGCTCTTTAGTGCACATTGTCTCTGTTTCTCAGTGGTTGGCCTGTTGGCTTTTCTAATATGTGACACTGATGACCTCTCTTTTCTTGAAATATCTTCTCTCTATTGGTCACATTGTCTGTCTTCAGTTCTGTTGTTTCGAAACCTGTTCTTCCTGGCCCCAACCGGAGTGAGGCAAGCTAGGTGCCTGGGGCTGGCTCTGGGGTTCGTGCAGTGGTTGACCTTGTGCTTATATGAACCTAGAAGTCAGTGTCTCCTTACTTGTTTCCTCCTATGTGCGCACCTGTCTCACCTGTCCTGCAACCTGGCGCTTGGTCCTTGTATATGTTTCCTAGGGTTGCCCTAACAAATCACCACTAACTGGGTGGCTTAAAACAACAGAAATGTTTTCCTCTCACAGTTCTGGAGGCCAGAAGTCCAAGATCAAAATGTCATAGGGTTTCACTCTCTCTGAAGGCTCTAGAGGAGAATTTGTCCCATACTTATTCCAGCTTCTGGTTTCTCTAAGTGTTCCTTGACTATGGATACATCTTTCTCCCCTTCTGTCTCCTACAAAAACTCTTGCCATTGGATTTAGGGTTCACCCAGATAATCCAGATGGTCTTAGCTCAAGATCCTGAATTACATCTGCAAAGATTCTTTCTCCCAGTTAGGTCACATTCACAGGTTCTTGGGATTCGGATGTGTCTATATTCTTTGAGAGCTGCCATTCAATGCCCAATACTTCTTTTCTTCCTCTTTAACCTTCCTCTCAGTCTCCTTTTCTGGATCCTTTGCTTTGCCAATAAAGAAACGTCACCATCACCTGTGTTTGGTAAGAGCAGAAACGGAGTCCAGCGGAGATGGAGAACATTTACATTTTGAAAGGTGAGGCTATTCACAGAAACTTATAGTTCTCACTTGTAGTTGTAGCCCTCTTCAAAACTGAAATTAATTCACTTTGAGACTGTTATCTCCATGAGGACAGACACCGGGCCTCTTCAAAGCATTAGCTCTAGATTTCTGGCTCACTGGTGCATGGATACATGGATGGAAGAGGGTGGGGAAGGTAATCTACCCTCTTACACAGCTCCTAGGGGGGACATTCTGGGATTTACACTCATTTGCCTGGCTTAGGTGGATAAGAACATCCTAAAAAGAGAATTGGACTAGAAATCAAAAGAGTCAGATTTGTATCCTGTTTCCAATTCCTAGTTTTTCATCTGAAATGTGAGGAACTACTTCTTGTCCTGCATTCTCAGAATTCATTATTATTGCTGGTGAATGCATCATAAGACATTGTTTCTTGCTGGAAATGTACTGTGGGCAAGGGGAGGAACTTAAGAAAGGCACAGATATTCCTGTTTGATAGACCTGAGCCAAATTCTTTTGCAAAATATCCAGAAACCTGAATCCCCCCTCTGGCTACCTTTTATAGGAAAGTCTACCAGTGGGCACTGGATAAATGAGGATAAAGAGCCAGAGCTGCCATGCTTGGAATTAATACAAGATCCAAAGCTACTTTTCTCTGCAACCACCTTCCTCCCACCCTGTTTTATAGTGATGTGTGTAATATCAGCACATGGCATGATGCAATTAAAATGCATGTCATGGAGCATGAGTGTCTTTACATTCTAATTACAGGTTAATAGAATGAACCTAGAGAGATCACCTAATTAATCTGGAAAGGAAATGTGTATGTTTAATGATCTTTCAATAAAAGAGCTATGCTCCCTCCAAGAGGATTGAATTGTTATGAGGTTAAATTCAGGTAGGGGATTAATTTCTGAATAAGTGCATACCATCAAGATTATGCTCATCAAAAAAGCAGAATCCATCAAATGTATGTTCAACTCCAATTTATGAGTGCTGGTCTTATAAAAGTCATTATCCCTCCTACCCCAAATACATACATTTTACATTTGCTTTATAATTCATTCACTTACTCATTCATTCAGCACTTAATGAGTATATTCAACTTACAGCTATGGCCCAGAATCAATTATGTGATATGTTCGAGTCACCTGAATCCTTGACATGACTTACCTAGACTATTACTATCACCTCCTAAATGATTCCTCTTACTCAGCACTGTTTACAAGACCCTTTTTAATCCAATCCCCAATTACTTGACTACGTCATCCCCCATCTTCTTTCCATTTCTTTCATCTTACAAAAAGGCTGTTTTTCAAATTATGAGTTTACATGCCACCTGCATCAAAGTCACTTGTCTGATTAACAGAAAGGTAAATCTCTAACCTGTTATCCAGGCAGGCTGAATGTGAACTTCTGAAGGTAAATCCCTGAAGCTGCCCTTTTATCAAGTGTCCCAGGTAACACTGATGACACTAAAGTTGGAGAACCTGTTATCTGGAATTCAAAGTGTTCAGCTAGATTCTGAACTCTCCATTCTGTTGCTCACCTCTCACCTGCCCCTTCTCTTCTTAGTGAACTCCTCTCGTCTCCCAAGTCCACTTAAACATCACCTCTTTGGAGGAAGACCTTCTGCTCCCTTCCTCTTGGTCCTCACAAGTGAGTCCCTGTTTGGGGGGGGAGGAGACCCTTAATTCCCTGCTCTACACCTTTATTTATAGTGCTTAGTGTGTTCCAATAAATAAATCCATTTTCCTCTCTGCATCCTCACTTTCTTACAGAGGAAAACATGACTTATTTGTCTCAACATTCTCATCTTAGACCGCAGTGCTTGTGTCTTTGACATCATAGATTGCCAGAGTTCCTTCAAATTAGAATGATGATAAAATAAATGTAGGGTAGAACTAAACAGATAGGAATTTGAAATTCAAATATATTACCTTTTTCATTTGTTTGTTTTTGGTTATGTAAGCCTCAGTTTCCTCATAAAAATTGAATTAATGCTACCATTTATTTCATTAATGATTGTAACTCTTCGCTCTCCAAGTATCTACACCCTTTGCCATGCAACTTTGAAGTTTCTTACTAAAGAAGAGAAAATATGTTCCCACTTCAGAATCCCAACCAACACAGTGATTTGCTTTGGCCAATGAGACGTGAAAAAATGATATGCAAATGGAAGTTTGAAAAAGCACTTGTCCAGATCTGTGTGTGCCTTTGCACCTCTGCTGCCACCATGAGAACATGCTGGGGCTAGCCTTGGAGAGCAAGCGATGCTTGAAACAGACTCACTCTGGCCCAAGCCTGCCTAGATCAGCCAATGACCAGCTGACCCCAGGCTTTAGTGAGCCTGGCTCAGAGAAGCAGTCTTGCCTGGTTTCCTCTCATCTGACCCCAGATGTGTGAGCAAGAATTAACTCTTATTGTGGGTTTTGTAGCTTTTCATTTCGCAGTATTTTCGTGGTCATAGATAAATGATACATAAAATCATAGTTTTGTTGTGAAGATTAAACGGGCTCCGTGTAATCAAGTTTAGCTCAGTGGTTGGTATTCTTTAGAGATCTCCATAAATGGCAAGTATTATTGCAATTATTATTACATAGCTCCAGGTTGTGTTCAGGGATTTGTCTCTTCTCCTTGGTTCTGCTCCTTCCTCTTGGTCCATGGCATCAAGTAGACCCTCAACTTCTAGTCATTTATGATCAAGGAAGCAAGAGGCTACGTTTAGGCTCCCCATTATTTTGATATACTGGTAACTCCACTCAGTCATCATTTCTTAATTTATTTTTTTATTAAACACCAGTTAGTACTGGGACTTCAGTAGGTACCCTTACCAGTTTTTCAGGAGAACCTTAAAGAAATTCATATTTTTATATAAAACTCCCAGATTTTGAAATGTTGGCACCAAATTAAAAAAAATATTAAAGCTTTGTGTGGGTCAAACAAAAAAATTGAGGGCCCCCACTGCAGATGTTGTTTTGTAGCTTGCATGAAATTATCAGTATGAATTTTATCTCCCCTTTTAGATTATGAATTCATTTAAGGTAAATCAGGGGCTTCATCTTGGTATCTCCCAGATGTTCTGTGCTGTGCTTTCAAGTAGAAAATGTCCATAAATCTTACAAAATGATTGGTGAGACACTGTCCCTGTAATACAAAGTGATCACAGAGGTAAGACAGATAAGATGTGTTCACAAACACTACTACATGTTAATAATAATAGTTAACATAGAAGACAGCAATAGCTAATGCCAGTTTCTGAACCCCTACTGCATGCTAGGCGTTGTACTAAGTCTGGAGATATGCTGCCTCATTCAATCATCCCAGCAATTCTACAAAATGCTGTTACTCAAGTGTCCCTAAATGTTCTTGTCTTTTGAGGTCACTTGTCCTGAAAACTTAAGTTTAAAATGGCTTAAACCTTATTGTCCAGAAAGTAGAAAATCTGTCATCTACCAATTGGAAAAATATCTTCACAGGTCATGATGGATACTATTTCTTTTTTTATTTTTTAATTTAAATTTTGTTTTATTGGAACATAGTTGATTGTACGTATCTGTGGGGTACAGTATTGAATATCAATACCTGTGTGCATATTTCTTTTTTTTTCCTTTAATAAATTTTTATTATAGAGTCAAGTATTACTTCAGGGCTTGAAAAATCTTTTATTATCCCTTTAAAACAATAAATGTGTAAATTCAACTTGAATAAACACTCTTAGTGACAGCACTTTAATTTTTGCATTTAACACCCAATGTTAGACACAGAAATTCTGAGCTTCATCTTATGTAAATCTGTTCATGTCACTTAGTTTGCAGCACTTTGTAAGAAATGTTAGTGGGAGATTTTGTTTGTTTGTTCATTTGCTTGTTTGTTTTTTATTTTAATTTTTCAATATACACTGTAGTTGATTTTCATGTCCCTTTACCTGTTCCTCTTTCCCCCCTCTCTGTCTCCCCTCCCCCCCATCATATCTGTTCACTTGTCTTAACAAGTTCAAGGAATTTTTGTGGTGGTTGTGTCTTCTTCCCCCCAACACCCTTTGTTTGTTTGTATACTTATTTATTTATTTATTTTTAGCTCCCACAAGTGTCCTGCCTCTGCTGGGTTCTGGCTCTCCCTATGTCTCATCGCCACAGTTAACTTGCTCTTGAACAACTCAGATATTGAGACAGCCCCTTCTCCCTTGGTTCTGCAAAGCAACGACAAAAGCAATGCTTTTCAGAGTTTACTGACAATTTGGGATTAACATGTAAGTATTTCACTGAACACACCATAAAGTGAGACTCTTAACTGGATAGTTGAACTGAAAGAGTTGTTTGAAAGCCTTCATCTTGCATAATATTGGGGAATTTTCACTGGCTGCCTCTTCTTCCCATTCCTTCTATCTTTCTACCAGGTTGTCCTGTGATCTCCCTTCACAAGACCACCTCAAGTATTTTGGGCTCTGTCATCTCTACCTTGCTATTTCTGATACTACTCCCAGTGTCTCCATCTGCCCCTAATTCTTGTTCATGGATTGGAAGATTTAATGTCATTAAAATGTTCATACTACCCAAAACAATCTACAGATTCAATGCAATCTCTATATTTTACAGAAATAGAAAAAAATAATCCTAAAATTTGTATGGAGCTACAAAAGACATCAGATAGCAAAAGCAATCTTGAGCAAAAAAGAACAAAGAGAGCTGGAGGCCTCTCAATACCTGACTTCAAAATATTCTACAAACCTATAGTAATCAAAACAGCATGGCACTGGCATAAAAACAGACACAAAGACCAATGAAACAGAATAAAGAACCCAGAAATAAATCCAAGCATTTATGATAAATTGATTTTTAGGGTGCCAAGAAAACAACACACTATGAGGAAAAGACAGTTTCTTCAGCAAATGGTGCTCAGAAAACTGGATATCCACCAACAGAAAAATGAAATTAGACCTTATCTCACAAAAAACCAACTCAAAATGGACTAAAGACCAAAATGTAAGTCCTGAAAATGTAAAACTACTGGAAGGAAACATAGGGGAAAAGCTCCATGAAAATGATAAGATTTTCTGGATAAGACACCCAAAGTGCATGCAACAAAAGTTGAAATAGACAAGTGGAATTACATCAAACTTAAAAGCTTCTGTACAGCCTAGGAAACAATCAACAGAATGAAGAGACAACCTATAGAATAGGAGAAAATATTTGAAAATTCTATTAAGTTCTTAGAACAAGTCAGCTCTTGTGATGTTTATTTTATGTGTCAACATGGCTAGGCCATGGTCCTTTGGTCAAACACAAGTCTAGGTGTTGTGGTGAAGGTGTTTTTTAGATGTGATTCACATGTAAATCAGTAGACATCAAGTAAAGCAGATTACCTACCTTCCAAAATGTGGATAGGCCTCATCCAATCAGTTGAAGGCCTTAAGAAAAAAAGACTGAGGTCGCCTGATGAGGAAGTAATTCTGCCTTCAAACTGCCTTTGGACTCAAGACTGCAACATCAACTCTTGCTAGAATTTCTAGGCAACACCCATGAGGATTTTGGGCTTACCAGCCCCCACAATTGCATAAGCCAAGTTTTTTAAAATAAATCCCCTTACATATTTGTGTGTGTGTGTCCTGTTATTTCTGGTTCCCTGGAGAACCTTTATTAATACACTCCTTTTGGCCTTGCCCTGGGGCAAAGGGGGTTAACATCTTTCATATCAAACTGGGCCTACCTATCCAGGCATGTTGGCAAACACAGCCAACTAACCCTAAAGATACCAATCCCTAAGAATACACAAGATATAGACAGAAGGTTGTTAAAGATAATTTTCCCTCTTGAATATAATTTAGTTTTGCTTTTGTTTGTTCATTTGTAAAAGTGGAGAAAATGAAAATCTAAGGGATTGGACTATTTTCCCCTGAGCTATTAAATGGCCAGGCTGGGCGCATGAACTTCAAAATTCACATCCGTCTATTATGCCTCCCTGTTCCAATAATGTCAAAAGAATTAAGAGAGAAGCATATTGCAAGTCTTGGCTCAGTCAGGGAAAGTTTCTCTGCAAGATGCAGACACTGGGACCTGAAAGGATGGGTTGTCCATTCCAGGTATGGTGTGTGAGATGATGGAAGGAGGAAAAGCTGGGAGGTGGAGGAAGTAGATGATTTATTTTGGGAAATGGAGAATAAAGAAATCTGGCAGGAAAAAAGAGTTTACTCTGGGAACAGCACTGGAATAGGCTACAAAACTAGAACAGGCATGGGACAAGGTTCTAGAAGGACTTGAATGCCAGAACAATAAATGCAGTGGGGAAAAGGTAGCAACAATTCTCAAGTCATCAGTGCCTTGTGTAGAGTGACATAGGCCCAACTCTGGTCCTACCTAAAAAAAATAAAATAAAACAAAGAGCCTTAATTGTGCAAGAATCGAGATGATGACAAAGACATAATTCATAATTTTCAGCCCCTCTTGCATATTAAGTAACCTGCAAAGCATATCAATCTGAAGGTCATTTTTAGAATGTGAAAGAGGGGTTTCAAGATGGCGGTGGCTGCGGCGGCTGACGCGGAGTAGCTGAGGTGGAAAAGGTGGCCACTGGGCCTCAGGCAGCCGGGAAACTTGTGGACCTTCCTCTGGCCATCTCTTAAGGGAGGACTGCTGCTGCTGGCCGGTCGTGGGGGCTCAACGCCACTTTGCCCCCGGCAGGAGAGGCTGCCTCATTTACAGGCAACAGCTTTGAAGTGTGGAGCAGGAAAAGAACTGATTCTTAGCTGCAAAAGTGAGTCTTGAAACAGGGAACACGGCGCCAGGGCTGCTGTGGATGCAGCCAGGATCCCGGAGACCGGGGCCGCGCTGAAGAAGGCGGCCAGCTGCCCTATTCAGGATTCGAGGTTTCAGGCCGGCATTAAAGAAGATTCCTGGGAGCGCCCGAGCGGCGCCGCGACTGAACAGCCCGAGGTGGCAGCGCCGAGAACACGGAAGGCAACAAACCAGAGACAGAGCGAGCGCCCGACCTGGCACAGCACTGTGAGTGATCCCTGGCACAGCTCTGTTCGGGGGGGTGGATGCCCACGTGGCTTCCGCCTGCACCACCAGGCCACTCACTGCCACGGTGCTGCCTCCATTTTCCCAGGTGCGGGCAGCTCCGCCCTGCTCGGCCATCACTGAGCCCATTTGCTTGGCCTGGCGCGGGGCTTTCCGGACCCTGCGGGCCGACCTCCTCTCCCACTCCCTCCGCGGTTCTCTGGCAGGGCTGGGGGTGTGGGGCGTCCCGACCAGTTTTGGGAGGGCTAGGAAGTACGGGCTGGCCGACTGTCACTCCACCACACCCTGGACTCCGCCCCGGTAAACTTCCTGTTACTGGGAGGCAGATACCATCTCTGCGACCACCAGTTTGGAAAAAAGCCTAACGAATTTCTGGTTGGGAATAGTGTGGTAGGAGAGTTCCCAGGTCCGCCTGAACCTGCCGGAGAGCAGGCTGCAGGCGGGCACTAGACTCGGTTTATACCGGGGGGATACAAAGGTGAACAAGACCCGAGAAAGATCTACACAGTGCTACAAAGGCACCCAGAGAGACCGGTCGTCTGTGCCTAGCAGAAACCTGGTAGACTTCCTGGGCGAGGCGGTGCTGAGCAGGGTCTTGAAGGCCCAGCTGATAGACGAGGGGTGCAGAAGACACGTCCCAGCCCAGCACAGTGTGCACAGAGGGGGGAGACGTGCGGCCAGGGAGGCGGAGACTCGACAGGAACCACACACCCGGTGGGGTCGCCACTGCACGATCCCTGGGCCAGAGCACACGGAACGGGGAGAAGTCCTGTACAGAAAGTGAAAGCTCAACAGAGATCACACACCCTGTGGTACGTGATCCACCAGCCCAGCAGAGTACAAGCTGACCAGAAAGGTGGCTCCCCGGAGAAGCCCAAGACCCGAGGCAACCACACACACAAGACACTAGAGGCCAACTGAGCAGTCACGGCGGGAGCCATACCAAATTGTCAACCACAGCAACATCCTAGTTAGTCATTAGTCTTAAACCGGTGGACTGTGAAACCCCCTGCCACAATGAATAAACACCAAAAAAAAGACACCAGAAATACAAAAAATCAAGAAAGTACACCACCAAAAGTTAATAAATCTCATACTCTAGATCCTATAGAACAAGAAGCCCTTGAAATAACTGACAAGGAATTTCGAGTGATAATTCTAAGGAAACTGAATGAGATACAAGAAAACTCAGCTAGACATCATGATGAAATGAGGAAAAGTATACAGGATCTGAAAGAGGAAATATACAAGGAAATCAATTTCCTGAAAAAAAATGTAGCAGAACTTGCTGAACTGAAGAAGTTATTCAGCGAAATAAAAAACACAACGGAGAGTTTAACCAGCAGGCTTGTCGAAGTTGAAGAGAGAACCTCTGAACTTGAAGATGGGCTGTTTGAAATAACACAAGCAGACAAAAAGAAAGAAAAAAGAATCAAGGACATGGAAGAAAATCTGAGAGAGATATCAGACAACCTCAAGCGCTCAAATATCCGAGTCATGGGTATTCCAGAAGGGGAGGAAAATGGAGATTCCATTGAAAACATATTCAACAAAATAGTGGCAGAAAACTTCCCAGGTATAGGAAAAATCACTGATCTTCAGATCCAGGAAGCTCAACGATCTCCAAACGTATTCAACCCAAAAAGGCCTTCTCCAAGACATGTCATAGTCAAATTGGCAAAACTCAGAGACAAAGAGAGAATCTTAAAAGCTGCAAGAGAGAAGCGTCAAATCACCTATAAGGGAGCCCCAATCAGGTTAACATCAGACTTTTCATCACAAACCCTAAAAGCTAGAAAGGAATGGGATGATATTTTCAAAATACTAAAAGACAAAGATTGCCAGCCAAGAATACTCTACCCTGCAAGGCTATCCTTCCGAAATGAGGGGCAAATAGTATATTTCTCAGACAAACAAAAACTGCGGGAGTTCACTACCACAAGACCACCCTTACAAGAAATCCTCAAGGGAGTGCTGGGTTTGGTTCCTGAAAAATAACTACCACTGCCATAAAAACCCAAGAAAAATCAAAACCCGCTAGTACAATAAAAATGGCATTCATGAAGAGAAAACAAGCTAACAAAAACACTATCTACAACCTAAGGAACCAACAAACAAAGAAACCAAACAGTAAATCAGAAAGCAAGGAACAAAAGACACCTAAGACAACCAAACAACCAATAAAATGCTAGGAATAAATCAACACCTTTCAATAACAACTCTTAATGTTAAAGGCTTAAATTCCCCAATTAAAAGACACAGACTGGCTGACTGGATCAAAAAGCAGGACCCAACTATATGCTGCCTACAAGAGACCCACCTCACCCATAAAGATTCACACAGACTAAGAGTGAAAGGATGGAAAAAGATTTACCATGCAAACAGAAAAGAAAAACGAGCTGGAGTGGCTATTCTTATATCTGACAAAATAGACTTTAAACTAAAAACCATAAAAAGAGACAATGAGGGACACTACTTAATGATAAAAGGAATGATCCATCAAGAAGACATAACAATCATAAATATGTACGCACCCAATGTTGGAGCAGCCAGATTTATAAAACAAACTCTATTAGACCTAAAGAAGGAAATAGACACTAATACCATAATAGCAGGGGACCTGAACACTCCACTGTCAATATTAGACAGATCATCTAGGCAAAGAATCAGTAGAGAAACACAAGATCTAAACAAGACTCTAGACCAATTGGAATTGGCAGATATCTACAGAACATTCCACCCAACAACCTCAGAACATTCATTCTTCTCATCAGCACATGGATCATTCTCCAGGATAGATCACATATTAGGTCACAAATCAAGTCTCAATAAATTCAAAAAAATTGGAATTATCCCATGTATCTTCTCAGACCACAATGGATTAAAACTAGAAATTAATAACAAACAAAACTCTGGAAACTATACAAACACATGGAAATTAAACAGCATTCTACTTAATGACATATGGGTCCAAGAAGAAATCAAGCAGGAAATCAAAAAGTTTATTGAAACTAATGAAAACAATGATACATCATACCAAAACCTGTGGGATACTGCAAAAGCAGTATTAAGGGGAAAATTTATTGCATTAAATGCTCACTTCAGAAGAATGGAAAGATGGCAAGTGAACAACCTAACACTTCACCTTAAAGAACTAGAAAAACAAGAACAATCCAATCCTAAAGTTAGCAGACGGAAAGAAATCATTAAGATCAGAGCAGAACTGAATGAAATTGAAAACCAAAAAACAATTCAAAAGATCAACGAATCAAAAAGTTGGTTTTTTGAAAAGATAAATAAAATTGACAAACCATTAGCTTGGCTAACAAAAAAAAGAAGAGAGAAGACTCAAATAACAAAAATTAGAAATGAAAAAGGCGATATTACAACTGATTCATCTGAAATACAAGGAATCATTCGAGACTACTATAAAAAACTATACGCCAACAAATTTGAAAATCTGGAGGAAATGGATACATTTCTGGACACACACAAGCTCCCAAAACTGAACCGTGAAGACGTAGAAAATTTGAACAGACCAATAACAATAAAGGAGATTGAAGCTGTTATCAGAAGGCTCCCAACAAAGAAAAGCCCAGGACCAGATGGATTCACAGCAGAATTTTACCAAACATTCAAACAGGAATTGACACCGATTCTTTACAAACTATTCCAAAAGATTGAAACGGACGCAAATCTCCCAAACTCATTCTATGAAGCAAACATCATCCTGATACCAAAACCAGGTAAAGATATAACCAAAAAAGAAAACTACAGGCCGATATCCTTGATGAATATAGATGCAAAAATCCTCACTAAAATACTAGCAAACAGAATACAGCAACACATACGAAAAATTATTCATCACGATCAAGTGGGATTCATCCCAGGGATGCAAGGTTGGTTCAACATACGCAAATCAATAAATGTGATACACCATATTAATAAACTCAAACACAAGGACCATATGATCATCTCTATAGACGCTGAAAAAGCATTTGATAAAGTTCAGCACTCATTCATGACAAAGACCCTCTATAAGTTAGGTATAGAGGGAAAGTATCTCAACATAATTAAAGCCATATATGCCAAACCCACTGCCAATATCATCCTGAATGGGGAAAAGCTGAAAGCTTTTCCTTTAAGAACAGGCACTAGACAAGGATGCCCACTCTCACCACTCCTATTCAACATAGTGTTGGAAGTACTAGCCAGAGCAATCAGAGAAGAGAAGGAAATAAAGGGCATCCAGATTGGAAAAGATGAAGTCAAACTGTCCCTGTTTGCAGATGACATGATCCTATATATCGAACAGCCTAAAACCTCTACAAAAAAACTGTTGGAATTGATAAATGATTTTAGCACAGTAGCAGGATACAAAATCAACACACAAAAATCAGTAGCATTTATTTTCTCCAATAGTGAACATGCAGAAGGAGAAATCAAGAAAGCCTGCCCATTTACAATAGCCACCAAAAAAATAAAATACTTAGGAATTGAGTTAACCAAGGAGGTGAAAAATCTCTATAATGAGAACTACAAACCACTGCTGAGAGAAATTAGAGAGGATACAAGAAGATGGAAAGATATTCCATGCTCTTGGATTGGAAGAATCAACATAGTGAAAATGTCCATACTACCCAAAGTGATATACAAATTCAATGCAATCCCCATCAAAATTCCAAAGACATTTTTCTCAGAAATGGAAAAAACTATTCAGACATTTATATGGAACAATAAAAGACCACGAATAGCCAAAGCAATGCTCAGCAAAAAAAATAAAGCTGGAGGCATAACACTACCTGACTTTAAGCTATACTACAAAGCTATAATAACCAAAACAGTATGGTACTGGCATAAAAACAGACACACTGACCAATGGAATAGAATAGAGAATCCAGAAATCAACCCACACACTTACTGCCATCTGATCTTTGACAAAGGCACCAAGCCTATTCACTGGGGAAGGGACTGCCTCTTCAGCAAGTGGTGCTGGGAAAACTGGATATCGATATGCAGGAGAATGAAACTAGATCCATACCTCTCACCGTATACTAAAATCAACTCAAAATGGATTAAGGATTTAAATATACACCCTGAGACAATAAAACTTCTTAAAGAAAACATAGGGGAGACACTTCAGGAAATAGGACTGGGCACAGACTTCATGAATACGACCCCAAAAGCACGGGCAACCAAAGGAAAAATAAACAAATGGGATTATATCAAACTAAAAAGCTTCTGCACAGCAAAAGAAACAATTAAAAGAGTTAAAAGACAACCAACAGAGTGGGAGAAAATATTTGCAAAATATACATCTGACAAAGGATTAATATCCAGAATATATAAGGAACTCAAACAACTTTACAAGAAGAAAACAAGCAACCCAATTAAAAAATGGGCAAAAGAGCTAAGTAGGCATTTCTCTAAGGAAGATATCCAAATGGCCAACAGACATATGAAAAAATGCTCAACATCACTCAGCATCCGGGAAATGCAAATCAAAACCACATTGAGATACCATCTAACCCCAGTTAGGATGGCTAACATCCAAAAGACTATGAACGATAAATGCTGGCGAGGCTGCGGAGAAAAAGGAACTCTCATACATTGTTGGTGGGACTGCAAAATGGTGCAGCCTCTATGGAAAATGGTATGGAGGTTCCTTAAACAATTGCAAATAGATCTACCATACGACCCAGCCATCCCACTGTTGGGAATATACCCAGAGGAATGGAAATCATCAAGTCGAAGGTATACCTGTTCCCCAATGTTCATCGCAGCACTCTTTACAATAGCCAAGAGTTGGAACCAGCCCAAATGCCCATCATCAGATGAGTGGATACGGAAAATGTGGTACATCTACACAATGGAATACTACTCAGCTATAAAAACGAATGAAATACTGCCATTTGCAACAACATGGATGGACCTTGAGAGAATTATATTAAGTGAAACAAGTCAGGCACAGAAAGAGAAATACCACATGTTCTCACTTATTGGAGGGAGCTAAAAATTAATATATAAATTCACACACACACACATACACACACACACACAAACCGGGGGGGGGGGAAGAAGATATAACAACAACAATTATTTGAAGTTGATACAACAAGCAAACAGAAAGGACATTGTTGGGGGGGAGGGGGGAGGGAGAAGGGAGGGAGGCTTTGGTGATGGGGAGCATTAATCAGCTACAATGTATATCGACAAAATAAAATTAAAAATAAATAAATAAATAAATAAATAAATAAATAAATAAATAAAAAAATAAAAAAAAAAAAAGAATGTGAAAGACACTTGGCAGAGGTAAGTGATTTTTCACTCATGTTTCCAAAAAAGGTGATGCAGATGTGTCACTGTCTATTGCAATGAAGAGGACATTGCTGATGAGGAACTACCTGGAAGTATGTGAGATTTCACTGAGCTCTGTTGACCTATGTCTGTACCCACCTGCAAGATGCTACCTGAAAGCTCCCAGCTGTAGTTTCTTAGTTTGTTGGTCCTCATCCTGCTATGTTTCTTCTAACTCTCTCTCCTTGAGCCAGGCCATATTGTTGCCTGTCAACTTCTCAGACAAACTGTGCTCTGGACTCCTACCTTCCCCCCTTTAAATTTGTGCAAACTCATTCCTCTGTCTGAAATGAACTTCCTGCACTATTTTTTCCCAGTCATTTCCTACTTATCCAGATTTGGTTAGAAGGTAGCTTTCCTAGGAAAATATTTCGGGGGTCGAACCTGAGTAAGCCTCTCACAACAGTTTGTATATGTAATTTCCCATCTCTGGCATCCCACGGGGTCTTCACATATACCTGCTTCCACCTGACTCCTCATGCTTCCTTCAGGTCACCCAAAGTATTACCTGCTACCCACTGCCCCCGTCCTCACCCACACCCCACACTGACTACTCTGGCTGCCTCCTTCACTCTGAAAAACCTATGGCATACATGTTCATAGATGGAATAATGGCACCTCAAATCTGTCCTCATCTTAATCCCCAGAATATAGGAATCTGTTACATTAAATGACAAAAAGGATTTTGCAGGTGTGATTAAGTTAAGGATATTGAGATAGGCAATCCTGGATTACCCTGGTGTGTCCAAAGTAATCATTCATCATGTTCAAAGAAGGAAATAAGGGAACCAAGTGACACAATCAGAAAAAAGACTATGTGACAACAGAAGCAGAGGTTGTAGTGATGTGGTTTGAAGAGGGACGAAGGGACCATGAGCTAAAGAATGCAGGAGGCCTCTGGAAGGAGGAAAAGGCAAGTGAAGAGAGTCTCCCCTTGAGCCTCCAGAAGGAGCCCAGACTTGCCAACACTGATTTTAGCCCAATGAGATTATATTGCACTTCTGACCTCCAGAACTGTAAGATAAACTTTGTGCGCTGTTTTAAGCCACAAAGTTTGTGGTAATTAGTTACAGTAGTAATAGGAAATGTATACACACCCTCTGGTCTCATTGTAATGTAACTTCTCTCCCCATCACAAGGTTCCCTCAGGGAGAAGGAGCTTTCCTGATTCACCTTCGTATTCTCAGTTTGTGTCACAAAGTAAACACAAAGGATACAGTTTTGTTATTTTTTTTTAATAAAAATGTAGAAATGAATCATTCAGTCTACCAAATGTACTCTTACAGATTTTTATTTTTTCCTTGTTTAAATTTTCACATACTTTGTTTTGAATGGTATGAAAATATTACATGGTTAGAGAGAAGTGCACATATCATCAGTGGACAGCTCAATGAATTTTCACAAAGTGAACCCCCAGTTCCAGAAACAGAACATTAACAGTGCTTCCAGAAGCCCCCCTTCATTCCCCCTTCCACTCGTTACCCATACCGCAAGGGTTAGCACTCTAGCAATTTCTATCACAATGTGCTTCTTTTTCAAAAGATGCATTCACATGGTGAAGAATTCAAATGTTCAAAAAACATATACAGTGAAAAGTAAGTTGTTCTGACCTTGTTCACTACTGGTTCTCCCCAGAGGCAACTGTTGCTAACAATTTATTGTGAATCCTTTCTGAGACATCTTTTGTGCATGTCAGTATATATCTTTTGGCTTTGGAATCACTTACTGCAGAAGGGTTGTTTGGGGGTTAACTGTTACCTTTAATTTCTGCTTTAAGCTAACAAGCCAAAGATAAACATTTTCGGAGCCAACACAAACAGAGCAATTCCCAGGAAAAATGACCTCATCCTAACAGCAAGCGTGCTCACTGGCCTAATGTGTATCATTGCCCTACTGCTCCTGACTGATCCACATGCTCTAAGGTTCAAGAAAAGGGACTGCTGTGGGTCGAATGTGTCCCCTAAAGATTTATGTGTGGGAAACTTGATCTCCATTGTAACAGTGCTAAGAGGGTGGAAAATCCAGTTATGGTGTTCAATAGGTGGGGCCATTAAGAGGTGATTGGATTGTGAGGATTATGCTCTCATGAATGGATTAATCCACTCATGGAGTAATGGGTTATCATGGGTGTAGACTGGTGACTTTATATGGAGAGCACAAGAGAGGTCTTGCCATCCTAATCATGTAATAACCTGTGTTGCCACATGACTCTTTAGAGAGTCCCACACAGAAGAAGGCCCTTACCAGATGTGTCCCCTGGACCATGGACATCCCAGCCTCCAAAACTGCAAAAAATAAATTTCGTTTTCTTATAAATTATCCAGTTATTTCAGGAATTCTGGTATAAGCAACAGAAAACAGACTAATGCAGGGATTTTAACATGGCTGGAAAGAAAGCATATGAGTAATAGCTCCCTAGAGGTGGAGTTGGCACCCAGCTGCCAAAGTCCGCCTTCTGTTTAAAGCCAAGAAAACACAGCACATATTCACTGGTAGTGTGAGTATACGCTTGATTGTTAGATTCCTGATTACTGGAAAAGTCCAGATGTGAGTGAGAGCCTCTTTGGGGTTGCAGTCATGCAAATGCTATAACACGGTGTTGGCTGGCTCTAGACAAATCCCAGGCAGTGTGACTCTGTTGCCCTTACTGCCTGGAACAAGTGAGCCTCTCTCATGCTTTACGCTGGTTCCTTCCAAATCTCCTGTCTCCAGAACTCACTTCTGTACCTCAGGAAGGTGGTGACAGACAATAGATACAACATGGGTTGGGAGTCAGGAGATGCAGTTCCACATCATGCTGTATCACTTAAAAGCCCTGTGACCTCAGGAAAGTCACTTGGTCTGGGAATTTCATATTTGGTATGGAGAAAGGAAAACAATTACTTACCTCTAGGTAGTTAATGAGATTAAATGAGATAACATATGTAAAACAAACTGGTATAAAAATAAATGGTGGTAGGTAGCTATTAGCACCCAAGAATTCTCCATTGGAAAATCAAAAACCATAGCTCACCTATTTCTTCCATAAGCCAATTTACTTCTTTCCATACATGTTATTGTTGATACCCCAAGTATTCAGGGAACAAACAAACAACTTGAGATCATCTTTCATTCCTTCTTTTCCTTGACTCCTCCTGATTGATCAATCACCAAGCTCCCCAGATCCCTCCCTCCCATATGTTCTGACACCAGTTCTTTTGTTCCTGCCCCAAATGAAGCATATTCCTCTCCATGTCTAATTTAATGGTTCTCAGGCAAGGTCAATTTTAGCTCCCAACCTCCACCTCAAGCATATTTGGCAATGTGTGGAGGCAATTTTGTTGTCACAACTGGGGAGTGTAGATGCTGCTAAATATCCTGCAATGAAAATGGTAGACCCTATAACAAAACAGTATTTGACCCAAAGGACTGCAGTGCCAAGATTAAGAAATGCTGAATTAGTCTAAGCCTTTTTCTCTTCTAATCTCCTTCCCCTGCTCTCTGCCAAGCTAATTTTTCTAAAATGTTCTCTTATGATCTATAACTCACAATAGCTCTCTATTCCCTAGAAGACCAAGCCAATACTATAAGCTTACTTTGTTTACCTGTAGAAAAAGAAGGTTAATGTTGAAAATAATTAACCTATTTAAGCAATAAATATGTGCCAGGAGCTGTTCTAAGTATTTGATATGTATTAACTTATTGTATCCTCAAAATAACTCTATTAGAATTAAACTCGGGTATTCATTAAGCTCTGATATTATAAGGCAGCTTTCTTTAATGAAGCTTAGGATATTGTAGGATATGTTGAATGACAATAGCTAATGTTACATGGACATGTTAAGATTTGTTGAGCTTGTTAATAACAGGCACTACTAAGTGTCTTACACATATGGCTTCATTTCATGATCAAAGACAAACATTTTTCCTGGTTAACAGGAAAAAAATGCAAGTGTTTAACAGTCATGGCTTATCAGATTCTCATATGCTTTAAGGCTCATGGGAAGAGAGACATTAACATAAAATATCACTTTTTAAATCCCTAGGCCATTTTTTTATTCTACAGAGTTTCTGTGAGGCTAAGGACTCTAGATGTACAAAGGTGTTCCAGTTTCCTTTTTTCTTGTGTCTTGTCAGGAAAGAAATATTGGAGGACTGGCAGACTTGGATCTTTGAAGGACTTATCTTCTTCCCTCTGCTGTGCATGTGTCTTATAAAGGTTCCAATAAATTAGATGCATGTTGCTCATCTGGTCTGATTAGGATAATGTCATCAACTTTGTGGATTAGTGCGATGTTCTGCAGAATGTCTAGATACTCCTGGAATCTTCGGATAAGGACCATGTATTATGACAGAGGGTGGGAGAGTTAGGATAGCCTCGGGCAGGACAGTAAATATGTATTGCCATCCAGTCCAGAACAATGCAAACATTAATCCTCTTTCTGATAGATAAACATGAAAAAGAATGGATTTTCCAAATGGATGGCCACATACCATGCACCTGGAATCATGCTAACCTGCTCTAGTAAAGAACCCACATGTGGCCCAGCAGCTATAATTGGGATTACCATTCTGATGAGTTGGCAGTATTCTATTATCACCCTCCAGGATTTATATGGGTTTTGCAGGAACCAGTCTGAGTCATTAAACTATAAAATAATGGGGACCACCATCCCTCCATCTTTTAATTCTCCAATGGTGATGCTAATTTCTGTTATTCTCCCTGGTATGAACTATTGTTTCTATTTACCATTTTGGCCAAAGGTCACACAGTTTCAGAGACTTCTATTTGGCCTTCTCCATTGCAAAAGCTCTTACCCCACAAACTGAGGAACTGCTGTGGAAGTGTGACAACTACCAAGGATGCTGTATTTGTTTGTCAGGGCTGCTGTAACAAAGCACCACACAATGGGGGCTTAAACAACAGAAATTTGTTTTCTCACAATTCTGGAGACCACAGGTTCAAATCAAGTGTCAGCAGGGTTGGTTCTTTCTGAGGCCTCTCTCTTTGGCTTGTAGATGGCTGTCTTCTCCCTGTGCCCTCACATGGTCATCCCTCTGTGCATGCTTATGTCCTGATCTCCTGTTCTTATAAAGACTCTAGTCATATTGGATTTAGGGCCAACCCTAATGGCCTCATTTTAACTTAATTACTTCTTCAAAGGCCCTGTCTCCAAATAAGATCACATTCTGAGGTACTGGGAGGTTAGGACTTGTACATATGAATTTGGGGAGGATGCAACTCAAACTGTAATAAATGTCTACTCCAAGACGTAATTGGGGACCAGGAAAAATGACTACCTGGTATGTTCGTGACACAGTCATTGGATGCAGAGTACCCCAGGTAAAAAGCATGAACTTGGGTAAAGGAGCTCTCTTAAGCTGAGGCCCTTTTCATAGGGGACTGGAAGCAGAGGGCTGTCTGTCAACAGCATCCTGGATGATTTTATCCTTTTTTCCTAAAAACAGTTCTTCCAAGGGACCAATCAATGGATTGGTTGATGATTTACATGAAGATTTTGTAAATTCAGGCTATGGTTAATTAAAAAGCACATCACTTTGCCCCAAGTGACTAATGACAGTCACCACTCTAAGTCTTTGTGGTTTTGAACATCCTATTCCCATCAACAAGGGATAATTCAGTAAGTAAAATAAAATGATAAGTTGGATATCAAAAAATCTTGGGTTCACATTCCTCTCTCACAAAATTATCCTTGTTCTCAGAGTGATCCATGGACCAGCCCCCGCTGCATCCCCTGGGAGCCTGTAGAAATGCAAACCTCAGGTCTCATCCCAGACCTGCTGAATCAGATTCTGCATCGTAACAAGATCCCCTCAGGTGATCCTTATTCTCATCAAAGTTTGAGAAGTGCTGCTCTATATGACCTTGGGCAGTTCATTAACCTCTCTGAGCCTGATTTCCTTCATCTGTGAAAGAAGGTGTTATAACTAGAAGACCCCTTAGAACCCTTCAAGTTCCAAAATACTGTGACAAATCTGAGCCTAGTTTAATCTTTAAAAGTAACACTGTGCCTCTCATAGAAAATGAATTGAACTTTTATCCCACTTTATGCATGAATGTTCCACTTCCTGCAAGCTTGACTTCCATCGACAATTAAAGTCATGGTTGAAGAGAAACTTCTGATAGCCTAAATATAAAAGGTGTTCTTGTTAATATGTCAGCTGTGCACCTTAAGGCTAAAGTACTCCTGAGGTGTCTCAGGGAAACATGCAAATGTGCTAGGCCAACACTTATTGGCAATGGAGAAGTGATTTGGGTGAGGCCATGAAGGCCTATTATCAATTTTACCATTTAGTGACTTGACCCTCAACAGAGGACTGATGACTCTTGGTTAGCCCTTATAATTTATGCCAATGCTTCATTTAGATCCAGCCATCAGCAAGATAGTGATGGGAGAAGTGGAGCAAAGATCTGGGGTGAATGAAAGATAGAAGCTTTAAGGTTCAGTACCAATTTATCACCTATTCTCTTTGTATGAATCATTTAAAGCCCCAGGCCCCTTCTAAACTAAAAATTCCCAGACGATGAAAAACTCAAAGTACTTGAAGGATGATCAGCAAACAGAGGTTGGTATAAAAAATACAAGTCAAAGCTCACCATCAAAAGATGTGTTCACTTTTTGTGAAGATCACATGAATAAAGTTGCAAGGCTGATGAAAACTATTGCAGAAATTATTGTTTAAAAAATAACAATATAATCGTTATTATTACCAATAGTAAAATAAAAATAATTGCAACTAATCTGTACTGAGCACTTTCTCAATGCCTGAAACTATATTTTATATACTTCATTAATCCATAAAAACAAAACAATAAAGCAATACTATTATCATGTCCATTAAATAGATGAGGACACTAAAACTTAGACTAAGATGTGTTCCCAATGTGGTGTAGCTGGAACATGAATCTGGATAATGTGACCCCAAACCTCTGTACTGTCTTCCATTTCTTGATTATCTAACATTTGCTGCCATATATATAAATGTGCGTGTGTGTGTGTATGTGTATGTATATGTATGTATACGTATATACATACCTATATATATTCTTAATAAGTATGAAACCTAGCAGTTATTAACCCTTTTTATGCATAAGTATAGACAGCAAGAGCTCAATTACTTCACCCAAGTTTACAGACAGACAAAGAAGAGCTTGATCTAACTCGGAAGCCCTGCCTCTGGCCATGGTGCCCACCACCTCTCAGCACCTAGCCTGTGCTAGATCTTTTCCCAGTTGTTACAACTACAAACGAGTAAACAAAGTAATGCCTATTTTATAATCCCCATCAGGTCTTCTCTCCAGGTGATTTGACAGGACTCTACTTAATTCATGGCAAAAATGATATTGCAATTTAATTTTAACATAAGAAGAAACAGACTCTCCAGCTTCAAAGGAAATAAAGCTGTACGGAACAATATTATTCAATTAAAGATTTATCAGAAGATTAGTGTTCCAAATAGAATCAATAATTCAATCTGTAGAAATACCTGAGGTCATTGCCATGTCAACTTTCTGGATGAGGAGCTTGGCTGAGTGGGGTGCGGTGGTGTGGCAGACCCTGTGAGTGTCCATCTGTCCCCTCTGGCCACTTGTCATCCATTCACACTGCCTCATTTCTAACTGCCAGGACCCATGCTCTCTCCTTGAAGGTTTGGATTTCTTTAGAATACAAGTTCTCTCTGCCTGTGCGCCAGGATGGCCAGCATTGCTGGGGAGTTGTCACCATCACCACCACCACCACCATGCAACAGCCCTCAACCAATGCCTGGTGGGAGCTGACTCTTAACGCCCCAGCAATGCAACTCTGAGAGTGTCCTGCACTGTCAGAATTCCTCAGTGAAATAAGCTATTGTCCACAGTGCCATAGCACCCATAATCACATTGCCTGATAATACCCTCCTTATTAGCTTCCTTTATGCTCCCTCTCACTTCCCCACTCCTCCAGTTTTTCCTGGGACCACCTTACAAATAAACTCTTTGCATTTGAGGCCTTAGTTTGTGCTTTTCCCCAGAAGCAAACTCTGCAACAAGACAGATGTCTTGCTGAAGTATACACTCGTGTTATAAGCTGAGTGCTTGCTTTATGACAAGCACTAGACTAAATTTCAGGAATATCATGCTAAACAAGTCACACAGGGCCCATCCTCCCACTGAGACAACAGTCTAGAGAGCAAGACATTGAGAAAGTAATTGCACATTTTCAAAGGGGATAGTCACAATGGCATGGAAAGAGTCAGTCTAAGAGGGATTCATGAACAGGGTCTCATTTATTTTGAAATTTAAAGAGGGAGTTATGATGGGGAGAATGCTGCAGGCAGAAAAAATATTTTCTCAGGAGTAAAACCAAAGAACCATGTGGCACATTGGATCAGAGAGAAGATCAATGTGGCTGCAGGGGAGGGTATGACAATGAAACGAGGGATGGGGACAGGGAGGTGGGAAGGGGCCAGATCTAGAAGGGACATTTAGTTACAGCAAGAGTTTGAGAGTCTATCCTCAGAGCGATGAAAATCTATCATAGACTTTTAAACAAGGAGTGGAAAGACCATGCTGGCTAAAACATGGAGACTTGATATGAGTAAACACAAGAAGTCTGGCTACGAGACCAATGAAGAGACCCCAGGTGTCTAGAACTGGACTTTTACAACATACTTTGCTTCCTCTTGAGCACTCTGTCACCTAGGGATTGAGTTTAGCAGCAAAACAGAAAATTTATGTAATGGAACCCTAAACAGGTTAGAAACTTATTTTATTTTTTCTTACATAAGAAGAAATTCAAGAGTAGGTGTTTTATTGGCTTTCGTTTGTTGGCTCAAGGATGTTGGGGGTAAAATCTTTGTGATTATCTTGGCATTGTCTGCATAGTCACAAGGTACTCCAGTCTCAATAATCCCACCCATTATGTCTGCATTCCAGAGAAATAAATACAGAAAGGAAGATGGACAGAAAGATACAAGCCAACCAAGTCCACTTTTAAAGGCTCTTTCCTAAGAGTTTGACTGATGATTTCTGTTTACACAAAGTTGTATCAAAGTGTGCCAGGTGGCCATCTCCAACCACTAGGAAAATGAGAAATGTAGTTTTTGGCCAAGAACATTGATACCGAGCAAACACATGAAGTTCCACTAATAAGAAAGAATGGAAAAAAAGATATTGGGGAAGCAATTAGCAGGCTCCACCAAATCTATGTACAATAAGACAGATTAGATGAAACAACAAACCAACAAACTATAGCAAGAGAAAAACTCATAACAATGATCACAGTTCTAAAACTGCCTCTGTTTGAAGAGGATTTGCACTTTTCAAAATACATTTTGTGAATGCAATTCCCCTGTTTAATATACTTAATAAAATAGTGGAGCATAAAGATATTGATGTTTCACTAAGCAGAAATAACCCAAGAAAAGATGAAAGCATGATAAATAGAAATGACGGGGGAAACAACTTGTCACTGAGCCTTAAATTGCTTCCTTACCACAAATTGTTTTTCCTGGACTTTGACTTTTTTGTAATGGGCTATGTCTCCTGGAAAAGGTGCATTTTGGGGTAAAGAAAGTACCAAAGGTACTGCAGTCTGGTGTAAAGAAAGATAGACTAGGGTTTGAATCCAGTCTGTTCATTCACTGTGCTCATAAGAAATGAACAAGCTACTTATCCTCTGATCTTCAGTTTCCCCTTTTGTAAGTCTGGTAAAGTGTACCTGTCTTACAGATTTCAAAAGATTTCAGGACAATTCCTGGCTAAATATATATTAATTTTAGTGCTGTGCATTCTTTGCCTTAGTATGCTAGTGCTATTGATTAAAGACACTAGAAAGTTGTTGGCATATTGTTGTTTATAGTAGTCTCTAATGATTCCTTGCATTTCTGAGATATCAGTTGTAATATCACCTTTTTCATTGCTAATTTTTGTTATTTGGGTCTTCTCTCTTCTTAGTCAGCCTTGCTAAAGTTTTGTCAATTTTATTTATCTTTTCAAAAAAACAACTTTTTGTTTCATTGATCTTTTGTATCGTTTTTTGGGTTTCTATTTCATTTAGTTCTGCTATGATCTTAATTATTTCTTTTTGTCTACTTTGGGTTTGGATTGTTCTTGTTTTTCTAGTTCTTTAAGGTGAAGTATTAGGTTGTTTACTTGCCCTCTTTCCATTCTTCTGAAGTAAGCATTTAATGTGAAAAATGTCCCCCTTAGTACTGCTTTTGCAGTATCCCACAGGTTTGGGTGTGATGTATCATTGTTTTCATTAGTTTCAAGAAATTTTTTGATTTCCTGTTTAATTTCTTCTTGGACCCAAATGTCATTAAGTAGCCTGCTGTTCAATTTCCATGTGTTTGTATAGTTTCCAGAATTTTGTTTGTTATAGATTTCTAATTTTAATCCACTGTGATCTGAAAAAACACACAGGATAATTCCAAATTTTTTGAATTTGTTGAGACTTGATTTGTGACCTAACATGTAATCTATCCTGGAGAGTCTTCCATGTGCTGATGAAAAGAATGAATATTCGGAGGTTGTTGGATGGAATGTTCTGTAAATATCTGCCAAGTCCAATTGGCCTAAAGTGTGTTTAGATCTGGTGTTCCTCTATGGATCTTTTGCCTAGATGATCTGTCCAATGTTGAGAGTGGGGTGTTCAGGTCCCCTGCTATTATTGTTATAACTCATTCTTTAAATCTAATAGTGTTTGCTTTATAAATCTGGCTGCTCTGATATTGGGTGCATATATATTTATGATCGTTATTTCTTCTTGATGGATAGATCCTTCTGTCATTATATAGTGGACTTCTTTATCTCTTTTTATGATTTTAGGTTAAAGTCTATTTTATCTCATATAAGAATAGCTACTCCAGATCATTTTTCATTTCTATTTGCATGATATATCTTTTTTCCATCCTTTCATGCTTAGTCTATATGTATCTCTACAGGTGAGATGAGTCTCTTGAATGCAGCGCATTGTTGGGTCCATATTTTTAATCCAGTCACTCTGTGTCCTCTGACTAATCAGTTTAATCCTTTTATATTAAATTATTATTGAATGGTGTTGATTTACACCTAGTATTTTATTGATTTTTGTTTAGATGTCTTTTGTTCTTTTCTTTCTGATTTTCTGTTTGTCTTCTGTATGTTGGTTTCTTGGGGTGGTAGATAAACTATACTTCTCTTTATTGTTAGCATTTTTGTTTTACTGGTAGGTTTTGTTCTTTCTTAAGTATTGATGGCAGTGATGGTTGTTGTTCAGGTATTAAACCCAGTACCCCCTTGAGAATTTCTTGTAAGGCTGGTCATGTGGTAGTGAACTCCTGCAGTTTTTGTTTGTCTGAGAAACATACTATTTGTCCTTCATTTTGTAGGGATAGCATTGCTGGGTAAAGTACCCTTGGTTGGCAATTTTTGACCTTTAGTATTTTGAATATATCATCCCATTCTTTTCTGGCTTTTAGGGTTTCTGATGAAAAGTCTGGTGTTAGTCTGATTGAGGCTCCCTTATAGGTGACTTGCCGCTTCTCTCTTACAGCTTTTAAGATTCTCTCTTTGAGTTTTGCCAGTTTGACTATAACATGTCTTGGAGAGGACCTTTTTGGGTTGAATATGTTTGGGGATCTTTGGGCCTCCTGAATCTGAAGATCTGTGACTTTCCCTATACCTGGGAAGTTTTCTGCTATTATTTCATTAAATATGTTTTCAATGTCATTTCCTTTTTCCTCCCCTTCTGAAATACCCATAATTCAGTTATTTGAGCACTTAAGATAGTCTGTTATCTCTCTCAGGTTTTCTTCATTTTTTTTTAAATTCTTTTTTCTTTTTTCTGGTACACTTGTGTTAATTCAAACAGCCTGTCTTCAAGGTCAGAAATTCTCTCTTCTGCTTGTTCTAGCCTGCTGTTTAGACTCTCTGTTTTATTTTATATTTCATTGAATGAATTCTTTAGCTCCACAAGCTCTGCCACATTCTTTTTAAGAGCATTAATTTCTTTATACATTTCTTCTTTCAAGTTCTGCCTATTTTTTCTCCCTTCATTGTGTTGTCTGAATTTTCTTGAATCTCATTTAGTTTTATTAGGATTGTTGCTCTAAATTCCATGCCCATCATTTCAAGTACTTCTTGTTCTATAAGATCTAAAGCTTGAGAGCTATTATTTTCCTTTGGTGGTGTACTTTCTTGATTTTTCATATTTCTGGTATCTTTCCTTTGGTGTTTAATCATTGTGGCAGGGGTATCATGGTCCACTCGTTCCACCCTGATGTCTGACATGGATCCTGAAGGGACTGTTAATTCTGGGCAATAGGGACTAGTCTGGACTTGGGGTCCTGCAGTGCCTGCCTCTTCTGACATGGCTGTCTCAGGGCATGTGAGCCTGGTGTGTTTGGGCCTCTCTGTGCAGCAGGGACAACTGTATGCCAAAAAATTTGAAAACTTGGAGGAAAAGGATAAATTTCTGGACAAATACAAACTATCAAAACTGAGCCAAGAAGACATAGAAAATCTGAACAGACCGATACCAAAAGAAGAGATTGAAGCTGTTATCAGAAAGCTCCCAACAAAGAAAAGCCCAGGACTGGACAGGTTCACTGCAGAGTTCTACCGAACTTTCAAGGAGGAATTGATATCAATTCTCTACAAACTATTCCAAAAGATTGAAACAGAGGCCATTCTCCCAAACTCATTCTATGAGGCCAACATCACCCTGATACCAAAACCAGACAAAGATACATCAAAAACAGAAAACTACAGGCCAGTATCCGTGATGAAGTAGGTGCAAAAATCCTCAATAAAATACTAGCTAACAGAATACAGCAACGCATACTCAAAATTATACACAGTGATCAAGTGGGATTCATCCCAGGGATGAAAGGTTTTTTCAACATACACAAATCAATAAATGTGATACACCATATCAATAAAATCAAACACAAGGACCATATGATCATCTCTATAGATACTGAAAAAGTATTTGATAAAATTCAACACTCAATTCATGATAAAAACTCTCTATGAGTTAGTTATAGATGGAAAGTATCTCAACATAATTAAAGCCATATGTGATAAACCCATTGCCAATATCATCCTGAATGAGGAAAAGCTGAAAGCTTTTCCTTTAAGAACAGGAACTAGACAAGGATGCCCACTCTCACCACTCCTATTCAACATAGTGTTGGAAGTACTAGCCAGAGCAATCAGAGAAGAGAAGGAAATAAAGGGCAAACAGACTGGAAAAGATGAAGTCAAACTGTCCCTGTTTGCATATGACATGCTTCTATACATCGAACAGCCTAAAGCCTCCACAAAAAAATCTTAGAGTTGATAAATGACTTCAGCAAAGTTGCAGGACACAAAGTCAACACACAAAAATCAATAGCATTTTTATACTACAACAGTGAACATGCAGAAAAAGAAATCAAGAAAACTAGATCACTTACAATGGCCACCAAAAAAATAAAATTAGGAATAAAGTTAACCAAGGATGTGAAAAATCTCTATAAGTATAACTACAAACCACTGTTGAGAGAAATTAAAGAGGACACAAAAAGATGGAAAGATATCCCATGCTCTTGGATCAGAAAAATTAACATTATGAAAATGTTCATATTACCCAAAGTGATCTACAGATTCAATGCAATCCCCATCAAAATTCAAAGAGATACCTGTTCTCCAATGTTCATTGCAGCACTATTTACAATAGCTAAGAGTTGGATCCAGCCCAAATGTCCATCATCAGATGAGTGGATAAGGAAACTATGGTATATCTACACAGTGGAATTCTACTCTGCTATAAAAAAGAATGAAATGCTCCCATTTGCAACAACATGGATGGACTTAGAGAAAATCATATTAAGTGAAACAAGTCAGGCACAGAAAGAGAAGTACCACATGTTCTCACTTATTTGTGGGAGCTAAAAATAAATAAATAAATAAACACAGAAACAAATAAGGTGGGGGAAGAAGACACAACAGTCACAATTCTTTGAACTTGTCAAGACAAGTGAACGGATATGATATAGCGGGGAAGAGGGGAGAGATGGAGGGGGAAAAGAGGAAGGGGGAAAGGATCAGGAAAACCAGCTACAATGTATTCTGAGAAGTTAAAATAAAATTTTTTTTTAAAGACACTAGGAAGAGTATTAGAGTAACAAACTCGTAGCTTGGAGAATGCTACATTTTGACTTGGCATGGAGGAAACAGGGTCGTTATGTAGCTTGATGCCACAGCGAGGCAGGCTTTGGGGTGAGGTGAGGGGATTTCCACTAGATTCCACCCATTACAGGCAATCAGCAGTCCTGCAGGGTGTTAGGGAGGGTCCTGTCCTGACTCTGGGAGTCTCCATCTGCAGGGAGGCACTGGATTGAATGAAGGGAGGGGACAGGAAAATGGGAAAAAGGCTTTAGGGAAAAAGCCTCCAATTGCTGTTTTCCTTTACAGTGGTATGTTTGAATCGTAACCAAAGTCTGTGTTACCTAAAATAGCCTCTTTCCCCTGAAAGAGCTTTGGGAAATGTGGTTGCCACAGCGGCTCACAGCTTCTGAGGAGAAAATCCCCAGGGCTTGTGGGACTGGCCTGCCTGTGTGGCAGCCCCCGTGCAGGCTCTCTGCCTCGTGCTGTGAGTCCTAGCCATTTTCTCTCAATGACTATGGTCTTCTATCCTCTATCACAAGCCTGCAGATCATGAAACAAAATTAACTGGAACTGGCCCCTTGCTGAGCTCAGTGAAGCTGCTCAGAATTGCCAGGAGGGAACAGGAAAGGCCACTCACATGTGTCTCGGCATGGTTGACATCTGTGCCAGAAATCGAATCCAATCACATTTACCAAACACAGACTTCATGCCAGGCTCCAAGCTCCACTCTGAAGACAGAGTGCTAAAGCGTGGGTCCTTTCTCAGGGAGTCCCCAGCCAAACCAGAGGGACCATTTATGTTGGAGGAAAGGGTGGGGGAACTCACCCATTGCCTGAGAATCTCGGGAAGGTTCTTAGAGGAACCATTTGTTTTGTTTTGTTTGAGTGGAGTGAGAAATAGCAGAGTGAAATATTAGGCAGAGAATGAGAAACATCCAGAGGCACAGAGAAAGGACATAGCTTGACATGGTCTGGAGTCTGGACGCAGCATCAGTAGAAGACCAGTTTTGGAAAGATGTGTGCATCCCATTGTGAGCGCAGGACTAAGGCATATGACAATTTATACTACAGTCAACAGGCAGTAAATGAAGGATTTAGACCCAGGGTAGGAGGTGTTCAGATATTTATTTAAGTTAATAATTCAACAGGGTGGAGAATAAACCAGATGGAGCTACACTGGAGTGGGGGTGGGGGGTGAGCTAAGACATTCACGTGAGAGTCCCAGGGAAAGGCAATGGAAGCCTTCCCTGGGCAGCAGTGGTAGAATCGAGAGAGGGGGTAAAGCCCCGTACACAATGTGCAGACACAGGTGCCAAATCAAGTCATGCTCATGACAATTCTATTTCCACTTTACAGAGGGGAAGAGGAGTTCTGTCTCACCCCAGGGGTAAGTTCAGGACTTCGTGAACACAATTCCAATCTGTCCGTTCAGGAAAGTCAGTGGTCTCAAGGGTGGCAAAAACCTCAATGGCAAAAACCGTAAGTCATCCCTGGAATTCCTGCCATGTTGATGAATATCTTAGATGATTTTAAAAAGAGATTTTTTGCATACATGGAGAAGAATTTCAGAGATACAGCTAGGCCACACATTTACTCTATCTGCATTTGCGAGAGCCTCAAAGATTGATTTTGAAATAAAGTTCCCCAAATTTAAAAATCTTTACTTAGTCTCTTTCTGAGTCACTAAGAAGTGACTTCTTGCTTCGTCAGTTATAGTCTGAAGCAGATGTGTTTGGAAAGTATTAGTGATATTTGCTGGAAAATATCACCATTTCCTAACATTTGTATTCATTTCTTTGAGCTGTTGGCTTATTTTCTGGATAATAATTTAAATCCCCTCCTAATTTTAATTAGAGCTAGGATTTAATCGTGTTGAGTCTTTTTATTATTTTTTTTTCCTACTAAGAAAGAATGTTAACTACAGCAATCCAGGATTTAAAGTATCTGTGTTTATTCTGGGATTTAACAACAATAAGTGGGGATTAATATTTGGGTAGGGAATATGAGAGTGTATTCATTGTGCCTTTGGAAATTAATTTAAAATGTTTTAAGATTTTTTAATGGGTTGTTTAGTTAAATCGCCCTGAAGTAATGAACTGGTGTAAGTCAAGCTTTAATATAAGTTTCAGGTATTTGAGTGTTTTACAGCATCTGGTTTTATCCCACCTGAATATTCATTAACTAATTTTTCCCCATCTGATCTCCTGTTTTGAAGTCCCACTTTCTACCTATCCTCTCACTGTACTTTAAATGGCAGCATTGCTCAATCTCTTTTACCTTTCCTCAGACATTACCCTCGTTCATGCTCCTTTTCTCTTTTTTTAAATTTAACTTTATTTTTAACTGACAGATACTAATTGTATGTGTATATTTGGGGTACAGTGTGATGTTTTGATACATGTATAAGGTACTTCAAAAAGTTTGTAGAAAAATTGAATTGAAAGATAACACGTGTATTACCATGAACTTTAGGAAGTACCCTCATGTACACTGGAATGTTCACACCCGGCTAATTAACAAATCCATGCTCATTTACTTCTGTGTCTTCTATGGCCTTTGCTAAGACTTGCTCTTTTTAGTAGAACCTTCAGTGCATTTTCTAGACAGAATTTACATATCCCTCCTTTTATCATTTCTATTTTTTGAACAACAACACTTGTGTTTATAACAAGGCATTTCACTTGTGTCTAAATCTGTTTCCCTTTCCAGACCACAAGCCCTTCAAGGTGCTATTTGATCCTGTATCGACCCCGCCAGCCTTTGCACAGGGCTTCAAAAACAATAGTGATTCAAAAACCTGAACTCACCTCCCTATCTTACCTCTTCAGGGGGAGTGATGTAACTAAACAATAAAAGATGTATTTTTTTTTTAAAACCTGCCAAGTAGATTATACTTTCAATTTGTCAACAGTATGGTTTGACTTCAATCATGTGTTGGAGATTTACTTAGTGTAGTTATGAAATAAGAACCGAACGAAATGGCAAAAAAATAAATAAAAACTCTATCAATTGTATAGCTTAGAATTTACAATTTTCTATTTTAAGGAACACCATTTATATCAAGAATTGAAATGAAATAAAAATGCTGTGGTCTGATTAAACAGTATGAGTAATACAGCAGAATTCATTCTGCACCCGCAGTTTTCCTACTTTTTGCTGTGAGGAATCAAAAGTGAGAACTTTGATAAGGGCAAAGTCCTACTTTTTGATTTTTGCTTGGCTTCTGATTATACCGGGGACAAACCAGTGATGCACAGCAAAGATGAGGTATATTTTAGAGAAAAGTAATGTGAAATAAATTCAGAAATTTTTTGTCCAAATGAACATTTTTTTTTTTTCTTTTAATTTCAGGAACTTAACACACATACCTAAAGCCTACTTCATAATAATTTTTTGGAAGCCTAGGATTTTATAAAAAGTGCTGTTGGTAATGATTCTCTAGACTCAGAAACGTCTGTCTTACTTTCCTTATCCCTTATACTATTTTCTTTTGCAGCATCATGGGTGAAATGCTCACAGAGATTGGAGCTCTATTCTCTGTAGGGGTTGGCCAGTAGTTCACCACTTCCAGATCTAGTTTCCTCATAGAGGGATGATCTCATCATGTAGAAGCCCACCCCAAGCACCCTGTGTAGTACCTGTCATGTAGAATGCTATTAAGAGGGGTGAGGTCCCTCCTACTTCCCACCTTTTCCTCCCCCACCCCGCTTGAAAGAGAACAAAAGGAAACATTCATGCTTAAGCTTCCCAGTCTAAAGAATCCTATGTTCTGATTTGTCTTTTAACCTCCTGTGAATTGAGAAACTAGATGGCCAAGTTTATTTAAATCACATAGAAGAAAGGAATAAATGGAGTTAAAACAAAGGAAGAGAATTCTAGAAATTTAATTAAAATCTTATACTGAGGACAAAGCCAGGGGTTCAGTACAGTAGTGATGAGGTGACATTTAACAGCTATCATCCTATGTGAATTAAACATACATTCAATAAACATTATTGCTTTGCCCACTGAGTCCTGGTCATTGTATTGGATTGCACCAATTCAAAGATGAAGACAGAAGTGCCTCTCTGCAATTCTGCAATACAAGAGCTAACTAGTGTGTGTGTGTGTGTGTGTGTGTGTGTGTGTGTGTGTGTGTGTGTGTGTGGAGGGGGGCAGGGGGCACAAAGATCACCTAGTTTTGTAATCATCTACTTTCCCAGTGCTGTAATAAAGCAGACTTCTAGGCGTGGAGGGGAGAAAGACAAAAGTCATGGGTTCTGTGTCTCCACTCTGTCAGGGAAAAGTGGGCCACAGCTATCTGGGAAGGCTTTGCTGAAAAGCATCTGGGGATGGACTTTGTGAGACAGAATGGACCATGACCTGAAGAGTACATGCAACGATCAACAGGTTCTAGGGTAGGAAGGAACTTGAATGATGAGATTTGTGTTGTGGAAATAGGGTATTCCTCAAACGGTCCCTCGGGTTTTTATAAGATCCTCAATATATAGATAGTTGTATTGCAATTTACCATAACTTGATTATTTAGTAAGTTCTCATTATCTGAAAATACCATAAGGGAGATCATAAATGTAGTGAAAAGGTTTTATTCTCAGAAGTCAATACAGTCCATCTTCAATGAGAAAGAGTGTTTGTGGTAGAGGACTTTTGCTAGAAGCCGGAACAAGAAGTGTAAGACAGTGATAGAAAACAGAATTCTGTGGATAACTGAAATTAGAAAACCCCATTGCTTTTAAGTTTGTAGTAGAAAAGGTTTCAAATAAATTTTTCACCAATTTTATGTGGTTTAAATAAAATTTTTCAAGAATAATTTATTATGATTTATTATTTTGCATACCCTCATTCCTTGTTTATTCAATGAAAGGAAAATATCATTTATTGAGTATTTACTACGCACCAGGCACAGTACTGGGCATTTTCTCATACTGTATTTCATTTAATTTTCACAAAATTGTTATGAAATAGCTTTTGCTATCATCACATGATAAATAATGAGACTGTGATTCAGAGTTGATATTTCTTGCCAAATGGGTCAGTCTTGATTTTTAATTATAAAATTATCATTCCTTCCAGGGCTACCATGTTTGTCCAAATGGGTTGCAAATGGTACCCCTCAGAGTTGCACAGTGTGACAGCCCAATGACACCCCTATGTGACCCTAAAGGTCAATGTGAAACACCACCCAAGGTCCTTCTATCACAAGGATCATCTTCAAATCACCAATTCTCAATTGTATTGATTTATGGCAGTCATGCCCTAGAGAACGAACTCTACACTGGACAACCAATAAATTCACAGTAGCAACACAATTGCAAATATTTGTTTCGTTCTCATAAAAATCAATCTGTGAAGAAAAGCAAAGCATAACAGTTATTTCAAGGCTTTAGTTAACAGGATCAATTAATTGAGTTTTCATTCTATAGTCCTGTCTCATTTTCTGTATCCAGAAATCTGACTTCATCAGAATTCAGTTTACAACACAGGAAAAGCCAGATAAAGGCTTTAGAGCCTCCACAATGCTCTCCAGAAAGCTCATGCTCTGAAGCATAGGCAAATGATCCTTAGGGCTGACTTACATTTTCGCTTTGTTCCTTTACTCATTTTCTCCTTAGAAGCCATTTACTCTTATTTATAAAGGACTCTAACATGTGTGATTATGGATGGACCAGCCCACAGCACAGATAAGCTCCAAATAAGGAGGTCTTGGGGAAGTTGACACAGGAAGCAGGCAGTGATGGCAGAGATAAAAAAGCAAAGAGAAGAAGGAAGAAACCAAAAAGCCTAACAATTGGCCATTTTTCATGTGAGCACAGACATCTATCCAGATTTCAAAGAATCCTTGAAGGAATCGCTCTAGAAGAGAAGTCCATAAACCAGGCCCACAAGCCTGCAGCCTGTTATTATAAAGTCTATTGGATCACAACAGAACTCATTTGTTTACCTATCGTCACAGATGCTTTCCTGCTTCAATGGAAATTTGAGTCATGTGAAAGAGATCCTAAGGCCCATAAAGCCTAAAATATTTACATTAAGAGGGGTCTTCAAAATATTCATGGAAAATGCATATTATGAAAAAAAAAAAAAACCTGCATGGATTGCAATTTTTTTTTGCACCAAAATAAATTCATACTAATGTGTTACAACATGTCTGAACAGGATCTAGTTTGAGGCACTAAGAGGGATAAGATATCAGTTGGAAAAGAGTGCCTATCAGAGAAACATGAATTCTGCTAAAGTTAAAGCAAGAAGAAACATCAAGTTTATGGTGAAGTTTAGGTGGAAGATTGGGGAAATCACTGATGCTTTATGAAAAGTTTATGGGAACAATGCTCCAAAGAAATCAGCAGTTTACAAACGGATAACTTGTTTTAAGAGCGGAAGAGACAACGCTGAAGATAAAACACATAGTGGCAGACCATCCACACCAATTTATAAGGAAAAAGTTAATTTTGTAAGTGTCCTAATTGAAGAAGACTGACAACAGCAGAAACAATAGCCAACACCATAAACATCTCAACAGGTTCAGCTTACACAATTAGAACTGAGAAATTAAAACTGAACAAACTTAATGCTCTATGGGTGTCAAAATTGTTGCGCTCAGATACTTGCAGGCAAGAGCAGAGCTTTCAATGGAAATTTTAAACAACTGGAATCAAGATCCTAAAGCATTTCTTCTAAGAATTGTAGCAGGAGATGAAAAAAAAAGCTTTACCAGTACAAGACTGAAGACAAAGCACAATCAAAGCCATGGCTACCAAGAGGTGGAAGTGGTCCAGTCAAAGCAAAATCAGATCAGTCAAATGCAAAGGTCATGGAAAGAGTATTTTTAATGATGCTCAAGACATTTTGCTTGTTGACTTTCTGAAGAGCCAAAGAACCATACTATCTGCTTATGATATGAGTATTTGGAGAAAATTATCCAAAGCTTTAGCAGAAAAATGGCTGGGAAATCTTCATCCGATAGTCCATCTCCACTATGACAATGCTCCTGCTCATTCCTCTCATCAAACATGGGCAGTTTTGTGAGAGATTCAATGGGAAATCATTAGGCATGCACTTTACAGTTCTGATTTGGCTCCTTCTGACTTCTTTTTGTGTCCTAATCTTAACAAATCTTTAAAGGGCATTCATTTTTTTAAAAATTGATAATGTGAAAAAGACTGCATTGACATGATTACATTCCCAGGGCTCTGTTCTTTAGGGATGGATGAAACGGCTGGTATCTCTTACAAAAGTGTCTTAAACTTGATGAAGCTTATGTTAAGAAATAAATTTAATATTTTTGGTTTTGTCTTTTAATTCCATTTTTCCATCAACTTTTTGACATCCCCTTTCACAACTGTTTATAGAAAAGTAACCTTCTCTCCAGAATAATTGATATTACAAGGATTTTCACCCAGTCATCAGATTAAACTCAGTACTCTAGGTCACCACTGGACTGTAACTCTCTGGAGAAGTGGTAGAGTTTTTCATAGCCATGGTACTAGCATGGTTTCCAGGGTATCATTCACTGAGCAAAGATTCCCCAAAATACAGTTAAGTCCTTAAAAACATATCGGTGCTTAAAATAGTAATCTTCCTTTACAGAAAAATTTGCTTAAATGATGCTAATGGGTCTTTCTGCCTGGAATATTCTTTCAGATATCTGTGTGCATTAATTTTTATTTCATCCAGAGCCCTACTCAAATGCTATTGTCGCAAAGAACCTCCCCCCCACACACACACCACCAGACCTAAGTAGCCACACTCTCTGTCTCCTTACACCCTTACTCTGCTCTACTTTTCTTCAAAACACTCAGCATTAACTCCCATTGTTTTGTAGAACATTTGCTTATGACTGGTTCCCTCTTGCCTGAATATGAGATCTATGGGGTCAGGGTCTTGGTTTACATTTTCATGACTCTATCCTCAGCCACCACATAAGTAAATACTAATAAGTAAAGGAATGGAGTCAGGCAGTGGTGCTAAACAGATAAGAGGCTACCTGCTATGAATGGGTTAGGTCAGGAGCCCTAGAAAGTAAAAGGAAAAAATCTTCCCTCATTAAAACATGAACTATTTCTTCAATTCTGTGGTGTGCCAAAAAGTCTAATGGAATCATGGAAGACAATGTTTCCTTTGTTCTATGGTGAGACTGAAACATAGCAGTAAACGCATGAAGTGACACAGGTGTGGGTTCAAATTCCAGCTCTGCTTCTTAATATGCATATGACTATTTAAATATATTCACATGTATATTTACCTATATTTTCATATATATGTATGTGAAAATATAGGTAAATATACATGTGAATATACTTAAATATTCATATGTATATGTAAATATACATATGTAAAATATACATATAAGTATATATATGTATATGTAAAATATACACATGGGTTAAGATGAGTCACCATAAAGGATATTGTATTAGCAAAGACATGTGAAAGTTACTAAATGAGCCTGGCCCTTAGCGTGTTCTGTGATTACCGTTGCCTCAACTTCTAGCAGGACACACCTGTCTGTTGGAGAAGTGTGATATTGCTGCTTAGCCTGCTTCCGTGGTCCTTAACTAAGCCCTTGGTTCCCCACTTTTCATTTTGAAAGTAAAAAATGAGAACCAGAAGTCATCTCTCAGATGAGCGTTCCTTGGGGCACAGTCCCCTTTGTTGGCGTGGGAGAGGCTGACTCTTCTCTGGGGGAATTCTGGGATGTCTTTGGAAAAGGGCTGCCATTTGTTAACCGTTTCCAATAGGCTTGTTGGTTGCCATAGCTTGACTCTGGGCATTTCTAGTATCAGCTGCCTCATTAAAATAAAGCCTGCTTTATGCTTTCCATGGCCAGGGGCCTAGCATATAAAAGGGCTGCTAGCCACCCCCTGGAGGTGACCAGCACTTGCAGCCAAATGCTCGGGCATCCAAATCAAGGGTGCATACACATTCCCCATTCTCAACCTTCTGCCAAATGGCTGCAATGACCCTCGACACTTTTGGAAAAAATATCTCTCAGCATAAAAGGCAGATTTTATGCTCTAATCAAAATAACTGCCAAGTTTTAAAGAAAATGCCACAGTTAAAAGGCGCTCTATGAAAAGGAGACTCTGGGAGAAGGAATGAGAAGAAAAGGAATGTTCTCACCCAGACACTACCTCACTGTGGTAGAAAAAAAAAAAAAAAAAAAAAAAAACAGAATAAAATAAAATAAAATGAAATTTTGCTTTTCCTGTTAAAGAGAAAGTGGCCAGCTCAGCAAACAAAGAGCTCTTCTGAAATTGTAAGGACTTCTAATTATGACAAATAAGCTTGAATTCAGACTAACTTACACTCCTAAGATTTACAACCTCCAGCTGCCTGGAGAAGTTTATTTCTTCAGTAGGATCCTTCCGGCTAATGCAGTTAATTCTTGTCTTTCTATGACGCAGACGGAATGGGGGGTTTCTGGTCTATTCATTAATTCAGGTCAGTAGCGACAAATAAAACCAGACATGGCTACAAATCCTGAGTTTGTTACAACACCTTAACCTCTCTGAGCTCAATTTGTTATTTGTAAAATATACAAAATGTTGCCTAACTTTAAAGGCTGGTTGGGAAAAGTAAGAACCTGTTTTCAAGGTGAAAACAGAACAGTGTGATTGGGAATAATTCTATCTTATTTCATGACCTCTGGCCATTGCACTTGGAGACAGATGTAGGAAAGGTCTCAGAACCATAACTTGAAATCCTAAGACAGGAAGGATAGAAATCAAGATGCGTAATGTGGAGAAGACTTTAGGGCACATGAAAACATCCTCGAATAAGTGAAGGGCTGTTAGTTATGAGGGGGATCAGACTCCTGTAGGTGACATGACAGAGTTAGGAAAAAAAACCAAAAACCAAAGATTAACCACTGCAGTGAGAAATACTAGAATCTAGAACTGGGCCAATTTGGAACAGTAATTAAAAGTGGGCTGTGAATTCAGACAGATCTCGGGGGTTTTTTTTTGAGGTATGTAACCTTGGGACATTCTTTTTATTTCTCAGGTCTCAGTTTTGTTTGAAGCCCATCGTAACCTCCTAAACCAATTTATGCTAAATACCTAGGATATAAAGCAGTCTGTGCCTGGCTCATAACAAACATAATAAAATAGAATGCAACATAAAAAATAGAATGTAACCATATAATAATAACAGCAGCTATTACAGCTTCACAACAGGCAAGGAGTGTCATCTAGAGCTGCATTATAAGGAAAATGTGGTACATATCCACAATGGAATACTACTCTGCCATAACAAGAATGAAATTCTGCCATTCGCAGCAACATGGATGCACTTAGAGAAAATAAGCTGCATGAAATAAGCCAGACACAGAAAGAGAAATATCATATGCCCTCACTCAGAAGTCGGAGCTAAAATAAATAAATAAAATGAAAGAAGGAAGGAAGGAAGAAAGGAAAGGAAAGGAAAGGAAAGGAAAGGAAAGGGAAGGAAGGAAGGAAGGAAGGAAGGAAGGAAGGAAGGAAGGAAGGAAGGAAGGAAGGAAGGAAGGAAGGAAGGAAGGAAGGAAGGAAGGAAGGAAGGAAGGAAGGAAGGAAGGAAAGAATCACAATAATACATTAAACTTTCAAATAAAAAGAACAGAACTGTGGTTATTTGAGGTGGGAAGAGGGGAGGGGAAGGGAGGTTGGCAAGAAACCAGTTAAGGGTCACAAAGATTGATTTTAATGTGTAAACATGAATATACTAGTTATACTGATTTGATCACCACATATTATACACATGTAATGATGTTCTATTCTGTACCCCCAAAATATATATAATCAATAAAACTAAAATAAAAAATTTAAGAAAAGAGTTATTCAGAGAAGGAATAGTAATGATTCCTGGTCTTTGGTGTGAGACTAACACGGCTGTAACCATTTTCCAGGAGAGAATTCAACCAAACCAAGGATCATTGTCCTAGAAGTCTTTCAAGATTCATTCAGACCTCAGGAGTCTAGGATTCCAGTGTTGCTGTTATTGAAAACATGTTTTTATTGTCGTTTTTGACTTTGTTGCAGTTTTTTTAAATAACTGCTTCATTGAGATTTCATTCATATATGGCAAAATTTACCTTGTCAAAGTATATAATTCAATGGGTTTTAGTCTATTCAGAGTTGCGCAACAATAACCAGTCTTATTTTAGAACATTTTTATTATTCCTTAAAGGCTTTCATATCAATTAGTAGTCACTCCCTATCTCACCTTACCCCTTCTTTCTAAAAACCACCAGTCTATTTTCTGAATCTATGAATTTGCCTGTTCTGAACATTTCATAGAAATAGAATCACACAGTATATGGTCTTTTGTGATTAGCTTCTTCCCCTTAGCATAATGTACTTAAATTTCATTTATTTTGTAGCACGTCTCAGTACTTTATTCCTTTTCCTGACTGTGTAATATTCCACTCTGTGGATCTATCACATTTTGGTTATCTGTTTGGGCATTTGAGATGTTTCTACTTTGAGGCTATTATGAATAACGTGGCTATGAATATTTGTGTACAAGTTTTTATGTGGAAATATGTTTTCATTTCTCTTGGGAATATAACTAAATGTGGAATTTCTAAGTCATAGAATAACTCTGTTTATATTTTCTCCACATCCTTGATCATATTTTCATCTTAGCCATCCTAGTGGGTATGAAATGGTAGATCATTGTGATTTTTATATATATTTCTCCAATAACTAAAGATGTTGAGCATTATTTTTATGTGTTTATTGTTCAGTTGTATATCTTCTCTGGAGAAATATTCTCTGTTTTGTTGGACAAATGACTATTCAGATCCTTTGCCTGTTTTTTTATTGGGTTACTTGTGTTTTTATCGTTGAGTTATAAGATTATTTTTTACATATTCTGGATACAAGTCCCTTATCAGATGTATGATTTGCAAATAGTTTTTCTCATTTCATGGTTTATCTGTTTGGATTTTTGCTGGTATCTTTTGAAGAGCAAATATTTTTAATTTTGATAATAAATATAAGGGTCTATTTTTGTACTCTTGACTCTATTCCATGGTTCTATATTCCCATCCCTATGACAGGACCACAGTGTCTTGATTACTGTAGGTTTGTATTAAGTTCTGAAATCAAAACTTATGAGTTCTCCAATGTGTTGCTCTCTTTCAGGATCATTTTGGCTAATCTGGGTCTCTTGCTTTTCCATATAGATTTCACAATCAGCCTGTCTATTTCTTCTAAATAAATCAGCTGGGATTTTGATAGGGGATTGTACTGAACCTGTAGATCAATTTGGGGAGTTTTGCTATCTTAGCAATATTAAGTCTCCTGATATATTAACATAGGATAGCTTTCCCTTTATTTAGATTCTTCTTTACTATTTTTCGACAATGTTTTATAGTTTCACTGTACAAATCATGTACTACTTCTGCTAAGTTTATTCCTAAGTGCTTTAATCTTTCTAAATGCTATGGTAAATGGAATTGTTTTCTTAGTTTAGTTTTCAGATTATTTATTGCTAGTGTGTAGAATTGTAATTGTCTTTTGTAAATTGGTCTTGATTGCTTTACACTTACAGTAGGAACACCAGCCACACAGTTTATTTGTGAACAGGTAAATTCATAAATATAAGATGCCTGCTTTTTCTTTTATCTCTTAAAAGTCTTCATTAGAATTACATTTTAAACTTGCATTAATCAGAAAATTATCTTAGTTATGCTTTTCTCTTTGAAAGACATTGCCAGAGGAGATAGAAAGCTGATCATCACACATCATATACACGTATTGAAATATAACTCTGTACTCCATAAATATGCAAAATCAATGTGTCAACTAAAAAAGAAAGAAAAAAAACATTACAAAAAGAAATAAAATGCTATTGGCAGTATTTCTACATTGCTAATGGCAATATTTCTAGGTTGAGGTAGATAATAAATGATTTTCTATTTTTTCCTCCAAATTATCTACGATGAACATGTTTTAATTTACATCATTATTATTATTTTGATTATCGAATAAAACATGCACAGAAACAATTAAAAAAAAAAAGAAATCTGAATGATGAGTAGGAGCAGACAGGTGTGAGAAAGCAGCACGCATGTGCTTTGTTCTGCACGTCCCTGCCAGCTACCCTACGGTTTTATGCCATCTTTACATTCTCGCAATTTGACAACATTGAGGATAGAAAGACTTTTATTAATTAACAACATGCTAGGACAATAAGAGAACAAATCCTAAGTCTTTTTCAATGTATTGTCCTCAGGAATTTTTTTGTTTGCTTTAGGTTATGGCGGAACCTGAAGAAGTCAACGATTTTTGTTCAATCTGTGCTTCTTCTTTTACATGCTCCTCAAACCACTTCTGCTCTTGTTCCCCAGGGACCTTATTTCATTTTCAATTTTAATGCTGTTCTCATTTTCAAAATCACCCGTGCAGCACACAGAAGTAGAAAGGAAGGCTATCTGAGTCAACCTGAAAAAGTAACCCCAATACATCCTCCACCCATAAATGACCGCTGTGACACAGTGACACTTTACACACACACCCCTTTCAGCCCTTCTCACACTGTTGCAGCCATACGACATATATCACATATTCACATATCTGTCCCCATAAACCTGTCTTTTCTATTGCAGCATTTCAACACTGAGCATGAAGGCTGGCTTACAGTGCATGCCTAGAAAATGTTTTCTGAATGAGTGTGCAAAGGAATTTTCTTTTGAGACTCTCCTTTACCCTTTCTTAGTCCCCAAACACCTTTACAAACATAACTGCTTTGGCATAATTTTTCTAAGCATATCTTCTGACATTTCTGTTGAGAAATAACTTTACCAAAAGTCAATAGAGTTATTGAACACCTGCTGTGTGGCAGACTTTGCCAGATGGTACAGGGCATACAAAGAATGGAACTTTTGCTAGCTGGGGACACAATTTATTTAGGTGATAAAAATAAGTGCAAACGTTAACTGAGTACTTATGTGTCAGGCCTGGTGCTTTGATAAATGTAACTCATGTAATTCATGCAGCAAGTTCATGCAGTAGGCACTGGTATTGTCTTCTTTGACAGGTAAAGGGATGACACCAAAGCGGGCTAAGTAACTCGTACAATGTCACTGAATTCATCTGTTTTGTGTTGCTATAAGACAGTACCTGAGACTGGGGAATTTATGAAGATAAGAGGTTTGTTTGGCTCACAATTCTGGGACAGCTGCATCTGGCACCGGACTCAGGCTACTTCTACTAATGGCAGGAAGCAGCAAGCAGCTATGAATGCAAGAGATCACATGGTGAGAGATGAGGCAAAAGCAAGGAAAAGGAGGGGCCAGGCTCTTTTTAACAGCCAGCTCTCTCTGTAACTAATCCATTCCTAGGAGAGCTCACTTGCTCTCCAGGGAGGACACTAACCTATTCATGTGGTATCCACCCCCATGACTCAAACACTTCCCATCATGCTCTGCCTCTTAAAGGCTCTCCCTCCCAACACTACCACACTGGGGATCAGACCCCAACATGAGTTTTGGTGGGGTCACACATAGTCAAACTCTATCACTCGTCCAGTTCATAAATGGCTGAGCCAGAATTTGATACCAGGAAATATGACCCCAGAATTCATTCCCTTAACCCAACCTTCTACTCTGCACCTATAAGGCTACAGATGACAGTAGACAGGTAACATTTTTCACTTCTTCAGGAATGCAGGGAAGCACGGGAGCACGATAGGCTGAGATGTTCATTGAGGGACTCTAAGGGATGATAGATTTGAGTAGCTGCTGAAAGCTCAGCTAAATTTAAAGACAATAAGAGGAACCTCTAGGCAAGGGGGAAGTATAGACAACACTATAGAAGCAGGTGGGGGCTCCAGCCATTTGAGGTAGTGGTTAACAGTACCAACTCACTATCCTGGGCAACAAAGCTTGGATAAGATAAACTTCATGCTCTCATGAACTTTTTACAGTAAATTAAAAATAAAGACAGAATCATCCAGTGATAATATGTGCTGTGAAAAAAATAATAATAAAGTGGTATAAAAGAATAGAAAGAGACAAAGGAAGTCTTGCTCTTTTAACATGGTATAGTCTCTCTGACATTTCATCAGACACTCAAAGGAGGAAAAGCAGGGAGCCATGTGAAAACCTGGGGATGAGGTATTTCCAGGAAAAGAGAACAGAAATTCCAAAGGCACTGAGGCATATAGCATTCTTACTGAGTCTAAGAAAGGTAAGGCCAGCCCCATGGCTCACTCAGGAGAGTGCGGCACTGGGAGTGCAGCGGAGCTGCCACCGCAGGTTCGGATCCTATATAGGGATGGCTGGTGCACTCACTGGCTGAGCACGGTGTGGGTGACACCAAGCCAAGGGTTGCGATCCCCTTACCAGTCACAAAAAAGAAAAAAAAAAAAAAAGTAAGGCGGTCAGTAGGGCTGGAATGGACAGAGCAAACGAAGAGAAGTGAGAGGTGAGACCCAGCGTATAGCTGAGGCCTGGTTCTATACAGTCGAGGAGATCACAGCAGAGGCTTTGGATTTTCCTCTCTCAAGACTTTCCAATAGCTTCCCATCTGACTCACAGAAGCAATACATGGGTCTTCCATTTGTTGGAGATCATTCTGGATAAAAACTGCTTGAATGAAGAAGTACATGAGCAGGTAACCAGGTATGCTGTAGGAGCCGTCTTCCTGGCACGAATGTGCACATAGAGAAGCAGTGGGAATAGAAGCTGAAGAGAGTAGACCGGGGTAGTCTTGGCTGCCATGCTAGCAAATTTGGACTTTGACCCTCCAGCAATCAACCAGTTGGGGGAGGACACTACATCAAATACAATGCTTATATTTCCTGTGTCAAGTACATTTGATTAGATGAGAGACAAAAAAACAATGAAACTTCAGGCTAACAAGGGCACCTCCATTACTGATCCTGGGCAGGTAAGACACATTGCAGACAATTATTTTAATAATAGCAGATATCTGAGCATTTACCATATGCTAGGCACACCAATACATGCTTTCTTTGGGTTAGCTCATTGAATCTTTAAAAAGTCAAGCATCTTGTTATCCACAGATGTGGAACCTGAGATTGAGACATCAGACAACTCAGCCAAGGTTTTAGTTAAAAAGGGTGAAGCCTGAGAGTTTCCATTAATATTCTATATTCCTTTTTTCATACATCAGTACAAATATTTACAGCCAAGTTACTTCCCAGAGTTTCTGTAAAACTAGTAACTCCTAAGAGATTGTCTGTAATAGATGTACCAATGTCTCTACAACACTTAGAGTGAAAACCTGTGTTTAGGGGTTGGGAGAAAAGGAGGAGGAACAGTAAGAGACAGGAGGAAGGGATCTAGAAGAATGTGAACCCTAGTCCAGTCTTGGGGATATTGGACCAAAAATTAATGATCACTCATAAAGTCAAATTTAGAGTTGTTAAGGCAAAAATCTAAAACGTATAGTTTCCTTTACAGGATTCTTATAAAAATCCAAATAATTACTTAGAAGGAAATTTGGTGAGAATTTAGTCCTCATTAGCCTTCCAAGGGCTAAGAATGATTTGTCCAGGTCCCACACTTAGTGAATCTTTTTATCATTATTATCACTGTGGTAAAATATATACAGTATAAGATTTGCCATTTGAACCATTTTAAAACATACAATTCTGTAGAATTGATTACATTCACAATGCTGTGTGACCATCACCTATATCCATTTCCAAAACTTTTCTGTCATGCAAAACATAAACTCTGTACCCATTCAGCAATAACTTTCCATTACCCCCCCACCCCAATTTCTGATAACCTGTAATCTACTTGTTTCTGAATTTAAGAAAAAAAAAATTTAACTGACCCATGATAATTGTATAAATTTATGAAGCACAATGTGGTCTTTGGGTATATTTATACAGCATGCACTTGTATTAACCTCAGGGACTCTTCACCCATCCTGGGATTTATTTCAATGCCCTACTCTGAATTCGGTAGCCAGCATAAAAGGAAGAGCCTTAGGCCTCCATCAAAAATCCACATTTACTCCTAGAGAAAATAGAACTTCCTTCTGGCTTAGGTTTCTGCGCTTAACTCTGTAAGCTGGAGATTTTTTCCCATCAAATGAGGCCACCTTGGGTTTATCCACAGAAGTCAGACATGAAAGTGAAGCATTCTTCACATTAATCATATCCAGCACATAAGCCGTGAACAGCATGTCAGAGAACTTCCTCTTGGCTGCACCTTTAGTTCATCAGTTTGAGTTCATTTGGCAGAAAAGACATCAGGGCAAGAGAGTAGCCAGCCTTTCTAGCCCTCCTATGACTAACGGCGATTCCCTTGGTTGCAGCGCTTCTCAGTTTCCCTTTTTGTGTAGTGGGTGGACTCCTGCCACCTAAACACTTAACACTTGTCTTATCAGATATAATCAGCTTCAAAAGAAAAACATATCAGCTGTAGACAGCTTTGCAAAATTGAATGCTTATTCAACAACAATAAAAGTGTGGTTTTCTACCTCTACAGGTGGAGAGTAGAAACGAAAACCAACTAATTTAATATAAATAATATGGACATCCCTTAGAATTTTCCAAAGACTTGAGTAGAAAGGTTATGAAGAACAAAAACACGATAAGAGAACAGCATTGGCCTCACCCCCTTGTGTTGTTCCTTCTCATAGCTCCACCTCTAGTGTCTACGTATGTATCCATCTACCTGTCTATCCCTCTGGCTGTCTTTCTATCCATATTTATCCATCATGTATCACCTATATTTATCTATGAACTACATATGTAGGCATCTTCCCATCTATCTATTATTTTTGAATTTTTATTTTACAGGCACATATTGCCTCATGGGTTCCTCTATTAGTAGGGATGTCCCAGTCAATAATGTAAAGACTTGCCTTCAGTTAGCTTACGGTGTATGTGGAGAGAGACTGGAGAGCGACTGTAATGACAATTCAGGGGCGTGAACTCTAAGAATGAGTTCAGCACACACTGCTGTTAGGGACATGGATATCTGAAGGAGACTCTGGATGAAGAGAAATTAAACACTCAAAGAAAGGAAGAGGAACGGAATGCAGAGAGAAAGTGCATCGAGACGTGGAGATGTAACAGAGAAATCAGAATCTGGTTAATTTGGAAGGGTGTGTATAGAACAAAGTCAAATCCTTGTTTGGCCCCACACTGAGGTTGTTTTTCAATGAGAGTCATGACTACAATTGGAACTCCACCCAGAACACCTGCAATGCAACCGTAAATACTGCAGTGGAGTTTAATTCAGATTCCCAGAAACGGGAGAAAGCTGGTGTCACTGAAAACATTCAAAATATCAACACAGACTGGAGTGTACTGTCAGTTTGTGTTATAAACATGGACACTGGGATGTCGTTTGACAATATCTAGAAAACAAGTTACTGTTAAGAGAAAATAGTGGAAAAAAAGAAAAGATCCGAGAAAACAAAGACAGCCAGTCAGCCCAGCACTCGATGCATGTATTCCTTATCGCCGCTTGGAGAGTTTGCCTTAGCATTAAGTGTGTTGCTATCCCAAGTGAAAACAACTGAGAATTTCAGTTATTATCCAAGTAGGATTAAGAATCTGGTTTCTATATTGATGTGCTGATCTAACACAGTTTCCTCTTTGGATTCGGTTTTCTAAACGTAGCCCATTAAAAGTTGCTTTAATTGGCATTTTGTTAGAAGGTTAACGCAAACTTACAAAAATAGCTTGTGAAGGAAGCAGATAAGAGCACAAAGGAAAAATACATTCTAATTGCACAAATTCTTTCCTTCAGGCTTCTTTTCAAAGGCAGTTTTAAAAACAGTGGTTCAGTAACTTAGCCCTCAGCAGTCTTGTCTCCCTGGTACCCTCCATTACTCCTTGAGGGATCTCTTTTGCTCCTGCTCTATTCTTGGGCTCATACATTGTTGGTTAAAAGGCTTTCTTACTCATCAAACCAATACTAGTGATGATGCATTGCATATTTCTCCCTGCTACGCACATTCTTGGTTTGGTTGATTCTTTTCTGTTTATCCCTTTTCCAAGAAACAACATTTTCATGAGCATCCTTTGAGAACTGTTTATAAACCCTTTGTCTGAGAGGTTTTACTACAGTCAATTTTTATTTCTTTCACAAGCACAAAGATCCTTATTGCCTATCTTGTGCCAGGAGACAAAGGTCGAATATACACATCGTCCTCACTTCCAAGGAGTTCATTGTCTGGTGGGAAAGACACACAAACAGAAAATTGCAATAAAATCTGGTAATGGAATGTTAAGGACCTATACAGGGAAAAACAGAAAGACAAAGTAACACAGCCTAGGAAAAGGGTGAAGTGGGGTTTCCAACTTGCCATAGGCAAAACATAGAAAATCTTCTGTCATAAAAAGAAATTAATACCTTGGGTTGACTCAATTTGCCCAAAGTCTCCCTCATTTTCCCTATAACTCTGCATTTCATACTATCTTTGCATTATAATCATACAGTTACCTTTCTCCTGAAGCCACAAAGAAGACATTGAAAATTTAAAATTAGAATTTGCTTAATTTGACTTCTGCCTTTTTCTCTAGCTTGATTTCTCTTCCCACTCTACCTTGAAGTCTTCCATTTGTATGTGCCTTGCTCCGTCACTAACCCATACCCCTGCTTTCCTCTTGGAGCAAGTATGGCTAGTGAGGAGGCTACCAAGGTATGTCTCATAGAGAACAGGTCAGCATACATCACAATCACCGTCATTGTCACCATAGCAACCAACACATTTGTTGAGCACTTAGCAAACATGTTTAGTGTATAGTATATGTATGTTTCACCAGTGCGCTTAAGAAAACTTCATATCAACTCTATAATGTTGGGATTATTCTCTTTGTTTTACAGATAAGGAAGCAGTTGCTCAGAGAGTCCCTGACACTTGGCCAAGGTTGCTCAGCTGGGCAATGCCTGAACCGCTTCTAATGAAAACTAAGTCATAGCCTGGGAACATGGGGCAGATGCTGGGTTAATCAAAACTGGAGCACAGGGTCTGAATCACAAGATTGGCCTGATAGTGAGTATAGGAGAGTGGTGCTGGAACTGCTTAAATCCCTCTTTGCAAAAGTTCTGGCTAAGAGGAGGAGGAAGAGACGAAGAAGAGGGAGCAGCAGAGCTGGGGGGAAAATCCCCAGCTCCTGTCCTGCAGCCAGGAGGACTATTCTGCCGTCCAGTCTCCACAATAATCTTACTAGACATGTTGGGGCTGCTTAACCTGTCGTGGCAGTACCACCTTTGTTCAAGATCTTGTAGACATGAAGAGCCCAATGGTACAGCCTGTGTCCTTCACTCTGCTAAGGTTTCAGGCAACACCTTAGCTGAAAGATCTGAGTGTCAGGTCAGCTTTGTTTGAGGCAAACTTAACCTTCTGCCTTGATCCTATAAACAGCTTCCCCATCATCCACAAGGCAAAGGGTCCCTATAATGGTCCAGTACTGGTCCCAAGTATCAGACACTTTGCTTCTCCAAAGTGCTGCAAAATTGATAACTGGATTTCTACCCAAATTCTTGGACCAGAGATTCTTTTCATTAGACATTACTCCCGTTATCCTCAATCTCTCAAAGACTGAGTCCCAAACTCTCTTTCCCGGCTACCCTTCCATCCTCACATAGAAACTTCCACTAAAGCCAAACAAGAAGCTCTAGCTCAGCTCCTTTTTGCTATTACCCTTCCAACCACTAATTTCTAAGCATTACTTTGTCTTTCCGATCTCCCAAGACTTATTTTATTATCTACACATTTTGACCCTGATGATCACTAATAAACAGGACCAAGACCTGGCACCCTAAAACTTGTGGAGTAAATCCCAACTTCGTAACACAGAGAGGGTGTGTCCATGAAGACATAGACCTCAGCAACCTCCCAGTCTCATTTCTTACCACCACCTGTTATACCTGGGATGACCCAGGCCCACCAAATTGCCTGGATGTCAGTGAACATACCACGCTGTTCATACTACTGCCCATTTACATTTCTTCAGATGTTCATTTTTAAAAAAGCTTTATTGAGATATAATTGATATATAATAAAGTACACATACCTAATGTATATAATTTGATAATGTTGACATACACATACACCTGTAAAATCATCACTGCAGTATTAAGGTAATAGACATATTTATTACCTCCAAAAGTCCCCTTGGGTCCTTTATTTTTGTTTCTCTTTCTGCTTTGTTGTTATTGTTAGTTAGTTTTTTTGGTAAGAATATTTAACATGAGGTCTACATTCTAAACACATTTTTAAGTTTATAATACAATATCATTGACTATAGGCACTGCAGAGATATAGACTGTAGACTATAGAGATCTGTACAACAGATCTATAGAACTTATTCATCTTGCATAATTAAAACTTTTTACAACATTTTTATTTGATAAACTCTTGCTCTTCCTTAAGATCCAGAGCTTATTTCACCACCTCTAGAAAGGCAAAATTTGCCTGCTTACTTGAGGAAAAACATGTGCATCTCTACGATCCACTGATACTAGAATGTTTATTCTAGAAATTACATGCCCTTAACTTTTCACATTTAATAGATTATGTAATTAGTATTAACTGGTATTATACCAGTTAACAAACAATGTAAGAATCTTTCAAAATACAATTCCTTTTACTTCCTCTCCCACCTTTGATGCTACTTTCATGTATTTTACATCTAGATATGCCCCACACTTCAATGTTAATTTTTTCTTGTTTTAAATACAGTATATGTGTATAGATACAGTCATGTGTCACTTAACGATGGGGATGAGTTCTGAGAAATGCATCATTTGGTGATTTTGTCATTGTGCAAACATCACAGTGTATACTTACATAAACCTAGATGGTATAGCCTACTACAAACCTAGCCTGTATGCTATATCCTTACAATCTTATGGGACCAACATCAGATATGCAGTCTGCCATTGGCCAACACATTGTATGCAACACATGACTGCATTTGAAAATATTTATCATTTCCCTTGATCTTCATTCCTTCCTGAAGATCTGAGCCTCCATTGATTCCTCAGCCTGAGGAATTTCCTTCCGTCTTTCTTTTAGTGCAGTCTACTGGTAATAAATATTCTCTTTTGTTTTTCTGAAAATGTCCTTATTTTGCCTTTTCAGAGTAGATAGTATCCCTACTCCTACCATCCCTGCTCCTTTCATGAATTTCTACCATTTTATTTGCCTGTCCCCAGAGTTCCATCCAATGGGTGTATTTTCAGAAATTGAACTGAAATCCATTTGACTAGTTTGCTAGCTTAATCTAGGGCTATAAAATGATAGTCCCAGGGGCTCTCGTGGTTGTCAGACATCTCCAGTATACCATGCCCTTACTTTTAAGCCAACCCAGGATCTCAGGGCCCTTTCTAAAGCAATGCTCCAGGCAACCACCACCAATCAATACAAAATAGAATATGAACTACTGTTCATCAAAAGATTCCATGAGAACAGTGAGAAGCAAGCCCCATCCTGGGAGAAGATATTTGCAATGTACATAACAAAGGATCAGCACATTGATCTTATACAGAATGTGTACAAATAAAAAAAGACAAAAAAAATGGCATGTTTGCTACCTCTTCCTAGGAAGACTCTAGGGGGAACATCTTGAGTTCAGGGCTTAGCCTTCATGGACGTAAAGAACAGGCAGCATGGGAACATGACTGTTTGATGTCAACAGCAGGTGTGAGTCAGGCTTGTGGCCCCACCTGGCCTCTGCTCACCTGCTTTGTCCCAGAGCCAGCAGCATCCAGGCCCCTGCAAACAACTTCATGTCTTCATGAGTAGTAGGCAGGTGTTTCCACGTGAGGTGTCTCTCCTTGACCACTGTACTCATCAAATAGACAAAGACCCTCAGCTTCCAAGATCCTTACAAGGGAGCCAGAAAGGGATGAGCTTTCTGAACATGCACTGATATAAAACATCAGGCATTTGACAGTGAAGAAAATCTGCTGGTTCTCTTTGTTATGGCAGCTGAGATTTGGCCATAATCTACAAGACCCATCGTGAATGAAGTTGCAAGGCATTTAGCCATATTTCTCACTGAGCTTCTGTGCCTTCAATGGTGAGTCCATAAAACTTTTCTTTTGTTATGCTTCCTTCAATTACATAAAAAGACAAATTGTCAACAGACTGGCCCCTATTAAAGGCGAGCTGACTTCTCTGATAAAGAGGAGGGTGAGATTGAGCTCGTCAAGATTCCATCACTTGATGGTACGATACTGTTGATTTTGCTATAACTTTCCTAGAGATGATGAATGTTACCCCAAAACTACAATGGTGGAATTATAAGATACTGGTTATTTATGTAATTGCATGCAACAAAATTCTCAGGTTTTGTGTCAGGCAGCCCAGGTTCGGGCTTTGCAAATCCTAGGATGAGGAGCTAGTTTTTTAAAATCTCTATTCTTTAGTTAACCCAGTAACAAAACCAGGCAAAGGATGCCTTTTTATATGGTTGCTTTAGGGAGAAAATAAGATAATGACTGTAAAACCCTGCTGAAGTGCAAACACATAGTAGATGTTTGTTCAGTAGTAGTTTGTCTCCTTTTCTTATTACCACTCTTAAAAATATGTTTATCTCATGGACTACTAAGCCATAGACTAACTTTTAAAATGCACTTTAAGGAAATAAGCATAGCATGCAGATCTGACTATTCACAAAAAGACACCTATGCACAGTGAACATGCAGGAGTGTCAGCTCCTGGGGGAGAGGACATCTCAGCACCACACTCTCCTGAGTGAGCCACGGGCTGGCCCAGGAGAGGACATCTCTATGCATTCTCTTCAAGTCTCTAGCATTTAGCTCAGCAGCAACACAGAACTAATATTCTCTGAAAAGTGATGACAGCATCTCTGGACAAAATACAAGAGGCGCTCGGCTTAGCTCCCATCACCTATGTCTTGAGAGAGAAGGTGGACAACACAGTGCTTGGCACATTGCAGCTGTTCAGAATGAATGAGTAAATTAGCAGGTCTTTGAAAAATATACAGATGCACGGAAGACCAGGAAACACATTTAAAAAATAACCATAGAAAGTAGTATGTTATCATTCATTGCTTGCACTAGGTACTTTGAAACACTCATTTCCTCAACATGTAAACTGGGAAAAAAAAATAGTATTCTAATACCCATTTTGTACATCAGAATATTGAAGCCAGAGGGTTTTCCTAACTTACCAAGTGTCAGATAGTTCATACATGAGGAAGCAGGAATTTGACTGTCTCCAAAGCCATTTTTCTTAAGACTAACCCCAGAAAGTAGCCTGCTGTCAGGAATGCCCAGGGTGGTGGTGGCCTGACGGCTTTGGTGATCAAGGGCTGGGTTGTGGCACATGGTCCCCGAGCAGAGACAGGAGCTGTACTGGCCTCAGAGCTCCTGCCATGGGGGAGGTTAGGGCAGAGGCTGGCGGAGGTGCCCCAGAGACAGGCAGCCGTGGAGTCGGGGAGCTGTGGCTACAGCCTGGGGATGGAGGTGGGACATAGAAGCCAAGGCTGTAGCCACAGCCATAAGTAAAATGGGGAATTGGGATCACCAGCGGATTATTTTCCCTGCTGTTTGAAGCTACTCATCGGTCTCCCTAATCTTGGCTTGTGCTCTCTGAAATCTCTCATACAGGGAGTTTTCTAAAATGAAATGTTTCAGCATTTACTGTTCTATTCGCTCCCACCAAAAGGGAGTGTCATAAATAATTTGCACTATCCTTTTTAGGATCATTCTTGTGAAAATATTTTAGCAGATATAATTGTCTGACACTTTGAGGAAGTGATGTTTCAAAATAGAAACCCATGAGGAGGGAGAGAGAGAAGAAACACCTGACTCACTTTGCTTCCTGTGGCTATTTCTTTTAAAGATAGGCTTTTTTTCATTCTCAAGTTTCTGACATATTTACACGGCTACTAATAATGTGCAAGACACCATTTCTAGGTTCTCAATTCATCAGTTCTCACTTCTTCTGGCTGTCCTCTAAAACTTCAGTCTCTCTTTGATTGTCATTGGAACTTCAAAGTTGGAAGAAACATGAAAAGTCGAATGTAAATGTCCCCCATTCAGAGCATGTATCCTTCTCCCTGTGTGTTTACCCAAATTGGAACAAAACCACTTGGCAACAATGGGAAAACCCCCTCCTCCCACAACAGGACTTGCCCAGGTACAGTATGACCGTTTCACCTCTATTTATAAACCTGTACAGTTTTCATTTAGAGTGAAGAGCAAAAAGCCCTAGCAACCTTGCCAAGCTTCCTCTTAGCACAGGGCCTTTGCACATGCTGCTGCCTTGGTGTGCTCCCCAAATCTTGTTAAATCCACTTCACCTTCAGTGTTGTGCTGGATATCACTTGAAAGGTCTCACAATGACTTACTATTAAGTTTTCAGGGATTTTACAAGCTGGTTGTTAAACAGAAATATTATTAAAAATGAAATTACATAAACTCATGAATAAATTATATTGAAAACAAAGGTAATAAGTACTCAAAACTCATTACTTCCTAATTATTTTGACTCCATTGTACTACTGTATATGCTCTTAAGGTCATTTCTGTGTGATATAACACATGCTGCATAACGGGGATTACTGAACCTGTCTTCCCAACTTAAATTCAGACACATGACATTGATAGCTTGAAATCAGCCACAGTAAGAACATTTATACCATGGAAATTGGCAAATGCTACACACCAGGGCTTGTCCCCCCAATCTCTTGAGCTTGAGAGGGGACTGTTAAGCCTTCAGCTGCACACTATTGCTTCAAACTCACCACCATCACCAGTTTTTTGTGGATGCCTTCCAGATCCTCAGCTTAGGGTAGAGACGCATGTGGTGTGAATTAGAGGGACTGAATTCCTTTCTTGCAAAGCCTTCTCTTTTCGTAATTACACATTAACAGTAAATGACACTGTTACATATATAGATTCTGCACTCTGAGCACAATTCTTGCTGGGTTTTGCACATTGTTACGATGTCCCTAGCAACAAAATGATGTCAAGCTCATGAGTTCTCAATAAATAACTCTAGGGTGAATATTAAGCTCAAATTATTAGAAGCATTCAACTTGAGTTGAAATCTTCAGCCCCCTTTAAGGGAGAATAATAATATATTATCTTAACAGATAAAGGAGAGTTCCTTTTAGGAAGAAACTGGCTTATTTTGGAGTGACATTGATAAACTATTTCACGTTAAAGGGAGGACCTGATGACCGGGTTTAGCAGAACTAAGACACAAAGGATGTGGTTAAGGCTTTGAGTCTTATTAATAAGTGTCTATATTTTAAACCCATTTATTTTGAAAAACAAGTGGCAGTGAAAAATATTGGCTTGAGACTTCGTATGTTAACTATTCTGTGGGAAATTTCCAGCATGCATATTTTGTGCCTTATTTATTTCATCTTTCCTCTTTGTAAAGACTATACACTAAACATTAAATGAAATATGACTGGGTAATTATCATGGGGGAGAGGGCACAGACTGGACAGGTAATTGTATATAAATGATATTTTTCAAAAATTTTAACATTGCCCTTATAGTTCATAGGTTTGATCAGCGTCAAAAGCAAAACATGGCAACAGGCAAATACAACCAGATATGACCCCAAAGAGCTTACAGAATAATGAAGCTAGTGTGAAATAGGACACAAAGAGACAAATTCAGAAGCGGGAGCAACATTCTCACTTAGCAATGATCCAAAGATTTGAGTATGAGATACCAATAATGATTATACACTATCTGGAAGCTAACAGAAATCATAGTATATAATATGTATATATGGGTTGAAGATATGGCAAAATATATATATATATATATATATACGGTTCCACTGAATAACTAATCACTGTATAAGTGATTAAACATGAATATGTTTAGTATACAATAAGTCAAGAATAATATTAAATTACGTATATAAGCTGAAATTATGAGAAAGGATACCCCAAGACCTGTGATCACTGAGTAGATGGCAAATCTGTAGCAAGTAGTTGTTAAAAGTGTCTGTTGACCAAGAGGAAGCCTGGAGATCTTGCTTTAGGTATCAAGTGAGGTTATTTCTTAATAAAGTCAGCTATATGAATGCTTCTAGTTATACGCACGCACGCGCACACACACACACACACACACACACACACACACACACACACACACTCTATAGGATAAAATATTGCTTTGTTGATGTTTCTTTTTCCCAACACGATGACAGAACAGCTAATTGAAAACTCATGGGCTGGCTGGTTAGCTCACTTGTTTAGAGCACTGTGTTGGTAACACCAAGGTCAAGAGTTTGGATCTGCATACCAGCCAGCAGCAAAAAATAAAAATAAAATAAAATAAAATAAAGTTTAAGCAAAAAATGTTTTAAAAATAAGAATAAAAAAGAAAAGAAAAAACTAACGGCATGCATGCATTCTTCTAAACACACTCTGGCAAATACTGGTTTGGGGGAGATGAGAGGTTCTATGAAGGAGCTACATCAGGGTTTCTCAACGTCATCACTGTTGACATTTAGGGCTGGATAATGCTTTGCTGAGGGGCCGTCCTGTGCATTGTGGTATGTTCAACAGCACCCCTGGCCTCTACCACTAGGTGTTAGCAGCACTTCTCTAGTGTGACAATCAAACATATCTCCACTCATTGTCAAATATCCACTGGGAGACAAAGTCTGTTTAACTTAATACTACATTTTTTTTCCCCTATTTTGTGACCGGTAAGGGGATCGCAACCCTTGGCTTGGTGTCGTCCGCACTGCGCTCAGCCAGTGAGCGCACCAGCCATCCCTATATAGGATCCATACCCGCGGCGTGAGCGCCGCTGTGCTCCCAGCGCTGCACTCTCCCAAGTGAGCCACGGGGCCGGCCCTTCATACTACATTTTCATATCTGTTTATGGTATATCTCTAACTCAGTGCTTCTCGCCCTTTAGCATACATCAGAATCCTCTAGAGGGTTTGTTAAAATAGATTGCTGGGGCCCACATAGATCTTCTGACTCACTAGAACTGAGGTGGGGCCCACGAATTTGCATTTCTTTTTTTTTTTCCACGAACATTTTCTATTTTATTTCATTTTATTTTATTTTATTTATTTTATTTTATTTTATTTTATTTATTTTATTTTACTATGTCAATATACAATGTAGTTGATTTTAATGTCCCTTTACCAATTCCTCCTTTCAAATTTGCATTTCTAACGAGTTATCCAGTGATGGTGATGCCACAGGTCCTGGTACCACGGTTTGAGAACCACTGCTCTAGATCATACCTTCTAGCTGCTTCCTGGTATTTCACTCATCCATTCCTCTAGTGATGGACAACCTGGCTGTTTCCACTTCCCTGGTCCCACAAGCAATGCTGCAGTCAGCATCCTTGTGCCTGTCCCCTTATACATCGAGGTATGACTTTCCCTAGGTCTGTACCCAGGAATGGTATTGCTGGCCCACAGGGTGTATACATGCTTTATTTCAGTAAGTACTGCCTGACCACGCTCTGAATTGGCTGAGACCAGATGTGTATAAATAGCTTTATTCCCAATTTACAGAGGAGGAAACTGTACATCAGGAAGTTAATTAAAGTGACCTCTTCCAACCCCATTAACACAGCTAGTCAGAGAAGAGTCTCAGTGCACTCCCCGGTCTGACTCCACCCTGTTGGTTACTTATAGAACGATCTCTGTGGCTTTGAGTTTCACCACAGAATTTTCCACGCTCTCAAACTGACCTTTAGTATTCCCCACCTGTAAAGTGGGCTTGTTCACCCTCCCTGGGCATCATGGTTTTGCTGAGACTTTTGCCCATAAAAAGAGTAAAGGCACTCACTTGCTCTGTATGAGCTCCTCAGAGTTGGGTTGACTTTCCTAAGCCAAATTCCACTTCTTTTATGGCCTGAGAATCAGCTGTTGCGGTGTACCCCCCATCCCTGCTGTGAGAACCTCAAGCTTCTGCTTTGGCCTCCAGAGAGCAGAGTGGTCAGAACAGGTCCGTGTCTGAGGATGGAGCTCCAGACTTGATGGGATGCCCCATAGAAACCTACTGCATGTGACCTTGAAGAGATGACCCCTTAGTCATATAGGTCTATTAAAATTGACAAAGCTTTATGGCAATGTCCCACCTGACCTCTGTCCCCCCTGCTAGGTAATGCCATGCAGGAATTTGCCACACCCATGTGAAGGAGGAGTCTCAGTATGAAGGATTTTAAGTCACATGTTTTATAAGGGATGGAGCTAAAGTTCTGGAGTGAACATGTCTTTCCCGCTCCAACCTCCTTGGAAACATCTCAAGGCTTCAGCTCTTGCCTTTATAAAATGAGAAGGTTGAAGGAGTTGTTTTAAATCTTTAACAATAACGATTTTACAACTGAAATCTTAGTTGTACCCTTTCATGGGTTGATTGGGTCCCCTAGGAATTTGTATGTCGAAGTTCAGGAATTCATATGTTGAAGTCCTAACCCCAAGTAACTCAGAATGTGACCCTACTTGAAAATAGGGCCATCACAGATATAAGTAGTTCAGATGAGGTCATGCTGGAGTAGGATGCGACCTTAATCCTGTATGACTGGTATCCTGTATAAAAGGAGAAATTTGGACACAGATACACACACAGGGGAAAAGCTATGTGAAGATGAGGGCAGAGATCTGGGCTGATGCATAAGAGAAGCCAAGGACACCAAAGATTGCCAGAAAACCACCAGAAGCTAGGAGAGGCTTGGAACAGATTCCCTTTCACCACCTCAGAAGGAACCAGTTCTGCCCACACCTTGAACTCAGACTTCCAGCCTCCAGAACTGTGAGACAGTATATTTCTGTTGTTTAAGTCACTCAGTATGTGCTACTTTGGTACGACAGCCCTAGCAAGTTAAAACACACTTTAATATATCCACAGTATCCCATGTGGTAGGCTCCTCCTTTTTATATTTGGTTCCTAAATGTCCTACAGAGTGTCTCTTTAGCTGGGGAGGAGGAGGTGAGGGTGGAGCCTTCTCTATGCAGCTGGGGTTCAGCTGGGGGTAGCTGCTTCCCATCACCAAGGAGCAGCACGGGTGTCTTTGCAGGTCGTTTCAAGTCAGAGACTAGGCAGGGGAGGGTGCCCTTTTCTTCTTGTTCTAGACATGGTCTTGCCCACCCTTCTTCGCCTAGAATTCACACTGCACCCAAATGAAGGTTAGGGCCCAAGCAAACTGATACATGCACCAGATGGTAACAGTGAAGTGCGAGCCCTGCCCTGGTGTAAAGCCACAGGGAGTGGGAATCCTGGCAAAGTGGAGAAGGTGCACTAAGGGATCTTTTCAAAGAGTGCCTCACCCCACCGGCTAAACTTAGTCAGCCCTGGTAGAGCAGTACTTTATTGAAAGGATGCTGTTGCTGTCCCAATGTTGTTATGGGACCTGGAGAATTATGCCCATTCTAGTTTCCTTTGCTCTTCTACGTTACAAGGGAAACAGACCATGAGTGCAGTAGAGGATCAGAGACACACCTGGCGTGCTTGGTCACAACACCCCCCCCCCTCAGAACCCCCAGGGCTCTGTCCTGACCCCTCTCTCCCCAGGGGTCCTCGACCCACTCTTTCCCTGAGATCTACCCTCCTCTGCCTCGGAAATAAGATGCATCAGCTCTCCCACTACTGCCCTCTTGGGTCTTTGAGTTTTTCAGTCTCAGACCACTACGTGTGAATGGCCTCTCTCTTCTTCCCCATCACTAAACCTGCTCTGCAGTCTGCTGGGTCACCAGGAGAAGGGGAAGTTCCCTTCCCACACAGGGGCTGGGGCTTGGAGAAAAACTAATAGGGAAACTCGAGCCCTGGGTTGCATCTGTTCCTGCCTTGGAGCAACTCCAAGCAAATCCATCCTAAGAGCTACTTCCTTCCCAAAGCCCCATGTGATCTATTCCTGTATTCACCCAATATTGAGCACCTACTGGGTGGCAGGCACTGTTCTAAGCACTTAACATACTGCAGTGAACAGAACAGATGCAGTTCTCTGCTGTAGTAGGACTTATGTCCTGATGGGGAAATAGAAAAAAGCTGCAAGTGTGATCATCAAATGAGGCATATAGTACACCAGAAGATGGTTTGAGATGGAAGGACAGGGAAAGGTAGAGAAGGGAGAGGAGGATCAGAACTCTTAGGATAAGGAGGGCAGGTTGTAGAATTAAATAGGGTGGCAGAACAGGCCTCTTCAAGAGGGTAACATTTGAGCAAAGACTTGAAGAACGAGGTGAGGGCACTATCCATGGGCAGATCCTGCAGAAGAGCATTCCAGTACGCAGAAGAGTGGGTGCAAAGATGGAAAATGAGACCATATTGGCATATTTAAGGAACAGCAGGGAGATCAGTGTGGCTGGAGTAAAGTGTGAGAGAAATCTATCTGATCTATGTGAGAAACACAAAGTCTTTTTTATATACATATACATACAAAATGTTTTATATATAATGTTGTACATAATGATAAATTTATATAATATACAGTTTTCTTTCTAATGATGAATAATTAGGCTGACAGCATCTTCCAACCCCAGGGACTCCTGTTCTGAATTATCCCACAAAGCATCCTACACTATCTTGACAAAGAGCTTCTCGTTCAAACAGCTGCCTGTCAGTTCCTGGGCAAACTCCTCATACGTGCCGTCCACAAAGCCACGCTGCCTTCCCCGCTGCCTCTCTCCCTGACCCCTGGGGTATCCTCAGACCCTCCTAGAGCGCACTAGAATTACAGTGAAGACAGATTAGTATGATCTAACTGGAAGACACACAGGAAGTCCTGCAATCCAGCGATTCCCAGACAAGCTGTTTCAACACACATTTATTATCTGCTATGCACCAAGAAGTAAGATGCTGCGTGGCAAGCATGAGTATTATTAGTAATGTTGTTATTATTATGGCACAAGGGTCTCAAGGAACAGGAAATAGTCCCCACCTCAAGTGATAAAGGAAGTGGGTAGAAATGCAAAACAGATTTCCCACAATAAGAGCAAGCATTTCCTCAGTGCTACCTATATTCTGGAAAGTTTTCTGAACGCTTTTCATGTGCTGTTTCTCTTAACCCACACGTAGGTTCTGGCAGAAGCCTATTCACAGCTAGAAAGTCATAAGGAGAGAGAGATTCACAGAAGTTAGCAAGCTTCTTCCAGTTAATACAGTCAGTTAAGTGGAGAATGTGGAATTCAATCTCTGTCCATTTGATCTGTGGCCTTCCTAGTACACCCTACCTGTATATAATTAGAACCCTCTCAAGACATATACCTAAGTACAGGAACAGAGAGGAGCGGGGCATTCACTCTTTCTCTGAGTAACAGAAGTATCCAAAAGCTACAGAGTAGTGGGTCAGCAGGTTTACAAGTGGGGAAGGGACATTCCTGTGGAGGAAGCTGCAGGAACACATGCAGAGAATGTGGAAAGCATAAGCAACCCACCTGAACTAGTAGGAGACTGGGGCGGGGACAGGTGGTACGGGTTGGGGAAGGGAGGTAGGGGCCATGTTGGTGAGAACCTTGTGCTCCATGTTTAGGAGTTTGGATTTTATACTGGGGCTAATCAAAATTGAATCCCACTGAATTTATAATTTGACATAAATTGGTGAATTACCCTACCCCCTTTTCTATTCCACATATTCCTTATCTTATTTCCTGGGTTGTTAGAAGGCTGATGATTTGGCACCCAACTCTGAAAACCTGCTTCCCTTTTGTGGTCAGGAAGCAGTTATAATAGTAATGACATGTATGCTTATATCTTTATGCCAAGCAGTATGGCAGGCCTTGGGGATACAATAGGCACTATCAGCATTGGTTGGTTTGTTGGTTGGTTGACTGGCCAGCTGGTTAGTTGGTTGACTTGGCAGTGTACATGGCTGATGAAATGTGTAAATGAATAACTGTGAGCTCTCTAAATGTAGAGCTGTTTTATGCTTCTTTCACTTCCCCAGTGTCCCAAGTCAATATTACTGTTTGAGTGAAAGAAAAAATGAATGAGTGAATGAATAAGTTTATAAATGAATGAATGTATGAGTGTATAAAGGAGTAGACAAACTGACCGCATCAACAAACGAATGAAAGAACAAATGTGCCAGTGTTCCACACTGTCTCTCCCCACAGGAGAGACACTTTTACCCACACATGTCATACTACCTCTATTTTTCTTTCCATCATAGCACAACTCAGAAGTAGTTCCTATTCCTGGGGAGAGAAATATGTCAATGCATTCTTTTTATTTTTTGACTAAACTTCTTAAATTTGAGATCATTGTAGATCCCCAAGCAGTTGTAAGAAATAGAACAAGAGAGCCCTAGTGTGCCCTTTACTCGGTTTTCTCCAGTGGCAGTATCCCGCAAAACCATAGTACAATGTCATAATCAGGACATGGACATTGATACAGTCAAGATACATAATGTCTCCATCACCATCAGGGGCCTCGTGTTGCCCCTTTATAGCTGCGTCTCTTCCCCTCCAGCCCCCACACCCTCCTCAGTCCCTGGCAACACCTGTCTGTTCTCCATTTCTATAATTTCCTCAGTTCCAGAATGTAATATTAAGGAAATCACATAGGAAGTAACCATTTGGGACTGGCTTTTTTTCACTCAACACAATTCTCCAGAGATTCATCCAAGTTGTGTGTGTATGTTAATAATTTATTCCTTTTTATTGTTGAGTAGTATTTGATGATACCAATATACCATAGTTAGCTTAATCTCTCACCCATTGAAGGACATTTGTGTCATTTCCAGTTTTAATCTATTATGTATGATTTGTGTGATGTTTTTGTGTGAACATAGGTTTTCATTTTGCTGGGATAAATGCACAGGAATGTAATTGTTAGTTGTCAGTCTTTTAAGAAACTTTCTAATTGTTTTTCAGACCACCTGTGCTATTTTACATTCCCACCAGCAACAAACGTATGCACGATCCAATTTTTCCGTATCCTTGTCGGCATTTAATGTTACCATTATCTTTTTGCTCAGTTGTTTATTTTCATCTTTCTCATAGTTCTCCCGTAACTAATTACATTTTCATGGTACAGCAGAAAGTAAATTTTACAGGACTCTTTTTTTTAAATTTTAAGTTCTATTGGGTATGTAGTAATAGCTCATTGTGGTTTATAATTTGCATTGCCATAATGGCTAATGATGTTGAATACCTTTTCATGTGCTTATTTGCCATCTGTGTATGCTCTTCTGTGAAATGGCCATTCATGTCTTTAACCTATTTTCTAATTGAGTGTTTTTTCCATTGAGTTTTGAGAGGTCTTTAGATAGTCTTGATACTAGTTCTTTGTCAGATATGTGGTTTGCAAATGTTTCCTCCCAGTCTTTCCTCCTCTCAACGAGGTCTTTCACAGAGCAGAAGACTGAGTTTTGATGAAATCCAATTGATCAGTTTTTTGTCTTATGCATTGTTTTTGGTGTCAAGTGTAAGAATTCTTTTCCAAGCCATTGATTCTGATTTTTTTTTCATTCTTTTTCTAGACATTGTATAGTTTTATGTTTTACATTTAAGTCCATAATCCATTTTGAGAAATTTTTTTTATACAGTATGAGACTTAGGTTGAGGATCATTTTGTTTTGGGGGTTTTTTTGGAGGTTTTGCTTGTTTGTTTGTTTTGTTTTGTCACCTCACCGTGTCCAGTTACTCCAGCACGATTTTCTTGGAAAGGCTATCTTTTCTCCATTGTGTGGCTTTTGCATTTTGTCAGAAATCAGTTGGGCATATTTGTGTGGGTTCTCTGTTCTGTTACATTATTCTCTTTGTCTATTCTTCTGCTACAACAAAACAGTCTTGATTACTGTAGCTATACAATAAGTCTTGCAACTGGACAACTTATTCCTACAGTTTTGCTCTCCGAAATTGTTTTGGGTGCTCTAGTTCCTTTACCTTTCACATATATTTTAGGATAATCTTGCCTATACCTACAACAAATTTTGGTAGGATCACGATATTAACTGTGTTAAACCTGTATATCAAATTAGAGAGCATTCAGATCTCTGTTATACTGAGTCTTCCAATCCATGAATAAAGCTTGCCTATCCATTTATCTAGGTGTTCTTTGATTTTTTGTCATCAGCATTTTATAGCTTTCAGCATACAGGACCTCTACACATTTTCTCAGATTTACATCTAAGCATTTCTTTTATTTTTTGTAGGGATGTGAAATGGTATTTTATTTTTAATCTCAGTGTCCACATGCCCATTGCTAGTGTATAAAATATGATTTATTTGTTTATGTTTATCTTTTATGCCAGGATCTTGCTGAACTCATTTATTAGTTTTAGGAGTTTCTGAAAGATTACTTGGGTTTTCTATATAGACAATTCTTTCATCTGCACATGGGAACAGTTTTATTTCTTCCTCTCTATCTCTACAACTTTTATCTCCTTTTCTTATTGTATTGACCTAGCTAGAACTTCCAGCAATATTTTGAATAGGAGTGGTGAAGGAAGCCATCCTTGCTTTGTTCCTGATCCTAAGGAGAAATGCACTTTATCAAGTTGAGGAAATTCCTTTCTACTTCTGTTTTTCAGAATTTTTATCATGAATGGGTGTGGAATTTGTCAAATCCTTTTTCTGCATCAATTGATATGATCATGTAATATTTTTCTTTAGCTTGTTAATGTGCTTGGTTACATGAATTGATTTTTAAGTGATGAACCAGCCTTGTATCCCTGGAATAAATCCCACTAGGTCATGGTATATAATTCTTTTTGTATATTGCTGAATTCTGTTTGCTAATATTTTGTGAAGGATTTTTCCATCTTTAATCATAAGGGATATTCATCTGTTGTGTGTGTGTGCATGCACATGCCTGTGTTTCATTTTGTACTGTCTTTGTGTGGTTTGGGTATCAGGTTAATACTAGCTCCATAAAGAGAATTGTAAAGTTTTCTCTCCTCTTCTATTTTTTGAAATAGATAGTGTAGAATTGGTGTTAATTCTTTTCTAATGTTTGATGGGGTTTTCCGGTGAAACCATCTGGGCCTAGAGATTTGTCTTTTGGGAGTTTTTAAATCATGTAACTACAAATTCAATTTCCTTAATACTTATAGGGCTATTCAAATTATCTCCTTCATATTACATTAGTAGTGATATTTTGTATTTTTTGAGGGATTGGCCTATTTTATCTAGGTTGTCAAATCTATGTGTGTAGAGTTGTTTATAATATTCCCATATTATCGTTTTGATGTCATCAGGGTCTATAGTGATACCCCTTCTTTCATTCCTGATAATGGTAATCTGTCTTCCTTTCTTCCTTGTCAGTCTTTTTTAGAGATGTGTAATTTTACTGATTTTTTTTTTTGAAGCAGCTCTGTTTCATTAATTTTCTCTAATGTTTTTCTATTTTGATTTCTTTGGTTTCTGCTCTTATCTTTATTATTTCCTTCATTCTGCTTCCTTGGAGTTTATTTTCCTCTTCTTTTTCTATGTTCTTGAGTTGGGATCTTAAACTAATGGTTTGAGACTTTCTTTTTCCCTAAAAAATTTATTTATTTACCTATTTTTGATTATACATATTTATGGGGTACAGAGTTGACTATCAGTATTTGTGTACAATATGTGATGATCAAATCAATATTATTAGTATGTTCATCATTACAATTGTAATTACTCTTTGTGTCCCTTATCCTATCACTTTCTAACCTCCCTTCCCCTCCCACCTTCCCACCTCTAGTGGGTAACTATGGGTCTGTTCTCTCCTTCTGAAAGTTCAATGTGTTATTGTGGTCTTTCTTTCTTTCTCTTTCTACACTGTTGGTGGGACTTTATTTTCTAATGTATGCAGTTAGTCCTATAAATTTCTCTCTCAGCATTGTTTTAGTCATGTCCTACAATATTTTATTTAAATCTCCCTTGAGACTTCTTCTTTGACCCGTGGACTACTTAGAAATGTGTAATTTAGTTTTCAAGTATTTGGAGATTTTCCTATTGCCTTTGTTATTAATTTCCAGTTTGATTCACATTGATCAGAGAATACACTCTGTATGATTGCAAATTTTTTAAATCTGTTGAACTTTGTTTTATGGCCCAGGATATGGTCTATATTAATATATGTTCTGTGGACACTTGGAAAGAATTGTATTCTGCTATTGTTGTATAGAGCGTTCTACAAATATTGACTAGATCTTGTTGTTGATGGTGTTGTTGATTCTACTATATTCTTGATAATTTTCTTTCTGGTTGTCCTATCAATTGTTGAGAAAGGAGTGTTGAAGCCCCCATCTATAGTTGTAAATTTGTCAATTTGACCTTTTAGTTCTGTCAATTTTCAGTTTACATTTTTTATGTGTATGCATACACATTTAGAATTGTTATGTTTTCTTGGTGGATTGACCCTTTTATCATATAATGTCCTGCTCTATCTCCAGTAATATTCTATCCTCTGAAGTCTCCTTTATCTCCTTTATTAATATATTCAATCCTTCTTTCTTTTAATTAACAGTTGCATATTAATTAAAATTAAAAGATTAGTATATTTTCCATCCATTTATTTTCAGCATGCCTCTAATCTTATCAGTATAAGATGGTAGTACAGAAAGTTCATGGAAAAGTAGAATTAAAATGCAATACTAATCTTTCCATGAAGTTTTTGAAGTACCCCTGTATTTGAAGTGAGTCTCTTGTAGTCAGCCTATAGTTGGACCATGGTTTTTAATCTGCTCTGCCATTATCTGTCTTTTAATTGATGTTTTTAGACCATGTACATTTAACATAATCATTGATATGTTAGGGTTTAAAATTTACAGTTTATATTTTGTTTATTGTTTGCTCTTTCTGTTTTCATTTCTGTTCCTTTTTCCTGGTTTCCTCTGAATTATTTGTACAGTTTTTTAGAATTAAATTTTGATTTATCTGTAGTGTTTTTAGTGTATTTTTAAGTTTTGTGTGTTTTGTGTGTGTGTGTGTGTGTGTGTGTGTGTGTGTGTGTGTGTGTGGAAACTTTAGGGATTCGCCTTATTTATGCAAAACTTATCACAATCTATTGGTGGTGTTATTTTACCAATTCAAGTAAAACGTAGAAAACATACCTCCCTTCCTATTCCTCTCCCTTCCCCCATTCATAATATAATTGTTTTAAATAGTTCCTCTACTTACATTTAGAATGATATTGGACGTGTTGCAATTTTTGTTTCAACCATCAAACGTAATTTAGAAGACTCAAGATGTGAAGAAAGTCTACTTTTTTCATCTACATTTTAGCTTCCTGTGTTCTTTCTTACTTTCTGATGTTCCAAGGTTTCTTCTACTATCATTTTCTTTCTGTTTAGAGAACTTCTTTTAGCCATTTGGTAAGACAGGTTTGTTATTGACAAATTCTCCTATTTTTTAATCTGAAAATGAATTCATTTCCTCTTCAGTCCTGAAGAATATTTTTACTAAATACAGAATTCTGACTTTATAGCTTGCTTGCTTTCTTTCTTCAGTACTTGAAAAACATTGTGCCGCTTTTTTCTGATCTCCACGGTTTATGATGAGAAATTCACTGCCTTTGAAATTATTTTTTTCTTTAGATGTCACTGTTTCTCATTTGCTAATTTCAAGTTTTTTCTTTGTCTTTAGTGTTTAGAAGTTTTGAGTATGGTGTACCTTGGTGTGGATTTCTCTGGGTTTATCTTGTTTGAGGTTTACTCAGCTTCTTGAATATGTAGGTTTATCTCTTTTACAAAATTGAATAGTTGTCAGTAGTTATTTGAGTGGGTTTTTTTCCAACCCTGCCACCTTTCTCCTCTCTTTCTTTAAGTCCCATGTCGTGAGTGTTAGATCTTCTGTTGTATAGTTCTATGTGTTCTGAGGCTGGTTTTGTTGTTGTTGTTTGTTTGTTTGTTGAGTCTTTTATCTTCATGTTGTTCAGACTGGGTAATTTCTATTGTTCCACTTTCACTTCAGTGATTCTTTACTCTTCCCCTTCTATTCTGCTGTCAAGCCCATTTATTTAGGGTTTTGCTTTGTTTTGTTTTAATTTTGGTTGTTGTATTTTCACTTTCAAATTTCTATTTTATTATTTTTTACATCTTCTATTTCATTGCTGAAATTTTGCATTTCTTTGCTATGAGTCATTTTTTTTATTCCTTTTAAGCATGTTCTTAATTGCTCATTGAAGCGTTTTTGTTTTGGCTCTTTAAAATATCAGAAAATTTTAACATCTCTGTCATTATCCTGTTGTCATCTATTGATTGTCTTTTTCTCATCAACCAAAACTTTCTGGGTTTGGGTATAATGAGTGATTTTTTTATTAAAAACTACATTCTGAGTATTATGTTCTGAGACCCTGGACCTTATTGATACCTTATGTTTTAGCTGGAATGGTGTCAGAAGAAGCTAAGTAGGCAGCTGGACTTCATCCTTGACAGCAGTATGGCAGTGTCTGTGGAGACCATGTGGGATCCCTAGACTTCTTTCCTCACTGAGTGGTAATGCGGTGTCTCTCTCCCTCCTCACTGGGGTGGTATCAGAGGGGACCTACTGGGGAGTAGCACTCCCGTCCCCCCCAAAAAGGGTGATGTCAGTGGAGGCCAAGTGGGGAACTTAGATTTCTACAAGGGAAGTGGAAATGCTGCCTGCTTACTCACAGGAGTAGTTTGGGTGTAGAAATCTAACACTGCCATGGGGAGGGGGCTTCTTACTGCTGTCAAGGATGAAGTCCAGCTGCCTACTTAGCTTCTTCTGACACCATTCCAGCAGGGGGTTAGGGTTCCTGGCTACAACCTAGCAAAGTGGAAGTGTAGGCTCCCCTCTCAGCTTTTGCCAGTGGACGTGGGCCACAGTTTTTTCTGTAGTGTTTGGCCACACTAAAGTAGTATTTTATAAATATTTCTGTCTTGATAGACTGCCCCTTTCATGTTCCTTTGGATAAAGAGGGGAAGCTTTTGTTGAGGCTCTATGAATTTGTGTCTGTTGGCTTTTCTCAGTTGCTGGCTTCTTCAGTCAGGTTTGGGACATGTGAAATGGGCAGAAAACTCAGGGAATTTATCCCCTTGTTCTTTGGGTCTGGAGGTTCCTGGCAAGTCTGCCACCTTCTCCCCACATTTTGAAGTTTTCTTTCTTTTTTTTTTATATATATATATACATAATGTCCACTTTGTTACACTTAATGGAAGGAATAGGTCAAAGTACATCTACTCCATCTTCCCAGAAAAAGTCTCAGTGAGTTCCTCATGATTCTCCTTTAGAAATATTAAATTTCTTACGTGCTTTCCTCAACTGAGACATATATGTGTTTCTTATCAACCTATTTACTTGACTTTACCAGGATCATGAACCTCAAAACCAACAAAAAGTGATAAAACAATTTTTTTAAAAAGTCATAGAAATTTTCCTGGGCTAGGAGAGAGTTAATGTTGCCATATCTAAAGAAGAAACTTCTTGAGAATTAATTCAGATGGAAACTGCTTATTGTTCATTTAATATTGCTGAAGCCTTGATTCTGTGGCATTCACTCAGAAATCCCAATTTTAAAAATAATCTTGCATGTTCAACTTTTAGTTAGATATCATTAAAAACTTCCCTACCTTCTCAAACAGTAGAGGCTTAGTAAAAGAATTCACCTCTTCTTGATGATTCAGATGCTAATTTCAAGCCACTGGGGCAGTTTGCTTTCTGTCTGCCAGGCAGCTGCAAACTCTTAATGCATTTTCCTGAAGCTGCCGGGGCCCCACGTTCCAGATTCCTGCTCGTAGTCTTCAGGGGGATTGGAAATGAGATACCCTTGCCTGACAAAGTTGTGGGTAAAGAGTCAGATGCTTGGGCTGAGGACACAGGACCAAGTAACAAGCAGGAATTTGATGAAGGTGGTTTTGATAATAATTTCAGTGATACTATAGTAATGTAAACTTAATTCAAGATTACTAGTTATACTCTGAGTAGCCAAAGTTGCCAAACAAATAGATGTTAAAGAAAAAAAAAAAAAGAAGAAGAAGAAGGAATGAAGGAAGAAGTAATTATCCTGTTAAAAATAAAATTTGTGGACTACTTGTATGAACCAGAGAATATAATAGATCCACTATAGGTACTATTATTTTGGGCAGATTCTACTTTTCAGACTTGGGGTAAAGATTATCCATATTTTGAAAATAAGAGAACTGGGGCTGGAAATTTAAGTGAATTGCACAAGGTTACACACATTGCAAGCAAAGTAGCTGATTAAACCCAGTTCTGCTCTTATCCTTTCCACTATGATAGGGTGGGGGTGGGAACCACAAATTTTATTTACACACAGAAGATGAACTCAATGCTAAACATTGCAGAGCTGTCTAATAGAGCGCTTCTCAAACTGTAATGGGCTTCCCAGTCAGTCGGTCTACAGAGGGACTTGTGTCTCTGTATTTCTAACAAAGCCCCACATTTTTCTGATGCTGCTGGTCCACAGGCTACAATTTAAACAGCAAAGATCCACTTTGATAATAAAAGTATGTAAAGAACAGTAATATGGATTTGCTCTGTAATTGAAGGTATTTTATCCAACTTATTGTTTTATTTTTTTTTCCTTTTAAATAAATAAAACATAGTCATAAAAATTGCATGGCTGCTTTATTACTGATACTGAAACCTAAGAAGGATATTGATTTAAGACAAGATTAAGAAACAAAAATAAACACGCAAAAAAAAATAGGGTGCATGAATGTGTTAAAAGCAAAATATCTGAATATAATAAGGAAAAATGAACCCCTACCTCTTACCAGCAGTTTTTAATATTCTGTAGCTACATTGACCATAATTGCTAAGTCAAAAGCCAGAATACATGATTTGATGGCTTAACAAATGACTAAAAAATAAAATCAGGATTTCGATTTTGTTAATTAGGGTGATTCGCCTTTGAGATCTGAAATACCTATCTTACTATTAAAGTCATGGAATAAACACGAAAATAAACCACACACACACAAACATATGCACACCACACACACACACACACACGTACACTCGCACATCCATGCATAAATCTATGAATATATTACCTAAAATACTACAGATTAAAAGATCTAAAGACCAGAGCATGTTTGTGTGTTTGTATGAGCTGCAGTCCTGATTTTTGGATCTATGATTTGTGAAAATCAAAACAATAACCCTCTATATATTGATCTAAAAGAAAATACTTAGCTGTGTGAAGAACATATATCTAAGTATGTTCGAAATGATTCACTTTTCCATGCCATATTAATTGGTCTGGTGTGACAAAAAGAAGTCTGTGGGGAAATAAGTCGGAAAGCCCAGGTCAAACTTAACATGGTTTCTTTGCTGGAGTACTTTTCAGAGTATTACCTGCTGGATGTAAACACAAAACAACTTCACTTTTTACTTCTGTTTAAATGTATCCTGGGGGTTAGTCCTTCCCCTTCCCTCGTCTTTGCTAAGTAACACAAAACAGTCTGCTCCGTTTAAGACACAAGCACGACCTTGCTTTGCTGTTGAAAAAGTTTATTACCATTTAAAAAAATAGAACCCTAGTCTTGACTTAGAGTCTCAGTCTCTCCCTCCCCCAGTGGGGGGTGCACGGTTTGTGCAGTCAGGGAAAGGGGCTGTAGTTGGTTTTTGCTCTTTCTGCTGTCCAGCACTTTCTTCCACCCTCCTTCCCCACAGTGTCTGCCCCTCTAGGTTTGCAGCCAGCGTGTGGAGAAAAAAGAAAAGGAGAGAATGACAGGAAAGTTCTTGTTTGGCCAGTAATGTTGTGAGCTCGTGTCCACGTATGGCAGCTGTAAGAAGGCCCATAACGTGTCTAAAACAGGGTCAACTTAATAGACCCCTCATCTCCTTGCAAGGTTGGAGGTCTCTTCTGCAGCTCTCTGATGTGGGTAGTGCCCTCGTCCTCCGCTGACCCTTCCTCTGTTTCCTCCACCTCCTCCTGGCTGAGGTCTTTTGCCCCTCCTTCCTGGCGTCATCTTGGGCAGAATCTAAAATGACTTTACAGCTGTTCTCTCTTGCTCATTCCACTCATTTCATCAATAAAAACCTTCACTCACACATCCTTTGCCCAGAGAAATTCTTAGAGTGCAGAATTCTCAACATCCCCTACCCAACAAGCCCCTCCAGTTCACCCATGTGTAGCTGGTGAAGACTCAGGTTCCAGAACACTATGACCACCCCTACAACTCGGCTGACTCATACCCCACTGCAGGGGACTTATACAAAATTCTCTCAGTGGCCCTGCTGAAGACCCCCCCACCATCACCAGGCTAGAGGTGAGAAGCAGGCACTTTCTCTTCTTTCTCTTTGTGAGCTATAAGGGTCTCACAGCACAATAATATATTTTCCAAAAATGCATATTAAAAACAAAACTCAATTTCCACTCTGCTGGCCCTTTTGATACCCTGGATGTGGGTGAGACATCTAACTAGCTTTTGATCATCTATTTTGAACTTCTGCATGTGATCTAGTACCTCCTTTGAAATGCCATATCCATTGTCTCCTGGTGCCTTGACCAGTATTTACACATTCACCTCTATTAAATATGCTAATGGACCTCCAGAATCCCCAAGAGTATTTCTGAAATTTCTCCCAACTTCAAATCTTCTTTTCATGATGCGGATCACAGGACTGGTTTGGAAAACTTCTTGTAAATACTTCAGTAGGCTGTTGGCATTGGACAAGACTTTAGAAATATTCTATTTCAATTCCTTCCTCTAGGAGAGAGGATGATGCGAGGCCTGGAAAGTTTACTGATAAGGTCAAGTCACCCAGTTCCTCAGTGGAGAGCCAGATCGAGACCAGCTACCCTGACTCACAAACACCATTCCCACTAAAAGTCTAGGAAAGAGACAAAGGTATCAATATTTAAAATTAAAAAAAAAATTGAGGGAGAGTAAAAATACCTTTCCTTTCTTAAGTAAAACTAAACTAGTCTTTCAAAACAAAAAGACTTAGTGAAGAAAACTTGAACAGCATATGTTTCTAAAATTCCATGCCAGAATTCTCTGAGATATTTTGTTTTATGAATTAATATATACTTTTTATATTTAAAAATTATTTGGCAGCTATTCTTTGGGAAAGAATGTTCTGCGACTCAGCAGTATCAGGCTTAGAAGGTCTTCTGTGAGATTGAAGACCCATGTTAGAGAGCACTTGTTTTTGCTAAGAGAAATTGATTACGTTTATGCTCATATTGGACACCAGACCATGCGCTACATGGAGGAAGCAGCTGGGAGCCCTCTCAGCTTCTAGCACCCATGATGTCAGCTCAACAAAGCAGTGAAGACCAAGGATGCTTTAGAGTCCTAGACATAGGTTTGGCCACTAGCTCACACCTTTAAAGAGAGAAGAGTATGTTGCCTACAAGTTCCTGAATCTGTTATGTCGGTCTACAGAATATCTTCTGTGCTGAGAGGCTGGAAATCTGACACCTCAAGCATGAAACCACCCATGAACCAAGTGGGCTATAAATATCCCCCATGTGCATGGTCAAAACCTCAAGACCACATGAAACATTCTTACAGCATCAGTTTTCAAATTCAAAGCAAATAGTTTACCATGGTGGTCTTTCTTTCTTTTTATCTTATGTTTATTTATTTATTTATCTTTTTATTGAAACATGATTGAATGTACACATCTATGGGGTGTTAAAAAGCAATACCTATATGCAATATGTGCATATTGCTCAAATCACAATAATTAGTATATTCAACACTACACAGTGTAATCATTTTTTGTGGCCCTTTACCAGTTTCTCCCTAATCCCCCTTCTTCCTCCCCCTTTCCTACTTCTGGCAGTCTCAGTTTTGTTCTCTTCTTTTGAAAGTTCAACGTATTATTGGGATTGCTGTATCTTTCTTTCTTTGTTGATTGTTTCAGCTCCCATTTAAGAGTGAGGACATGTGGTATCTTTCTTTCTGTTTTTGTCATATTTCACAACATAGTTTTTTCTATGTTCATCCACCTTGCTGTGAATGGCAAAATTTCATTCTTTTTTATGGCTGAGTAGTATTCCATTGTGTATATCTACCACATTTTCCTTATCCAGTCTTACACCGATGGACATTTAGGTTTGTCCCAACTCTTTGCTATTGTAAGCAGAGCTGCAATAAACATGGGAGTGCAAGTATCCCTATGACAGGATGATTTCCATTCCTTTGAGTATATATCCAGCAGTGGGATTGCTGGGTCATATGGCAGTTCTACCTGTAGTTGTTTGAAGAACCTCCATACTGTTTTCCATAATGGCTCCACTTATTTATGGTCCCACCAATAGCATAGGAGGATCCCCCTTTCTCCACTTCCTCACCAGCATTTGTTATTCTCTGTCTTTTAGATATTAGCCAGTCTATCTGAGGTGAGATGGTATCTCAGTGTGGTATTAATTTGCATTTCCCTGATGCTGAGGGATGTTGAGCATTTTTACATATGTCTGTTGGCCACTCATATATCTTCCTTTCAGAAATGCCTATTCAGCTCCTTTGCTGATTTTTTAATTGGGTTGTTTGTTTTTTTTACTGTTAAGTTGTTTGAGTTCCTTGTATATTCTGGATAGTAATCCCTTGTCAAATGCATAGTTTAAAAATATTTTCTCCCACTCTGTAGATTGTCTTTTCACTCTGTTAATTTTTTGTTTGTGTTTTTTTTTTTTTTTTTTTTTGTATTTTTCCTGTGCAGAAGCTTTTCAGTTTGATATAATTCCATTTGTTTATTTTTCCTTTTGTTGCTTGTGCTTTGGGGGTCATACTCATAAAGTCTTTGCCCAGTTGTACTTCCTGAAGTGTATCCTGTATGTTTTCCTTTAAGAATTTTATACTTTAGGTATAAAAAGTTTTATACTTTAGGTCTTTATAGGTCTTTCATACTTTAGGTATAAAAGTTTTATACTTTAAGTCTTATATTTAAGTCTTTAATCAGAGTTGATTTTGGTATATGGCAAGATGTACAGATCTAGTTTCAGTTTTCCGAGCACCATTTATTGAAGAGAGGGAATCTTCTCCTCAGTGTATGTTCTTGGTGGCCTTGTCAAATATCAGTTGGCTGTAAGTATGTGGGTTAATTTCTGGGCTCTCTATTCTGTTCCATTGGTCTGAGTGTCTGTTTTTAGGCCAGTTCTATGCTGTTTTGTTACTGTAGCTTTGTAGAGTAACTTGAAGTTAGGTAATGTTATGCCCCTGGCTTTATTTATTTATTTATTTTTTTGCTGGGGATTGCTTTGGTTATATGGGGTCTTTTGTTGTTCCATATGAATGTTAGCATCTTTTTCTTCCATTTCTATGAAGAATGTCATTGGTATTTTGGTGGAGATTGCATTGAATCTGTAGGTTGCTTTGGGAAGTATGGACATTTTTACAATGTTAATTCTTCCATATAAGAGCATGGAATGGAATGTCTTTCCATGTTTTTGTGTTCTCTTCAATTTCTTTCAACAGTAATTTGTAGTTCTTGTTGTAGAGATCTTTCACCTCCTTGGTGCAATTTATTCCTAGGTATTTTTATTTTATTCGTGACTATTGTAAATGGGCTAGATTTCTTGATTTCTTTTTCTGCTAGTTCATCGCTGGAGTATGAAAACGTTACTGATTTTTGCATGTTGATTTTGTATCCTGCTACTTTTTGAACTCGTTTATCAACTCTAAGAGTTTTTAAGTAGAGTCTTTAGGTTTCTCTCTATATAAGATCATGTCATCTGCAAATAGTGATATTTTGACTTCATCTTTTCGATCTGGATGCCTTTTATTTCTTTCTCCTGCCTGATTGCTCTGGCTAGTACTGCCAATACTATGTCACACAGGAGTGTTGAGATTGGGCATCCTTGTCTTGCTCCTGTTCTTAAGTGGAAAACTTTCAGCTTTTTTCCATCCACAATGATATTGGTGGTGGGTTTGCCATATATGGCTCTTATTCTGTTGAGATATTTTCCTCATATACTTAATTTGCTGAGAGTCTTTATCAGGAAGTAATGTTGAATTTTGTCAAATGCTTTTTCTGCTTCTTTTAAGATAATCATATGGTTTTTTACTTTATTTTGTTGATGTGATGTATCACATTTATTGACTTGTGTGTGTTGAACCTTCCTTGCCTCCCTTGGATGAATCCTAATTGATCACAGTGTATAACTTTTTTTGATATGCTGCTGTATTCTCTTTGCTGATATTTTGTTCAGGATTTTTGTTATCTACATTCATCAAATATATTGGCCTTTAGTTTTCATTTTTTATTGCTGTATCTTTGTCTTGTTTTGCTATAAGGGTGATATTGGCCTCATAGAATGAGTTTGGGAAAATGGCCTCTGTCTCAGTTTTTTGGAATAGTTTGAAGAGAATTGGAAATAATTCCTCTTTAAAGGTTTGGTAGAATTCAGCAATAAAGCCATCTACTCCTGGGATTTTCTTTGTTGGGGGACTGCTGATTACTGCTTCAATCTTTCTACTTTTTATTGGTCTGTTTGGGTCTTCTTGGTTCAGTCTTGGTAGTTTGTATGTGTCCAAAAATTTATCCATTTCCTCCATATTTTCAGATTTTTTGGCATATAGTTGTTTATAATAGTCTAATGATTCTTTGTATTTCTGTGGTATCAATTATAATATCTCCCCTTTCATTTCTGATCTTTGTTATTTGGATCTTCTCTTTCTTTCTTTTTGGTTAACCTAGTTAATGGCTTCTCTATTTTGTTTATCTTCTCAAGAAACCAACTTTTTGTTTCATTGATCTTTTGTATTCTTTTGTGCATCTCTATTTCATTTAGTTCTGATCTGATCTTAATTATTTCTTTCTGTCTACTAATTTTGGGATTGGATTGTTCTTGTTTTTCTAATTCTTTGAGGTGTAGCATTAGGTTGTTTATTTGAAATCTTTTTATTCTTTTGAGGTAACTATTTATTGCAGTAGTCTTCCCTCTTAGTATTGCTTTTGCTGTATCCCACAGGTTTTGGTATGATATGTCTTTATTTTCATTAGTTGCAAGAAATTTTTTGATTTCCTGTTTAATTTTTTTCTTGGACCCATAGGTTATTCCAAAGTATGTTGTTTAATTTCCATATGTTTGCATAGTTTCCAGAATTTCACTTGTTATTGATTTCTAGTTTTAATCTGCTTTGGTCTGAAAAGATACTTGAAATGATTTGTTGTGACTTGATTTGTAACCTAACATGTGGTTTATCCTGGACAGTGTTTCATGTGTTGATCAGAAGAATGTATATTTTGCAACTGTTAGATGAAAAGTTCTATAAATATCTGCCAAGTTCAGTTCATGTAAAGTATAGTTTAAGTCCAATGTTTCTCTGTTGATTTGTTGCCTAGATGATCTGTCCAATGTTGAGAAAGGTGTGTTCAGGTCCCAAACTATTATCATACTGGGTACTAAGTCTTTCTTTAGGTCAAATAGTGTATGCTTTACCTGGGTGCTTTGATATTGGGTGCATATATATTGATGATTGTTATCTCTTCTTGCTGAATAGATCTCTTTATCATTATATAATAGAATTCTTTGCTCTTTTTATGGTTTTTGGTTTAAAGTCTATTTTATCTGATTTAAGAATAGCTATTCCTGCTCGTTTTTGGTTTCCATTTGCATGGTATATCTTTTTCCATCCATTTACTATTAGTCTGTTTCTTTACAGGCACAGTGAGTCACTTGTAGATAACATACAGTTGGGTCTTGCTTTTTTAATCCAATCAGTCAGTCTGTGTCTTTTGTGTAGGGAATTTAATTTAGGGTTGTTATTGAAAAGTATTGTTTTACTTCCAACATTTAATTGCTTTTCCTGAAGTTGATTTAAATATGTCTTGGTCTTTTCTTTCCCTTTTATTGTTTATCTTTGGTGTTTGTTAGTTTTTTGAGGTGGTATGGTATAGTTCTTTTCTCTTTCTTATTTGCATATCTGCTTTACCAGTGGTGTTTGCTCTTCCTTATGTAGTCATGGTGGTGATCATCATTTTTGGGGTTCTAGGTGCAGGACTCCTTTAAGGATTTCTTGTATAGTGGTTTGTGTGGTGGTGTGAACTCCTGCAGCTTTTGTTTGTCAGGGGAATACACTGTTTCCCCTTCATTTCTGAAGGATAGCCTTGCAGGGCATAGTATTCTTGGCTGGCAGTTTTTGGGTTTTTTGTTTTTTGCTTTTTGTTTTTTGTTTTTCCTTTTAGTACTTTGAATATATCATTCCATTCTCTTCTGGCCTGTAGGGTTTCTGCTGAGAAGTCTGCTGTTAGTCTGATGGGACTCCCTTATAGGTAACTTGACACTTTTCTCTTGCTGTTGTTAGGATTCTCTCTTTGTTTTTGATTTTTGAAAGTCTCACTTCAATGTGTCTCAGAGAGGACCTTTTTGGATTGAATATATTAGTACTACTGAGAAGTACTAATATCTGAGCAGATTCTTTCCTCCTCAAGGGAGAATTCCTCCTGGCCAATCCTGGTGTCAGAGATGTGGCAGCTGCTGAAACTGAGGCTCTCTCTCTTCTGCACCACTCTGCTTGGTTTTCATGTTCCACAGGGTCCTGACCAGGCTCCCGCTGCCCTCCCACACTCTCCCACTAATTCTCTCCTCTGTACTTACTTGTCCATTCCTTGCTCTGGTCCCTTTCTGTGGGAGGATTGCATGTTGGGCACCTCTACTCCACCATCTTGCTCTGCCCTCTATGATGGCTCCATGATGTTCTTTTATCAACAGGTTATATGTGTTCTTTTATAAAGTAGGTAATATGTGAAAAGGTCCATACAAACAAATTAATAAGAAAGAACCTGAGCTTGAGCAGGTGAAAATGTAAAGGGAGACACAGACATTACCAAGGCAAGAACAGGTAATGCCCCTGATAGCAATTACCCTACTCAAGTAGTAATTACACATCTGGAGGCACAGAGGAGGTTTAGGAGAGGCATACACTCTGACTCTAGAGATGAACACATCGCAGCTCTGTTTCCAATGATGCAGTGACTTCATTTCCTCAGTCAAGATCTTTGCCTCCAAAACAACAGTCTCCTCACCTATAAAATGGGGACAAGGACAGTACCCACCTCAAGAAGATGTTGTGAGGATGAAATGAGTCAATACTTTCAAATTAGCTGCAGCAGTGTCTAGCACATAATCAGTGCGTAAAAAACACTGGCTCTTGTTATTAAAGATGGCTATAGTAGGGAACTCATGCCAAAAAACAAGCATGCAGAAAGGCTGGTCTCCTTTAATTTCTTTACTAGTGTTTCCTTCACCCACTTTTTTTGTCTCTGTTTTTTAATTGTGACCAACTTCACTTTTGCCCCTCTCTTAGGAGGGTGGATGTCCACCCAGCTCTGCCAGACGGTCTCTCTGACTCCCGTTGCTCCTGGTCACTCATCACCTCCAAGCTGTTGAGCACAGAGAACCAATCCCTCTCAAGGGCTTGTTCCTCGGCTCAGAAACCCAAAGTGCACATTACTTCACAGAACCCAGATCTGTGTACTTTTCTGAGTTAGGATTCCCAAAGAGAGAGCCATCTGGGAGCTCCCTTTTGCCTATGACTTTGGTGTATTTATTTATAGAGCCCCTTTTCCCTTTCAGAAGTGTCTTCTCTGGGTAAATATTCAAATGGTTATCATATCAGTTATTAATAAAACTACCTAACAAGCAACCCCACAACAGTGACTTGAAAAATAAGCATTTGCTGAGCTTGAGACTTTGAGAGTGGGCTGGGAAGTTCTTATGGTTTGGTCCAGATGCCTCTGATTTGAGCTGTGTTTACTCATGCATCCATGATGTCAGAAGAGGTGCTGGCTGATGGTGGGTGATATGGGATGGCCTTACATGTCTGCAGATGTCAGCTGGGATGATGGGGCTACTGGACCATGTGTCTCTCATCCTCCAGCAGTCTAGTCTGCTGTTGTTTACAAGGTTCCAAGGGAGCTAAGAAAAGTATGCGAGGCCTCTTGAGGCCTGGACTTGAAACTGGCACAAAATGACTTCTGCCACATTCTACTGGTCAGAGCAAGTCACAGGCAGCCCAGACATAAAGGATGGAGACATAGATTTCACCACTTGATGGGAAGATCTGGGAAATCATATTTTTGTTTTTTTTTCCTTTGAACTGCCTTTGTCTTTATTTATTTTTTTTTTATTTTATTTTGTCGATATACATTGTAGCTGATTAATGCTCCCCATCACCAAAACCTCCCTCCCTTCTCCCTCCCCCCCTCCCCCCCAACAATGTCCTTTCTGTTTGCTTGTTGTATCAACTTCAAATAATTGTGGTTGTTATATCTTCTTCCCTCTCCCCCCCCGATTTGTGTGTGTGTGTGTGTATGTGTGTGTGTGAATTTATATATTAATGTTTAGCTCCCTCCAATAAGTGAGAACATGTGGTATTTCTCTTTCTGTGCCTGACTTGTTTCACTTAACTCAAGTTCAAAATTAGCTGTGCTGTGAGGTCTTGAGAAAATGATTTAACCTCCCTAAGACTCTGTTTCCTCCCTAATAAAATGGGGATAATAATCACACTAACCTCACATGGCAGTGCTAATGATTAAACAAAAAAATTGCTGTGAGCATGGTGCCTAGACATATTTAGCATTTGACCACTTGAAAGGGATAGTTATTGGATGTTATAGTAAATGCTTGATAAACATGAAGTTTATAGATGTTCTATGTAAAGTACTCGAAGGTAACTTTTTTTGTTGTTTTTCAAGTGCTGTATTTTACACATGGGAATACAGAGTCAGAATAAGAATAGATGTGAAACTCACAACTCCTGATTTATGTCTGACACCATATCACTATCTGCTATTAATGGGATCTTATTAATATGAAGCTTTACTTACTAAAAGTATTAAGTGAGTTTCCTTGCTTAAGTAGAGTGGTTTAATGCTGTTTTGTATGTTTATACAAATCAATTTGTTAAGCTGGGCTTTACAATAGACTTGTCCAATTTATAGAAAAATCCTGGAAAGAAAGGTTTATAACATAATCATAGCAGTAGTCTCTATGGCATTTTGGCAATCCCAAGTTGAATCCTGGTCTCTCTTCCTTTACAACTTGTGTTCCTTCTGTGACACTGTTCAGACTATGAATGAAGGCCTTTGAACTTCTTTCAACACACTTAAAACATCTTCCATTATCCTGAAAAGACAATATTCTGCTGCATCTACTCCAGGCCTTCCTGTAGTTAGCCACCACGGTGATCATTCTAAAATGAAAATCTGACCATGTCCTGCCTAACTTCCTTTGAGCTCTCAATGGTCCTTGTGATAAAAGACTAGGAGAGCCCTTCACCACCTGACCTTTTACACAGCCCCCTCTGCTCTCCTGTGCACATTTTCTGTGTTGGTCGTCTGTATGCGCTCTCTGCATGCACTGGCCAAGAGCTTCATCCGAGTCTCAGCTCTACCACTCATCAGCATGCGACCTTTGACATGTTACTTATTTTTCTGCATTCAGATTCCTCATTTGTAGAGATAGGAAAATAACAGCATTTGCCACAAAGAGTTGAGAGATTAAACAAGTTAGTATGCATAAAGCACTTAATAGTATCTGGAAATAATAAATGTTAGGATAGCTATTCTCATTATTATCCAATAAAATCATCATGAAAGTCTTTTGAGGCAAAAAATCATATTTCTACTTCCCGATGTAGAAAACTGGATCACGGAAAGGTTAAGTAGCATCAGACATGAAACAGATGACATCTGAGCCTGGTCTGTGACCTCAGCACGGAATGCCAGGCTTCCTCCTGCCACTCGCTCCCATCAGAGGGAACGTACCATTCTCTGGAGGTGCCGAGGCATCTCTCACCTCTTTTCCATTGCCTGGAAACCCTTCGTCACGTCTGGGTCCAGTAAGTGCCTACTTTGGATTCAGCATTCAATACAAGTGTCATTTCCTCTCTGAGAAACTTTGAACCCTCTCCACACTGGCTCAAGTGGCTTCTTTTAGTCTCAGACATCCTTGCACTTTGTTCTGTCCTGATCCAGGTTACACCCAGCTATCATTGCCTCTCTCTGCTGTAAGAAGCATGAGAGTGACCATCAGGTCTTGTTTATTCTCTTATCCTCTGAGTGAATGAAGAAATGGATGAACCTTAGTTGTGTTTTGAGGGAGCCTATGATCCTGCAGCATGAGAACGGGCAGCTCAGAGACCTCAAACAGAAAGGAAGCGAATGATGCCTTGGCCTGGTCAGTGGCCAGCTGGATGGCCGGGCTTCACTTTACCTATACTTAAGAGACCATAAAGCCCTTCCTGCATACATTCCAAGGTACAGGGGAGGGATCAACTGAAAAAAAAAAAAAACAGATGAGACAGCTCATGACATCGGTAGGAGATGTATTCATATGACATATACATATTTTCTCTCCCCCCTTGAGTCACCACAGCTAATACCAAACAGACTCCAAATATCTTCAACGACTGCCTCAAGAGGGGTTGAAATGAAGTCCATCCCTTGCCCACTGAAACCCTAGTGTTTATTTTGGCATCTCTGCTAGTACACCAGGGAAACCAGGAATGTGGCCCATGGCTGGGAACCTCTGTGTGGAGTCAGTTTAACACAGAAACAAATCAAGTTTTCCTCAGTGGTCCCTTTAGCCCTGAATTTACAGTAATAGCAGCACAGGTCTTGGGAGGACAATGAAGGTTAAGGAGTTCAGACTCTGTAAATGACCCCTTCTGTAGAGGGTCAATTTGAGAAACAGAGGGGATGACTTGCCCAAAAACATGTGAGCTGGGACTCAGATTCTGAAACAGGTGGGCTTTCCACAACACCTGTTTCTCACTTTCTTCCCTTTTGCAGGATAATGTCTGGAATCTCTTTGTAAACATGCAAGTGCATTACCCCAGCTAGAGAACAGATCAAGGCATTAGGACAGACCCACACTGTTCTTGCTCCATTGTCTTCCCGGTCTTTAGACAGGGCTGCTGGACCTGGTGAAGAGGCAGAGGACTGTCATATAAAAGGGCTTGCCAGGATCACACAGCTTAGGAGCAATGACACTGAAACCAGAGCCTTTGGCTTCCCAAACTAGTCCAGTGCTCTACACTTTTCCTGTGCCTCTTACCCATTTAAATAGCACATTTGATTTTATGCAGTAGTGTCCATGGAAGGCAGAATAACTGCCCCCAAAGATGTTTATGTCCTAATTCTCAGAGCCTATAAATGTGTTATGCTATCTGTCAAAGGAGAGTTAAGGTTGAAGATGGAATTAAGGTTGCTAAACGGCTGACCTTGAAATAGAGAAATTGTCTTGAATTATCTCAGTGAGCCCAATACAATCACAGGGTCCTTAAATGTGGAAGAGCAAAGCAGAATAGAATGTCAGAGTGATGCAACATGAGAAAGATTCTACCCAATGCTGCTGGATTTGAAGATGAAGGAAGTGGCTGTGAGCCAAGGAGTGCAGCAGCCTCTGGAAGGTGGATAAGCAAAGAAATGGATTGACTCCTAGAGCCTCCGAAAGGGAACACAGCACCCCAACACCCAGTGAGATCTGTTTCTGAATTCTGACCTCCGGAACTGTAAGATTAAAAAAATGCATTGTTTAAGCCACTAAGATTTTGGCCATTTGTTGTAGCAGCAAACAGAGAAATAGTGCACTGCCTAAGTGTAACTAGTGCTTCCCAAGGTCACACTAGTTGGCAAAGGACAAATGGGTCCTGACAGCATAAATGTGTACTTTCCTCACTCTTTCTCTCCACTTGCAGTAGAAGAAACACAGCTTCCAGACTCCATTCCTTCCACTCCATTATTACTGGTAGTTCTCAGGGAGGGTTTTGCATAAGCTTACGTTTAAATGCTTATAATGAGGCATTGCAAACTCTCCCTACTCTCTTCTAGCCCTTTACCAGTGCCTACTCCAAAGACTTCCCCTATGAAGGCACCTGCCTTGAAACCACTCCCCGCACTTGTATGATGCCATCCTGGCCTTTGTACACTAAGATGCCACACCGGTCACATTGGTCCCATTGGATACGTTTAGGACTGAATTTAAAAGAGGAAGAGGTCGAATCAACAGAGACTAGGTCTTCTTTGGTTTACATGTGCTGCAAACCTACCAGGTGCCAGGCATTTTACCAAACACTTCATAGAATTGTGTCATTTAGTTATTCCATCTCAGGACTCTGAGCTTCAGAGGGTTGTTAACAGTCCCCCAATCCCACAACCAGGAAGCAGCATGCCTGCAATATCAGATAAGGAGGCATGACTCTGTGGGCACTGAGGCTCCGTAAGCACCAGCTGCCCTGGGCAGAGGTGTCATGCCCCGGAATTAGGGGTGGTGTGCTATCCCCACAGCTCCACCCTGCCCAACTGGAGGGGCGGGCATGGACCTCTTCTGGCATCTGGTTGATCAAGGTGGAGGGAGAGAAAGGGGCTGAAGGTAGCACCGTCCTCTGGGATGCAGGGCAGGCAGCTGGCATTAGCCAGGAAGGAAAAAATCCATGTTTAAAATGTCAAAAAAAAAATTGTAGCTGTATCATTTCATATAAAAATCAGGAATGAAAATAGAAATGGTTCTGTTATTTTTTTCTGAATTTATTTTTAATGCCAATGACAACAAAAGAGCTTTTTCACATGAGTCATTTTACAAAACAGAAAACATGATTTCCTGAAATAGCACTTTGCAGAAGCTTAAAGGAAACCACTATTAGACATGAGAAAGATGGAGTGCAACTAACTCTGTTCACTTAGGCTCTCCCCCCACCCCCACCTCTCTCTCTTTCCCTGGAATGTTCTTCTCCCTCTCTTCTCTTCCTACCTCCCATTCTTCCTGCAAATCTCATTTAAATTGTTACTTCCTCCAAGAGGTCTTCCCTAGGCACCCCCTCACTTTAAATAAGACCCCTCCTGTCATGCACTGTCAAAGAATGTTGCACTATTTCTTCACAGCCCTTCCTGAAATTGTGGTAATTATTGTGTCTCTGTTTATGTGACAGTGCTTAGGATAGGACAAAGTACAGACCCAGACACGGCCATGCTCTCACAGAGCTTACAGTTAAATTGGGGTGCAAGGTAGCCCTGTGTCGGTCTCAATGAGTTATACTAGGGAATGCAGAATCCCAGCAAACACATGAAGCAAATCTCCTTCACTACCCCATTCTTCAAGAGTCAATTATCCATATCAGTATTCTATAAATACAGTTGTAAAATGCCCTCAGTTATTATTTCTACCTAGATTAGCTGCTTCTCAGCAATTCTTTCTGGTTTAGAGCCCCCACTGTATCCATCCCACGCTGTGTGTGCACCCCAGGAAGACCTCGAAGTAAGACTGACTACCTTCCTCTTTCCTGCTCAATCTTAGGTGCTCCTATTGACCCACCTGGCCTGGCAATGGTCCTTAGCACCTCCCTCTTTACCTGCATGGCCCCTTAATTTTAGGGCTACCTCTCACGTATTTTCCAGTCCATCTCAGGCTCCCTGTTCTTGCCTGCAATGTCTTTCAGTCTCTCGTTATCTGGACATTGTGAGAACCTCCTCACTTGTCTCCTCCCTTGCTTTAGGTCTTCACCCACAAATTGCTTCTCCATGCCTCCTCCAAACAATGTCATAAAAAATGAAATCAAAGTATGACACTGTACGTAAAATTCTTCAGTAACTTCGTGTTGTCTTCATAATAAAGTAGGAAAGTCTTTATCTGCGAAGGGCAAGGTAAATACTCTGACCTATCTAGCCTCACCTCGTGGCTCATGTGTCTGCCACAGGCATTCCAAGCTCCATCCCAATGTCCCAGCCCAAGCAGTCAGACAAAAAGAGTTCCCTCTTACTCAGCCTTTTTGTTCTATTCATGCCTTCAATTTATTAGACAAAGCCTGCCCACCCACATTAGGAGTGTACTCAGTCTACTGATTCAAATGCTAATCATATTCAGATGTACCCAGAATAATGTTGGCCAAATGTCTGGGCACCCCTTGGCCCCATCGGTATGACATAAAATTAACCATCACAATAAGGGTTTGTGAGAGTTTCTCTACAATGCACCTTGACCTTTTTCTTTTTTTGCAGATTTGGTTCCAGGGGTAGAAATATCCTAGAAATATGAGAATTTTAAGAGGGGCTCTATCAAGGGACAGAAGAGACAGGTGTATCTGAGTGTGGAAGAAAAGGCAGAGAACATGAAGAACAAAACTAGCTTCACAGATTTTCAGAAATACGACCAAACTTGTCTTACACTTATTGTCAAATTCCATTTTTCTATTAGTCATCCATTCATTCATTTATCTATTTACTTAGCAACTAACATTTACCAAAGGCAGTAGTAATGTTATTACACTAGGTACAAGGTGAAAAGAATCAAGCACAGTATGGTCCTGGCCCTCAAAGTGCCCCTAGAAACCTAACCATGTTTATAAATTTATTCAGAATGATGTTTACAAAACCCTATAATTGTTGGTTTGGAAGTTGCCTTAAGTGTTATATAGTCCAAACCCACCACCACCAATGACACCACTGTCACCACCGTGGACTTCTAACTTATAGTCATATGACCACATAGACAGAAGATGCATGAACCACCTCCAGAGTTAACATTCCATTGTAGTTCAAATCTGATAAAAGTCTTAATTCTGAACCTGAATATGCCCCCTGCAGCTTTTACCCCCACAGTCCTATTTATGTCACAGAAATCAACAGAAAACAACCAGCAGTGCCATAGACATATACCCTATTCCTGTCTTCTTGGTCCAGTTTGATGATTTTGACAAAGGAAATAATGATACTCAACTACAATTTCATGAATTCATTTTATATGCATCACTCCTTTATAATTACCCTCATTTTATTCTCACAACTAACAAAAGGTGAAACAAAATATCCACTGTCCAAATGAGTAAACTAAAATTTGGAAGAAGTTAGTAGTTTGTTCAGTGTTCCCAAATCACGAAGAGCCAAGCTGGGTTTTGAAACCATGTGTGCATGACCCCGCTCATTCTCCGTCTACCTCACTAGGTATCTTCACTTAAAAGGAACCACCAGAGAGCACATTAAAGCAAATTTATTCTCTATACATGCAGTAGCCCTCCTAACTATGTGAAGGATGTGCTCAGGCATGAGAAGCCATTCTTATTGGACTCTTGAATTTAGGAGTGACTTATTCTGGGAAAAGGAGGCAATAATTATTTTCTTTCACACTGCCGTTCGTTGCCTTAATTTTGTTTTCATGGCACTTATACTTACAAGTACCAGAACTGCTTCTTTTGCTCACCAAGAAAGATGATGGCTTGAAATCTCCTGGACACCCTGCCACAAACTCCAAAGAGGCCACCTAATTAAGTCAGTCATGTAGAGTCTTATAACATTGTCTTAGTTCTCAAGGAGCCCCTTCCTGCTCTAGCATTCCTGTCCCCAGACTCCAGATGTTAAATGAACCATACCACGGCTCAGCAATTCTTCATGGGTAACTTTGGGGTTTTTACAGGTATGGGGCCAATGTCCGTGAGATTATCACCTTGAACTTCTGTGGTAAATCTCTGGTGACTCCAAGCACAGAGCTAACTTTTCTCTAAAGGACTTTAAGATTTCTTCTGCAATCATGTGTGTCTGGAATCATTTACCTGCAGCAAGAAATGTAGCACAGGTTGAGGGAATAACAGGTGGGTCTGCTAGTCATAGCTAGAGATTTCTTAGTTGTTCCAGAAAAATAGGATGCCAAGTGTTGACCACATACCCTGCCCTTCTTCCTCAGTCTACCCTAGACTGCTGGTTCTCAGACAGTAATGTACATAAGAATCACCAGGCAACTTTGTTTAGAATGTTCAGCCCTACACTTGCAACCCAGAGATTCTAGTCATTGGTCTGGGGTGGGGCCCCGGAATCTACATTTTTAACAAGTGTCCTGGTTGATCCAGAGAGAACACTGTAAACCCAACCATAGAAAGAACTTGTATTTACCTGGGTTCCCCAGAAAACATGGTTAACTACTTTATTAGAAAATGCAATCCTAGGCTGGCTGGAATGAGAGCAAATGAAAATGCGGCAGGCTAGGAGGGAGAGCCAATATGAGGAGATGGCACCGAGCTGGCTGAGCGTGTATGTCATGTCCAAGCAACTGTTCCATCTCACGGTCTCATGGTGCTATCTTCCTAGGGTCCTTACAAGCCCACAAGGTTTTCACTCTTCCACACTCCCAGGTGACTTATGCCTGGGCCCCACGTGAGTCCTGCAGCATCTCATGCCTCAGCAGCAACTGGGGTGCTCAGCACTGGAGGCAGGAGGTGTGGGCATGAGGCTAGGTGCTGGCAGGTTGTGAAGCAGACGTGCAGTAGACGTGGCAGAGGTGGCTGATGAAGCTCACGTAGAACATGGATGTAGCCCAAGCTGGGTCTAAACAGATGGCCTAGGGCCCAAAACAGCAAGGCCAAGAGGACCTGTGGTGGCACATGAGACCCGTCTGTCCTAAACTCCAAGGTCAGTCTCCTCCTCCTAATTGTGATATGAAACTCTCATTGTTGACAAGGACAACATTGGGTCCTCGAAGCCAAACGAGGGGAGGTGAACTCTCTGTGGGCTGATGAATAAAACTCTGAGCTGGAAACTCATCTCTTCTCTTTTCCTCATGTTCCCCTCTGTTTTGGGCAAACTATACTGGTAAACAATGCACTTGGAAAGCTGACCTAGACCAGGCTTGGGGAAAGCAGGTCCTGAGAGTGTGACTCAGGGGAAAGGGCTTTGCCACCTTCTCATCTGTCACCTCCGTCTAAGATCCAGAAGGCCCTGCAGGGCCAGGATGGGCTTACAGAGAAGTCGGCATAGGGCAGGCCACTGAGTTTAGTCTGGAAGAAAACGTGGAGCACTGAAGGGCTTAAGAGATGACCAGGTAGGAGTTAGTTCAAGTCTGGACCCAGCTGCTTTCTGGTTTTGTTAACACTTAAATTCTCAGAACTTCAATCTCCTTTTTATTTATTTTTACTTGTATTTTTAAAATTTTAATTGATAAATAATAATTGCATATATTTTTTGGAGTATAAAGTTAGTTTATGAAACATATATACATTGTGGAATGATTAAATGAGGCTCATTAGTTGTATAAGTCCATTTTTGGTGCTTATAACAAAATATCTGGAACTGGGTGATTTATAAAGAAAAATGAAATCTATGGCTTACAGTTTCTGAGGCTGGGAAGTCCAAAGTCCATCTGGTGGTGGCGACAGTGATCCAGGGGTCTCACATTGCAAGATGGTGGAAGCAGAGAGAACAGAGAGAGACAGACTCTACTCTTCTTTTAAAGCTCTCAGAACCACACCCCGTGACCACCATTTCTAATCCATTCACTACTGCACGGTCCTACAATCCAATCACCTCTTCAAGGCTCCACCTTTCAATTACCGTAATAGGATTTCCCACCCTCTTAACAGTCACAGGGGGGGCTAAGTTTCTAATACATCAAACCTGGGGGACACAATTCAAGCTTCAGTGAGTTTTGGGGGGAGATAATTCAATCCACTGCATTAGCATTCCAATCACCTCACATATTTATCCTTCCTTCATAGTGAGATATTTGAAATCTATTCTTTTAGCAATTTTGAAATACAGAATACATTATTATTCACTGTATTAGTCTGTTTCCTTTTGCTTATAACAGAATTCTTGAAACTGGATAATTTGTAAAGAAATAAAATTTATTTCTTACAGTTTGGGAGGCTGGGAAGTCCAAGGTCCAGGGCGCATATCTGGTGAGGGCCTTGTTCCTGGTGGGGAGTCTCAGGGTATCACATGGTCAGGAGGGGGAGAGTTTCCCACATGCTCACTTGCCTTCCTTACGAAGCCCACAGCCTCCTCCCTGATAATCCATTAAACCAATTACTTATTAATCCATAAATGAATCAATTCATTCACAAGGGCATAGTCCCTGTGATCCAATTGGCTCTTAAAAGCAACACCTTTCAAAAAATCATATTAAATTTAAGATATTAAGTTTAAGTTCCAACATGATGTTGGGGTGACATTCAAACCACAGCATTAACTATAGTCACCATGATGTGCAATAGATCACCAGAACTTATTTCTCTTGTCTAACTGAAACTGCGTACCCTTCGGCCAACATCTCCCCTTTCTCTGTCAACCAACCCCTCTTCCTGCCAGGCCTCTGGTAATCACCATTCTACCCTCTATGTTATGAGTTCATTGTGGCACTATTCACAAAGATATGGAAACAACCTAAGTGTCCATCAATGGATAAATGAATGAAGAAAATGTATTATACATACACAACGGAATGCAATTCAGCCTTAAAAAATAAGGAAATTCTGTCATTTGTAACTACGTGGATGAATCAAGAGGACATTATGCTAAGTTAAATAAGCCAGGCTCAGTAAGACAAATGCCACATGCTCTCCTTTTTAATGGGGATAACACACACCCTGAGAGGTGGTAGTATAATCCCATAAGGCAATATATGCACAGTTCCTGGAACTAACAGATGTTCAGTCAGTGCCCTTCATCCTCACCTTCTGGCCCAGGGTACAGTCTGAAGCTATAACTGGTAAGGTGAAGGCTTACACTTGATCCCACCTGGTAGGACAGAAATTAAATGGCATTTGGAAACCTGGTATGAATCAACAAAAATAAATAAGTAAATAAAGGTATATTTGTCTGTCCTCGTGTTACCAAACCCAAGTCCGGCTGCCCGACTCAGATTTACTGAGGGGTTTTTTAAGAGGAGATTGAGAGCCTGGAATGTGGGAAGTGAAAAGCAGGAAGGCGGAGAATGTGTAGGGGGCAGATGTTGCAAATTCTTGCCACGGCTCCGACCGTTTTCTGTTCTCATCCTTGACGTTATCTTAGATTCCTGCAGGATTTTGATTTGCTTCTGAGTGGAATCAGCACAGCTTTATTGATGTCTTCTCTGGGGTCTGGATAATACACATCTCCAGGCAAGTCTGCAGCTCCAGGCTGACTGGAAAACAACTTTACATTTATGTCAATAATGTCATTCTGCCCCACAACCAAGGTTAAAAATACCAAATAACCATGGAAAAAGAGGAAACTCAGAGAAAAGCATGCCAAGAGAAAAACTGTGTCCTTTTCTTTTTTTATCTAAAGCCCATACCATTTTAGGTCCCAACATGGCTTCAGTCCTGCTCACTCCAGCACTTATGTCATTGGTGTTTATGCTGCTGAAAAGAGATTTATAGTCTTTCAGTATGAAAGTTGCTTTTCTATGGGAATTTCCAAAATAATGAGGTTTCAGGTTTATCAATGTATATGGCTCCATGTTAGTTTCCTAAGGCTGCTGTAACAAGTACCATAAACCGGGTGGCTTACACCAACTGAAATTTATTCTCTCAGAGTTTTGGAGACTAAAAGTCCTATATTAAGGTGTTGGCAGGGCCATGCTTCTTCCAAAGCCTCTCGGGGAGGATCCTTCCTTGCCTCTTTCATCATCTAGTAGCCCCAGACATTCTTTGGCTGTGCCTCTGTTTCCACATGGCTGTCTTCTCCCCATGTGTCTCTGTGTCTTCACATGGGCTTCTCCTTTCTGCATGTCTCTCCTCTACTTATAAGGACACCAGTCATCTTGGCTAAGACCCACCCTAATGACCTCATCTTAACCTGATTACATTTGCAAAGACCCATTTTTCAAATATGGTCACATTCTGATATACGGAGAGTTAGGACTTCAACATCTTTTTGGGAAACACAATTCAACCCATACCAACCCTCAAAACCAAAATATCATGGAGAAAATCCAGTCTTTAATTATACCGAAATTTTGCTCCTAAGTCTTTTCTCCTGTCAGCACCACCAGGATCACTGTCACATTGCTTTCACACCTTCTCATCCCTTCACACCCACTATTACCATATACCAGTGTAGGGAAAGTGAAAGAAAATGGTCAGGGCCCCTCAGATGTTCAGAATCTTGCGGAGCATTTGATGTAAATATACACATGCGCCCAGGTGTTCCTTGGTTATTTTCTAATGCAATTGTGCATGTGCACCCAGGTGTCCTGGGTTATGGACTTAATTATAAAGGATGTATGGCTCTGATCCACAGGGCCCCACCCCCGGGATGCCCCTGGGGGGGCCATGGGGAGGCCACCACTACTGCTGGAGGCTGTTGCTACAAGCTGTTGCTGCCAGTGCCCCCAGGATGCCCTGAGAGGCCACCACCACCACCACCACGGCTGCTTCTGCTGCTACTGCTGAGGACTGAGCTCGAGTCATCTGCCGATGGCTCCCAGAATCTTTCCCAAATACCTAGCATGGACCTGCGTTTGAGGGGTCTGGTGACCCAGCCTGGCATGTTAGGGGTCTGTGACCAAGTCTGTACAATGGGTTTGAAGGGTCTGAGCCCTAGCCCTGACAAAACAAATGGAAACTTAGTATAACTAAAATAATGAAATGTTTTGGCTTTAGTCATGAATTGCTTTAACAATACAATTAGCCCAATCAGACAATTAGTGTAGCTATTGCTGTAATCTGACAACTGGCATAGTCATGTAGCAATACAACCAGGCTCAAGGAAAACCAAATAAAGCAGCAATCTTGCAAGCCCAGCCACTTCCCTGATGGCCCAGAACTGGTCTACTTTCCCAGCTGAATTCCATTCCATATACACTAACAGGCCTCCACTGAAATTCCTGTTCCTGAATTAATTGATTAAATGATTGATTGATTGAATATACTCTATCCATTTTAGGCAGTCTCTCAGCACAGGAGCCTTACCTTCCTCATCTAAGACCTCGTATTAACTAACTTAGCTCAATATTCTAATTTCTTGTCATAAATTGGGACATCTATTTAAAACTTTCTCTCTCTCCCATCTGCTAGTCTAGGAGGCTAAGCAAGTGCTGCTGCAGGTGCTGGGAACAGAGTGAATAATAAAGACAAAGCTGAAGCCTACTGGAGGCTTTACCCTTCTTTATTACTATTCATTGAGCACCTACTGTGTGCCTGGGGATGTCCTACATGGTAAAGTTGGAGAGAGACAAAACCCCATCCTGGTGGAGCACACACTTCAGAAACTTTTTCTTGTTCTTTCCTCCACATTTTGCATTTTTACAGCCTCCTTCTTAGGATAAAATGTCTTTAGGATTTTTGATGTGTGGATCTGATCATTAGGGAGCCATACTCCTCTGACCTCTCACAAAACCCCAGAGTCTCAGAGTGTTCTCCTTCAAGGGGAGGTGGCATGGAGCTGTGCAAAGACGTCCAGGCTTAGCATCCGAGTCACGGGATCACCAGTTGCTGACTGTGAGCTTGGCACTGGCTTTTAACTTGGCTGTGCCTCTGTTTCCACCTATTAAATGTGGAAAAAATACCAGCAAGGGCAAGGGACCCGAGCCTGTCATTGCTCAAAGGTTTACCAGCTGTAGGATCCAGGCAAGACTCAGAACTTATCTTCTTTGAGTCTCAAAAATTATGCTTAGGGGTAGGTTCATTGTAGATTAAAATGCAAATGGAAGAAAACACAGTACAGCAAAGAGTTGGAAAATAAGTGTCTCTGCTTATGCTAGCTATTATTATTTCCATTTGCTTTAAGAAGAGGAAAGTAATTTTGATTATGTTCTTTTTTCTAGAAAAGAAAGCATTAAAAAGAGAGAGAGAGAGAGAGAGGAAGAGAGAATAAGGAGAGTTTTAAAACCCTGTCCCTACAAAAGAGGCAAACATCCTAATTCCATTTTAGGTGCTAAATCTTCTACGTTTCCTTCTTTTTCCCACCCACAGATTGTTGTACAAAGTCCATCAAGGGGTTCCTCAGTGGTGTTTTGTGTTGTTTTCTTTTTCTTAATTGGATTCTAGCTTCAAGACCTAAATTCAATCGATATGAGGACAGATGGTGTGGGACCCCTTGACCTGCCGCTTTAGCAACCTTGGCAACTATTCAGCCGCTGCATGGAGAGAGAATGATTTTGCCTGCATGGTTTAAAAATACTGCAGTGTTTTTAACCTCAGGGAAACTGTTTGGCAAACAACCCACAGCAGATTTTTTTTTTTTCATGTGGGTGATGTCACACACTCAGCCGGATTTGTCTAAACAAGGCTCTTCTCAAGAAACACGGCTGGCTATGTCTTCCCAACATATACAATGTAAGAGACACAGCTATGCTGAGCTGGAGAGAGATTTGTGCTAAGTGCTGAAGCTTGGGCCTCTGTCTTGGTTCTTCCCTCAACTCACCACGGTGGTCTCACTTGGTCTGGATAGGACTCCACTTCCTCATTTGAAAACGAGAGGTTTAGAGTACAGCCAATTCAGTTCCACTATTGCTGGAGGATGCAAGGCAGCTTCTTAGTATTACAATGGGCTCCAAGATGAGAAATAACTATGGCCACCCTCAAGGAGTTTATAATTTATCAAGACATACATACCCCCAAAGCTCATCCTTTACTTGGGAATCTCTCATGGGTTCCCCCCACCTGGAAATCTCTGCCCTCCAGAGCTACCCCTGGCTGAGTCCTTTTCGTCCCTCAGGTCTCAGCTCAAAGGCCACCTCTGCAGAGATTCAAACTCAGACCTCCTTCCATAAAGGAAGCCCCACCACATACATCCCTGGCCACTCTCCATCCCATTTCTGTTTCATTCTTTCACTGGACTGCACTTTCTCTTATGTATTCATCCGTCACCAGCATTTCACCAGGTGTGTAGCCTCGGCCTCTACCTGTTCCCACAGCCTCAGTAGGACAAAGCTACCAACTCTGGAGCCCTTGTGGTGCCAAAGCTGGGAGGGGACTCACGGAAACAGTGGAGGATGAATGACTCTATCACCAGTGTTATGAGAATTTGGTGACTCTGAGACTGTGATTTTCCAAATTCATAATTGCAATAATCATATCGACATGGAGACATTATTGTCATGATTAAGGAATGCATCTATGCAAAGTGCCTAGAACAATTATAGCATACAGTGGGTCTTAATTAATGGTAGCTCTATATGCCCCTTCTGGGGAAAAGTAGTGCTAGCTCAGCAATGAATTTGTAATTAATGGGTATTGTATTTATTAATTGATAAACCACCTACCATTTTTGTGAATGAAGAATTGGGGCAGTCAAAGGAATCTGAGGCAGAGATCTTAGGAAAGAGATTTTTCACATTTCCTTACCACCTCTACCTCTGTGATTTCCAAAGCACTTAGATATGATTGCAGCAAAACTAGACTAGGAAATAAACGCAGAAGTCAGAAAACCATGTTACGTGCAGAATGACCCTTCCCTTCTGACCAATGAGCTCCCACACTGAGTGCTGAGAGTATCTGTGTTGGGTTCTTGCCTCCGGCTGGATGCCTTTGTCGGGGTGGTTGGGTCAGGACGTGGGGACACCTGAAGGTCCTTGCTGAAGAGAATGGACTCCCATGGGAACACCCCTACCCCACTGTGGCCTCCCAGACCTGACCAGCTGTGATTGAATGCCAGCTGTGTTTATTTGTTGAGCTTTTTGCCAGGAAGCTACTTCTTAGCAGTCATGAAAGTTGTCCAGCCAGCACCACAGACTGTGACAGTTGAAATTGAGCATGTGTGAAATCCAGCAGAAGATACTACATGAGCACACGTGGAGATGCCCCTTCAGAAGTCTAGAGTAACGTGAAGGAGAGAGCACAGTCATCTGGGCAGCCCACGGCATGGTGTGCTGAAGGAAAGAGACTACAATAGGAGAAAGGAGCGGAAGGGCCACTGTGTGAGCTGAGCCTCTCTCAGGGGCCTGGAGTCAAATTGTCTGAGGCACCGATATAAACAGGTGCTGAACTATCATAAATCAGAAACACTGGTGCTCATTAACCCAGCTTTCCACACAGGGACTCTTCACATAACTTATAAAGAACACATGGGTCTTGATCCGTTGCAGGAGACAGCTCTCTCAAGCAGGAATTTGTAAAACAAACAACACATCCTTCCTTGATTGTGTTGAACCGTCTTTTGTGTTTTGGGGGGATACATTTGTAAAAGTCACATAGAGCGACCCCAGGCCTTGACAGGAGCCCGAGACCAGTTAGCTGTCTGACAGGAGTCAGCACTTGGCAGACACTACCAGCTGAAAGCATAAAACCGAACACCATGGTGTCAGGATGTTTACCCAGAACCAGTCATTATCACTTAAATATTCCTTGTTCAAAAAATTGCAAATTGAACTGAAGAGAAAGCAAAAACGGCAGGAAAGTGGAAAGGTTAGGTAAGGTTTTGCCATCTTTTTTTTCCCCCTAAACACTGTCTCAGTTTCAGAGAGAGGAAGTGAATTAAGAATCGAATCTGGTTCTGCACAGAATGTTTATTCATAAGGAAACCATTTCTTCAGGGGGAAACTGAGTAGTAGGGACTACATGGGACCTCTCTGTATGACAGTATTCTTTTTTTCTTTCTTGTGAGTCTATAATTATTTCAAAATTTAAAGGTTAAAAATATAAAATAATTTTTAAAGTGTAGATTAAAATGTCAGTTTCTCCTCCTATGCACTAAATTCATAATAGAAATTTAAAAATTCTTTAAAGATTTCCTGTTTGAATGGATTCCAGGTTTTTAACATATGTGTTGTAACTGTGTCTTCTAATCTACCTGTATTTGCAAGATAATGCTATCATTTCACACACTTAATGCTAGATTAGCAGTGTCACACCCCCTTTTAAAGGTGAGAAACTGGAGAATCAGTTAAGTTAGGTGACTTGCTTAAATTCACTCAATTAGTGGAGCGGCGCAGGATTTAAACTGAGCCAATGTAACTCCAGAGCCTGACGACCTTGCATTTCAGCCTCTCAGCAGCTGTGCAAGAACCAGGAAAAGCTTCCTTTCCCAGCCAGCCCAGAAACCATGGTCTACTTGAATATGATTAGCCTTAAAAGTCCGTTCGTTTCGTTTTTCTTGTTTGTTTGTTTCCCCCCCCCCCCCCGTAATTCTTCCACATGACCTACCCACAGGCTTCATACCTTAAGTAGATTATCCAGAAAGTGAAAACTTGATAAATTTACTAGGTCAAGCATTGACACAGGAGAGTCCTATTCACACGCATTTGCAGCTCTGCATGTACCATACATCCTTTATGAGTATTCATAGATGAGGTCAATCATTTATCCATCCATTAATATTTCTGGTGGCCCCATACAATGCTTTAGTGGCACTGTGAGAGGGGCTCAGGGAAAGCCAAGGGAGCTGACATTAATTTTATGCCAGGCATGATGCTAGACAGTTTGCAAAGGTGAGTAATTTAATCCTCACAGCCACTCTTCCCTGCAGATATCATCATCCCCATGTTACATGGGGCACCCAGAATGGTCAAATCCCTTGCCTTAAGCTGGGCAGCCTCTCTGTGATGCATCTGGATAATTGTAACCTGGTTGTCAAAACCTGTACTCCTCTGGACATGCCCAATACCCCCTCCTATGACTCAACATCCAGGGACCCAATACACTATGCAGGTGGGGGTAGGAAGTGGAGGGCAAGAGGTACAAACTCATGAAGTGATGAACACAAAATGAGCTGTCACCAAGTAGAAGTGTCACAAGAGGGATCCCTCTAACTGGAATGCAAGACAGAACAAGAAAGACAGAAATGTCAGTTGGGACTTGTGTGTGGCTGGCCTCGGGCTGAGGGACAAGGTAGCTGGTCTCTCTTGCTGCCCTGCTGTCAGGCTGCCCATTGTCCTCTCCACCTGTGGTCACCTTTTGCTTTTTAGGTTCCTCCAGTGAGCTGTGCAGTCTCTCCCACCCTGGCCTTCAGACTCATGGACTCTGTGGTCTTGACAGTTCTCCCTGACACGAGTTTTCTTTCCCTTCTCCCTCTGTCCTCTTTCCTTTCCTGCTTCCTTCCTTCTTTCCTTCCCTCTCTCCCTCTCCCCTCACCTCTTTTCCCCTCTTTCAGTCTAGCAAACTCCGACTCATCCTAAAGACCGCAGCTTTCATGTCACCTCCCCAAGGGAAGTGTTTTCTGAATCCACAGAGTAGAATATATTTGCCTCTTATACACTTCGGGGTCCTTCTTGTTTCTGTCTCAGAGGAATAACCTGATCGTTCCTTCGTGAGTGACACCTCTCCACCTGATGAGATTCTAAGCTCCATAAAGGCAGAGACAAGATTTTCCTCTCTCGCTTCTATGTCCCCTGGCAGTGCCTGACAGATAGGAGATAGGCGAGTTCAATAACCATTTGGTAAGTGAAAGAATGTCCGATCAGGCACTGTTCACTATATGTATCTCAAATTTTAGTTTTTATACGTTTCATTCATTTATTTTCACCTCCTCTAGACTATAAGCTCTGTGAGGACAAAGATTATGTATGGCTTCTAACTAATCGTATTTTCAGCACCTAATGGAGTGCTTAATACATGAGAAATATTCAATAGATAATGAATGAATGAATGAATGACATTCCAGAAAAAAGTTATAAACATCACCTATACTATTAACCACTTTCTCACTATATCAAACTCTTCAATTCTACCTTAGTAAAAAGCAAAGATCTTCATATCGTCAGGCTTGGGTTCTTATTGCAGTCCAGCCACTAAATAGATATTTGCCAGCGCAGGCCACAATAACTCACTTTTCTGTGTCCACCCCTTGTAGTCTTCTCCCACATTTACTCTGGACTTGGCCATGTGTCTTGCTCTGCCCAATGGGACTACAGCCAGCAGGATGCAAACAGAGACTTGGAAAACACTGGAGCATTGGGGATTTCCCTCTGGGTGTACTTGGAGCCTCAAGGTCACAATGTAAGTGGGCCTGAGCCAGCCTGCCAGGAGATGAAAACCCTGTAGAGGAGAACTGAAACACCTAGCTGACCTCCTGCTGACCAGCAGACACATACATGTGACAATCCTAGATCATCCAACTGCTCACCAACACACCAGCACAGACCAGACGATCAGATCGTGTTATGGGTCAAATTGTGTACCCCCAAAACTTGTATGTTGAAGTCCTAACCCCAGTACTTCATCACACAGTCTTCTTCGGAGATAGGGTCTTTGCAGAGGTAATCAAGTCAAAATCAGGTCATTAGGGTGAGCCCTAATTTAACATGACTGATGTCCTTATTAGAAGAGGAAATTTGGACACAGACACAGAGAGAATGCCTTATGAAAATGAAGACAGCCATCTACAAGCCACAGAGAAAGGCCTGAAATAGATCCTTCTATCATAGCCCTCAGAAGGACCAACCCTGCTGCCACCTGGATTTAAAACTTCTAGCCTCCAGAACTGTGAGACAATGAATTTGTGTTGTTTTAGCCACCCAGTATGTGGTGTTTTGTTATGGAAACCCTAGCAAAATAATGCAGGTGCAGACCAAAAGAACTGACCAAGTGACATACACAGTAGTGAACTAAATAAAATGGTTGTTTTCAGCCCCCAGTGCAGCAAAAGCTAAGTGATAAAGTGGGTAAGTTACTTGAATCTCTTTCAGGTTTCAGTGTTCACAATTACAAAATGGGAATAAAAATGTTTTATTCACATGGTTATTAGTAAGATTAAGTAGGATAATACTTGCAAGTTGTTTAGCACGATACTTGGCACATGATTATTTAACCTTCAGTGAGTGTTTATTTTAGGGTTACCTTTGGGATGTATGTTAATTAAGTCAAAACCAGAATTATTTACTCAAGGAAATATAAACTTCTACCTTTGAATTTATTTCAAATGCTGGAGTTTATTATGAAATTCAACATCCATTTATATGAAATTATGGTGACACGTGCCCAAGAGTGGACCACAGGCATTACACAAAACCAGCATAAATGGACCCAGATTAAGGCAGAAAGAAATTAAAATATATTGAGCACATATTAGGTGCTACATGCCTTTATTTACAGTATTTTGTTCATTTCTTGGAATATTTTTAGAATATAAATATTATCTTTCAATCCCACTGAGGAAATATTGTTTCTTCAACTGAAAAAATATTATCCTCCATTATCCCTCGATTTCTTGTAATATCCCTAAAATATAAATATTATTATCACTCAAACTACTTGAGAAATAAACCGGTACAATGTGCCCAGGATCACATAGCTAATAATTAAGATAGCAAGAATAAGAGCCAGGCATTTCTTATCTCAGTTTTCGAGTTCTCTCTGTAACACCTGCAGAGCTTGGTCCACGTGTCTTGGGTGGTCTTACGGCATCAAGTCTGTCTTAACAAGTTCTGGTAATTGGAAATTGCCACGTTAGGACAGTGTGTGTCTTTAAAGACACCCTTTCAGCTGGTAGATCTCAGCATCCAAAGGCTTCATTTATTGCATATAACTCAAGAAGAGGAAGTCCTGCCAGCCCTCAGGTCAGACCTCCCCAGCTCTGTGGCTGCATTTCACAGAAAACAAAACCTAAAACGACCTGAAGAGGTTTCTGCTGAAGGACACCGCTTAGTACTGAGAACAATTCAACCCACTGCCTACGGATTACCAGCTCCCCGAGTTCTCAGCGATGCTGCCACAGGCCTCCTCATGGGAGACGGACATCTCAGCCCCGCGCCTTCAGAGCTGTCCATGCTGTTCAGGTAAACTCAGCAGGCCAGCTCCATGTGAGTGGGCATCTCTCATGGCTGTCTCACTGTCCTAAATGATCATTAGGAAAGAGCTGTGAACCAGGCAGAGAAAGTTGTTCTAACATCAAGTGTCGGGCCTTCTACATAGCATCAAATGAGCAAAAAGAAAGCCAGCTCCTTTAACTCAGTTTTTAAGATCTCTTCATCCTACTGGGAGAAGGAATTAAGATACCTACCCATAAAAAATTTAAAAGACTCAATGTTTTCAATCTTCTCTTCCCGGAGCTTGGACTCCCTGACTGTTTGCTGCTAAATCTAAAGACCAGGCCAGTTGCTGGCTTCTCGGCTGACCTTCATTGGGACGTCACCGTAGAAAGGCAGCCTCAATTCAAAATAGGTCATTCAAAGTAGAAGTTGTCTCCTGGAGCCACATGGAAATTTTCTAAATTTATACAGCTTTTTTTCTGCTTGGGTGTGGAGGAGGCGTAGATTCTGGATTCATGCAGACATCCTTCCCCTCGCGGGGTGGGGAGCCCAAGAGTGAGACTGAAGTTGGGTAAAATGCTTATCCCTAAATTGTGCCAGGAGGCATCTCTCAGACTTTTTCTTGGAGAGAACAAATAATAAACTGAGTGGGACAGAAAAGAGAATACATGTCATCCAAGTATAGACACTTTGATTCAAAAAGACACCAATGGGGTGAACTTGATCAATCCCCATTTCACTCTTTTGCACCAACCAGTTCCTTGCCTGGCTTTCTCCCTTTGTCCGTGCTGGGGCACAGCCCTTCAGTGGTCATGCTCCTTTGGAGTCTCAGGGTCCACCCAAAGCACAGGGAATGTCATTTCAAAGCTCAAGAAGACAATGGTAGGTCTGGCTAGTGGAAGGCTTACCAGAGAAATGAGAAAGCATCAGAAACCTTCTGAGAAGCTTAAGATGAAATATGCGCTAGAGAAGCAGGAAGAGCAGCCAGCATTTTCTTAACTCCGGCTCTTGCCAGCCCATCTATATGCACTAACTCACGTAATCCTTACGCCCACCCTTGAGAGTTAGGTGTTAGTTTCCCTGGTTTACAGATGAAGAACTTGAGTGGTCTAATATTCAAGTCACTAGTGTCCAGTCACAAACGTCAGCAACAGAATTCAAAACAAAACTGATGTTCACCTGAGACCAACATCAATGGTGAACGGCATTTGTCTGCAGCCTCATAGAATTCACGTCCAGGATTACATTCCTGGAGTGGTCTTTGACACCAGCCACATTCATGGTGGCATTTCTCTTCCGTCTTTTCAAGGAGCCCTCTCCAATGACTCTATGAACAGGACCTTTCTAAAACAAAAGCTTACAATTTTCTGTACCATCTGCACAGCCCTGGCCTTAATGTTAAGGGACATTGTTTCTTGCTCACTTTGCTTTGAGTCAGGTGTTGTTTTGGAAAAACTATAGGATTTGATGCCTGACCAAGTTGGTCGGGATCCCAGCTCTGCCACTTGGACCAGACATGTCACTTTTTTTGATCTTCAATTTCTGCATCTTTCTGAGGGAGCAAGATCACATAAGCCTTCTATGGGCAATTATTTAGCCTCAATGATTATATTAATATTAATAAAATATGGTATGTACTTACCACTTAGTACATATTTTTTAAATGTTGGCTTCTTGCTCCATTACTTTCCTTTTCTCACCCCAAATCCGTTGTGATCTTGTTCATAAAACATGCCCACAATCACCATGGAATTTACTAATACATCATTTATGAATATTTCATTTTAACAATCCCAGAGAATGGTAACATACCACAGTTGCACAGCCTTGTACAATCTACAGAGCCTTTGGATACATATTTTGTTATTTAATTGTTTTAACAACTTAACGAATTGGCAGGATGCATATTAAGTCATTTAAAAGATGTTGAAACTGATGCTCAGTGAAGTTGATGGGGATAAATGGCAAAATGAAATGGAAAGAGAAGGGGGTTTAAGATCAGCAGAAACTGGATATGAATCTAGTGTGTGGCTTGATTGTGTGTCTTTGGGTAGGTGGCTCGACCTCTCTGATCTTCAGTTAGCTGCTGTTGGTGTTTTGTAATTTGCAGCTGGGTAGAATAAGGCATTTTGTGGGTTCTGAGGATGAGAGGGAATGTGCACACAGTGTCTGACACAGAAGAGACACTCAGTAGATGGATGAATGGCAGTTGTGCTGTGTGGTGCTCAGGGTCATAGGTGAGTAGCAGAGGTAGATCTACAAGTATCTTTTTCTGGGTCCTACTATACAGAGCAGTTATATCCATCATCACAAGTTAACTGCCAAGGCCTACCAAGATCTGAGCTCTGGAGAGTCCTTCTAGGCTATGCCTACCACTCCTAGCATGAGAGAGAGACATAGAATGCACAAAGGGGTAGAATAATGAAACAGAAAGATAAGTACTTGAATTTAAATTATACTTAAGATTTTTGACAGATTGAACCAACTGTCTAGTGATTTTGCAAAGCAAGTTACCAATAAAACTGAGAAAATCAAGTTAGAAATCAGCAACTTAAAAAAGAAAAAAATAACCACAAAAAAGCAGAATCATGTCCTCCAAATAGTAATGACTTGTAGATTGCAATTTGAGTGCCCACTGGTGGACCATAAATACTCATTGTTTCTCATCATTTTAGTAGGTGTACTTATTCTTACTTTACAGAAGAGGATACTGAGGTTCAGAGAGACTCCATACATTGTCCATTTTGTGCAGTGAAGAGGAGGATAAGCCAGAAATGAGACCCAGGTCAACCTGAGTCCCAAGCTCCTGCTCTTTGCAAGGTGCTCTATCAGTGCCCTGCTGGATGTGTCCAGGGTCATGATCATAACATCACTTTCTTTCAGACTAACCAATGGCATTTTAGGACTCCCAGATATACCACAAGCATTAGCAAAAGATTCAGAAGGATAATTTCATCCAAGGCATTCAGAGTTGATGGAGCTATGGGGGGATGGGTCATTCCACTCTTGCATTCTGACTTATACATCCATCTTTTGTGACTTTGTTCAAGCATCCTCGAGTTGTAAGTTCTTATGTTTCTAAACCATGTTTATTCCCAGGAGGAAAATCCAGGCAAGAAACCAAATGACTACTGGGAAGTAGCTTGATGATCACAAAGTCAGAGCTGTGTAATTGCAGTAACTGGATTTGTGGAGCTATTGATGGTCAGATGCCATCATAGGCACCTGGGAGCCAGTCTGCCCCATGACTGCTTACAGATATTCGTAGACCAGGTCACATCACTTATGGGCAAGTCTAGGTATCTCCTGGTCGGTTTCTTCTCTCCAGGCATTTTTCATGGGACACCTCCACACTCTCCCCACCCCAAACTCTTACTTCTTTCTCCAAGCTCTTTGCACAACACCACACCATCCAGCCTGGTTTGAAATTAGACTGTTACTTCCTAGCCTTAAGATTCTAGACAAGTTATTGATCCTTTCAGAACCTCTGTTTATCTCTTATAAAATGGAATTAAAATATCTACTTTTTGAATTTGTGTGAGAAATGAGATGCAGTACATAAATTTTCATATTACAGTTTCTAGCAATTATTAAGTGCAAAGTAAATGATAATGGCTATTATTATCATTGTTAGAATTATTATCATGAGTTTATTTTAAATCCAGACAAACCTTCCTTAGAGTCTTGGTCTTGTGTCCCTTCTTAATAGTTTAGACCTGAAGAAGTTCTATTTTAAGGTGATTTTCACAGAAAGCTAATTTTATAATATTCTTATTTATTTTTATCATGCATCTGTCAAAGCCTTGGTGGTGTCTTACAACTCCTCAATGTACTAAACCTTTGAAAATATTAAGATATAATGAAAAATGATAGAAATTTCCTTACGCTTCCCTTGCCAAGTTCAAATCCTCAGGGTCCTTCATGGTACTGATACATTGAAATTCCTCGGTAATTATCTGTAGAAGTGGATCTGCATAACAGTTTACAGTTTACACAGTATTTTCATTTTCATGATCTCAGTTGGTCTTCGTGATAATCCTAAGAGCAAAGAAGCGTGAGTATGTGTATCACCATTCGAGAAATTGAGACTCAGGTTGCACAAGTCACTGTACAATTCAGCAGACCAGCAAGCAAAGACTTGCCTCACATCTTGCTAGATGAGTGATTCTGAATGAAAAAGGAGACATAAAAAGTTAATTATACAGGAGGAAGTTTAATTCAGGAGTTAAGTTCTAAATGTACTTGAAGTTACAAATGAAGTGATGATCTCATCTGGATCCGTCCTGTGCATTTGTTCACTAGACAGATTTGGTTTCAGAGGACTCTTCCTGAACAAAATGACAGAATTGTTCAATATTGAAAAATCTGAGTCATTTGCATTGCTGCCATACAATAAAACCTAAATTAAAAACAAAATGCCTTGCATACAGTTCTGGTATGCAGTAAATGGTATTATTATTATTATTATCATTATTGCTATTATAAATTATATTAATCTTAGTTCAGTCTTGATTAGATTGCCTGGGCTTTCATGCTCCTCCTTTGGATTTTAAGTTTTTCTCAAATCTCTTTGAGGCTCTTTTTATCATGAAACAGCTCTTCAGAAAATCGCCAGCATACAGCAGGTGTTTAATAATGACTATTGAAAGAATATCAGTGCTTTCACCATTGGCCTTTATATGTCCATGGGGACGTAGGGCTGGCTGGATCTATCTTTACCACAGGGCCAGCCTGCAAATTGTGGTCTGTGTGTGTATATATACATATATATGTGTATATATGTAGAGAGGGAGGAGAGAGCAATCCCTAAATCTTAGTTTATTTTCTTATACCTTAATTTTTCCTAAAATTTGCCTTCACTACAGACCCAATGCATGAATCAGTCAATGGGGAATCAATCACAGTTAGGTATGTTCTGATTAATGTGGGCCTAGAAGCACATGCCTCTAATTAGTGTGATGCTGCCGTCATTTATGAGCTCCAGATGCAAATAGGGGCGAGACAGAGGCAAACCTCAAAAAAATAAAAAGAAAAAGGAAATGTCTAATTAGGACCTTGTTCAACCTGGAGACTATTTTGCTAGTCTCATTTTATCTGAACAGTAAAACAATAATCTGAGCAGAGAGATAGAAGATCAGGAAAAAGAGAAGGGAGAGGGGAAGGAAGAAAAAAGAAAGGAGGAAAGAGGAAAGAAAGAATTATGAGAAAAGGGGAGGATGAAGAGTCTATTTACTACAAAATGGAACAAAAAGGGAGAGAAAAAACCTTCCCACTGAAAGAAGGGAACTATTTCTGCAGAATCAGACAGCCGAAGAGAGAAAGGAACTGGTTGAAAATAGAATACACTGGAAGTGATACATTCAGAAACTATAGATTGCCTCAATTCATAAAGGGTGTTTGCAAAACCATTTATAATAAAAAATGAAATACACATGCACGTTGCCTTGAGATACTTAAGGAAGTTACTTGTTTCCAAGACAGTTGCAAAGTCTTTTTAAAAATATATACATATATGCCCATATTTAACAGCAGAAAAACTAGAGAAGCAGCCTCCCTTATTCCTCAAAAAAAAAAAAAAAAAAAAAAAAAAAAAAAAAAAAAAAAAAAAAAAAAACCAATCTATAATAACAATCCATTTGACTTCAAAAGCCTCCACTCATTGGAAATCCAATGAAATTAAATGTTATATTTAATTAAATTTAGCTGATTACCCTGACCCGGGTATAGAATTAGAAATCCAATCAGCATATATTTTCCTCTAAGTATGAGCATCTCTAAAATGTAACTTTCTCATTTTTTATATGAAAATAGAAAAAAATTGCATGTAACTCTGAAATGTGACTGAATTGATAAATATCTGCATCTGAGAAATCTTGGTTTCAGCACATTTACTCAAAGCTCCTACATGTATGTGCAGAAACACACACACACACACACACACACACACACACACTCCTGTACCCCCTTCCTCAAATATATATACATTATTCTCCCTCCTTAACTCCAAAAACATCCATCATTTCAGACATATTGGATGTGATTGTGTAGAGAGAATCAGAAGTGTGTTGTACGCATTTTATATTCTTTTTTTTTTTCTGTTTTCCTGTTTTAATAAGAAAAAAACATCAAGCCTTCATTTAGACCTTACCTTTTAGCCTTGACCCAGTTTTAGCTGCAGAGCTACATTTTAGCTTCCTGACTGATTCAGATATTCTCTTTAGCAACTTGTAGTTTGCTTTCGGTCATTTCTTACATCCAGTCAGGTACATTGTCATTATTAGAATGATGCTTCTTAAACTTTGAAATAAACAGAGGCTAGTATTTTTATAAGCTTTATCTTCCAGGAATAAGTGAGAAATGTCTGAGAGCAAAAATACAATGCTTTTCTAGTAAATATATATATGTATATCATGAAATATTAATTTTGGATCAGCAGAAATATTTATGATAAAATGTCTCTCTGCAAGCTCGCATTGGTAGCATTGATGAATTCCCGGTGGATAACAAGCATTCTCAAGGATAACAAGGAAATACAATTTGTTGCATTGCATATTTCCAATTGTTTCAACTGCTTATGATACCATAACTGTATTAATTATTTTCAGATTAGGATCCGCGCCATACGTAAGAAGACTTTCGCTGAGACTCCAGGCAGGTCTTGAGCTCAGAAGCAGGCATCCTGGTTTTAATACTCAAATCTAATATATCTTCTTTGGAAATCTTGAGCATGCTTCCATCTACAAAACCTCATATTCTTTATTTTCTCTGAAATAGTTATGTGTTTTTTAACCATCAAACCCATTGTCATTACAAAGTGCTGTTCAACCCATGAGGTAATTAATAAGCTAATCAAATATAATCATAGGGACCATCACCTCTAAAACTGTGGGATTGTTTGGCCAAAATGGATGGGCAGGGCAGGGATCTTCGCTCTCAGGACACAGTCATGCTGGGCATCTCTCTTTGGCAAGGTCCTCTTTACACCTCATGGAGGGTGAAGTGAGCCCTGTGAGAGGCAGCACAAGGTAGAACAGCATTTCTCAAACTGGGGTTCATTTGGATCCCAAAGAGCTCCAGATCAGAGTCTGTAAATCCCATGGGAACTCTATTATTGAAATGGAAGCATAGGTTTCTAACCCAAAATAAATTAATTATGAGTTTTATAACTTGGTATACATTCAGGCAATTTTAACACCCAGGTGGACGTTTATGATTAGATTTGCATCAGCATCTAAAGCTTAGTGATGTGGTATTTTCCCTTCTTGGAGAAATAAATAGGTGACATAAAAAAAGGCAGCCTCTCCTCACGGACTCCCAGAGGGCCCAGGGCTCCTTCACACCTCCACACTGCTCCACCTGAGAGTCACCCTGCCTGGTCCCTCCCCGACAGTGACCCCCTGAAAGCTAGGTGCAGTCTCCACCTGAGACCCTCAAGGGCTTCTTTCAGCTTCCCTACAGCAGAGCCACCTCTTAACAGATCAGTAACATTGGTGGCAAATGTCCTGCTGTGACTTTGGGTTCTGCAAACAGGATCAACAGATGGCACTTCAGTGTCACTTCTCTTCAACAGCCAAAGCCATGCATAGAAGTTATTTCTGTGGCTAACTGGGAAGAAAAACTGAAATAAATGCCCCAATTCCTATAGAAAGTGAATGTACAAAACACAGTGAGATTTTCTCCACTGCTGGGGCACTCCAGCTTCTCAAGATCTCTGAGTCAAGGCATGAAAATGCTGTATACTCTTTTATCCTGGACAGATCTTGCAGCCCTTGGAACAAACTCTGCAGGCCTGGGGACTCCTCAGCCTGGACGTCCTGGCTCTTCTCCCATCACCATGTGCCATGTAGGGGCCAAGGTTACTCCTAGGGAAAGTTGTAGAGGAGGTGGTGAGGAAACTATTCTACTGACTGCATAGGAGGCCTTGAGGATCCCCTCTGGGCTTACCTTCCTCTGTGTTTCAATGATACCTTATGCACCTCTATTTTTTACAGATACATATTTAATCTCACTACATTACAATCATTTATAGCTCTATGGAGAAAATAGTCTTGCACTATAAGGGCAGGGACCTTGCTCTATGATCTCTACTTCCTATATCTGGAATGTGACCAGCACATAGTAAATCGATCACCAATAAATGTTTGCAGAGTACATGCATGAACTCTACCAGGTATGCGTGCATGAGCCTGGACTTCTCCTCACTGCCTAAAGATAAGATCTGATGGAGAAACAGTGGCTTGGCATGATTAGAAGCCTTTCCCCCTCTCATCTGTGTTAAAAATGTATGACTGTGGTAGATTGTTTTTAAGTGTTAACTCAGAAATAACTCTAAATGCATGAAGAATTCTTTATGAGTGAGATTATGTGGTACTTTTCCTAAGAATGGAAACACATCAGGGTGTTCCATGAGAAGACATCAGTGAGCAGTGTGGGGCAGGTGCAGATGAAAGATGGGACTAGACTGACACACTTATAACCACTCCCTCCTGTTTCCCAGCCTGTTAAAATATCTGGGGCATTTCAACAATACCCGGGCTCCTCCCCAGAACAACTGAATCGAGTTTTCTGGGGCACCCTACTTTTTAAAGCCCCTGGTAATTCCAAAAGACAGATAGGTATGGGAACCTATAATTACCCCACCAGTAGTTATGAGCAGCAGGTAAGCACCTCCTATTTCTGGAGACTAAAATCTACAAGTGGTGTAAGTCATTTAATTAATCTTCAAGTTCAGGTTCACATCAATCTCTGTATCTCCTTGTCTTAGACATCTTATTTTTTCATGTAATCCTCACAAGAGCCCCACAAGATCACTGTGGTGTTACCACCATTTTAAAGACAAGCAAACTGAGTCTCAGAACAGGTGAACAGTTATCCCAAAGTGTGCCTAGAAAGTGTCAGGACAAGTGCATTTGAAATAGCCACTGATTACATAGGCCATGAGGAGCTAGTTACCTAACGTCTTTGAACGTCAGTCTGGTTTTGTCTAAAATAAGGATGATAATACAGATCCTATGGGGTTACTGTGGTGGGGGGCGGGGGACAAATAATGTTTATTCGCTTCCCTTTGAAAATACACACGTCAGGAAGGGAAGGGTCTTGTCTCTCCATAATACACCACCTTCATAAAACCTGGGGACGTGAAACCTTTTCTGACCGGCTCATCATTCTCACCACATCCTACACAAAATGACTAAAATCAGATAAAAGCACCTGTCATGCTCTCAGAAAGGTCTCAGCAGGGAGAAGGGAGGGAGGTTTTGGTGATGGGGAGCAATAATCAGCTACAATGTATATCGACAAAATAAAATTAAAAAAAAAAAAAAAAAAGAAAGGTCTCAGCATTCTGGGTAGAGCCGAGAGCTGTCTGCCCTGTAGAATGTCATCCCTCTGTCTTGTTGATGACACCACTTGGCTGGCTCAGACCCTGATGCAGGTCACTAGGACCCCGAATTTTGCTTTCTAAAATGCCAGAAAAGTTTGGGCTCCCTTTATGATATTTTAAAACTTTTTATACAGTAGCTTGATCACATCTTTCAAAAGCTGCACGTAGAATATCTTTTTAAGCTAGTATTTAAATTTTAAAATACAAGTCTGATAAGCACTGATGTTACAGATCAAATAATTTACAAAGGTGCACATATAATGCAAAAGTTACGAATTTCTCCCCAGTTCTTCTCCAGCCCATCTCTTCTATCCTATGCATTAGCAATTTGGCAGAACTCTCTGCAATTTGGCTCTGCACGGAGCTCTACTGGAGAAGACAGTAAAAGGTAATAACATATTTTCTAACTTTTAAAACCATTTTGTCACCAAATATGGATGGATTGCAATTTTTTAAATGGAAGTATTTTATAGAATCTTTGAGTCGGAAGAGAGCTATTTGGCCCAACATGCTCATTTTTCGCATGAAGAAATTGAGACCCAGAGAGCTCCAGTAACTTGTTAAAAGCTACACAGGGGATGGCACGGACAGGGCTGGAAAACAGCCTCCCTGGCCATCATCCCGGGCCTCTGATGTGAGGCAGTAAGCCTCACAGGGGACTGTCCTGTGTCTTGTGGTTCTCGCACTCTGTACATGAGTTGGCTAAGAGCCAAGCACCTGGGGAGTCCTCCATAAATATCAGTTTATTTTATCCTGTTTCAACACCACCAAATGCATTCGAAGGAATGAAGTAGCTGTATAAGCATCTATCTAAGTGGCACATATAATTAACAGGGGAGGCAATTTGTTCTGTATGACCACAATCAAGTATTTTAATCCCTCTAAATATTAATATACAAAAATTGGTGTCAATAACCCAACATACCCAAATAGAACATGAATGATGATAAAGCAACTAGCAAACTTCGCTTTGTTGTTCAAGTATTTTATATCCATATTTCACAACATGTTACATTTTGTAACACATTTTCACATGCATCAGTTTATTTCTCACTTAAGACAATACTATAAGAGAAAGATGTAGATATTACCATTTGTAAATGAAGACAGACCAAGGCCACACAGCACTGGAACTGAACAGAAGTCTCTCAACTTCCAGTCCAGGACTCTTCCACTATTTGATGTGCATTGTTTGTATTATACTGATGAAGGTTCAAGTCCTCTTCCCACCACCAGGAGGGAGACAACTTCCACAGGAGGCCATGAACTGGATACTCTACACGCCGTCCAGAGAAGACCATCAGTGAATGAAAGTCTGACTGCCGCCTCCCCTTTCCCTACTGTCATTTATTTACCTAGAAGCAAAAGAGAAGGAGATATGGCTATGGAGTAATGCACAGGGTGTCAGAGGACCTGGAGCTTAGTCCAAGTTCCTTAGCAACTTTTCTGCAGTTACCGGTCCAAAATCACATAGCTCAAGTCTAAATGCCATCCCTTGGCATGCATTATCCTGGACAATCATAATCCACTAGACCCTCCCAAGTTCTCCTCCGTGTACTACCAACATCCAAGCTGCTGACCTCTGTGGTCCCCCCAAACTGTGCAAAACCCCTCCAGCACACAGGGCATTCCATTATCTCCACACCTTTGCACATGGAGTTTTGTTTGCCTGGGACACCTTCCTTAATTCTGAGCCTAGACCTAGACTTATCCAGCAAGACCCAGCTCAAGTATCTCCTCTGTGAAGACTTCCCCTGCTCTCTAAGCCAGAGTTATAATTTGTTATGTTCTGCTTTATATGTATCAGCTTTTAAAAAGCACTTTGATGACAGCCATCGTAGAGGGGTGCCAAAAGTATGTGCTTCACTTTAGGAGTGACTTGAGGGCAGGGACTGTGTTTCACTGGGCACAATATTTGCACAAAGTAAGTTTTAAGTAAGTGGCAGCTGGATAGATGGGATAGACGAATGGATGGATGGATGGATGGATGAGTGGCAGAATGAACTAAAAGGGCCTAAGGCTCAGTGGGTTGTAATAAGCTGACAGGTTAGAAAACAGAATTTCTCTTTGTTGTGAATCTGGGCTCTTACTGCAAATGGCTGCTCTTGGGTATGTGATTTAACTTCCCTGAGCCTCATTCTCTAACTGTGAAACCCACTCTCTACCCTGCAACATTCAGCTGCAAGTGACAGGAGGCTGTTAGGTATATACCATATCAATGGCTTCTTGCCCTTGACTCCCAGTTGAGTTTGGCCAATGGGAGACAGCAGCAGGAGACGCAGGGCAGGAGGAGCATGAGATTCGGATTCTCCACTTGCCACAGCTCCCTCCCTGTGGGTCCTTCAGCTGAAAGGCGTTGTTCCTCTTCCACCCAGCCCTGTCTCTGGGTCCCAGGGACCACTCACTCCCCTGACCCTTCAGGGTCCAGCCATGGTAACAGCACCCCCTTTTTTTTACTACCCCCAGATATTTCACAGTCCTTTGCAGATTCCCACCACTCTGCCCACACCCCTTAAATGGTCTCTTTATTAAGCTGTTCTCAAATTACCCAATTTGAGGGTGCCATCTGTTTCTTGCTGGAACCCCAGCTGATACGGTGGGAGATATCCTTTATACCTCCCAGAGTCTTTGAGTAGATTAAATGCAATCATTGATATAAAGTCCTTACTGAATACTCCCAGAGTCTCTGCTGCTAATTTATATGGTAAGCAGAGCTAATGAGCTCTCCCGTGTGGATGAATACAAGGCTCAAAGACAATGCTGCGTCCGATGTGAAGTGGGATATACATGTAATTTCCAGTAAATATTTCATGGTAAAGTCATGAAAAGCATCTTTTCTGCAGTATGCTCTGCGAGCCCATGGACTCCCTGGAGTGAAGCCAGCCAGGCCTGGGCAAGCGTGCCCTCAGTGCCCAGGGGAAGCCCACGATTGCACGCCAGGGAAAACCAGGCTCGGTGTGTGTCTGCTCTGCTCCCGGGGGCAGATGGGATGAATGCTGACAGAAAGAGGACGGCATATCAGGGAACAACACCCCTCCCACACCCTGTGCCAGAAATAAACCAATTATTGACCTGGATTGATTCTGTTTCTGTCGTTTCCTCTAAACTAGCACCTGTATCCGATTTTAACAAGAGGTGACAGTAGCATGTTCACTAGAATTAGAACATGATGTGCAAGGTCCAGTAACTAGTTTGCTTTTGTTTCCACAGGCTGAGTTGAAGATCCCTCTTATTTGCCAGCTGCCAAGAACTATGAACAGGCGGTAAGTACGCAACGTTGCTGTGAGCCCCAGCTCCCGTCTCCCAGTGTAGACGGGAGTCAGATCCTGGAAGGATAACCACTGTATGTGCCCACTGTGGGGAGGGGTTTCCTGAGGGGCCAGGGTTGCAGATGTGTGCTTTGGTGTTCAGAGAATGCCTTTTCTAGCAAAAGCATTTTCCTGTGGACAGGACACTTGTTCTCACCCAGCAAGGGTGTGTGGTTTGGGCAGGGATGAGATAGTCCAGTGCCAGGATGCAAGAAGGGCACCCAGAAATGCCATCGGTCACTTCCCACCCATGTGTGAAAAATAACAGTGGTTCACACACTTGTTCCCACAGGAGAGAACCTGGAGTCCAACTTTCCCTTTGGGAATACCCAGAGTGAGTGATGGGGTCAGTTTAGGATAACCGAAGGTGTATCCCATTCAGGAAAAATCCCATCCTGCACCTGATGTCTATGAATACAATTATAGTGAAAAGACAGCAGGTCTCAAAGGTTTTAAAAATATTTATAATGAAAAAAAAAGATATTTAAATTGAGAAAATCTGGCATACTCACTTTAGTGTTAATTACTTACCTATTTATTTGCTTTATTTAGTTTGCCAGTTGGAAAGGCAGTGTTGTTATTCTCCTTTGGTGTGAAACAAAAAGCAGAGCAACTGTGCTAGAAAGAACAGGAGCTTCAAAGCCAGGCAGACCTAGTTTAAATCCCTTGTTCTTTCATTGTACAGCTGCATGCTACTGGGTGGATTGCTTAATCCTCTACATATTTGAGAAGCTACTTAACCCTCAGGAAAGCAGGGTCTGACCTGGGGAGGTTTCTTGGTAGGATCCTGGTACTAGTGGGAGCCTGGGACAGCACAGGGTAACCATACAATGGCTGTGTCTCACAGGTGGGCACTGGGTGCAGAGCTGGGGTCCAGAATGGTATCAGACACCCCTAGGTTGTCAAGGTTGGGTGACCTGACCCACAGTCAGCCCCATGAGATGGACAAGCTGGTACGTGTCCTCCCTCTTCCTCTTGCCATGAAGAGTGTTGTGGGACCCTCTTGGTGCACAGCCCACAGCTGGGCCCCTCTTCTCACCCAGAATCAACCTTATCAAGCACCTCCTCCGTGCCAGGAGCTATGACCACCCTTCCCTCTTTAAACCTTGCAGCAGGGCTGGATGGCAGGCATCACTCGTTTCTCTGAGCATTAGCTTCCTCGTCTCAGGGACTTGTCTGGGATAGCACAAAACATCGTGATGAAGCTGGGGCTGGAATTCAAGTCTATCTGACTCCAATTCCAGTGCTCGTCCCATGATCCCACCACTGTGGGAGACGGAGAAAGCACGGCGTGGGAGCCAAGGCTAATGTCAGTGGAAGTCAGCTGGTTCATCTGCGGTTGCAGAACAAAGGGAATGAATTCTCAGACCCAAAGTTAAAATTGGGGATAAATGTGGCAAACAGCAGTTTCATTGTAAAATAGATGAATTGGAGGTTTGTGGGGATGAAATAAACAGCAAGCAGATGTATTACTGTCCCAAGGCTGCCTTAACAAATAACCACGTGGCTTAAAACAACAGAAATGTATCTTCTCACAGTTCCAGAAGCCAGAAGTCCAAAATCAAGGGGTCAGCAGGGCTCCTCTCCCTCCAGAGGCTCAGGGGAGAATCCTTTCCCTCCTCTCCCAGCGTCTGGGGGCCCCAGGCACCCCTTTGCTTGTGGCTGCATCACTCCCATCTCTGTCTTCATGTTCACTTGATCTTCTCCTCTATGCCTATGTCATCTCCGCGTGTCTCAACTCTCCCTCTGCCTCTCGTAAGGACAGTTGTCACTGAATTTAGGGCTCACCTGTATTATCCTGGGTAATCAAGGATGGTTTCATATCAAGATCCTTAATTTTACTACATCAGCAAAGACCCTTTTTTCTAAATAAGGTCACATTCACAAATGCCAGGGATTGGACATGGACGTGTTTTAGGGCCACCATTCAATCCACTACTGCTAGCTTTCTTTTCATACTCGCTCCCCTATTTGGGGGGAATGTGGTGTTATTTTGACAATTCTGGCAATATTTGCTATGAATTTCCATCTGTCTTTAGAGTTGAGACTCCCTACCCTTTGGTCTCTGTTTCTGTGTCTTTCAGTGATTCCTCCCTGTGCCAATGACCTTCTCTGTAAAGAGGAGAGGTCTCCCTTCTTCATGAGGACTTTAGGTGGCTTGTTTTTTAGCCAGAAAGTTGGCCTCTTTCTGGATACAGCATCTCATCAAGTGTTTTCAAAGAATACTTTTATGATTTTCATGTTAGAGTCACCTCAGTTATGAAGCTGGCAATATACAGACCAGAGGACAGGCCAGACCATTGTCACTGCACAAGCATCAGTTTTCTCCTCTGAGGGTCAGCCCACATGGAGCCTACACATTTGATTCCCTTATACCTCAACATTAGAAACTCCCTTGCTACATAACTCTTTTTCTTCCTTCTCGAGACACAGAGCATCCTTTTCCTCCTTTAATCCCCATCAATCCCAAACTCTTCCTCGCTCTTTCCTCTTATGCAGCCTGAGGTCAGCCAACCCATATGGAATTGCTGCTGGCTTGTCCCAAAATGAAAAGTAAATATTAAAATTAGGACCTCCTCCTAAAATACATATACACTAAAGAGAAACGCATAAACTGATATCATGTAAATGAAAAGTAAGCTACCCTCGTATACTCCAAATTTTATTCTCAACCTCCATGGCTTCCTGTCCAGTGTCATCTGATCTGCCAGATTTTGTTCATCTGAGGGCAGACTGTGCATAAACAGCATTAGCATCACCCAGGAGCTTGTTAGAAATGCTGAATCCCAGAAGCTGCAGTCCAGCCCAGACATGCTGAATCAGAATCTGTGCTTGTACAAGTTTGTCAGTTGATTCCTAGGCACATTAAAGGTTCAGAAGCGCTGGTCTAGAATGGTAGTTCCTGGCACTGTTTCCTTCCTGGTACATTCAAGAAGTATCTACAATAGTCGCCAAGCGATGACTCCGCAAAGGCAGCCACACATCAGACTTTGCGTGAGTGCAGTTTGGAAATGTGTGGCCCCCAAGATACACACAGAAGTTTTTGTTCTGCTGTGCCTTGTGGGGAAGCACCCCTTCCTCCATGAAGATTATTAACCCAGTTAATTTAAGGCAGTACATTTTAAGCCCGATGGGACATCACAATCATCAGAAAGCTTTAAATGAAAAATAATTTCAGTGTCTTTCCCCAAACCAAAGAAATCAGAATATCTGGACACTGGTGTTTTTATTTTTTATTACTCATCTGAGTCTCATCCGCAGCCAGGGTTGGGAATGATGTCTCACATTTCTACAATGTGGAATCTGTTACAATTCTATAGCCTAGAATTCTAAATAGCCTTTGTAACTATGACGAATTCCTCACTACCTGACTGAGTCTTCTCGGGCTGCTATAACAAGATACTTTATCCTGGGTAACTCCTAAACAAAAGTAAGTCACGTCTCACAGTTCTGAAGGCTGAGAAGTCCAAGAACGAGACACCAGCATATTCAGTGTGTGGTGAAGTTCCGCTTCCTGGTTCATAGATGGCATCTTCTCGCTGCGTCCTCGTATGGTGGAAGGGGTGAGGGAGCTCTCTGGGGTCTCTTTTGTAAGGGTGCTAATCCCACTCATAAGAGTTCTTCCCTCATGACCTAATCACCCCCCAAAGGCTCCACCTTTCAAAACCATCATCTTGGTGATGAGGTTTTAACAATAAATTTGGGGTATACACAAACATTCAAGCCACAGCAGTATCTCTCATTTGGCACTTTTATGATAAATTAATTAATAAATACAAATGAATACAGAAATAGATATTACATATATAGGTATATATACAGACATGTATATACATATGTGTATACATACTTACACATATTTACATATATATACACACATACAAGTACATGCACACATATTTGCATGTAATTGCATTTACATACAAAAGCATTTATTTACTGAATGTATTAGCCCATTTTTGTTGCTTGTAACAGAAATATCTGAAACTGGGTAACTTGTAAAGGAAAAATATTAATTGCTTACAGTTCCAGAGGCTGGGAAGTCCAAAGTCCAGGAAATGCATCTGGTGAGGGCCTTCTTGGGGGTGGTGACTCTACACAGGGATGCAGGGTATCACGTGGCAAAATGGCTGAGCAAGAGAAAGAGCTCAGCTTCTCAGTTGCTCTCCTTTTAAAGCCTTCAGAACTGTGCCCATTACTCCATGAATGGATCAATCCGCTCACAAGGGCACAGTCCTCACAGTCTAATTACCTCTTTACGGCCCCACCTTTCAATTACCATAATAGGATTTCCCACCCTCTTAACACTGTCACAGTGAGGAGTAAGTTTCAAAGAGTTTGAGAGGACATTCAATCCACAGCACTGAGTATACATTTTGTGGGGTACTGAGCTAGGCATCTCATTTATAAAAGTAAATGAGATCTAGTCCCTGCTCTTGAGGAGCATTAGCCATATGTTAAGCAAATCATTTTAGTATTGCATAGAAAGTGATGAGAAAACTCCACAAGCACTGAGAAGGGGCCCCAATGTCATGATTCTAAATAGCTTCTGAAATCAGCAGGCTGTTTCACATTGACTTACCATGCAACAAAACTTGCAGCTTCTCTAACAATCAGTTAAACCACATAAAGCCTCATAGCTCGGAGTGCATCAGTGCTGTTAGAGAAGAGTAGAGAGACCCGCCTGCAGCCCCATTACACCATCAGGGCTGGATAAAGGAGTCTTGGGGGTTGGTTTCCAGGATCTCCATCATTCTGGGCAGAACTGATAAGAGCCTTTATGCTGCAGTTCTAAGTGTTTCGAAAGAGACACGGTAATAAGAGTGATTGCTTCCAGGTCCTTTCCAGTAAGCAAAGGTCCTACACTGGCCAGGCTCCTCTGGTAACTCAAGTGGAAGACACTCACGGCCTGGATTGGGGATGATAGGAAAGCAAGTGTCCCCAGAGTGTCCACTTTGCAATATACTAAAAAGGCACAAAGGTAAACTAGCTTTGATCATTGTTAAAATTATCCCTAGTCCTGATGGAGATTTTAGAAAATATACAAAAGTGCAAAGAAGCAAATGAAAATCACTCAGCACCCAGCACCCAGAGATAACCCTGACCTTGCTGTTGATTTCTTAGGTCTTTTTCTACATCTACATGTTATATTTTAAAATTTTAGAAAACTTACTTTTGAAACTCATATTGTTTTCCGTCGTTCATTTAATAATACTGTCTTATATTATGAGCATTGTCCCACATTGTTAAATTTTCTTCAAAATCATAGTGTTTTAAAGCTACTATTTAAATAAAGTTTACAATCCCTTTTTCATAATTTCACAGTCAAAGGGCTTTGAAATACTGAGATTTTTGTAACTAATTTGTCAGCAATGAGGTGAAGTTATGTATGTCGTTCATTTATTCCACTTAATGTGACTATCCACAAGTTTCAGTGCAGAAATGTTAGTGTTTAATGAACAGGTGTTGCTCCGGTCCTCACTGGAGATACTAGAATATAGTGCATGCACCATATTACTTTTCTAAAATCCACAATATTCTGAATTCCTGGTTCTAAGGCTTTTGGTTCAAGGATGGTGGACCTGTATTTTATGTGGTGGTTTATTTTATCTCGCCCTTGGTGTTGGACATTTAAGTTGTTACCCATAGAGTTTTATGAGGCAGTTTTATCGCCGCGATTAAATTTAACACTTTATACTCTAGGACTATTAGAGTAGCCTGTGCTGCAGTTTTCCCTGGCAGTCAGTGCCGTCTATGCTGTTGTATGTTATACGATTCTACTGTGATAGACTATTATTACTGAGGAACACAGGTTCAAATTATCTGACAATAACATAGTGTTTCATGCATTCAGGAACATGTCTTTTATATTTGCTTGTTTTGAAGAGTTACTTACTATCCAGTAAACTAAACAAAACAGTAAAATAGAGATGTAGATGTAGAGTTTTAGACATGTGGTATTTTGCCTTCCACACATGGTTGTAATCCCCTTAGCAATAGCTCTGTGAGACACAATTGAGACTCTTCTTGACTACTCTTAAGATAAAGAGCTCACTACCTGCGAGACAGTGAGTTAGGGAACAGTAAGAAAGTTCCTCTTTGCGTTGACGTCAACAAAGGCAGCTTCAAGTCAATGTTAACCACTGACTCCATACGTTTTGCTAAGCAAAATAACATTACTTCTCTCACTTGAATTCAGTGCCTAGTTAAGAGAATGAAAGAATAAAGAGACTACGAAATTTGATGACCACCTTGTACAGGCCAGACACCCTCATTTTGCATGAGGACCCTTGTCATGCTTTCTGGCTGCTCGGCTAAAACACTCTTCTTGTGTCACCACATAATCCCAACCTTAGGATAACAACTTTTTAAGTTCAGAGTCAGGAGTAAAAGCCATGTATCCCTGACTCCCAAATTCATACTCTTGTGCCATATTGAACTGCTTTGCAATGATTAAGATCATCCTTGTGTATTTCTCATCAGGGACACATCACCAAACCGAACGAATATTTTGCTTATTAGAGGCATATTTTTCTCTTCAAAACTTTGCACGATAAAATTCACTCAATCCTTGAATGGGGTTGTATATAAACTCTTCTTGAAAGGGCCAGCACAATGTCTGGCACACAGGAGGGGCTTAATACACTATAGTTCCTTCTGTGTGTGTGAATGATAAAACTCCACGTAAACTCCAGGTCATTATTTTCCTTCATGATATGTGTGAACAACCCCTGCCTTTGACCTCAGGGAGCTCCTTCATATTGATTTGCAGGAAGTAATAAGTGTAAATCCCACTGAATCTAGAGAAACTGAGAAACAGCAATGTTGGCACCCAGAGATCAGAGGCCTACGACCAGCTGAGTAGTCAGTATGGCTGCCCTCCTAGGTACGCAGACATAGTTATGAACCAACTCTCGGGCAAACCAGGCTCATCCTCTGATGCTATCAAAGTCGTATAGCTGGGAATCAGCTTCGTGGTTGGCTGGTAATTAAAAAGCCACACGCTGTGAGAAAACATAGCTGAGATCCAGGGAGGTGTTTGCCAGAGGTTGCGAACATGGCCAGTGATACTTTTGCAGGAGCAGTGGGTGTGGTTGGCTCTGAGACTCAGTGGAGATGGTCAGTGATGGGGGAATGGAGGATTTTAAGACAGCCTTCTTTCTCTCTTAATGGCAACATGGCCAGCTGGTGATGGAACTAGCTGACTTCACTAGCTTACCATGACTTGGGAAACTTCCAGCTGAACAAACTTAATCTCCTGCTGACTGTCCAGAAGATTGAACTTTTCATGGCTATGGCCTTTAAAAATGTCACAAAGGATAAGGAAGGCTGTGAGATATTTTAATATTTGAGTTTATTGTTATCATATAAGTGATGTATATTCATTGTAGACCATTTAAAAATACAAAAATACATACATAAAGAAAAACTACCACTGATTATTGAAAAATGGCCAACTTTATTTAGACTTTCTTACACAATTATGCATCCTATTTTCCAGTGTTACTAAAGTCATTTTTATAGCTATGCAATCTTTCATCATTTACACATTCCATATTTTATATTCTTTCACTGATAGGAAACAACACAACTAACTTGACAAATTCTGTTAATATAACCATGCCAAATATTAACATGCTGTATCTTATTACCTGGCAATAAGCAAAAGCAACCATCCCAGGGAATATTATGAGCTAGGCAGGTGTTTGGATAACCTGATCAACAATGACAGTTTATAATTATAACACAGCATTTGATTATGTGTACATGCAGAGAAATTGGAAATAAAGTCCAGCATTTATGTTTGGGTACTCCATGAAGACCATAACAATGGTCACTTGCTTCTCTATGCCTTATGTATACACAATACTCTCCTGCAGAAAAGATATAGGAAAAAAGGAAAGTTGACTTATAAAAACATTTGGTTGTGTCTAAGTGCACCTGATACCAAAATGGTAAAATGATTGCCAGAAATTTTGGATGGATGTCATTTAAGGCCAATATCAGTAAGTCATGGGAAAGGTATCCACTGAAAAGAGAAAAGAGGTTTCCTTGAGGCCTGGCTGTCTGGAATTTCTGAATTCCTTTTGAGGACAGACCAGGCTGTAAACATGACTGAAGGACTCATGATCACAGGCTAAATATCAGTGCCTTCTGTTTGCTTCTTTATTCCTGCCTTCCATTCTTCTCTATTGTTTTGGAGAGAATTTCTTTTTCTGAAATTTTAAGAGCTTAAAAAGAATTCTGTTGAGTTAATGCATAAAAGGAGATAAAAGTCAAATATTTATTTAGCTCCCATGATGGGGAGGCCAAATACTTCAGTGTTTGTGAATATGGGCTCTGAAATGATCTGATGGGAATATCAGCTCTTCCACTTCCCATTTTAGACACTTATTTAGCCTCTTAGAACCTTGTTTTCTTTATCTATTAATGAAAATAGTAATAATAACTATCTCAAAGGGCTGTTGAGAAGATTAAGTGATTTAATGTATACAATATGTTTAGCGCTGTATCCAGCACATAGGGAGCATCCCATAGAGGGTGTAGCTGATTATACTTTCCAAACATGGCTGCAAGAATATTTCCCATCTCATATGCTTTTCTGCAATGTGACCTGGACACTCCCCTTTAGGAGTGAATCTATTTCTCCACCTACTTTTTCGTGGACTTGTGACAATTTTGACCAACGGAATATGACAGAAGAAGCACTGGGTCAGGTCTGGCCAGGCTGCGCTGCTTCCTGCCTTTGGAAGCCAGCTTCTGCCAACGTCATATGCTAGGACCCAATGCATGTGGAGACGCCTTGGGAAGAAACCGTGTGGAGAGAGGGAGGGTGGCTGGAGCACTAGACACCAGACGTGAGAGTCAAGGGGCCCTCTTATGCATGCAGCCCAGTCCAGCCTGGAGAGAACCATCTGAATACAACAGCACCAGAGAACCCAAGCGGACATACCCAGCTGAGAACCAGGAGAGATAAAGTAAAGCATTGTTTTAAGCTACTGTTTTGAAGTGGCATGTTAGGCAGCCACGGATGACTGGAACAGGCATCGTCTGCTGTGTTTGCCATCATCACGATTAGTGCTTCATTCAGCTATTCAGGATACAATATAGAGATTTGTATGATTTGTCTCTTTTTATCGAAATCTAATTCATCATACTTATTTATGGGGTACAGAGTTGACTATCGATGTCTGTGTACAATATATGATGATCAAATCAGGATAATTACCATATTCATCATTACAAAACGTAATCATTCTTTGTGTCCATTAACTAATTTCTTGCTAACTCACCTCCCCCTTTCCAAAAAAAACAAAAGATGTGTATGATTTGATTTCCCACCTTAAAGAACATTTGTTTAAGATGAGGAAGACAATAAACAAACAACCAGGAGTGGGAGAGGAGGATGCAAGCAAGAGGTCCTTTGTTCCAAGTGTGTGCAAAGTGCTCAAGGGACACAGAGCAGTGAGTGGTTATTCTGTTGCAGAGCAAGTTTGGGGGCAGGGTGTGGTGGCATTAAAGGAGACGTCCCTCACAGACTAAGTGACCTTTGAGCTGATCTTGGGAAGCGATAGGATGTTACCAAGCAGTAGATGGTGAAAAAAGTGGGGGCGATTTCCTTAAGTAATGACAGAAGCTGGAGAAGTTCTATCAGGATTTAATGCAAAGAGTAACAGTAAATTGACTGAAATTGACTGATAATTTTACTTTTGTTGCTTGAAAACTGATCCTAAGTAACTGGAGAGATGACTTCTTGACTACTTATGGTGGAATTTAATTTCCCGTATCTCCTTAGCGGCATGGAAAAGCAGCAGCTGCAGTGGGAAATCAAAAGGAGAATAAAGGCCTGAATTTGGGTGGCAATTTTTAAAAATCCGTGTTGATGGGGTTCATCTCGCTGCACTGCAGGGTTTTCCTTCAGGACAGTCTGCAATTAGAGGCATTCGTGCCTCCATTTGTTGCATTATTGTTTTTTTGAACAAAAATTCCTTGAATAATAAAAATTCCAGCTTCTGCAGACTCTTCTAAGGGTTCTGTCTACAAAGATCCAAGAAGAGTTATGAGGGAGAAATACAAAGTATTTCTCTTTGGCAAGGTTTTATTTGCGTTTTTATTTTTCAAATTTGCTTTAAATATTGATTAGATACAAAAGAATAGCTATAAAATATGCATAAGGTATAAAGAACAATATAACAGTTCAGATATGTATACTCATTACCATTTTAAAACATTTAAAAATTACCATTATTTCTTTTTTTTTTCAGTTTATAATTAAGTTTTGTTTACTAAAGACAAGCTGCTGAAACTGCATATTTTATCTATCCTGCTGAAATTCTACTTTTCAATGCATAAGTGAAAACTCATTGAAAAGCAGCCTTAGAAATTTCTGAAGTTTCTCTTCACCATCCTATGATCACAACCTCTCACCCCTGACAGAGAAAATTTATTCCGAATTTTAGGTTAATCATTCATTTGCTTTTATTTTTAGTTTCACCATTTATGTTTATATCATTAAAAATGCTTTGATTTTGTTTTTGAACTTGCAGCCAAAAGAATCACATTACAGCATATATTTAGAACCCACACTGCCTTGTTTTGACAACTGGTTCCACCAGTTTTGAGCTGTGAGATCTTGAGCAACTTAGCAAACCTCATAGTACATACCTGTTTTCTCAGCTGCAAAGCGGAAATAATAATAGTGCCTGCTTCATAATGTTCTTATAAGGACTGACTGAGCTAATTTATACAAGACATTTAAAACTGTGCCTGGAACATAGTGTGAGGTCTAAATATAAGCTATTAATGTCCTACAGTCTGTTTTATGACTGCCCCAATTTACATTCCAAAGATAATTCATGCTATTGTGGATAACCATAATTCCTCCGATTTCATAGTCCTTATGTGAATATAATACTATCTGCTTATCCACTGTCCGGTCAATAGACACGACAGTCGTTTCCTGGACATTGCTTCCACCACTGCTGCTGAGAACACTCTAGTTTGTGTGTCTTGGTACATTCATTCAAGAGTATTCATACACAGAGTATATTCTTAGGATTAAAAATTCTGGGGTTTAGGGTATGCAAGGTCTAGCTTTACTAAGAAATGTCACAATTTTCAAAGTCACTAGGCCATTTTACACTCCCACAAGTGTGTATAAGTGACCCAGTTGCTTTCATACTGACAATTTTAATTTTTACCAAACTGGTGGGTGGTTTTGCTTTGTACCTTATTGACAATGAATGTAGGAAAGCATTTTTTCAGATGTTTATTAGCCCTTCTGTTTTTCACTTCTGCACACAGTGCTTATCCAAATTTTTGCCCACTTTTCTGTCCAATTGTTTCATATGAATTTCTGTGAGTTATTTATTCTGCACACTTTGCCCAGTTTGGGACTTGAGTTTTATTCTCCTTTGATGTTTTCTTTTAGTGACCGTAATTTCAAGGCATGGATCATATCAAGCTTTTCTTTATCATTTGTTCATTTTGTGTATTGTTTAAAAAAACTGGTCTTAACTGAGATCATAGCTTCCTATGTTGAATTCCAAACATCACAAAATCTCCCTTTCACTCTTAGGTCTTTAATCATCCTGGAGTTGATTAATTGCTGTATGGTATGAAGCTGGGGGGATCAATATTTTTGCATGTGGATAAACAATTTACTCAACGCCATATATTAAAAATTCTGTCCCTTCTCCACTGATCTGCAATGTCAGCTCTGTCGCAAACCAAGTTTTATAAGTGGATCTTTTGGGGGCTTTGTCTTCTGTGCCATGATTAATGTATCTACCCCATGTCAATTGCACAAGTCCTAATTAGTATAACTTTATTTTAACTCATGATATCTTAGAATTTGCACCCTCCAGCTTGTGCTTCAGCAGTGATTGCCTCCTGAATGTTTACTCTTTCATGTAAATATTTGGATAAACACACACACACACACACACACTCTTCTGGGATTTGATTGGAATTACTTTGAATATATTGATAACTTTGAAGAGAAATGACATCTTTATGATATTGAGTTCTCTAGTTCATGAACACGTTATGTATCTACAGAGACAATTTCTTCAGTATAATTTCGTAATGTTTATAATTGTCTTCCCAAAGGACTAGACCTTAACATCTTTGGAGAGATTTGTTTTTAGATGCTTGAAATATTTTAATGATATTGTAAATGTTATAATATCAAAATTCCATTTTTTCGTGTTTGTTGCTGGTGTATATTTTTATAGGTAATGTATACAACAGGTTTTCTAAATGTTTTATCAATTCTAATGATTTATCTGTTTATTCTTTCAGATTTGTTATGTAGATAATAGTATCATCTGTAAATAATTGAACTTTATTTTTTCCTTTCCTTTTCTTTTACTTTTTTTCTTGCCTGGTTGCACTGATTAGGAACCCCAAAACAATGCTAAATTAAAGTGGTCATAGCTGACACCCTTGTTCTGGATCTTAAAGAGAATGATTTCAATCTTTCACCACAAAGCACGAGGCTTGTTTTCAGATTTAGGTGGGCTTTGAATATCAGGTTATAGGGGTTGCCAAGAGTATTTTCCATATGAAATATATATATGTATACGCATTTATATACATATTAAATTGAATCAATTTTTTGGCATTTATTGAGATTTTATATTTTTCCTTTCACCTTCTGTTAATGTAATGATTTATATTAATAGATTTTCTAATGTTAAACAAAACTTGAATTTCTGAGATAAATTCAACTTGGTCATGACATATTATTATTTTTTTCATTTATTGGTGTAATGACTCATTAGTGAGTATTAGTAAGACTGGCCTGTATTTTTTTTTTCTCCTGCTCTTCTTATTGGATATTTGGCATCACTTTTATGCTAGCCTCATTAAATGAGTTGGAGAGTACTTTCTAATTTTCTATTCTGCACAAGAGGTTGTATAATAGGGAATAATTTGTTACTTTACCGATAAAACTATCTTGGACTAATATTTCCTCAGGGGGAGATTTTCAAATATTGATTTAGTATCATCGCTGGTCATAAAAAAATATTCACTTTTACTATCCTTTTGTGAGTAATTTTTGTTACTATATATTGTTTCTAAATATTTATTTATTCACTAATATTCTCTTATCATTTTAACTTCTGTTGTGTCTGTAGTTATATCCCCTATTCATTTCCAATTTTGTCTGTCGTTGCCTTCCATTTTATTTCTGAACAAGCTTGCTAAATGTTTATAAATTTCAGTGGCCCTCTATTGTAATTTCATTTTCTCTGCTAGTAACTTCTGCTTTTAACATAATTATTTCCTTCTGTCTCTGTTCTTGGCATTATGCTTTTGTTATTTTACTGATCTACCAAATCAGGTGCTCTGGCAAATAAATTTTAGCTGTCCTTTATTTCTACTATAAATATTTCAGTTATATATTTGTACACTATTGTTCAATTTTATATATTTTATCAAAATTATCATTTATTCTTTGATTCATGACTTGCTAATTTAAAAATAGATTCAGATTTTTAAAATAACCTTGCTGTCACTAATTTCTAACCTTATTGTATTGTGGTCATGGAAAATAGTCAACATGATATTATTTTATGAGAGTTTTTGAGAACTTGGTTTATGTTCAAATATGGGGCACTTTTTTGCGACGTTTCATGTATGTGTTAAAAGAAGGTATATGCCACCATAATAAATACAATGCTTTAGAAATATCTACAATATTTTTTTAACATTCACATAAAATTTTTTTAGGCATGCTTATATCTGTAACAACCATTGTCAAAGGATATCTAATTTTGCTAAAACTTAACTGATAGACTATGATTTTCCTTATCAAGTGGATGAAGCTTATTTTTTTTTAAATTTTTTATTCGGACATATTGATTGCACATATTTATGGGGTACAGTTATATTTCAATGCATATACAAAATCAGTGTGTGACGTGTTGTTTAAATTTTCTACATTCTAACTGATCTTTTGTTTTTTATTTTATCAGTTATGAATACTAGGTATTTAAAATATTTCATATGGTGATAAATTCATCTTTTTCTTTATAGTGTTTTCAAATACATATGTTATTAGAAACACAGAATTTTTAATTAATATATCTTCCTGGTAAACTAATTCTTTTGTTGTTATGTAGCGACCTGCTTAGGAAAAATGCTTTTTTTCTTTTTTTTTTTTTTTTGATTTTAATTTCTCAATATACAATGTAGTTGATTTTCATGTCTCTTTAGCAATTCCTCCTTTTTCCTCCTCTCTCTCCCCCCTTCTCTCCATTGACATCATATCTGTTCACTTGTCTTAACAAGTTCAAGAAATTGTTGTGATTGTTATGTCTCCCTCCACCCATTTATATATTTGTATATTTATTTATTTGTTTTTTCTAGCTCCCACAAATAATTGAGAACAGGCAGTAGGAAAAATTCTTTTTTTCTGAAAAGTTTATTTTGTCTGGTATTAATATAATCAGTCCAGCTTTCCTTTAGTTGGTATTTTAATGGTATATCCTTTACATCATTTTATTTATTTATTTATTTTTCTTTTTTTTTTTTTAAATTTTATTTTGTCGATATACATTGTGGCTGATTATTGCTCCCCATCACCAAAACCTCCCTCCCTTCTCCCTCCCCCCCTCCCCCCGAACAATGTCCTTTCTGTTTGCTTGTCGTATCAACTTCAAATAATTGTGGTTGTTATATCTTCTTCCCCCCCCCCCTGGTTTGTGTGTGTGTGTGTCTGTGTGTGTGTGTGTGTGTGAGTGAATTTATATATTAATTTTTAGCTCCCACCAATAAGTGAGAACATGTGGTATTTCTCTTTCTGTGCCTGACTTGTTTCACTTAATATAATTCTCTCAAGGTCCATCCATGTTGTTGCAAATGGCAGTATTTCATTCGTTTTTATAGCTGAGTAGTATTCCATTGTGTAGATGTACCACAATTTCCGTATCCACTCATCCGATGATGGGCATTTGGGCTGGTTCCAACTCTTGGCTATTGTAAAGAGGGCTGCGATGCCTTTACATCATTTTATACTCAAACTTTTATATTCTTATGTTTTAGGTGTGTCTCGTAAAAATCTAAATTGCGATTTTTTTAAAAATCTAGTATAACAAAATTGTCTTTTAATTAGAGAATTTACTCCATTTACAACTACTGTAATTACTGGAATTTATTTCTCCACTCTATTTCATGCTTTCTATTTGTCCCTCTTTCTTGTTTCTTTTTTGGGTTGTTTGTTTGGTTTTGGTCATTTGTTTTCCTTCTTTTAATTTGATGTGTGTGCATCTGTGTGCATGTGTGCACATGTACACATGTGTATGTAGTTTCTCTAACTCTATTTTACTTCTACTAGTTTGTTATACCTTCTACAAGGGTACCTCAAAAAGTTTATGGAAAAACTGAATTACAAGATACTACAAATCTTTTCATGAACTTTTTGTGATAAATCTTTTGACATTTTAATACATACTTAAATTGTCAATATCTATAGCCAAACAGTATATTCATCATCTTTTACAACAATACATGGACCTTTCAACACTAATTCTGATCACTCACAATTTATGTGCTATTGCTATCATGTATTTTAATTCTATGCTATTTGTTAATTTCTTAAGACTTTATTAAATAGTCAGTGTTATTAAATATTTACCCAATTATTTAGCATAGTCTTTGGTCATATTTTCTTTTTATATGTCAAGACTTTCAAGGAAATTGAAAATCACTTCCCTTTGGTATGAAGAATACAATTTGAAATTTTCTTGTGAAGTCCTATTGTAAGAAAACACTTTTTAGTGCTCCATAAAATCTTTATTTTACCCTCACTCTTAATATAATAACTTCATTGAACATCTAATTCCACATTGATATTTATTTTGTCTCAGAACCGTAAAGTTATTTTTCTACACTCTTTTGCCAACTACTGGTGTTAATAAAGTCAATTTAAATTATTTTAGTTGAAACATAATAATATTCACGGGGTACAAAGTAATACTTCAATACATATATAAACTGGGTAATAATCAAATCAGGCTAATTAGCATATCTATAACTCCAAATATTTATCATTTCTTTCTGATATATAAACTCCTCTCTTCTAGTCACTTGAAAATATACAAAAAAAATTGTTAATTATGGAATACTAGAACTTATACTTCCTCTCTAACTGTAATTCTGTATCTAATTGCCATTCTTTGAAGGTAATATTTATTTTTCCTTGTGGATGCTTTTAGGATCTTTTCTTTGTCTTTGGTTATCTGCAGTCTCACTACAATTTGTATAGATATGAATTTCTTCTTATTTATCCTGCTTTGGATACATTGGACACCCCGACTCTATATTTTGATGGGTTTTTTTTAACCATTTCTGAATACCCTAAGTCTGCCTTCTGGAATTCTAGTTAGAAGTTATATTAGTCCATTTCTGTTGCTTATAACAGAATACCTGACACAGGATAATTTATAAAGAAACAAAATTTATTTCTTACAGTTTTGGAGGCTGAGAAGTCCAAGGAAGTCCAGAGAGCATATCTGGTGAGGGTCTTCTTCTGGGTGGGAGTTCTCTGCAGTGTCCTGTCGCAATGCAGGGTACCATATGGTGAGGGATGCAAAGAGCTCTCTCATGTGCTCTTTATGGAGCCACCAGTCCACACCCATGAGAACTCATTACTCCATGAGTGGATTAATCCATTCATGATGGCACAGTCCTCACGATCCAATCACCTCCCAAAAGCCCCACCATCCCAATATCATAATCTTATTGGCTACCCTTTTAACACTGCTACAGTAGGTTTCCAACACATGAACTTTTGGGGGGCACATTTGACCTATTGCAGATATACATTAGACCTTCACCTTCTAGCCTTCATATCTCAACCTCTCCTTTAGAATTTCCATTTCTTCACTCTTTCCTGAACTCTGAGTGATGTATTCTAAAGATTTATGTTTCAGTTAATTAAATATTTTTATTTCTGTCTAAACTGTATTAAACTCATAATGTAATTCTTTTCGAAAATCTACTTGGTAATTTTTACTGTGTCTCTTTTTTGTTTCTTATATTAACCCCCCTTATTATTTACTTAAACATAATATATACATGTAGGTTATGTGCTTTGTCTGATAAATTCAACATCTAAATGTTACTGGGTCCAAGTCTGGCTATGCACCCTAAACAAAAACCCTGACTTGGCTTGTCAAAATTTGTTACCCCAGGGCATTCAGCTCCTGGCTTAGGCTTGCCAAAATCTTGTTACTGAATCCAAGTCCAGCTTCCCGCCCCCAAACTGAAGCAAATGACCCAAAAACCCAATGTTGGTGAAAATGGAAGTCAGCTTTTATTCAGGAAAACTGGTGACCCGAGGAGAAATGTTAGGGTAACCCACCTCTCTGGTAAACCTGAAAGACAATGGCCAGGCTAAAGCCATCTCAAAACTCAGATTTACTGAGGGGTTTCTAAAGAGGTTGTTGAAGGAATGGAATCTGGGAAGTGAAAAGCAGGAGGGAGCTTTGGGGTGAGCTGTGGGGACTCCATTCAAGGAGCCAGGTGCTAGGTCTCACCAAGGCTCTATCTGTTTACTGCTCCTGTCCTTGGTGTTACCTCAGGGTCCTGCTGGAGAGTAGAATCAGCATAGCTTTACTGATGTCTTCCTTGGTTTCTCCGGCTCTGGATAATATGTGTCTCATTGCAAGTCTTCAGCTCTAGGCTGGCTGGAAAATAACTCTACATTTATGTAAATAATGTCATCTTGCCCCGTAACCAAGGTTCAAATTATTAAATAAGCATAGCAAAGGAGGGAACTCAAAGAAATGCGTTCTAAGAAAATAAATAAATAAAACTGTCCTTTTAACTTTCCCACAGCCCATGAAGCCAGGACCCAGCATGGCTTCAGTCCTGCTCACTCCAACACAACGACTGAGCAGCTGATTTTGTGGTCTACTGTTTCTTCCAGCTCTCATTTTGGTGCTTTGTTATCTTAGACACTTTCTGATTTTGTCAGTATACTCACATTTCTTAGAAATTAATCTGCGGGAATTTTTTGAGGCCTAAGGTAAAGGTGTGCTCCTCCAGAGAGTATTTGTGCTTGCTTTTGTCCACTGCCTAAGGAACTATTACAACAGAACTTCCTTCCACTATACAGGTTGAAGGTTTTTAGACAATCTAGGTGAAAACCCATGTGTGTTTATGAATTTTCAGGGAAAAAACTTACCCTCTGTGCATGCATGTTTGAGATATAAGGCAGGCTTATCTCTAGTACAACCTTACACTAAGAGTGTGGCTCTTGAGGGTCCAGCGGAGTCTCCTGCTAGACCCCCCACTCTCCATACGCTATTCCACAGGATAGCATATCTGAGCTTTGTTTCAAGTCCCCATGCTCCGTGAGGCCTGGACAATCAAAGACCATTTTCCCCTGTGTTAGCAAAGCCGCTGAGGATAGATCTGACAGCTGTTCTCTGCTTCCTTGTCTAGGTTCACAGCTTCATTCACCTTCATTTAAATTTTGGGCTCTCTCTGAGTCATCCTTACCTTTGCCAGCTATTAATTGAAAACTAAGCTGCTTTAAAAGAAAAACTGTTTTCAATGAAAGTTGCAGTCAGGGTATCTAGTTTATTATGCTGTAAGAAATAAAAGACATCCTCACTATAGAATTCAATTTTTCAATTAATATTTTAATAAAATGTTAGTTAAAAATAAAAGAAAGAGGATTTCATGTTTTCTTTTTCACTAATGGTGCTATTATGTTTATATAAAGAAAAGTAATGATCTCTGGGATTGGTGTGTTCTCTGCTTAATGTGACTCACCAACGTATTGCAAACGTTCATTCAATGAGCATGAATTAAGCTCTTACTGCATGCCCAACTTTGTGCTATTCCTATTGAATACATTATCTCATTAGATTTATTCTTCGGAGATAAACGATTCGAGGGGTACCCTATACATTAAGACGGGAAGACCAGATCTCCCTGGTTTGAGAGATAAAAGTGAGGGTATTAGCTGAGGTTAGTAAATATAACCCACTAATATCTCATTCTCAGGGAAGTGTATCTCTTTGGTACTGCATCGACGCTCCTCAAGTAGATAAGAAGCATGAGATGCTTGAGATATCTTTGGGAAGAATGTGTTAGTATTGAGCTGCTTTGTACTCTCAATATTTGGGCTTGGAGGTCTAGGAGAATGAAACAAAGGGGGAAACCCTGGCTCAAAACCAGAAAGCCTGACTCCTCATTCTCTCTCAACCACTCACAAGTTCTGTGAGCCCGAGAAAGACCTTTACCTTATCAACCCTGGATTCCCTTATCTTAAAAAGGGATATAATAACTCCTACCTATTTCTCTACCATCCTTCATGTGCCTGATACTTGAAATGACAGAATGTTTGATCATGAAGAAGATAACTACGACCTCTGTGAAAGGAGATTATGTGATAAGAGATTAATCCTTGAAATCCACTAAACCAAGTTAGATGATACCATGTATGCAAAGCACAGGAGACATGTCTGACACAAAGGGCCTCTTACTAGTTAGTTCTTTGAACTTGGAGTCATAAGACAATAACAGCACCAGCATTTAGTGGCATTTGAGACTCAGATAAATGGGCCAGTTTCCTCATCTGTAAAGCAAAGATAATAATATATGTCTCAGAAGACTGTCTTCCCCTGATGTCACTTGAGATAATATGTAGGAAAAGTCCTAATGAGTTTGAAGGGACCACAAAGATTATCTTAATATTATCTTACAATTTGTACAGTGAGATATTTAGCCGAGAGTATCAGTAACAAGATGGGGAGTCTGTCCTATAACACCAGAGTCTAAGTGAAATGCAAAATATGATGCCATTTCTTTCTGGTTTCCAACCTATGCAGAAGCTGAATCTTCCAAGATCTGCTAGTGTCCAGAGATCAGTCATAGTGGAATGTGTGGATCCAACACAATTAGATGTAGCGGAAGGAGAACTGACTTAGAATCTGGAAACCTAGGTTTTAGTCCAAAATCCAATCTTTGCTAGCCTTTCAGGATCAGAGGAGGAACATCTATCAGCTGTAGGGCAGCTAACATAACATTGTTCATCATTCTTGCATATCCATTTCCTAGAATAGAGTCTCCCATGGGCCGGCTGAATGAATAAATGAAGCAATTGTTTTATAGTTAGCTTCCCCTCTGTGAAACAGTAACTATAATGCCTAGCTTGATATAGAGTGCTTCTCTCCTGCACTGCTAATAAAAAGCTCATATCTGTATCCTATGTGGATTTAACATGGCTTTTCCTACAAGTCCCACCAGAGAGCTCAACCATAAGCCCATAAAATGAGTGCCTTTCCAACTCTGAAAGGCTATGTTTTAAACTGTCTTCTTTTTATTTCACTGGAATTAATATAACAAACAAAAGAAAATAGACAGTTCCTGCTGACAAAACTCAAGATCCAAAGTGGACAGACATCTAGCTGTTTCCCAGCCCTCAAAGACTTTAAAATCATAATCCACCAGCTCAGATGCCTCATAAAAAAATAATCAGGAGAAAGGGATGGAAGGTGTTCAAGGTTCCCCCACCAAGCCTAAGATTCTCTGACTATTGTTACTAAGTCCCCACTTTTGACTAAAGAGTCACAGACAGAAATGGCTGAGAAAAGGAAGGAGATCTTGAACAACAAGTTTTAGCTGGTAACTTCAGGGCCAGCGTAAGATGAGCCATTTCTCCTGTGTAGCACACAAAGCTTGGACCTGCCCAATAGTGCTGATGAAGTAGGGCTTGTCCCCTGCCCCTGAGGAGCTGACAGTCTACAGGAAGCCTGGGAGGCACAAACATGACAATGCCCCACGCAGAACACTAGGATGGAGGTGTATACGATGCTCAGTGATGGCCACGAAAAGAAGATCAGCTGCCTTGAGGATATATTTCTTCAGTGTCATCTTGACAACACTGAAAATCACGCTGAGGTTGACCCAGTTGCGATAGAAACACCTGCACAAAGTCAATCGTAGAGGGTAATGAGTAGTTAGGAATAAGGGTTTGAATGCTGACGCTGGGGCTCCCATGAGTCCTAGACAGTTTTGTTTATCCAGGACCACGTTCAAGTTTACATACAAGAGAAAAGAAAGTCAGCTTTTCTCTGTCTCCAATGCAGTATGGCTGGGAACATGCTCTGTGCCAAGACGCACACAACGTGGAGGCCTGCATCTGTCTTTCACAGGCCAGGTTCACCACGAGTGAGGATTTCTTCCTGGCAAAATAAATTTTCATGGGCACATCTGCTCCAAAGCTGATAACATGTCCTGGAAATCTATCATCAGGCCATTTCACTGTGTACTTCAAGTCTTGGGTCTATTGCCTGAGCTGACACAAGAGTGTCTTAGAGTGTCCCTTCAAATGCCAAAGCTCTCTGGATTTAGAAATAAACCTTAACCTTGCAAAGTTTAGCCTCTAGTTCACTTTCAGTTGTGCTCTGTTTAAAGGAAGCATTCAAGATAGCTGAAATGCAATTAGAATTTGACTTTCAAGATAGGTATCTATACATAAAATTATGTATGTGTGCCTGTCCATGTGTGCGTGGAAGTACCATTTTTAAAGTACCCACTATGTACCTGGTACACATATTATGGCATAGGATTATCCTAAGGATTGAATGAGGATTCAATGTACTATTATCTCCAGAGGGAAGGATTAAGTAGTTAACATATGTAAACTCAAGTCTATCTGATTTAAGTGCTTGGGTCATATCTACTTAACCATGTAAATTTATAGGATTTTTACCCTCAGGAAAAAGAGAAATTGATATTTCAGGAGGTATATAAAGTCTTAAAACAAGAGTTAAAAGTTCCTTTGAAACACTTTTATTCACTTTGTAGGCATTTAGTGAACTCTCTATTATAGGCTGAGCAATGACTGGACACCAGGGACAGTGCCAGAAAACGTCTCACTCTGTCAATCATCCATTCACTGGTGTCTTCACACCATATTGTTAGCTGCTGGAGGCAACAAGTGCTGTGACAGAGGATGGTACAGGATGCTTGTATTGCAAAGACACCTACCTCAGGCTGGAATGGAAGCCAGGAGACAAGGGGATCAGGGGAGATCTTTTGAAAGAAGTATTTCCTTTTCACCATTCACTCCACTGCCTTTTATGGCCTCCAGGTCAACTCTTAAACATATTTCAAGATACAACTCAGGTGTGACAGGCAGAGCCAACAGTGTGTGCAGATGCAGAGAGACACCTGCCAATTACCCAGCCATCACCTGGGATCTTCCAACCCTTGAGACTTAGTGATGGTTGGCATGCATGCCCCTTTCGTGCTTTGTAGAAATTTAAAGCCTTAGCTAAAAATCGTGTGAATCCCAGCATAAGAATCTTCTCATAGCTACCTCAAGTTCAGAGTGGAAGAAAAGAATTAAGAACCAGCAGGAAAATCTGACTCTAATCAGTATCTTGCTGAGCCTTATTGGAGCCAGTGAGAAAAGGAAATATGTAATGCAGATCCTGTCTTTATTTAATTTTTTAAATTTTTTTTTTCATTATGGATTTTTTTAATTAATTTTAATTTTTAAAAAAATATTACATTCAAAAAATATTCCTCTTTTGATTACTGGATATTATGAGTGCCCTTTTAAATTTTGCTCCCAAGGTAAGGGCCCCACCTGCCTCACTCTGTTCTCCTTTCTGAGTTTCCACAGCATTCTTGGCTGCAAGGTGTGGATGCCCTGAGCTCAGAGCTGGGTTCTGTCTCCTACTAGCTGGAAGGCCTTTTACAAATGTGCCTCAGTTTCCTCATCTATAAAATAGTGATGGTAACAGCACCATATCGTTGAGTGTGAGGTTTAACTGAATTAATACACAGAATGTGGTAGAAGACAGCTAATTACCTAGAAAGCCTTGTATTAAGTTATTATCAGGGCACATAAATAAATATGAGCAGTCATCATCCTGTGACTCAGAGCAGCTCTTTGGCCCCACCTCTCACCGTAGCAATGACCAAGACAAGCCTGGTGCTTGGAGCAAAGTTTTTGAGGATTTAGGAGTAACACAGAATGGAAATATCATACCCTACCCCAGAAACAACTTAAATCGCACCATAGACACATCCACTCCTAGTGACCACCTTCTGCCGGCTGCCGAACCTCCTGACGTCCTCTTGGCTCCCCACTTCCCTGCACTGTGTATCCTTCCTTCCCTCTTGCTCCTGTCTTGCCTAAATTAGTCTCCATATTATGCAGAACACTTTGACCTTCTCCAGTCCCTTCTTCCAAATTGAGAACTGTAAGATACTCGGTGTGGTTGATGCCCAGAGATATCATGGTACAATTCCTTTCTGGGACATATGGACATTCCTTTGGGACACTGAGAGTTTACAGTTATGTTGTTCTTTTGGGATGTTTTAGCATAATTTTGAATGCTGGTTGGGAGCATATTAGAAAGTAGAGGAATTTTGAATGTGTGGAGAAAGTGGTGTAGCCCCTGTCACCTCCACCCTACGAATGGCTTCTGTTCTATACCTGTGCATGGCAGTGCATGCTCTTCCTAGTTGTTCTCTTTTGCCACTTCAGCATCCACCCTGGTGGCAGCAGGAAACTTTAAGATGGTAGCAATAGGCAAAAGAATGGAAATCAGTCCCTATTGGGCAACTGTGATAGGCATTTTTTTTTTTTTTTTTTTTTTTTTTTTTGCTTCTGAGATGTAGGCACCATTAGGACAAGGGCTATGTCTGTCTCGGTCACTAATGCATCCCAAGTACACAGCACACACCTACAGAGTAGGCATTCAGTAGACATTTTGTTGATTGGGTTATTATTGAAACACTGACTGAAAGAGGAGGGAGTCCCTCTGCAGCCATCTCAGGGAGGAAAAAGTATAAAGAAGCATTTGCATCTTTCAGGAAGATCCATTTTTCTCCAAGTGATATAAGTTAAAAATATGGTCAGCAAAGAAAACAGAAGGTGAGGATCACATAATAGCAAGATTATATTAAAAAAAAAAAAAACGTACAACCTGAAGTTGAACCACTCAATTTTATGTGTCGCTATGTTTAGCCATTTGCCTGTTTCTTTGTCTACATGTATGTGTCTGTTTTGCGCTACATAAATACATCTGTCATCTATTTATATGGATTTACCAGATACTTTCTAAAATAAACATTAAAAAGTGGTAACCTACAGCTTTGCAGCATTTGACATTTTAAATGTCATGCAGGGTTCACTGTTTTTGATATTCTTTTCAGCAGAATTCTCTATAAGAATATCAGCGCAAACATAATTATTCCCATTTCAGTGTTGAGTCAACTGAGGATTAAAGAAGTTAGGTGACTTCCCAAGCTTCCCAGATATTAAATGACAGTGCATTCCAGTGAGATAGGTCAGATCATGTTTTTCTGCATTGTTTTATTTACTTTTTCCCCCTTCTGTTATGCAGATGGAGAAGCTGAAGTACAAAAATTCCATGACTTACCCAAGTGCATACAGGTCCCACTGGTGGCAGTACCAAGACTCACACTAGCAAAGTCAGACAACTTGATTTTTCCTTCTAATGCATATGTAATCTGTCTTCTCTCCCCTTCATTATTTCCTCCCTGATTTTATCCTGGTGGCCTGCTCTGTCTGAAATGACTTTTTTTCCCCGGAGGGTCCTTCTTTAGGATGTAAATTAAATGATTCTCCAGGCTTCATAGGACATCCTCTCTGTTCTTGTTCACTCTCACTTTACATTTATTCATCTTGCCTCTGCATCTCCGTCAGAATCTCCCTGAGAGCAAGTGCTATGTCTTGGCCATCTCTGCATGTCACAGAACAACTCTGGGACATGTGTCAGGTACATGGCAGGAGGAACTAAACATAAAGTCATAATGCATATGGCAGTATAAGCTAAAAATGTTAAAGGACTGTGTATATGCCAGATTTGCTTATTTTTACTCTTATTTTTACCTTGGACTTTTTTCCAAAATCTGCTTACAAAATTCTCAAGTGTTAGTTACTATTGTCTCAGTTTTGAGAATGCCAAATTAACGGATGATGTACTTGAAGGAGGCATTTTCATCATTTATTCATTCATTCACTTATTCATTCGTTCAGATGAAGAGGCCCAACAGCTGAATGCTATCTACAAGCAGCAATCCCAACAGCTGGAGGAATAAACTTTTCGGTTCCAGGGGGGGATCTGGGCAGCACATCACAGTATCCACTACAGTGAGTCTTGGCGTAGTGTTTGGACTCCACCCCAAGGGCAGTGGGGGATCAACTGGAGTGAGAGACGTATCTGCAGTTTACCCTCCACTCCACGTAAACTCTTGTTTCTGCTGAAGTCGTGCTGAACCCTTAGTACAGACAGAGATTATCTGTAACCCAGACGATGAGAACCACCTGTCTCTCTCCCTCTACTGAGTCTTCTGTTTCAACCAGCATAACTCTGATAATGCCATTGCAGCACCCACACCCCCATCCCAGTCCTCCAGCCTCAGGAGATCAGTGACACCCCACTCAGGGAGCCCCACTGCACACCCCTCAGCCAAGCTCCCCAGTACCCACTCTAGCCATTCCTCAGAAGGGCAATTTCTCTCTACTTAAGAGTCTGGATCATGCTTGAAAACTCAATCTTATTTCCTCAGAGCTTCAAGACACCCAAGGCAAAAAACCATACATTTTTTTTTTCACATGAAAAATAGCCCTGACATGCTCGGAGGTTGGGGTGGGCAAGCATCCAAAGACAGCTGCCATGAGCTCCCCTTAGCTGTGGTTTCACTTCCAGCTGTAGCAAAGTTCTGCCTGTGAAGTTGGAAGGGCAGGCTCCCAGGTGAGCACTTCCTGCTGGCTTCCAGCATCTGCTTTTCATCCGCCTGTAAGTGGGTTTCACATTGCTGTTTATAGTTCTTGCTACAAGGACAGTTTGGGGCGGGGAAGCAGGAGCCTGCAGCGCTTTTGAGAAGACAGAAGCGCAACGATGGAAGAGTAAGAACAACAGTAGCAGCTCACGCTTGCACAGCTCTTTGTAGTCTGCATCTTAAGTCTGCTGATGTGAACTAATAGCCCGGCAATAGGGTCCCTGTTTTATTAAGAGAGTGGAAGTGAAGAATGTTTATGCAGCTTCCTTAAGCGTGTGCAGCAGGTAGTAACAGAGGAAGAATTATAATATACAATGTGTGTGAGTATGTGCAAGTGTGTATGGGACAGAGAGAGGGAGAAAGAGACAGAGAAACGGAGACAGGGAGAGAAAGCAAGAGAGGAAGAGAGAGATCAATAGACCTCTTTAAGATTTTAGGCCAGCGTCCTGCCCAGTGCAGCAATGCCCTGGATAACCTCACCAGCAGAGGTTCCAGAAGTCAAAAGCTCACTCATCACCTGCAAGTTCGACTACAGTGCTGTTCACTCTCTGGACTGAAGAAAAATAGCCCATCATTAAGCTGAAAATAGGAGGTAATGTGGGACAGTGAAACAGAGCCCAGACTTTAAAAATTGGGCTGTTCTAGAATTGAGTTTCAGTTACCCCATTTTGCGTGTGACACGGAAGAGGCAGCTTAACATTGCGGTGCCTCCAGTGTTTCCCCTGTGTACTAGCAATTTCTTTCCTGAGGGAAGATTTGTGAAGCACTCTGTGAGGATGAGAATGTTCTAAACCTGCACTGTCCAATATGGTAGCCATTTGCCACACGTGGATATTGAGAACTTAAAATGTGACTAGTATGGCTGAGGAACTGAATTCTTATTTATTATTTTCAATTAATTTTCATTTAAATAGTCAAGTGGACATGTGACTACCATATTGCATACTGAAGATCTAGAAACTATAAGTTCATAGTCTTATTTCTTCTCCATGACAACTTTGTGAGTTACATGATGCAGAAAGTCTTCCATTTTATTGATGAGGAAACTGAAGTTCAGAAAAGATCCCACTGGGATCTCACTGGAGAATCTCGTGCCATTGGCTGGCTCCCAAGCTGGGGAGCTACAGGCAGCCCCCTCCCACCCAGTCCAGCAGGGCACATGCGAGCCCTGAAGCCAGCTGATCACCACCTGAGCAGAGAAAGTGGTTTGCACAATGAGCCAAAGCCACTGACAAAGTATTATTTGTGTTGTCAGTGCTAGGGCATCCTGTCTAAACCATTTCCCATCACCAATAGGAGAGGGCTGGCTGGGGAAAGGGCTCAGCATAATTGAGCCAGTTTCACGCAGCCCTACTCAGCAGTGCAAGAAAGGGTCCAAAATTTAATGTTAGACTGTGCTTTCTATTGGCCAGAAATGTCTCTAACTCACCAGATCAAGAGTATTATTTTGTTGTTGTTCTTTTGTTTTATTTTGTTTGGATGGCTGGCCAGCACACAAATCTGGACCCTTGACCTTGGTGTTATAACAGAGTATTCTTGAAATCTCTTTGATACAATGGTGTTTGGCCTTGAATACCAGCATTTCCGGAGGTAGGGAAAGCATCTGTTATGGGCTAAATTGTGTCCCCCAAAATATATATGTGGAAAGTCTAACCCCAAACACCTCAGAATGTGACTGTATTTAGAGACAGGGTTTTTAAAGAGGAAACTAATTTAACATGAGGCCATTAGGGTGGTCCTAATTCAACATGACTGATGTCCATATGAAAAGAAGAAATTTGGACACAGATGTGTACAGAAGGAAGACCATGTGAAGACACAGGGATCAGACATTCAGCTACAATCCAAGGACAGAGACCTCAGAAGAAACTTTGATCTCAGACTTCTAGCCTCCAGAATTGTGAGATAATAAATTGCTGGTGTTTAAGCCACCCAGTCTGTGGTTCTTTGATATGGCAGCTCAAGCAAACTAATACAGCATTTATTTGATAAATCTTCCCACATGATTCTAGCAAAAAGCACAGGTGGAGAACCCCAGCTTTAATTCACTGAGGAGCAGCAGTCATAACAACACTAATGTCAACAGCCACAACGGCAGCACCGAAAGAGCATTAGCTTTGTACAATTAATGTATCACTTTCACACTCATTTTTATGACAGTGTTGTGAGGATTCATCATTACTCCTACTTTAAAGATGAGCAACTGAAACCTCAGGAAGCAAAGTGGTTTGTTCAAGTTCACAAAGTTTATAATTAATAATGCTAGGTCACAAACACTAGCTCCTAGACTCCTCAGTCCTGGGCAAATTCCATGTCATCACTTCATCCTATTATCCACTTTTCACCAAAGCCACCTCTGGTCAGAGTGACCAAGCATCACAATTTGCCCAAGACAGTTCAAGTTCACACTGTTTTCTCAGATTAATTATTAATAGTATCCGCTTTCACTCTCACAAGCATCTGGACGTATATAATGTGTTACATGGTCACCCTACATATAAGTCACATTTAAGAGTAAAATTTTCCTGGGTGGTTACAAATCTTCAATAAAGGACAACAGCCTTCAGTATGCAAATGTCTACCTGCAATACGTGTTCTCTGGGTGCACTGGTGGGTACAAACACAGACTAAATGGCAGGCAGTGGTGTAGAGTTGTCCATTTTTGTCACTATAACAAAGTACACTGAACTGGGTGATTTACAAAGAAAATGAAATTTGTTGCTTACATTTTCTGAGACTGAGAAGTCCAAAGTCCATCTGGTGGTGGTGACAGTGACCCAGGGGTCTCACATTGCAGGATGGTGGAAGCAGAGAGAGCAGAGAGAGAAAGACAGACTCTCCTCTTCTTTTAAAGCCCTCAGAACCACATCCCTGACCACCATTATTAATCCATTCACTACTGCACGGTCCTACAATCCAATCACCTCTTCAAGGTTCCACCTTTCAATTATCATAATAGGATCTCCCACCCTCTTAACAGTCACAGTGGAGGCTAAGTTTCTAATACACAAAACTTGGGGGACACAATTCAAGTTTCAGGGAGTTTTGGAGGGACATAATTCAATCCACTACAAGGGCTCAATGAAGGAGACTCAGGCCTTGGTCTGGATCCGCCACTGGCTTGCAGGAAAAGGTTGGTTAAAATCAAGGAATTGAGCTAGATAACCCCAAACTCATTCCAGCTTTAATCTTCTGATTAATTCAATGAGTGCTTGACGTGTGTAAGAGGCTGCACAAGGGAGTGGACAGTCAAAAGGACTAACATGTTCCAAGAGCTGGGAGTTTGGAGAGGAGGAGCATACGTGTAATTGTGATGTTCTTTCCCCAAAACATCTGAAGTATGTGTCAGTTAATTTGTTACAGGAACTAACCCCAGAAAAATCAGTTGCTTACCACATATAGGTGTATTATTTTGTTCACAAACAGTTTGTTGTAAGTCCAGCAGTTCTCCAGGGCAGATCCATTACGGGCAGTGATACAGGGATTCAGTCTCATGTTTTGTAGCACATCTCTAGAGGCAGGGGAAGGCAAACTAAGGGGGTACCATACATTCTCTTTTGCTCACACCCCACTGTCTGAACTAGATGCACAGCCCTGCCTTACTGCAAGGAGGCCAGGAAGGGTAGGGAAGCCTGTGGATCTTCAACAAATAATAAAATCATGTGTCATTACAGTTCATTATCAGAAATAAATCTCACTTACAGATGAGCAACACTCACAGAATCCAGAGGATGAAGCAAAAATATTCATTTGCTGTTCCCATTGCCTTCTTGGCAGCCCGTGTGGTCTGTCTCCAATGGGCACCTGGGATCACTGCCCCATGCGGCAGCACCTGTGTGGGCAGAGCTGTCTCCATGCCTTGGCATGTTGTTGTCCCCTCTGCCCTGCCCTCCCCTCTGCTCAATACCACTCAGGCCTCAGAGTCCAGTTAGGTGTATCTGCTTATATCAGTTTTCTAAGGCTGTCATAACAAATTACCACAAATGGGTGGGTATTTTAAAACAGCAGAAATGTATTGTCTCACCATTCTGGAGACCAGAAGTTCAAAATCAAAGTTGTCAGCAGGGCCACACTCTCCTGCCTTCTGATGGGTGCTGGCAACTCTCAGCATCCCTGACTTGCAGCTGCACTGCTCCAGTCTCTGCCTCATGATCACGTGGCTGTCTTCCCTCTGCGCGTCTGTCTTCACATGGAGTTCTTCTCGCATGTGTATGTGAATCCATGTCTCTTCTCTTCTTGTAAAGACACCAATCGTTGAATTAAAGACCCACACTACTCCAGGATCAACTCAACTTATATCTTAATTACATCTGCAAAGACCCCATTTCCAAAAAATTCACATTCACAGGAACCAGGGGTTAGGATTTCAGCATATCTTTCTGGAGGACACAATTCACCCTATGACACTGCTTGAGAAGTCTCCCCACCCACTTTTGAGCAGAATTACTCCCTCCTGCCTCTGTATTCCCATGGATCATGGGTTGGTCAGGGTTCTCCAGAGAGACAGAAGCAATAGGATATGTACATAAATATATGAGCAGGGATTTATTAGGGGAATTGGCTCACATGATTGTGAAGGCTGAGAAGTCCCACAATAGCCGTCTGCAAACTGGATGCCCATAGCATGACTCAGTTCAAGTCCAGAAGCCTCAGAATGGGGGAAGCTGATGGTGTGATTCTCCGTCCGAGGCCAAAGTCCTGAGGGCCCAGAGGTGCTGCTGTTGTAATTCCTGGGACCCAAAAGCTGAAGAGTCTTGAGTTCTGATGGCCATAGACAGGAGAGAAGAGTGTGTCCCAGCTCCAGAAGTAGAGTGAGAGATTCACTTTTTCCTCTGTTTTTCTTCTCTGCTGGCCCCCTGCAGATTGGATGGTACCTGCCCATATTGAGTGCGAATCTTTCCCACCCAGTCCACTCAGGCTTACAAGATAATCTCCTCTGGGAATGCCCTTACAGGCAACACCCAAAAAATAATGCTTTACCAAGTTTCTAGGTATTCCTAAATCTAGTCAAGTTGACACCTACAATTAACCATCACAGATCATATACCATATACTATGTGCATAGCGTCTGCTCCAGTATGGCAGTTAGTGGTTTGCACACCTCTCCCCCCACTTGCAAGGACAATGTCTTACGTCCCCTTCGCATGTCTCTAGCAGCATTTCTCACAACGCCTGATGCTATGCAGAACAACCTAGTATAGGAGAAAGAACGTGGGCTTTGGAGACAGGCATTACTTTCAAGTCCAACCTGCCATCACCTAACCATGTGACTTTGGGCAAGGTATTTAACTTATAAGATTTTTAGTTTTTTCATCTTTAAGATGGAATAAGAACCCATTCAAACCCATTTAAGCCACAATAGGAATTGGCTTATCAAACTGGGGGATTCTAGAATTGGTCTAGATCAGACAGATATGCAAGAACTAAAAAAAAGTCAGTGGGTCACCCTCTCTTGCCCTGTCTCCTTGCTCTGTCCTCCTTAGTATTAGCTTTATTTTCATATGGTCTCTTTCCACATGAGGCAAAAATGGCCAACAGTGTCTAAGCCTCTATCCTCTGCAGAACATACTCTCCCAGAGTATGTTCTCTCTTTTCCAGAGCACACCTGAATTCCTGCCAAGAGGACAGTGTCAGGGCTAGACAAGACCAATCACTCACTACCCTAAGAAATGAGAGATCTGATTGGCCAGGCTGGATCACCTGACCGTTCTCTGTCAGGGGAGGCAGTTCATGTGCCTCAGAGCCCTGCCTTGTTGGGGAAGTTGCTGGTCACAATGCACAATGAGGCTGTCAAAAAGAGCAACAAGTGTCCGCTACAGAAAGTCAGGAACTCAGGAAAATTAGGAAGCCTCATAAAACTGTTGTAGCACCTAACGTCTTTCACTGTTTTTGTCAAATAATAATTCATTCATTCATTAATATAGCACTTTACCAGTTAGCAAAATTGTCATCAATCTAAAAACCAGATTAGACAAAGCCTCATAGGATCATCTTCTCTTTTACAAGGAGGAATAGCCAAAAGGCTGTAATGATGGGAAAATCTCTAGATTTGGAGTCAACAGAGCTATGTTCCCCCTGACCATCCCCCCCGCCCCCCTTCAACTAAGGAGCTGGTGCTAGAGCAAGGCCCTTTCTCGCTCTGGGCCTCAGTCTCTTTCCTGAAGACTACCCAATCCAACTGTGCATTTTACCAAAGTTTCTTCCTGCAATGATATTCTCAGATCCTCCTTCGTCTCTAATGACTTTCGCTAATCTGAATGAACCTGAAGGGAAAAGTCAAACAGTTCTCCAGGAGGTCTGCATAGGAAAGAAGCTGAAAAGCTTCAGAAGGCTGAGCAGTGACAAGTATTTCACAAAACCAGTTTGATTGGGAAAGCTGGAAACGCAGAGGTGCCTCTGAAAAACAGCAGGGCAGCCGGAAGCACTTAGAGTAATTAGTGCACAGTCTTTCCAAGAGAACTTGAGCCCAGTAGGCAGAATCCAGGCTGCAGGGTGATTTTCTCTTTCCTTAGATCAGATGTGGAGAGGTAGAAGGCATGAAGCTTGAGTTGCAGGGGAAATGACAGGCAAATGCAGTAAATAGAACTAATTAACTTCAGCTTCAGTCCCCAGATTACAAAGGGCCAAGTGCGCACAGCAAGCTGGCCACGAGACAGTGGGGTATCTGCGCCTGCCTACTGACCCAGGGCTAACGTGTCGGACACCTCTCAAAGTGACCACCCAGCTGTCTCCTTTTATATCTGAAGCTTCTGGAGGGCCACATTTTTCAGGGCAAATATTCAGTCTTCCTCCCCTAGCCTCTCCTCAGTGTCTCCTCTCTTCTCAGAAGACTTTCCTGCTGACCCTGGTGGTCTCTGTCACCCTCTCTGAGCTCTGGCACTTTAAAGAAGCAAGCCCTGGCCAAGGAGAGGATGTACCATGTGATAATTAAGGGTTGGGTTCAGGTGAGACTGTCAGTCTGGACCCAGCTCTACCTGAGTGATCGGACAGGTAGCTTTACTACTCTGGGTCTCGTTTTCCCTGCCTGTAAAATGAGAGTTCTAATTCTGACCTCACTGGTTGACCTAAGTATTAATGGGAATATGTAAACTCAGCACATAGCTGTCATCGTTATGAGACTGAGTGCCTGAAATTCTTTAACCTTTTCCAGTACAACCAACCTCAAAAGGCTGACACAGGCAGCAAATGAAATATTGTATATAAAAAGGCATAACAATGTCTAGCACTAATTATACTGTGATTGCCAATCCTATCACCATTATGTGAGATGGATTCTGTCTGCTTCTCATATTTATACATCTTTCAGCCCAATTGCACTCCTACTGGCACATAGTAAGTACTCAGCACATGCTAGCTTACATCAGATCCTCGGAGAAAGCCACACCCACCTACAAAGCTGATGAAGAGGGTGATTATAATAACACACAAATGATAACACTCTCTACCTGAGAGAAGGTACATGCCTCCACTTAAGAAATTTTAGCTTTAATTCTATAAATGAAAGGAAATTCCAGATTTAAAATGCCTTTGTTGGGAGTGATGCAGCCGTATTTGCATATTTGGGCCAAAGTTTGAGGTATTTTTTAAATGGTATTTAGTTCCTAGTATGTGATGAATGCAAAAGTGGTGAGAGCCCTGAAAATGGTGGAAATAAAAATTGAGAATTATCATCTGAAAAGTGAATAAAAACAACAAATGTCACATGGATGTGTGGCATGACCTTTCCAAAAGTAGGGACGTTCTGGAAGAAAGTGAATCTGTTGTGTTTCAAAAGTGTGGTCCATGTGCACCAACAGCATTTAGCAAGAGACGAGAAAAAGTGATTGTCAGGCACTGGGCTAGACACAGAGACGTGGCGATGCACAAAGAGAGATGCTTCTGCCCTCGTGGCATTACAATGTGGGAGAGGAAACAAATACTCCACAAAGAGCCACGCCAAGGTTGTAGATACTAAGAGAAAGTTGGATGACTGATGTGCGTGAGATGCTGTGACAATTGCTTAGGTGAAATCATAAGCCCCTCACCCTCATGTCATGACTATTGTATATATCTATCTAGATCTGTCTACCTATCTATCCCCCAAGTGTTCTCATCTTACTTTCAGACAAAACAATGATCTGAAAAAATTGTACCTCCCTGTGATTGTGATTTTTCCTCTTCTGCCATTTTCTTTCCCTTTTCTTTGTCTGAGCATCTAGGGCAAAGGCAACACCTCTTCTCCCACCCATCTCTGGTTTCCAGCCTTCTGCTGACCCAGTGCTGCCCATCCTAGAGCAGAACACAATTAAACGATTTCCTACGAAGGCAACTGGAGGGCCCAGCCTTTATGAGAGAGGATGCATACCTTAGGCAGCTTGGAAATGCTTTTCAATCAATATGCTCCAGGCAGGGGTCACTCAGACTCTACTTATATCCTGCAGAGTTCTTCAGGGGCTGGCTTCATCATGTTGACCCAAAGACCACTAGGCATCAGAGGAGCAGGAGGGAATGGGAGGCCAAAAAAGAAGGCTTTCATTAAGCTATGACAGTGGAGCAGGAAACACTGATCCCTAAAGCAGTGCTGGTCTTTGGCACCCCTGCTGTTGTGTTGCAGAGAGGGAGGAAGTCTCTTCTATTGTGCTTCTTCTCTATACCTTCTGCAAATACCATCATTACAACCTTATTCATTTGTCCACCCATTTATTCTCTTATTCAGCAACTGCACATGGAGATGAGTATCCTGGTATCCTAAGGGAAACATCACCCTCCACCCTGCTTACCTGTTATAAGAGGCTGCCCACCATGGCATACTTAGGGCAATAGCACCTGGCACGGTGCCTGGCCGGTGGGAGGAACCACATAAATAATGGTCTATTGGTATAATTACTGAAGAAGTGTATACATTTATAAACGAATGAAAGAATAGATTAGTAAATGAATGAATGAATGAATGGATGAATGAATGAATGAATGAGAAGAAGAGATGCTCAGGTTGCATAGGTAGGGAACGGGAATGAGCTGAACTAGGGGAAAGGAAGACAGGCTTTCCCCCTCCCATTATGCTGCTAGAATTGAGTTTATTGGTTCCTGCCTCCCTAGAGTTCACAGCTTATCTGAGAGATAGTGTCTCCATAATTTCAGAATCCATAACACATGTCCTAGGGGTCAGCGTACAGTGAGAGTAAAGGATGGAAATAACCCGGAATTTCTAGATAAGCAGATGCAGGTTGGAATCCCAGCTCTGCCTTCTGCCGGTTGTGAGAGCCTGGGCCGGTCCCTGGAGCTCATCGGATCTCTGTTTTTTCCTCTGTATGATGAGGGTACTGAGAGCCTCTCTGCTTATCTCAGGGAATGACCACAGAGTCCAAGCAGGGCTGAATGTGTGTCACAGCATGTCACAACCCTCAAGTGCTACACAAAGGCAAAGTTGTTCGAAAGAAATCAGCAAGCTCAGGAGCAAAATGAATGAGAAACAAACCCAGTGCAATTCAGATCTACAATATTTAATCAGTATCCACAAGGCTGAGGAATTTTCATAGAAAATAATTCAGTTTCCTAGAGTGGGAGCATAGTGGGGCCATTCTCTGGTTGATCCCTCAATTACTGCCAATGTTGTGGAAATTCTTTTTCTCCAGGTCCTCAGAAGTTTTGCGGTAGGGTGGTGCTCAAACAGCATGCATGCACGAACTGAGGTTGGCTAGCGGCATCAGAAGCCCCAGGTGGAGATGGGGGGAGGTTTTGTTCTTTTCATTTTCAGAGATTCATGGGATATTTTTGAAGTTTTGAAAAAAAATGAGTCCCTGGACCTTCCTTGTGGAGGCTCTAATTCTGTAAGTCTTGAGGAAACTGTGACTCTCTCTCTCTAAAATGCTTTCCCAATGAGCAGTCAGGCTGGTGGCTATTGGTCTGCTCACTACCGTGAGCTCTGCAGCTTGAAAGATGTTTCCTCAAGCCCTACTTGGGCTTGTGAGACACTGGTCTGGGTGGTCCCTTCATGGGTAAACATGCAAAGTCCCCCACCCTTTTTCCTGAAAGCCCAGGCCAGGCCAACTTTAACAAAACTTACCATTTGTTGAGCAAGATCCTTCATGCAGGCCTGGGAGGGAAGCAGGCATTGTTGTCTTCACTGAAAGGGTAGGAGACAGAGGCCAAGACCACACAGTTTGTCCCAGGGAGCTAGGAGGCAAGCCTGTCTCCACCTGCCTCCAAAACTCCTGCGCCCTCAGGGTTTTGTCCTCTGTGCCATTCTCAATGTGCCCAGTATCAGGCTAGTGACTTTCATATCCTGGCAAGGAAAGAGAAACAGACCCCACCCTACAACTTTAACATTAATTCAGAGAAGAAAAAAGTAAATAATCTCACAAGTAAATATTTACTGACTATGGTAAGTACAGGATGACTTATGAGAAGGGGTGTTGATTTCATCTGAGTTGGAATGTAGCCTTGAGATGAAATCTGAAAGACAATTGAAAAACTAAGCAAAGAGTAGAAAAATAAACAAACCTCATCTTTGGGAACCACATGGAGAAAGACCTTGAATTTGAAGGAAGAGTGGCCTTTTTGAGGGAATGAAAAGGTCAGTATGGCCTGAGTTAGTGAGGAAGATTGGGGTAAGCCTTCAAAAACCGTCAAAGACTAGACCATGTAGGTCTTTGTGGTTCTTGATCCAAGAGAAAAAAGATATTAAAAGATTTTAGGCACTTGGATTAACATAAAGAAATACACATTCTTTTAAATTTCCATAGGCCGCTTCCAGGAAACAGATTGGAGGGGCCAAGAGAGGGCGTGGGAGTGCCAGTTAAGAGACTAGTGTCCACGTCAGAGGCAGTGGTCTGCTTAAATTGATCTCAGGGTCATCTGCTAAACCTTGTGCCCCATCTCAATCTCTCTAGCAGCACAGCCTTAGACCTGGATTCTTGCATGAGAAATTTATGGAGGGGGTGATTACAGGAGAACCCTGCAGGGGAAGGAGGGATACGGGAGTGGGAAAGAGAGTTATGGAGAGATCTGGCCAGAGCCTCATTCTGCAGGGCACCCTGGAGCAGAAGCTGTAGCGCAAAGGTCGTGCAACCCGGAGGTGAGGAGCTCTCTGACCTCTGATGAGGGTGCCCATAGGGTGGGAGCAGGAAACCCAACCTCTCCGGCATCACTAAGCCAGATGGCTCCTGTCAGTCAAAGACAATCCTCCCAAAAAGGATGAAAGTAGAAGCTGTTAGCAGTCACCCCACAGCAGTGTAAGGATAAGGTCAATAGCCCAAGAAAGACTATCCAGCTGAGCCACACGTCACCCGCTACGAGTCCAACCATGGCCCCAAGTGGCAACATTGTTCAAATCAGTGAATCAGGCCCAACTTAACACTCTATGTTATTAAATAGAAAATTATGTCAATGCTACTAAATAGGTAACCATACAGAAGCTTACATGGTTCATGACTTTTTAAAAGTATTATTTCCTCCAAAAACCAGACCAGAGAGAGAAGAGGGAAAGGTTACGAAGGAAGGATTCTAATTTTTACCAGACTCTGAAGTCCCGGAATACCAGGCACTCTCTCAGGGGCTTGGAGCAGAGCAAATGTGGAGGTGTGTGTGATCACTTCCTCTTCTGCATGGAGGAGATAAAGGTGTTCCTGCACCTTGGACAGCTTCCAGCTCCACAGTCCTGTGGCTAGTTTTGGCCCCTGGGAGAGGTCTCTGTAAAGTCACTGTTTTCATCAGTAAAAAAACAAACAAAAAAATAATCCCATTCTCTGTAGATGTCAACCTTCCTGCCAACAGCTTCAAAGGGGAAAAAAAGTATAAGTCCTTTGAAAAGGAAGGAAATGCTGCCCTGGACATCTGATATTCCTCTGACTTCTCTGCTGATGTAGGAGTAAGTTGGGTGAGGTGTACAGAGCAAGGGTAAAGGGATACCATGAGAGCAGGGTTCAAGTGCTAGTTCTGTGGAGGAAACATGACAGAAAAGCTCTCTGTTTTGCAGGTGAGTAAACTGAGTCAGGGAGGTCAAAGAACACATGGACAGTAAGTGTCAGAACCAGAAGCAAATTCCAGATGTGGCATGACTTTGCACGTCAAGCCTTAAACACACACCGTCACTATGAATGTGGGAAGTTGCTAAAATACATTATAACAGCAATGTTGTGCACTGTGATGCAGCTACCAGAGATGATTCCATGGGGGTACATTTAGGTCACAAAAGATCACTTCTGTGTGTGCGTGTTATAAATGACATATGTCAAAATTTGTACTGCATGTATTGCATGCTTTTTATTTTCCTGTTTTCCCTCATACTTATTTTCTCAATGTTTCCAATGTCCATGTATTAATTTCATAATAAAAATAAACATAAACTTATTTAAAATAATTTTATATATAAAATATATAAATATAAACGTGTATTAAAAAATAATTATAAACTTAAAACCCAATTAAAAAAAGAAAGAGAAGGGGGGAGGAAAGAGGAGAGAGCTAACTTTTTCCAGATGTCATAGGAGAAAAGAAAGAACTTGGTGTGAGTAAATTAAAGGGCATTCATGAGATTCAGAGGAAGGAAGATGGACGGGTGAGTCAGTGAAATAAAAACAAGGAGGATGAAGAGGGAATGAGTGAGAAACAGAAAGGTGGAGGCAGGAGCTGTCCAAAATCCAGGCATCTAGGACTCCTCCTCTTACAGATGGAGAAACTGAGACCCAGGGCTTGTCCCAGGACTGCAGGGAGTGAGGCAGAGCTGGCCCTAGGTGACTGGCTGCTGTACCATGGAAAGGGCATGAGCTCTGGGGGCAGGAGGACCCAGGTGGAAGCCAGCGCCACCACTGACCAGTCGGAGTAGGTGGGCAAATCAAGGAAGTCCCCCTAGATTCAGTCCCTGCAGCTGGAAGATGAGAATAATCGTTGCCACACCCAAATCCTTCTGTGAAGCTTAAGCTAAAGTGAATGTTCCTGGTACAGTGTGGGTCACAAACAATGGCTTCCTTCCCTTGTCTAGAGGACCCTTCTCCCCCAGATTAGAGCCCTGGCCTCAGGTATGGCAGCAGCAGTTTGAGTGGTAACAGGCCTGCTATAGAGTCCACAGAAGGAGGAGGCTTGGTTTTGGCACTCCTGTCTCTCTCTGTCCTTCTGTCTCTCTCTGTCTCTGTCTCTTTCTATGTCCCTCTGTCTCTGTCCCTGTGTCTATGTCTTTCGGCCTTTCTCTGTCTCTTTCTGTCTCTCTGTCTCTGTCTGTCCCTCTGTCTCTCTCTGTCTCTCTGTCCCTGTCTCTCTGGGTCTCTCTGTCCGTCTGTCTCTGACTCTCTCTGTCTCTCTGGGTCTCTCTGTCCTTCTGTCTCTGTCTCTCTGTCTTTGTCCCTCTATCTCTCTCTGTCCTTCTGTCTCTCTTTGTCTCTATCTCTTTCTATGTCCCTCTGTCTCTGTCCCTGTGTCTATGTCTTTCTGCCTCTCTATGTCTCTGTCTGTGTCTCTTTCTGTCTTTGTGTCTTTCTGTCTGTCTGTCTCTGTCTGTCCCTCTGTCTCTCTGCCCCTGTCTCTCTGACTCTCTCTGTCCTTCTGTCTCTGTCTCTCTGTCTCTCTCTGTCCCTCTGTCTCTGCCTCTCTGTCTCTGTCCCTCTGTCTCTCTCTGTCTCTCTGTCTCTCTCTGTCCTTCTGCCTCTGACTCTCTGTGCCTCTCTCTGTCCCTCTTACACACCAGCATGTGCACACACACATACCTTTAGTATAATAACTGACTTGTGGTCCTTATTCCCAAAGCCCATGAGTAATCTCACTGGGTCTAAAGGGAGCAGTCCTTTGGAACAAGAGAGATAAACCCAGGAGGAGGGCCAAGCTCAGGGTGTAAGCAACCACAAGAAGAGCAAATGCAGATTGCTGAAGTGACCGTCAGCTGTCCCGTTTGCCTGCACTGCCTCGCTCTGCACGCCAACGGCTCCCTGCACAGAGTGGAAGACAGCTCTGCTTTCAGTTACGTTGGTTAATGTTCCCCTGTGATAGCAACACTCAAATCCTGTCGGACATCCCCAGGGCCTGGTTAATTGGTCTGTTGAAAATCTTTGGTGGTTTTACAGCTCCATAGACGGGAGATCTTGTCAGAGGAATCTCGGAGAGGAATGCTGCTGTATCCCTTGTGGGCCTGGGGCTTTGGGGATAAAAGACATGTTTACATTCACAATATATAATGGTTATCATCCTCCTGCCCAGTAAAACTACTGTACTTCTTTCTTCTTGGAAACTACTAAGAAAGACATCACAAACTCTCGGCCCTGTAATCAATGAAGTAGGGACCTGAGTCCAACCTGCATTTCCCCCAGCTAGTGTGGCAATGTCGGGCTAGTCACTTCCACTCTCTGGGTCTGTTTCCTCACAACCATGACGAGAGGCATTTACACAGAATCAGCATTTCCTGATGCGTGATCCTCAGAACACTAGTCATCACGATTTGGCAGAAGAATAAAGTTAGTTGTTTCATAAAGGAAATAATGTGGGAAGCAGAGCAAACTCTCTCTGTGGAGTTTCACGATGCTTAGTAGAAGTCGTGAGAAGTCCTGCAGGAATTATGCCTGTTGTGTTTGCCATCCAGTGGGTTCAACAAAACTACCCCACACTAACTAGGTGGCTTCTCTTCATGGATTGCCCATTTCTTAACATGTCTTGAGATCAGGATTCAGCGTGGCACATTAGCACTTACCTGTTCCAAAATCTGTCCAGTCTCTCCAGCTCTAGTGCTCCGGGTCGTTTAAATGATGTAAACCCAAACATCTCAGGCTATTTACTTTTCCACCTAGATATGGAAAAAAGAGAAAGTGCTCCAAAACGCTGGGTTGCCGTAATCACTGGAACATTCTCATCTCACGGGAATTCAAGTCTTGAATGCAAGACATCTCAACATTTCAAATAAAACATGTACCTTGCTACCTAGAACATTGGACACATTTCCTTCCCCTCTTCACGTGTCAACACTTTGCATCCTTCTTCCTCTTTGTACATTTCTGATCCTTTAAGACTAGATATCGTCATCCAGACTTGGGGTTCCACAGAAGGTTCTCTAGGGTTGGTTCCCTTTCTGTAGCAACTGTATTTTCCACCATCTGAGCACTTTTTACACTGAAATGGAATTAGTCGTTTATTTTCCTATTTCTCCCTCTGAATTAGGAGGCCCTAGAGGTCAGGGCACAAATTTCTAAAGTATCGTATAAACTGTGTGCCTAACACTTAAAAATAATAATATATAAAATGTATTTATCTCATACATATATGTATGTATATATATATCTAATTCACGTAAACATTATAATATGTCAGGCACCATCTCATGTAGTCATCCCAAGTAGTCAATGAAGTAGATACTGGTCCTGCATCTGATTTATAGACAAGGAACCTGAGGCTTAGAAATGTGTGGTAACATTGCCTAAGTCCACACAACCACAAGATTCGGGGCTAAAATTGATCCCAGCACTCTTACTCTGACCAACATATTACCCAGAAGTTCTGAGAAGAGGATCAAAAACTATTTGTTAAAAGAGAAATGAGCAAAGCTCTACTAAGGGACCATTCTATAGAAAGGCTGCTTCTCTTGTTTTGCATACTCTGTGTTCAGAGCTAATATTCCGTTAACCCTTTCCAACCCAGATATCTATCTCTGAAATCTATAGAGGGATTTGTTAAGTTGGAAGCTAACTCACGAAGACAATCAATAAGTTAATTGCATTAAGGGGGACCCGTTCTTTGGAATGAGAACTGTACGTAATGTAGATTTTTTTTGTTAATATTTTAAAATCTTTATTGATGTCTAATATACTGCTATGGATTGATTGCTGTGTCACCCAAAATTCATATGTTGAAGTCCTGATCCCCAACGTGATTGTATTTGGAGGCGGGGACTTTGGAAGTTCACTGGGTTTGGATGAGGTCAGAGGGATAAAGCCCCCACAGCAGGATTGTCACCTGTGTAATGGGATGAAGGGACCAGAGCTCTCTCTGCCCACCATATGAGGATTCAGCAAGAAAGCAGCTGTCTGTCAACCAGGAAGGGGCCTTCAACAAGAACTTGACCATGCTGGCACCCTAGTCTCAGACTCCCAACCTCCAGAACTGTGAGGAATAGATGTTTATTGTTTAAGTCACCCAGTCTATGGTATTCTGTTACAACAGCCCAAGCAAACAAATACGTTTACATGATAATAATCATTGAATTATATACTTAAGATGGGCAAATTTCATAGTGTAGATTTTGGAAGCATTTGCACTGCCATTCCTTCCAACAAACCATGCCAACGGGTTTTAATACCAAAGTCATGCTCCTTCTCAATAAAGAGCTGGTGAAAACCTCCAGCAGGTGTGCAGAGACTCCTTGCTGTGGTGTGGAGGCCCTGCTCTTCCCTGCATCGCATCAGCCATGGTTGCGCCAAGACCCTCTGTCCTTGGTCAGGGCCTGTGTTCCACTCAGCCATGAGCTATGGTAGCCCATCATGTCTCTTTATGAACTGCAAGTTCTCAAAGGCAGACCACACTTCTTTCACATCTTTCGACAGACACAAGAATGAACAAAGTAACATATTTGTCTGGAGAAAACATAGGTGACCCATGTTTGCTTCTTAATGTCACCCGTTTTAAGCTATGTGATGGCAGCCTCAATTTCCCCATCTGTATAGTGGGAACAATACCTGTTATAAGCCTGAGTTCAGGCTGCCGTGACCCTTACAATCCATACGGTGTTTACGAGATAGTGAGGCAAAAAGCTTAAAGACACTTAAGTATTTTCTTCCTGAAATTTTTGGTGCCTAGTTTATAAGGACTCCAATTTCCAAACAAAAACTTTCTTCCCTAGTCTCTAAGCAGCCATTGTTCCAAAACCACTTGCTTTTATGACCTAGACTGCAAATACTAAGTCCTGTTTTGCTCAGATGAAAGAGTGATTTGAGAACCACTTAACAGCGTGCATTTTCTCAGCATTGCAATCACAGAAATGCCTGGGCTAGATGGCTCCGTGCTTCTACTGTGAAAATTTGTGGTGTTCAATTACCCTTAGAATTGTTCATCTCTTACCTGTGGAGCCCCAGTGTCTAATCACAGGACAATAGGCTTCAGCTGGGAAATTTTTTGCAGCACACAAAGAAAGTTCACTGAGAGCCACGGGCCAGAAAGTGAGTTGTCCTTTGTTTTTTAATATGTGCATAATCCTTTTCTTGAAATTTTGTTCTTAATGTCTTCCCGGTGAGGATACAGTAATACCAATGAATCTGGCCTTGGTTTAGGGAATCTAAGGATAGAACGAATTCAAGGGCTAGAGATTCCAGTGCCTAATAATATTTGTGGCTCATACCTAGATCTGGTTGGATTCAGACATATGCCAAATTTTTGGCAATGGCTCCATCAAAGAATATGCTCTTTACTCAAAGGAGACACCTTGAACCCCAAACTGGAAAGAACCTAGTGAAACTTAGCTTTCTCAGATTGAGCAATAGACTTCATCCATTTCTATTCTACAATCAATTATCTGCCAGTAACTTGGGGCTGGGAATTAGAAGCTAAGTAAGATACAGTCTCTGCCCTCAAGAACCTCCCTGCCTGGAGATATTTGATCCTATTCTGTCCTCTCCAGAAAGATGTTTCTATTGTGTTTCAAGGGACAGATGAGTGAGAAGCTGGCAACTGCGGTACTATAAACATTTTGACAGAAGTAAGCGCAGGGCACCGTGACCGTGAGGGGCCAAGGAACAGGGGCAAGCAGACATGACATGCTGAAGAACACAGTACAGAACTCATTTTTGAGAGAAGAGAAAGAGCTAACTGGCTGAGGACGTGTAGGGGAGCCCTACAGACTGCACAAGAGAAACCTTATGGATATGAGGTGCTACATACCACGGGTGGAGTGAACGGCACCTTCATGGTGGAATGTAAGAGGACTGGACAGTGAGGTTAGAGAGACCCCACTGAGCAGCTTCAGATAAAATCAATGACAATTGTTTGACAGTCAGTGCCTGAGTGAGGCGACTTTACAAGTGATGGTTTCTGATATTGATGCATACTCTGGATGCCAAAACCCCACTGAAAAGGATAAAGCAGTTGGTCCTGAATAAAGGGACGGCCTCCTGGTAAAAGGGTGCGTGTCAGGAATGGAGGCCGTTGTGACTGCTGCCGAGTTGTGTGGCTTAGGTGTGCAGCTTCTCATTTCTGGACTTCGAGTCTTTCATTTTCACCAAGAGGAGGTGTGAGGGCAAAGGTTCTGAGAAAAGGGGGTGGAAATAAGGATGCGGGTGTTTTCCCAGTTCACTTCCCTTTTCTTAATATGCAGAACCTCTCACTTGGCTGTGAAGACCAGGAGGAGGAAGACCAGGCTGCAGATTTCTCACATTCTTGTGTGAAAAGAACCCTGGGGCTATTTATCCAGGTCCTCTCTTTCTGTACCATTGAGAATTCCCTAGCAAATGTTGAGGCAGAGGAAAGAACCCTTGGGCTCTGAGCCACACAGGAATATGTTAGTTAGGCAGCTGCCACTTACCGCTCTGTGATAGGGGCAGGGTATTCCACTCTCTAGCCTCAGTTTCTTCACCTGCAAAATGGAAATAAGAATGCCAGCTCCACAAGATGCTGGGAAGGTTACTGGCAACTCTACCTGCGGATCAAACGGCACACCGTGCTAAACACCCCGTTATTCATTGTGGGATTTTGGTTGGTTTATTTTATGAGGATTATAGAGATCTATTCCCACCCATTCATATTGCTGAAAGTCCCTTTTCCTTTCCCTTTTATTTCCTTTTCTTTGTTTTCTTTTTCTGCTCCTCATCCCTCCACCCAACCCCCACGTCTGTGTCTCTTGCAAAAATGAAGCTAATTCTAATAACTAATTAGGGAGGCCACCGCCACACACAGAGAGCAGCCAAGGTGCTCTGAGAGGAACGGCAGCCCATAACACTGAGTTTCATTTCCAACAAGGTTGACCAAGTCATTATTACCAAAACACAGACCCAAAGATTCCTTCTGTCTCCTGGTATGCTGGCAGCAGTCTAAGGAGCCTGACCAGTTTAAAAACACAAAGCTCCCCAAACCAGAGCGAGTTTATTTTCCTAGGAGGTGATTACTATGCTTAACTCTAATTTAGCATGAAAAGGCTCCCGTGATTGCCTTTGGAGATAGCTGAGCACTGTTAGCACGAATTACAGCACTTGGTCCAGGGGCGCTCGCCTATCTGCAGGCACCACTTCCGAGGGACTGATGTTTCATTAGGTTTCAGCAGAGGTGAGCAGCCGTGGTATGGACACAGGCTACTCACAGCTCTTCTGTGAGCAAAGACAGCTGAGACATTCACTGGTGACTGAGCAAAGCCAGAGGACACTGGTTAACACGGACTTTTCTCCTGAACCTCCTTCTAAATATAAATTTGTTTAAGCACATTTTACACGGCATATAATTCATTTCTTTCAAAGTATACAATTCAATGACTTTTTTAGTAAAGTTACTAAGTTGTATAATCATCACCATAAGTCACTTTTAGGACATTTCCATCACCCCAATAAGATTTCTCATGCCCACTCACTGTAAATCCCAGTTCCCCAAGCCCCACTCACTTCCCCAGGCAACTATCAATCTACTTTCTGACTCTATGGATTTACCTTTCTGGACATTTCATGTAAATGGAATCATAGGATATGTGGTCTCTTGTGTCTGATTTCTTTCACTTAACATGATGTTTTTGAGATTTGATGATACTGTAGCAAGTATAATAGTTCATTTCTCTTTATTGCTAAATACTATTCCATTGCGTGAATATACCCCATTTTTCAACCCATTCACCAATTGACGAGCACGTAGGTTGTTTTTCACTGGAGACTCTTATACTGCTAAGAATATTAATTTACAAGTCTTTGTATGGACACATATTTTCATCTCTCTTGGGTAGATACCTAAGACTGGAATTGCTGGGCTGTATGGTAAACCCACATTTAACTTTGTAAGAAACTGTGTTCAGAATCTTGATTCTTTCAAAGGAGCTCATTTTCTCTTTGCTCACCAACTAAACTAAAACGCTAGTGATTCTGACATGAGAAACATACCCCACTCTCACTTCTCCCTACAGGCAGGATGAAAAATAAAAACGAGATCTGTTCTTTCTCTCCTGATTGCACTCATAGCCAAAGAGAAATGAAGGGTTTGAACCACATAGTAAGCCTGCCAGAGAAATAATAAGGCCTTTTCCCCTCTTTTTTTCTCTTTTCTGACCATGCAGTGCGGGGAAAACAAAATGACAGTAGAGTTACCGGGAAGTCAGACCATAAGCTTCAAAAGGCTGAGTTGGCTCAGTCATCAGTGTTTAAAGCCTTTATTTTTAATGCTCTCAGCATTAAAAGTAAAGGTTAACTATTATCTAAGTACAGTTTAATATACCAGACAGCTTCAGGTACCTACTAAGTGCCCAGTGCAGAAAGAGATCGAAGTAGAAAAGAAATTTTAAATGGGCAGCTTGTACTCTCATTGATGAGAAACCCATACCTTAAAATTAAATATTCCTTTGTAGTTCATGAGGGGATTTTGGATCTTTTCTCTCCTTTCACTTGCATCAATCCTGTCAACAAAGATTCTTTAGGGGGAAAAGAGAAAAGGATAATTGAGCTTAGATCTGCCCTGGGTTTACAGCTCACCCAACTATAAACAATAGATGCAAGGAGCTGAACTTGGAGAACAGCAAAACAAATATTGAATACATTAGGGAAAGGCTAAGGAAGATCTCTTAACATACACATATATTAGGATAAAGGAGGGGATTTCTATGGGATTTTGTCCTTTCTGGGTTCACATACTTCAAGAGAGAATAGAATAAACTTTTTACTGTGCACCCAGCCTCCCAGCGCATCTACAAGGACATGGTTAGTTTTCCCACTTTCAAGATGAGAAACACAGGCTCAGAGCAGTAAGACCATTGTCCCAAGCTGAAAACCCACGGTCTAATTCTAGGTGTGCTGTGCACTAGCCATTTCTGGCCCCCAAGCTGAGCTTATTCTACCATAGGACACTACAAATGGCCGTGGTTCAAGGTGGGTTAGCCAGTGGTGTTCTGGGAAATTTTAGTAAATATTTAACAAACAACTCTCTGGAAAACAATGTATGCATATACATGTACACAAGTTTATTGTAAATGTTGCTGATATAAAAGATGTGTACTCTTTATTGTAGATTCCTTAGAGCCAATTGATTCTCAAAGAATGATTTTATTGATTTTGGCTGAACTCTTACATCCTCAGCAAACTGATGCTTGCTATTGACAAATGAGCACAGTTCTGACATGGGTATTGGTTGGTGTTTTCCTTTATGTTAGTGTGTAAAATGAAAGCGAAACAAAGAAATGTGAGAACTTCACCTGATCATCGGGGATGTGAGCAGCTTCTAGTCCGTGCCAGTTTCTGTGGTATAAACACTCCCACTATGGCCAGTGTCAGGCTACTAATGTGACATCATTAAAGGCAGAGTTGGGAAGAGATACACAGTAGCACATTTCCACCTTAGTCCACCGTACAGATACAATAGAGCTAAATAGCATCGAGACCATAGATAATAGCAATATAGGATAACTAAGAAGCGATGCGTTTTGTGTGTTTATTCCCTTTGCTTATAATATAATTTATTCAATTGTAATTTTATATAATCTAATGTTTAATAATGACTGTGTTTAACAACTGGTGAGCAAAATTTTTGAAATTTTAATGCAGAAATCAGCTCTTCTGTGCCAGTATGAGCCAGCTCCAGCAGGCCACTGATAACCAAGGCTGGCCCCTGCTTACCTGCTTCCTCCCCATGCAGGTCTGATGGGAAATGCCTCCTTCATATCAGACTTTTAGTTAAAGGACATGGGGATTTACCTGAACACTACTATTTACTAGGTTATTGTGAGAAAGTGATTTGACTTCAGAGACTCGTTTCCTCATTTGTAAAGCAGGGATGATTGTCACTTCATCATAGCATCACTGTGAAGATTGACAAAGTGGCCAGCACCATGACAGTGAACCTACTCAAGAACCATGAGCTTGCACCCTCACCTGCCCCATCGCGACTCCTGGGGGTCTACTCCTGGGGCGGGTGAATGGAGAATGCCACTGGCCCCCATTCACTCTTCTAATTTCTGTCATCACTGTACCCAGAACTGACGGTGACCAGACGACCTCTCTGATTAGGGCAGTGGGTATTCATAGGAAGTAACAGCCAACAAGACTTTTCGTGTTTTAACTCCTTTGATCCTCACAATAGTTCGACGAAGTGTTATTACCGGCTTCATTTTGCAGAGGGGAAAGATGAATCACAGAGGGATCCCATAAACCTTCTCCAACCTGAATGTTCACACAGATCTTATGGCCTCTTGTTACAATGCAGATTTGGGTTCAGTAGGTCTGGTGTGGAGCCTGAAATTCTGCATTTTTCACCAGCTCTTGGGTGATGCTGCTGGCCCAGGGACCAGGCTTTGACTGTCAAGGAATGCAACGGCCTAGACTGAAAAGCAGACGCTGCCTCTTAGCTGATTCCAAATTCCATGCTCTTAACCCCCATGATATTCAACCTTCTGGAAAAGAAAGGCAGAAGTCTACTGAGGAGGGTTCCTGGGGACAATGAGCATCATAACACTGTAGAATAGGGGATTAACTTTACCTTAAGAGAACCAGGGCTCTAAGTGAATACATCTAACACTCCCAAGTCACCTGGGTTCTTTATAATGATAGCATTTACTATAATTTGAGTCACTCATCAGAGTACTAGGTACCATCCCAGGATGTCTAATAGCCCACAAAAAATTCCCCACCAGAAGGCCCCATGCAGACATCTCACCTGGACATCTGCTGGGGGAAAATTTAATCACTGAATCCATTGAAGTTTGAGTCAGAAGAATTTCAGTATTCACACTACTTAAATTCTTATTCTACAGCTGGAGAAATTTAGGTCTGGACAGGGCAAGCACACTAACAGCCAGAGATGGCTCTCCCATTCTCCAGGTGGTATGGCAGTCGCCACCAAGGGTGGCCTGGGCTCTTGGAGCACTTGGTCAGCCCCTGGCTCTCCAAGTCTCTGGTCCATGCTCCAGGAGGGACAGAACCTCTCCAGCAGGCCATCAAAGACAAAGCCAAGTAATTAGATAAACTATGCGAAGTGAACAGGGGAAATATGAAATGTTAGAAAATTTGTTTTTTTGATGGTATGCAGGGAAACAGACATTTACAAGAGATTAATTTTGTGGGTGGAGCTAAAACAGGTGACACAGGAGACTGCTAAGGTCTAAGTCACTGTTACTAGGATAACAGCACCTCCTGGGCTCCCACCCTGGACCTAGCTAGCATCACCTCCTGCTTGGGTTACTGCAGCAGCTTCCCATAAGGTCTCTCTGCTTCTGTTTTATCCCCCAACAACACATCTATTCTCCAGAAAGCAGTCAGAAAGTTCCTGTGGAAACGTAATTGATGTCACTGTGTTCCTCTTTCTAAGACCCTCCCATGTGTCACAGTTATTTGGAGCTTAATTGATTTCTTTTGAAGCCTCTTGATGACTGCAGGGCCTCAATGCATCTGCCCTGATTTCCCCATAAGCTCGTGGACCAGCTTCCCAGTCCATCCCTGCACTCTCTCCTGTTCACCCACATGGGCCTCCTTGCCTTGACACACTTCTTAGTCACACTTCTGCCTTCAGGCTTCTGCTCCAGTTGTCCCCTGGGCCTGGGCACTCTTCCTGTAGGAAATACCTGCAGATACCCCAGAGCTGATGCACACGGTGCCTTTTCCCTGTTCTCACCTTCTCAGTGAGGTCCACTTTGACCACCACTTGGAGTATTCACACTTGCCAGCCCAATCCACTGGCACTCTGATCCCCCCACCTGCTCTTCTGTTCTCCCAGATCACCTCATCTCCTGCTAACATACCACACACATTCCTGACACATTCCGTTCACTGTTATCATTGGCCTCTGTTGCATGGACAGAGGGCCTTTTCTGCTCTGTTCAGTAGAAGACAGAAACTTTGTTTTGTTCACTGATACTGTATGTCCTGAGCACTGAGAGCAATTCATGGCCCATACTGTGCACCAAGGAAAAAAATGGGTTGTTGAATTAATTTTGAAAAAGATTTCCAGCCTAAACATTTATTGACGACTAGTTCTGTTCCAAGCACTGCTCTAAGCAATTTGCATGCATTATCTCATTTAATTGTCATAATGTTCTCAAAATATAGCAAAACCTAAATGCCCCAAGTACCACATGATGCTATTAAAGAGTCCCTGCGAAGCACAGATGAGAGGATGTATTATAATGATTAGTTCCAACCCTGGCTTACTGAGTGTAGGGAAAATATAGGAAAATGGTCAGGGCCCCTCAGATGTTCAGAATCTTGCTGAGCATTTTATTTAAATATGCACGTGCACCCAGGTGTTCCTTGGTTATTATCTAATGTAATTGCATATGGGCACCCAGGTGTCCTGGGTTATGGACTTAAGTATAAGGGACTAATGGCTCTGATACATGGTGCCCCTCAGGACGCTCTGGGAGGCCACTAGGACGGCTGCTCCTAGCTCTGAATAAAGCCTATTAATTTTTTACCTATGGCTCCCAGGATCTTTTCCTACTACCTAGCTCGTGGACTTGTATGTGAGGGGTTTGTGACCCAGTCTGTACAATGGGCTTGAAGGGTCTGTGAACCCTAAGCCCTAGCTTGACACTGGGTTTTATTATCTTTTGATAAGTGCTTTGAAAACCAGTGTCGCCAGATGACGTAAGACAGATTTGCTGCAGCTCAGAGCTCTTCAGCATGGGGAAGCAACTGGGTACAAAGAACAGCAGGTAAACCCTAGGGTAAATCTGGAGTCCTGGCCACTCTGTTTCCCTGAAATCCAGCATGATGCAATAGAAAGAAATGATCTTTGATTCAGATAAGCCTCAAAATTGAATCCCACTCTGCACTTACAGCTGTGCAGCTGCAGGCAATATACTTTGCCTCTCTGGGCTTCTGTTTCCCCATCTGTGAAGTAGAAATAAGGCTTCTTCCAAAATGCTATCAAGAGGAAAAACTGAGAAAAGTGGTTGACACATACTAAGACACTGTGTAAGCAGTGTCTTTCACAGTCAATTTGCCCATTACTCTTTGTTTTAGGGACTGATTTCAAACTCACACTTCCTCCTCAGGACCATGATGTCGGACAGACCTTGTCCTAAAGCTCAGCTCTATCACTTTAAGCCAACCTGTGTTGAACCCTTCCTGTGGGTGGGGTCCTGTACTATGAATAGGGAAGTACAGTAAATGTCATTTTTTCATTGAGAGATGTGGGCAGGTTCCTTTTGCTTTCTCTGTACCCAGTTGCTGAGGGGATAAAATAAGATGGGTCTGGAATAAGAAAAGTTGCATTCAGTGTTCATCTGTGGACCTTTTCATCAGAGATGTTATGGGGAGTGGGAGAGGTTTATCCTGCATTCTCTCTGCTTACAGACCGAGATTTGAGAGAACAGGCCCATTCAGGGATGGGCCAACTGTTCATGCCCTTCGGATGCAAAGTGGGGTCTGCAGAAAGAGAACAGTAAAGAGAGTGTCAGGACCAGACAGCAAAAGGCCTGTGTGCTAGCTTCAGGAGAGGGACTATAGCCTCGGGCAGTGGGAGCCCAGATTTCAGAGGGTCTTGGCTGCAACATGTCAGGTGGATTGGAGAGATGACGGCAGAGGTCGCTGGAGATCTCTGGAGGAGAGCACAGAGGCCACACCCAGCACCTGCACTCTGTTGGACCTTCCCTTCCTCTTCCTGTTTCCTGTGTCTGCCTCGATTTCCCTTCTTTTCTTTGGACTTTTTGTAGTCAGGAGATGGAGGAAAGGCTGTTTTCTTGGGTTCCCTCATTCTCTGCAAGCCCTTCCTGAGCTCTCAGCATGAGGCCCCTCCATGGCATCCCTGCAGAGCTCAGGACAAGGTCCCTTAGGTTCTCTTTACTCGGATTTTTGATTGGATGTATACTCACCGGGCAGGAATCAAGTTTTTGTTCTGAGGATTTTTTGAAAACATGCATATTGCTTTTTTCATGTTGTCTTCTGTTACACATCCAGAATCTTTCAGGCATGACCATCTGTAAATTAAATTCCACTATGAGCACATCTATGGACCTAAAAAAGGGTAAATCACTGTTGTTATTGTATTTGCTTATTACATACATTGATGGTCTACTAGAAGCTACATTCCCTGACAATCAAGACACAGAAAAGAAAGGAGAAAGCATTTGAAAAGATGGGATGTAAAGATTTTCTTTGTCTAGGCTCCCTTATTTCCTTTTGCTGAATCAAAATTTAAGCAAAAAAAAAGAGAGGGAAAAGGTGTTATGGAATTTCCTGAAACATGAACATCAAGCATTCAGAACTATTTTCTTATTTTCTAAATTAGATTATCTTTATTTATTTATTTATTTATTCATTCATTTATTTATTCTGTCTCTCTTTTCCTCTCCTCAAAAAGATTAAAAAGAAAAAGGGAAGCATTCATTTAAAAGGCATTCATGAGGCCTAATGGGAAGACAAGTACTAGGAAAGCCAAGGCCAGATAAGAGCAAGTACCTCGCATGGCCCCAGGAAGCTGTAGCGGAACCTTATCTTTGCCAGCATCTCGTTAGCTTAGGTGCGTCATTTCACTTCTCTGGACCTAATTTATCCATTTGTAAAATTACCAGGTTGAAGCAGGTTGGAGCAGATATCTATTTTTCCACCTAGCCCCATGCTCTGAGATTATTTGAGGCAGTAATTCTAGGAAATGAAGAAGCTAAGATTAGACAGCATCCTCCACTCTGCACCTGCAACCCACAGGCAGAGCTGGTCTATTTTAGAATATTCTGGATCCGTTTTCTGCCTTAGAAAACAAGAATTAGATATTCCTTGAGAGATACCTGCCTCCATCTGCAGGTCTTCTCATGTACACATATGTCCTCCGCCGCTATTCTGTGTGAGGGGATTGACCAGTGGTCCTAGCTGTCGGGAAACCCAGAGTTTTGGTTGAATATGTGCTCACAAATGATGACCACGTGGGTGGCAGTCCCTGAAAATCTAAGCCTGATCCATTTCAGCAGAGAACCCTGGCCTCTCTCTGAGTCAGGAGAAGCTGGAGAAAGGGGTTCCACCCAGGTGGACCCCAGGGGCCTGAAGAGGTCCAGAGAGGAGGGGGCTACCTCCTGACCAGAGAAAGGCTCTCAGCAGGTATAAATCCAGTAGGTAGCAGTCAGAGCTGTGCAAAAAGGAAAATCAAGTAAGAGCCAAGTAGATTGTCCCGAAACCAGGTAGCCATTCAGATCAAGAGTAAACAAAGGTAGGAAACTGAGGGAAAAAAGAAAGTCAGAGAGATGGGAGTCCCTGCTCACAGGCTTGATTCCTGCTTACCTGGCTGCCAGTATCACGAGGACACCTGTGTTCCCAGGCCTGTTGTGGAATGAATGTTTGTGTCCCCCAAAATCCATCTGTTGAAATCCTAATCCACGAAGATGGTATTAGGAGGTGGGGCCTTTGGGAGGTAATTAGGACCTGAGGATGGAGTCGACACGAATGGGATTAGTGCCTCTATAAGAAACCAGAGGAAGAATTCTTCTCTTGGCCATGTTAGGATGCAATAAGACTGCCATCTGCAAACCAGGAAGTGGGCCCTTGCTGGACACCAGACTGCCAGCACCTCAGTCGTGAAATGGCCAACCCCTAGACCCTAGAACTATGAGGAATAAATGTTTGCTGTTTAAGCCCCCCAGCCTATGGTAACTTGTTACAGCAGCCTGAACTGACTCAGACAAGGGCTAATACAATTCCCAGCCCATAGTAGCTGCTCAGTAAATATTTGGCCTGAATTTGGAACCAGAATTTGCTTCCTAATTTCAATTAAATTCAGTAAAGGACTTGAGGTTTGAGAGGACTTTGTTTCCATGAGCCTAAGACAGAGCCTTTCAGGAAGAGTCAAAGTGGGTGCAGGAGGAGAAAGGTAGGTTCCAGGATGGGGGTGTGGATGTGGAAGACACGGCTGTCGTTCACCTAGGAGAAAGCAAGCAGCACCATTCTAGTTCAAGAGGGAACAGGTTTCAGCCGCCTGGGCATGTTTGGGAAAGATTGTTGGTAAAGATAGCATCTGCGCTGGTGCCAGAAGACCAAGAAGTGTTGGAAGATGTTGAGACAGGGAAGAAGAGGACGAGAGAGTGATTGAATCATAGGTGGGGGATGCACAAACAGCCTTCCCACCTGCTCTATTTCAGCCTAGCAAGACATTCAGTTTTCCTGGAATGTGGGTTGTAAAACAAAACTAAAGAGTTGAAACGCTGACTGAGACAAAATTGCAAGGGATCTTTGAGTAGAAAGGGATTAATGTCAAGGAGACCAATTAAGGAGCTCTTGGAGGGGTCCAGGTTAAAGATCAAGGGGACTTCAGTAAGCAGGGGACACTTGAATTAATCCTTCCTCAGGTTGTCTTAGCCAGTTCCATATGCACACCTCTTAGGACATGGTTTTTAGGACTTTTCCACTGGACTTTCGGGTTCTTATGATTCAGGACTCTTATTCCTCTCTGTTTAAGGCAGGGACAGGAAAGTACTCAAGATATAGCCAATAATAATTCATCATGAATGACACCAACTAGTCCCACCCTCTGATTTTACAGATAACATAACCAGAGCCCAGAATGGTTAAGAGGTTTAGTTGAAATGACACAATGAGTCAGTAAAACAGGCTCAAACTCGAGTCTCCCAGCCAAGCTCTCATTCCCTTTCAACTTGGCTGTCCCTGCAATCGTTGTCCAGGATGTTTTCTATGAACATAAGAAGTGAGAGGCTTCAGGCAAGATTTGTAAATGACCCTCTGAGCAATGCTCCAACTGAAGCTGCTTCAAAATACATCTGTCTTATACCCCAGCCATTCCCCTCACTTCCCTGCTATAAATGTATTGCCAGGCAGGACAGAAACAGTCTCAAAATCCAGTGGACTGTGGTTTCCTGGTGTGCAGAGTGGTTACAGTGCCTCATTGCATTCCAGTCTCTGAGTAGGGCTTGAAATCATGCCTTAAATTCAGTGTCTGCTCCCCAGCAAATGTAGCCTCGCGTGAGACAGAAATACATGGCTTCACAGCAACAGCCCAGGTCAGGTGACTAGACCTTGTCCCATAGATAATAGTACCCACTGTGTCTCAGTGACAGCTCAGACCAGTATGACCCAAGCAGGGCAGAGAGAGTGTCCAATGGCAGAGAACTGGGACATGGGAACTGGTAGGACTTTCTCACACATCCCTGCTCTTCCCAGCAGAAACCTGCTGAAAGTCCTGCTCAACACACAGGAACCTTGAGCACCAAAACTCTCCTGGGTGCACCTCTTTCTCCTGTTTCTCAGACACCCAGTGTGGTGTGGAGGGAAATATCTGTTGTCTGTGGAGTCTGTTTGGTGAGGGAGCAGGTTCTGAAGTGAGATATATTCAGCTACAGGATCTCAATAAGTGGAGCCCGAGCCTCAGTTTCCTCACCTGTAAAATGAGGACATCATGAGTATTTCATCTGGGAGTTTGTGAGGATTAAATCAGCTCACTTAGGATAGTGTCTGCAGCAAAAGAGGCACCTACCACCTGTTAAAGATGTTTCCTTTCTTCTCTCTCTATCCAGTGACTGAATCTGTAAGATGTGCAGTAGGGTTCTCCAGAAAAACACCACCAAGTTAGGCAGGGTGTGTGTATGTGTGTGTGTGTGTGAGAGAGAGAGAGAGAGAGAGAGAATGAGCAGGCGGTGCCCTAGCCCATCCCTCACTCACACATGCCTTCCTGCTGATGTCACAAAGAGCAAGAGAGAGGGACTGGGATGGGAAGTTGTATTCCCTGCTTAAAAGGACACCTGGCTCTGTGGCCTCTGGCCCAGACAACACCTCCCGAGTCAGGCACCACTGGGTGATAGACTTAACTGCATCTCTCAGAGCCCTAAAGCTTCTTTTTTTGGAAAGTGGCTTTTATTGCTGGGCCACCACAGTATAATTTGTCCTGCCAGGTTGGGGTAGCTGCTGAGGAACACAGGGGAGGATGAGCTGGGGACAGCTCCACAGTCCTTGCAATTAGAGAGCAAGGGTGTGGTGAGCGCCTCTGTTGGGGGGATCGGGGCGTGCACAGAGGGCACCCCGCAGGGCGGGGGTGGGTCTGGGAGGATGCAGGACGGAGCAGAGAGGAGCCCTCCTGAGGGCTCAACACAAGCCGGGCTCCCAGGACCTCTTCAGATGTTCCTGTACCCTCTGGATGTTCAGAGTGATTCCTGTCCTCCACTAGCACTGACATTGTGCTCAGGCCTGTCTCTTGCATGGCTCTGAGATCCTTGAGAGTGAAGAATGTGGGAAAGCCACATGAACTCATCTCATTGTCTAGCACACAGTAGGCACTCGAGATGTTTCCATTGAATTGAATTGAAGAGGAAAGAGAGAGAGCACAAGCAAGAGAGATTTATTTTAAAAGATTGGCTCACAAGATTGTGGGACGGGCAAGTCTGAAATCTGCAGGGCAGGCTGGAGATTCAGGAAGAGTTGATGTCACAGTCTTGAATCCAAATTCCACAGGACAGCAGGCGGGAAACCCAGGCAGGCTTTCTGTGTTGCAGTCTTGAGGCAGAATCCCTTTTTCTTCAGGAAACCTCAGTCTTTGCTCTGAAGGCCCTCCACTGATTGAATGAGGACCGCCCACATTATGAAGGGTCATCCACCTTACTCAAAGTCAACTAATTTAAATGTTATTACATCTAAGAAATAATTTCACAGCCACATCTAGACTGATATTTACCCCACCACCAGGCACCATAGCCTAGCCAAGTAGACCCACAAAATTAACCAGCACACTATGGTACTGGACAGGTAGTGAAACAGGTGAGGAAGAGCAATGACATTATCTCACTGTAGTCAGTTCATTACCGATCAACTGGAATGTCCTTTCTAATTCCTCTGTCACCAGCTCGGATCTTCAGGGCCCAGTCGGCTAATACAAAAACGTAAGGTAGTAGGGAATGCGTGGTGGGATTTTGTGAGCTTGAGAGAATAGGCCCTATGTAAATAGATTCAAATCCAAAGTTTAAAAAAAGTGATGGCAAGGAGGCTCTGTGTGGCCATCTCTTCTTCTGGGTTGGGCAGCACGAGTGCGTGGACAGTGTCCGGCATCCAGGTCCTGGTATGTGACATCCCCAAGAACCCCAGCTTTGCTCTGTTGCTCCAGAAAAATGCTCAACCATGCTTGTCCACTCCGTCCAGGGGACACCTGCCCTGGGAATAACACCTGCCTTCAGGCCATCCTCTTCCTGCTCTCTCTCTTTCTTTCCTGCTGAAGAGCAAAGCCAAGGCACATCTTGACTTTGGGTCCTCAAACTCACTAGATAAAGGAGTCAGAATCTAACGTGATCTTCTGCTAGACTCTGTGAGTCTCCACCCAGGCCTCCTCCTCAATCTTCTATGGGAATTGCCTTGGTTGAATGGAGTTACCTCATCTGGGGCCGTCCACATCCACTGAAGGGTCCTCCCAGGGGTACAAAGGCCTAGCCCTCCCACCCTAACATGGGATAGCTCTGAAGATCCGTCGTTCCCCATGGAGGCTGCCGAGGCCTTTGCTGAGACTGCATCTCAGCCAGCTTCTCCCTCTGCCCAGCTCTGCTCCTTTCTCCTGCCTCCACAGGGGTTGGTACCAGGAGAACTTCCTGCACCATCATCTCCATCTCAGAGTCTGTCTCTTCAGAATACCAGCCTGGGCCATTCCTGCAGAGTAGGGCATGGGCTGAAATTCAACAGGGTTGGGGATTGAATGGGACCGTTCTCATAGGATTGCTGCGAGGATTAGATGGACTAGCATGTGTGAAACGCCACACAGTGACCAGTATGTTGTAAATCTTATATAAATTGTTAGTTGTTCTGATTATCATTATAAAGATAATGTTATACACCATTATTATTATTCATGATCTTAGGATCAAAAATCCAGTTGTACAAGACCTTGTAAGAGAATTATGGCTTAAGAGTAATATTTGTATGATTTCTTAGCAGTTGCAAGCTCACTGTGAGTTTATAGAAAGGGAAGCTTCTGGAAAAATCAGAACTTGACCTGAAAGTCCATTAAGAAAAGTATGGTTTTACAGTAGAAGAAATGATAGTCTTTTCTGTGCTGGTCAGACTGCACCTGCCATATTCGGTGTAGCTGGGAGCACCCCACTGTAAAGGTGAGAAATTAGAGGGGAATGACCGGGATGGATTGGGAAAGGTGTCTTTAACCCTCAAAATAGCCTGCCCCTCCTTAGTCTCCACCCCTCAGCTCACCATGTCACCCGTCTGACAAATACCTATTCTGTATGTCCTTCAACCCCTCAGCCTGTGTCACCACCTCATGGAAGCCTTCCTTGACTACACCTTCACTTAAAGATTGCTCCAGCTTCTTCCACCTTCCATTCCTGGACCATGTGTATTTTTGCTGTTGTTTGTTTGTTTGCTTGTTTGTTTTTATCATTGCACCTGTTACACTGTCCCAGTTTGAATATGACTCTGACTCATTTATCATCCCTTGGGACAGGTTAGATGTTCAGTGTATTAGTTTCCTAGGGTTGCATTATCAAATTGCCAGAAATTGGGTGGCTTAAAACAACAGACATTTATTCTCTCACAGGTCCGGAGCCCAGAAGTATCAAAGTGTTTCTGGTTCATGCTCCCTCCGAGGCTCTAGGGGGAACCCCTCCTAGCTTCTTCCAGCCTTGGTGGCCCCAGCATTCCTCAGCTTGTGGCTGCACCACTCCAGTCTCTGCCTCCATCTTCACGTGGGCCTTCACACAGCCTTCCCTTCTGGGTTTGCTCTTATAAGGACACCTGTCATCGGATTTGGGGCCTACCTTAATCCAGGATGATCTCGTCTCAAGCTCCTTAGCTTAATTACATTTTCAGACACTTTTCCCAAATAAGGTCACATGCACAGGATCTAGGTACACATAAAAGGGCACTTGAAACAGTTCGTAGAAAAATAGAATTGGGAGATAAATATCTTTCCATGAACTTTTTGAAGTCCCCTCATATTTTGGTACACCCCGTTCAACACACTATAGTCGATATATATTGATTCAACTACACTGAACTGGCTTCTGTTCAGTCTACTTGAAAAGCAATGAGGGTCTGCCGATGGGCAGTTTCAGAGGGAATATAGGAAGGGGTGGAGACAGAAAACACGTGAAGGACAGGATGGGTTTTTTTGACTGAGCATGAAGGAGGGAGGTGCAGAAGGGAAAAGGAAATCAAGGACGGCTGCAACGTGATGGGCATGAAGAGCTGGGAGAAGAGGCTGGACGTGTGGAATGACGTGCTTTGTCTCAGCAGAATGAGAGGTGATCACAAAGACAACTCACTGGCTGACCCACTGACTCTCTGTGCCTCAGTTTCCCCACAAGCCTATGGCACATGCAGCTTTTCTGGGATGTGCTGAGTTCTCTGTGCCATAATTAGCCTGTGTTGCTTCCCTGGAGGACACTTGACCAGAAACAGTGACAAGCTAATAGAGCAGCAGTTTTAAAATGCTAATTTGATTTATTTTATTACGTGGGTGGGATGGGCTGAGTGGCCGGCAGGAAGGACAGCTGGTTCCAAACGTCTGAGGCCTTGTAAAATGATGCACATTTACTTATAAGACTGTAATAAACAGCACTATCATCCCCAGGTGCAATGGCCAACTTGGGAAAATTGGGCATCTCTGTCCAAGGTCAGACTTCGATCTAATGCAAAACAGAATTTTACCTATTAGGATTAACATTCTTTAATAACATTTTTGTGATAGGCTAAGACTTTAAAATTTGTTCAACATTGTACATGAAATCAGTGTCTCTAAAACCTGAACCCTAAAGAATGATTTAAGGCAGAGAAACCTGGCAGGGAAGAAACCTGCTAATGCCTGTTGCTCCTTTTATGCATGTTAAACACAAACCGTCTTTAACTACACACTGTTCAGGTGAATGGCTATTTATTTATGAGCTTGGTTGATATTCTTCTGAAGGGACCCACTGTAGGATGAACAGCTCCTCCTCCCCATCCTCCATTCTCTTCCCCACCCACTCTCTCCTGTGCTCCTTCGCTGCTTCCAGCAGGGCCCAGCCCTGTGCAGTGGGCAGTCACCAATGCTGGCTTCCCCTGCAGCACAGATGGCACACTCTGGGCAGGAGATTGGCCACCTGACGTGAAGCCTCGGGTCTACTGCCACCCAGCCTGGTCACCCCTCCTCTCTGGGCCCTTGTTTCCTCATCTACAGCATGGAGCTGAGAAGGATGCCTGCCCACTTACTACTGAGGGTTGCTGTAGAAATGAAATAGATAATTGAGTTCAACTCTCTTCTCAAAGTTAAAAAGGCCAAAGTTGATTATCTAGAAAGGTAGAGGTAGCTGCCAGGCTGTTGGGTTTTTGAAGCCTCTAGGAAGAGGTTGAAGAAATTCCCAGAATCCTTCCCATCCTCCTAAAATTGGACTGGTTAGAGCCATTTAGGCACATGCTACAGGGGCATCAGAATGATGCCCATGATTCAGAGATACAGTGAAACTGAGGGCCTCCTCAGTGCAGGGACAGACCAGAATTCCCCTGGTGTCAGAGAAAATCAAAGGACCGTAGGCAATTAAATACATGGTTCACTGCCATGTATAAATCCAGACTGGCAGACCGTTTGTCTATTTGTTACCTATGTATCTATTCATTACCTACAAATATTCCTGAGAACATGCAGGGTCCATTAACCGGTGTGCTGGGAGAGAAAAGGATGCCCAGGATGTGCCCTACCCCCGAGAGGCTCTTCCCTGAAGGGGACATGAACACACACATAGGCACACATGGAGAAGTGTGATAAAATAACATTGTCTGTTTACCTGTCTAGGGCCTGTCTCCCCAACTCCAATAAAATCTCCATGAGGCAGACTGCGTCTGTCTGCTTTAATTACTGTATCCCACTGCCTGGCACACTGCCTGGTGCAGAATAGGTCCAATAGCTATTTGTTGAGTAAATGGTTGAATGGACTCGTAAACAAATGAATAAATGACAATACACGCACAGGTACTGACAGGACTCAAAGAGGAAGCAGTAGGGAGGAACTCATAGGGGGGTAATATTTGAACTTGACCTTGAAGAATAGAAAGTATCTTGCCAGTTCCAGAGGAGGCAAAAAAAATAATCTGATCATTGATATGGGAGCATATCAACAAAGAAAGAAGAAGGAAAAGTAAAAGGACACAGTGTACGGGGCCTGGTGGAGAGACAGAGCAGCAGGAACTGAGGACACAACACAGAAATAGTATTAAAGGCCCTGAGCAGGAATCTCGGCTTTACAGTTAAGGGTTTGGATTTTATCCTGCAGGAATGGAGAGCTGGTTAGGATTTTCACGCAGGGAGGTGAGTCGATCGTCTGCTCATTAGAAAGGATGTTCTTGCTGCAGTTTGGTAGATGCATTGGAGCCTGGGAGGCCAGGAAAGCAGTTAGGGGGATTGATGCTGGAGGCCAGGCTGGGCATACTCAAAGCAGAAGTAAGACTGAGTGTAGCTTATGGGGTGAACCACAGGGATGGAGTCGAGAGGCATCTTAGGATCTGGTAACAAATTAGCAAGATGGTCATGATAGAGGAGGAGGAAAAAGAAGACTCAAGGTTAGCGTCCAGAGTGCTGGTTTGAAAATACATCAGCAATGGAGCCTCTCCCTAGGAAAGGAGCCTGGGTCCACTTAACCAGTAGAAAGGCCAAGGAAATAGGTGGATGCTTACATCTAAGCCTTAGAAGAGAAGTCAGGGTGCAGATACAGATTTATGAATCAAGCTTTACCTGCATAGAAAAAGAACAGTGAAATACAAGAAATAATACAAGAATGAAATCATTTCAAAATAGTTAAATAAGGAAAACATGAGATGAGTAATGATGACATGCTGTCATCTTTCTAGATGGTCAACTTACACAGTGACAAAATATATCCAAGCAACTCACTGAACTTTTCACTGGTCATGTTGTGTTCTATAGTCTACACACGAAGTCCAGGCAGAGAGAGGGCCTCAAGTCACCATGAGGTGTTTCTTGGGTCCTTCTGTCATGTGTATATTCACATGTGTCCACTGGGGCCCACTGTGGGCCAGGCATGGACCAGTCCTGGGAATGCTCAGTCCTGCAGGTCTCTGCTCGCCTGCAGATGGCAGGGCAACAGTGTTGTCAGACGTGAATAGGAGCTACCAGTCAAACCAAAAGTGAGATGAGAACTCAGACAACGGCCATGAAAGAGCCAGCCTGAGAGGTCAAGGAGGGCTGCTCCGAGGAAGTGGCACTGGAGCTGAATGAGAAAAAGAAAAACAGTGGGCGTCCAAGACAGAGGGGACTGCGCCCTGTTGGGGGGGGGTGTAGAGAAAGTGTGAGGACCAGGTGGAGAGACCTGCAAGGATGAGTGGGTGAGAGGCCCTATCGAGGTAGTCGTCAAGGAGCATTTGTGTGGAAAAATCACCAGTCAGCATTTGATAAAGCTAATAAAAAAAAGTATGGTTAACTCGGCTAATTAAATGAACTAGGGATGCATAACAAAGATGTTTTATGATAGTGAATATAGCTAATGAATTTTAACAAATTAACTCAATTTAAAATAATTTAATCTCTTCATAGAAAGTGCCTTTGCAGAATGCCTAAATTATGCAGGAGTTCAGTAAATATGGCTCAAATCAGAGTTGTTCTTGCTAAATGGTTTGCTTTCCCACATTGGATGATGATTGCTAGATTTTTGTCCAATTCAACTAAAGCACGAAAGCATCTAGAACGTTGTCTGGCTCATGGCTGCTGTCCTTTCAGTATCTTAACAGCCTCCCATCAACCATGTAGCAAAAGTATGATGCTCTTGGCTTTACAGGTGAGGCAGAGGAGACTCGTGGAGCTTGGGGACAGTGGCGAGGTCACCTGCCAACGCAGGAGAGCAGCCCACACTCTCGCCTTGACTGAGGCGCTGCTTCTGCCATGGTTACTGTCCCCTGCAAAATAAAGCTCTTACATTTAAAAAATTTCTTAAGTAATTGAATTATTTTAAACACAGATCTTTTTTTAACCCCCAGTGGAAATGCAAAGAGAGATTTCGAATTATATGTGAGATGTTAATTACTTAAATCTGACTGGGTGGTTGTTTATATGAATGAATGCACTTAATTAATTTTTTCCTCTAGCTTCTTGCTATTTCCTGGTTGTAATCTATTTTCTTTCATCCCAGGGGCAATAAAAGGACAACAAAAGAAGAATCCAGTGATTTGAAATTCCAGAACTTCACGCTGCCAAAAAATAGGTCAGAATATTTGCTTGTTTATTAACAGAGGAGTACAATTTTTGATTCTGTAGCAACTAAGCTGACCATCACACACACACAGAAAATGTTAGTGTGCCAGGATTACACTGCTGGCAGTGAACCTGGAGGTTACATGGGGACCAAGGTACAGAAGAAGGGATATGACGTGGGTTGAACAGCCAGCAGGTGTGTGATTCAGACCTAGTCTGGGAAGCCCCCGCCTGCACAGCTTTGCAGGTCAGGCCTATGTCCACTCCCACCCGCAGGTCTCTAAACAGCCAAGAGGGCCACTGAGGATGAGGCTTCCGTTCCTGTACCAGGGATGTTTTAAATGATGGAACGTGGGCCAGGCCACAAGTCCACTTTGGGGTCTCACAAGCAAGCAGACAAGAGAAAGCCAAGTGCCTCTATGGTTCCTTTTCTTTGACCTTCGATTGAGACAAATAGTTACAGAAAAGTAATGGCAGCAAGACTTGTAGAGGCTGCTGAAAATGCAGAAACAAAAGACAAAGTCCTACCCTCAGGGGGCTCATGGAGTAGCTGAAAAGCTCAGAATGTGGTGCTAACTTGGTTAAATGACTGACAAGAGAGCAAACCCAGCTCTGCACTGACCGGCAGACTGACCCTAGGCAATGTCCTGAGGCTCAGACGCTGTGCAGTCCCTCCTGCACCAGCCAGGACTCCTTCGTCTAGCCCTTCTGGGATGGTCTCTAGTCCTAGTGGTATTGGAGGGTCTCCATGATTTACATCAATCCTCACATCCAAATTTAGATCAACTCAAGTCAATACTCCAAGCATCCTTCAGTCCCTCCCATGTGCCAGACACCATAAGCAGTTTGGGATCCTAAGACATGCCAGAATAAATATCTTCCCTAAGCAGAATGAATGAATTCGTAAGACAATACTTGAAGTATTTTTCAAAACCACTTTAAGCAAAGGAAAATTTGTGGCTGTTCTCAGACTTCTTTAATGTTTACATTAAACACATTTGAATAATGCATTTTAAGTCCATTTTTGTTATTTCTTGACAATAGCAAGAGATGGGAGATGGAAGGGTTAGAAACCTTCCTTCAAATGGAGAGGGCTGAAGCAATTACATACATCAAAGTAATATTTACTGTTACATTTGGGAAAAAAAAAGACAGAGAGAGAAGAGCAGTGCTTTTTTCCAAAACAAATTATTTCAGGATGTGTCATAGCATGCTCAAGATATATTAAAAAGAGCAACAGACGATGTTTCTGCAACCTGTTCCAAACCATTTATAAACTCAAAAAAAAAAAACCCATAGACATACAAATCTCTGTACCACTGCATATTTTATAGCAAAAGTATTATATGAACATAAATTAGTATTTGAGATATATAAATCAAATCAAAATGCCTGAAAACTGCATATTTGGTTCTGTCTTACTTTAATAACCATTAGACCGATGTATTCATCCCCCATAGAAATTATAACGATCAGCATTTAGTGATGAAGATGAGTCACTGCTGATGGACAGGGCTGCAGCGTGGGATCAGTTCACTGGGCACGGGGTTAAATCTCGGCTGACCTGCCTGCTAGCTGTGTGGCCTCAGACAAGCCTCTTTCTGTTTCAGTGCCTCGTACATTTTAGAAATGGTGTTTGGGAAAGCAGACTCTTTTGTCCATCCCTGAATCCCCTGAACCTGCAGCAACACCTCTGTTTGGGGAATAAATGAATAACCTCTTTTGTGTGCCCAGAACGTAGTAGGTTCTCAATAAATGACATAGGCTAACAGTTGTGGGATGCTCGCCATGTGCTAGGCCTGTTCTAAGAGCTGAATGGTAGCTCTCAGTGGATCCTTACATTAGTCTCCCTCTATAGGAGAGAAGAATGCAGCCTAGAAAGGGTAAACAACCTCCCTGAAGCTAGATAGCTAGTTGAGGTAAGGTAAATAGTAGACATAAGCATTTCTACTAATATTGAAAACAACCCTGGCACTCCATGCCATGGCCCACTTGCTAAACTAGATGTGGGAGTTAACTCTTCCAACAGGCACAGAAGGCTGTCCACCCCCTTCCCTCCCCAATCTCAAATGTGCATGCCACCTTGTAGCTTTACTAAGCTTTTTATTAGAGCAAGAAATGCCCCGGAACTCAAAAAAAAAAAAAAAGAAAGAAAGAAAAAAAAGAAGTCCAGAGGGCCTGGAAGGACGGGTTTCTGAGGAAGTGGGAGCAGGCTGGCCTTGCCCATCAGGAGGATCTACGGAGGCCTGTGCTCCAGGAGGTTCTGAAACAGGCAGTGTTTTCCCCAGGAGCCCTTCAGGGAGTTGCATGCCCCAAATATTTTTTTATAAAAATAAAATAGATAAGAGGAGGATTCTTTAAACTAATCAGGGATACCTTTAAGAAAGAATGAACCCCTTTATTCACTTATTAAACATGAGCCTTGGTCTGATTCCACCTCGGGGAGAATTTCATCTGCTTCAAAGCAATGTGAGGTTGGGAGATTCCCTCTAATCTCAGATCTGCAACAAATAGGTAGAGCCTGTTCTGGAGGATTTAAGTGTCGTGTGTGTACACACGTAGTCGGTTCCTCCATGTGCTCGACACTGTTGGCCTTGTTGGGACAGGACAGGTCCGTGAATACACCCAGACTTGGTCTGCAGTGCATCTGTGAACCGTCTCACTCTTGAATGCTCCCTCACCTGTGCTTCCCTGTGCGTGCGAGCATGGCGTTCATTCACTCATTCATGCTCATTGGACAGCACATTTGTTTGTCCGGGCCATGCCCCAGGCACTGTGTTAGATGCCAGGTCTCCCTTTTAGGAGCTGGGAGTCTAAAGTAGGAAGTCGGAGAATGCAAGTTGCTCTCTATCTAGTTATGCAAATGTGAGTGATTAGACAGGTGTCAGGGACATGCCAAGTGATGACAGGAGGGCTTTGATGGCCACATGGGAGGCAAAGAATATGCTTCCTGTTCTGGCTGTCACTACCCCACCCTTCCCTCTCCAGTCAATCATACATTCCTGCTGCGTTACTTTTCCGAGACGCAGCTCTTTAACTACGTGCCTTGCTAAGCTCCACACTGCCTCCAGGATGACACAGCCCTGCTAGGGCGTCTCTTCAGGTTCCCTATTTTTTGAGCACATTCATTTTCAAACACTAGCTCCCAAGCTCCCTGATGCAAACCCTCCACCTCTGAGTGGTGCAGACGAGGGAATGTGGGCCCCAACACCAGACAGGCTGGGCCTGACGCGCAGCACTGTCCTCCTCCAGAAGCTAGCCTCAGTCAATCTATCTGGAATATGCAAGGTTACTTTATATTCTTTAATGTCCCACTCAGCACTAGTAATCTATAATAGCCCTGGAATTGAGATACAAATGCTGCCCACCAAGAATAGCTACGAGGTTTGAGTGAAATCATTTTTGTAAAATGCTCAGTTCCCAGCGTAGTGCAGACATTCAAACAAAGGGAAGAAGGGAATGAATGCAGGGACTTTAAATCCTTCTTCATTTACCTCCAGATTATATTAAAAGCGAGTTTAGTAACTCTTGGAACTGTCAATTGTCTTTCAAAAACCAGGAAGTTTTATTGTGGAGTAGCCTTTTCATTTCAGGGGCAGAACTTAAAATGAGCTGTGGAGCTGAGCCAGTTAATCTTGGAGGTTTAGGAGAGGGAGAAGTCTGGCTGTGTGAAATCACCTGATTATTTCCCAAGGGTTTTGCTGCCAAATTCTGGACTAGTAGTCAGTGCCTGGAGAGACCCAGAGGGGACCGCACACGTGGCACTCGAGGGTACAATGAGTTATTAGTCTCCATGCTGGGAGCTTGACCCTGGAGACAGGACCAAGTCCCATCTCTATGGGACTGGAAAAACACACCATCCAAACTTTGTTCCCATGGATAAGCAGAACACAAGTACACCATGCCTGCTTCATCAGATCCACTTCCCCCAGGCAACAGGAGGGAGAAGCAAGGAGACGTGTTTACTGTAGTATCCTTTAAAAATTAAAAATCACTAAATGTATTGAATTATTAAATAATATTAAAAATTAAAAATAATTTAGAATTAACAATCTGTGTTTGCAATGAGACTTAAACACTGCAAACCACAGGCCTCCAGGGTCAGCCTTGTTCGTTTCAAATTCCATGAACTCTCCTGCCGCAGTGTTGACACTTGCCTACACACGCCAGAAACACAGAGGAAAAGAGACATGCTCCCCTGAGGCCCAGATGTGGAGGGCAGCAGTGGCAGGCAGGGCAGAAGGGTGGCTGCCGAGCTCTAACACCATCCAGCCATGGCCCGTTCACACGTGGCCGTGTTATTGATGCTGCTGTCGAAAGGAAGCCAGTGTGCATCCTTGTCATTCTCCAGCAAGAGGAAGCTTGCTCACACATGGGCAGACAGAGCACATCACATCTCCATGAAGTTTGCTAGCAGCGTCTTTCATTAATCACCCTGGGCTGTCATGCTGCAGAGTGTTCACCTAGGAGCCTTTTCAGATAGCTTGTCAGTTGCTGGAGTCAGGACAATGTCCACACTCCAGCCAGACAAAACCGTGGTGTCCAGGACACCTCTCTGATGCCCTCCTTCCCAGGCCCGTGGTGGCTGGTTCCAGCCTTCCTCTTCTCCCTCCCCCTGTTGTTTCTCCAGCAATCTGGCTCACAGCAGCGGCCTCAGCTGGAATAACAGTACCATTCCCTGTTTTGCTGATGCTTCCTCTGCTAATTCACTTGGCTTGCATTGACGCACAGAGAGCCCTAGGGTGCATAATCCCAGAGGATATGACCTATGAATGAGCACCGTCACCCGGGGCTCCACTGAGAGGCAGCATGGATCAGATAAGCCGCTTTCAGACAGCCTGACAATCAGGAGAAAGCTCCCCCATGCACAGGACTCTGCAGGCCAGCTTGCTGCTATATAGTCTTGTATATAGTAAGGGATTTAGAGTCGGACAGATCTTGGGTCTGCCAATTGCTTGCTGTGCCACTTTAGGCAAGTTGCTTAACTCTTCTGAGTTTTAGTTTCATCTGCCATCTAGAGCTAGAAATGCCTGTCAGCTGAAATCTATGCTATTGATCTATCCATCACCTCCAAAAGTTTCCTTCTGCCCTCTTTATTTATAATTATTCCTTGCATGTGTGTATGATAAGAACACAACATAAGACTTACCTTGTTGCCAAATTTTAAGTATGCAATACAGTATTGTTTACTATGGTCACTGAATATAGTCACTATGCTGTAAGGTAGATCTCTAGGACGTACTTCTTTTGTATAACTAAAATTCTGCACACTTTGATTAATTAATACCTCTTCCTTTTCTCCTCTGCGCCCCCACCCCCTACCGCCAGCCTCTGGCATCCAGCCTTCCACGCTGCTTCCATGAGTTTGTCTATTTTAGATTTATCATATGATTGATATCATGTAACATGTGTCCATTCAAGGGTGTATACTTATCTCCAAACTCATCAAGCTGTATACAGTAACTATGTACGGCTTTGTATGTCAAAAAATAAAAAAGAATGTTGAATTTAAAAACTAAAAAGAAATTGTGAAAATAAATGTAAATGGTCTGAACTGGCCCATATTTAAAAAAAAAAAAAAAAAAAAAAACCTACCACCCAGAGTCAAACCCAGCTCAGAGCCCAGACACATGCTCTAAAACATGGGTTCTTTCCTTTTCCCTATGTTTCCACTATTTTTAGATGTCAGAAGACCCCAGCTCTGTCTCCACGAGCCTGAGACCTGGAACAAGACTCCAGCAGCTCTGGGCCCCAGTTCTCCCACGTATAAAGGGATTAATTGGCATCATCTCCAACGTGCTTTCTGGCACTAACTGTCTTTGATTTTAAAATCCAGACAAGGCCAAGATCCAAAGAAGGCCAGACCCTAATTTAAAAGCTGAAGTTCCTTCTAGGATCCCAGGAAGAACTGGGCTTGTATTCAAAACCCCTGGGCTCGGACCTGCATGCTGCCACGTTGGAACTGCTGCCTTCGATCTATAGCATGGCTGGCCACAGTCACAAAAACATATCATTTCCATTTCACAAGTCATGAGTTACAAGGCTAGGGAGCCTTTTGAGGCCTTAATCAAAGACCGAGATGTCAGTGAAGACGCCATATATTTAAGGTGTCAAGAGAGAGCTCTCAGACCCCAGATAAATGATGTGTTCCTCCCTGGATGATTTACTGTTAATTTCTGCAGAATCTCAAGTAACTTGAAAGGGTGCCAACTGCTAACCACAAGGGCTTCGAGGCCGCAGCTGCACGGTGCCTCTGAGACATGACTCGCCACTTCCTACAGGCCCGGGGCAGGGGGCCAGCAGGGACTGGGGAAGCAGATAGGCTGGTGGCAAATTCCTCACCCGTGGTGGCTCTGTGGACTGGGCAAGTTGTTGAGCCTTTCGAATGCCCTGTTTCCTCTTCTGTAATTTTGGGACAGTAACAGCTAACCCACAGGAGGTAGGATGTTATCATTTTGAGGGTTAAAATGGTAAAGCGAAGTTAGAATCATGGGCTGTGGTCTCCTGGTTACTAACATCTCACTTCTTAACTATTCTGCGCCACCAAGTAGGCCTCATAAATATTTACACCCGACGTGTGCTGCGATGCTCACTTAATTGCTCCTGTGACGCACTTCGAGAGCCTCGGAGGAAAGGTGTAATGCAAGGGCCAAGGATTATTAAAGACACAAACAAGTCAGCTCACGGAAGCAGCATCCTTTGGAGCTTTCCACTGCCTTGGGGCTTTTCAGATAGTTTCAGATAGTTGCCGAAAATCTAGAGAAGTTACCTCCAAAAGCACACTGTCCTAGGGTGAATACAGTGGCTGTGAAAGACCTTGTTGAAAAACAAAGACATGCACAGACAGCTTACCAAAGAAGAAATGCAAACAGCCCCAAACCATTTAAAAAACAGTGAAAGTTCAATCTCACTAGTCATCAAAGTAGCGAAGCAGGTAAAATAAGGAGTCAAGTGACATATAGGCAGAGTGGTTTCAAAGTGTGGACTAATGGCGGTGAGATACAGAGAGACGGTCATGTTATACACTATGGATAAAAGTGTAAGCTAATATAAATTGGCACAATCCCTCTAGAAAGCAACTGAATGATATACAACAAGGCACCTAGAATGTCCTCACTATTTGACCCCTTTGTTGCACTTGATAAGTCTGTCCACGAAAATAGTCAGAGTTTAAATTAAAAAGGCAAGAATGGATGTACATTGCAACATCATTTATAATAGCCACAACTAGCAAGAACTTAAATCCCTCTCCCAAATGTCACACAGCCGATAAATATCATGTTTTAGTAATATTTAAAGATATAGAATTTATTTTTAATATCCATATCCTATACATTCTTTTATATTTTTTATACATATATGTTTAAATATATGCATACATCTTCACCCACGCATATACATACATACACGAGAATCACCAAAATATTATCTGTGGTGTTGATTTTTATTTTCTGCTGCATGCCTTTTTCTATTTTCTATATTCTCTCTAATAATATGTAACTTCAAGTCTTTATATAACTCAAGTATAGAGAAATATCATAGGCTGATTTGTGAAGTGGCCCTTGAGAACCGCCCCCTCCTTTGGGGCAAGTCAGTGAACTCTTAGCAGCTGACACTCACGCTGGTTATTTTTTCTGCCGTAGGTCATGGCCTCGCCTCCACAGCACCACAGGTGAGTCGGCCTCCCAACTAAGTGTGGTGGGAAGGCGGCATGGGTCTGCTTGGCTTTCTGTTTTACTTTCAGTCAATCTATTGGCCTGCTCAAAATGACATCAGCTACCTTCCCTGCTGTAGCTCCCAAGGGACAGCTGATCTGTGACTCCCACAAGCTTTGGAAGCTGGCAGACCTGGTGGGAATCTTGGCTCTCAACATATTAGCTGGGCAGCCTTGGACAAAGAACAGATCTCTTCGAGCCTGAGCTTTGTCATCTGTGAAATAGGTGTAAAGTCTGCCTAAGTGCCAGTATTGTGGCTACTCACTAATGTTCATTCAACTAAACTCTATACAAAAGGTTCTCCCAAAATACGGGTTGAGTGAATGAGTAATTGAGAAACCATGTTTTACCCTTCTCCTGTATCTCTTTACAGAGCCTATTTCTTGCTACCAGGCACTTAATAGGAGCTCATTAAAGTTGGAGCAAAAGGATGTACTATTCATCTTGGAAGGTTGTTATCTCAGGGAAAGTCCCATAGAAGTTCCCTGGAAAGCTGGTGGCTAGATGTAATGACTGGAAAGAGACAGAAAAACTGAGAAACAGTCCAGAGGAAGTGTGCAAAGAAGAGATCAGATCATGGGGAGTTATGGAATCAGCGAATGAATTTGAAAGGTTCATTGCTGAGTATGTTGGAGACAGAACCTGCGCTCAGCAGGGCCCACACAGCAGTGAGGAAAACTGGACCAAAGCAAAAGCGAAATCGCAAAGTATGAGTTTAAACAGGAAGCAAGCACCCAGCTCTAATCCCTCTTAGAGATAGTGTTTTTCTTAAACTTCCCATCGAGTCTAACAAAGGTTGCCTTCTCTCAAGGTACATGCTTCCAAATTGTACTGGAGTCTTTGGTATCAGATATGCCCCCCTTCACCCACCTGTGCCCTCTCATCCCTTCCTGCCATCCACGGGAGTCTTAGAGAAAATCCTAAGGGGGTGGTGCTGGGGAATAAAGATGCTTGTCCTGTACAGTGGCTGGTGAATTATAAGCCACATGGGTAAAATAGAGCAGCCAGCGCTACCTACCCTTCTTCCTTCTATCTTGCTGCCCACCTTGGTTAAGGCAGAGAAAAACTAACAGGTGGGCATCCCATCTCATTAACAACATTCTAGAGACACAAGCAGGGAAAAGAAAATAAATCAAAACCAAGAAAACGTCAACTGAGATAAAGCCACCCAGGCCTGCCCACACACACGTGAATCTATACCCTGCCAAAAATACTTAGCAAACCACAACACCCCAGGCTATGCATATTTATGAAGCTCTGCAAATGACTTTTAAAATATAACAGACCTGATATAATTAAGGACGTGTATGAGGATTTATATAAAAGAAGGCTCGCCACAGTGATATTTATAACATTCCTAGATACTCCAAGCTGTTTGCAATTTTTTACCATGGGATTAGCTGAAAATATGGTGGGGTATCCATATGAGAAAATACTATGTAGCCACTAAAAATAATGATGTTGAAGCATATTCATTGGCATTGATAGCATGTTATTTTGTGAAAAAGCAGGCAAGAAAACAGTGTGCACAGTGTGATTTTATATACATAGACTATATATAATGTGTGTGTGTGAGAGAGAGAGAGATAGAGAGTGTTTTGTCTAAAATAAAATATCTGTAGTGGTTGTCTTGGTATTGTGATATTACAGTAATTTTAATTCTCTTCTTTTTTCATATCTATGTCTTATGATCTACAGTAGCATATTTTTTATATACTAAAAACAATTTATCAAAATAAATAGATAGATAAATACTCCAGGCCTGGAGAAGACAGGCACATATTAAAACTTGGCTAATCTGTCAGCGTCAACACCTTCTCAAAGGCTTATATAGAGAACAATGCTATGTTTCTCCATAAAATAAACTCATGATATTTTTTTCTCCTTCCACTGAATAAAAAATGAAATTGGAGAAGATAGAAAGTGGGTCCTTCTGTTTTAAGTCACCATACACAATAAAAATCCTGATAAAGACAGATAGATATTGGCTGATTCAATTAAACTGACAAGAAATTTCATTTTGTCCAGCAATATTTGATTTTTTTTCTTTTCATTTTTAGTTTTCTAATGAAAACAGTCTTGGAGGTTGATTTTTCCCACTTTTGAAAGAAAAATTAATGAAGTTTTTAGGACTAAAGGGAGGAAAAGGCAAATACAGAATATGTGAGCATCCAGCGCCCTCTGCTGGCCTATTCTAGATGTTGCGGTGCCTGTACTAATTGAGCAGAGGCTGCTGTCCACCTATCTGTCCCCAAGATGCTGGGGATATCGATGGACAGAAACAAATCAAAAAGTTGGCAGTAGAACTTCTGGGACAATGCATTGAACTATTCCTGTAAGCACAAGGCAGGATTGCAAGTCATCCCAAGGTTGGTAAACCCAAGGATTCACAATTGTCTTCAAAATTCAGTGTGCGTTAGAATCACAACAGTTAAAAATGCTTGTTTTCAAGCTTACCCCAGGATTTATGCTTTGGCAGGACCATAGTGAGGCCAGAGGATCCTTACTTTTAGCAATATAATTTTAATCGAGATAGTTCTGGGATGTTGTTTTGAGACTCACTGGCTAAGGACAAAAAAAGAAAAAGAAAAAGAAAAGCTATTAAAACCATCCCCACCAAGAAGCTGCTGTCAATTCTCCAGAAACAACTGTCTCAGTATATTTCATTTGAATTTCTGAAAAGCACTCAAGAAATGGGATTTGAGGCAGCTGCCTTACCTGTCCTCGTTCACTCACTCATCCATCCAGTCATTCAACCAAGTTGCAGTATATCTGTAATGTGACAAATAACTATAGCTAGCTTTGGGCACTGATTTATTTAAAAAGAAAATAAAAACAAAAAATCCTGGGGACTCAGCTGGTCTGAGGTTGTAATACTGCCTTGCAGATGAGGGAATTAAGAACTAGAAAAGGGAAGTGGATTTCCAAGGGCACCAGTGAGAACATTAATCTTGTCCTCCAGCCTCCCAGTGAATGTCTCCTGTGTAGCTATTTCTGTGAGTTTAGACTATTTATGACTTGGAATTATAATCTTATAATCTTCAGATTAGGGGGACTGCCATTCAAAAAGTAAATTAAAATGCCCAGAGAGCCAGATCTCTCTATATGTACATAGATAAATAGATAGATAGATAGATGTCTATGTGTGTGTGTGAAAATATATTCACATACATATGCACACACACATGAGCATACTTCCAAAAGCTCATGGAAAGATTCATGTTTTCTTTCAATTCCATTTTTCCACTAACATTTTTATATTTCCCTCTCTATATAAATAAATAGATAGACATAGATATTCCATAGAATGTCTATAGGCATTCTATACCTACATCTACATAATCTATATCTGTATTTGTCTTTCTCTTTCTCCCTTTCCGTCCCTCCCTCCCTCTCTCCCTTCCTATTCCCTTTCTTCTCACCAAGAACAAGCCATACAGTCAAAGCTCAGTGGACGTCACGATCCTGTGCTCAGAGTCAGTGGGAAGGACTGTAAGGAAGCCCATCCCAGCCCTTCCCTACCGAGACAGGTTGATCCCAGATTGAAAATGTCCTAGAGTTGGAACCTACCAGGAGAAAGGGTGTGGACTATCCCATTTCTCATCACACTGAGATGAAGTCAGCATGATACCTTCTGTCTCCAAATACTTTCCAGTTCCTAAAAGATAAAAACTGAGAAGCCAGCACAGCCTAAAGAAAAGAACCCAACGCTGTAAGTCTGGAGCCCAGAATTTGAATACTGGTTCTCTCATGACACCAGTGAATCCTAGGATCTGAGGATGAGGAAAAAGGAAAGAATTAACAGACACTGCATCCCTAGTTTGTGCCAAACATTTTACAAACTTGTCTAATTTAGCTGCAGGGTAGCGATTTTACTATACTCACTGTATAAATAGGGTAAACTGAGGCCAGGAGAAATTAGATAGTGTGAAAAGAAATCAGTACAGTAGAACCCAGATCCATCACAATCACTTGTTAGTGGTGTGTACCAAAAATTTTTGTCCTCAGGTTTTCAATCTTTAAATGAGAGGTCACCAGATGATGGTGGCCAGGGAATCCCTGTGCCTCTCAGCTAGAAGGGACCCCCACTTGAAGACCCCTCATGAAGAATTCGCAGGTGGATGTCAACAGAGTTGAATGCTGAGAAAGCCACGTTTTGCTTTAAAACGAGCACTAAATAATGAACAATTTTCTGAAATATATCTGAAGGCAGTGCTAAAGATCTGGGTCGACTGAGAAAGATGTGGTCCTGAAATGGAAATTGAAAAAAGACAGAACACAGCATCTTTATTGGACACTGAGCCAGGGAGTTACTCTCTGGAAATTGTAAGTTAATTTCCACCTAGATTCCATTGACCAAAATGTATCAACCACTGTTTGGAGCAGATATTATTATTCACAGTCTGTAGCTCACATTTGTTAACCTAGGCTTATAGGTGATGAGCTCTGCCTGAGGTCACGTGGCTGGAAAGTGACAGTCCAGGATTTGAACCTAGAACTTTTCATTCCGTGTCCATGAAATATGTGTCACCTTCTTCCCGCCTTTGATCAACAACTCTGTTATGTTACTGGTGAACTCCAAAGCTGGTCTCCACAGGAGACAAAACATTAGTGCCTGGAAGACATTTTTTAAAAACTCATGGGGACGTAAACGTGATAGATGTTTATTTTTTTCCTCATGATGGTCCAGTCCCAAGGTAAGCAGCCTGAAGGTCTTTGGCAGCTGTGCTCCCGGAAGTCCACAGAGACCCTCCTCCTCGTGTCCTGTGGCATCCTACCCTGTAGTAGTGATATCTGTGCTCCAGGCAACAGGACAGAGGATGAGAAGAAAAAGGAAAAAAAAACAAAAAGTGCGTAACAACTTAAGAAATTTTCCTGGAAATTGTGAATTCCACCTAGATTCCATTGACCAATACTGGGACTCCTGGCCATGCATAGCTGCAAGAAAGACATGTAGAACTTACTCTAGGTGTACATGTACCTGGCAGAACAGCAAGGGATTCTGGTGCCTGAGAAGAAAGAAAGATGGACGCAGGCATGGAGTACTTAGGGATGGGTAGTTGGGGGTCACTACCTATCACTATTTTCACCACATATTTATGGATAAGTCCTGCTGGCAGCCTCCGGATCAGAGCCAACCATAATACTCACCATATCTCTCCCCTCTCTCTATGCCCTGAAATGAAAACAGAAGGTGGTTTTGCTTGGGGAACTTATCTGGCTTGGGGATGTCTGAGAAACCTGCTAATTGACTTCTTTCTTAGAGAAGTAGAAAGTTCTAAAATTCTGCAGGTTTCCTATTTTTACTGCTCTTCTCACACCAGATGAGCATATTCTTGTCAAGGGGCCCACTGGGAATTCTTTCAGCCTGTGACTTCCATCGAATGTGAATATCCCATAGCAACAGCCCTTGGGGGCTCAGCCAGCTACTCTGTCCCTGTAAAGGTACTAAATGAAGACATCGAGGAAGTCACCAGCCTTGCATCTCCAGAGAATTGAGCTCACATAAGTGTTTACAGGGAAAATAATTTGAAAACTTCTATATCTAATTTTCACGGCCCATCTGCCATTGGAAGGGAGTCAGAGCTTCTAGGTCAGTGGTTCTCAAACTTCAGGGTGAATACATATCACCATAGGAGCTTATGTCTAAAGAAGATTCTGATTCCATGGGTTTGCTCTGGGGCCCAGGTTTTGCTTCCCTTCCCTCCTTTTCTTATTTAAGCTCCCAAGGTGAGCCTTTAGCCAGTGGTCAGGAGCCCTCTGACTAATGGGCATTGGCCATGCACCTCTCTGCATGCTTGGCTCTGCCTCTGTGGGCATGAGAAGAGCCATCCAAGTCGATGGCTGTAGGGCTGGGGTAATTGTTGTCTGCATGTCAGGAGACCCCCTGAGCTTTCTACCACACATACGCATCTTCGCTCCTCTCTTAAAAATAACTTCCAGAGGAATGTTGTTTTCTTTACAAAAAGACACTTCCTTGAAGGCCTGCAGAAGTCAAATGTTCTCTGGAGCTGTGTCTGGGGTGGTGAATGACCTGCCGCAGAGCCACCCAGCACAACTGGAACTCTTCCAGGATGGCGATGTGAAAAGCAACTGAGCAACTTCCTTTCTTTATTTGGAAAACAGCTCTAAGAAGTCAACCTCTCCTTCAGTTCCAGGAAGATGCAAAGACCTGGTAGGGTTTGGGGTGGGCCACACTGGTGAGGATCCAGGGCCCCGCGAGAGGAATTGTCAAGTTTGAGCTTACTCAGTAAGGAAGGAGAATGGGTTCTACTTGAGGTTCTGGGGTGTTTCCACTGTACCACATGCTATATTTGACAACTGAGTATTCATTTATTGGGCACTTGCTGTATGCCGGTCTCTGCTGTACGCTGGGTTACAGAAGGGATCAGGTGCCTGAAATCTTGCCACTTCCTTGGGGAAGGCATGTACCACAGCCTGTGACTATATAATTTATTGATTGTCTTTGTTCCTAGATGCTATGGAGAAACTAAAAAGGATGTATTAGGGCTGACCCCATGGCGCACTCGGGAGAGTGTGGCGCTGGGAGCGCAGCAGTGCTCCCGCCGCGGGTTCGGATCCTATATAAGGATGGCCGGTGCGCCATCCTTATATAGGGATGTATTAACCAGGGAGGACTAACATCTATAATGAATAAACTACAAATGTTAGTATTACAATACATAAAGGTTAATTTCTTGCTCAGATCACAATCTAGTGTGGTTTGAAGGAGGTCTTTCCCCAAACGCTCATTTGCAATTCGCTCTCCTTTTACTCAATGGCTTCCATTATTCCCAAGGGCCTTGGGGTCTGCTGTCTCTGGCCAGCCACTGAGGCGAGCACAAGAGATGTCCGGCCTAGAGTGGAGTCCATCACAACCTCCACGTCCCAGGGGTCATAGCGCCACACCTGCCCTGCTCAGGGGAAGCTGGGAAGTGAACCCTAGCCAACCCCCCACGGGAAAAGGACTTGGGGCTTGCTAAGCACACTCAGTATGACACTCTCACTGTCACATAGGGTACTTGAGGTAACGAAGAACAGGGCTGGAGTGGTGCTCTGTAATTTTCAGGTGAGGTTGGTGGTTGAGGAAGGCCCCCCATTTGAGAGGAACTTTCAGACAGAATCTGTTGGTCCAAAAGGACCTAGGCATGGGCAGAGCCAAGAAAAGAACATTCTGGAGAGAGACAGAGAGCATATGTATGAGAAGTCTCTGAGGCAGAGGGGGCTTGATGCGCTGGAGAGACTTGAAAAGAGGCTGATGCAATTAGAGTTTGGAGGCGAGAAAGAGTTAAAGGAAGAACTTTGTTAAAGCACAGCAGGGCAGACTTAATCCAGGACCATCACGAAAGGTATAGGGACTACTTCAATGAGGTTCTGCAGTAGGGGAGAGAGATTGGCCTCAGCTCAGACTACAATAAAAAAAAAAAAAGTGAGCATTTATAGCCGAGGAGAATGGCGGGGGTCAGTGGAGAGGAAACGTGAGGAGTAAAGGGGGACATTCTAGCTAACCTGACAACACCATTCTCGCCAAAGGCAGGCCAGGGAGATCAGACATCACCTGAGAGATGCCAGAGGATGAGGAACTCGGCGAGATTAGACGCAGAAGGTGATCAGATACAGAGAATGGGGGATTCTGGTTAAACTAACTTAGCAGGATTCTCGCTAAAATTGGGCAATGCAGAGATGACGGAACCCAAAAACGAGGGCCTCATTGAGAAGATAGTTCAGAGGAACCTGACTAGAGTTTGGTCCAGGAGAGAATCTTTATCAAAAGAAACCATAAAGAGATGAGATCAGAAAGCAGAGCAGGAGCAGGTTGTGCTGGGCTCTCGGGGTCACGCAGAGAATCTGAACTGTGCCTCCTGGACAATGCATGACATGAACTGATACACAGTTTTAGAACTATGCTTTAAAATCACATCTCCAAAACTCTGCACTGATGCTAACCCAGATGGCTACAGTGGGAGATAAAGAGATAACAGACAATTCCTTCTCTAAAGAAGGGCAATGTATGCACACAACAGAGAAGTAATCAGAGGCTGCCTATTTTTATTAAGGTGTCATGGTGAGTGAGACAGAAAATAAGTGCTTTAACAATTCCATGAGATTAATCAGGCCCTTGTGCTCAGAGAGGTAAGCCCCAAGAGGCCGGGAAATCTGATATCAAAGGACACTGAGCATTTGGGAAGCAAGGGGAGGTGGGAGGGGTGAGGACTCCAGCAGGGATCAACTCAGGCAGACACAGGAGGGTGTGAAGCAGATTTGAAAAGTCCAGGAGCATCTCAGGAGGGAACACTGGCCTTTGGTGAAAAGAGACCCCACAGCTCTCCATGGGGATGTCGGTATAATGACCACACTCGATAAGTCCAATTTCCTAAAATAAAAGTATGTTGAACTCTGAATTAGACAGTGAAGCTGCTTTCCTGGATGACGAGAGCCAGGGCAAATCCCCAATAATTCTGTGCTTATTTACTCCTTCTGGGCTAGCTGGTCTTTAGTGGGTGACCTTATTAATTTAACTCAATTAATGAGAGAGTACAAATCGCTACTCTGAAGGGATGGAAAATGTGTGGGTTTCTTTGCCACAGATCTCAGTGGAGATGTAACTGTGCTGGGCCAGGAAGGTGTCAGTGCCCAAAGGTAGTCGGGGTAGTCTTAGCTGCTCTTCCTACGACCAGGATGGGCTGGGACTGGGGCAGGTGCAGCAGGATCCTGCTCCTCCTGCTCATTACTTCAAGGAGACCAGCTTTGGCCTTTTAACATTTCCTCTGTACACTGGTCCTAGGCAAGTTCCAGAGAACCGTGTTTCCACTGAGCCAAACTTTCATCAATTTACACATTACACCCTACAGAAGACTTGGGCATTCGGACCCAATTCACGATCATTTATTTCATATTTTGTTATGGTAAGGGAATTCAGGGTAAAATGACGAAAGTGTAAGAAAATAATAAAGCCAGATGTAGAAATGCCTACCATCCGCGGTCCTCTACAATTCCTAGACACAGTTCTGAAATTTGTCCTGAAGTTCTTAGCAGCCAAAGGAAGAAGGGAAATAAAATCTCTTACGGAAATGGTGTTTTTCATTAAAGCAAAGAAAACCAGTTGCCAAGAAGCACACAACTTCTGGTCTTGAGACCTGTAAGAAACGCCTCACACATATACTGATAAAATGAATGTGATAAAAACATTTCCTCCTTTTAATGCTCCTGAATGCAGAATAATTGCACAAAACTACAATTTAATTTAGAAAAATTAAGTGTATGAAGAATCAAAAATTCTGCAGGTCATGTGAGCTTTTTAATGACTTTGCATAATTTGAGGGTAAAATTTTAAATATAGAATACTGAGTGGGATACATGACTTTGGGCAATTTTTCATAAAACAAGTCCAAATGAGGGAGTTGGGAACTGAGAAACCTCAGCTGAATATTATTTATTCAACAAACACCTAACAAGATGCTCCGATGCTCCATGGCTGCACAGTGGGCCTTGTGCCTGGGGATGAATGAATAGATACAATCCCTGCCCTCAGAATGCTCAGAGTCTGTTCACGGAGACAGACATATGGACACATTATTGCAAATACAACATGCTGTACCATAGGAGAGAGGGGAAGGGGAAACAAACCTCATGGTGACTGGTGAGTCACAACTTTGCTAGCAATCAATGTGGGGGTCTTGTAACACATTTCTCTTTCGGTGAGAATTCGAACCTGCTGTAGAAAGAATGAGCCTGCTTGCATCCATAGTCACTACTTAGTTTGAATTTGATTTTCTTTACTCCTTTTCCATTGCCCCTGTTTTGTAAGAGCAAAAGGAAATAAAGAACTATGCATTTCAGTAATTTTTGAAAAATTATAGTCAAGAAAAGTTAACTGAGACAAACATGTGAGTTCTGGAGAAAAGCAAAGGCCCAGGCTTTTCTCTGTTTTGCGTTACCACCATGGATGAAATAACATTTTCTCTGTTTTTCTTGGCAGGCCAGTACAAGACCATTAATGAGTCTCTTCCCGATTGTGTAAGTCAGCTGCTTTCTTATCTATTGTGTCAGTCTTTGATATTTACAAAGTAAGTGGCTTTTTAAAAGGTACTTGGTGAATTTTAAAAAAAGAAAGAAAGGAAGGAAGGAAAGAAGAAAAAAGCTTTTCCAAATGGCGTACTTCTGGCAAGGAAAATTACATTTCAGTTTTGGGATATAATACTGTATTCCTTTTCCTTAGCTGTAAAATGGAGATAAAAATTAATTTACATGGTCATTGTGAAAACTGGATAAGGTGAAAATATCAACACACTGTGCTGGCCAATATGTTATGAGGAATGCACTTCCTAACACTCATTGTGAAATTTTACATTAAAACAAACTTTCTAGAAGGCAATTTCATAATATTAACTAAGCGATATAAAAATATACATTTTTTTGGCCCAATAATTCCATGGTCGGGAGTTTAACCGAAGAAACTAACTTAAAATTTGGACTAATATTTAAACACATTTACTGGTATTTTATAATAATATATTTTAAATGGCAGCACATTGGAATTATGCTAAATATTCAATAACACAGAAATAGTTGAATATGTTATGATATATCCACTTTATGAATCTATTTGCAATATTTACAAAGAATTTTAACAACTAAAGAAAAAAATTAAAATTTAAAACACTAACTCAAATACTTACAAGTAATCATATTATAAATTATATAATTTAAATAGTTTTAACTTTCAAATCTATAGGCAGATAGATAGATACATAGAATGTGTCTATAAAATCATTGGCTCTTGACTTTTGAAGTACTCTTTAATAATTTAATTAAAGCTGTGAATTCTGAGCCAAGAATACAAATACACACACTTTTTCTGCAGAGAAATAGACCAAAATATTTGCATTCACTCCTGGGGGCAGTCTCTGAAGTCTGATGTATATTCTCTCCAGACCTAGAGTGATAGCTGCTGTTCCTCCTGGCCTTCCTTTAGCATCCTGACCCAACGAAGTCTAGCAAGGGGATTGGATGGAAAAAGGGTTCAGTATCACATCTTCAGTTCTTCTGGCAAGTCCAAGACTTTCCCAACAAGGCTACACCCTGGGAAGCCTTGGTAGTTGCCATAATAGTGCATAAGTGGTGCCCTTGCAGCAAGTGTCCATCTATTAAATCCCTAAAGGAGTCCTAGGCCTGTGTTCCAGCTCAGAAATCACTTCCATGTGCAGTTCTGACACCAGACACAATCCCTCCTTTGCCACGTGGATGATGAAACCTTCTAGAGCTCAGCTCCCAACAGCTTCATTCTGCCCTGGACACTTGGCTCTACCCACAGCTTAGCACATTGACAAGAGGGAAGGGATCTAACCTGTACTAAGCTCCTATCATGAGGCAAATGTCAAATAGAACCTTTTCACACGTTTCCTTAATTAAACTCTGCCAATGAAAGGAGCATGCCTGTTTACACATAGCAAAATGCTGGCACCAGATCCCAATGCATAGATATAGATTACAGAACTTCTCTGATGACAATTACATGCAAGTAAATCTATTGCGGACTGGTACATTTTCCTGCCATTCCTGGTGTTCAGACCCAAAGCCTTTGCTAAGTAAAAACATTAATCTGCTTGGATCACCATAACTGGGTGGCTTAAACAACAGAGATTTATTTCCCACAGTTCTGGAGATTTGGAAGTGCAAGATCAAGATGCTGGCAGGATTGGTAAGGACTCTCCCCTTGGGTTACAGAAGGCCACCTTCTCTCAATGTCCTCACAAGGGCTTTTCTTGGTGCGTGAACATATGGGGAGAGAAAACAAAAACCTGCAGTTAGAACCAGCCCAAATGTCCATCATCTGATGAGTGGATAAGGAAACTGTGGTACATCTACACATGGAATACTACTCTGCTATAAAAAAGAATGAAATACTACCATTCGCAACAACATGGATGGACTTAAAGAAAATTATATTAAGTGAAACAAGTCAGGCACAGAAAGAGAAATACCACGTTCTCACTTATTTGAGGGAGCTAAAAATAAATAAATAAATAAACACACAAAAAAATTGGTGGTGGGGGGGTGGAGAGGAACAGGTGAAGGGGCATGAAAATAACTACAATGTATACTGAGAAGTAAAATTTAAAAAATGATAAAAAATAAAAATAGTAAAAATAAAAATTAAATTAAATTAAATTAAAAAGATGAACAACAAAAACAACCAAAAAAAAAAAAAAGCCTGTGCTCTCTGACATCTCTTCTCATAAGGATACTAATCTCAAGGGCAGATCAAGGCCCCACCCTTCTGACCTCATGTAAACTTCATTACTTCCTTAGAGGCCCCATCTCCAGATACAGCCATACTGGGAGTTAAAGCTTCAGCACAGGAATTTGGGAGGATACAAGCATTCAGTCTGTGACAGTACCCAAAGCATAATCTGGAACCAAAGAGAAATGTCTGAGACTATTCTTTATGGTAACTTTTTTCATTTTTGTTTTTGTTCTTTTACCAACTATTTATTGAGCACTTACTATTTGCCAGCCACTGCTATATGTACTGAATCTACTGAAGTAATGTAAAAGGACAATCTCTGACTTCATGAACTTTACCGTCTAGTTAGAAAGACGAACAGTAAAAGAAACAGCATCGGTTTGTGGTAAACACCAGAAAGAAAAATAAAGCAGGGTAACTGCAGAGAAGAAGAATGTGGACTACGTGGTAGGTGGAATAATGACCCAATGAACATTTCAACCCACTAATCCCTGGAAGCTGTGGATACGTTGTGTTATATAGAAAAGGGGATTTTGCAGATGTGATTAAAATTAAGGATTTTGTTTTCCCCCAAAGAGAAAATCATCAGGAAGTCTGTATCAGAAGGGTGATGGAATAGGACTTTGATGGGTTACTGCTGTTTAATGGCACTGGCCTTGACCCTCTAATTATTATTATTTATTTTATTTTATTTGGGGCACAGAACAAGTCTTAATAAAATTAAAAAGACTAAAATCATAGAAAATATGTTCTCTGACCAAAATAACAGAAGGAAATTCAGAAAACTCACAATTGTGTGGAAATTAAACAACACTCTTCTAAGTAAACAATAAAAAGAAAAGTCACAGGATAGAGAGTACTTTGAGAAAAAGAAATGAAAGCGCAACATTTAGAAATGTATAGGATGCAGGGCTCATGCAGTGCCTAGAGGAAAATTTATACTTGTGAACACCTATATTAAAAATAAGAAAAATCTCAACTCAGCAATGTAAACTTGTACCTGAAGAAAATAGAAAAAGAACAGCAAACTAAACTGAAAGCAAATGTAAATAGGAAATAATAAAGATTACAACAGCAATATATGAAATTGGGAATTAAAAAACTATAAAGAAAATCAACAAAACCAAAAAGTGATTCTTTAAAAAGATCAACAAAATTTGCAAACCTTTATCTAGACTGACCAAGAAAAAAAAAAAGAGAAAACAGGAATTACTAAAATCAGAAATACGGCAGGGGCGTGGCAGAGCAGTTGCTGCTTCTATTACTCTGGAGGGGGCTTTGAGGAGAGAGACGTCCTCTTTTTTTTCCCGTCTCCATTGGTGACTCTCTTTGTGTCACAGCAGTCAAGTGTCTGGCAGGCCTCCTGCGTCAAAGCTGTACTGCTATGGCTTCAAGCCACTCTTGCAGCAGCCATGACTGTGGCAGTGGCTGTGGTGGGCCACCCATGTAGAAGTGGCGTTTTTGGCGTGCTCCCTGCCTGCTTCTAGGCAGGGGATGCTGTCCTCGGCTCCTGCCTTGGACCCCGGGGAATGCTCTGTTTCTTGCCTGCTTCCAGGTGGAGGGGGCTGCTCTCAGCTCCTCACAAGTGTTCTTCATAACAGTCCATATGGGTAAAAATCATCTCATTTTACAAACGAAGAAACTGAGGCTCAGGACAAAGGCATATCTCTAATGCAACTACGTTAACCTTTTCGTTAAAGTCTTCATGTCCTAAAATCCAGTGACACCTACTCCCTCTCAAATGTTCATAAACTGTGCAAAACCAACAGCCCATAAGCTGGTCTCTTGGTTCCATCTGTGAAATAAAAAAAAAGTTAGTTGTCCAATTCACTTGGGAGGAAAAACGAATCCATAGAATTTTCTAAACTCTAAATTTTGCCCGAACTCTCACATCAAAACCCAATTGAATCAATTAGAATTCAAAAATGAGAGTGTCAAACTTTGCACAAAATTTCATCAAGCAGTCACTTTAATTTTAATATTGTCACATATTTCAGAAAAATATACAGACAGTGGTATCACTTCCTGAGGCCCCACCCTTAAGGTCAGACATCCCATAGAATTGCATTAGATTTTTATTGTTGCCATGACAAATTAACACAAACTGAGCAGCTTAACCATTTACTATTGCACAGTTTTGATGGATCAGAAGTGTGGACACAGCATGGCTCAGCTGCTTACTCTGTTCTGGGTCTCACAAGATCAAAAGCAAGGTGTTGGCTGGGCTGAATTCCCTTTTGGAAGCTCTGGGGAAGAATCTGCTGCCAGGTTCACTCCGGTTGTTGGCAGAATCCAGTTGCTTTCAGTTGTAGGACTGTGGTCCCCATTTTCTTGCCAGCTGTCAGGTGGGGACCCGCCCTTCACTCCAGGAGGCCTCTCTTTAGACTTTGCACATGGGATCGTGCGGCTCAGAGCCAGCAACTGCTCATCAGAGCCTTCTGCACTGGGAATCTGTGAATTCCCTTCCACCACATCTCTCTTCCTTCCTCTTCGACCTCATCTCTCTGCTGACTCCTCTGCCTCCCTCTTCTGCTTTTTTGCTTTATTGAGATATAATCCACATGCCATTCACTTCACCCATTTAAAGGGTACAATTCAATGGTTTTTAGTATATTCAGAGTTTTGTGTAACCATCACTACAATCAATGTTAGAACATTTTCACCATCTCAAAATGAAGTACCCAGTAGCAGTCATTCCCAATTTCACCTTTCCTCTGGCCCTTGGCAACCTCTAATCTATTTTCTATCTCTGTAGATTGTCCCATTCTGGAGATTTCATATAAAGGGAATCATACAACATGTCATTTTTGTCATTGACTTCTTTCACTAAGCATAATGTTAAGCCTCATCCATGATGTGGCATGTATCAGGCCTTCATTCCTTTTTATTGCTGAATAAGATTACAATGTATGGATATATCACATTTTATTGATCTCTTCATCAGTTGTTGAATATTTGTGTTATTTCCACTTTTTGACTGTCATGAATAATGCTGCTATGAACGTTCATGCACATTAGTGTAATGTAAACCTGCTGGGTCTTGTGCTAGCTCTGTGTTTGGAGGAACTGCCAAGGTGTTTTTCATAGCAGCTGCACCTATTCCATCCCCACCAGCCGTGCACAAGCGTTCCAGTGTCTCCACGTCCTTTCCAGCACTTGTCATTATCCATCCTTTCTATTTTACTTATTTAGCCATCCTAGTGGGTGTGAGTGGCATTTTGTTGTGATTTTGATTTGTAAGTATTTATTGGCTAATGATATTGAGCATCTCTATATGGGCTTATTGATAATTTGAATGTCTTCTTTGGAGAAAAGTCCATGCAGATCTTGCCCATTTTTATATTTGGTTATTTATCTTTTTATTATTGAGTTGTATTAGTTTTTCTATATATTCTGCATTCAAGCACCTTACGTGATATTTGAGTTGCAGATACTTTCTCCATGCTGTTGTCTTTTCACTTTCTCGTGGTGTCATTTGAAGCACACAACTTCTTAATTTAATGTAGTCCAGTTTATCCATTTTTTCTTTTGTTGCCTGTGCTTTTGCTGTCACAGCTAAGAAACCATTGCCCAAGCCATGAATATTTACTCCTATATTTCTTTTAAGAGTTTTATAGTTTTAGCTCATACATTTACATATATGGCCCATTTGCAGTTAATTTTTGAGTAGGGTGTAAAAAAGGGGTTCAACGTCAGTCTTGTGCATGTGGATATCCATTTGTTCTGGGTAACCAGAACAGCATGGTCCTGGCACAGAAGCAAACGCATAGACCAATGTCAAAAGACAACCCACAGAATGGAAGAAAATACTTGCAAACTGTACATCTGACAAGGGATTAATATTTGAATATGCAAGGAACTCAAACAACTTAACTGTAAAAAAGCAAATAACCCAATTAAAAAATAGGCAAAGGAGCTGAACAGTCATTTCTCAAAGGAAGACATACAAATGGCCACCAGGTACATGACAAAATGCTCAACGTCACAAGGCATCAGAGAAATGCAAATCAAAACCACATTGAGATATCATCTTACCCCAGTTAGACTGGTTATTATCAAAAAGACTGAGAATAGCAAATGCTGACAAGGATGTAGAGAAAGGAGAACCCTCCTACAGTGTTGGTAGGATTGTAAATTAGCAGCCGTTATGGAAAACGGTATGCAGGTTTCTCAAACAACTACAGATAGAACCGCCATAAGATTCAACAATCCCACTGCTGAATATATACCCAAAGGAATGGAAATCATCATGTCCAAGGGATACCTGCACTCCCATGTTTGTCACAGCTCTATTTACAATAGCCACAATATGGAACCAACCTAAACATTCACGAACGGATGACTGGATGAGGAAAATGTGGTATATATACTCAACAGAATGCTGCTCAGCCATAGAAAAGAGTGATATTCTATCACTTGAAGCTACATGGATAAGCTTGGAGAAAACTATGTTAAGTGAAAATAGCCAGGCACAGAAAGAGAAATATCGCATGTCCTCACTCATAGGTGGGAGCAAAGAAACAAGCAAAAAATTACAATAATACATTGAACTTTCAGAAAGAGAGCACAGAACTGTGGTTACTAGAGGTGGGAAAAGGGGATGGGGCAGGGAGCTAGTGAGAATTGGTTAATGGACATAAAGAATGATTACGTATTGTAATGATGAACATGCTCATTATCCTGATTTGATCATCAAGTATCGTACATAGTATTGATAGTCAACTCTTAACCCCACAAATATGTATAATCTATTATGTTTCAATAAAAACATTTTATTAAAAAGACTATATTCTTTTTCCCTATTGAATTATTTTGGTACCCTTCTCAAAAATCAACTGACCACAAATGTGAGTGTTCATTTCTGGAATCTAAATTATATCTCAATGATTTATATGTTTATCTTTATGCCAATACCACATTGTCTTGATTACTGCACCTGTGTAGTAAATTTTAAATCAAGAACTGTGAGTCTTCCAACTTTATCCCTTTTTTTTCCAGGATTGTTTTGGTTATTTGGGGTTCCTTACATTTCAATAAAAATTTTAGAATTAGCTTGTCAATTTCTGCAAAAAAAAAGGAAGAAAGTAAAAAACGTAGCTGGGATTTTGATAGGTATTGTGGTGAATATGTACACCAATTTGCTAAGTATTCTCATCTTAACAATATCGAGCTTTTCAATCCATAAACACTGGGTGTCATTCCATTTATTTAGGTCTTTTTAAAATACTTTCAACATGATTTGCAGTTTTCAGTGTACAAAAAGTTTTGCACTTTTTTGTTTAATTTATTCGTATGTATTTTATTTTTTTTGATGCCATTGCTAATGTAATGGCATCAAATTGTTTATTATTAGTATATAGAAACACAGACAGTCCCCAACTTACAATGGTTCAACTTACAGTTTTTTTACTTCATGGTGCTGTGAAAGCAGTACACGTTCAGTAGATAGGGAATTCAGTAATACTTCAAGTACCATACAACCGTTCTGTTTTTCACTTTCGGTACAGTACTCAATAAATTACACGAGATATCCAACACTTTATTATAAAATAGACTTTTGCCAGATAATTTTGCCCAACTGTAGGCTCATGTAAGTATTCTACACGTTTAAGGTAGATGAGGCTAAGCTCTGAGGTAGGTTAGGTGTATTAAATGCACTTTCAACTTACGATATTTTCAATTTACAACGGACTCATCAGGATCTCACCCCATTGTAAGTGGAGGTGCACCTGCACAACTGAATTTTAAATATTGACCATGTATCCTGACACCTTGCTGAATCATTTATTCTAATAATTTTCATTGGATTCTTTAGACTTTTCTGTATATAAGATTATGCCATCGGCAAATAGATCCCCTTTCTGATTTTAAGAACTCCTGTGACTACACTGGGCCCACCCAGATAATCCAGGACAATCTCCCTATTTTAAAGTCAGCTAATCAGTAACATCTATAGGTGCAATGTCCCTTCATAGCAGTACCTAGATTAGTATTTGACTGCAAAATCAGGGGAGGGGATATGTGGGGGACATCTTTAGAATTTTGTCTAACACAAGAATTAAACCCCTTTTTAAAACCCTAGGCCTCAGACTCTTACATCTTTAACTCCCGCTAAGAGAATCTGTATCGCTTCCCCAGCCAGCACTGTAGCTGTAATCTTGGCCCACACTGCACATCCGTCTGAATCACTTGAATGTTCCACCCACTTAGGAAAGAGACTTTCCTGCAGTCCGGGATGGTGCAAAAGGCCACAGTGATGATGACTATGAAAACCCTGAGCTTCAGATGGAAGAGGCGTGGCAGTCAATGAAAATTTTACCAGCCAGGCCTATAAAGGAATCTGAATATGCAGGTAACATTCAGGGTCTGCTGAAATCTGAAGATGCATGTTCATGCTGCAATATTGCATAGTAATTAAAGGTGAGGATTTTGAATTAAACCTAGGTTAAAATACTGTCTCCAAAGTTTACTAGCTGTGTGGCTTTCAGCAACTCTCTAAAACTCACTTTCTCTATCTGAAAATTAGGTTTATAATGAATGATAGAATTTATCCCAGAGAGTTGTCTTGAAGATTACATGAATGCCACACATTGAGTTCTCACCAGAAGACCTGGCACGGAGCCAGAGATCTACAACTCCTTACCTATTGTCGTACTTATGATGCTCTTCTTGAGTCTTAGTGGTGGGCAGGCAGGGATGTGAGCCACACGGGAAATGTTAAGATGGAGTTTGCATAGCGGGGAGTCGAGTAAAAGGGAAGACATTTAAACTTGGTTGATTTATTTTTGCAGGCAGCCAGTCTCTGAGTAATATTAGGGCATGGAGGTAAAGCCACACTACTTAGGACTAGGGAAGACCTAATTTCATAGCCATCTCTCTTTCTAACTGGGGCATACTGGGCAGCTTCAGCATGTTCTCTGAACCTTAGATAAAACACACCACTGGAAGGGAAAAGAGGAAGCCTTCGTGGTTTCTGAGGGCCTGACCCACTGAAATCCATCTATAGAAATTTCTCTGGAGAGAATCACCTTGTAAATAATGATGATGTTCCTTTGTTCATTTATCCCACAAGCATTTACTGAGCATCTACTCTGTGCCAGTTACCACGTTAGGATCCGTCAGGGGACACAAAGACAAACAAAACATAACCCACACCCTCAGGAATGTCACAGTCTAGTGGCAGAAACAGACAGGTCAACAGATACATGTGACAGAGCATGGTAAGTGGATGATGTGGAAAGGACAGCCGGGGTAGGTGGGATCTAGGAAGACTTTTAAATGGCATGGCACAGACCAAATCTTGAAGAATTAGTAGGATTTCTCAGGTGGATGAGAAAACGAAGGATATTCAAGTTCAGATACTGGCATTTATTTGTGTGAAGTGAGAGAGGCAATTTCTCCTCTTTGAACCTCGTCTGCTAAATGAGAGTAGAATTTCTTGCCTTGCACCTACGTTGTGACGATTGCAATGCACTTATTCCGTGTGAGGTATGACTTTAATATTTTTCCCTTGCACAGATACACGCTATTTCAAGGATGTGATGGACACTCCCCCTCCGTCACACACCAAGACCTTGTGCCCCATTGAGGGGCAAACCTGGAACACATGGATGAAGCTGAAAGAGGTGAGTGAAGGCTGGACCCTGTGAACCAAACACGCGTAGGGCACTTCCTAACCAGCTGGGAGCTGCCCCGTCTCTCATTCCCTGAGGCATCTCATTAGGTAAAGAGCAGGTCAAGCTTGGTGAGATGCAGGGCACTGACTCACATGACTGGTAAGATCATGGTCCTGTGGAGTAAGCATCTAGAAGGAAGGAGAATTAACATTTGGTGAAGATTTACTGTGAGCCAGGCATCAGGATAAGGAGATTCACACCCACATCTCACCTAATGTTCGGGGCATTCTCCAGAGACAGAATGTGAACTCAAATCTTGCTGATAGTAATATATCATTTTGCCCAAATCCTCAGCCCAACATTACCAACTGCTAACTGTGTGAGAACAGGTAGCTCACACAACTTCTCTGAGCCTGTTTGTAACTTCATTCACAAAAGGGGAATAAAAATCCCTACCATGCTTATTTCAAAAGTCTGTTTGGAGGCCACAAAAGGTAATTTTATAAAAATACCTCATAAATGCAAATGCTCTATATAGAATTTTATTTTTTTATTTCATTAAGTTTATTCTACTTTTTAAAAAAACATCATTATTGTATTAGTCTATTTCTGTTGCTTATAACAAAATACCTGAAACTGGGTGATTTATAAAGAAAAATGAAATTTATTGCTTACAGTTTCTGAGGCTGGGAAGTTCAAAGTCCATCTGGTGGTGGCGACTTTGACCCAGGGGTCTCACATTGCAAGATGGTGGAAGCAGAGAGAGCTAGAGAGAAAGAGAAGGGGCTTCTTTTAAAGCCCTCAGAACCACACCCCTGACCACCATTTTAAACCATTCACTACTGCACGGTCCTACAATCCAATCACCTCTTCAAGGCTCCACCTTTCAATTACCATAATAAGATTTCCCACCCTCTTAACAGTCACAGTGGGGGCTAAGTTTCTAATACATAAAATTTGGGGACACAATTCAAGCTTCAGTGTGTTTGGGGGGGTACATAATTCAATCCAATACAATTATTATTATTTTTTATTGGGACATAGTTTGTTGTACATATCTGTGGGGTACAGCATTGAATATCAATAACAGTATGCAGTATGTGATGTTCAAATCAGGATAATTAGTATATTCATCATTATGTAATGTAATCGATTTTTGTGGCCCTTTACCAATTCCTCCCTTTCCCCCTTCCCTCTCCTCCTTTCCCACCCCCAGCAACTTCAGTTCTGTTTGCTTCTCATAAAATGTTCAATGTATTATTGTGTTTGTTGTCTTTCTCTCTCTCTCTCTCTCTCTCTCTCTCTCTCTCTCTCTCTCTCTCTCTCTCTCTCTCTCTCTCTCTCTCTCTCTCTCTCTCTCTCTCTCTCTCTCTTTCTTTCTCTATTAGCTCCCACATATAAGTGAGGACAAGTAGTATTTCTCTCTCTGTGCCTGGGTTATTTCACTTAACACAATTTTTTCTAAATTCATCTATGTTGCTGCAAAGGGCAGTATTTCATTCTTTTTTATAGCAGAGTAGTATTCCATTGTGTAGATGTACCACAGTTTCCATATCCACTCATCTGATGATGGGCATTTAGGTTACTGCCAACTCTTGCCTATTGAAAATAGAGCTGCAATAAACATGGGAATACAGATGTCCCTTCAACATGATAATTTCCATTCCTTTGGGTATGTAACCAGCAGTGGGATAGCCGGATCATATGGCAGTTCTATCTGTAGCTGTTTGAGGAACCTCCACACCATTTTCCATAATATCTGTGCATAATTACAGTCCCACCAACAGCCTAGGAGGGTTCCACTTTCTCTGCATCCTCACTGGCATTTGTCATTCTCTGTCTTTTTCAGCACCACACTCTCCCAAGTGAGCCATGGGCCAGCCCCATTCTCTGTCTTTTTGATAATAGCCTGTATAACTGGAGTGAGACACTATCTCAGTGTGGTTTTGATTTGCATTTCCTGGATGCTTAGTGATGTTGAGCATTTTTTCATGTGTCTGTTGGCCATTCATATGACTTCCTTTGAGAAATGCCTGTTCAGCTCCTTTGCCCATTTTTTAATCTGGTTACTTGTTTTTTTACTATTAAGTTGTTTGAGTTCCTCATATATTCTGAATAGTAATCCTTTGTTGGATGCATATTTTGCAAATATTTGTAGAATTTTATTTTTATAGACATATATAGAATTTCATTTTTAGTAAAACAATTGCCAACATTTAATTTTCTTAATATAGAAATACCTAAAATATAAATTACTCACTCCTGGGTTTGCAGGGTTATCAGCCATAACATTTTAGTGCATTTCATATCAGTATTTTCTGTGCAGATATATGTCATACCAAGGAGGTCTAGTTGTGTGGTATATACCTGGTTTTCTTTTCTTTTCACATTAAGTTCTGGTTATAAAATAATTTTCTGTGTGATTAAACAAACACTCATATGCATACTTTTTTATAGAAACAGCATACCCCATTATGGAATTTTTAATTATTGTACTACACCATTAAGTAAAAACATTTAAGGTCTTTTGGTATATATTGTGAAATTTCCTAATGAAAAATTGTTTCAATTTACCTTCCCAGAAGTCCTATATGGGAATGTCCACCTCACTGAACTCTCACCAAAACTGGCTATTACTTTTTTAATCATAATTTCTTTTTAAAGGGGGGAGGGGTTCACTGTTTTTTGTTTTGTTTTGTTTTGTTTTTCAGTTTGTACCACATTTGTTAGGGAGTGTAAATAAACATACTTTTGAATATTCACATTGTTCCTTGTGTATTATATGTTCATCTTGTCTATCTCGAGGGCTTTGGTTAATATGAACAAGAGAAAGACACTACAGATTTTACCAAGCCATGCCATTTACACAGAATATATCTGATGGAAATTGAGGGAGCAAGATGAGAAATGAAATATCAAACACTTTCTCTTTACACAGGCACTGAACTAAACACTTCAATCATTGGCTCAACAAATTCATTCAAGGACTGTGTCTTCGTGCCTGCCAGGATCAGGCACAATTATACACTCTGGGGACTTATCAGTCAACGACCAATGCCCTGCTCTGATGAAATTTATAGACTCATGGAAGGAAACCAATAATAAACAATTAAATAATAGACAATATGGCAAGTGATAAGTATTTTGAAAGACTAATTACAGCAGGATAAGGGATGTAAAAAAAATCTTAAAAATTAAATTTTTTTTTAAAAAAGCTTTTCTTGGTAGAGATTGAACTGAAAGAATGAATGATATTTAATCCTTAAAATAACCTTGCAAGATGAACATTATCATCCCCATTTTGATAGCTCCAGTTTTACAAGCTCTGTGCCTTTGGGTCAGTTACTCACTCTCTCTGAGCCTTCATTGTCTTACCTATAAAATCTCATTGCTGTTGTGATAATACATAGAGAGCACCGTGCCCAGCACAAAGCGATCAGCCGATAAATATTCTATGAGGACAGGGACTATTTTAGCCCCAGTACATAGCACAGAGCCTTATGCAAGAGGTTCTTGATAGATGTTAACAGGATGGAAATGAACAAACTTTCAATAATTTGAACTCAATCTTCAAAAATTAATAGCTATTTAATAGGAAAAGAGACCCAGTCTCTCCCCAGTTTCATTTCTGTTCACACAGAATACTTTTGCAGGCTTGACTTCAAAGTTCTCCTCTGCTACTAATCTGCAGCCCCACAGGGGGACACTGGACAGAAAGGAGGGCATTTCAGGACCCTGATCACTGGAGCCTAAAGCACGTTCAGGGAACAATAAAGATTTCAGAGTGATTGGACCAGTGGCTGAAGACACAATTTCTGGTGTAGTTACAAAGGAGTAGAGAATGCTCAGCAAAGAAGTTTACCTTTCCTTTCCCTAAAAATCACTGATAATCCTCCTTTATATGTAGGTAAGCCTCCATGAGTAGAACTTTTTTCTTTTTTAGGAAATATAATTCTCATTTGATTTTTCTAAAACAACTATGCCAGAATTTAAGCCTCCATTCTTATTTCTTTATATTCCTTCACATTATCTTTGTAGCTTCCTATTAAAAACAAATTTCTTCTTTAGCTAGATGAGTTTGTAACTACAATCTCAACATTTTAAGTCTGTCAACCTAAATAACAAAAAGAGAGAGGCTCTCTACAAGAAAATGGTATTTATTTGGGAACAGGGCATTACAGTGTGAATACACATGCTGTAGTGAACTATGTGCATATTCAGGGAGGTAAAGGAAGACAAAGGGTTTTGAAGAAAAAATAATGGAGAATTACGCAATAGTTTGGGGATAATTATTCTTGGCTACAAGAATGAATAACAAGGGTGACGCCAGTCTGAGTTTGGACAGGCCGTTGCTGAGCAGATATCCTTGCAAAGTACTTTTTTATTAAGGTTACAATGGCTCTGTGAAAGGTTGTGGCTTTGCAAAGCTTTTGGTGATATTTGTTGTTATCAGGCATGCATGCATGAGAACTGCTCCCTTCATGGCCTTCCCCAGCTCTATTTGTCAGGGGTTTTTTATCATAAGCAATTGCATGTTGATTCTGAAAACTTTTACACGTCAGATGAAATCATGTGAAAAAAAGGGTAGGGAAGGCTTGAGCAAAGTGTTGGCCAGGAGGGAGATTGTCTTATAAATTAAATAAGGGCTTGGCCTCAATTCAGATAAAGAGGGAGTTTTACTTTTGTAATAGATGTTTGAATAATCAGATTTTTATGGCAAGCAGATTATCCTTTTTTGTTACGACATCATTCCCAGAAGTTGCTTCTTATTAGTTCTGCACGTTTATGTTGTGATTAAACTATCTGTGAAATGGATCTTCAATAATCCTCACAAAGGCCAGTTATTATCTAGACTCTTCATGTTGGTTGCAACTACCTTGCCCTAAACTGCTGCTCATCTTTCTTAAAGGTTTTCAAAGACACCTTTATAACATCATCATCTCCTCACCCTCATGTCTTCCAATTGTACAGCTCTTAGTAGCTCACAATGTCTGTAATAATATTAGTAATGAATGACACCTGCATTCAGCATGATTGGTGACACCCCTTGTCCTAGGTGTCCCCCTTTCCCACATGAGGAATTTGAACCTCACAAGGTTGGTCGACCTTGTCCTATGGCCATGTTCTCATAGCCAGTGCATGATGCAGGTGGAATCCCAACCCAGGTTTCACACGAGGCCACACGCTGATCTGAGTGTTTGATCACTTTCATGTACCTGATCATGTGTGTTGATCTTCATAATAACCCAGTAACATGAATTGACTAAATATTTTCTCTATTATAAAGATGAGATATCTGAAGCTCATAATATGCTAAATGCCTTTTCCAACGTTTCACAGAAATAAGAGGCAGAGTTGGATCTCAAACCCAAGTATTTTTATACCAAATACCACCTAGGCCACTGCACCCTTTGCTGGCAGTGGTGCACATATGGGTACATTGACTACACCCATACGTGTATGGAAGTCTCTAAGAATGGTGAGTCCAGGTAATTTTGCCCTTATCCTTGGGGATCTAACCATAGATAGTGACAAGACATAAGATGGTGTCATAGTCACAATTTAAGAGATAATGGTGCTACATTGTCTTCTACAGGTGGACAAACCCATTTCCAAGGACATCAGAAGCCCACATGTTAAAGGTAAAGTGATGTCACAAAAAGCTGGAAATACAAGTATGAGAAAACCTACTTTGCTTCCAAGATCCTCTTGCGTTTTTGTTTGTAGTCATGGGTTATCTTAAATAAGGTGATCTATTGCATTACCCCTCAGGAAATAACTACCTAATTTTAGAAAGAGTCCCACACACCTAATGCTTTTTTATCAGATCTTACCTTATTGATGAAGAAATTGATATCAAAAGCGCGTATTTCAAGTTGTGTGATTTTGGAAAGGAATTGTTTTGAAACATATGGATTGCATTAACTATATAACTATGTTATTTCTCTAAGCATACCCCCAGAAAAATCACAAGATAGAAATCTTATTTCAAAATGTTGATTAATTAATTTAAAAACAGATTTTAAAGCTTTAGGCAAAACAACTCAATTTGAAGATGAAAATAGAGGAATGAGCCTAAAAGCAAATAATCAATTTCACTAGCACTAGAAGCATAAATGGAGGACAGCCAAAGAAATTTAATTGGATCGCATCCATTATAGCTTCTCATCATTTCCCCCTGTGCCCCATCTCCTCTTACAATGTCCAGTTGGAAAATATGACAATCCTGTGATTTACACTTGCCAATAATTGAAACATAACAAATTCGCCCTTTATTTGTCTAATGCTTTATTCTGTGATGTATTACTAACACCACTTCTTCTTTAATGGGAAAGTGCAACAGTTAGGGTCCCAACAAGAAATAGATGGCACACTCAGATTAGAGTAATTTAAGGAAGTTTATCACAAAGAAACTATTTACTGAGGTGTGTGGGCTGTCAGACACAAACAAGGAATGAGACAGGAACTGTCACTAGAAGCAGTAGGGCTGTCACTACTGCAGACCCAAAGGGATGAGAAGACAGTCACTGAAAACCACGAGGAGCACACCCCCTTGACAGGAACAATGACCATTGGACTATTGGTCGAGGGACACCACCAGCCCAGGCAGACCTCACAGGGAGGGGGCTGAGGGAGTCAATACCTGACCTCTCTCTCCAACCTCCTCTTACCTCCTGCTCGGGCTTCTCAATTGCTGGACCAAACCAGAAACAAGACGGCAGGGCCTTCTGTTCACATCCATACTGGTCAGCCTCCGAGACAGGGAGCAGAGTGCCACAGGACAAGGCTGAAGGCCAACGGAAGAAACCACAGCAGGAAGTGCACACAGGAGGAGGTGAAACCAGGCTCTGCCACTCCCTTGCTGCGGGACCTTAAGTGAGACACCCAACCTTTCTGAGCTGTGCTTTCCTCATTTAACATGTGGAGTGAGCAGGCCTTTATGTCTACTTCCTTCAGCTGCATTAGCAGAGAGAGGATGGAAAGGACAACACTCCCTGTCTCTTGCTCACCTGCATCCCACACAGCCTCGTGGCCTCCTGTCTGTCTGCCTTCCGTCCCTCTCCTAAACCCCAAGACACAGGGGAGCTGTCACATCAGTGCCTCGTTAGTCCTTAAAAATGGCAATATCTTCGATGGACACTGCACTCAATACAAGGCTCTTCTCTACCAACGGATGTATTTCAGTTCTTAGAAACACCAGGTGGGTCATGTAGAGAAAGTATTTTCCCTCCTCTTGGCAGAGAAAGGGGCCAAAAGCACAGACCACACCATGATCATTTGATACACAAATGTCATAAAAGCATGCTTTGTAAACATCCACTGAGAAATGAGTGCTGGGGAGAAACCAGAAATGGATTTCACAATTGCTGCCTTTTTTATAGCTCACTGTGGACATTCACCCTCACTTCTTTGACTACAGAAGCTTCGTTGACTATTATCCCACAAATTGATATGTCTTCTTATCCATCTATCTGTATTTTATCTACACTTTGCCTCAGTTCAGAAAAAAACTGGAATAGTTAATAAAAACTAGAGCAGTAAAATAGAAGAAAATATAGATAGGTGATATAATCAAAATAAAAATAAAATTTAGGATCCTCAGGCACACACATCACTAAATTCTATTAAAATTAAACTGCTAATTTGCCTGTGAGCTTCCTGGTAGTCTAAGCAAAGAGAGAATCAAGTTCCTTTATTGTGAGGGCCAGCCTGTTAGTTCAGTTGGTTCGAGTGCAGCCTTGTAACACCAAGGTCATGGGTTTGGATCCCCATACAGGCAAGCTGCCAAATAAATAAATAAAAGAGAAATATCAAGTTCCTTTATGTCATAATAATTTGCCATAATAAAAAAGCAAACCAATTTCTCAGGGAAAGCAACAGGACATACCTTTCAGGGTTAAGTTAGAGCTGTTTATTTTATAGGAGATGTTGGCTGATATACGAGTACCATAGTTATAAAAATATGGCTGTTTTTTAATGTAGGCCCATTAAACTGAGACTATAACTGCAGAGAGGACCTCAGTGAAAGCAAGGCTCACAGGAGTTGAGGCTTGTTGGGAGTGAGGACAGGTACGTGGAAGACTTCTCCAATAAGAGTAGTTTTCTTTACATCTTTTTTTCCTACCCTTCCATAATTGATGGTTCTCCATCAGCACCTAGAGCTCTAGGGTGCTACACAGAAAAGGAGGCTGGAAGGAGGAAATTAATATGAATGCCCCCATTTTTAGGATCAGGCGTCTTGCTGGAAAATGCTTGAATGATTTATGTGTTTATTACAAAATTCTGTATTTTTGATGCAAACACATTCTCAGATAATTTATTCCTTCTCACAAAATGTCATAGAAAAAACATACTGGTTGGTTCAGTAATGGCAGAATTTTATGGTGATATTTTTCATCAAGTTGAGCAGTTATAGATTTATGTTAATGTACATTTTATGTAATTTTTCTTGCAATCATATTCTGACATTATCTGGAAACTGTCAGATTTTAAGAACTTATCTTCCCTGAAGCTTGACTTTTTTTTTTTTTTCTTTTTCAGTCCTAAAAGTGGGTAAAGTTTATTTAGAGGCAAAGTGTTCACAGTGTAAGTTGTTTGTGATGAACCACTAGCATTAACCACAGATCCAGAAGAAATGATCTCGTTTTCAGGTGGGGGGATAGCTATAATTTTCAAATTTCATGTGGGTTTGCTTCCTAGAGAAATCAAAGCTGAGAATGAAGAAGGCTAAAACGCATTTTTCTTTGTCCTAGATGTGAACCAAGCACAAACTCTAAACCAATTTCCTTTGAGGCGACAAGCATACCACATACAAGAATGAATTTATAAAGAAATACAATAAACCATCCAAGAAAAGAAAAAGAGAATTATGCATAGAAGACTGAACATGTATATACAGAAACACAAGCTTGGTTGAAAGAAGCAAAATAGAATTCCACAAAATGCCATCAAAAGATCTTTATAGTACTTTGCTTTTAGACAAATTTAGATGACAAACAAATTAGAGTCAGAAATAAGTTTAGAGTTAATCTAATTCAACTCCCTCATCTTACAGAAGATTTAGCAAGGGGAGTGGCTTGCTGGAGGTCAGCCAGCAAGCAGTCAGCGCCGAGACCAGAAACGGTGTTTATTCAACTATGCTAATGTTTCCAGAGTTTTACTGTATTTGCTAGTGTAGAAAATTTATTCTGAAAATTCCCCTCTAGTTCTCTGATAACCCATTCATCCAAACACAGTTAAGTGCCAAACACAGGAATTCACAGGTGATATTACCCCCTAGTGGCAGAACATGGCAACACAAAACATACAATAATACTGGAATTTAGTATCCTCCAGATTAATTAACAAAAATAACAAGCCTTAGGTCACAAAGTTCATCAGAAATAAATTTCAGATTATTCCCTCACTATTTTAGATTTACATTTATTTCAGCCACAACCCATGTCTCAAAAGCAACAGAGGTATTGATGTAATACTGGGTTCAAAGCTAACGCTATAAACTTTGTAAAATCACTCATTAATGGGACCACAGAACAGTATTTTGTCTCACCACCACACAGGGAAAATAATAAGGTTCAGAGAAAAGGAAGGGCATCTGATAACTACTTGATGTAACAAATGCATTTTTCAATAAAGAAATACAAGGCAGACACAAACAGGAGAAGAATTAAAAGCCAGGTATTTGATAAAAGAATTTCAAGAAAATCTTTATCTTTCAAATAATAATTCCCCAATAAAGACCCAATTTCCTAAAACAATTTCAATGGGCAAGAACTGTCTTTACATAGACAAAATATGCTCCTTCCCACAAAATCATTTCAAAATCGCTTAATATGTATGCATAATAAAAATAACCTTTTTTTTCTATGTAATTCCACATGTTAACTAGGCTCAACCATCCAAGTTTGCACTGGACTGAGAGGTCCTGAGAGGCAGGACTTTCAAAACTGGGCAAACTGCGACTTCTGTGCCTGCATGTCTCCCATGCATGCCAGCAGGATGGAAGGGATATTTTGTTTATTTAATCGAGAGTTTTAAAAGAGCAGAATCTCCATCCTGCAGCCCTCGCCTTGTAGCTGAGGCCCAGCCTCTCTCACAGGTGCTCGAGCAGGCCAAGGGCTCTCGCAGGCAGCCCACCCACCTTGAACAGACCCAGCTGTTCACTGTCAGCTCATTGGAAGGAACAGCTCTCCTTCCTGCCACTTCTTCCCATTGCTTCTTGCTCTAAGCAGCACAAACTACAGTGACACTAAATAATTGTGCAAGATGTTGAGAGTCATATTAAATGAAAGGGGTCTCTGGATGCACTAACCTGGAGAAACACTGAGTTAAACACAAGTGGATAGATCCCTTTGCTGCCCAGCTTTTCAGAGCACTGTGGATCTCCAAGAGGGGACAGGACATGGAGAAATCACAGCTCAAGTGTCCGTGGAACCTGCTCTTTCTCGGATCATCATGTTCTTGGGCCTGTCCTCCTTAGAACTCCCTTCAGGAAAGTCTAGACTGACTCCTGCACGATGTTCAGGTCTAGGTTCACAGTACATGCTCCATTAAGGGTCATTTTTGGGGTGTTATAAATGATCCGTGGTTTGGGGCAGATGTTCCCCAACCTATGAAAGCTGCATATACAGAAACCTCGTGTACGTAACTCACTTCCATCCCTTCGTATTCTCCCCTTCTCTCCCGGCCAGTCCCTGGAGAATGGTGGAAAGTGACAAGCTTATCTTCTCCCCTCCATGCCTATTTTTTCTAATTCCATATCCTCCATCACAATATTGATAAAAGCCACTAGTAGTAAGCATCAAGTGGCATGTCAAAAATTGCTTGAATGGGAAGGGAGGGAAGAGGATTTCCAAGCAGGAGAAAAGCTGGCAAACAGGTGAAATATACAGATGCTCCTCAGCTGGTGATGGGTTACGACCAACAAACTCTCTGTAAGTCAAAAATATCATGAAGCCAAAAATGCATTCAATGCACTTGACCATCATAGCTTAGCCTCACCAAGCTTAAACATGGCCAGAACACTTACATTAGCCTACATTTGGGCAAAATCATCTAACAAGGAACCTGTTTTATAATAAAGGGTTGAATATCTCATGAAATTTATTAAATACTGTACTGAAAGTGAACGACGGAATGGCTGTATGGGTGCTCAAAGCATAGTCTCTACTGAATGCATGTGGCTTTCGCACCATCGTAAAGTCAAAAAGTCGTGAAGTCAAACCATGGTAAACTGGGACCCATCTATACCTAATTTCATCATAATTCAACCAATAGCATTCAGCACCTATTATGTGCTCAGCACTAAGGCTGGCTCTTTAGTTGTTCAATAAGTCCTACATCCCATAGCAAGCACTCTGTTTATATGTCTATTTCCCCAACCAGAAAATAAGTCCCCAAAAAGAGAAGGATCATATCTTGTTTACCAACAGTTACAATGCTGTATAATAGCTGCTGAAGTGGAAGGTAATTTAAATTTGTTTTAAATTACTTTGTGCCAGGGCACTGAGCTGGCACTGAGTCACATAAGTCCTTAGGTCTGGAGGAGCCCACAGTCTGGTGAGTCTTAGAAAAAGTATCACGAGAACTGAAAAAAAGAGCATCCTTAATTCTGCCTTCGGGACAGAATTGTATCTCCCAGGCAACCTCGCAGAGCAAGGGACATGGGACTAAGGTGTGAGACCACGACTTCAGAGAAGTGAAAACTTATTTTTGACACTCAGAAGCAGCTGCCATGTGGTTGCATGAATGCTGGACCTGGGGACAAGTAGTTCTGGGTTCAAATCACAGATTTTTCAGTCCCCAGATATGAGACCTATAACAAGTAGCTTAACCTGTCTAAGTTTAAGTGCCCACACCTATAAAAAGGCAACCACATCATAAGATATTTGTCTGCTTTAAAGCTGACAACCAACAGAAAACCTATGGCACAGTTATTGACGTATTGTGGACACTCAGCAAAGGCCTATGGAACTGAACTAATGGCTCCTAGAATTCTTTGCTTCTTCATTTACCTTCTGCCCTCCTCCCAGCACTAGAATGTTTTCCTGACCCTCTCTCTGTAGGCTGAAACCATCACATGCTCTGTCTAGTTTGTTTTTTAGTACGCAAAATAAATCCGCTATAGATGAATGTATAAAAATAAGCCAGAAGACTCAATCAAAAAGACCACAGTTTATGAAACATGGTTTTCCCTACAGCAAACACATAGCACCATGACAGGTACATGGTAGATGCATGGCAAATATCTATTAATTCCACAATTCAGCCCATTTTAATGGTGTAGACAAATGTGTGACCTCTAGACAAATGAGTGACCTTAGCCACGCATTCCCATTAGGTGGGGGCCAATGGAGGGCTAAGTCGAGAAGTCTGCTTCCGGCCCCTTCTCTGTCTCTGCTTCTAAATGGAGGCAAAGTGTATTCTTCTGCTGCTCCTTAATATCCCAGGTGTAGAAACACAGTAGAACTCGATGGTCTCCAGCATTTTGTGAATCCATGGATAAGAGTCATACAAAGAAATCCACCCACCCCACTGTCCCTGTCACCCCCTCCTGCAGTCTTTGTCCTTCACTTCACCCTGCCTAGTCCACCAAGGTCAGCAGAAAAGATCCTTGAGGCTTGTTCTGGAAACATGTTTCTATCCCATATCCCTCTCTGACTCTGACATGAAAGTTGTTGAAGCACATGTTGCCAAGAAATGGTACTTTCTGACCTTATTTGAGGAGCTGTTGGAGCAGGTAGGTTCCTCCCACATCCCTGGCTTTGCCTCACTTAGTCCCTCCCCACCACTACCCAAAGAATGGTTTCAGCAATTTATTACTGCAATTAATTTCTGAAAGTTTCAACAGACTTGGAGAGGTTTCTCAAACAGACCTTGCCAAATATACATTACTAGCTACGTGGATGATAAGTTGCTTCTATGTACTTTTCCATAATTAGTCATCAGAAATGAAATCCTAATGGTTTGCTTTCATATATCATAAAATTCTTAGGCACAATAAGTACTGTGATTGAGGCCAAGTTCTATCCAATTTTGTCCAAAGTCTATTTCTCTAATTACAGAACATTATCCTAATGGTCTGTTTCTAAAAGTGTTGATTTTGGTGATTGTATTTCATAGATAAAGGGTATCACATATTTAGCAAAAATTGAATGATAGCTAAGTGAAAAATAGATATCATGTTTGTATTAGTTCATTTCTGTTGCTTATAACAAAATAAACAGAACTGAGTAATTTATAAGAAAACAGAATTGATTGCTTATAGTTTCTGAGGCTAGGAAGTCCAAAGTCCAGGGAACACATCTGACGAAGGCTTTCTTTGGTGGTGACTTCAGTAATGGCAGGGTATTACATTGCAAGATGGTAGAGCAGAAAGTAACCTCCTCATTCACTCTCTTTTCAAAGCCCTCAGAACCATGCCCCTGACCACCATTATTAATCCATTCACTACTACAAGGTCCTACAATCCAATCACCTCTTCAAGGCTCCACCTTGCAATTACCATAATAGAATTTCCCACCCTCAACAGTTACAGTGGGGATTAAGCCTCAGTCAGGTTGGGGGGTAGGCATCCAATCTGTGGCAATTTTATTTAATTATAACAATCCAAGGAGCTAGATTGTTTTATCTGCATTTTATAAACATGGAAACTTAAGCCCACAGCATTTAAGCAACTTGTCCAAGATTACTCAGTAAGTGACAGAGGTGGGCTTAGAACCCAACTTGATGACTTCAAAGATCCCATTTGTTACCACTGTACTGTGTCATTGTCCCTTCTGTCGAAAAACAAATTCTAGGCCCCTACATATCTTCTTTTCCAAAGCTTTTAAATCACAGATCAAGATACCAAAGCTCAGAGAGTTCAAGCAATTTGTAGTAAGTCACTCAGCTTGTTAGTTGTAGCACCAAAACTAGACCACAGCAGTAATAAATGTTTAACAACTGTATCACTGCAAAAAAGTATGCATATGCAGAGTTTATAAGGTTATTATCAATTTTACTGATAAAAGGACATAAAGCACACAATTTAAAAATATTAGTAAAAGACATGATATTCTTTATTGTAATTCCATACAACCAATTTATTCTCACAAAATGCTTTTGCTGATTTTGGCCAAATTCTTGTATCTGCAGCCAAACTATGGCTACAGTTGACACAATGACATGAACAACTTCTTAGCTGAGTTGGATAATAGCTTTTAAATACAGGAAGTATATTTCCTCAGTTTTTCACTGTTTATAAAATAATGGCTAAAGACACAACACACTTTTAAATTTAATCTGCTTTATTAGCATTTTCTCCAGAACTTTAAGTCTAGACAATCAACCAAACAATAAGTCAAACACTGATTTGTAGCATTTGCCAATTTCCATGGTGTAAATACTCCCACCTTGGCAGGTTTCAAGCCACCAATGTGATTAGTGAACATGGAGTTGGGAAGAGATACCATTTTGTAGTATTTCCGCATAGATACAATGGAGGTAAATAAGCAGAAATAATAGTAAAATAATTAGAAAGTGATTTGTTTGAGCACTTATTGACTTTGCTTTGACCTAAGTGTACATTTATATAATTTATTTGTAACAATGACTGTATTTAATAACCAGCTTACACAATTTCTGAAAATTTAACAACCAACTTTTGCAAGTTGGTGCAACCCACTCCAACACACCGCAAACAGGTCTCTTAATATTTTCTCCTTCTCCAAGAGGCCTTGCTTTAAAATCACAGAACACTATAAAGTTGGCAACTTCCTCATGGTTTTGTGGAGGAACTAGTCAAAGAAATAGTCAAACCCGGCTTCGTCAGATTCTACAGCCATGCTATGTTCATCTCACTACCTCATGTCCCCCAAAGCAATAACTTTTGCAGCTGATGTGAGATCTATCTTGTCTTAAGGATGAAAGCAGTGGCCTGACCCACCGAGGTGAGCCCAGCAGAACCGTGTGACAGAGGCGACTCCTCCCCACTCCTTGGACCCAGAGGGAAGTGCCAGCCCGTGTGGCCTGACCCACCAAGGTGAACCCAGCAGAACCGCATAGCACTGGGGGCTCATTCTTTGACCACAGATACTGGAACAGGACCCAAGGTGGTTTAACGTAACCACCACCACACCTACTGTCAAGCAAAGAGAGTTCACCACTACAGTAACAACCAGGGCCCTCCACAGCCAACCTCAGTGTAATAGAAGAAGCAAACCCTCTACCAAATGACCAAACATCAATGAAATAATACTAGAACTACAAATAAACAAGAAGAAATGACACCACCAAAAGAATACAGCATGCTCCAATGTCAGACTCCATGGAACAGGGAATCCTTGTAATGTCTGAAAAAGAATTCTGAGCAATGATCTTAAGAAAACTTGAAGAAATAAAGGAAGACTCAATCAGAGAACACAATGAAACAAGAAAAAATATCCAGAATATGAAGGAGGAAATCTGCAAAAAGATTAATACCTTAAAAAAGAGTGCAGCAGAACTTCTAGAAATGAAAGATTCACTCAGTGAAATAAAAAAAAAAAAAAACACAACTGAGAGCTGAGCAGCAGGCTAGAACAAGCAGAAAAAAGAATTTCAGAGCTTGAAGATGGTCTTTTTGAAATAACTCAGGCAGACATAAAAAATGAAAAAAGAATTAAAAATAATAAGGAAAATCTAAGAGCGATAGCAGACAACCTCAACTGCTCTAACATCTGAATTGTGGGGATTCAAGAAGGGAAGGAGAAAGGAAAAAGTATTGAAAATCTATTCAAGGAAATAGTAACAGAAAAATTCCCAGGTATAGGGAGAGATACACACCTTCAGATCCAGGAAACTCAAAGGTCCCCAAACAAATTCAAGCCAAAAAGATCCTCCCCAAGACACATTATAGTAAATTTCCAAAGCTCAGAGACAAAGAGAGAATTCTACAAGCAGCAAGAGAAAAGTGTCAGGTCACTTATAAGAGAACCCCTATCAGACTAACAGCAGACTTCTCAACCAAAACCCTACAGGCCAGAAGAAAGTGGAATGATATATTCAAAATACTAAAATAAATAAATAAATAAATACATTCCCAGCCAAGAATTCTTTACCCAGCAAGGCTCTCCTTCAGAAATGAGGGAGAAATACTGTATTTCCCAAACAAACAAAAGTTGTGGTAGTTCACCACTACATGACCAGCCCTGCAAGAAATTCTCAAGGGAGTCATTCATCTGGAATCTGAATAATGGTGACCACTATCACAAATATGCAAGAAAGAGCAAAACCCACTGTTAAAACAAAAATGCCAGCAAGAAAGAGAAAGAAGCTAAATCATGCCATCTTAAATTTCCAACTAATATTGAAGAAGAGAAATAAAAGAGGAAATAATAATCAAAGGATATTTAAACCACCTAAACACAAAGCAATTAAATGATGGGAATTAAGGAACACTTCTCAATAACTACCCTAAATGTGAATGGACTAAATTCCCCATTCAAAAGACAGACTGACTGATTGGATTAAAAAGCTAGACCCAAGTATATGCTGTCTTCAAGAGACCCACCTCACCTGTAGAGACACTCACAGACTAAAAGTGAAGGGATGGAGAAAGATATACCATGCAGTTGGAAACCAAAAACGAGCAGGAGTAGCTATCCTTATATCAGACAAAGTAGACTTTAAACCAAAAAACATAAAAAGAGACAAAGTAGGCCACTACATAATGATAGAGGGATCTATGCAGCTAGAAGACATAACAATCATAAACATGTATGCACCCAATACTGCAGCACCCAGATATATAAAGCAAACACTCTTAGAACTAAAGAAAGAAAGAGGCCCTAATACATTAATAGTGGGTGATCTGAACACCCCTCTCTCCGTATGGGACAGGTCTTCCAGGCAACGAGTCAATAAAGAGACACAGGATTTAATCTGCACCTCAGGCCAACTAGATCTGGAAGTTATATACAGAACATTTCACCTAACAACTAAAGAATATACTTTCTTCTCATCAGCTCATGGAACATTCTCCATGATAGACCACATATTAGGTCACAAATCTAGTCTCAGCAAATTTTAAGAAACTGAAATCATTCCAAGTATCTTCTCAGACCATAATGGACTAAAATTGGAAACTAATAATAAGAGAAACTCTGGGAATTATACAAATACATGGAAACTAAATAATAGGCTCCTGAATGACCTACAGGTCCAAGAAGAAATTAAACAGGAAATCAAAAAATTTCTAGAAACTAATGAAAATAAAGCTACATCATACCAAAATCTGTGGGATACTGGAAAAGCAGTACTAAGAGGCAAATTTATTGCAATAAATGCTTACATCAAGAGAACAGAAAGACTTCAAATAAATGACCTAACACTATGCCTCAAAGAACTTGAAAAACAACAACAATCCAAACCTAAAAGTAGTAGACAGAAAGAAATAATGAAGATCAAAGCAGAACTAAATGAAATTGAGATCTAAAAAACAATAGAAAAGGTCAATGAAACCAAAAGTTGGTTTTTTGAGAAGATAAATAAAATAGACAAACCATTAGCTAGGTTAACAAAAAAAAGGAGAGAAGATCCAAATAACAAAAATTAGAAATGAAAAGGGAGATATTACAGCCAATACCACGGAAATACAAAGAATCATTAGAGACTATTACAAACAACAGTATGACAACAAATATGAAAATCTGGAATACATGGATAAGTTTCTGGACACATACAAACTACCAAGACTGAACCAAGATGAGATAGAAAACCTGAACAGATCAATAACAAGCAAGGAGATTGAAGTGGTAATTAGCAATCTTCCAACTAAGAAAAGTCCAGGTCCGGATGGTTTTACAGCTGAATTCTATCAAACTTTTAAAGAGAAGCTAACACCAGTTCTCCTCAAACTATTCCAAACAATTGAAATAGACGCTACTCTCCCAAACTCATTCTATGAGGCCAATATAACTCTGATAGCAAAACCAGATAAAGATAAAACAAAAAAAGAAAATTGCGGGCCAATATTCTTGATGAACCTAGATGCAAAAATCCTCAACAAAATATTAGCAATCAGAATACAACAACATATTTTTAAAAGTATACACTATGATCAAGTGGGATTCATCCCAGATATGCAAGAATGGTTCAACATATGACATTCAATAAATATGATACATCAAATCAACAAACTCAAGGACAAAGAATATATGATTATCTCAATAGATGCTGAAAAAGCATTTGACAAAATTCAACATCCTTTCATGATAAAGACTCTCAACAAATTAGGTATAAAAGGAAAATATCTCAACACAATAAAAGCCATTTATGACAAGCCCACTGAGGGCCTTTCCCTTAAGAACAGGAACAAGACAAGGATGTCCATTCTCACCACTTCTATTTAACACAGTACTAGAGTGATGGAGTTTGGATGTGTTGTCCCCTCCGAAACTCATGTGGAAATTTGATCTCCAATGTGGCAGTGTTGGAAACTGATTGAGCCCTGGGGGCAGATCCCTCATGAATAGATTAATGCTCTCCCTGGGAGAGGGGGTATTAATGAGTGAGTTCTCACTCTATTCCCACCAGAGCTTGCTGTTTATAGGACCCTGGCACCTCCTCTCTGTCTCTCTCTTGCTTCCTCTCTCGCCGTGTGATCTGCTTGTACCCGCTGGCAGCCTGCCACTTTCCACCATGAGCAGAAGCAGCCCGAGGCCCGTGCCAGATGCAGCTGTCCCAGAATTGTAAGCCAAATAAACCTCTCTTCATTATAAATTACCCAATCTCAGGTATTCTGTTATAGCAACACAAAACGGACTAAAACATAGAAGTACTAGCCAGAGCAGTCAGGCAAGAGAAAGAAATAAAGGGAATCCAGATTGGAAAAAATGAAGTCAAACTTTCTCTATTTGCAGATGACATGATACTATATATGAAAAAAACATAAAGACTCTATCAAAAAACTCCTAGAGCTGGTTAATAACTTCAGGATACAAAATAAATGCCCCCAAATCAATTGCATTTATATACTCAAATAATGAATTAACAGAAAGAGAAATAAAGAAGGTAAGCCCATTTACAATTGTCCCAAAAAAAAATAAAATGAAATACCTAGGGATTGATTGAACCAGGAAGGTGAAAGACCTCTACAATGAGAACTACAAAGCACTTCTGGAAGAAATTAAAGAAGACACAAAAAGAGGGAAAGATATTCCATGCTCTTGGATTGGAAGAATTAACATTGTGAAAATGTCTATACTACCCAAAGCAATCAATAGATTCAATGCAATCCTCATCAAAATACCAATGTGACATTCTTCACAGAAATGGAAAAAACAATCTTGCCTTTCATATGGAACAACAAAAGACCCTGAATAGCCAAAGCAATCCTGGGGGAAAAAAATAAAGCTGGAGGCATAACACTACCTGACTTCAAATTATACTACAAAGCTATTGTAACCAAAACAGCATGATACTGGTATAAAAACAGACATTAAGACCAGTGGAGTAGAATCGAGAACCCAGAAATCACCCCTCAGGCTTACAGCCATCTGATATTGGACAAAGGCAACAAAAATTTACATTGGGGAAAAGACTGGATCTTCAACAAGTGGTGCTGGGAAAACTGGATATTCATATGCAGAAGCATGAAACTAGATGTGCATCTCTCACCATACACTAAAATCAACTCAAAATGGATTAAAGACTTAGGTATAAGACCTGAAACTGTAAAACTACTAAGGGAAAATACAGGTGAAACACTTCAGCAACTAGGTCTGGGAATGGGCTTTATGAACATGAGTCCAAAAGCACAAACAACGAAAGAAAAAAATAAACAAATGGGACTATATCAAACAAAACTAAAAAGTTTCTACACAGAAAAGGAAACAATCAACAGAGTGAAATGACAACCTACAGAGTGGGAGAAAATTTTTGCTAATTATGCATCTGACAAGGGATTAATATCCAGAATATATAAGGAACTCAAGCAATTATACAGTAAAAAACCAAATAACTCAATTAAAAAATGGGCAAAGGAGCTGAATAGACATTTTTCAAAGGAAGACATACAAATGGCCAACAGACAAATGAAAAAATGCTCAGCATCACTAGTCATCAGAGAAATGCAAATTAAAACTACATTGAGGTACTACGTCACCCCAGTTAGACTGGATAGAATCAAAAAGATGGTGAATAACAAATGCTGGTGAGGGTGTGGAGAGAAGGGAACACTACTGCACTGTCGGTGGGACTATAAATTGGTACAACCACTATGGAAAACAGTATGGAGGTTTATCAGACAACTACAGATAGATTTTCCATATGATCCAACAATCCCACTTCTGGGTATATACCCAGAGGAATGGAAATCATCATGTCAAAGGGACACCTGCACTCCCGTGTTCATCACAGTTCTGTGTACAACAGCCAAGACATGGAACCAACCTCAATGTCCTTCAGTGGATGATTGGATAAGGAAGCTGTGGTACATATAGACCACGGAATACTACTCTTCCATAAGAAAGAACGAAATACTCCCATTTGCAACAGCATGGATGAGCCTGGAGAAACTTATGTTGAGGGAGATAAGCAAAGCACAAAGGGATAAATACTGCATGTGCTCACTCACATGTGGGAACTAAGAGAGAAAGAAGGAAGAAATAGTGTGTTGGTCTTTCAGAGGGAGAGAACATTCCTTGGGCTACAAAGTGGAGTGAGGGGGAAAGGTGGAGGGAGAGGGAGGTTGGAGATAATTGGGTGAGGGACATGGGGTACAAATGCAATTTGTGGTAATGGGTATGCTTCCAGTATGGATCTGGCCCTCACATCATGCGCATGAGGGGTGACAATCCGCATTGTATCTCATGAATATTCATGAGAGAGAGACAGAGAGAGAGAGAGATAAAAATGAAAGAAACTAAAAAAAAGAACGAATGAGAAAGCAAGTAAGACAGTCCTCTGGGCAGATGGTGCCAATCACACTTCTGGCCACCAGATGGCGATCGTGCCAGCCTTCTCCAAGTCAAAACCTCTTGCTCAAACTCGAAGACCTTGAAGAGCCACAGCTTGGGACCTCTTGCTTGGCAGAGAGGAAATAGCATTTGAGAATATTCGTGTATTTCATCAGGAAGGTAAATTTTCAATTTTCCTCTAATTGTCCATTACATAACAATAGTGGTAACTACAGGTGTGCTTTAAGGTCAATAAGAACTGTGCCTTGAAGTGCATTAACTCTCTTATTCCACACATGAGTTCCCATGAAGTTTAAGTAATCATCCCCCACTTTTCAATATGACACATAGTGCATGATCTCACATGTGGAATTTAAAATAGTCAAACTCATAGAAGCAGTGAGTGGAATGGTGGTTGCCAGGGGCTAGGAGCGGGGGGAATGAGACGGTGAACGTTAAAGGATATGTTTTAGTTATGCAAGATAAATAGGTCCTGGAGAATTAATACACAGTATAGTGTCTTTAGCTAACAATACAGTACTGCATACTTAAAATTTGCTAAGAAGGTAGATTTCATGTTAAGTGTTCTTCAAAAAGAAAAATGTGTGTGTGTGTGTGTGTGTGTGTGTGTGTGTGTGTGTGTGTGTGTGTGCATGTGTGTGAAGTAAGCCAGGCTCAGAAAGACAAATATTGCATAGTCTCATTTCTAAGTGGAATCTCAAAAGGTTTCCACATGGAAGAAGAGAGTGGGATAGTGGTGAGCAGAGGCTGGGGAGGGGCAAGGAAAGGGGGATGAGGAGGAGAGGCTCACTGGTGCAAAGTCACAGAGAGACAGGAGGAACAGCTTCTGGTGCTCCAGGGTGACTACAGCTAATAATACTGTATTACGTATTTCAAGATGGCTAGAAAAGAGAATCTTGAATGTCAACTCCACAAATAAATGATATGTTTAGGTGATGGCTATGCTACCTACCCTCATAGATCATTATATAATATATGCACATATTGAAACAATACACTGTACCTATAAGCATGCACAATTTAAATAATAATATTAATTTAAAAATTAAAACAATTATAATAATAATAAAGAGGGCAGGAGGACACTTAGGGAGGTGATGGATATGTGTATGGCCCCGATGGTGGTGGTGGTTTCACAGGTGTATACTTATCCCCAAACTCATCAAGATGTATACACTAAACATGTAAAGCTCTATATTTGTCAATCACACCTGAATAAAGTGGTTTTAAAAACCTCACCACATTTAAGACAATGTTCTTATCACAGTGTTCAAGATCCTTTGTGATCTGGGCACTCTCTCACCTCCACCATCACCTCTCTGGCCCTACTTCTCCTTGTGCTCATCCTGCCTCAGGACCTTTGCACTTGCCATTCCTTCCTTTAGGAATCCTCTCCCCCAGGTATCCACATGACATGCTCCCTTACTTTCCTCAGGCCTCTGATCTTATCGCCTAAGCAGAGATGCCTCCTCAAAGCCGTCTAAAACTTAGTAGCCCCACTCCCATCCCTCACTCTTCATGCCCCGGCCATCCCCCTTACCTGCTGCATTTTCTCTATAGCACTTGTCATCACCTGTGATTGTCTATTTATTTTCTATCTCCTGCCACTGGAATGTAAGTTACATGGGTAAAGCAACTTTATTTTTTGGTATTATATTTCCCAACACCTACATCAATAGATATATTAAAAATGAATCCATGCCTGACACATGCTCTGTGCTCAATTGTAAGTCAACGAATAAAAGAAAGATAGATTTTTTTTACAAACTCACAGTCACTAAAGCAAATCAGACAGATATCTCTGAAACAATAAATGAATGAATTTCAGGAACTCAGCATCTTCATTGAATTTTTTCCCCAGTGAATTGAATTGATTCCCCATAGACAGAGTGGGAGCTATGAAAGAAGACCTCTTGGAAAGCTGACATCTATTTTCTCTGGGAAATTCATCAACAGCAGCAGCAGGATAATCCACCAGGGAAATCTGAAATCCAATAAACAATAAAATGAGGGGAAATTAATTCTATGTTTTCTAATTTGGTACCTTCAGCAGCATCATGTAGCCTCAGCATTTTGGTAAATCATCTAAATAGCCAGACATCTAACATTAACTACATTGCCGTTGTTGTTGAATTATGTCCTAGGTCATATCTCATGATTTTATAATGCCAGGAACACTTATTACTTCTGTTTGCAGTCAGAATGGATGCATATAAAGAAGTCTATCCTACCCATTTAAAAATGAAAACAAACTGGGAGAATGGTAATTTTATTCAGTGAAGCAATTATCTTAGACCCGGAAAAGCTGTTGAAGTCATCCAGCCCAGGTTGTGTTGTGTTTTACTGTGTGGCTTGGGGCCCCCTGGACCTTTCATCAAGAAATCTTAAAAGGACATCCAATGAGAAGCAGATGGAAGCAAAGCCCCCCCATGGCATGGGTTGTTGAGCCAGACACCAGTCCCCCAGCCCCCAGGTTCCTCGAGGTGTCCAAGGGCAGTCCAGGGAGCTCTTCAACGCATAGTTAAAAAACACTGATTTAGTCCAATCTCTCTGTTTCACAAATGAAGAGACAAGGCACGGTGTGTAGCCATCCTGCCAGTTTTCAGTTGAAGTTTGAATCTCCTACAATAACAGACATGTTTTCTCATTAACTTTTCCCACCACCCTATAAAATAACATTTATTACACCACACCCATTTTTACAGAGAAGAGAACATTGCTTCCTCAAGGAGGCTTTTTCTGACACCCTGGACTAATACAAGTCTCCCACATATTCCTTTAATACCATACCCTTCTCTACATGAAAATCTCATCAAATTTTTCTTAATGATTTCAATGCATGTACACCCCTTAGGTATAAACCCTATGTCAACAGAGACAGTCACCCTCATCTTCACCATCACATCCCCAGAGCCTAGAACTTAGCTTATAAACAGACCATCCTGGCATATAGCAGAGTCCTTTGTGGGGAAGGATCGTTGTGTGTTTGTCTTTTTACCCCCTCTGCCTGGTAGTATACTTCGCTCAGAGTAGCAGTTCAGTAATTACCTTTGAATTGAACTGAATTGTGGAAATAATACTGCCTAGAACTCAGAAAATATCTGTTCCAGTACCTACTTGGACTTTTTATAGGGTTATTTGGTCTTGAAAAATTGTTCTATGTAGTTTTTCCTTAGTTTTGTCACCCACAATATAAAAGCGTTGGAGAGGTCGTCAAAAACCTTTTACCTGGAAAAATCTGTGATGCTATTTTCCTCTGCTGGGAGATATCTCATAAAGGTACTAGGCAGGAACTTGGATTAATAATAATATATATTATAATATTTATGTAATTTATATATCATAAATTCTTTTTTTTTTTTTTTTTTTTGACTGGTAAGGGGATCGCAACCCTCGGCACAGTGAGTGCACTGGCCATCCCTATATAGGATCCGAGCCTTGACACTCCCAGCGCTGCACTCTCCTGAGTGAGCCATGGGGCCGGCCCTTATATATCATAAATTCTAAACAGGAATCAGCGGTTACTAAAGGACCTTAGGAATCACACCTCGTGCAATGAAATCTTCATTCTTCCATTTACTAGCTGGGTGACTGCAGGTGAGGTATATAACTTCGCATGCCTCAGTTTCTTCATTAACAGAACAGGGGTGAAGATGTAATAAGGCCACAGAACTAAAGAGTTTAGCATGATGCTGAGCACCTAACAAAATCTCAACAAATGTGAGCTGACGTTATCATCAATATTATTAAAAATAGGAATGGTTTCCATTTCAGCATATGTCAAAATGGTGCTTAATGACATTTTCCATAAATTCACTGGTGTTCTCTCTTATGTTTTAGGAGAAAAATTCATCAAGGGGAACAAGGTAAGAGATGCCATTAAAATGCACCTGTTACTCACTCTTCCCTGTAGAAGCACAGAGATGGGGACAATGTAAAGGCTTAAATATCATTTGAAAAATATGTCCTAGAAGTTTGGTCAGCATTTGTAATTTCTATTTGTAAACCAAAAAAAAAAAAAAAAGTGTTGAGCATTGGCCCTGCTCAAAGAACAATAAACTTAATTTCTGATTCTCTTTTCTCTTGCAGACTCCTTTACCACCTCCTCGGTAAGACATTTAAAGCAGTGTTTTGTTTTGTTATATACTTTGATGATTTGTGCCAGCACTTGAAAAAAAGAAACACACACATTTGCTGTTGAAAAACAAATATGAGTTAATAAGATTAAACAAGGCTTCATTCAACCATTTAATCATTCATTCCACCGTAGTTATCCATTCAGTACAGCTTCACTCATCATTTCTTGGTGAATGTATTTCTTCCCTATTCCTTTTTTTTTTTTTTTTTCTCACCCTTTGTTTAGGACAGAAACCTGCCAGACGGGTAAATATCTGGCATACCCAGGTTCATCTGGGACTGAGATATGTACTCAAAAGACTTATAATATACAAATATATATTTATGTAAGTGCATATATGTACACAATACATATATAGACACAAATATTATTCTATTTATGCACATATGTGGAGGGAAAAACAGCAGACTTGACTGCCAAGGCTCTGAGCTGGGCACTTCTGATGCTGTATTGGGCCTGGGAGTTCAGTAGGCTGTGGGTCCTGCCATAGCAGTAGTTACACTCTCTGAAGATCATTCCTTCACTTCACTCTCTTCCCTCCTGGAGGGAAGCATCTCGAGCCAAGGACTGTCCTTTTCCTCTCTGCGTCTCCAGCATCTACCCAAGTGCCTGATACACTTGGTGGGTGAGTGAGTCAGCAGGTGAATAACATGGGCCACTGAGGACTTCCAAACACTTTCACATTTCTTTGGGGAGTTTTAACAACTCAGGTCTTCCAGTCTGGATGAGTGGAAGGCTGTTACCATATCTTCCCCAGGACTCCTAAAACAGGAAGCATACTGAAACGCATATGACATTCTGCAAAAAACAGCACCAGACCAAAGAGCAAGCTGCAGGGAGATAGATTTGGGCTCAGAAGGATAAATATTCTCACATTTGAAGCTGTCTGCAATGAATCAGGCTGCTCTGTAATGTCGTGAGCACCCCAAAACTGAAGAAGCGTCCACTCCAAAGCTGGGGATGCTGAGGGCAGGGTCTGAGGAGCCTCCTGCGTGCGGCTCATCTCAGGCCCCACTGTAACTCTTCACACACAGGCCTCCTGTCACCCTCCTGAAGAAGTACCAGCCCTTGCCCCCTGAGCCAGAGAGCAGCAGGCCACCTTTTCCTCAGAGACACACCTTTCCCGAAGCCCAGAGAGGGCCCAGGTGAGAGATCTGTGATGGCCGTGAGTGAAATGACCGGGAAGTGGTGGGACAGGGTGGGTGACAAGGGAAACCAAATAAGTCACCTCTCTGAACAGGCCCCCTGGTGGGGCCAATTATACCTGCAGGGGAAAGAGTCTCAGAAACCTGTGGTTTGATTCTTTACAGAAAATACAACTTCTGGGCCGAGCCCGTGGCGCACTTGGGAGAGTGCAGCGCTGGGAGCGCAGCGACGCTCCCGCCGCGGGTTCGGATCCTATATAGGAATGGCCGGTGCACTCACTGGCTGAGTTCCGGTCACGAAAAAGACAAAAAAAAAAAAAAAAAAAAAAAAAAAAGAAAATACAACTTCTTTGTAATAAAATGTGTTATTGAAAGAATTGCTCACTTGAGGCCTGAAGTAGTTACTAAAGAAAATGTTAAATGCCATAAAAGAGAATCAGGACATTATATAAAAAATGAAAAAGAGTTCAGATTATTCTAGGATCAATATCACCCTCAGCTTCCCATCACCCAGGCTGAAGAAATATAGCCATGCTTCAAAACCCTTTTGTCAAAAACATTATTGCTTTGCTGACAAATAAATATTTAACAGCCAACCCTCTGGTATTGTGTTGATGACGAATCCCCACTCCTTAACGTGTAGGACATTTGGAAGCCGGCTGTCATCACAAAATGTGACTAACTCGAATGAGCATTTGTTTTTTACCCCAAGAAAGTCTGAATTTCCAAAATCACCTTACTGTAGAAGTCAGAGCAGAGATTAGCATTTCCTTCTTGTTCAGAATGAATGGTGCTTTCCTGATGCGAGCTGGAGCCAGCAGGTCGGGGCGCAGGCATTATTTAGTTAGGAAGCATTTCTCATGGATACGGAAATTCAGGAAACCAGGCTCATTTTGAGGTTCTATGGGAAACCCATTCATCACTGTTCTGATGGTGGACATCAAATGGCCTAAAATGCCATTTCTCCCTCTACACTGTCTGGTGAATGTCTTCATCTCTCCATCCTTTACAACCACACACGAATGTACATCTTCCAAGAAGCACGCTCTTCCTCCTCTCTGCCAGGGAATGTCCTCCCTGGTCTGTCCCCCTCTCGACCAGCCCACGCCTTGGGAAGGAACGTTGGGGTTGGAGGGGTTCTCAAGTCTGGATTCAAACTGAAATTTAGATTCTACTTCTTGTGAACTGGCAGATTTGGGGCAGGCTTCTCGACTGGGGGTGACTTTGCCCCCTCCCTCCCAGGGGGACAGTTAGCAATGTCTAGAGACATTTCTAGTTGCGACAGCATGGGTGAGGGATGCTCCTGGCACCTAGAGAGTAGAGGCCAGGGATGTCGGTAAGCATCCTACACGGCAGAGGAGAGCCCCGGCACAAAGAATAATGAGGCTCAAAGGTCGATAGTGTGGAGGCTGAGAAACTCTGCCTTAGAATTTCCAGCAAAGTTCTGGCCTTTTCTGAGCCCAAAGTTTTTCACAGCAGCAAAGTAAGGATAGTATCAATACCTACCACCTCCCTCATGGGCTAATACGAGAATTAAACGAGATGATTCCCATAAAGTGCATAACAGTGCCGAGCCGGCACATGTTTATAACCAACACTTATTTCACTCTTTTTACCGTGGTGTTTTTGTCACCCTGTATAATATACCGAGATGCAAATCTGGCTCTTTCACCCCAAAAGGAGAAACTAGCTCATTTCAGCATCTTTGTTTCCTGGCCAGTGCCTGACATGTCGTAGATGCTCAATAAATATGTATTTCCTTCTGCAGCTTCCAAAGGAGCTCAGCAGCCTAGGAGTCACCAGATTTGTGCTGTTTGGATTTCCATTTTCAAAAAGTGAGAGACTGGGAGGCGACACAATAATAATAATAGACCATCAGACCCATGAAGTGGTGTCATCAGAGTTGGGAATATGAAATGCACCGTCCCTAAAGTTCCGATCGAATGGTCTATGATGTTAAGACCAGGTCAAACTGCAGAGAAGTAAGGAAATAGGAAATAGGACCAATAACATATCAGAGGGGACGAAGTTGTTGAATGTAGAGTAAAGATTTTTATCTTCTTTCTGTTTCTTCTTGCTGGAAACTACAAAATCCTGGGATGCAACAGAACTGGGTTTGGATCTCATTTGAGCCATGTCTGGCTGTACAGTTAGTTTCAGAAAGCTCTTGAACAGTTCTGAGTCCTGATTTCCTTGGTTAGAAAAAGAAGGCAACACTCCCCGTGTGATAGAATTGTAATGAGGACGTATGCCATTTCTATAAGGTGGCTAGGATAATGACATCTGTCACAGCACAAGAAAGACAGACAGAAGGAAGGCAGGAAGGGAGGAAGGAAGAAGAAAGAAAAGGCAAGCATTGACCAGGCACCTCCTGTCTGTAGCCAGCAGAATTCGACACCTAACTCCGTTTTTTCTTGAAATAGAAGCTATCTATTCTAGTGCAGTGTTTCTCATCCTGACTTTACATGAAAATAACTAGAAAGCCTTTTAAAGAGTAATATCCCCAGTGTCTGTTTTAATTGCTCTGAAGTGGGACCTGGCATCAGTATTTTTAAAGCTCTCCCAGGTGAACTGAATGTGCAGCCGGGCTGGGAACACGGAGAGAACCAGGTTCTGGGAGCACATCTGCTATGAACACTTCAAAGGCCCCTGAGCCCTGGGTGTCTATGCCCAAGTTCCCAGTGTCTAACACAGTGTTCCCTGGACCGCCAGATACGGCCCGGATCACACCAGCCTGTTGTGCCACCATCTGCTGCCATCTTAGTAGTGTTCATGTCTTTAGAAGTTGGCATTTCATATCTCTGGGGTTTCTGTAGTTACAGCTTATGTTAATCATTTTAGATGTGATAAGAATTATGCTGGATCTCTTCATGCAAACATCTCCAGGGTGTAATTACATTGTATCATGTTGAATCCTTCCAGCAACTCTGTAAACAATGGTTTTCTAAGGCTCAGAAGGGCACAGTACCCAGCCTGGTGGGTACACATGGTTCTCAGTAAATATGATTTCCCTACCCATTGGGGACCAGATGTCTCTAAGGTTCAGAGAAGTTAGGTCACTCAGTCAAAGTCACAGGATTAGTATATGACTGTTGAGGGGGCGAAAACATGCCAAGCCCTGTAGGAGACGCTGGCAACACCACCACGAATAAGAGAGTATTGCTTTAGGAAGAGAGCCATGCTTCCAAATTCACTCTTGGTGTGTCCTGCATGGATAGTCAGACATCATTCCTCATGAGGCTATTGCTCTGAAAACAGAAGGAATATTGGAGATCTGAGCTTCCGTGGGCATCCCTGAAGAGAGTGCCCACTGCCTTTCTACCAGGGGCTAGTAAAGCTTGTGAGGTGAACGGCCCTCCCTGACGTGGAGGCCGTGATCTTCATCTGGCAATCAGCTCCATCAACTGCAGGCAGCGGCAGCTGCAGCCCTTGGCAGTGGCTGTGCTCACCCTGGATGGTGGCTGTGGTTCCAGTTGTTGTGTTTCAGCCACATTTGTCTCTGCCAGCTCCACCATTCTTCTTTTTAAAGCTAAGTCTTGGCTTCACAAAACAATCACCGAATCGAAGCAAATCGAAGAAAAATGTCATGTAGATCATTCATTGACTCAAAACTAGAGGACAACTTTGAAGTCTGGGGAATGTTGTTCGGACATTCTCAACCGTTTATGTAGCATTGTTATGATTTTTACAATATTCATGTCCTTAATATGTTTTTGCTCAGCTCATTTTTTTGTTTTTACTTAAATAAATTTACTGAAAAGAAAGACATACATTACCATAAATAACTTGAATACAGACAATTTCAGACCAAAACTTTAAGCCTGGGGAATTTTTTCTCTGATACAAGGAAAAAATAAGAAAATGTTAGAGTGGCATTTAAGATACACTAACCACCACTTTCAGACTCTCTCCTTAACGTAATCTGAAAGAGAATTAAAAAGGAACTAACTTTCCAACTACGTATCTATTGCAATTTTAATACCACAGCCCATACACCAGATAAAATCATCCTGAGTAACAATAAGAGTAATCAACATTTTCTGAGTTCTAACTACAAATCAGGCTCAGTTTGGAGTCTTTTTGTGAGTTTGGCACATTCTGTTCTACAACAGCACTGTGAGGAAAGCGATATTATTATCCACAATTTACTGATGAGGATGTAGAAATACAGAGTACACATTGCACATAGGAGCCCTCTAAGCTTCAGTAAACTCAGTGACCCGAGATGCAAGATTCAGCCAAAATATAATTTAAGAAAAGCATCTGATATCTAAAAAAAAAAAAAAAAAATACACCCCTTTGCCTAACTATGGCTTAACTATGGCTTTCCCTTTTCAACCAACCAGGATGCTGGCATCACAATCAGTTCAAGCAATCTTAGTGACAAAAAATATATACTCTGATGATTTGGGAAGTAAAAAAATCTTTATAGGTACTGAGAAAGGTACAGTGGTCCTTTAAAAGAGGCAAGGTATAATACAAATTCACATTTATTGAGTTTAAAGTGTGACTTTTATCATTATTATAGTTTTGCAAGATGTTGCTATTGGGAGAAATTGGGTAGAGGGTACATGGGAACTCTCTGTGCTATTTCTTACAACTGCATGGAAATCTCTAATTATCCCAGAATAAAAAGTTTAATTTAAAAAGATGTGTGAGCATCAAAGTGTTCTGCAGATGTAAAATGTTATTTCATTCCAAATACCTTTCATTTATCTTTGTTTCATTTAGAAACTTCAACAGTCCTCTTTACTACTGTCTGGATTTATCCATTTTACAGGTGGAAAAACTATGATTCAGAGAAAAAAATTAACTTATTGAAGGGGACAGAGCCCATAGACAACAAAGCAAGAATTCAAACCCAATTCATTTAAAAGTAAGACAAAAACTAAGGGATGCCCAAGACAAGGCCTATGTTGATAATAAAGGGTAATATCCTTAAATTTATACCAAGTGTAGAAAAAAAGGTGGGAAGACTTTTTCTACACAGTTAATGACCATGTTTTTTAGCCATCTCCAGCAGACAGATGTGGTCAAACTTACAAGTTCAAAGATGTCTTTGAAGAGACAATGTGGTACTGTAGGGGGGACTTGAACATAAGGAGAACAGAGTTCCTGAACCTTCTCTGCACAGAAAGGACTTCTTACAATCACCTGGGTTTTCACTTAAAATTGAATTTATTAAGATTACAAATTCCAAAACCTAGCTTTCTTGAATCCTCAAACTTCAATCTATAAAGTATATTGCTTGATTTATAAATCAAGTGATTTTATCGAAACAAAAAGATAATCACTCTACCTGTTCTGCAACAGACGTTTTACTAACTCGAGTTAGATAGGTTAAGAATAGGCTTATTTTTCAAACTCAGTTACAACTCCTTAAACATTTGAAATACTTTTATACATTTAACATATTAGATTTTAAAATACTTCTAATGCTGACAGGCAGGTTTAAATCTTAGCAAGTAAAACTTTCTTGAAGAATTTTTGTAAATCTAATGAATGTATAAATGCAGAACCATTCAAGTTCTCTTAAACAGTTTCAACTCTTTACAAGTGGAGTCGAACATGTCTTGACTCTTGTAACTTAAAGCCACAAGTCTAAAATTAATTGTACATTTATATGGAAGCCACACAGCTAATCTTGCAGTATCTCCTATACACCAGAGTCTCTTAAACTTTAAACACACTGAGATTAGCCTCAATTTAACCTTCAAATAATTAATATTCTGGGTGTTTGTTCTACTTCATTCCCTCTAATTATATCTCTTTGTCATCTCATGCCCATCTAAAAGGGGAAGAGGAGGTACAAATGTATTATCTCAGATGGGCTGTAAAAGGTTAAAAACTGTGGAACCTCGGTTCAGTTGCCTATTGCATGGAGATCAGAGACCAGGATACATTGTCTGAGTGGCATAAGCTTCTGGGATCATTTTGCCTGATCCAGACAGACCCTTAAAACCCTAGATCAACAGCCTTCAACTGAGGTTCGTGTTGCATTCTTAATCGCTGGCATTCTTCAGTTCCAGTCTTTTCTCTAACAAACTTGAGTAGATGAAATGTACACCCTCACCCCGCTTCCTTCAGAGTTTCCTTATCTGACCTTGACGACGTTCTAACGGTAGTGCCCACTGAGTGCTCAGCATTTTCATTTTTATCTCTAGCAATTCTCACCATAACCCTCCAAGATGAATACTTCTTGTTGCCATTTTGCAGATGAGAAAAAAATGAGGTTCAGAGGAGGTAATTGACTTGTTAATATAATGAAAGGCTTAGGATTTATTCTGAGACCTGTTCACATCCACGTTATCATATTTCATGTTGAATTCTTTTCCTACTATTCAGTTTCAAGGTTTGGTTTGGTTTGGTTTTCCTGTCTCAGATCTCCTTTTATTATCAGCATCCCTTTTTTTTACACACACCTTCCTGGGATCCCGTTGTACCTGACAGCTTCATATTTAAATCTCTTTACATTTTCTCATGGCAAGAAATAAGAGCTTTAAAATCAAGTTACTAATAAGTCTGACTGTGCTAATGAAACTTGACATGGAAAATGAAATGTGCAGGAGGAATGACGATGTTATTTAACTTCTCCTAAAATGAGAGGCAAGTTTATTAATGTCCCTTTTATCACCACCTTTTATACTGATTCGTAACTTCTTTTCTTCAGAAAATTATGAGAAAAATAACCTGGCTTTAGTTTTATGCAACAGTGATAAATATCTCACTGGACTACAGGCTGTTAATTTGGCAATGAAAATGTAACCAAAGGTTTGCAAGGGCTCAGAATGATTTTATCTTGGTCATTAGGAACTATATTTTATGTAACATTGTGTTTCTTTTTCTTGCAGACAGATGAGCTTAAAGGAATTAAGTGAGGTAAGTAGCAATTTTGTCCTGAGAAACAAGGAAGGGGATTTTTGTGCCTTGTCTGTGATGGGCAAGATTCTATTTGCTTCAGATTCTTTATCACACTTAATTCTCACAATAGAATGCTCAGAATGCATTATTATCCCTATTTTAAAGGCGAGAAAACTAAAAACAACTTAAGATCCAGATTTTAAACCAAGATCCTACCTGCCACCACCTCCATTCAGCGTTCACTGGTGCAGTGAAGACCGTGTTAGTCCCACACGAAAGTCAGAAAGCCTCCACTGACAGCTTCCAGTGTCCAGCGTTTCAGGAATAAAACGTTGGAAATTGTTTTCTACAATTGACATTGAGTCTGTTCTTCACAGGAAAGACAGGAGTGCAGAGCAGAAGGGATATGAGATTCAGAGTCACACAGACCCAGGTTTGAATCCTGTTCACCACCTACTAGTTTTGTGAACTTCGGCAGGTGTCCCCACCACCTCGCTTTCTGTCCCCTCAGCCGTAAAATAGGGATGGGTACAATTCTTTGCAAAGTTGTTGTGATAAAGTCAAAGCAAGTCAAAGTAAGTGCACAGTCAACCAAGCGACTGGCAGAGATTCAACAAACAGCATGAAAGGCACATGAGGTGAAGCTATCTCAGAACCTTCTCAGGGTGTTCACTTCCCCAAAAGGAAATTCCTCAAGAAGATGGTGGGTGCACTGGCGACCGACAAAAAGTCTCTGTCCAGCACCACCAATGGCCTCACCTCACACACAATAGATTCTAAGGGACTCAATTCTTGTCTTCGTGTTTGACCTATGCTCTTACATCTAGACCACAGAGGTTGGTTTCTTTTCTTTCTTTCTTTTTTATTTATTGGCTTTATGAGACTGCTAAAATCAAAAGTGGCATTTCTGGCTTGCCACTCAAACAGGACATTTATTACCTCTAATCCCTCTGATCCACAAGACAATCATGTCAAGAAGGATAACATACATAACTTCTGGAAGAACGGAACAGCTCTGGTTCCACAGAGGACTTCACCAGGCTCGCGGTCTTCTGGGAGTTTTTGGACCTGCTGAGAGCCACCAGGAAGGAGCTTTCTTCCTGTGGGTGGGGCTTTTGTGTCTCAAGTAATAGTTGGCTGCCAACTCAAGTGGACATCAAGTCCATGACTCACTGGCCAGTCTGAGGGGACAACATGCCTTCCAATCACTCACAAGCAAGAATAAAATGGGGAGGCCAGTTTTAGACAGCAGGGAGTGTGCAGGACGGTTCGTTCTCTTTGCAACATTGGTTGGCATTCTGCTAGGAGTCAATATCATCTAAAGAACAACAAGATCTAGTGGGAAAACATATCTGTGCTCCTTGTCTTTTCTCCATTGTTTGCCTGGCTCAGTTTCAAGGCTGCTTCCTCATTACAAAAGCCCAAAGGGCAAATGCCATGCTTGTGTGTGTGTTAAGTGCTTGAATTTTATATTGTAGACTAGAATCTGTTCCAGCAGAAGTGATGTGCTACCTGCTCTAACTTAAATTCACATGGCACTTCATAGTTTCCAAAGAAAGTAGAGACTCACGGTCTCATCTCCTCCTCACAAAGTCCTAAGAACAAAATAAAGACTCAAAAAGGCGGGAAACTTGTCAAAGTTCCCATAGCTGGCTGAAGATAGGGCCAGTCTCCTATACCCCAAAGTCCAGGTCTACTCCCCAAGCTGTGATGCTATGCCTAAAAAATACAGAGACACCTCTGAGCTAAAATAACAAGGAGGGTGGGAGGGAGGGAGGAAGGGAGGAGGAAAGGGAGGGACCGAGGGAGATGATAAAGGAGGCATTACTATTTAACTTGAATATGTTTCTTTTCTAACAATAAAAAAGTTAAGGTAGAAAAACTAGAGAGAGTTCACCGCACTTTTCTAATTGCATTTGATTTTAAATTCAGAGCCCTCAAGCCAAAAATTGACGGAGTCTCAATGAAATAAAACAAGTGCCCTTCCAGAGGCTTCTCTGCAGTATTTACAGCTCTGCCTCCCGCTCCTTTGACAAGCCTGAGAACTGCTGCTGCCTCCGATTGAGCACTTTGAACTGCCAGGTTCAAAGTCCTGAGGAAGACTCAGTGGGGAGACTTTCAAACCACGCATTAGAATGGATTCATTGCCCTTTCTACTTAGCCTATAGATTTGCTTTGACTTGCTATTCATAATGAAACATACGTCTTCTTTCCAGAAACCTGGGGGATGCAAGGTCTTTGAAACCAAAGGCCTTGTCTGTGGGCTAGCTTCAGACAAGACATACGATGCCTCGCTAAGCCAATGGTTGCTAAAGGTTTCTCACCTTTGAAGCAAAGGGGAGTCAGGAGAGCTAGGCTCACGGTCAGCTTCACCACAAGATAATGTGGGAACCAGGCAATGGCATCACCTCTCTGGACCTCATCTGTCAATCAATGGTTTGCAACATTTCATGGACTTCAGACACCTTTGATAATTTGATGAAAAATATGATAAACCCTCCTAACTCCGGCAAAGAATACATATATTTGTAGAGAACAAAAAGACATTTAGCTTTCTCTTTCATAAGATTCATGGGGCCATTCAATGACCTCCTCCACCCCCAGGTTAAAGTTTTATCTAGGTGACACCTGAGGTCTTCCCCAGCTGATACAGTGTGTGAGATGGACTTCATAAAATTACTTGCAGTTAAATAGACACTTCAGCAAACACTGTAAGGCTTTTCGCTTCTTCGAGGGACTCTACTCTTGAGTGGGACCCAAGGATGCAAGTCCAATAAGCATGTAGTTTCTCATAATGAAGAATGAAATGTTTGGGAAGATAAATGACTGTGTTTAAAAAGAATAATGTGAATATTTTTATGTTCACTTTATAAAACAAAAATTTTAGAACAACTATAAAGAAAAAATTAGTCTCATCACTTAAACACAATCTCTATTAATATTTTATCATATTACTTCAAATCCTTTTTTCTGCATATGCACATACACATGAATACACGTAAAACATACCAGCATGTACATACATTAGGGGCCCAGTTTTTATCCTGAACTTTTCATGTAACTTTAAGGCATATTTATAGTATAATCTGTTCCATTCTCTACATAAATACTTGCAATGGTTTTATAATATTCCAGTGGGCAAATATAGCACCAAAATCAACTTAATAATTCTCACTTATCTGGGCATGTAGATTTTTTCCGATGACTTGAAATTTTAAATAATGATGTGCTAAATGTCTTTGAAAAGAAATTGGTCCAGATTTCAGGATGTTTCTTAGAAAAGGAGTCTCATCAATGGAATTACTGGGGTAAGAATAAGTATTTCTAAGGTTCTTGATAACTATGGTCGAATTGCTTCCCAGAAGAGCCAAAGCGATTTGTAGTCCAGCCTGCAGACTATATACTTGTCTGTTACATCACACAAACAGTATAAAATTTGATTTTTGCTTAGGTCTTTTGGAGAATTGTCTGTAGATTTTTAAAAAATCTATACTAACAAAAATTTTGCCTAATCTCTACTAAATACTCCAAAAACACACATAGCACTGTATTAAATTCTCTATCACCAGAAATTATTGAACATTATTATTTTTTTCTTATTCAATACAGGTCCTTGGAGCAGAAAAAGGTGAATTTTTTACATGTCTTCTTACTGTTCTAATGCCACTGGAATAAGTTCTGTTTCTAGATCCATAGTGCTAGTCATCATTTTAAAGGACTGATTGTGTTGAAGCTTGGGATGTATGGGTGTGTGTGTGCATGATGATGTGCTCCTGATTCAGGACCACATAGTTCATTCCAGAGTCCTTTGGTCTAAACAGGGTGACTTAAATCAGGGATGGGCCAGAGGTCCTTCTTTAGCCACAGGCTACTGATTGAAAGGAGACACACTGTCATCCCCTACCACCTTGAAAAAGACATCATTGGCCCACTGCTCCAGAGAAGCTCTTGGTGTCTTTTTGCCTCTGACGTTACCCATGAACATGCACACACATACACATTTGCACACTGTTGGTGTCATTGTCATAGAAGCATGCAATCCAACACTCACTCAAATCCTAAACAGCAGGAAGCTACACAGGTAGTATTTTCACATCTACCTTTGAAATACTGTTCTCCATCCACTTAGAATGATGAATTATGTCCAGAGCCAAAAGACTTGATAAGAGACAGCATAGCTCACACAGCAACATTGGGTCAGGACCTCAGAGGCCTGCCACCAACTCACTGTGTGGTTTTGGTCAAGTTGCATGTCCTTTGTGGGTCTCAAGTCTGCTCTTCTCTATATATTGAGGAAGTTAAACTTAAAGAGGGGCTAATACGTGTTTTTGAATTCCCAAGGGTCCCTGGTGGAGGAGTGGGGGTTAGCTGGCAATTCTAAATAATTTTAAAGCCTAATGAAAACCATGCCCTTTCCCACAACAAAGGTCAACATCCTAACTAAAACGTTCAGTGGTGTTTCATCAGCTTCAGTGATTATCAATGCAACAATGTGACATTGTTCAGTTCAAGAGGAGCAGACAGTGTGGGTGACTGTAAATGACATGAAATGATTTTATGGGATGAATGATTAATGGACCAGTCACTGGCTCACATTTCAAGTAATCACAGTCTTCCAATCAAAGGTGTCCAGTTAGTGATCAATCTTGGACAGAGCACAGAGTAACACCCAAAACTTAGACACGTCAGTCTTTTTTTTTTATTACTTATGACCACAACTGAGACAGTGTTTTATGGGATTTCATATCATAGTATTATTATGTGCCCTTGGTAATACTGAAGAGCTGGTTAAAATCTACCCATGATGAAAAGGAAATAAAAAACAGTGACAACAATGGCATGTGTAATTACTAAGTAACTCCAGTTTGTATGGTCGGCAGAACTTTTCAAACTTGATGATCAAGGGGAAAGAATGGAGAAAATGTATTTGTGGTTGTAACTGGGTGGGAACTGCTGGTTGGCATCAGAATCCTGGGAGACCCCCTGCCCTATCACAGGAGGGTAGGAGAACGCAGGTGGCATGGGCCAGCCCTGGGCTGTCCTGCATCATCCAGAACAGTTCTGTGGCTTAACTTCCTCCTCGTTAGGATCTCAGCTCTGATGTCATCTCTCAGAAAGGCCTTCCTCAGCCACACATAAATCACTCTGCATCTCAGAGTAGTACTTTATTTTCTTTATATCACTTTTACAGTCTTAAATGTTCTTATCAATCTTCTTGCATGTTTATGTTCTGTGTCCTTTTATTAGAATGTATGGGCCATGTCTGCCTTCTTCTCCACTGTGTCCCCAGATTCTGGCAGAGATAGTCCTGTAGTAGGTGTTCAGTAAATATTTATTGAATGGTATGAATGAATAAGAATGAGGCTAAAAAATCTTTTAAATTAGCTGGTCTAGAATAATCCCTAAAATGCCTTCCAGAGTAATATTCTGTATTTCTGGAAAGTTCAGTGAGGTGTTCAAAACTGTAAATGTTGAAAGCAGTTTTTACAGCTTTAAGGAGAAGTCATTCTCAGGAATCTGGACAGTCGTAGAACATGTGGGTTACAGTTTCCACTGACCACCGACAGCCTCTTCCTGATAATCAGAGATTACTTGGATGAAATTATAGTACTTCAATGGACTTCTAATAGTCCTTGATCATCTTTCTTTTGTAACCTGACTAAATTATGTCACTCCTTCACACAGTTCCTTATCACCAGATGAAACCTGAGTCATCTCACCTGTCACAAAACCAAAATACTCGAGAGATTCCACTTGCCATGACCAGGTAAGGAGCCAGGAATTCCAGCCTGGGGTTTGGGCCATATGCTGTCTCAGATAATGATTGCCAGGACTTCCTGAGAAACAGGAAAAATCCTTGGCCTTTGTTTCTGAAGCCGGATTACGAAGACCAAGGGAAACTTGTGATTCACAGCGGTTGTTGAGTCTAATATGAGTAATGTTGCTCTTTCTGCATCTAGTAAGTGATTGATTGAGAGTTAGAGAACTTTGGGGGACTTTAAAAATTGAATATTAACTGGATAGGATTAACTGGAATAGATGCTAATCAATTTGGGAGGAAAAAGTTCATTGTTTCTAACTATTCTCAGTTGATGACCACACCGAAGCTTATAGTTAATTTTGAGCAGCACTTTATAGATGGCCAGGTGCTGAGAGTGACATTATCTGATTAAATATCCACCTGATCAGTTTACTATGACAACTGTTAACCCATCTGAAGAACTGAAGGAGCTAAAGCTCAGGCAGGTAATTCACTGAGCAAGGCCACTTTACGTTAGTAGTGGCTTGCTTCGAGCAAAATCCAGGTCCTCCAAAACTAGTACTATAAGGCCTTCATGATCTCACTCGGGCCAGTGGGAGCCAATCTTTGTTCATGCCACTGTCGCCTCACTCTCCACTGGCAACCTCATCAGACGCCCCAGCTTCCACATTGTCACTTAATGCAGAACATTTGCATGTGCTATTCCTCTGCTATAACACTTCCCCCACACATGCTCCTCTCCCTACTTGGAAAACTCCTACTCATTCATCAGACCCTAGCTTAAAACCATACTGAATCCAGGAGATAGTTTGTATCCATTCCCCAGGTGGAAAAAACGAGCCCCAGAGAGACTGAGTCCTTTTTCATTGAAGTCAAGGCCAGCCTCGAAGCCCAAGCACTTTTCAGTAGCCCACGCTGCCTATAATGACTTGATTCTAAAAACACAGCCCGTGAATCCTGACTCTCTCTGGTGCCTGCCCATGGCTAGAATGCTGCTTTTTATTTACTCAATAAATATTTACTGGGAATGCCCCATGTTTGTGGCAGAACAGAATAGTGGTCAGGCAGGACCCACTGGAGTCAGACGGCCTGACTTCATCACAGAACGGCCTGACTTCAGTCACATGAACCGTGTGACTTGGACGATGTCACTTTCTTACACTGGAAGCTTTGAGCAGAGCCAGACATGCTGCAAGAGCCCAACACATGTTGGCTCTCATTGCTATTGCTGGGCCCTGCACATCGGGGCATGGCCACCATCCCCATTCCCTTTCCCTGCTCACTTTCTTGCTTTTCCTATTTTGCATCTTGAAGAACTTCGTTCTTAACTGTTTGGCCTGTGGGGATCAGGACCGGGGCTTCATAGCTCTTATTAGGCTTCTGCTTAAGACTCGATCTGTACAAGACTCTTCCCCATATCACAATATAATACTGTTTCTTAATGCAGTCCTCTAAATGGAAAGATTGTAGTGAAAGATAATGAGCTTTTCAGTTGGACTCATATCTGTAGTAGTAGCTTGATGTGATTTCGGCTTGTTTGTTTAATTTATTAAACAATATCTTCTGATGTTTCCTTCTCTCAACTACCTGCTTATCGTAAGACTCTTTGAAATTTTTTTCCCAAACTGACCTCTAAGTGTTGGGATTCCTCAGAGTTCATCTGAGGTCCTCTTTTCTATCACTAAAGGCCTGGGCAATCATATCCATCCTTAGTGTCAAATGTCAACCCAATGTTGACAATTCCCAAATCTCCATCTTCTGCCCGAACCACCTCTCTCAGCTCCAGACCCATATATGCAGTCTCCCAGTGGGCAGTTTTCCTTAGCTGAGCCATAGGCATCACACTCATAATGCAGACAATTGAACTTTTCATTTCTGCTCTCATTCCTAAACCAACTGTATCCTCCCACAAACTTTCTTTCTCACCTCAGTAAATGATAAGATCTCTTTTTCACCTTCACATTTTCTATGCAATCCATTTTCTTTCTTTTTTGTGTGTGTGTGATCGGTAAGGGGATCGCAACCCTCAGCATGGTGTGGTCTGCACCACACTCAGTCAGTGAGCGCACTGGCCATCCCTATATAGTATCTGAACCCGCAGCCTCGGCGCTCCCAGCGCCACACTCTCCCGAGTGAGCCACGGGGCTGGCCCTATGCAATCCATTTTCAATTCCAAAAATTCTACTTCCATAACATGTCTGGAATCCATCCATTTCTCCAGCACTCAGCATGGACCAGCCACCATCAACACTTGCCTCAACTACTGCAATAGCCATCTAATGATATTGATCATCTCTATACTCTAAGGAAAGTACTCATAAGGAAGTATTTTCTGGTCTCTTGCAGAATAGGTCATGTTTTCTTGCCTCTGAGCCTTTGCACATGCTGTCGCATCTGCCTGGAGCATATTCATTCTCCTATTCTTCCTTCAGGGTTCAGCTCAGCATTTCTCCTGGGAAGCCTTTTCCAAGAATCAAAGAATTTTTGTCTGGGTTAAGTGACGCTCTACCACCACAGGAACTTATGCTATGCACCCCTTTACCGTGACTTTTACCTTACATCATGGTTATGGAACAGCTGTATCCTCCCTCCATAACCTAAGCTTCATTATGGCAGAAGCCATGTGTTAATCATTTTATCCTCCCAGAACATTCTACCTACCTAGTAAGTGTTCAACACCTATTTGGTCGATGAACAAATCATCATTTTTATTTTAGTTTTAGTTGTTTTGGGTGTTTTTTCTTTTTCTTTTTTTCTTTCTTTTTTGCTTCTATCCTTATAAACTGTGTATTTGAGACCTAGAATATCCTCTGAAGCTATGCCTATTCTTTCAACATTTTCTAAAAATCTGGAAAAATGGCAGCAAAGAAATTTTGCTTTTCATTATTGTTTCCCAGACATTTAACAAAATTGTACATTGGCTTCTAGTACAGGGATCCTAGTTTGAAGAGTCAAAAATCCATCCAACCAGTGTTGATGGGACAATGTGGTGACTAGGTGATCAGCCAGTATTTTCTTCTACAAAGCAAACAGTAAGACCCCAGGCTTTCATGGAGATAACAAAAAACACATATACACAGTTGATTTTATTGGTGCTAGGAAAGGGTCCGATTTCATTTAATTAACCCAGAGGCTTTACTCAATAGCACAATCCTTGGTATACAGCAATTCCTGTGTAATTAGATTTAACTGTAGTAGCACCTGGAGTTTATACGGAAGATGTTTACCACAATGCAAAATGATCCAGAAAATTTGAGCTAAGTGCTAAGTAAAGCCATTGATAACAGTCTTGGTAAAATCATTTTTGTGTTTAGAAATGCATATCATTATTTTTATGGTTTTATATTACATTTTTATAATCCCTTTTATTTATGGATTTCCTTATAATCCTCCACAAAGTTTTCTCACCCAACTCACATTTCAAGAAGGAATAAAGTGATTTTTATACTCTTCTTCCTTGCTTTGCCTGACTCTTCTTCAATAAGTAAACAGTTTCTATAGAATATGAGCCCCAACCTGCCAAATGTTATTTTCTATAGTGACTGTAACCACAACGTAAGTCTAAACTCATGGTTTCCAAAAGTAAAGAATCATGACATGTGCTCACTGAAATGATGACAGGTGCCCACTGAAGTGCCATGAAAAGAACTTACAGGGATCAATTTGATCCACATCTAATATTTGCCAGTTTTGAGAAAGGAGAAGGGCAATCCTTCCAGTGCCTTACACAACAAACAATTCTTTTAGTGTACTCAGTCAAATATAAAGTGCTGTATAAATGCACCTTCAGGCCATTATCGTTAACCTTGCCTTGGAGTAGAATTTTATCCACCATAGGAAATGCTAACACTCTTTCAATTCTTGCATTTCCTTTAGCTCTTCATTCATGATGAGCAACCCCGGTGTTCAACACAGAGGTAAGAGCCCTTTAAGTGAGAATAATAAATAAACATGTAAGTCATTATACTGTGACATTTCTGCATTGTGACTTAACTTTTGTGAACCTCAGAGTCACTTAGTTGATGTGTATAAATGTAATTAGCTCATTTTCATTGAGCTATTCACAGATAGTACAGGTTGAGTATCCTTTACCCAAAATGCTTGGGACCAGAAGTGTTTCAGATTTTGGAATATGTGCAGAAATACATACTGGCTGAGCATTCCAAATTCAAAATTCCAAAATTCCAAATGCTCCAATTAGCATTTCCATTGAGCATCATGTCAAGTTCTCAAAAAGTTTCAGGTTTGGGAGCATTTCAGATTTCGGATTTTCAGATTAGAGATGCTCAATCTGTATTCCACTGTGTGAATATGACATAATTTTGATCCGTAATTAATGTGATCACTTAGTTTTTAGTGTATTTTGCTATAAACATTATTGTGTTAAGAACATTATTGTAGATTTTTCCATGTACACAATATGATAATCTCTTTCTAACAGTGAAATGCTACATCTTAGGATCTGCATGTCTTTAGTTTTCCTAGATGTATTTTCCAAAGTACATACACCAATTAGTCTCACCAACAGTTTATGAGTCCCCCTTGTTCCCCATCCTCTCCAGCAGTTCCGACAAACTTAGTTTTTTCTAATTCATTGAGTATAATATAGATTTATCTCAAGAGAAATATGTGAAATGGAGAAGATAAAATTTACCCCTCTTACCAATTGATTGTGAAAATAAAAATCAGAAGGTTACCACATTTGTAGAGGGTCTAAACCAGCATATAAATATAGTGTTCTATTACTGTTAGTGGTGGGTTTTGACACTATTCATATTACAGTATTTTGCCCAAATTAAATCAGTCATGTTCATTTGTCTTTCTTTCTTTGCTCTATATGCCATGGAAGTTCTGTGTTCTGGTCTAGCCCGGTCATCTCTCTTTAGAGCCAGAAAAGAGGGCTTAGGGCTGCAGGAAGCAAAGCATGTGGGGTACAGTGGAAAGGATGAGAGCTCTACTGACCTTGGTCCCAATTCTGCCTCTTTTCCTACAAGAGGGTCACCTTGGGCAAGTTAATTCTTTGAGCTTCACCCTCCACCATCTGTAATGTTCAAATGACAATAATATTAACTCACGTAGTAATATTAATATAACATACATATGCACACACTCCCTCTGCTTGACACATAGTAGGCAACTAATACATTTTCTATCCTTCCTTCTTTCCTGCACCCCCATTCCTTCTTCCTACTCAGCTGACCTCAGTAGATCTAAGGCACCTTCCACAGCCTCCACCATGCTCTCATTTCTCTTCAGCCATGTACAATGTGGCTGAAGTTGGAAAACCAGCCTGATAAACTCATCTCCCCTATGTATACATTGCCAATAGGAGTTTCCTGGAAGAGGGCTGCTTTTTTAAAAAGATGGCCAAAGAGGTCTGTGATTCATCCAATGGACTCCATCCCTAGGAATCAAATGTCAGAAATAGCAGTCCTAATGATCAGATCTGCATGTACAAAGATGAAAGATTTGGAGCATCTAGGTGGAAGGTCCAGGCGCTGAATGGGTCCAGAAAGAGCATTTTACTAATGCTGCAGGGATGGTAAAGTAGAACTTAACTTAGAGAGGAATCCAGAGTCTTAACTTGACAGATGAAATCATGCACAAATCAAAAATAAGAATCAATTAAAGAATGAAACAAAAGTGCTAGTGAAGGAGACGGCCTTCACAGATGGAAGTCCAGTTGAACATCATTTGTACTGTGGTCTTGTAGATTGTTCCCAGTTCATTTCGGAGGAGGCAGGGCTGCTTAAAGAAGCCTGGGATGGACAGGGGAAATGTTAATTCTTCTTTCAGCCAACAAACATCCACTAAGCACATGGTGTCTACCCAAAATTGGGCTGGGCCCTAAAAATACAGAATAGAGACAGCCCCACTCCTCTACTAACAGTGCTGAAGCACCTTTGACATTCCTTTGTCAACTTTTTGAACTTTTTAAAATTTTTAAATTTTTTCTATTGGGTAAAAATTCATCTCTGGATCACCAGAACTTGGCAATATTGGGTGTACAGAAAACAACACACCACCTCTGCGCTCATAGAATTCTAAGTCCAGTGGGCTCTCTGAAGCTTATTGGTTTTAGCTTGAATGCCTCAGGTGAGGATACTCATGTACAAGAGTAAATCTACATCGCTACAAATGCAAATATTATTATCCTTCCTTTACAAATGAGAAAAGAATGAGTTATTCTTGATAGTTCAGTTACTACTTTAGAAACAGACTTGGCTCCAATTTTCTGATAGATGAATTCAAGCTAAACTATTAGGAGCCTAAGCAAATGGATCTCAGGATGTATATGTGTATATATACATACACACGCACATTTTCATGTGTTGGAAGAGGGTCCAGAAAGGTTTGGTTATACTCCAAAATAGCAACAACATTATTCTCTAAGTCTGGAATTATAAATGATTTGTTTTCTTTTTTGTTTGTTTTTAGTTTTTGTCCACAAATGTTTTCTTTTTCTTTAAAATATACGCCTTCTTTTTATAAAATTATTTCTTTAATTGTAAGAGTAAATTAAAATTTTAGAATAAAAATGTATGAGATATCTGCTTAAAATAAAATGCTCTATTTCAACAACTGAAAGGTCTAGATCTAGCTATATTTCTCTAATAATATGAGCAACACTGGCAGCTAGCATTTACAGAGTGGCTAGTATGGATCAGGCACTGTGCTAAGAGTTTTATCTACATAAGAATTTTTACTTTTATTATTATTTTTTAAGTTTTCACAATGAAGACCCTCGTTTTCATCTTTTTTATTTTTTCAGTTTATTTTTATTAGGTATTCATTGTTACAAATCATACTTATTCTTTACACCCCTTATCCAGTTTCTCCCCTTCCCCTTCCTCATCTAAGAATTTTTAAATAGTAGTAATTATTGATATCAGTATGATTTTTCAACCCAGGCCTTCTTTATTAGGCTACCCTGCTTCAGATTTTTTTGACCACCTACACTGTTCTGGCCCCAGTGTTCTTCTGTTTGCCTGTGTCAATCTCTTTATTTCTCATTCCTCCACTCTCTAAGTAGAAAAGTCTTATTTCATGGGGCTATAAAACTCAAATTCAATATTTGATGTAAGAAAAATTTTCCAAAGATTAGCTGCTTTCATTGTTTTAGAACAAAATCAATTAAATGCTTACAGCGGGTTACATGACCAGAATTTCATTCAACAAAGATCCAAGCAGGCCTTCAGGGGAAAATTGCATGGCAAAGTTGTTGGTTTTGTTTAGTTTCGTTTAACTCCTGCGAACGGACTACAAAGGCTTAGCTGTTTCCAAGCGCTCTTTTTTTCAAGTAGGACTTTTTAAATATTCAAGACAGGCACTCAGGGTTGAAAAAAATAATAAATCAGTGGCCACAATACCATGAAAAAGTCACAATCACTGAACACTATTATGTACGCAACACAAACTAAGTGACAGGAAATGCTGATAATGGTTGTTATCTTGTCGAAGGGATGTTTTTATTGTTTTAATTCATGTTGAAAAGATAGAGTTATGCCTATTTAAATAATAACCTTTGGCATACTGCTTCACTATAATTTACAATAAAGTTTTAAAGTCAATTTTATTTTACATTAGTCTAGGTCTGTTAGCTTGCTTAAAATTACCAACATATTTACAAATGTCTTGGCTTGGTATTCTTCCTTACAATTCGCTTTGTCCTTATGGTCTAAATGTTATGAAATTATTTTTTATCAGTTTTTACTAGAAAGGCATGCAGTTGAAATATGTTATTTTGGTTGGAGCATATACAGAAAATGCCATATCAAAATTTGACAAGTGGTAGTATCTTAAAGCTTAGATGCCATGTGAAATCAAAACCCTATCATGAAATTTTTGTGTTCTGTTTCTTCAAAATCCATTGGTCTGTCTTGCACTGGAATTAATATTTTACCCAGGCGCAATTTTGTTAACATCATGCACTGGCCACTTGGAAAATAATAGTTCACAGATTTGAACAGATATTCCAATATTAACATATGCTAATATATAGCATTCTTTAAAAATCACATTTGCAAGTAATATCACCAATCTCATTAGAAAAGTCGACCTATTATTGACAAAAGAAAAGAAAAGAAAAGTCGACCTTTTGGGATGCTGTCTTGTCACCATGGCAAAGCAAGCTTTCCCAAATTCCAATTTGCACTTACAAAGTCTAATTTTATAATTGCAACGAATACTGCCCCTTGTTTTCCACGAAGCGACAGTCTCACTTTGTTCATTTTTTATGAAATAACTGCCAAATATCCAAGTGTGAATAACCATAGGTTGCCTGTCAGTCATTCTTCCAGGTTAAAAAAGTGATGTTCCATTTTTTTTAAAAAAAGTTATTCTTCATATTAAAAAAAAAAAAAAAAAAAAAGGTGTTTTCTGAGTTGGGAACAAGCTTGGCACATTCAAGAAACTGAACAGAGTGTACAATGGGGAACAGATAAGGATGAGGATGGAGAAATGAGAAGAGACAGACCAGTCCAGGCCTTATGAACAAAATGAAAACATTTAGGTTTGCTTCCAGGTGAAAAGAAAATTCTGGAAGGATTTTTATCAAGGGGAGTAGCAAAATCAGAGTTAAATTTTAAAGATTTCTCTGGGTACCCTGAGGAAAGAGAGGGGAAGCGACTAACGCTGAAGCAAGAGAACGACCCAGAGGGGCTTCAATCACAGAGGGAGATGATGTGCTGTAGACCCAGAAGGTCACCCCAGACACAGGCAGGAGGGACCAGCACCAGCTCCATGCCGGAGGGAGACCATCTGAGACAAAATCATATTTAAATGTGAATTGACTCTTCCAGATCATAAAAGAAGCATGCAGTCCTATTCTCCTCAGAGATGCCAGTCTCCAGCCAACTACAGCCATCGTGAAAATATGCCACCCTGTAAAAATACAAGCTGGAGAAAACCTACCCCCACGAGGTCACATGAAAAGGTAAAACAGACACTTCTCCTTATCTAAACACAGCTTTATTGAACAGTGTCCAAAAGGAGACTATTATGTTTGGTTTTATTTTTGTCTTTCTTTTGGCTCTATATTGTAAGGTTTTAATATTTTTTAGAGTGTTTTATTGTGTATTATATTGCTCTTTCACCAGATTCTTTAACTTGCGTATTTCCAGATTCTCAGTGTTTTTTTTTTTTCAATAATCCAAAAAATATTTTCTTTTTTTTTTAATAGAGATATTTATTCCTGTGTTTTATATTTATGGGATGTCAATAATCTTGTGGGAAACTAACTAGGATTTACATATTGCAATTCTTTTTCCAAGTAAAGATCTACCTGTCACATACTCATTTCAGTTGACAGTCCGATTACCATTTATTGAGCACTTACTATGTTCCAGACAATGCGCTAGAGGTGATGGTTCCTGGCCCAGAGGAAACATAAAGAGTGCAGAAATGCAAACATGTGACAGATATGTTCTTCTTTGTCTTTTATCAATTTTCTGGTCTCTTTGTACATTACACTCCACCCCTATGATTAATTCTTCTTAGCCCATTTTGTACTTACATTTACCTACATGGGGGGATAAATCTTCCATTGTGTCTTGTTTGCTCTTCCCTCCATCACCTTGGGACATTACTTATTAAAGTTTGTCATTATAAATCACTGGAGGATATGCAGCTTCTGGGTCTATATCCCATATCCTGCTATTACACAGGGTCCTGTTACAGAGCTTGCAAAGGTTTATAAGTGGAAGCAGAGCATATAGGATATCCCTAGTCAATTCCTTATAATTCCTACAGTATCCTAAAAGTCTTTTGTTTTCTTTATATTTATTTCAATCTCTACCTAGTTCTAAAAGGCGTCTCATACATTTAAGTTAGACTCTGAAAAGTCTTTGCACATACTTCTTTCATGGCCCCTCTCCTTGCACCTGGCTTCCTTTAGTTCTGCCACCTTCTTCATGAACACCGCGACCCCTGGGTTCTAACTGGATGTCTCAGAGCTGGGGACTCCTCACAGGCATGAGTGCAACTTGGACTAGATCAGGATTTCCCTAACTTCAACTATTTGAATACATCTTTATGATTTGTGACATATTCATGTACTATCAATAATAATATTTACTTAATGATATATTTTTAAGTTGACTGTTTTTACTTTCAAATAAAGAAGAACAGTATTATGTACCATAGACAGAAAGTAGCCTTAAGAGTAATTGCAGCATTGCACTCCTGAGTAGGTTTATGCTGGGAGAACCAGAGAATCCGATTAAGAGACCAAAGACCTGACATCATATCTCTAACTCTTGCCCACCATGTGACAGATTTTGATTTCCTGAGCTTCTGCTGTCCATTTGTCGCTAGGGTGAACACTATCTGACATGCCTACTTCACAGCAATAGGGGTATATTGAGGTACTGAATGAGGAAGGGCCTTGCAGCTGTTGAACTCATGCAGGGGGGTATTTATTTATGATCTTTGGAACCCTGGGCAGGCATCGCAGGTCCATGGTACATCTCTCTGACTGCCCTTTCTTCTCCCTGTTATGGTGGATTTTATAATCAAAAGAACTCAAAATCATTTAACATTGATATGAATAAGGCAGCATGACACAAAGAGAAAGGCAGACAGACAAGTGTTCAAATCCAAGCTCTGCCATATGTGACTCCAGGAAAGTGGTATAAAGATGCTCCTGCCTGCACCTGTCTCTCCCTCCCTGCTGTTCTCATGATGACTGTGGCAGCACAGGCTTTACAAACAATATTCATCCACTTTCGGCAGGTGTAGATTCAGAAAGCATTGATAGATGGAGGGTTTATTATCCATTCTAAAGGTAGTGCCAAAGGGCCTTTTTCAGTGGATGGACTGTCATTTCTGGTTACTTCCAATGACAACTTCAGAATTCTCCAGCTGCAGTGACTTTTTTTCTGTGTTCATCTTCCCTAAGCATCTGTGGGTTTCTTCGGATTCGGGGACTAAATTTTATGTACTGAATATCTACTACAAATTAAACTATGATTGGGCACCATGGAAACAAAAGTAAATTTTGAATTAGTTAATCAATAATTAGGACTTCCCTTTGGCCCTAAAATATTCACTATTGAACCTGTACTGCAGGATGTCCAGCACAACGAATGGTACATTGGAGAATACAGTCGCCAGGCCGTGGAAGAGGCATTAATGAAGGAGAGCAAGGTAATGTCTTCTATAGTCATCTGGTGGTTTTCTGCTCATAGATCATAGGACATAACAAGCTGTGTGCTTTGATGCAGTGGTTCCTGCATCACCCTGTATTTCTAAGTGTCGGGGAGATTTTAATTGAAAAGGAGATTTAAAAATGGAGAGTGTCAGCTCTGAGGCTTGGTTGTGCCACTTATCAGCTGTTTGGCTTTCTCAAGTTCCTAAGTTCCTTTACGTGTAGGTTCTTTATTCATAAAATGAAAAACAGTAAAATCAACCCTAAGGAACTATTTTGAAGATCACACGTGGAAGCTGGAGAATAGAGGTCACAAGGGAAGGTGCTCATTTCTTTCTTCAAGTTTCATCCCCTTACTAAATGTTTACCCAAGATATAGTTGGGACTTCATGACTTAGTTCTTCAGGAAAGGAGCAGAGATTGTGAATGCAGTAATAGTCAGGAGAGGATAGGTTATGCTGTAGTAATAAACAGCCCCAAGATCTCAGCTGCTTAGCATAACAAAGCTTTATTCCTTGCTTGCACTCTATGTTCAAGACAAGCTTGAACATAGAGTGGGTGGGTAGATCCAGGCTGCTGGAGGCTCTGTCTCAATGGTGTTCCTCTGCCATCAAACTAAGGCTCTTAACACATCCTCTCGGAAGTAACCTGCGTCACCTCTGCTCCCCTATCAAAAAAGTAAGTCACACACCAAACCTAACTTCAAAGGGGGTGGGGAGATACAAACCTACCACATAACCAAAAAGAGAGAATAACTGGACTACTGTAATCAAGTCAAATGACTAACCATCACCACAAATAGCAAACAGTTATTAAGCAACTACTATGTACAGAGAACTATACTAGATTGTTTAGAAGGTATGGGAAATCTCTCAAAACTAATGCAATATCAAATTTATCTTTAACTAACCAGGATAATGGTCACAATTAAGTGAGAAAATACAGAAATAAGTGAATGAATGAGTTAGTGGATGGGTGAATAAATGATAGGTCACTAATAAAATTAATAAAACCTAGCTCTCAGAATTGATGCTGTAAAATTAAACAAAATAAATTATATGTAACTTGCTATGGTAAAAAGAATAATGCCCCCCAAAAGATGTTCATGCCCTAATACTCAGAACCTGTGAACATGTCATATTACATGGCAAAAGGGACTTTGTAGGTGTGATTAAATTAAGGGTCTTGAGATGGGGAGGCTATCCTGAATTATCTGTATGGGTTCAATATAATCACAACGGTTCTTAGAAGAGGAAAGCAGGAGGATCAGAGTCAGAAAAGGAGATGTGATAATAGAAGTAGAGGTCAGACTGATGGGGTTGGAGCGGGGGAGATCACAAGCCAGCAACTCCGGTGGTCTCCAGAAACTGAGAAAGTCATGGAAACACTCTCCCCTATTGATGTCAGCCCAGTGAGATCCATGTTAGACTTCTTACCTCCAGAACTGTAAGAGAATAAATTTGTGTTTTAAGTCACTAAGTTTATGACAATTTGTTATAGCAGCAGTAGGAAACTGATATAGCTGCTAACAAAGTATTTTAAACATATAAGAAATAAATGAAATTGTCCCATTACCCAGATGAAGAAACTGAGGCTAAGCCAAGGTCTTGTTCACAAAGTGGAGAAGGTGGGAGAACCTGTATTCAAGATCAGTGCTCTTAAAATCACAGCGGCCTCTAACAGCCGTCACGGTTATTTCCACACTGGATGGGGAGCCATGGGTGGCTGGCTTATGACTTTTCCATGGGATCCAGCTGTGGCTGGCCTCTGCCATGGTAGAATGGCAAGCATGGGGTGGTAGGCTCCAACCTTGGCTCCTCTTCCTGGATAATCAGAGCCAAATGAGCCATTGCACTCTCAGACCCTGTTTCCAACCAAAAAAAAACTGCTCTTAGAAGATCTGCGTTCAGGAGCTATGTGTGGATGGTACTGGAAGAGCAACATGCATGTCACCTGATGTCCTCCAGCGATGTCTGGGCACTCAGTGAATGCTCCCTTCCTCTCCCTTCCCTGTGCCTGCTTCTGCCTTTGAGCAAACAAAGTCTCGGTTGAAAGACTTCATAGTTTCCTTTTTGTGGGTCCTGGTTAGTTTTGTCAAAATGTGTTTCCCATTATAAAAGATAATTTAATTTAAATTGCGGGATTGCCCAGATTCATTTTAACAAATTCATTGCAGAGTTTAAGATGATAAACCCCCAAACTGGCCACGAGTCTTGGCCTGGTCTCCTTTTCTGACCTGTGGCAATGTTTCATGCTTCATTATTAAGGCTTCAAGTATGGCTGAGCATTTTAGGAAGAACAAGTGCCAGAACATTCCTCAATCCCACTTGATATATTCAGAGGCTGGTGTATTTAAAGGCTGGGTTTGACTTGTAGGTATTTCATTTACTAATTGTGATGCTTTTGGGGGGTCCCTTAAGATCTTAGACTCTAATTTCCTTATCTGTAAAATGGGAATAAAATACCTGCCTCAAAGTTATGTAAAGATCAAATGTATGTAAAATGCTTGGCAATTCTCAATGCACCTTAGCTGCCAGCATCATCATAATAACATCACTATAGAGTCACTTATAAATTTAATATATTTATGTATTATTAGGTACTGTTATATAGGATTATACCATTATTATATATATCTATAAATATTAATTACAGATAATATAAAACTATGTACAGGTATTATATATAATCTGCACCTATATGATAGATATTATAATCTATAGAGATATTATACATGATAATTATTAAAATATAAATTATTATCTATAATACCTATTCTTTATAGATCACTTATAACCATCTATGCAACAACTCATACAATTACAATTACAAATTCATCAGTATTTTTCATCATGTAAATGACACACAGTAACCACAAACTAAGCCTGTAGGCGTGTTTATGTGCAGGAGGATTGTGCCATTTCTCAGCCTTTTACAGCTGGACCTTCACTCTGAGCTATTCCCCAGGGTGTACCTGATTATTTCTGATCTGTGGCCCATTCTTGGTCCTAGGACTATTCAACACTGTTGAGTTTCCTTTGGAAACCCTCACTCGCCGCTCTTTGGCCCCGGGAGCACTGGCGCTTTTGATTCTCCACCACTCTGATTTTTTAATTCCTTTCCTGTCTCCTCTTTCTTCCTTGCTCTTGTCTTTGTCTGACCCCAGACTAGATTTCCTCCCCCCTCGTAGGGTCTCTCCACTCATTTTGATATCAGTGACTTCAAAGCGCCACCCCTCTTTCAAGGACCCTAGTCCCACATGGACACCTTTCCACAGAGAAGTCTAATTTATTAGGTTAAACACTTCTGTTCATAGCCCACGTTGGCTCCCACTATCTCTAGAATGATACCTGAGCATCAGGCAGAACAAGAAATAGTGTGACCATCAAGGGATGAAGAGGCGCATGCCACTAAAGGGGCAAGAGGTGGGTTTCATGCAGAAAGGATAGCTCACACAAAAGCTGGAAGCCCCAAAGTAGATGGTGCCTTCAGGAAATAGTGGCTAGCCTGCAGCCAGGACTCAGGAGCAAGAGGCAGGAGGCTGCACTAGAGATGAGAGATCAAACCACAAGACAGGTTGGTACCTTTATCCACGAACCTCATGCCAAGGTTGTAGGCATTACAGTAAGGTCAGTAGGGGATGATAGAAGATTTGGAATAAGGGAGTGTCATGATCCAACTAGCACACTTCTCAGAAAATAACAAGAACCCTTGTACATACAGACACTCTATAAAAACTTAATAAATTGAGTTGAATAAACAACTGCTTTGCTAAAAACTAACCCCATGTGGGAATCTCATGCATGCCAACATTATTGTTGCCACCCCTGCAAGGGCAGGACAATGGCATGCCTGAGACAATGCTCATTAATCCTTTTGCTTCAGGATGGTACTTTCTTGGTCCGAGATTGTTCCAGAAAATCCAGAGCAGAACCCTACGTGTTGGTGGTGTTTTATGGGAATAAAGTCTACAATGTGAAAATCCGCTTCCTGGAGAGGAATCAGAAGTTTGCCCTGGGAACAGGACTCAGAGGAGATGAGGTGCGTGTAAATTAACTGTTTCCCCTTTCCAGGCTAAAAGCAACACATAAAGGGAAAGTTTGGAGGATACTGGTCAAGTCCTGTCTCCATATCCCCCAGACTGCAGAATAGGAGAAAAGAGCGTCACCCTGCAGGTGGAGGATGCAACCTGACCCTTTTAGCCCCTTCCAGAAACATTTTACACTTCAGCCCACCAGGCTAGCAGCCAATCCTCACCATGCCATGCACACCCACCCTGCTTTACCTGTTTAAGAAAACTCATTCTAGAAAATGCATCTAAATTCTGCCTCCCAGGAAGTCTCTATGAATGCCCGTGCTAATGCCACATTCTTTGTTCTCCCCAACACAGAACTCCCACTGCAGGCATTTCTAATGTCTGTTAGCATTAATTATCCTAATCATGTGCAGGATGTGCCCCTAAAATACTGTGAACTCAGTCATAGCATTCGGTGCTATGTTGAGCATGCCCGTCCTCAGCAGAGGTATGTTGATGCGCAGTGAGGTGAAAGGCTAAATCAATTGAAGCATTCATTAATAATGGCATAAATAAGACAATGAGAAAGAAGAAATCATCACTGACTAGGCCTGGCCATGTATGTGCCAGGCCTAGTCATCTGCATAATGTGATTTTATTCCTCAAAAATTATTTGACATAATGATTGTTCCTATCTTAGATGTAGGGAAACTGAGGCTCAGAAAATTAAGTAAATGGCTAAAGACACACAGGTAATGAGAGGCCAAGGAGAGGCTGCTCTTTGAATTCTTCATTTGATAAGGGGAAAAAGGAAGGAAGGAAGGAAGGAAGGAAGGAAGGAAGGAAGGAAGGAAGGAAGGAAGGAAGGAAGGAAGGAAGGAAGGAAGGAAGGAAGGAAGGGAAGGAAGGAGGGAAGGAAGGAAGGAGGGAAGGAAGGAAGGAAGGAAAAGTTAGTTGTGAGTCACCATTTACTAAGGAATTGAGCTCAGGCCAGTCAACTTCTCTGGGCTTTAATTCTCTCAAATGTAAATATTCCTTTAAAGTCTAGATTTCTATAATTCATTGATCCCATTTAGCATCTTCAGACCTCAATTTATCTGTGGGTGTGTGTTATGAGCTGAATTGTGCCCCTCGTCCCCAAAATTCACACATTTGAAGGACCTCAGAATGCAACTGTATTTGGAGACAGGGTCTTTGAAGAGGTAATTGAGGTCAAATGAGGTCACTGGGGTGAGTCCTAAACTAATAGGACTGTTTTTTTTAAAAGAAGAGGAGATTAGGACACAGATACAAACAGAGGGAAAACCATGTGAGGACACAGGGAGAAGACAGCCATCTACAAGCCAAGGAGAGAGGCCTCAGGAGAAAGCCAACCATCTGACACCATGATCTTGGACTTTTAGCCTCCAGAATTGAAAGGAAACAAATTTCCATTGTTTAAGCTGCTCGGTCTGTGGTAGTTAGGTATGGCAGCCCTAGCAAACTGATATAGTAAAAAAACCAGATCTTTCACACAGGTGTCTATTGTTTTTCAGTAGATATCAAAATAGAGAATATTGCTAGAGTGGCCAAAATGCTTCAGGCAGGCACACATGTGAAAATCCTATCAGCGGGCTGCATAAAACTGCAGCTTCAGTCCAGTGTCTGACCCAGATCCCTTTCCTGAGAATCACACATGGTGTGGAGAGGAGACGTCTTCACCGGCAAGGTGATGGGGCAGTGGGGGAACAGTTACCAGCCTTGACTACAGCCCAGGAATGTTTGGGAATGAATGAGTGCATGGGTGAATAAATAGGGTAATACATAAATCTGCTAAATACAACCACAGTAAGAGTTGTGTCAACACTAGAGAGAGAAGTGGGCAATTCTTCATTTTGTGGTAAGGATTGGCAAGTTAATTAATGTAAAACATTCAGAACAGTGCCTGGGATGTATGAAGTCCATGATCAATGTTAGTTATTATTTGTCCGTTCTTATTACTGAGTCAACTTAATAACTAGGACAGAGTTCCCCCGGACACATATGGTTAATGGACTTTCCAGCTCAATTCCCTTTTTCTTTCTACAGCTTCTTCCAGCTCATCGAATTTCCCATTTTTAAGAACAACCCTGTATGATTTTTAAATGCTCGGGTTTAATGATTCCTCTTCCACAGAGAATATAAGAAATGGACATGTTGTGGCCTTGCATGTGCCAGGCCCTCTGCCAGATGCTCTTTAATTTGCTCCCTCATTTGATCCTTGAAACAGCTCTGGAAGGGACACATAATTGAACCCTTTCCACTGGTGAGAAAACTGAGACCTGTAACACAATTATGGCTTCCTTTCCCGACATGCCATACTTTGGTCTGCTAACAAAAGGAGGAAGCAGAGCGACTGTAATGACATCCTAACAGCATTGAATCAGACTGCCAGCAGCTGCCTTGGCAAGTAGGGAGCTGTCTCCCACGGCAGCCCATAGATTCAACTCAGCTTCCAGATGAGCTGCTCTAATTACTGTCACCAAGGACCCCTTAGGGAATCAAATGCCTGTTTTAAGAAGCCCCTTTTGGAGTTCATCAGAAATTTCCTCCTTCCATGCCTACCCCAAACAACAGTTTCCTTTCCATGTATTTGTTGAACACTCAACATAGGTTCACTATGCCCAGGCAGTATACTATGCAGTTGACAATTAATAACTGACTTTTTCTATTCAGTCTTCATAGCCACCCTGTGAGGTGGGTGCTGCCAATATCCATTTAACAGACAGTGAAACTGAGGCAAGGAGATGTTGAGTAACTGGCACAAGGTCACAGCTAGTCAGTGGCAAGGCTGGGATTTAGTATACTTTGCCAAAATATTCAATATACTTTGCAAAAATACTGGCTTCTTTATACGGCCTCAGATAATATTATGACCCAGTGCAAATAATCCTCTGCTTTTTGAAAGCCGCCTGGAACAGTGCAAGTTGAAGTATAGTTGCAGGATAATTACCACTTACATGGAGCTTACTGTGTGCCAGGCAGTGGGTGAAAAATTATAATCTGCAGGTGGTTCTTTCTGCCTTTCCTGTGAAGGAGCAGAGGCCTTTCACACCTGAGTCCTTTGTCTTGCAGAGGAAGAATCTCATCGTGTCTTTAAACAAAGATAAAAGAATTTGATAACAAGAAGATCTTGCTAAATGCAAACCAGCTACTGCCACTTCTGGTGCTCAAATAAAGAAACAGCATCTGCACACACTCAGAGGAAAAACATAACGAAAAACAGGGTTTTCAAGGATGATTTTGATTTCATGTGTTTTTTTAGCTATCTTTCTAACTGAGAATTTCAGCAGTTTAACCACACAGATGATGCATGGTTTGAGTGTAAGATGACAAGATGTAAATCCAGTGACAGACACATAGATGCAGTTGCTCAATAAGTATTGGTTCATCTTAAATGATTCCTGAAAGAACTTTCATTCGGGCCATGTGACCCAGCATAGGGGAGGAAAAGCTCACACCAGAACCATGAAGAGTCCAGGAGGAGCCTGGATGGGGCCCAGGGAAGGCACGCACCTCTGCACCCCTCTCAGCACCGCTAGCAAGAAAACCCACACACGTCTGCGACGAATAACCTGGGAAGCTCCATTTTGCTGCATATTAAGTACGTGGGTCATTCAGTTAGCCACGTGGCTAGAAATTCATGTCTGAATTCAGACGTAGGGATTACACATAGTATTAGTTTCCAAAAGCTGTGATCATAAAGTACCACAAACTTTGTGGCTTAAAACAACAGAACTTTATTTTCTCAGGGTTCTGGAGTCCAGAAATCCAAAATTAAGGTATCAGCAGAACCAAACTCCTCCCGGAGACTCTAGGGGAGAAGAATTCGTTGCCTCTTCCAGATTCATTTTTTTAAAAATTTTATTTTATTTTATCAATATACAATGGGATTGATTTTTGTATCCCTTTACCAAATTCTCCCTCCCCCATCCCTCTACCTGCTCCCTCCCATCAACCTCATATCTGTTCGCTTGTCTTAACAACTTCAAGGAATTGTGGTTGTGTCTTCTTCCCGCCCCCCCCTCCCAGTTTGTTTATATATTTAATTATTTTTAGCTCCCACAGATAAGTGAGAACATGTGGTATTTCTCTTTCTGTGCCTGACTTGTTTCACTTAATATAATTTTCTCTAAGTCCATCCATGTTGTTGCAAATGGCAGTATTTCATTCTTTTTTATAGCAGAGTAGTAATCCACTGTGTAGATGTACCACAGTTTCCGTATCTACTCATCTGATGATGGACATTTAGGCTGGTTCCAACTCTTAGCTATTGTAAATAGTGCTGCAATGAATATTGGAGAACAGGTATACCTTTGACTTGATGATTTCCATTCCGCTGGGTATATTCCCAGCAGTGGAATAGCTGGGTTATATGGTAGATCTATCTGCAATTGTTTGAGGAACCTCCATACCATTTTCCATAAAGGCTACACCATTTTGCAGTACCACCAACAATGTATGAGAGTTCCTTTTTCTCTGCAACCTCACCAGCACTTATCATTCACAGTCTTTTGGATATTAGCCATCCTAATTGGGGTGAGATAGTATCTCAGTGTGGTTTTGATTTGTGTTTCCCGAATGCCGAGTGACGTTGAGCATTTTTTCCTGTGTCTGTTGGCCATTCGTATATCTTCCTTTGAGAAATGCCTAGTCAGCTCCATTGCCCATTTTTTAAGTGGGTTACTTTATTTTTTGCTGTAAAGTTGTTTCAGTTCCTTCTATAGACTGTAAATTAATCCTTTGTCAAATGTATATTTTGCAAATATTTTCTCCCACTCTGTTGGTTGTCTTTTAACTTTGTTAATTATTTCTTTTTTTTTTTTTTTTTTTTTTTTTTTTTGTCGATATACATTGTGGCTGATTATTGCTCCCCATCACCAAAACCTCCCTCCCTCCTCCCTACCCCCCTCCCCCCAACAATGTCCTTTCTGTTTGCTTGTCGTATCAACTTCAAGTAATTGTGGTTGTTATATCTTCTTCCCCCCCCCCCGGTTTTTTTTTTTTTTGTGTGTGTGTGTGTGTGTGTGTGTGTGTGTGAATTTATATATTAATTTTTAGCTCCCACCAATAAGTGAGAACATGTAGTATTTCTCTTTCTGTGCCTGACTTGTTTCACGTAATATAATTCTCTCAAGGTCCATCCATGTTGTTGCAAATGGTAGTATTTCATTCGTTTTTATAGCTGAGTAGTATTCCATTGTGTAGATGTACCACATTTTCCGTATCCACTCATCTGATGATGGACATTAGGGCTGGTTCCAACTCTTGGCTATTGTAGAGTGCTGCGATGAACATTGGGGGACAGGTATACCTTCGACTTGATGATTTCCATTCCTCTGGGTATTTCTTTTGCTGTGCAGAAGCTTTTGAGTTTGATATAATCCCATTTGTTTATTTTTCCTTTCGTTGCCCATACTTTTGGTGTCATATTCAGGAAGTCTGTGCACAGTCCTACTTCCTGGAGTGTTTCCCCTATGTTTTCTTTAAGAAGTTTTATTGTTTCAGGGTGTATATTTAATTCTTTAATCCATTTTGAGTTGATTTTGATATATGGTGAGAGCTATGGGTCTAGTTTCATTCTCCTGCATATGGATATCCAGTTATCCCAGCACCATTTGCTGAAGAGGCAATTTCTTCCCCAGTGTATAGACTTGGTGGCTTTGTCAAAGATCAGATGGCTGTAGGCGTGTGGGTTGACTTCTGGATTCTCTATCCTATTCCATTGATCTGTATGTCTGTTTTTATGCGAGTACCATGTTGTTTTGCTTATTATAGCTTTGTAGTATAGTTTAAAGTCAGGTAGTGTTATGCCTCCAGCTTTATTTATTTATTTGTTTGTTTGTTTGTTTGTTCCTCAGCATTGCTTTGGCTATGCATGGTCTTTTGTTATTCCATATAAATGTTAGGATAGTTTTTTCCATTTCTGAGAGAAATGGCATTGGAATTTCGATGGGGATTGCATTCAATTTGTATATCACTTTGGGTAGTATGGACATTTTCACAATCTTGATTCTACCAATCCAAGAGCATGGGATATCTTTCCATCCTCTTGTGTCCTCTTTAATTTCTCTCAACAGTGGTTTATAGTTCTCATTGTAGAGATTTTTCACATCCTTGGTTAACTCAATTCCTAAGTATTTTATTTTTTTGGTGACTATTGTAAATGGGCAAGCTTTCTTGATTCCTTTTTCTGCATGTTCACTGCTGGAGTATAGAAATGCTACTGATTTTTCTGTGTTGATTTTGTATCCTGCTATGGTGCTGAAATCATTTATCAACTCTAAGAGTTTTTTTGTGAAGGCTTTAGGTTGCTCAATATATAGGATCATGTCATCTGCAAACGGGGACAGTTTGACTTCATCTTTTCCAATCTGGATGCCCTTTATTTCCTTCTCTTCTCTGATTGCTCTGGTTAGTACTTCCAAAACTATGTTGAATAGGAGTGGTGAGAGTGGGCATCCTTGTCTAGTTCCTGTTCTTAACAGAAACACTTTCAGCTTTTCCCCTTTCAGGATGATATTAGAAGTGAGCTTATCATATATGGCTTTAATTATGTTGAGATACTTTCATCTATACCTAACTTGTAGAGAGTCTTTTTCATGAATGAATTTTGAATTTTGTCAAATGCTTTTTCAGTATCTATAGAAATAATCATATGGTCTTTGTGTTTGGTTTTATTGATCTGGTGTATCACATTTATTGATTTGCATATGTTGAACCAGCCTTGCATCCCTGGGATGAATCCCACTTGATCATGATGTATAATTTTGTGTATGTGTTGCTGTATTCTGTTAGCTAGTATTTTATTAAGGATTTTTGCATTTATATTCATCAAGGATATTGGCCTGTAGTTTTCTTTTTTAGTTGTATCTTTACCTGGTTTTTGTATCAGGGTGATGTTTGCTTCATAGAATGAGTTTGGGAGAATTGCCTCTGTTTCAGTCTTTTGGAATAGTTTGTAGAGAATTGGTATTGATTCCTCTTTGAAGGTTTGGTAGAATTCTGCAGTGAACCAATCTTGTCCTGGGCTTTTCTTTGTTGGGAACCTACTGATAACAGCTTCAATCTCTTTTATTGTTATTGGTTTGTTCAGATTTTCTACATCTTCTTGGCTCAGTTTTGGTAGTTTGTGTTTATGCAGAAATTTATCCATTTCCTCCAGATTTTCAAATTTGCTGGAATATAGTTGTTTATAGTAGTCACTAATGATTTCTTGTATTTCTGAAATATCAGTTGTAATATCACCTTTTTCATTCCTAATTTTTGTTATTTGGATCTTCTTTCTTCTTTTTTTAGTTAGCCTTGCTAATGATTTGTCAATTTTATTTATCTTTTCCAAAAACCAACTTTTTGATTCATTGATCTTTTGTGTTGCTTTTCAGGTTTCTGTTTCATTAAGTTCTGCTCAGATCTTAATGATTTCTTTCTGTCTGCTAACTTTGGGTTTGAATTGTTCTTGTTTTTCTAGTTCTTTAAGGTGAAGTTTTAGGTTGTTTACTTGTCATCTTTCCATTTTTCTGAAGTAAGCATTTAATGTGATAAATTTTCCCCTTAGTACTGCTTTTGCAGTATCCCACAGGTTTTGGTATGATATATCATTGTTTTCATTAGTTTCAAGAAATTTTCTGATTTCCTGCTTAATTTCTTCTTGGATCCATATGTCATTAAGTAGACTGCTATTTAATTTCCATGTGTTTGAATAGTTTCTAGAATTTTGTTATTGATTTCTAGTTTTAATCCACTGTGATCTGAAAAAATACATGGGATAATTCCAATTTTTTTGAATTTGTTGAGACTTGATTTGTGACCTAACATGTGCTCTATCCTGGAGAATGTTCCATGTGCTAATGATGTGAAGTAGTTGGATGGAATGTTCTGTAGATATTTGCCAAGTCCAATTGGTCTAAAGTATTGTTTAGGTCTTGTGTTTCTCTATTAATTCTTTGCCTAGATGATTCGTCCAATATTGATAGTGGAATGTTCAGGTCCCCTGCTATTATGGTATTAGTGTCTATCTCCTTCTTTAGGTCTAATAGTGTTTGCTTTATAAATCTGGCTGCTCCAACATTGTGTGTGTATATATTTATGATTGTTATGTTTTCTTGATGGATCAATCCTTTTATCATTATATAGTGGCCTTCTTTATCTCTTTTTATGGTTTTTAGTTTAAAGCCTATTTTATTAGATATAAGAATAGCTACTCCAGCTCGTTTTTCATTTCTATTTGCATGCTATATCTTTTTCCATCCTTTCACTCTTATTCTATGTGTGTCTTTATATGTGAGGTGAGTCTCTTGAAGGCAGCATATAGTTGGGTCCACCTTTTTAATCCAGTCAGTCCGTCTGTGTCTTTTGAGTGGGGAATTTAATCCTTTCACATTGAGTTATTGTTGAAAAGTGTTGATTTACTCCTAGCATTTTATTAATTTTTGTTTGGATGTCTTAAGTGTCTTTTGTTCCTTTCTTTCTGATTTACTGTTTGTCTTCTGTATTTGTTGGTTTCTTAGGGTAGTAGATAATTTTTTTTTTCTCTTCATTTTAGCATTTTTATTTTACTAATTGGTTGTGGTTTTTCTTGAGTTTTTATGGCAGTGGTGACTTTTCAGGTACCAAACCCAGTACTCCCTTGAGAATTTCTTGTAAGGGTGGTCATGTGGTAGTGAATTTCTGCAGTTTTTGTTTGTCTGAGAAATATACTATTTGCCCTTCATTTCGGAAGGATAGCCTTGCTGGGTAAAGTATTCTTGGCTGACAATCTCTGTCTTTTACTATTTTGAATATATCATCCCATTCCTTTCTGGCTTTTAGGGTTTGTGATGAAAAGTTTGATGTTAGTCTGATTGGGGCTCCCTTATTGGTGACTTGATGCTTCTCTCTTGCAGCTTTTAAGATTCTCTCTTTGTCTTTGAGTTTTGCCAATTTGACTATAACATGTCTTGGAATGGATCTTTTTGGGTTGAATACATTTGGGGATTTTTGAGCTTCCTGAATCTGAAGATCTGTGTCTTTCCCTCTACCTTGGAAGTTTTCTGCCACTATTTTGTTGAATATGTTTTCAATGCAATCTCCTTTTTCCTCCCCTTCTGGAATACCCATGATTTAGATATTTGAGCGCCTAAGGTTGTCTGTTTTCTCTCTTAGATTTTCTTCAATGTTTTAAATTCTTTTTTTTTTTTTTTTTTTTTTTGTCTGTCTGTGTTATTTCAAAAAGCCGATCTTCAAGGTCAGAAATTCTCTCTTCTGCTTCTTCAAGCCTGCTGGTTAGACTCAGTTGTGCTTTTTATTTCATTGAATGAATCTTCAGCTCCGCAAGCTGTGCTACATTCTTTTTCAGGGCATTGATTTCCTTGTACATTTCTTCTTTTAGGTCCTGTATACTTTTCCTCGTTTCATCATGTTATCTAACTGAGTTTTCTTGTATCTCATTTACTTTCCTTAGAATTACCACTCGAAATTCCTTGTCAGTCATTCCAAGAGCTTCTTGTTCTATGGGATCTAGAGCTTGAGAGTTATTATTACCATTTGGTGGTGTACTTTCTTGGTTTTTCATATTTCTGGTATCTTTCCTTTGGTGTTTAGTTATTGTGGCAGGGTATTTCATGGTCCATTCATTCAACCCTATTGTTTGGCTAGGATCCTGCTGGGACTGCCAATTTAGTACAGCTGCCTCAGTGCCTGTGGGTGGGAGGCTCAGGCCTCTCTGGGCCATGGGGACTGGACTGAGATGAGAGTCCAGAAGTGGCACCTACCTGCTCTCACACATGGGCATCTCAGGGTGTGTGGTGGTCGTGGCAGCTCCCAGGCCTCTCTGCAGGGGCCTCTCTGGCAGCGTGCACTTGCTTGGGCTGGGGGTGGTCCCATGTTGGCACCTACCTGCTCCAGTGCACACTGGCATCTTGGGGCACATGATGGTCATGGCAGCTCCCAGGCCTCTCTCGCCTCTTTCAGATTCTGGTGGCTGTTGGCAACCCTTGGCTTCCTTAGCTTATGGTCACATCACTCTAGATTCTGCCTTTGTGGTCCCATGGCCTCCCCTTCTCCTCTGATTATAATCTCTCACACTTCTGTCTTATAAGGACACACATGATTGCTTCTGGGGCCAACCAGGATAACCTAGGATAAGCTCTGCCTCTCATGATCCTTAAATTAATCCCATATTTTGCGATGTAACATGATATTGACTCTTTTAACATGTATGGTAATAGTCACAGATTCTTGGATTACAGCAGAGAAGTATTGGGGGTGGGGCATGTGGGGGGAGGTAGAAGCATTCAGCCCCCTCTGCCCATTTACTCATTTATTGGCCAGTCATTCATTTTATGGCTACACTACACTAGACTCAGTGCTCCTTCTGGGAACACAGAACGGAGTCAGGTGGAGTCACTGCCACCTGTTAACAGGGAATACCCTGTTAATCTGTGCACATCTGTGCATGCACCTAAGCAAGAGTGAGATTGGTAGGACACCGGCCCCAGCCAGCCCGGCGGGCACCTGCCTTTACAAGCTACATAGCTTCACCTGCTACCTAACATCAGCCCTCCATCTAAGTTTTATCTGTCATGTTTGCTAACATCTCTGTAAAAGCTCAGAGAAGGGAGCAATTTTGATTACCACACCTTTCCTTGTTCTAAAAAATGTATACAGGTTTCTGAAAATTATGATAGACTTTTACTTGATTAATTAAACTTTAAAGACTAGGAGACAGAAACAAGCAACCCATGGGTTTACTCCTCACCTCCCCTGTCTACTTCTTTCTCCTCCCTCTGTCTTGGCATCTCTCTCTCTCTTTATCTTTTTTCCCTTTCTCTCACTCCCATCTCTCTGTGTACCCACACAGATGTATTAACTTTGGTAAGGAAACATTGACTATAGTTTGTATATAGGATGAACATAAAAGTTTTACATGGATTTTAAGATCTAATATTAGGATGACATTTGCTGTACCCCTGAAAAAATAACTTAATAGAAAAGTAAGAGCTTAATTATAATATTTTCTTAAAATCTCTTTAGGGCAATATTTCATTTGTGTGCTCATCATCCGAAGCCAAAAATAAGAAATGACATCATGATTAACTATACCTGCCTTACTTCCTACTGCCTGTTAAAATTATAATTTTATATAAAATGTCATCCATGTAGTAGATTGATAAGACAATTAATACTGAATTTATTGCTTGGGGACAATCCTAAAGAAAACAAGAATAAGGATATGAAGCAAATATTTTCCCTCTGAAAATTGATACCAGAAAAGAAGACTGCCTTTTAGCAATGTGGTTTAACCAATTTTGTAGAAGAGTTCTACATGAAAAGTTTTTTATTAATCACTTTTTGTTCTTCCAAGTGCAAAGAAAGAGGAAGAAAATGCTATCCCTAGTTCATGACCAGAAATGAAATGCAGAAACATCCTTTCTTCCTAAAAGGCTTGCAATAATAGTCAATAAAGTTTCACAGTGGTTTCATTACTTTTTCATGATGTTCTTGGCAAACCTAGAAGGAAGGAGTCATAGCAATGCCTGGCATTTACTGAGCACTTGCCATGTGCCCGGCTTTCTTCTAAATGCTATATATGCACCAGCTCGATTAATCCTCACAGTGAACCTCAGAAGTGGGCCCTAACGTTACTGGCCATGTTCACAGATAGAGAAAATGAGACAGAGAGGATAAGAAACCTGCCCCAGGTCACACAGCTAGAGGCTGGGAGGGAAGATGTGGGCCTTGGACTCAGGCACTGAGGCTCCACAAGCCCTTTTTTTGTGACTCCCCTACTGTAGTACAACAGTTATGATCCCTACTGGACAATTGGAAACTACCTTATCTTAGCATCAGGTAGCAACTCATTTATTGTAAACCTCTTAGGAACCATGCTAAAGTCTAAATGTTTCCCCCCAAAATTCATATGTTGAAGTCCTACCTCAAGGTGATGGTATTAGAAGGTGGGGCCTTTGGAGCTGATGAGGTCATGAGGGTGGAGCCATCACAAATGGTATTAGTGCCCTTATAAAGAGACCCAGAGAGGCCCTTGCACTTTCCACCATGTGAAGACTCAGTGATAAAGTGCCATCTATGAACCAGGAAGCAGTTCCTCCACAGACACTGAACCTGTTGGTGCCTTGATCTTGGACCTTCCAGCCTTCAGAACAGTGAAAAATAAATTTCTGTTGTTTATAAGCTACCAAGTTTATAGCATTTTCCTATGGCAGCCCAAACAAACTAAGACAGGCTGACACATAGCTTATCTCATTGAAAACTCTGCAACAGATCCAGTAAAAGGTTCAGAGGGGGCAAGTCACTTACAGATTTAATTAGGACTCTTGGTATGAAAAAACAAAACGCAACTCAAATGAGCTCAGGTGGGTGAAGGGGAAGATTTGTTAACTCACGTAATCAGAGAGGACAGGAATGGAGTAGATCCAGGGACTGGTTAATGTCAAGAAATGTTACCCTACATTTCCTTCCCCCAGTTTTTGCCCACAGCATGGTGCCTGTTTGCTCTTGATACTGTCACATGGCCATGGAGGTTACAGGTGTCCAGCATTTCAACTTAGTTCTCCTCTAATAAAAGACAATCTTCCATCCCAGCAGCCACATGTGTCCCTCAAGGGAAGACCCCTGGGTGATCTGGCGAGGTCTTGAGCCCTGAATTGATAATTCCCACATCATCTCTTCCAAAATAAAATTATTTGTATAGGAAGTTATTTTCTGTCTGCACCCCCGTCTCCTCCAGAATGTAAGATCCATGAGGACACAGACCCCATCAATGTCATCCCTGTTGAATGTCTCTGAGGCTTTCCAACATTTCTACACCTAGGATGCACTGGGCAGACGGAATAGACAAAATTCAAGTAGAATCAAGGTAGCTCCCAGAGTGGCTCCCTTCCTTCAGGCTGTGCCGTCTCTACTCTGGTCTTTTGAACACCACAGGTCACACACCATAGGCAAAGTCGTATAATGGAAAGAACAAGCACATGTCCAAAAAACTGTGGCTTCACTCCTGGTCCTGGCCCTCTAGCTGTGTGCCTCTGAGCAAGTCAGTCCACTTCTCTGCACTGAAATTCTTTTATCCCTTCAGAGAAGATAATTCCACCTGCCCTGCCTACATCACAGGCTTGCTAAGTAGGATAAAAGTTGTTTAAGGCATGGGAAGTAGGTTGAGCAGGTTCTTTCTAGTTATCTCTCAATATTCCCCTTCAGGAACTCACCCACGCTCCCCTACTCAGAATTACTGTATATGCTCAAGTCTTTCAACACCCTTCCTTGTACATGTTCTGTACATCCTCTGCTTTTAATATCTCTAAACCCTCCTTGTCTACTTATGTAGAAGCACCCATAACATACACGTCTATATCCTTAACAAAGCTGTTCCAGATTCCCCTACACCTGAAATAATCCTACTTTCCATCAAACTGCCATAGCATTTTATCTGCATTTCTCTAGAAACATTGAGATCTGTTAGTCACCTTGCTATTTTACAGGAAGCTCAGGGAAGAAATCTAAATTGGCTAAGGACTACCAGCAGCCTTGTGGTCATCACCGCTTTTTCTGTGTAAACTACAATTTGTTAAAACAAGAGGGTTTGCAGGACGGAAAGTTCACTGCAGGCACTTCTAACCTAACCGATTGACTAAGTTCAAGCCTGGCTCTTCCACATTTTGGTTGGTCACAGTTAGAGGTAAGGTCAGGGAGGAAACAGAGAGCCCACAGGACTGACGGCTGTGTAATTAACCCATTTGTGACAACAACAGAGTGGAGCTTGACCAATGTGATCTAATTCTGGGGAAAACTCTGTGGGTAGCAAACTTACAGAGCTGCCGTAGGGTTCCCTTTTGGTCTCCTAGACCACTTTTATTCTCCCTTGTTATCTTATTCTTATCACTCATCTTTCAAGAACTTGCTTGCCACATCCTCAGGAAAAAAAAAAAAACTCTTTCTGACACTCCTTTACAATACAAAAATTGTTAAATTAGTTCACCTCTTGCCTAAGCAAAACAAAGCATCTTAGCTGTACTTTAACCTGCAGATACCAAAAAATAATTTTTAAATCGTTAACTATTTATTTTTATTTTTATTTTTATTTTTATTTTTGTGTTCCAGAAGTTTGATTCAGTGGAAGACATCATCGAACACTACAAGTATTTTCCTATTATACTCATTGATGGGAAAGATAAAACAGGAGTGCACAGGGAACAGTGCTACCTGACCCAGCCACTCACACTCACCAGACGCTTCTCACAGTGATAGCCTGGTCTTTGTTTTATCCTCAGTTCAGCGAATCAATGCTTCTATCATTTTTCATTTATTTCAAAATGTTATCTTCTGTGGCTTCAAGGGATGACAATCAAGTTTGTAGAAAAGAAAAACATTTTATAATTGAAACTGGAAAGTCAGTCATGGTTTTGAAATCCTAAACCACAGAGGAAATATTTATAAGATGCAAAAGCAAAAACTAGCTTTTAAAAAGTATCTTCTAAAAGAAAAACTATAAACATGGTCATTATGTTCATGTTATAGGTGAGCAACAAAGGTTACAAGAGGCTATTGCTTAAATTTTTGCAGCCAGCACATGACACATTTATATGAGATTACCAAGTCTATGCCCTTTACAAGATGCTGTGCTGCCTTTATGTCAGAACTGTTTGGATTTGCACATTTGCAATATATGGATGATTCCTCATGCTAAATACGTTGGTGAATATTAGCTCTGTTTTATTCATAATCCTGGAAATTCAATTATAGGAAAGAAATGTGAATATTAGGAAATATAGGAAAGAGCCCTTGTGAATATTACCTTAGAGACAGAAATTGGAAATACTTTTGCTAGGATGTGAAATGGCCACAGAACCAGTCTCCAGCATTCTCTGTTTAGAGTAGCTTTAAGCCACATGGAATTAGCAAATTCATAGTAAGGAACTCAGAAGATTATATCCTATTCCAGACTTAAGGCAAGCATAGAACGGGGAGAAAGTAATTTTTTTTTTAGCAATTCCAATTGTGAACTTCCATTCAAAGAGAACTGTCCTCAAATTGCAGTAACATTGCACATGTCATGATATTCTCCCCTCTCAAAATTAAGAGGATTTAATTTTATTCCTGTTTCACAATGTAGATGAGGAAGTGGAGGCTCAAAGAAGTTATTGATCTCCCTCAGTATAAAGGAACCCAATTGTAGTCTATTTTGCCTAGCCCCCTGCAGGCACATCTTCCCAGGTACATTCCCTGGCTTGTGGAATTTTAAAATCAAGTTGAAAAGCTGTATTTAAAAACATAGAGAGAGAGAAACAATTTGAAAATACAGACTTACCCACCTTAAAATAAATAAACTCTTGTAGTGGGGTAAGTTAAGGGTGGAAAAAAAGAGCTACTGTTGAAATTAATGTAGACAATGACTTCAAATGTTACCAAAGCCTACGTGTGAAATTCATGGGGGGTTGATGTAATTGTAGCTTTAATGTATAAACGAAGCCAAATAGAATAAAAAGACAAGAGAGAATCAAATGAAAATAACACAAACAATGCCTGGGACTATCTATTCTCTAAAATAGCAAACAATATGCTCTCTGGGAAGAGCTCTTAGCATCTACCCACCAACTAAACACCTGTTCAGGTGCTCTTTTTTCCCAAGGTCAGTGTGAAGTGATGCCTTTAAGTTAGATTGGGAGCAGTTGATAAAGAGTCTCCTTGTTACGTTAGAACTCTTGATACTCAACCGAGTCTAATAAAGTATGCCTGCACAGGATTACATAGGAACCAAGAAAGAAGAGTGTTTAAGTTAGAGCTTGACTACTAAGGAGCCGGCTAGTTGGAGCTGAAGGTAATAGAGTTGCTGGTCACTCTTAACTGAACTTCAGCAAGTCCAGGCCAGTGTGGACATGCAGACTCTACAGAGAGGCTGTAGGTTCATGTGCAGCAAGAATCTGACCCTCATGCTAAAAAGCTATTGGGAGATTGCCGAGAACTCCAATTCACTAATTCACCAGCACTGTAATCTTCAATGTTGTGTCCTCAGGAAATGTTTCTAAATCTCCTCAAGCATTGCTGTTGTTAAAGTAGATAAATGTCAGGCGGTGGTTAGCAAAGAGGTGCTTTATCACATCTTCTTCATAAATGCGTGATGTAGTTCTAACAAGAAAAGGAAAGAAAAAGCAAGCATCTTGAAATTAAAATCTCACAATGCTTACACACATGAAAATCTCTGAAAAGAAACATGAAATTCAAAATACTGACAAGGGTTGTTTCAGATGATTGGGATTTGAGGGGCCATTTTATGTGGGTTTTCTGAAACTCCGACTCCAAGACTGAGTTGAGGCTTCCAGTCAAGATGGTGGAACAGGTGGTCCCCAGAGTCCCTCTCTCCCACTAATCAACCAATTTACAGCTATTAAAAAGCAACAACAGCCAAGCTGGAGACCTACAGAGTTCATGAAGGCAGGAGAAGCCACAATGACAGAAAGAAAGAATTGCTCCCATCATTTTGAGTCCTGGACACTTCAAGACTTGAAATGGTGACACACAGAGCAAGAGCTGGCAAAAGCCACAGCATTAAGTTGCTTGGAAGCAGCAGGAGAGAAGTGGGCCTTGGTGGCCCCCAGGCCAGCAAGACTACTGACAGGGTTCCCGTGGACCCACATAGGAGCAAGGAGCCATAGACAACTAAAAATAGGAGCCACTCAAAGGCCGGTGAGTCATAGCAAGGGATGGTGCATGGCCTGTCCCATGGGAAGTGTTTGGAGTGTGGGCAGTGGGGGAGATGGTCCCACCAGGGGAACCCTGGGGCACAGCATGGACAGCTGATCTGCCCTCCAATCAGCACAGGCCCACTCAGTGGAGACTGTTCAGGAATCCAGAACTGCAGGGGGTGCAGTTTGCTGAAAAGACTCAGGCCCAGACCAGAATTTCCACACAACCTAGGTATACTGGAACTCACAAGACCTGGAAGTACATACAAGGTCAACAATTAAAACCTGAGCTGCACAAAAAGCCTTCCCCAGGGAATCGGCAGCAAAGCAGCAATTTATCTCAACTACAGGGCTGAAGTGCTGGTCCCCACAGGAAGTTCCCCCATTTTAGAAGTAAGCAAAGGACAACAAATTAGTTCCAGTGAAGAGTTTAAATGGTGGAAACAGTAAATAATCCAATAGAGAACTGAAAGAAAAAACAAAATATCCACAGATCAGAGACAAAGTTTGATATTAACTAGTAAAGGTCTAACACCACCAAAGAACACCTATAAAACCTAGAAGGACTGGAAGCCCCCTGGACTACCAAGCCAGGGAGTGGGGACAGCCATGGGCCTCAACCATACCCTTCTGATGACCACACCCAGCCCAGTGATGACCAACAGGTCACTGCTGGAAGAGCCCCGGGCTACTGAGCTGGGGCTGTATGGGGCCAACAGGCTCTGCCATGCCAGCAACCAGCCCAACCACAACCACTGAGCCACTGCCAACAGCATCCCAGGCTCCCAAGCTGGGGCAGTGGGGAGCCAAGGGCCTCAGCCACACATCCCCAACATCCACAACCAACCCGGCCGTGACCACTGAGCCACCACTGGCAGTGCCCCAGGCTCCCCAGCTGGGGTGGTGGGGGGCCAAGGACTTCAGCTACACTGCCCTGACATCTGCATCCAGCCTAGCAATGACTGAGCCACTGCCAGAAGCCCCCTGGTCTCCCCTGTTAGGATAAGTGTGGTGCCAAGAGCCTCAACCACAACCCCCTTGTTCCTCCTCCTCCCACCCTATTTCCCTCCTCCTTCCCCTCTCCCTATTCCCCCCAACTGCTCCACAACATCTTAGAAAGCAAAAAAATAATAGTATTGATAAATAAATAAACTTTAAAACAAATGAAAGAAGACTGAGTTGAAAGTGCAAACACTGATTTTAGGTTTATGTCTGAGAAAGATAAAGGTGAGAAGGAACAGAGGTAGACAGAGAGAGCTTTCAGACTGCCACCTGTGAGAAGACAGAGGGAAAGAGGAGAAGTAGAGAAAGCATGAGACTGAGACGCATTTCTGGGAGTCTTGGCCAGACCACGGTGAGATCCAGAGAAAAGACTGCCCATGCAGGAGAGTCTCACGTTGGTCAGACGCGACCAACCATGCTAAGTCGTTGCCTGAGGCTGCCCTGGAGAGAACACTGACCTTCAAATGCTGGGGCATTATCTAGAAGGTGCTGCAGCTAGAAGCAGTTTGCTAATTTGCTGGTCAGCAAGTTCTTTTAAGGGAGACCCAAGTGGCCCAGCTCCACACCTGCCACCGTGACATTCTGGTTTTCACTGTTTTCAGTGTTGACTGTAGTAAGGAAATGTTACTTGTAATAGATTATTAAAGAATAAGGATATATGTATTTTAATTGTATTTGATTCTTACAACAATCTGTAACGAAGAAAGGGCAGATATTCTTATTGCATTTATAAAGTAAGAAAATCATGCCTCATTGTCTAATATATTACAGTGACATAGTTGTAACTAGAGCCATGGTTCTTATTCACAATTCTCCTATTTTCTGTCTATCTGCTTTACTGGATCTGTATATAAAAAAAATTCAATGATTTGGGCTTGGCATACCCGAATTCCAAAGTGTTTTAATCCCTTTTCAACTCTTAATCGCATTTTCAGTTTAAAAAGTGTCACTTGATACCTGGCCTCAATAGAGTAGTGGAATTTTAGCTTTATCCAATTACAGCATCTATGCATTCAAGACATAAATAATTCCCATTCTGGATCAATATATATCTCCCTCTCCTTTAATAAAATATTGTAATAGCACTTGTTTGCATACTGCATGTTTATTCATTGCTAAGCACTATTGCAGCTGTTGGAAATATAACAGTGAATAAGTTAGAGAGACAGATGACTAATAATTGTACAAATAAATAAGATAATCTAAGTTGGTTTCCCATTACCCTGTTATATTTCCATTTTATCACTTATCACTGAGGGTTTGTGGGGTGAGACCAACATTAAATATTTTGATGAAGCTCCTTGGAGTTGGCTTTGAAAAGTCCTGAACCAGAAAATTTTAAATTTTCTCAAACTTACTTAATAGAAAACTTCCCATCTTGGTGTGTGTTGGGGGAGTGAGGAAGTGTATGTGTGTGTTTGAATAACCACATCAAAGCTATAATCAGTTAAATACTCTGTACTAATTGTTTCTAATGGAGAAATCAAATTTAACCCATTGTCAAATGTAGACCATTATCATGTGCATGTGCAAACATACAGAAATTTTTATGATAGACCATATTGTATACTATTAGCATTATATTTGTGTATCTATTTTTTTATCCCGAGTAATATTTGTTCTAGATAAGCACATTCATGAGCATTCATGAACGAACATTCATTTTGAACATTCATGATTTACAGCTGCCCTAACTTAAGTGAAAGCAAATATGTAATTGAATGTTATAGTATTCTCTGTAACTTAGTACTGAAGAAGGGAATTCAAAACATAGTTTAATTTTGTTTGTTTCATGCCTTATCATTCCTAAAGCCCTTTCGAAACCATATTTAGGGCAAATTTTAGGACAAAATTTCTAGACCAGTTATTGACATATGAGCACCATGCTAGATTTGGGGAATAAAGATTAAAAAGACACAATTCCAGTGATTGAGTCAAGATATATATGTAATAACCATCTTAACAGGTGTAGGATCACATCTCACCACGGTTTTGATTTGCATTTCCCTGATGATTAGTAATGCTGAGCCCCTTTCATATACCTGTTGGCCATTATCAAAAAAAAAAAAAAGATAATAAATGTTGGCAAGGATATGGATCAATTGAAATCCTGTACACTCTTGGTGGGAATGTCAAATGGTGCAGCCACTATGGAAAACAGTTTAGTTTCTTCAAAAATTAAAAATAGGATTGCCATATTCAGCAATCCCACTTTTGGGTACATATCCAAAAAATCTGAAATTAGGATCTCGAAATATCTGCACTGTCATATTCACTGCAGCATTATTTACAATAGCCAAGATATGAAAACAACCTAAATGTAAATCAACAAATTAATAGATTAAGAACGTGTTATATATATACAATGGAATATTCTTCAGCCTTAATAAGGAAGGAAGTCGTGCTTTATGATACAACATGTATAAACCTGGAGGATATTATGTTAAGAGAAATAAGCCAGACACAGAAGGACAAATACTGCATGACCCCACTCATATGAGGTATCTAAAATAGTCAAACCCATATAAACAGATATAAGAATAGTGGTTGCCAGGGACTGGGAGGTTGGGGAAATGCGGAGCTGTTGTTCAGTGTGTATAAAGTTTTAGTTACACTAGGTGAATACATTTTAGAGATCTGCCTATAGTCAGCGAAAATGTATTATACACCTAAAAATTTGTTAAGAGGGTAAATCTCATGTTAAGTATTCTTACCACCAAAAGGTGGGGAGAGGGGACAGAGGGAAACTTTTGGAAGTGATGGGTATGTTTATTATCTTAATTATGGTGGTGGTCTCACAAGTGTATGCATATTTCCAAACTCATCAGATTGTACCCATTAAATATGTCCATTTTTTTCTATATCAATTATACCTCAATGAAGCTATTTTTGAGAAAAGAAGATGCACATGTTATCAAAATCATGCAATGCAGAACAATGGACTTGGTCATCCTCTCCCTTGTACCACCACAACATTGGTAGGCAAGAATGGGATGAGTAGGGGAATACGTAGTAAGGAAAAGTTTCCCAGAAGAAATGTTCAGGCAGGGACTTTAAAGGTTCCCTTGGAACACAATCTTTAGAAGTACAAGTAATTTGTCAGTCTATTTTTGAGTACTCCTGTCTTAAGGGCACTAGTTGAGGCCATGGGGAATCAAACAGTGACTACCTGTTGAAGGAGTAAGTGAATACAACAGAAGTGGCATCTGTGGGGAAAGGACTGATGATTTATTAAGAGTTTCTGGGGAAACTGACTCGCCATCGAGAAGAAAAGTACAATTATGTCTCCACCTTGAATCATATACAAAAATATAGTCTACATGAATCAAACAGCTGTAAACAAGAAGCAAACTTTAAACTGGGTCTTGTATTTTTGCCTAATAATTTTTTATGACTTTGGGATTGGAAAAGGTTTTTTAAAAAGACAAAAACATAAATAATAAGGAGAAAGATTGATAGATTTATTACACCAAAATTTTAAATGTTTACAAAGTTTAGACAAAGTCAAAAGGCAATTAAACAACCGAATATGTATGAGCAAAGGAGGTAAACAAGTAATTCACATACACACGCACACACAAATCTTACAGCCCTTAAGTTAAGACATTCAGACTTGCTATCTGTGTGGCTATCACAGCTGGACAGTGATGGAATTAACAGAGGATGCCAAAAGAGACTGTCAGGGGGGTGGAGCTATCACTAAGGACAAATGACGTGGAGCCTAATGGAGCAGAGCAGGAGATGGAGTGGGACATCTCTGAAAGAAAAATGAGGAAATAAACCCTAGAACATTCCTCGGTGCTTATCTAGAGGCTTGAAAGAGTAAAGGACAATTACCAAGGATCCCCAGCCAGCATAACCAGACTTCGTGCGTATCTGACAGCTACTTCTACAATAGTAGCCAAACAAATGATAATTAAAATAACAATTGCATAGCCCTTTTTACCCATAAGATTGGTCAAATTTAAAGATTCAGATAATGTCAAAAGCTGGTCAGGACTAATGAAGATGTGAAGAAATAAAAATTTTCAACTACTAGTTGGCACATGAATCAGTATAGCACTTTGGAAAGCAAAATAATGATGTTTAGTAAAATATAAAATGTATCCACCCACTGCAATAAGACTCCAATTAAAATATGGATAAATATGAACTTATCTTTGATCCCTCTGGGAAATCCACTATAATCACAATAAAGTAATTGAAAAGTCAAGAACATAGGATAAAGGCAATGGAATAAGAGAGATGTTGACAAAATTTTGGTTGAGGAAAATTAAACAAACAACAAAACAGAGAAAGCTAAAATATTAGCCTGGTAGAAAGAAATTCAACAAGAAACAAGCTGATTCCCATTACAAGAATCTGGAAAGGCTTACAAACTGGAGTCACTATTCACCCTTAAAGGCTGGTAAAGAGACTGGCAGGAAGGGGGGCATTCATTGACGGTGATTATAACAATTCTCTATGATGAGGTTTACTTAGCCAGGCTGCTCTCTCTCCCCAACTCTGGTGAACACCCAGAGAATACACCTCCAAGAAATATTTTAAATTAGGCATGTAAGATAAACCTGAAAAAAGGAGGTGAGTGCTGTTCTGAAAATTGGGGTTTAAGTGGAAGTTTCATTCCAAGTGTTGAGAAATGTAATCCCTCTTAAACACTTGGCTTCCAGGAGGAATAGACAGAATTATAACTCTAAACCAAGGGAACAAATCAGTTCTGCTACAAATACTGCCACGTGTCAATCCACAACAAGAGCCAGACCCCAACTCTGTCATGCTACAGTAAAACCCTATTTATACACATACAAGTATCAATCTGCAATTTTGCACCTCACTCAAATATAAACAATCAAGTCCCTGGAGGAAACCTAATAATAATGATATTAAACAAAAGCTACAAAGCAGAAGAAGAAAGAAAAAGAACTCAAGGGAGAGATATAATATGGAATGCTGAAGAAAACTATGTAACAGAGATAAGACATTGAATCCATAAAATATAAAAAGAATGCTGTTTTAATAAATAAATATTCAAAAGCAAAAATCTAGAGCACTAAAAAGAAAAGATAAGAAAAACCGTAATGATAGTTGGAAATTTTAACACACAATCCTCAGAAACTGATAGCATAAGCAAATGGAATAAGGATGTAGAAAATTTTAACATTATTATTAAACAACTAAACCTAAGTGTCATTTATGAACTAGTTTATAAAACAAATAAAGAATACACATTTCTTTTTCTTAGTCCATATAGAACATTTGCCAAAAAGGACCATCTCCTGGGACCTAAAACAAGTCTCAATAAATTATAAGGAACTGAAAAAGAAATATATAGGTTGCATTCTCTGAGGGAAAAAGTTTTATTAAAAGAGAATCAAGTTAAAAATAAATAACATTAAGATACCTAGAAATATCTCCAGCTATTTGGAAATTAAACAACACATTTCCAAATTCGTCATGATGAAAACAAAAGCAAAATTTTAAAAATATCTTATATTTTATTTGAAGAGTATTCTAAAAGAAAAACAAAAAAAAATTAATGAATGTAATGAAATGCTACATACCAAAATTTGAGGGATACAATTACCCTTTAAATATGAAGATCTAATACAAGCATTTATAGCTTAATAGCCTTAAGTGCATATATTAGAAAAGAATGGCCTATAATCAAGCATCTAAGTTTTCACCATAAGCCATAAAAAAAACCATAAATTAAGCCCAAAGGAAGTAGAAAGAAGGAAATAATAAAGATAAGAGTAGAAATTAAGAAAATAAATACAAACATTAAAGAAAACCAATGAAGTCAAAAGGTAGTCCTTTGGAAAGATTAAGAAAATTAATAAAAACCTAGCTAAAGTAATCAAAACCTAAGCAAAAACACACAACCTACTAATGAGGAATAAAGGAAGAAACAACACAATAGATCCTACAGACATCAAAGTAATATTAAAGAAATCTCAGAAGCACCTTTATTCCAATGAAGTTGAAAAATATAACTTCACAGTTATAAGAGCAATACAGAAGAGACAGAAAATCTGGATAGCACTTCATCTTTAAAAGAAATTAGAAGATTTCTTGCAAAATAAGCTCTAGACCAAGATGGATCCTATCACACATTTTAAAAAATAATAATACCAAGCTTACAAACTTTTTCAGAAAATGGAGAAAGATGGTTCAACATACACAAATCAATAAATGTGATATACCACATCAACAAAATCAACAACAAAAGCCATAGATTATCTCAATAGATACAGAAAAAGCATTTGAAGTAATTCAACATCACTTCATGACAAAGACTCTCATCAAATTATGGATAAGAGGTATATCTCCACATCTAGACCCAATAAAAGACATTTACAACAAACCAACCTCCAATATCATCCTGAATGGAGAAAAGCTTTCAGAACTGGAGCAAGATAAGGATGCCCACTCTCACCACTCCTATTTAACATAGTATTGGAAATACTAGCCAGAGCAATCAGGCAAGAGAAAGAAATAAAGGGCATCGAGATTGGAAAAGAAGAAGTCAAACTGTCCCTGTTTGCATGTGACATTATCCTATATATAGAAAAACCTAAAGATTCTGCCAATTACTCTTAGAGCTGATAAATGATTTCAGTAAAGTTGCAAGATACAAAATCAACACACAAAAATTGGCAGCATTTTTATACTATAATTACAAACTAGCAGAAAAAAGAAATCAAGAAAGAAAGTCCATTTACAACAGTCACCAAAAAAATAAAATACCTAGGAATCGATTTAACCAAGGAGTTGAAAGATCTCCACAAGAACTACAAATCACTGCTGAAAGAAATTAAAGATGACACAAAAAGATGAAATTATGGTCCATGCTCTTCGATTAGAAGAATTAACCTTGTGAAAATGTCCATACTACCCAAAGAGATCTAAAAATTCAATACAATACTCATCAAAATACCAGTGACATTCTTCACAGAAATACGAAAAACATTCCTAACACTCACATTGAAACAACAAAAGACACCAAATAGGCAAAGCAACCCTGAGCAAAAATAAATAAATTAATAAATTAATAAAGCCAAATACATAACACTACCTGACTTCAAATAATACCACAAATCTCTACTAACCAAAATATCATAGTACTTCCATAAAAACAGACACATGGACAGATGGAACAGAATAGGGAACTTAAAAATCAACCCACATACTTACATCCAACTGATCTTTGACAATGACAACAAGAACACATATTGGGGAAAAGACGGCCTCTTTAATACATGGCTCTGGGAAAAGTGGACATCCATATGTAGAAGAATGAAACTAGACCTGTACTCTCACCATATACCAAAATCAACTTAAAATGGTAAAAGACTTAAATATAAGAGCTGAAACTATAAAAATCCTAAAAGAAAACAGGTGAAACACTTCAGGAAGTAGGACTGGGTGAAGACTCTGTGAGTAAGACCCCAAAAGCACAGGCAACAAAAGAAAAAACAAGCAAATGAGATTATATCAAACTAAAAAGCTTCTGCACAGCAAAAGAAACAATTAACAGTGCAAAAAAGACAACGTACCGAAAGGGAGAAAATATTTGCAAACTGTGCATCTGACAAGGGATTAATATCAAGAATGTACAAGGAACTCAAACAACTTAACAGTAAAAAAACAAATAACCCAATTAAAAAGCAGGCAAAGAAGCTGAATAGGCATTTCTCAAAGGAAGATATATGAATGGCCAACAGACAGTAAAATACTCTCAACATCACTAAGCATCAGGGAAATGCAAATAAAACCATATTGAGATATCATCTCACTCCAGTTAGACTGTCCAGTATCAAAAAGACAGGGAACAATCAATGCTGGTGAGGATGCAGAGAAAGAGCAACCCTCCTACACTGTTGGTGGGACTGTAAATTAATGCAGCCATTATGCAAAACAGTATGGAGCGTCCTCAAACAATACAGATAGAATTGCAATATGATCCAGCAATCGCACTGCTGAGTACATACCTAAAGGAATGGAAATCATTATGTCAAAAGGATACTGCTGTGAACAATTGTATGCCAATAATTTGAATAACCTTGAAGAAATGGATAAATTCCTAGAAATGTACAATCCACCAAGACAGAATAATGAAGAAATTAAAAATCTAAATAGATCTATAAGTAGTAAGATTAAAGAAGTAATCAAAACCTCTCAACAAAGAAAATCTTACGACCGGATGTTTTAACTGTATAATTCTACCAAACATTTAAAGAAGAATTAATACCAATCTTCTTTAAACTCTTACAAATAATTGAAGAGGTGGAAACACTTCCAAGCTCTTCTCTAAGCCAGCATTATCCTGATACCAGAACTTCAAACAAGAAAACTATAGTCCAAGATTCCTGATCAATGCTGTTGCAAAAATTCTCAACAAAATACTAGCAAACTGAATTCAGTAGCACATTAAAGGAATTATACACCATGACCACCTGGGATTTATACCTGGAATGCAAGGATTTTTCAACATATAAAAATCAGTCAGTGTAATATAACACATTAACAGAATGAAGAACAAAAACCACATAATTATCTCAATTGATGCAAAAAGGCATTTGACAAAATTCAATATCCTCCCATGATAAAAACAATCAACAAATTAGGATTAGAAGGAAACTACCTCAATAAATTTAAAGCTATATATGTATTTTTTTAAAAAAAAAAAAAACCCACAGATAACATCATACTCACTCATGAAAGACTGAAAAGTTTTTCTCTAACATCAGGAACAGTGCGAGGATGCCCACTCTCATCACTAGTATTCAACCTAGTACTGGAAGTTTTAGCCAGAGCAATTAGACAAGAAAAAATATATAAAAGGCATTCAAATTGGAAAGTAAGAAGTAAAATTATCTGTTTGCAGATAATATGATCTTATATGTACAAAATCCTTCAATATTCCACACCGAAAAAGAAACTGTTAAGGCTAATAAACAATTTCAGCAAATATGCAGGATACAAAATCAACACAGAAAAATTAGCTATATTTCTATACACTAATAATGAACAATCTGCAAAAGAATTTAAGAAAGCAATCCCATTTACAATAGCATCAACAATAATAAAATACTTAGGAATAAATTTAACTAAGGAGGCAAAAGACTTGTGCAGTGAAAATTACAAAATATTACTGAAAGAAATCAAAGAAATTACAAACAAATGAAAGGACATCTTGTGTTTGTGGATTGGAAGACTTAATATTGTTATAATGTCTCTATTACCCAAAGTGGTCTACAGAGTCAATGTAATCCTTATCAAAATATTAACAGCATTTTCTGGCAGTAATAGAAAAAAATCCTAAAATTCATGTGGAATTTCAAGTGGCCTTGAATAGCCAAAACAATCTTTAATGAAAACAAGTCAGAGGCCTCACACTTCCTGATTTCAACACATTCAAAAAAAAAAAGAAAGAAAGTAACAGTAATCAAGACAGCATAGTAATGGCATAAGGGAGATATGTGTGCACTTCAAAGAATTCATGAAAAATAGCTCATGGTACATCTTTCCATGAGCTTTTTGAAGTACCCTCATATATATGCCAATGAAACAGAATAGGGAACTTAGAAATAACCCCTTACATTTATGTCCAAATGACCTTCAACAAAGGTGCCAGGACTATACAGAGGGGAAAGAACAGTCTCCCCAACAGATGGTGCTGTACATGTGGTCTGTCATTGACTGGAGTGCTATGTGGTCCATGACTGTAATCGTAAAGCTTAGTATTGGTAACATCTCTGATTTGTGTGTGTGTGGTTTGATAATTTGATCTTTGTGAAATTTATAAGATTAACTACTAGAACAATAAAATTATTGAAGTCAAAGGATACGTGGTCTGTATGCAAAAAATAATTGTATTTCTATGTCTTAGCATTCATCAATTGGAAAATAATTTTATTCCATTTTGAATATCATTAATATACTTAGTAATAAACTAAGTGAAAACATGTACACTATCTCTTCATTATAAACTAAAATCCTTGCTGAGAGAAATTAAAGAAGACCTAAATAAATGAAGAAAGGTGCCATATTTATGGACTGGAAGAGTCTATATTGTTAAGATGTCAATTATTCCCAAATTTATTTCTTTAAAAAATCTTATAAGAATTTTGTACGAATTGAAAAAATGATTCTAAAATGTATTTGTAATTGCAAATAATGTAAAGGCTAGCCAAAATAATTTATAAAAAGAACAAAGTTGAAGGGCTTATAGTACTCAATTTTAAGATTTATTGTATTAAAACTGCAGTAACTAGAGCAGTGTGGTATTAAGATAAAGATGAATAAATACATCACCTGAACAGAGTACAGAATACAGTTATGGTCAACTGATTTTTGGCAGAGACCAATTTTATTCAATGTAGAAAGGATAGTTCTTTCCATAAATGGTGCTGAAAAAAACTTGATAATTATATGGACCAGAAAAAATATGAACCCAATTCTACACCATACAAAACAAAAACAGAGAAATGCATCATAGATATAAATGCAAAAGCTAAAACTGTAAAAGTGCTAGAAGTAAACAGGAAAATATCTCTTGACCTTATGTAGGTAAAGATTTCTTTACCAAAATAATCATAAAGTAAAAAACTTAACAAATTGGATTTCATTTTTTAAATGAGTTAATTGAATTTCAACAAAATTAAAGCTTTCTGCTCTTCAAAAGCGACTATCAAGAAAATACAAGGCAAGCCCCAGATTTGGAAAAAATACTCACTCTACATATATTTGACATACATTTCATACCTAGCAAATACAAAGAACTTCTGCAAATCAATCACAAAAAGACTTGAATAAACACTTCACAAAATAAGATATGTAAATGGTCAATAAACATATGAAATATGCTCCACATCATTAGTCATCAGGGAAACAAGGACGGCTGAGTATGGTTGCCTCTGAAGAGCCCAAATAGAGAAAAAAGGTAAGAAAGAAGGAAGGCAGGAAGATGATTCCTGTTTCCCATCATCGTACACTTTTTGGTACTATTTCACTTTCCAAAATGTAATTAAGGTGTGTGTGTTGTGTCTTTTTAAAGCAAACTCTACCTTTTTTAAATGAGTGCACACTATGAATCCAATGCATTGGTTTGGCCCTTGCAGGAAACAAAATTTATCCTGAATGTTTTAAAGAAGAGTCCTTTATGAAGACGTTACTTGGAGAAGTACAGGCAGGGTGAAAGAAACAATGAATGGTGAGACACCCAGAAACCAGCAATAGTGGGAAACTGTTACCATGCCTAGGGCTGATCGGACAAGAAGAGGAAATCAAGGTGCCGGAGCCCCATCAGAGCTGGAACAGGGGAGAGGCTGACCGATGGACCACGTCATGAAGGGCAGAGCTACTGCCAGGCACATGGTGCTGAAACAAAGAGGAGGAAGGGAAAATAAATAGCCAGACCTCCCCTTTCTGCCCTCTACTCTTCTGCCAGAGCCAAGGAGAAGGCAGCAGGTGGTACAGCCCCCAGGGATTGGCATCCCAGGACAGGGCAGGTGGATTAGGATGGAGAGGGGATTGAAGAGAGCAAACAGAGAATAACCAGCAACCATGCAATTACACTGTGAAGATGCCCCCTGGAGAAACTCTTGTAGATTTTCAATGGGACATGCACGATGATGTTCTCCTGAACATTGCCTGTTTTAGCAAAACATTGTTATCGTCACGGAAAAGTCAATGCAGCCCTTAAGAGGAAAGAGCTAAATTATGTATTTCAACATGAATGGATGTCAAAAACAAATACGAGGGTACTTCAAAAATAGAATTAAAAGACAATACAATCTTGCCATTAACTTTTTGAAGTAGCTTTGTATATAATACTACCTCAGTAAATTTTTAAAGTACAAGAAACAATTGGCCAGCCCATGGCTCACTTGGGAGAGCGTGGTGCTGACAACACCAAGTCAAGGGTTAAGAGCCCCTTACCGGTCATCTTTAAAAAAAAAAAAATACCATAAACTCTTCATGGGTACATAAAAACGTCCATCAAAGTATGGATCGTTCATTTTGTGTGTGCACATTATGTACATGATATGGTAGAGGGGAATGAGACTGGGGTATGTAACCAGCGATGCCAAACTGCATTTGAAGAACCTGACAGATGCCCAGTATTGTTTTAAGCAGCTTAGATGTATTGTTTCATTAAATATTATTTAATATTTTCAAAAAGTGTGGTGGCCATTACAATCCTGAAATTTTAGAAGATGAAAATGCAGCACAGAAATGTCAGTGACCTTCTCCCTCATTCATCCTTCCCTTTATTCAGCAAATATTTATTGAGTCCCATTCTGTGCCACGCACTGTACTAGACCCTAAGATACCAGCAGGGGTAAAACCATGCCCTCCTCCAATTCGTAATCCAGAGGTGAGAGAAAGACATAAATTATGAAGTCTAGAAATTATAAAGCCTGTTAGAGGAAAGTAAGCGTTGTGAAGAAATGAATAAGGGAAGGGGGCTGGCGAGCGCTGCACTATTAGCAACTTTAAATAGGGCAGTCAGGAAGGGTTTTCTAGAAGGTGATGTTTAAATGGAGATATAAAGACCGCGAAAACATAAGATGTGGATTGCTGGGGCTAGAGCAATCAGGCAGAGAGAACAGCTAGTGCTAGGGCCTGAGGCAGGCACGTGCCTAGCAAGTTCTCCTGGAATAGCCAAGAGACCAGTGTCAGCAGGATGAGCCTTCCCTGACCACTCTAGTTAAAGTTCTCTCTCTCTCTCTCTCTCACTCTTTTTCCTCTCTCACACACCCACATTTGTACATACACAGTCTGCGTGTCTCCTTTCCCTTCTCTCCTTTTTCTGTCTCAGTAGCACTTACACTGTTACTAGAGTGCCCAGCTCTAGCACTGAAAGTCCTGCGTCCCAAGAAACCCCTGGATCCTAGGTAAACAGGACAGTTGGTCACCTTATTTCTAACACTGTATATAATTTATTTATTATGTCTATAAATCTTTTATTTCCTGACTCCCTTCCCCAGCACATTTACTCCATGAAGACAGAGACTGTTGTCTGTTTTGTCCCACGTGCCTACATCAGGGCCTGGCACATAGTAAGCATTCAATAAATTTTTGTTGAATGAATGAATGGCTGAGAGAGACAGAAATAGGAGTGAGATCAGAGAAGCGACAAGAGCTGGATCATGTAGAGCTTTGTAGCCACTTTAAAGACTCTGACTTTGACTTTGAGTGGGATGGGAGGCCCCTGGAGAGATGCAGGTTTTAAAAAGATTGCTCTTGGTGGAAGTAAGGAAAGCAATTAGGAGATTATTGAAATCACCCAAGCAAATGATGCTGCTGTCTCAGGCCAGGACGCGGCAGTGGAGGGGAGAAGTGGCCATCTATTCCGAAGGTGAGGAAATCCAGAAAGAGGAGCTACGAAAGACATTAATAAGGATGGAGTTTGGATTCAATCCCGAGAGGGTGAGTCCAGAGCCAGCCCAGGTGCTTAAGCAGAGGTTTGCTGAGGGATTAAAGGGTTGGGGTCAGGGCACATCAGGCATACAGCTTAAAGACAAGAAAGGGCTCTCCAGGCCAGACTTCAAGAGTTCTGCGCTGGGACTGCTACCACTGACACAGCACTTTAATGTGAATTAGGAGGCACCCTTCGGAGAGGATCCTCTAGAGAAATGCAACTCTTGGAGGGGCTTACACAGGCTGGTTTTCACCCCAGTGTCACCCCCATCCCATCCCAGCAGTACCCTTTGCTTGGCTCCCTGTGCCAAGCGTGGCCTGCACAACCTCAGCCGCTCCCTGGTGGGTGCATCCTAGGAGTGTTCAGAGTGCTGGCTGCCATGATGATAAAGAGATTATTGCACCTGTAATTGTGCAATAATTGTGCAAAAACATGCCTGATCAAATGAGCCCAATTCTGTACCCCTTAGCATTAGCATAAAAGGAAAAAAAAAAAAAACATGTTTCATATGGAGAATAAATTTCAAAGAATACCCAAGAAAACAGTGGTGAAAAAAAATAGTGGGGGGGTAAAATGGGGGCCAATCTTGCCATAGCAGACTTTTTAAAAAAACAACTCCCCTGCAACTGAAAAATGCTGGAGAGTTCACAACCAGGAAGCTCAAGATGTGATAAAGTCGATTTTACATGTCAGTGGGAAAAGGATGGTTTCGTTAAATAAACATTTCTGGGACAATTGGCTATTGGGGGGTGGGGTAATAGAGCTTTCCATTTACCTATATAAAAATAATTCCTATAACAATTAAATATTTAAAAATAAAAATATAACAATAACAATGTAGAAGAAAATCTAGGAAAAGGTTCATATGCCTCTAGCATTTGTGGAAGAGGTGTGTGTGTTGGGGGGTTTCTTAAGCAAGACAGGAAACTCAAAAAAACAAAGGGAAGTGAAGAAAATATTTGACCATGTAAATATTTAAATTTTGACAAAAGAGGCAATAAGCACAGTCAGATATATCATACATATCATAAATAACTCCCCCAAATTGATGATGTAAGGACAAATAGCCCTATTGAAAAAACAGTCAAAGGATAAAAATAGCCATTTTACAGAAGAGGAAATCCTGATGCCCATAGACACATGAAAGAAGCTCAACTTCACAATTATCAGAGAAATGCCAATTAAAGTAACAATGATTTAACGTGTTTTTCACTCAACAGGTGGCAAAAAGTTCAGAAGAACGTTCCACCCAGTTCTAGCTGGAGGGTGTGGGGAGGGCAAGGCAATAGCTTCTGTAAATTTTTCGTAACAATGAGTATTAATTACTGCAACTTTTTGGACATTAATCTGGCAAACTCAATTAAAATTTAAAATATTCTTTGTATACATTTGCTCACCAATTCTAGTTCTGGAAATTTGTCCTGTAAAATTAAATTCTATAGAATTAAAAGCATATTTACAGAAGTAGGAAGTAAATAGGTAAAGAGTGTTTATTGAAGCATTACATGCCAAGTGATAAAAAACATTAAAATTCATTAATAAAAGGTTGGTTAAATTAAGTGGAGCATATCCATGTGGTGAAATACTGTGCAACTACTTAAAGGAAGGCTTTAGTGTTGTATCTGTTTTCCTATTGGGATCTATGTTATACTAGGTTAAGTGATAAAAGCACCTTACAGAAAAATACATATAGAATAAGCCTATGTTTGTAAATATATGTACATCTCATAAACATGTATTTGCCAGTTTTTTATACTAGAATCACATAAGAATACATTAGATTGTTAGTGGTGGTATAGGAACATGCTTGAAAAAGAGAGTCAGTTCTGAGATAGACCAGAGAGGGGAAGACCGTGCCACATGAAACATACCCTGGCACTGTGTAAGAGAAAGGGAAAACTAGAAGATTCTGCTAATATAACAGCAAACGTGTAAAATTAAATACGTATGTGGACATGATTAGAAGGTAACATGGGAAAATGGAGACATTATCTAATTGGTTATAAAAAAAGAAAAAAGTACAGCATTCTCTGGTACCAAGCCTTATAATACATCCTTCTAAAATGTTATCTAGAAAACTCAATTTACTAACAGTTCATACCTCTCTGCAATTTCTCATGATATTTGCGAACAATCAGCATTTTTTCTTTCTTCAGTCCCTTTCCAAACATATACACAACTCAAATTCCCACTATATCTTCCCTTCAAATAATAAAACAAAACCCAAACCTTAAAATGTTAGCTCATTTTTTGCTGTCTTTTGGCAACATACCTAGCATTCGAAAGAGTAATCACTAAGATTTGGAGACCCTCAACTTCAGTTTGAAACTGAAGTTAAAAAACATTATCCAAATTCCCTGTAACAAAAATAATCAGATTTAAAATAATAGCTAAGATTGAAGTTTATATGTAGAAAAATAAGTATTTTCATCTTTACTAATAAATTAAAATCACGCATATTGAGGACCCATTATGTATCCACAGCTTAATCATCTTATTTAATCAATAAGTAACATGCAGGGTCATCTTATTTGCTCTTCACAAGATACCTGTGAGGTAGATTTTATTATTCCTGGCTCAGATCTTGTGATTATGGCTCCTGCTCATGGCCCAGCGTGAACAACTGAGAAAGGTTTGTCTTTGGTAATACTGCCTCCCTGCAGCTAGGTCTCCTAGGCTCCTGGGGGAAATATTTAAGGGAAATTTTACTGACCCTGAGCCCAAGGTATCTAATGCAGATTTTGTTGGTCCACAATCTGAAGGTGAAGCAAATCCTGTGCAATTGAGGAGGTGCTCTTGGAGCTGTTTCTGTAAGTTTCCAACCTCCCTGAGCTTTCTTTCTCCTACTAAAGCTGTACGTGAGCATATCCTGTGGGGTCTTGTGAGTCCTTTAAATTACCCAACATTGCTGTAGCAGGGCATCTCCTTGAAAAGTCAGCTCTTAGTCACCTAACTTGCAATGAAGCCAACCATGTCCCATTCTCATAACAGTTATAGAAAAATTGTTGTCTTGGTAATCAGGTATCCACCCTTCCTCATGTTCTTCAAAGGGCGGCTCCATCCTCCGTTTCAAAGGGTAGGTCCTGCCTTCCTGGTGAAGCAAATGGTCCCTTCCAGGTGGGTGGCCATATACTCTAATAAAACAGGGAGGACCAGTGGTGTGGGGGTAGCAGATGGTGCTGGCTGCAAAGCGAGGTCAGCATGAGCAGGGGGGGGGGCAAGCTAGGTGTTAACAGATGCCAGGGCTGGTGGAGGGCATCCAGGTGCAGGCACAGCCACAGCCACAATAGCCATGTCTGTGGGGAAACCATCTAATGAAGCACTTTGAATCCTGTCACTTTCTGGCATGTTAGATTTGACAGTCTCCCTGATGAGCTGCTCAACAAGTCTACTTCTCAAGGATTCTGTTTCAATACCCTGTGTGTTGGTGGGACAGGCGTTGGCAAGTCCACATTCATGGACCCTTCCTTCAACACCATATTTGAAAGTGACTCAGCTACTCAACAATGAATCATGCTGTAGGGTAAAAGCTGGACATAGACCTATACCACCTCCCCCTTGGGAAACTACCCCTGGCCAAGGTAATTACCCACGGAAAGGCATGTCTCCTTTAAGACAAATGTCCCCTTTAAGACAAACAGAAGACTGGAGGGAGTAGGGACCCTTCGTAAGTTAGCACACTGGTGTTAAACTACTCTGGTGCCAGGAAAGTAGCGAGTGGATTAACTTACCTACTCAGCCAGATCTCCCAAACAATATGAATTGGGTGAGAGTCTGTGCATAAGCATGCGAATGATTTACACCTCTACTTTGATCTGTTCACTATATAACTGTTGTATGTACCCCATGGTGGCACAGATTTCTAGCTGATTGATGGCACCTCCCATAAGTCTAATAAATCAATGTCTCTACCTATTTGTCCAGGTGAGTTCTTTGGAATAGGCAAACACTATGCAAGTGCTCTTTCAGATTTGGGGCTCCCACAATACACATGTATCCAGTTAAAAGCCAAAAGTTTGAGCTTCAGGAAAACAATGTACAGTTGAAGTTAACCATCGTGGACACCATGGAATTCGGAGACCAGATAAGTAAAGATGACAACTACAAGTCAATAGTGGAATATATCGATGCCCAATTTGAAGACTACCTGCAAGAGGAACTGAAGATTAAACGTTCTTTCTTCAACTAGCATAACAAGAGGATCCATGCATCTACTTTAGTGCACCTACCACACATTCACTGAAGTCCTGGACCTGGTCACAGTAAGGTGAACATTATTCCAATAATTGCGAAAGCTGATACCATTGCCATGAACAAATTGTACAGATTCAAGAGTAAGATCATGAGTGAACTAGTCAGCAATGGGATACAGATATATCCATTCCCCACAGATGAAGAGCAGTGGCAGCGATTAATGCAACCACAGGCATCCAGCTCCCATTTGCAGTAGTCAGCAGCCCTGAACAGGTGAAGATCGGCAACAGAGTGAGAAAGCCAGCCAGTCCCTCTCGGGTGTGGAACAAGTTGAGAATAAAAACCACTGTGGTTCTGTCAGACTTCAGAAGATGCTGATCCAGGTGAACATGGAGGACCTGCAAGGACAGACTCACACCACTGCTTTGAATTTTATCAGTTCTGTGAGCTCAAGGAGATGGGCTGCAAGGACATCGACCCTCACAAGCCAGCCCTTTGGTCTTCAGGAGATGCAAGAAGCAAGAAGGGACAAATTCCTGGGAGAACCACGGAGGAAAGAAGAAATGAGACAATGTTCATTCTGAAAGTGAAGGAGGAAGAGTCTGGACTTAAGGGACAGAAAAAGAGCTTCGTGTGTCCGACCTCCTAAAGTGGACACATCACGAAGAGAAGAAGAGATGGAAGACAAGCAGCAGCAGCTGGAGGAGGAGATGAAAAATTTCCAAAAGACAAAAGCAGCAGCTCCAGTACCACAATCCCAGGACCAGCAATCTGGGCCCAGCAAACCAAGAAAAACAAGCATAAGAAAAAGGCAAGCTTCACACAGCCAGCAAGACAGGGTGTTCCTGCCTTCACCTGCTTTTGCAGTAATATTATCTCTGCTATCCGTGTCCTTGTGTTTTATATTTTTTTACCCTTCCCCAGACACCAGTAACTCAACTCATTTTGCTGAATGTTGTTGAGTGGTGGTAAATGATAGAACAAGGAGATTACACCAAAAGTCTGTGCAGCTGGACTTTGTTTCTGAAAAATACATGATCTGCCTTTTAACCCTGCTATGGGTTGAATGCTTGTCCCCTCCAAAGCTCATGTTGAAACCTAATCCTCAATATGGTATTTGAAAGGTGGAGCTTTAAAAGGTGATTAGATCATGAGCACTATGCCCTCTTAAATGGATGAATCCATTCATGGATTAATGGGTTAATGGATTCATGGATTATATCATGGGTGTGGACTGGTGGCTCTATAAGGAGAGCACATGAACACACTCTTGCTCAGCTCTTGCCATGTGATATGCTGTGTCGCCGGGGCCTCTATAAAGAGTCCCTTCCAAGAAGAAGGCCCTCACCAGATGTACTCCCTCGACCTCAGACTTCCTAGCCTCCAAAACTGTAAGAAATAAATTTAATTTTCTTTATAAGTTACCCATTTTAAGGTATTCTGTTATATGTGACAGAAAACATACTCATACAATGTCTGTTCAGAATGGCAGCAAGAAGCATGCCTGTCATTTGTATGTGGCTTTGGAATGAGAAAACTGGGGTCAAATGCTGTCTGGATGTCTGACAAAAACTTCTCACCATCTCAGCGCTGGACTAAAAACCTGAATAGCCATAAAAAAGAAAAAAAGTGGAGGTTGGTCCTAATGAGGACTAGTTCCAGAATTTGCAGGGTCCAATGCAAAAAAAAAACGGGGGCCCCTTGTTCAAAAGGTGTTAGGAATTTCAAGATGGTAACAGCAGCGCATTAAACCAAGTGCAAAGTCCTTCAAAGCATGGGGACCTGAGTGACTGCACAGTTCACCAGCAAATGACACCAGCTCTGGCCTGATTAAACCCCAAACATGGGACGCCACTCCATGCAACAAGACAGCAGGAGAAATCTTCCAGGAAGCTTCTAGAGAGTTTTTCCTCACTGCTAGGAGCACTAACATGGAAGAGTCAGGCTTTTTTCCTTTGATCTTCATGCTGTCTGCAGGAGATGGTTTGGCTCCTGGTACTACAGATGGCAGCAAGCAAGAACTGTGTACCCTGATGGTGGTGTAAAGTCTCTCATTAACCAATCCCAGGGTCCCTCTTTCACCAGACTTTATGACAGATGAGATCATATATAGTGGTTAAACCAATTCGGAGGTTTTTATTCATTGGAAGTGAAACCATCCATTCCAGCTGATGCAAAGGCTTTGCAAAACAGCTGATTATTTCACATTCTAGAGATGCGGACACAAGAATCCAGAGGGGCCACCTTGGTCTAGGTCCTGAAGCAAATGCATAATAAAGCTAGAATTTAGTCCCGGCTCTGCTGCCATTGTGTACATCTCATTCCTATAAGTAGTGTCCACTGGTCTTGTGCAATGTGGCAGCCCTGCTCTAAAGACAGCAGTTTTTCAGCTTCCAACAATTCTCCTTATAAAGGCAGAGTCCATGTTCAATGTCAGAAGCTAAGCAAACTAATTTCCTCAGTTGTGTGGTCCCCTAGATATTTTTTAAAAGATTCCCTATTGATATAGAAAATCTTAATGACAGAAAAATATAGGAAAGAGAAAGCTATGCCCAAAATATATTATATCTTCAGTCAGGACTGGTTATGTAAGTTATAGGACCCCATGCAGAATGAATATGTGGCGTTCCTTGTACAAAACATTATTAATCATGTCAGGACAGTGACAGCAGAGCATTGAACCAGGCATGGGGCCCTTCTAAGTGCAGGGACTTGAATGACAGCACATGCCAGACACTGCTGAGGTCGGCCCTGTCTTTAGTTAAGTCTCCTATTGAAAAGCCAATTGCATTAGATGTCTGTGATTGTTGTAACAAATTACCACAAACCTGGTAATTATTATGTTACAATTCTGGAGGCTAGAAGTCCAAAATGAGCTAAAATTAAGGTGTCAGCAGGACTGGATCCCTCTGGAGACTCCAGGGGAAAATCCATCCCTCGTGCCTTCCAGCATCCAAAGGTGGCTGGCATTCCTTGGCTCATGGCGCACATCACATAGCCTTTGTCCCCTCCCATTTAAGACAACGAATGACCCCAGATGAGAGAAAGAAACTCTTTTTAAAAAATTCTAAGTAGCATCCTCTGAGAGATTACAGAATACGTCGCATTCATAAAATTTAAGATTCTATACCAAAGGGACGACCAGAAGACAGTGAAATAGAGTCATAGAAATTATATATATCTTGGAAGATAAAGCCAACAAAACTTTCCAGAAAGTATATAGAAAGATAAAAGAGGTAGAAAACATGAGAGATTGAGCAACACAGAAAATCAATCCAGAAGTTTCACTCTCTGAATAATAATATAGTGATGATGATGATGATGATGATGATGATGATGATGATGATAGAAACAGATAGTGAATAAAAATATGAATTAAAAAAAAAATCCCAGAATTGGAGGGCATGAGTCTCTAGATTGAAAGGCTATATTAATTACACAGAACAATTTATATATTATATGTGTATATGCATGTGTGTGTATTTATATATCTGCACATCTAGACACAGCATAATTAATGATAAAAAGAGAAATCTAAAAGTTCCAGAGACACAAAGTGGGGAGCAGTTTACTTTTAAAAGAAAGGGAAGCAAGCATTAGAGCTCTCACACTGAGCCAAGAAGACAACAGAACTCTGCATCCAAAGGTTTAGGAAAATATTCTTTCAACCCAGAATAACCCATCAGCCTAGAGCAAGGAATGAAAAAATATTGGTCCAAATATTTTCAGACCTACAAGGCCTCAGAAAACTTACCTCCAATGTGACTCTTAGTAAGTTCTTGAGATATTCCCTAGGAAAACAAGTAAGTAAACGCACAAGCAAGAAACAGAAAACTGGGTTTTAACAGAAGACAGAAGAGAGGAGTGAAGGAAAAGCACAGGATGACTCTGGGGAGCAGGTGTAGATACTGGAGCAGACGAGAGCTGGAGGAAGAAGAGTGTCAGGGAGGCAATGTGGAAGTTGGGAGAGGGCAAGGGGAACTTTTTAGGACACCCCATTGAGTAGATTGGTTGGAAAAGCCTGAAGATATGATTTTTTTCAGTAATGAAAAATTTTTGAAAAACCCAGCAAATAGAAACTTGAACTTCAGAAACTCAAACATAAAATATTTTCATAAGTATATAATCACGATAATGTAAATATTTTGATGTTCCACTTTTATAATGCACATAAAGGAAAGGGGGAAATGGTTTAGTCACGGCTACAGAACAGGATGTAAATGTTCAGCTTTGAAAATGCAGAAGTAGAGAATACAGGCAAGAGATGGAAGGGGAGAGGACTGATGGAAAGGCACCGTGGGGGGCTGGAGGGCTGCGGTTGTTATCTTTATCTTACAAAACTAGGAGAAAAGATGCTATCTCTATGATGGGAAAAAGAAATTTAAGTATTTATGTATTGTTTCAACCTGCAAAGACAACCAAAAGAACAAAGGGAGAAACAACTGTATATGGTAATCCCACGGAGGGAAAGAGACAATTCGTATAAAAGAAGCAATTCCTAGAGAATTTCTAAAACTGATGCATCAGAAAAAGAACTTTATATACATATTATTTAGCCATATGGAACCAATCGTCCTATGAGATAGCTTGAAGAGTTAAAAGTGGAGCCAATTAAAAGCACCTCGAATAAATTCTGCCTGGCACAAAGCAATCCTCAATCAAGATTCACCGAATGAATAAACAGTTGGGAAGCGATGGAGTCATGGACTGATGCACCTTTGTTTTTCTATCCCATGTGTCTTCTTAACCACATGCATGCATGGCATTGAAAAAATATCTATCATCATTTATCAGTATTTTAAGCATGAAAGATGTGAACATGAATGTCTCCTATTAAAAAATAAAATAATTCATCATGTTTAAGAAAACAGATATTATGTTTTGGTTTGAGAATAAAATTTGTAAAACTATAGATCAAAATGCAAAGTACACTATGCCTCACTAAAAATACATTGTTTTTATGACTGGATATTTTAAACTCTAGTACTTTTCCACTTAACTGGTTTCTTGTCTATAATTTTCATGATTTCCTTTCTAAATGATAAGATAAAGAGTTTCAGGCTGGTATTTGCAAGTGGCTTCCACACAAATAACTCATCCCTTTGTTGCCAATAAATGGAAAACCAAATTGGATAAAATTATAGTATTGGATATGATTTTTTTTCTTTTTATTATTTTTTAATTAGTCAAGGAAACTTGATATACCACTTATGAATTTGGATCATATTCCTGCAATTCAGGTAACCAGAAAAAGCTCATCTCGAGGCTTGAAAGTGATGGAAAATTATAATTTTTTCACTCACATTTTCTTGCATCTCAACATGAAAAATCTCTTCGCCTTTTTGTTTTGTCTATTAGTCACTATGGGTACCTATTAAATGTATTAGTCCGTTTCTGTTGCTTGTAACAAAATACATGGAACTGGATAACTTGTAAAAACACGAAATTTATTGCTTACAGTTTTGGAGGTTGGGAAGTCCAAAGGCCAGCGAATGTATCTGGTGAGGGTCTTGGTGGTGACTTTACAGCAATGTAGGAGCATCACATGGCAGAAAATGGTGAAGCAGAGAGAGATGAACCTCTCATGTGCTCTTTTTTTAAAGCCCTCAGAACCACACACCTGACCACTGTTTTTAATCCATTCACTACGCACGATCCTACAATCTAATCAACTATTCAAGGCCCTACCTTTCAATTACCATAATAGGATTTCCCACCCTCAACAGTTACAGTGGGAATTAAGTTTCTGGGGGACATTCAACACAAGGTGTTCTGTCTCTGTCCCCCCAAAACATGTCCTTTTCACATACATTCATTTCATCCCCAAAGTCTTAACTTGTTTCAACTCAAAAGTCCAAAGTTCAAAATCCCATCAGTGAAGTCAAAACAAGCTATCCACTTCCAAGGTGCAATGGTAGGACAAACATAGGGCACATATTCCCATTCAAAAAGGGAGAAATAGGCCAAAAGAAAGGGGTAACAGGTCCCAAACAAGTCTGAAACACAGCAGGGCAAGCATCAAATCTTACAGCTGGTGAATCATGTACCTTGCCTCCGTGTTCGACGTCCTCTGCATGCTGGTGCAGGGGTTGGGTCCCCAAGTCCTCAGTCAGCTCCACTCGTATGGCTTTCTTGGTCTCAGGAGATGCTTTAGCTCTCTCAGGCTTGCGTTGCATGCTGGTCACTCTACAGTTTTGGAGTCTCCATGGCAGTCCTGCTCTTACAGGTCCAATAGGCATGGTGTTAATGAGGTTTCTCTGCTTCAACTCCAAGCCCATGTTTCTGCTTGGTGCATTGCTCTAGCTAACACTCTATATGGTGAATCCATCCCTGTGACAGATCTCTTCCTGGGCCTCAGGCTGTCCCATACATCCTTTGAAATTGCGGTGGAGACTCCCAAGCCGCACAGCTCTGGCATTCTGTGAGCCTGCAAACCGAACACCACATAGACACCACCAAGTCTTCCCACTTATATCTTCCAAAGCTGCGGGACCAGCCACATCTGGGCCCAATTTAACCACAGATGAAGCAACCAAAGCAGCCTGGGTGCTGGTGTGGGGAGCAGCATCCAAGGTGTCCCTGGAGAGTGAGCCCTTGGAGGGTGCCTCAGACCTGTTCCCCAAGACCATTCTGTTTCCCTAGGCCTCTGGGCCTATAATGGAAGGCTTGGCCCCAGAGTCTTCTGCAATGTCTTCAGGGCCTTTCCCCACTTCTCTTGATAATCCCTTTCTTTTGTACTAATCTTCTTAGTACCATTGCATTTTTCTTCTGAAAATGCTCTCTATGACTCTACCATGTGGACAAGCTGAAAATTTTTGAAATCTTTCTTACAATTGGCTTCCCTTTTAAATTCTGGCTTTGGGGCCGACCCCGTGGCGCACTCGGGAGAGTGCGGTGCTGGGAGCGCAGGAGCGCTCCCGCCGCGGGTTCGGATCCTATATAGGGATGGCCGGTTCGCTTACTGGCTGAGCGTGATCATAAAAAAAGGACCAAAAAAAAAAAAAATTCTGGCTTTGCATCATGCCTTTGCCACAATAACTCAGAGTAGGCTATTACAAGTAGCCATGCAGTTTCCTTGATGCTTTGCTGCTTAGAAATTTCTCCCACCAAATACCCTGGGTCAGCACCTTGAAATTCCACATTCCATAAAACTTTGTGACATGAATAGAATGCATTCAAGATCCTTGCCAGTTCACAGCAAGGATGATCTTTGCCCCAGTTTCCAATAAGTCCCTTCTCATTTACATCTGAGACCTCCTTAGAATATTCTTCACAGTCCATATTTCTATAGCATTTTGGTTGCCACTTCTTGACCAATTTCTAAAACATTCCAAACTTTCTCTGGCTTTCTTGTCTTCCAAACTTTCACCAGCATCTAGGCTTTTTCTAGCCTGTTCCTCCAAATTCTTCCAGCCTCTCCTCAACATCCAGTTCCAAAGGTGCTTCCACATTTTCAAGTATTTGTTAGACGCGACACCCCATTTCTCTGGTACCAATTTCTTGTGTTAGTCCATTTTTGTGTTGCTGTAACAGAATATCTGAGACTGAGTAATTTATAAAGAACAGAGGTTTATTTGGCTCACAATTCTGAAATAGTTGCATCTGGCACAGGCCTCAGGCTGCTTCTACTAATGGAAAGACGGCAGGCAGCGGTGGGTGCAAGATCACATGGTGAGAAGAAGCAAGGGACAGAGATGGAGGGGGTAGTAGGGTCCTTTAAACAACCAGCTGTCATGGGAACTAACTGAGTGAGAACTCACTCACTACCTACCCCTGAGTATTAATCTATTCATAAGGTATCTGCCCCCATGACCCAAACTGTTCCCAACACTGCCAAGTTGGGGATCAGATTTTAACATGAGCTTTGAGGGCGGACAACATATCCAAAGTCTATCATTAAATAATACATAATTATGAAAAAGTGGTTCAAAACTTCATACTGATCACTGCCATGCTGGGGAGTGATGTCAGCTCGATGAATAACACCAGCTGTGTGCCTTCCAAAGAGGCTCACCTGAAAATCACGAACCATGACATGCATGCAGAACTCTTAAAGCTATTTTAAAGGGAACAAGAAAAGAAGATATGTGACCCTTTATTATGAGATTTAAATAAAAACAGTGAGAGCAATCCACTTGTAGTAGGAGATGCAATGGCCCTCTGTTTCTGGGAAGTTTTGAAGGGGCTGGGTGGGGAGAGAAAGATTAATTCCATTTCTTCTAAGTTGTTGCTTCTGCTGGATCAGTTGGATTCGCAGATCACCGTATATTACGTTAGCTCAAGCTTTGCCCTTTCCCATCCTCTCCTTTCTCAGACAACACTGAATCAGTCCATATTAGGTTCTGCTGTGAATGACAAGCAGTACAAAATAGCCGTTTATTTTCCTCTGAAGTAAATTAAGCCAGGTGTAAGCAGAGCATGGCAGGCATGGCAACTCCGTGATTATCAGCAGCCCAGGATCCTTCTACCCTTGTCGCTCCACTATCCTCAGCAAGTGCCATTCACTTCACGGTCCATTGATACTGTTCCGGCTCAAGCTACTGCCTCTCAGTCCCTTCACTCAGGCCAGCAGAATGTGCAGGGGGCAAAGAACTGCACGCCCTTTCCTTTAAGGACACCGCTGGCTGTTGTAAACATGTACTCTAGATCTACTTATTTCCCATTGACCTGAACTTCATTACATGATCACATCTAGCTACAAGTGACACTGGGATATTCAGTATCTCTCTCTGAGCAGCTATGTGTCCAGCAGGAAATTGGGGAAAGGTTATCTCTAATGGGAACAAAGGAGAAACAGATTTGGAGGAACAACTATCAGACTCTGCTATCACTGTAAACTTAAAGTGATTGTAAGTGTGGGTGAGTTGCCTAGCAATGTTTTACAGAGTATTCCTAAGTGCCTAAAGTATACCTAAAGTGGCACGGTGTCTGCGTACCTAGCTAAAAGTGGAGTTCTATTAAAATAGAAGGGAAGGACAGAAACTGGAGAAAACTTGGCAGCATTCAAAGAACCACAGACTTTTCCTAAAGAGTCAGGACAACAGTAAAAAATAAAAATAAATAATAAATAATTATTATATAACGCTTTCCCTGGAAATTTATCACAGAACACCTTTCACCTCAGGGTGCATTTTCCAGGCTCCACCTCCTCTCTCTTCTCTCTACTTTTCTCTCCAGTCTTCTGAACCTCAAATTCCTGGGAACTAAGCTGTTTCACATTAGGATTTAACTCTATGCTTTAGGCATAAAAAGTGAGGTCTCCAAGACAAGGTCTGGATTATTTTCCTTAATAAAGATGATTTCTCCCAAAGAGGAATTCTAGTGCCAGTTGTTGAAATAACAATGTTCCCATCCTGCTTAACTTGTGCACTAAATAAATGGATGGCTCCAATTTTTCTTTACAGGGTTCCCAGATAAACTGGAAAGATGAATTCTTGAGACCATCCTCCCTATACTAGCAACAAAAGATATATGAGGGGGTCTTCAAAAAGTTTATGAAAAAATTCATATTATCTTTTCATTTCATTTTTCCACGAACTTTTTGAAACACCCTCATACATACTAAATAGCCATTGATTCAATAAATATTGTGCCAGCCACTGTCCTAGGAGCTCAGTATACAAAAGGTGAGCAAAATAAGTATGACCTTTGCTGTCATGGATCTTACCGCCTAGTACTATCTAGTACCATGCAGATTCTGTGAAGAGAGAACATGTGAACCTAGGAGACCTGTCACCAACACATTCCTTAGACATACAACAAAAGTTTTGGGTTATATCTCAGAGCCAAAAAAAGCAAACAAAAAATAAAACATATGCTGAATGTCTATGTGAGCTCAGCCCACACAGAGTTGGCTCTCTTCTGTACTAGTAGAGAGACTACTATAACTATAATAAATACCAATAATAATACAGAATGAATGACATAGAATGAATACAATAATAATACCAATAAATGTTATTGCCTGCCTAAAATGTACTTTCAGTTCTCCAAGACACATGGTGGGGTGGTATTCCTCTGTCCCTTGTAGTTAAGTGTGGCCATGTGGCTTGCTTTGGCCAATTAAATATGAGTGGAGGTTACTCACCACTTCCAGTTGCAAGTGTTAAGAGATAATCCCCAATTAAGCCAAGCTCTTCTTCCCTATGCCTTGGCAACTGGCAATGCATCGGCTGGTGGTTGCTTTGTCAACCTGTTTCTGGACTAAAGATATCGTATTGTCCATTTTTGTGTTGCTACCACAGAAAAGAGACTGTGTAATTTGTAAAGAACAGAGGTTTATTTGGCTCACGATTCTGGGAAAGCTGCATGTGGCACAGGCCTCAGGCTGCTTCTACTCATGGTGGAAAGCGGCAGGCAGCCGGAGAGTACAAGCAGATCATACGGCCGGCTGAGAGGAAGCAAGAGAGAGAGAGAGAAAGGGGAGGTGCCAGGCTCTTTTACACAGACAGCTCACAAGGGAACAAAAGCAAGAACTCACTACCCCCACCCGCCAGGGAGAGCATTAATCGATTCATGAGGGATCCGCCCCCATGACCCAAGCAGCCCCCTGGGGATCAGATTTCTACATGAGTTTTGGGAGGACAATTACATCCAAACTCTATCAGATATGAAGGAGCTGGGCGCTCAACCAACCTACAATGGACGCATAATGTTAGTGAAAATAAACCTTTGTCTTTTTTAAGCCACTGGGATTTGGGGTTATTACTGCCGTGTAACCCAGCTCACGCTTACTGATGCAATAGCTAAATCACATACGGCTGCCAATATGAGCATTGTCTTAAGCCTTCTACAAAAGTTAACTCATCTCATCCTCACAGCAACCTTATGAAGCAGATACTCATTATCCCCACAATTTTCTCAGATGAGACAATTTAGAGATGAGAGAGTGGATGAACAGTTAAGTGTTAATATTCAGACCTGGAGATTCCAAGCCTGCTCTCATGCTCTGCTGACTCAAAGCAGTCTTTTCCTGAATTAACGAACGGTAACTCAACTATCACGGCTGCCTGTTAAATGCCAGGCCCTCTGCCTTAGGCACTGGGAACATAAGTAAGGATGAGCAAGACAGACATTAGCTTATTTCTTAGAGGGGGAGAATAAAAAGACTGAAGCAAACCAATAACAATTTCAGTTGATCGTGAAGAACACAAAATACAGGGATGTGACAGAGGGAGGGGACGTGACAGCCACATGAGATGAAATGGTCGGAAAGGCCTCTGAGAAGGTGATTTTTGAGTTGAGAGAAGGATGAGAGACGCCCAACAGGTGCGCGGTTCTTTCCACCGAGGAAGAAGCCTGGTGCATCAGGGGCAGCGGGGAGCGAGCGCGGCCAGAGTGCAGGGCTTAAGGGGAGAGGGTCAGAGAGGACCTCGGAAGCGGGCAGGGCGCCCGTCGTGGAGGACTGGAGGGTCTTGCAAGGACTCTGAAGCAGTTGTGACCCGATGCCGCTTGCTCTGTGGGAAGACCACCCTGGATGTTGCTGTGTGGACTAGAGGCGAATGGAAGCAGAGCGAGGGGGCCGGGGGCTACCGCAGCAGCAGCCTAGACCTGCCTATGCTGAGGGACCAATCTCCTGCCCCCCTCCCTTTTTGAACCTGCACACGCCTGAGCAGTCCCGGCCACAGCGAACACCCCCCGAGTTTGACCGCACCTGTCCGTAATTCCCCTCCCCTGTTCCGGGGACCCCGCGCTCAGGCGCTGCAGCCGTGTCAGATTACGATGCAAGTTTCTAAACCCTCCCTTTCCCTGTCTGTGCGCACACCCTCGGAACCCATCTGGGGACCGGCCCTGTCCCCCACCACTCTTTGCTTGGCCCTGGTCTGGGCGAGGGATGCTGCGGACCAGTGTGGCCCTGGACTCCGGGCCTGTTCTGTACCAGACACTATGCCATGTCGCGGGTGTCCTGGTGGAGCTCACAGCCCAGGCACGGAGGCGCACCTTTATTTGTACGTTTAACAAAACGGGAGCGGCTGGGGGCCTGCGAACTCATCAGGGACCCTTCTGATCCTCCGCCAACCCAGGTCAGGAGAGCGCACCGAGGGCCCTCGCTATGGCGCCCCCAGCACTAGCGGAGTCCCTGGTCCAGCCACCGACGTTCCCACCCCCGAGGCATAAGCAAGACGAAAGCAAAGCAGAACCGCCGATGCCAGGCGGGAGGAAGGGCTGCCGGCAGGGGCGCCCCAGGTGGCAGCCGGCGGCCAGGTGAGCTCCGGACCCGCCCGCGCCGGGTAGAGCTCTACACGCGGCGAGTCGGGACGGGAGCGACGCCCCAGGCCACCCGCGGGACTGCAGCGCGCGGCTCGCCCCGGCCGCCGCCCGAGGATCTACCGGCAGCGCATGCCCGCTGCGCGAGCTGGATGTGCGCCCCCGGAGCCCCGGGGAAGGGGGCAGAGCTGCTGGGCGGGGGAGGGTGGCTGGGACGTGCTCCTAGCCTCAGACACTCTCCTGCACCTGACGTTCTCCGGGAAAGGTTGCTCCAGTTACGCACGTCCTGCACTTGAGAAAAGCGTCTCAGAAACCCGCAGTAATTTACCCAAGGTCACACAGCTGCGAAAGATGAGTAATGAGGTCCGGAGTCCGACGCCAAGGCCTCCACTCCCTGAGCCCAGGACTTCGAGGAGAGTTAAGTCTGAGTACCAGGGCAGTCATATACGAGCATGGGGACCCTGGGCGAAGAAGTGCTTATACCTCTTTCTCAGATAAGCAAATTAAGGCTCAAAGAAGTTAACAGAAGTTTCTGAAATGTTTTAAAAGAAAAATAAGAAAAGCAACTTCCTTGGGTCTTCTATTTATGCATAAAGTCTTGAAGTGTCTGAGATATACATGTCTGTGTCTCTCTGAACACTAGCGCGCAGTTCTTGACCTGGGTGTTAGAGACCTGACCCTTTTCCAAGGGGCGGTGGGGTTTCAGTCAAGTAATATAATTAATATTAAGGAGAGCTAAAGGGCAGGGAGAAAATACGACTGGGTACTGTAGAGTGCGAGGGAGTGCAAAGCAAGAGAAAGGATGATCTGGAAGGCTCGTGGAAGCATTCCTCTGAGCCACAAATTCTTTATTGGCAGAATTTGGTAAAGGACTACTTAAGATCACACGGTCTGTAAGTGTCTCGGGTGATCTATATCCACATTGCCGTTCCTTCTCTTCCTCAAGCATGCCCAATTCCAGCCCACCTCAGGGCCTTTGCCTGCACTCTCCCCTCTCTTGGAAACTCTTCCATCTTCTTGTGGCTGGTTCCTACCCATGACTTAGAGCCCCTCTTCAAAGTCCCCGCCAGTGAGCTTTCCAGATCATCCTTTATCTGGCTTTGCATTCACTCCCTTCCACACCATGCTACCCAGTTTTATTTTCTCCCTGGCCTCTAGCACTCCATAATACTAGCTGTATATTCCTTTACAGGACTGTGGTCTACAACCCCCAACAAAATGAATGCTCCCTAAGGGCTGAGCCTGATCTTGTTCCTCACTCTATGCTCAGCACTTCATCTGTGCCTGCACCAAATAGGCACTCGAGAAATGTTGGTTGAATGAGTAAGTAAATGAGTGAGAGTCAGCTCCCAGCTCTCATACGCAATGACTGGTTTTGTTCACCTTTTCCCTGTTCTCTCTTACATCTTAGGCAGTTATAACTGGGAAGTTGTACTGGTTTCTTAGGGCTGCTGTAACAAACAAAAAATTATTTTCTCACAGTTATGGAGGATAGAACTCTGAAATCAAGGTGTCCGCAGGCCATGCTTTCTCTGAAACCTAGAGGGAAGGATCCTTCCTTGCTGTCTCCAGTTTCTCATAGCCCTTGGCTTGTGGCTGCATAACTTCAATCTCTGTCTTCAATGCTGTCTTCTCCCTGTGTCTGTTGTCTTCGCATGGCATTCTTTTCTGTGTCTTTTCTTGTAAGGACACCAATCACACTGGTAAAGGCCTACCCTAAGGACCTCACTCATCTTAACTTGATTACAAAGATCCTATCTCCAAATAAGGTCACATTCATTGGTATGGGGGTTAGGACTTCAACATATCTTTCTGAGGAACATAATTCAACTCATAACAGACATGATCCACACAACAGCAAAAAGAGAATTTAGGCAAACTAAGCTGGAGGATGGGGAAGAAGACACGAAGGGCAGAGCCATATGTGTAGGAAGTGTGCAGTGGCTCACATTTATGGGTGAACTCTCCCAGCATCAAAAGATTTGGGGGGACACACTTCGATCTTAAGCGTTTCTGTAGGGATGGTTTCTGTCCCTACTCAGCCCTCTTCCTGGCTGTAAATATCCAATTTCCAGACTCTCCACAAAGCATTGTATCTCACTAAATTTGGGTTCCTGAGAAATACGAGTAAGTTATTGGTCGCTTCCTATCAGCCAGGAACAGTGCAAAGTCTTGACCTGCTTTCTCTTTAATGCTGGCAACTCTCCTGTAAGGAAGATCCTAGTTTTCACTAAAGTTTACTTGAGAAACTGAGGTCGAGACAGGTTAGGGATGAGGCTTACAGCTCCTTCTTGCCTGAGCTGGGATTTATAGCCAGCTCTAACTTCAGAGAAACTTCCAGGAAACGCTAGGGTACCCTTTCATCAATTCTATGTGCCTTAAGAGGGCAGACTGTGACGCATGAGTGCAAGATACAAGGAGAGGCGCGATGTGGGCTAAAACTTGGGGGAAAGATTTTCCTAACACTGAGGCTTCTCGTTCTCCATTACTCAGGATTGTCAGTTTTTCCTAATCTGGCTCATTTTGCCACTGGAGATTTTCATGCAGGGGCCAGTTTAGATTCTCAATGCCCTTTCCAACCCTACCCACTCCTGAGGGAGACTTTGAAGTCTCTGGCGTATTCTCTCTGATAGGAACACTCTGCACATAATGTGGTTTTTTTGGAGAAGAGGTCCATTCGCTTCTCTGAGCCCTGGGAGACAGAGTACCAGAAGCCTAACAGCTCCCTTATTAGGAAGGACGTCAAGAGTCCTGCAGCGCAGAGCAGGGGAAAAGGACTGCTCTTTGGACTGACCTTTTCTCTGCCCAGCTCCTGCTATTTCCATGGCGGAGGTGTTGCCTCAAGGCTGGCCTGTGGCTGACGCTCGCTTCCTGAGCGTTGTTGCAGAACTTCCCCATGTTGCAGAATTGCCCTCGCCTGCATCTCCATGCTGGGTCCTGGCCCACGTCCACGCACACTGACCCCTGCCACTAACACGAAGGTGTTGGAATCCAGCTTTGCCCCTTCCCCTTCCAGAGCTTTCATATAAACTTTCGGCTGTTAATCCTGGAGGATCTGCACTTCCGAGTGACGCCATTCCCCTGCCACAGTCTGCCCTTGCTGGGGGGCAGTTCCATGTTGTGGGGAGCAGCATCCGAGTCACTGATTATGCGGACCCAGGCAATACGGTCCCCTTCTTTCCTCTGAGCCGGTCTATTCTGGACACGTCTTCCTTCCAGAAGGTCAGAGGCGCGGCTGGTTCCCCGAAAACAGAATCGGAATCCAGGCGACAGGGGGGAAAACCGTCGGCATGAAAGGAGCTCAGGCCACCTCCAGACTCTCACAGAGTCCTTGTCCCATCTGATCCTCACGACGACTTACATGCTAGATGGGGCTCCGGGCCTCAGGTATGCTCTTTCCCACCATCAGAAATGACAACCCTGGTACTTAGAGAAGTCGGGGGATTTCGTCCCCCAAGGTCCCAAAGCGACGATGTAAAGGCGTCAGGAGAGCCTAGACTCGAATCCAGGACTTCAAGGCCATACCCTCACTGCTGCTCTCCAAGGATGGATTTGGAGGCTGAGGCCCTGGGCTCCTGTCCTCTCGCTGTCACCCACGCGCTCCGGGACTAAAAGCTCCATGAGGGCAGGCGCCACCGCCGCCCTGCGCGGGAGCAGGACCGTGGTCACCGGGGTCCGCTGGGCCAGCGGCGGCGCAGACGCAGCTCTCCCGTTGCAGAGGGGGCTCCCGAGCGCGCAGGCGGGCGGTCTAGGCGTGCGGATGCGAACGAGCTGGGCCGAGCTCTCTGCGCGCAAGCAGGGCTCGCCCGGGTCTCGGCGGCCCCGTCTCCTCGCGGCGGCCGCAGAAGCCCGGCGGGGGCGGGCACCGCCTTAGGGACCTCCGCGCCGGCCTCGCACTGCGCACGCGCGGCGCCGGCCGGGCTCCGCCCCCCGGGTAGGGACCTACAGGCGGGCGCGGCGGCGGTGTGCGGCCGGCGGTGTAGACGCCCCTTGGCCGGGACCCCGGGGCCCGGGACCGACCGGCCGGCCGGCGGGTGAGTCGTTGAGCGGGAGGGCGAGGGACCCCCCGGGTCCGCGCGCGCGAGGACGGAAGCGCCGGGCTGCAGCCGGCGGGGCGGGGGCGGCCTGACGGGGCGGGCGGCGGGCCCGGGGCCGGTTCCCGCGTGTCCGGGCCGCGGGCCGGCGTCGATGCGGGGCCGCCCCCGCGGAAGGCCGGCCGCGGGCAGGGGAGGAGGGGACAGGCCGCGGGCTCCGGCCGGCTGGGGTGGCCCAGGCCGCGGGCTCGGGGGCGACGGGCGGAGGCCGGGCGCGGGTGCGCGAGGACGCGGGCCCGGCGTGGATCCGCCCGCCCGCCCGCCTTTGTGCGCCGCGACCCCCGGCCTCGCTCCCCGCCCCCGGCGGTTTCCAGGAGGCGGCCCCTCCGAGGATCTCTACCGCTCGGCTCCGGGCAGGAAGTGTCGTAAGGAGGCCATTTTTAAAGCCTCCTGCGGGCCTCGGAGATGAGCGTGGACGTTACTTGGTTTTCTTGAAGTAGAGGAGACCCCCCACTGGCGATCCCTCGGTGGGCCCGGGTCGCCTCCCGGGGGAGGACGATGGGCTGTCACCGTCCCCGCGCCCTCCCCTCCTGGCGCCCACGCTCTTAGAGGTGGACTCGCTTTGGCAATGTGGTGCCCTCGGTGTTGAACGTGCCAACAATAAACTCGAAAACCAGACTGGCATTGTCTTTCCTGCGGAGCGTTCAAGGGTGCCCAGGGGCGGGCGGGCTCGTCCATCGAGGACCCAGGCATCTCTTGCTGGGGGCAGGGGATAGACGGTGAAGGTTTGAATTGTTCCAAGTGCAGATGTCGGTTTTTTTCTGGGACCTCCCCATCCCAGCCCGCCCTTTTTCTTTTCTTGCCTTTGGGGTTTGGGAACAATTTAAGGACAGGGAAACAAAAGAATGAGTTTCTTAACCAGAGAGGAGAGAATGGGAGAAAACGTTTAACTCCCTGCTTGTAACGTTGAGTATTTACTGTATCCCCGTTAAAATACCCCGACTTTCAAAAACTGGGATTATGAACATTGTATCAAGGTAACATTAAAAAATGGAAAGCGAAATGCTGAGTGCTTTCTCCTTTTTAAAAATGGGTGTCTACACAGCTAAACTGTAATGTTTTGTTAGAATCCTTAAAACATAATTTTTTTAGGTTTAGAATTGAAATCACTAAGAGTAAGGCAAACTTCGGTCTCTGGAAGTTTGTAGTAGTCTCCTGTAGAACAGCAGAGAGCGAGAATGGGAATGCATCCCTTTATCAGTCACTTGTGGGAAGTTCAGTGCAACCTGTGACGCCCATGCAGAACAGGAGATAACAGTCCAAGGGTTCTGGAAACCCAGAAAAGATTGTTTAGTCTCTTTAAGTAGAATACAAATAGAGTGTTTGGGTTTTTTTACTTTGTTTGGTACTGTTTTTGACGTAGGATGCATTTTTTAAAAATTATTTTCATTTGGATCTAATATAGCCTTGAAAAATAACACTTTTGTACGTATCCAGTTTTGTTATTGCTAGTAATATTCATTGCAAGTGCAATTTGAAAAGAGCAGACAAAGGAGAGCATTACTTTATTTATTGGGACTCTTCCCTGATTTGTTATGCCAAACTAATGTAGATTTTTAAAAAACAATAGTAGACTAAAAAAAAAAAAAAAAAAAAAACACCTCTATCTCTCCAGGTCTATTTGCCTTTAAGAAAGGGGATCTGGGCCACTTTTTCTGCAAGAGGAAGAACAAAGGACACTTTTGTTATTGTCACTATGAAGCCTGCCTCTTCTTTCATTTATTGATTCATTCTTTCAACAAATGCGCGTTGAGTGCCTTCGTTGGTCAAGCCCTATGCTGTTGATTATAATAATCAAGGTCGTCACCAGTGAGAATTTTCCAAGTTTGATTGTTCTCAAACTGTGCGTTGTCTACTACATTTTGTTTGTTCACATACGCGAACCCAGCCAATTTGCACTTTCCAGGATTCATCCTTGGAGTGAAAGCAGCTGGAGGTCATCTAATCTAGATGTTCTCATCCTGGGGTGGGGGTAGGAGGCATAAGAATCATCCAGGAATAATTTTCAACTGGTACCTGAGCCCCACCCCAGGAAAAGGGTGATCTGATGCATTAGGTCATGTGAGTCCTGGGAATCTTTTTTTTTTTTAAAGCTCCCTGAGTGACTTTGACACACATCCCTCCTTGAGAAGCACTTCTGGGACTCATTCCCTTTATTGTCTAGAAGAAATGCCCCCAGAAACCACTGCTGCACAGGTCCTGGACTTAAACTCAAGTGTCTGGCTTCTGTTGCAGGCCTCTCTGTGCAGCGCCTTGCTGCTGCCCAGGGTTCTGAGCATAGAAGCCTACACCAGGGCCTGAAGTTGTGAGGGCACTTGACGCCTGAGAAGAGGAGGCCGGAAAAGTTAAGGAAGTGCCCATGGGGACTCATGCTGTGACTCCCACCTGCAGCTCCACAGCTCCAGCAGGAAGTAAGAATAGTGCTCAGCGGCAGCAGATACTGACTTCAGGTCACAGCCTCACTCACAGGGTAGCCCAGAACAGAATTTAGACTGAACAGCAGTGGCTGCTGTTCACCAACTCTGTGACCTTGGAAAAGCCACGTAGCTTCTCCAGACTCATTATATTGGAAGAAGCAGTTAACGAAAGGCTTGCTTTGAAGAGCATCAAGGTAACATGTGAGCCTGCTTCTGCAGGCACCCCTTCTGCCTCACTTGAGCCAGGGTGCTCCAGGATTGACAGGCAGCCAGCCACTGAGAGAGCGCCATAATCAGATCCCTGATGTACCTTTTGCCACTTTACTGAAAAGATACCCACCATCTCCTGGCAGCCTGTGATAGGTGTCAGGGTGAAACGGTCCCACTCTGTGCTCTTTGTACTCCTACCATGTCAGGCACGGTGCCAGGAACATTCAAGTTTCTAAAAATCTACAGAGTAGATACTCTAATTTCACACCTTAGAGCATCAATCCCAGACCTGCCAGTGGCCAAAAAAAAAAGGGGGGGGGTCTCATTGGTGTTTCCAAGGTCACATGGCTAGTCTTCTGAGTCTTGTCTAGTCACTATTACAGTCCCAAGTGGTGGTCTTGCCCCTCTTCCAGGCACCCACAGGTGGGTTAGGTATGTAAACTGCTGTACAGGGATGTCAGTATTATTCCAGCCATTTCCATGTGCTCCTGCACCTGTAATATAAAGTGGTTCTCAGCGTTGGCTGTTCACCTGGGAAGCTTTTAAAACCCCCAAAGCCAGACTGCACCTGTCCCCCTGCCCTCCCCAATTAAGTCAGTCTGGGGGGTGGGGCCCAGGCATCTTTATTTTTAAAGCTCATTGGCAATTTCAGTGTGCAGTAGGGTGACCAACAGTCCCAGAGATCACCTTTAAAAAAATAAGTTTAGGCTGGCCAGTTGCTCAGTTGATTAGAGTGTGATGCTGATAATACCAAGGTCCCAGGTTTGATCCCTGTACTGGCCAGCTGCCAAAAAAATAAAGCATAAAAATAAGTTGAACACCCTGGACATATGACAAGTTGGTTGCCTTAATACAGCCAAGATTAAGAACCACTGGTTTAGTGAGAGAGAGTTTTTCTGTGCTTGATTATACTTTCTATTAAACTCTTAATCCATTTCTTGTGCAAAATTTTGCGTTTTCTTTAAGGCAAAAAAAAAAAGAAGGGAGAGAAATACAAAAATATGTGGGTCCTTTATTTTTAGCATCTTTAAAGACCTGAAGTCACTTGGTGTGTTTCATAACATTGAATTTTGTAATATTGCTTGTAATATTACCTTATTATATATTTACATACATATGTGTGTGTATATATATATATTTTTAATGCTAATAAAAACATTTCAACTTTTTCACATATAAAACTATAAGTTTTAGACTTCAAGGACTCTAGCACTGGTCGTAGTCTTTCTTTTGAAAGGTTTTCTCTTAAACTTTTGGAGGGGGCGGAAGCCTAAAATCATTTCCTTTGTTTTCAGATGTAGACTCAATTGATGTGCTCAACAGTGTCAAGCTGATCCCCAAAGAACTCCCTGTAGACAGGGCTTGAGGGAGAAGATCCTTGTCTCCAGCCAACTGATGAGCTCCTGTTGCTTTAGACCTTTATCTCATCAGGCTCATTTGTTAATCTTACCAGTTTCTGCTTCTCTGGGCTTTACTGGACTCTTCTGCATTTGAAGGAGTCTTACAAAAATGTGTTGTCTTATTTCTTGACAAAACGTCTCTTTGCTAAGCATTAATTTACCTACCACCTGCATATACCTTTTTTCCTTTGTCCTCACATCAACCCTGTAAATTTGACATTATTGTTACCATTTTACAAGTGAGAAAACTCAGGCCCAGATAGGTTAACAAGCCTGAAATCACACAGCTAGTAAGCCAACGACCTAGGTTTTGAACCTTGTTCTTGATGTCCCAAGGTCATTACTCTTTTCATTCTGTAACACTGAGCTGCTTTCACCCAGAAAGGGTGATAGGGGCTGTCTCGCACAGCCTTCTTGCCACATTCTGTTGCCCAAGCAATACATTTGGTTTCAGAAGAAAATCTGGGATCCCAAGGATGGTATATTTGTCAGCAACATTTGTATTTTTTGTCATCAAGGCAATCAGTTTGCAGTTCAGTCATTTCTAAGTGCAGGATTGTTTGCCATAAAGATTGTAATGCTTAATTGATGTATTTTCCTTGTTTAAATTTATTTACCCATTCACTACAATTCAGGTTATTTGGAATGGTGAAAAAGCTATTGCTGAGGCAAGTTTCTTTCTAAATATTATCCTTCCGGGAAAATATTGGTAATTTACATGTCTAATGTTGGATTTTTTTCCCCCAATCAGGTATTAGTTGTCTGCGTGTTACTGGACACTTTGGGGTAGGATTGTTTTGGAATTTTATAATTATTTGGTTATTGGGAAAAGTTAGACAAGCCTTTACTGTGGCTAAATAGCGGCTGTGCCATCGGGCTGAGGGCTTTGCATACATTATCTCATTTGCTTGTCCTAATCACCTATTAAATTTGATGATACCAAAGCCTGTTGCCTTCTTTGGCAATGAAGAGAGAGAAATCACTTGCCTAAGAACACAGCAAATAAGGGACAGGATCAGAGTTTGAACTGCAAACCTTCCACCTCCGTTTCCTTTGCTCATCATGGGTACAGCAGCTACATGCCTGCCCCAGCGATGGATGTGGTGGAAGCAACACTGAAAGGAGGATTTCTGGGTCAGAATTCCTGAAAAGAGTTGCTTAAGTTTGCTTTCTCCACCCAGAAAGGATGCAGTTGGTCAACTGAGTTTTCTGGGCATCTCTCATGAACAAAAATATATTCACATACATTGATCCATGTAGCATGCATGTGATATAATAGGCTAGCCATCCCCCCCGCCCTTTCACATTGACGTCTATAATGGAAACAGATTTATTTGCTATTGGGGGGATATTTTATAGTTTGGCTGATCTTCGAGAGAAGTGGGTGAGGAAAAGGTAGTTCAGTAACTAGCTTATATGAGGGTACTTCAAAAAGATTGTGGAAAAATACAATTAAAAGATAATATGAATCTTTTCATGAACTTTTTGAAGTACCCTCATATATAAACCTAAATATAAACCTACAAGTATTCTTGTAGTTAGACTATCTTTTCTGCGGGGATTGTAAGCAGTTAGCCACATTTCCACTAAAGCTAGGTGGGTGTGTTGCCGCAGGGGTGAATTACCTTTTAGGCTGTACAACCAAACAAATAGGATCAAAATTATAAAATGAGATTCAGTGTATGTTTGGAAAGAGCAGTTGTCAGGCAGAAGCCTATATTTTAGCCCCTCTATTTATGCAATTGGCAGAATTTATTCATTAAAAAATGGAAAATAATATTTTTAACAGCTTACGATGTGTCAGTACCTTATCTAAACACTTTTACATTATCACATTTAATCCTCATGATTACCCTATGGGGTAGGTACCGATAGCTGTCTCTGTTTTACAGGTGAGGAGTCAAACAGCCCCAGATCACACACCTAGAAAGTGATGGAACTGGGATTTTAAACCCTGTGTGTAATCGGATTCCAGAATCTGTAGCTTCAGACACTTTAGAGGTCAACTCCTTCCTTTTTAATAAGAACTTCCATAATCTTTTATGTTTTCATTGTCACTCAACTGTTTTCTTCCAAACTCAATATTTTTTTCCCGTATGTCCCCAAAATAAGTCTTCCGACCAAGTGAGCTGAAAATAAAAAATAAAACCCACCAACAGTGAATACTAGGCCTTTTCTCAGGACTTTACTTTGAGGAAAGACGGGACTCAGTCCAAGGAACACATTTGTGACATGCTACACCCCTTCTCTTTGGTGCGTGGCAGTCGTCTTTGGCTGATGCTGTAGATAATTCTACATTTAAAAGTTCACTGTATGCTGTTAACTAATTTTTGGAGAATAGACAACCTAATATTAAATGGATATCTTATTTATTGTGCCACAGAGTTAGTAATACTTAGTGTTTTCTGTGTTTTTGAGAGCCTACCTACATTATCTGAAAGAAAGAATACATGTTTCTACTCCTAGGAGGTCAAAGGCTTTTGTTAACAGGCGTGCTGAGTTTGGGAGGCAGATGCACACGAATGCCAGAGTTAGTAGTAATTTATTAAGTGCCCTCTCAGCGGCAGGCAAACACATGCACCGCCCTTTATCTGCAGTGTCTTATATTCCTTGGTCATAAGCCCACTGGGCATTACCTGGTCAAGAAGGGCTCAGTTTCTCAGATGTTTGTACTTGGACGTGAACAAGATGAAGGGAGTTGAATGGAAGGAACAGGGTCTGGGCAGCCCCTTCCTCAGGAGGTCTCCTGTGCCCAAAGGACTTTATCCGTGTAAATACAAACATCAGAGCAGTCTTCATTCTTCTGTGCTGCTGCGTCCATTTACCCTTGTCTTGGACTGTTATAGCTAAAATGTTTTTTCCTATCGGTACCCACACAAGTTGAACAGGTGAAAGAAAATCTCATCTGCTTGTTTTGAAGAAACTTCCTATCTTTGTCACTGGGACTGAGGGAAGTAGCAATGTAAGTACCATTGCATTATCTTGAGAATAGTTTAGAAGCCAAGAAGATACTTTTCAATCAGGTGACAATTCAGTCATGACCCAAGAGTCCTACCTTTTCCATTGAACTATATTTGTTAATCACAGTCTTGTGCTTCATACTGGCACTTGCTCCTATGGGTCCTTAATTCAAAGTAACTGCTGAGAAAGTTTTGCAAGGGTACCTCCAAGAGGACTCTACATCCTTCAGGCACTGTTGCTGCCTTGGTCAATTCTCCAGGGACGTCCCTCCATCAGGACATTCTGTACTTCTTGCTCATGGACATGATGTTACCATCCAGTCTATCTTATAGTCTCCAAGTCTTCAGTTTTAGAAGGAATAACACCCCATAACTTTTAAAAGAACTTAAAAAGAAAATAGAAAAACTGTCTTCTGTGATTTTTTGAAGAATCTTGGAGGATGGGAAAGGTGCTGAAAAACTGAAAATGTGTCCGTGGAATCCTGGTTTGGATGATTCTTCAAATAGAGGAATTTTGTCGTATGATTTATTTGAGAATTTCTTAGGATTAATATATAACATGTTATGTTGAAATAGTAAGCAAGTTGTGCCAGGCAAGTAAGTTAATTAGCTGCTTTTTTCCCTCTCTCTTTTAAACACACACACACACACACACACACACACACACACACACACACACACACACACACACGTAGGATTATGAGGCTGGTAGATCAGAGATACACATATTGACTGATATGCAAATCTTTTGAACAGCATTGAGAACTAAGAACTGGATGAAAGAAGAGGTGTGCAGAATATAACTGGTCTATCAAGAGAAATTAAGGTGTTTTTGGTGGCTCCACAGTCAAGGGAAGGAGTTTTCTGTTTATGGGAATATTAGAGCCTCAACTGTGTGGTCAGTTGGTAAAGATATTTTAAGTAAATTTAAATGTTGCTGAAAGCTTCAACCAGCGATTTTGAATGCTGGTTTTTCATCAGGATTACGTGGGGTGCTTTTATAAAGCACAGAGTCTCTGCTACTTCTCTCTCCCCCAAGACGTAGATTCACTAGTTTTGAGATGAAGCCATGGAATGTCTATTTTAGCTGTGATTCTAAGCCTGCCCCAGATTTGGAACCAGTGGACCAGATCCTTCTTATCACCTGTCTTAAGTCTCTGCGTTCTTTGGGCCTATGGTTTTCTTAGGTTCTGGTTGCAGCCATGGCTGCTTCTGTTTTATCTGATGAAAATGCCAACATGAACATGATGATAGTAGTGTTCTTAGATGATAAAGTCTGTGATTTCAAGTGAAATTTCTGGGCTTAGAAATCATCTAGTTCAGTTTTTTGTATAGATGAGCAAGCAGATGCATATGGGTGGCTTGCTTGATGTCACTTGATTAGTAGCAGACATTCTGGGTGTCACTTCTACCTCTCTACACTAAAGCCACTTTACAAACTTGGAAAATAAAGGATGTGTCAGCTTCTCCTAGTGACTCCTGAAAGTTCTATCTGTTATCAATACCGGGAATGCAGTAGCCTATGAAAGCCCTTGTCTTTGCCCATGATTACCTGTTTGGCAGTTTGGGGCATTCGTGTGTCCTGTCCAAAATCATGGTCCCCTAGCATAGGTATGTGTTTGAACACTGAGGGGATAGACAGCACCTTGCAACCCCACAAGCCTCTATCCACTTGAAACCTAAGTATTCTATGCACATTTATGCACATCTGATTGAGTCTCTAAATGCCCTCAGACTTGATTGCATGCTGGAAATTGCTTTTGGAAGAGGGTAACTGTTTTTCACAGAAGAAATGCAGCTTGTCACCAAATATGATAGGTTATTAGGTACTTTCCAAAGCTGCTTTTAAAGGGCAGGTTTTATGCCATATCTGAATATGCAGCAATTGTTTCTCCTGACCCTACAGAGAACCTTTCTGCTCCCCCAAGTCAGCCCTTCAGACTATGTGTGGCTCCCGGCCTGTGAGCAGCATTCCAGAAAGAAGCTGCTAATTCTCCCTTGTGTTGCTGCCCATCATTGAACAGACACTGAGTGCCTCTGTGTACCTCTTAACACTTGTAGAAGGACTTTAAAATTTCAGCCCTCTTTAGGGTTTTAGTTATCATGGCAGCTCTCATAGAAGTTGGATAAGTGTCCTTAATTCTAATTGCCAGATGAAAAACTTTAGCTTCAAAAGATTTAAGTGGCTTTTTAAAGCTAAAAGAAAGGCTTTTAGCACATCCCAAACTAGAGTGGTGTTTGTTTGGCTCCTAGTTCTATATACTCTGAAAAAGAAGTGTCATTAAAGGTTGTGTAGAAATTAGTCACTGTGTTCCATGTCATATGTGTGAGTATACTAGCGTGAGCACTATAGAAAACATTTGTCACCTCTGCTGCCCCTGTCCAAGCCATTCACAGTCTCCCAGCTGCCATCGTGGTGCCCCTCACAGGCTCCTGTCCTCACAGCAGCTAGAGGCTGTGGTTGGAATACAGATCGGTTCGTGTCGTGCCACTGCCCAGTCTCTCCCCTGCTCGCCCTTCTCATTGGAGGAAAAGCCGCATCAGTAGGGTGTTGTGTTGTGCATCTTTCCCTGACCAGTCTCCCCTTCCCTCTGACTATACCTATTACTCCCCCTGTCCCTTGCTCATTCAGCTCCAACTTTGGAGCCTCCTTGCTGTTCCTCACGTGTGCCAGGCCCCCCTCACACAGACCTGTGCCTTCTCTGCTTGAAACACCCCTTTCTCAGACAGCCATAGTGCTCCCTCCCTGATTACCCCCAGTCTCTGCTTGAGTGCCAACTTAGTGAGAGGCCTTTCCTGACCGTCATCACCTCCACAACCCACCCTGCTGCCATATCACATAGGCGTCCCTACCTCCGTGCCCTGCTTTGTAGTAGTTTTTTTAGTAGCTGTCTTGCCACCATTTGACATAAATATATAATCTGTTTCTCCCCTCTGTAGTATATGCATGGTGAGGGTAGGGGCTGATTTGCTTTTGATCACTGCTCCACAGCAGTTAGAATAAAGCCTGGCACATGATAGATGCTCAATGATCTGTTGAGGGAATGATTGTCTTTCTAATATTCTCAGTATTGCTGGCTTCTTACCACTTGTGAAAGCAACTTGAGTGTGTGAGCGACAGAGCTGGTATCCAAGCTAATAACAACGCTATAATGTGGAAGCAGATGTGAACTCCTGGGCCAAAGCCCTGGCTCTACCACTTGATATAACTAATGTGTTCAAGAACTGATGATGTCCTGTACAAGGTTTTTGTGAGACTAATATGAAAATATACCTGTGAAATTGCTAGGAAGTGTTCATTGACACTTAAAAATAACTTTAACTGATCGAAGGCTGTTCTCAGTGGCTGCTACGATTTCCTTGCTACTGGGATATCTGTGTTCATGGTATGTCTAAAGTGGTGCTTTTTAGGGGGCTAAGTTTGAAAATATTTTTGATTTAGGCTTGTTTGCCAACTCTGTTGTGTTATAACACGTGTTATATGTTGAGATTTAGCATAAAATTCCCAGGGCCATTGAAATATAGAATAAATTTGGTAACAGCTTAACTAAATCTTAAGTTCTTGTATTAATCATGCTTTATGATTTTGTTTTCCTTCAGTGTTGCCTGGAAGACCAGATAATTGAAAGCAATCATATTTTGGTATCATGGACCTACTGTGGCGGTATATAAAAAGAGATAAGTATGCTCCCAGGAAGTAGCTGCTGCTCTACCAATCACAAAATGTATTGAAGGGTGCCTCCTAAGAATTTTATCATGTGAAATCTTTCTGATTTTCTATCGGCTCTTTTTAGAAATGCAGATAAAGAAGATGAAGGATATTGGACAGCAGTTGTATACTACACAAATGAATGGCAGCCATAATTCCTTGACCATGTCTCCCAAACAACCTGATGCTAACAGAGCAACTCGACCAGATAGACAAGAAGTGCAGACACTTTTGTATCAAGGCTCAGAGGCAGAGGCTGCCACAATGACCATTGCTACATGTGTACAATGCAAAAGTGTTCATCAGATCCCTCTTCAAGATTTGAAAAAGGGCACCGGGCAAAGCCAAAGGGAAGGCAAATATGTCTGCTTCCGATGCAGCTTTGGTGTGGCTCCTCCCCATTTTCATTTTGTGAACAATAATCCCAGTGCTGCTCATGTTGGAAATAAAACTGAAGCCATCTCAAGTTCTGTCAATAACAAATTTAAGGTAAGGAACTTTAAGCCAGGCAAATACTATTGTGATAAATGTCGATTTTCCACAAAGGACCCTCTGCAGTACAAAAAGCACACACTTCAGCATGAAGAGATTAAATTCATTTGTTCTCACTGCAGCTACATCTCTTACACAAAAGGAGAGTTTCAGAGGCATTTGGTGAAACATACAGGCATTTTCCCTTATCGGTGTGAGTATTGTGACTACGGTGCTATTAGAAATGATTATATCGTCAAGCACAGGAAGAGAGTACACGAGAGGGCAGGTGCAAAACGGCCACCCAAAACCCTTGCCAAGCTGGAGCCACAAAAAGCCAGCTCTTCAAAACAAAACGCAGGGCTTTTAAAAGTTTCCAGTCCAAGGACTACATTTCAAAATACGTTGTCAGATCAACTTTCAGGATTCTCTCTCCATGCAAATAAAGACAAAATGCACAATATCATGTTGTTACCTGAATCAAAGGAATACCAAAAAGATGTGGTGTGTATTCCAAAAAAAATGACCCTATCTGAGCCAAATGCAGTCAGTCTGTTTGAGAACAAAAGTGTTGAGGTGGAAGTGTTGTCCCCTGCAAAAGAACCTGTTCAGCCAGGTATGCCATTAACAGTTGTGGCACCGGCGGAACTAGTTGTCCCTGCAAACTGTTTAGCCCAGTTGATAGACGTGAAGGTTGTCAACGGCACACAGCAGCTTGTTCTGAAATTGTTTCCACTGGAAGAGAATAACTCCCTTGAAGCTGGCAGGGGTGATAGAAGTCATTCTGGGCGTATGACTAAAAAGAATGGTTCAAATGAGCCAGAAAAAATAGTTTCTGCAGAAAAATCTAAGTCACTAACCGTTGAAGGGAATGTTGGAAAACTTATAGGCATTGATAATCTTCAATCTTCAGTTCAGGATCAACTAAAAAATGTGAAATGGGTACAGTCTTATGATTTTTTAATGTCAAATTCTAGTATGCACAACCATGGAGAATCATCCCTCAATTCTGATACATTTCAGGAGTTGCAGGATAAATATCTGTATCCACATCGAACTTCTCTTCCTTCTATTGCCTTAAAAAGTCATTCTCCAGCATCTCTAGTAAAAAACAGGGTTTTATGTGGTCTTGGAGCAGCATTAGACCCTTTTCCATATAAAGCTTCTGTTTCTTTTGCTGAAGGTGGAAGAGACCTGCACAGTGACGCACGGCAGCTATTTCCTCTTGCTGCTTCACCAGCGACTGTTTCCTTCTCTGGGGAAAAGGGCTTATTGCCTGCAAGTAGGAATGACTTGGAACCTAGAAGTAAGATCAGTATTCCTGTGAAAATGATTCCCTCTAATAGGAAGCTGGAAAATAACCAGACAGAGGAATCCAAGGCAGTTTCAAATACAGGCCAGCTTTCCTCTCAACATAAAAGTGAGTATTTTAACATAAATATAACAGGAGACGATAGAAGTAGATCTCATCAGCCTGGGGATAAACCTTTGGAATTAAAGAATTTGGAAAGGACCAGTGACACTTTTGATGGCCCGGTCATTTCATCAGTATTTTCTCTGAGCTCTGGATCTGAAAATGTCCCTGAGGGCATTAAATGGAATAGTTCAACGTCCAAAATAAAGTCAATTGAACTGTTACGCAGAAAGATAGCTCAGTTAATTGAATCTTGTGGCAAGCCTTCATCTTTGGCTGCAAATAGTGCACATCGTCGTTCTGTGGGGCAGGTGTCAAAGGCAACTTCGAAAGCTACTCCTGAAGGTATTCAGGAAATAAATGTGTCATTCACTAGCCCTGGCTATTCCACATGTACTCTCCAAAAACCTCAGAATGTTGGTGGTGTTACAAGAAATGGACAGCTTATTCGTCAGCAAATATATCCACAGTTTGTTGATGGCAGCAATGGGAAAACCGAAAACAGGGTGACTGGGAAGGCTCATGTTGCTACTCCAGTGTTGATCCCCAAAGGGGCTGTGTTGAGGGTTCTTAATTCCTCTGAGGATGCCCACATTATAGAGGCCACTTGTGAAGCACCTGTCAGCATACCTTGCAGTGAAACACAGTTGTTGAAACCGGTCCCCTTCTGCCCTGTGAAACAGACAGACTCCGGATTACAGCCTTTGACAAGTGAGAGTGGGCCAATAGACATGTCCCAAAATCTTGAGGCATCTCTTCAGCCTAAACCAAGAAAAGAGGGTGCGATCTGTAGCACCACCCCTAAAAAAACCGGCCCCCTGCAGGGACAGCAAGGAAGCAGTGAACTGAGGAAGCAAGGCAGGCTGCTGTCCAGGACTGTCCCTATAGGTAGGAATAAAGGCAAACTAGTAAACGTGTCCAAGAAGAAGAACAAGATTCAGGCTGACCCCAGCTGCTGTCTCAAGGACCCTACGATTTTTCAGGTTGCAAGACAGCTTCGACTGATAGCAGCTAAACCGGATCAGTTGATTAAATGCCCCCGTCGGAACCAGCCGGTCATTGTGTTAAACCATCCTGATGTGGACTCACCAGAAGTGACCAATGTGATGAAGGTGATAAATAAGTACAAGGGCAATGTCCTCAAAGTCGTTTTATCCGAGAGGACTAGGTGTCAGCTGGGCATCCGGCGGCATCATGTGCGGCTGACCTACCAGAATGTGGAGGAAGCCAATCAAATTAAAAGGCAAATGATGTTGAAAATGAAACTGAAAAAAGTTCATAAAAACAACTACCAGGTGGTGGATTCCTTGCCCTATGATTCATCACAGTGTATGTTTAAGTGCTGGTTTTGTGGGCGGCTGTACGAAGACCAGGAAGAGTGGATGAGTCACGGCCAGCGGCATTTGATAGAAGCCACCAGAGACTGGGATGTTCTTTCTTCCAAGGGCAAATAAGTCAAAAAAAATTGGTCTTTGAAGCAAGTTGTTTTTCTTTTAGTTTATTCTGGTTTAGGCCCCCCCCCACCACCAGACTCAATAGGAGAAATACAGACTATAGCAATGAGAGGATTGTTAATTCTTAAGATCCCCTATAGGAATGTCGAGAGCCAGGGGTCATAACCTGAGATACGTGATTGGACCTCAGAAGGTATTTGAAGCCTCTAAAATTGTACGCACAATCGATGTACATGTATTGTTCTGGAGAGAGGATGTGAAACTTTCAACAGATTTTTCAGCGGGATCCGAGATCTTTCATTGTTTAGTACTCCTTTTTCTGAGTAGATACAAATCTTTTGTAATCCATTCAAAGGAGCAAGAATGTTTTACACATGCTCTTTATATAAATGCTACTTAAGAATTAAACCTGTTTTAGTGTGTACACGTCCATTTTTGTTTTGGCTTTAACTCGTCTCCTGAGTATTTGGTACATGATGGAAATTATATTTTCTGCTTTGTTATGTTAAATTTGGTTATAGAAAAATGGCCATTTTTAAAATCCCTCCCCTACTCTGTAATACTCATAAGTGTTCCCTACAGCATGAAGAGTTGCTTTTGTCACCCATTTTACGGAATGGTTTCAAGGGTTTGCCTGAATTTACTACTTCAACAATAGGTGTTAGGAGAAGAAAGAAAACATTTTCAAGTTTTTAGGTTTTGCTTTCTATTAAAATATCTTGATTTATTACAGTTGGGTAGGGAATGTGCCATTTTGCCAACAACAAATAAAAGATGGTTACTGAAGCAAAATATCTAAAATTAAGTCTCTTTGCCCTTTCTACTCCCACAAACATAAAGTGTGACCAATTTAAAATGTGATGGAGCAGGCTTACCAAGTAAATAAAACTTGGGAAGACAATTCGAGGTAGGCCCGTGAAGTGAAAGGGGCTTAATGTGACTTTTCATTTGGGAACTCGTCCGAGACCTGGTGGAAGCTGCCTGCTCCTGTTGGTCACTTATAGCTCATGCACCGGATTTTAGCCTCCTTTGCTTCCCTGCTCACTTCCTGTCCCTTTTCTTCTGTGCCTGTAAGGCCCCTTAAGATTTTCCCTTATTAGACTACTAGAAATCAGCAGGAATCAACAAAATAGAAAGCTCCACTGTGTTTGCTCAAGTTTTAGGAAGCTATTCCTGGTTTTTATTGCTAGTAGCAATCTGCTCTGATGTTTCCCAGCCACAGACCCGCTTTACTTGTTGCTTGCCCCTCCTAGGTAGCAACTCCAAGAACACTTTCCACACCCACTCTGTCCCTGCAGTGTCAGGACTTTACTGGTCTATACACCACCTTTGTGCACATTGGAAAAAGAATCCCACCGTCTGCACAGGTGCAACTTCTCGGGCAGACAGATGGCTTGGCAAACGTAGCTCAAGACTGGGTTTTAGTCCTCGCTTGCCCACACAGCCAGACACCGACTGTCACACAGAGCACAGGTGGCCCAGCCACAAGGCAGCCCCAGCTGGCGTTTTCCTCCCTCCAGGGACTGCTCCCTCCTTAGGGGATTTATTGGTGCAGAGAACGAAATGGGGGGGTGGAGGGGGCTGTTAAATCTGAATAGGATACCATGATTTCTATCGTATTGGATAGTCAATTGGAGACTTCCTGATTTTTCTTTTCACATGAGAATGTCTTAATTATCCTGTGATAGGTGGGATTGTAGTCCTTTGTAGTTGGTTCTCATTACAGATAATCAACATGTATTATGTAGAATTCAATACATGATAATTAAATTGATTAATTGGTTAATTTTTATCAAAATTTAAAACTTGTTTTTTTTATATATGTGTGTACACATATTTTTTAAAATACGAAAATTGCAGTAGCTAATTTTCTGATTTCCTATTTTATGTAGGATGAAAAATGCAAAACATTTTATATTCTAGAAATTTATTTTGGGAGTACATTTTTATAATAGTCTGATCTCATTTTAGAAAAAGAAAGCACAGTAAGTGATGGGGTCTGGTTTATATGAATAAACTAGAGTAGAAACCCCCTAGGGATCATTATATTACACAATTTAGTCCTCGTGCATTTTTGTTTGTTGCTTTTTGGGAAATGAGTCTTGTGCACCACACTGCTACATAAAGGAGAGCATCCTGAAGTTTTATTCATGTTACAGACTTGTACCCCTTCAGCATCAAAGAAGGTTCCTAAAATGTGGAGAGAAGAAAGGCTGTGATTATTTTTTTCTTTTTTCTCCTTCAATACCTCAGCACTTGCAGCTTTTTCCTGAAAGGCTAGAAATCAGGAACAGTGTTAAGTGTCAACATGAAATATTTACACTCTGCAGCATCAGCTATTTTTCAAGTATTATCTAAAACACAACTTATGTAATTATATGGAGCTGAATTTTGTGCGTAGGATATGAAGCAAAGCTTTTGGGGATTTTCAGAACTATAATGCTTTTTAAGGAATTAAGAGGGTTCCTGGAAGTCATTAAAATGGGAGAGCAAAAGTGGCTGTCTTTCCTAAATAGATTTAGAAAATAGTTTGTTAACATGTAGGTAGGTGTCATGAAATGTACACATTTCTAACAAAATTGGAGGGTGTAGGGCAGAACACTGTGTTGAATATTTGTATACTCTTATCTTGATTTGGAAGGACCTTCAGTCACTACGTTTTGTTAGCAGTACTAATAAAATTACTTTAAATTTATTTTTTAATGTAAGTTTTCTTATTTTGGGGGGCCAGAAATGAGACGATTTTGTTGTATTTATGATATGGACAAATAGAGTAAAAATAAAAAAGAATAAAAACACTGACTCAAAGTATATTCTAATAGATTATATTTTATTCAAATTCTTATCCCTAGTCCAAAACATTTTGTGAGCCCCTGTCATGGGCCAAGTGCTATTTGTTAAACTAAACTGAACACAATGCATTACCTTCAAAAGCTCCATCCCTCCTTTAGGACATTATGTAAGCCATCCCAGAAAATGAAGATGCGATGCTGCTCAGCCTTTGAAATAATTTTTGAATCTGTAAATGTCTATATGAGCAGAAAACAAAACTTTGTGTACCATGTTTTAAGCATTATTATAATTCCTGTGTTAACAGTTTGTGTGTCTGCTGCTCTGGTTTTGAAACACGTTGGTATATAGATATAGAAGTTGGCGTAAATTTTGTTAAATAAAGCAATTGTAAAATTTTCTCTGCCTTTTCATTTTAAATGTTAAGCAAGGTGGCTTACCCATGTGGTTCATTATTCAGCCTATCTGGTATGATATATTTCTGAGTCATCAAGCAAGCGCATTACTCCACACAACACAGGCGTTTTGAATTCTACCGGGCAGGGCATATTTTGAATAAGATGCACTGCTGCTTAATGAGGCATATCCTGATTGGAGGCCAGGTTACTTTCTTGTTTTGCTTTGGCTGAAATTCACAATAGCTGTGGGTTTGGACAGCAGCATCAATTTTCCTGCCATGGTCAGTGGCCTCAGCAGATAGGTGTGTGGGCACTTAACCTGCCTTCCATGTCTAGCCTCTCAAGTAGGAGGTGGGTTTGGGTGGAAGAGTTCCCAAGCGGTTGCTGAGCCTGCTGGCCAGTGTGAGTGAGGTTACACTGTTGATGTCATCTCCCCAGATATAATTGATCCCTTACACTTGATTCCAGGTCTGTTTGGGAGGAAGGAGTATGAGGATATTTGAAGAGTGTGATTAATATCATCTCTCTCCCAGAGCCCAAGGAGTCAAATAGGGAAAGGAGAATTGGACTTGAGATAATTATTGGCAGACCCTGAGGAAAAAATGTGAGTTGCCTAAGTTCAGCAATTTGGCTAATTAATTTACTATCTGAAATGAAATGAATCATCATCATCATCCTTGAACCCTATGGGATTAGTCTAAATTGTCACCGTTGGCAGTAGTCATTTAGCGGAGAGTAGAGATCAGGTGAGGCAGTGGGACCCCGAAGAGGGATGTGTATTAGGCATGGACTGCCAGGGTTGGCTGTAGTGTGCTGAATAGAATAGGAACTTGGGCAGATGTGACTTCAAGGCCAGAAAGCTAGAAGTGGCAGTCACTCGTACACACTAAATTATTAGGAAAACAGAAGCTCAGGAAGGTTAGAAGACCTGATACACCAGGTACATATAGATGTACATATGGATGAATGACATGTCATGTACAGGACTTTTAGCAGGAGCACCATGCTACCCCCTCGTATCTGTAAAGCCCTTTGCTGCCTTGGCCGCTCTCAGTATGAGTTGCTTTTTTAAGATTGCAGTGTCCATCGGGCATACTGGTTGGAATGAGATGCCATGCCAAGGAATTTAGACTAAGTCTAGAGCAGCACTGTCCAAATAGAAACATAGTGTAAGCCAATTTGTAATCACAGTTGAGAGTAAGAAAAACAGGTGAAATTCCATGTTTTATTTGACCCAGTACATCTAAAATATTTAAGTCTTTCAAATAAGCCCAAAATGTTTTGATCCAAACTTTATTTTCCCAAAGTTTAGAAATCTGGTGTGTACAAGCGTACTTCAAAAAGTTTGTGGAAAAATAGAATTGAAAGATAATACATATTTTCCACAAACTTTTTGAAGTACCCCTGTATTTTGCACATACAGCATGTTTCAATTTTTGATGCTAAATTTTGAGTTAAAAGCAAACCTACCAAAACACTAAATTTTTTAATGAAAAAATATTTTATACTGCTTTTACTTTTAAGTTTAAATTAAAAATTAAGTTTCTCAGTCACCCCAGCCACATCAAGTGTTCATATCCCTGGTAGCTACCATATCAAATAGTATAAGAGAAGCAAAGCATACAGTATTGTAAGTATTGGTTTGCTTGTCTGAGCTTGATGGGAAGCATTGGATTTTTTTTTTCAATCATTATACAACGTAGTTGATTTTCATGGCCCTTTGTGAATTTTATTTGTCTATGTATCTAAAATGAGGCTAGGCTAGGCTTCACTAACTCACTTTAGCAGGATGCCAGTTCTGTGCCAGATTCTGAATGAATGCTGAGCAGTTCTATTCTCTAGACAAACAGTTGCACATGAGGCTTTTTGAGGTTATCATGTTTATTTTGCAATCCTAGTAGCTCAAACAAACACATGTTCATTTCCCATTCACACTGCATGTCCACCATGGGTCCCCCAGAGTGTCAGGAAGCTGGGCTGATGGAGGGGCCCATCTTGTGGCTGCATTATCTGGACAACTTGGGTGTCTCCATTACTGAGACAGGGAAGGAGCGAGGGGAGAGGATCATACACAGGTGGGAAACAGTGCACCGCACTTCCAGTCACAGCCCAGCACCCAGAACCAGTCGCACAAGCTCGCAAAGGGCTCGGCAGCCACACCGCGTGTGAGTGCAGAAGAGTGTGCTGACCGACACTGATGCTAACATGCTGGGCCACAGCACGCCGGACGAGCATAAATGGCAGTCGCCTATATGTTGGTTGTAAAATGGCAATGGTCTGGTAAGAGGTGGTAAACGTACAGAGAAACAGGAATGATGTGTAATATTTGCTAATCTTAAACCTTAAGAAACCAATGTATTGTTTTCACTTTTACTTCCATAATTACTAATGAGACAGTATACCTTTGCAGATGTTTACTGGACATTTGAATTTCCTCTGTATGGTGTGCTGGTGTCTTTTGTCTATTTTACTCCTGAACTTTTCATTTTAAATTTTCAGAAGAAAACATAGACACTCTTAAGAATTAATTCATAAAAAGATTTTCTTTCAGATTTTGTGCTGCTTGTGCTTTATTTTAGAAGTTCTTCCTTATCTTGAAGTCAAAAGGTAGTTTTTTTTTTAGGTTAAGTATTATATTAAAAATAAAAATAAACATCCACTTATTATGGTGGGGACCATAATAACTTACAAGCTATCAGTTAAAGGCCTTGTAAAAATCTTATTCAAGAAGATATAATTTTTTTCTATATGAAAAAAAAAACCCTGAATTGTATTAGACCCACATCCTCACAAAAGTCCATTCCAAGTGTATTATTTACACACTTGGGCTCACACCCATTATTGGGAAGTCCATGCTTTTCCCCTGTAGGTAACACTCCCCCCATACATCCAGGTTTCATAAATGTGTGTCTGCAGCTGGGTCTGTGTGCTGCTGTGTTACATTGTGGTTCTTCTTCAAAGTTAAGTCTAATAAGACAGTTTACTATTGACACAAATATATACAGTGGGGAGAACTTCAATAGCACATGCTACACAGCTGTAGTGATGGTTTTGGCCATTCTTGGCTCTTTCTTCTTCCATGTGCATTTTAAAATCTGTTTGTCAAATCTTGTTGGGATTCTGATAGTAAGAACATTGAAATTGTAGAAACATTTGAGGAAAACTGGTGTCAGCTGGTACATGCTATCTCTGTTTAGTCTGGTAATTTGTTTAAAATAAAGTTGTGCCAGACCACTAACATTTTATAATTGATTCCCTTTATTTTGGGGAAAAGATTGCATTCACAATAACAATAAAAAAACTATAGGTTGCATAATCAATTAAAGCCACAAAGAAGGAAGAAAACCATATCATTTTGAATAAGAGAGTTCAGCAAAATTGCCAAATTTAAATTCAATATTTTAAAAAATCAATTGAGCTTCTATGCAGCAATGGAAACAGCTCTAGCAGGAATTCTATCACCTCTTTTATTTAACAGTTTAAGAAAAGTCCTAACCAATGTAACACAAAATTAAAGTAAAAATGGGCATCCTTCTATTTTCTGTGTAGGCAAATGATTAGAGCTTAAAATAAATCAATACTGGAGGAGTTTCATCATTTCATTTAAGCATATTGTTTTTAGCATAGGTTTTTGGAAAATACTCTTCTTAAGGCAATTCTATTCATAAGTTTTTCAAATTTTTTCATAACTACATTTATTAAGTTTATATAACTTATTTGAGTTACGTGTCTTCCTCTAAAATTCTAATGTAGAGTATTATTTGAATAGATTTTTGTCATGTTGAATCCTCCTTATATTCCTGTATAAACCCTAATTTGTCATAATCTGTTTATATGTATATACTGCTGAGTTTGCAGATCTAATATCAGAATTTTTTTATGTAAGTGTTACTGGCCTGTAATTTCCTCTTTTAGCACTGTTCTTGTACTGTTTTATTATCAAGATTATGCTACTCCCAGAATGAGTCGGGTGGCTTTCGCTATTTCTGTATTTGATGCATATTGTTTCAGAGAATAGAGATCGGCTGGTTCCTGAAGTGGTTAGCCACCTCATCAATGAAAATATCTTGGGCGGGTGTCTTTAGCAGAGAAGGACAAACATGGCTGAGGGTTGGGGGGAGTTGGAAAGTCTCAAATACTGATTCAATTTCTGTAATAATTATACATTTTTTCCAGGCCTTCTGTTTCTTAAGTCAATTTTGCTACTGTATTCTGTTCAACTCCATATCCCGAGAAAAATATAAACAATAGTCATATTCTTTTGACATAAACTCAAGTCAGATGATACCCCTTTTATTATTTAGTGGGACACACAAATCCATATGCCATTGTTTTAGTCCACTTTGGCTGCTATTACAAAATACCATAGACTGAGAGACTTATAAACAACAGAAATTTATTTCTCATGGTTCTGGAGGCTGGAAGTCCAAAATCAAGATGCCAGCAAATTTGCTGTCAGTTGAGGGCCCACCTCCTGGTTCATAGACAGTGCCTTCTCACTGTATCCTCACGTGGTGGAGGGCTCCCCCATGGTCTCTTGTATAAGGGCACTAATCCCATTCATGAGAGCTCTGCCTTTGTGACCTAATCAACTCCCCGAAGCCCCCCTTCTTAATACTATCATATTGGAGATTAGGTTTTAACATATGAATTTTTGGGGGGGACACAAACATTCAGACCATAGCAGCCATTGTGTGCACAAGCTATATTCCCCTTCCATTGACTGAGTCAATAGAAATTGTAAAGTCAATTATTTGAGTAGGTGTGCATTAATAATGCTCAAAAAATAATGTATCATTCAGTTCATGAATGCAGCTCATAAAACCTCGAAGCATATGGTTTTTCTCAATGCTTGAAAACATGCCTATATATAAATGAAAGATCCAGAAAGCAAATGATGCTTATCATAGAATGAGCCTGTACTGAGTTGTAGACTATGGTCACTGCTGCTGCTGTTGTTAAAGCTTTTGTCTTCAGGTGTTTCTCAGGGTACTGACCATTCATTTCTCACAGCCCCAGGGCCTAATTTTATTTGGGCTCATCCCATCAGCAGTTTTGGGCATGCCTAATCTAGATTGTACTTGGGGTAGGCTCACATATAGGGGACCTGGGATCCCAGATGAAAAGCCCCTTGTACAAAGTGCTGTCTGATATCAACACAACCCATATTAGTCAGAATGATCTGATAACAAAACTGAAGTTTGCAGTGATTTAAATACAGCAGAGATGTATGCATCCCCATACAAAAGTCTGCTGCAGATTGAACAGTAGTCCTGCTACCCTCTCCTCAGGACCCACATGTTTCAGATGGCAGAATACAACACAGAGAACAGAGGGCTGGAGGAAGGACAATGACTCTTACTGCCTCAGGCAAAAGATGACACATGCCATGTCTCCAACAGTCCATTGGCTGAAATTAGTTCAACAGCTTCAACTAACCGCAAGGGAGATCAGGAAACGAAGGGAAGCACTTGGAATATTTGGTAAACAACTTGCCACTTTAACTCTGCAACTTTGAGCAAGTGATTCAGCAGCCTCTCTGTGCCTCAGTGCATGTAGTATTAGTCCCAATTTTACAACCAAAGCTAATATATTTTCTATCTTGCAAGATTATTATGAGAATTCAAGCACTCACCATGGTGTCGCAGATAGTGTTTCGTTCAATAAGTGTTTATTTACAATCTATTAACATTTTCCGGGGAGGCACATACGATCTTGATATAGCAGTGAATATAATAGCAAGATCCTTGTCCTTACATTGCCTAGAATTTGCTACTCAAAGTGTATGTGGTCCTTGACTGGTAGCATCAGCATCACCTGACATCTTATGAGAACTACAGAATCTCTGGCCCCACCCTGACCTCCTAGATCAGAATCTGCAGATGCCAGGATGACCTGGATGCAAATGAAAGTTGAGAAGTGCTGCCTAGACACCGCTCTTCCATCTCTCCCTTCATCTGGTGAATTCTTTCTTTTCTTTCTCAAAAACACCTGCTCTGACTACCTCACCAACCCCACCCCCATCTTGAAGTTAGGGATTAGATGTTGCCATGGCATTGCTATTGCTCTTAGAAAACAAAAGGGAAAAAAGTGCTTTTGGTCCAGTGGAGAAGACAGCGTATTTTATGTTATTAGAGAAAGCACGCCAGAGGCAGTAATTAATGGTAATATGAACCATGGGTGTAGGTTAGGGGAAGCAAGCAGGGAGAAGACAGTGGGGAGCTGAAGGACAGTGTCCTTGTACTGGACACCCTGGACCCTGAAATCCAAGGTTGAAAAGTGAACCAAGAAGCTGTTGCACCCACTTGGGGTAAGAGCTCATTAGCACTGAGCTCTTGCGAGCTGAAGACATGCTCGCTGTGGCCATCTTTTTATTGCCAATTCACTGTACAGCCTGGACTGAGGGCAAGACTTCTCAGGGCCTTGTGCATGGCAAGCTTTTGATTTGACCCTAAATGGAGTTGGAGAAGCAGCTGTTTATTGTGCATATAAATCACTAAGGACCTCATTAAAATGCAGATTCTGATTCAGTGCGTCTAACGATGCCGATGCTGCTGTCCCAGGGACAACACTTTAAAGACTTAAAGTTCTCTTTTACAGAGACAGAATAAGCTAACAGCTATTGGGGAATACAGTTTAGAGCCTTGCTAATCAAACATTCTTTCTTATTTCTATGAACGGACATAAAAAGCAATTAATTGTATCCCTAACTTTGCAATGTACCTTTTTGAGCTCAATACACCTTACCATAAATTTCTGTTTTGTCTCAAAAACTAAAGGGCAAAGAGTGAATGGTGCTGTGGGATAGGCTGCTCCCCAGCGTCTTGGCAACTCAGGCAAGGCCGATCCCAGGACGTCTGTACCTCACTCCTCTAAAGCCCTCTCCTACAATGTCACCCTGAGGATTTGCCTCCTTGAGTCTCCTAAGAAGGTAATTTAAACCATGGATGTGTATCACCTTGGGGTTTTGAATAGTGATTTATACGAACTTCTGCAACCAACCATTGTGTGGGTGGGTTCTAGAGATCTCTAAGCTGCTCCCATGGTTTTAAAAACCACTAGGGAGCCTCAGCAGGTGCTTCAAGGCTAAGTGGCTGGCACTGGAGTCCCCATCCCTCACCCCACACTCCAGTCAGAACAGCTCCAATTTCACCCATGTCTATTGCTGTTTTTGAGGAACAGAAGCAATTTGACTCTTTGGAAAACTCCTAATTTAGCCTTTACCCTTTGTTTTAGAAATCACAAAACTGGATGAGTCACTTTATTTCCTCCTGCCTCACTATTATACAAATCCCTGTCTTTTAAAGGGTTGAGCATTTTATTTAGAGAGAAAAGGAGTTCGTCTTTCCATTCTTTATTCATTTTGGTAGAAATTTCACTAAGAAAGCCATAAAAGAAAACTGTGATTTAGAACGCAGAGGTTTCTCAAATAAAATGAAAGGTCATTGTTGTCAGTTATATTTCCCAGTAACTCACACAAATGATCTCTAAAATTGGAAGTTATTTGCATGTTCAAATACATCAAAAACAGATTTGCAAGAAAACTAAAAATAATAGCTTATTCATAATAAATATTTTAATGAAGCCTTTATTTTAAAGGCAAAATAAATGTTTAACCTATACAATGTGGGGTTGGACTAGATAGTAATAATAATGCCACTTTTTATTACTATCATTATTATTACCATCAAGTGGAGACAAAAGAGACCTTATTTCAGTACATCTAAGCCCACATTCTCAAATGAGCTTCCTGCTTTGCTGATCCCAGACTGGCAGACAGGCTCCCGTTCACTGGCACAGCGAGTCACTGTGGGCCACATGGCATAAGAGCACAGAGGACACACTCGCTCTGCAGGCAGGCAGTCGCTGATGGAAGAAACCCGGAAGGGGCTGATCCCCTATATTCAATTCCTTCCCCCAGACTCACTAACTGTGTAAGTCATTCCATTTCTGGTGGGGAAAAATGAGCAGGCAAACTGTCGCTGAGTGTTATCCAGTGGGAGACCCCTCACGACAATGGGAGGTCTCCACTGTGCTGGATATATTCCATCTCCCCCTCTACCACCCTGCTCTGAACCCAGACAGGCTGAGCTCTGTGGATTGAAATACTTGGGCTCTCTTATCCTCTGGCTGCTCTTTGGACTTGGCAATCAGAAGGTAACAGGAAAAACAGGTCAAGGTATATACACCCCACTTTCCTCATTGTCAGGCTCCCCTTTAAATATGTCTTTGTTTCTCTACCTGAGACCACAGCCAAGAGCAGGATGAGTTTTGTGGGGTAGAAGTTTACACAAATTTTGGACCCTTCTTAAGAAAAGTAATACAAAATTACAAATATAAAATTAGGTGTAAAAATGAATATCCATTTAAAATGAGAAATTAACTTTCAAAATTAAGAAGCTTACAAATAACAGACTTCACAAAATCTATACACACCTCAGTAATATCTTTTCTATACTTTTTTATCTGCCTTTCCTTTGTCATCACAGGACAAGTTTGAACAACTTTGCAATTTTTTCAATACAGAAAACAGAAATTTTTTTAGCTGTTTGAACACTGTAATCACTGCATTATTAACATGCCAAACTTTTTAAAAACAGGAATAGTGTAAGATAGAATTTATTGCTGGTAGGAGAATATTTTAGTATTGACTAGGGGTCAATGCAAAGTGAACCCTCTGCTTATAATTCAGCACATTCGTTGGTGGCAAGAATTTCCCACAGACTAGTTTGTGGCTTTGCACTCCTCAAATTCCTTCTTTCTCCTTCACTACCACATGCTTCTGGAAGCTAGGCTGCACAGGACACATTGGACACATGCGTATACGGCCCATGGTCTTGCAACTTGACATCGCAGTACTTGGGTGAGCTATCACAGAAGGTAACAGTAGGACTCCTGGAGGCCATCCCTACACAGCAATGCTGCAGGAACTGTCCCTGGAAGTGGCTGGGCTTGGTGAGATATATTCATGCAAGTCGCAAATAAAACCATCCAAAACTCAGCTACTGCTTAGCTAGGCTCACAGTGCTCCAGTACCACCCAACAGCAGGGAAAATGTGACAGAGGGAAAGTCAGAGGTGAAAGAGACAAGATTGTGTCCAACCACAGTTAACATATCTCACTTTTGAAAATTTTACTAAATCATACAAGAGTTCTTCAAAAAGTTTGTGGAAAAATAGAATTAAAAGAAAATACAAATATTTCCATGAACTTTTTTTAGTACCCTCTTATAACCATATGGACACATTACTAGGTACATTCTCCAGACCTTAGAAAGGGCTCCGGGAAGTGAGTGTTCCTACCCCTAGGTTTGTTGGAGAGCCCTCTCCTGCAACGGCACCTCTCTCTGAGTTCTGATTGCCTCCTCCTCCCCTTGTGCTTTTATTCAGGTCTCCTTGATCACACTCTTAAATGTGCCATTTGATGGCTGCTGGGACACATACAGATACACAGCCCCACTCCTGCCCAACAATGATAATAATAGAGTTGGCATTTATCAAGTCTCTAGAGTCCCCTGGCACTGGGCTGAGCACTTGATGCGTATTGACTCATTGGATATTTATTCCAACCCAAGAAAGTGCTATGAGTACTGTCAGGATGTGAGCCTAGCCTGCCACTTAGTGACTTTGAGGCTTTGACAGTTCAAACAACTTGACCAACTTGACCAGTTTTCTATTTTTTTTTTTTTTTTTTTTTTTTTTTTTTTTTTTTTTTTTTTTTTTTTTTCCGGTGACCGGCGCTCAGCCAGGGAGTGCACTGATCATCCTTATATAGGATCTGAACCCGCGGCGGCGGGAGCGTCGCCGCGCTGCTAGCGCAGCACGCTACCGAGTGCGCCACGGGCTCAGCCCAACTTGACCAGTTTTCTTGCAGGTAAAGCAGAATAATCCTTTATACAATCCTATGAGTTTGGATAATATCAAATTAGGGTAAGTATGTAAAGCACTTATCTTAGTTATTAAGGCTCCTCATTTAGAGGGAGGTAAGGACATAGACCCAGCAAAAGAGGTGAGGAACAGTGACCAAAGTATTACAAGGAAACTAGGAGAGAAATAATATCACAGACAAATGGACAAGAATAAGAATACGGAGAGCAGTGGGAAATACCTCCCAGAGAGCACGATTTTAGTCTCTAAATCCAATGAGCAGATTTCAATTTTCACTCATTCTTTCATTTACACAATAATATTTATTGAATGCTCACTACATCCCAAGTACTGTTGAGCATTAAGGATACAGTGGTGAAGACGACAAAAAATAGTTCATTCCTTCGTGGAGCTTGCATTGTAAGAATATTAGTGGAGACAAGGAATAAAGCCATTTATTTGTTTCATTTGTCTCTCTTCACAGCAGATCTCCACGAGAAATTAAAACAAGATAATGTTTGCAGAGTCACCAGATGAAAGATGGCGAATCATTTTATATATGGAATATATTTTATTATTTTATATATATATACTATTTTATATATAGGGAGGGCCTCTCTGAGTAGGTGATGTTTAAGCAGAGATCTGAAAAAAGCGAGTGAATGAGGTGCACAAATATCTAGAGTCAGACGGTTCCCAGTACAGGGAGCAGCAAGGGCGAGACTCCTAAGGCTAGTTGCTTTGCATTCTATTGATTCTCCCCGCAGGATGGATAAATTTACATGGAGGACCGTTCAATCTCCTTTTCCTTCTACTTTTTTGTGTTCTGTTCCCAAATCACATTTTTCACTGCCACATACCAACCTCAAGGAGAAAGAGAACTGTACCGGGAGCCAGGAAACCCAGGCATGGACCTGCCTTGGAAGGACTACGAGCCACTGTTTCTCTAGCCATAGTGGAGTCATTAAATGTTTCAGAGGGATTAGTGGCTTGTCAGCTGAGTATGCTGAGTGAGTGACTGAGCTAGCACAGGAAGGATGGTCTCCTTGTCTCCTAGCTGGTGCATCATCACCTGTCTCCAAGAGGCCACCACTGGTCCCAGGAAAGCATCACAAGGATGTACCTTCTGGGTCTCCTTCTGCCAAGAAGAAAAGCATTCACTGTGAGAGTGAACCTTACTCCAGACACCAGTCCTCTACGCCATACTCTACTGCCTTCTCTCTAACTAGTGTGGTTCAGGTGAGCCAAGGATGGGTCCAGGACCATGCTTAGTAGGGATCCTAACTTAAGTATTTGGTCCTCAACCACGAGGTATTCCACTTAAAGATTTTCATTTCAAACCTCTGTGCTCTGTTAATCGGATGAGCCACTATCATTACATGGGCTTGATGGTGAGACTGCTTCTGTGCCCACGGGGAACTAAGTTGGAGGCAGTTATGTCCCCCTTTTAGTTTACCCACTACGATGGGTTTCATTCTAGCTCTTACACTAAGAGCTGTCTGGCTTTTATAACACCCTTTTCTATTCTTGCTCATGAATATACTGTCTGTAGTGTAAGGAGCTGGATGAGTTTGTCTCCAAGGTCTTCGACACAACTTAGTTCCTCTTCTAAGTCTATACTCACACTTCATAATTTCACTTGCTTGTGTTTCTCAATTGTGTGGTTCTATTTTGTGATTTGGGGTCCACTTAACAATTCTCTTGGTATCCTGTTCTCACTCCTGTTGATGTTTAAATTTATAGTGACAAATGAATTTAGAAGCACCTGAATAGTTTATAATTATTATTCTCAGAGCATTGAGATCAATGCTAAATAAAATCAGTCTGTGTGTTAATCCCTCTGAAACCTCACTAGGCATTTCCAACTCATTAAATTAAAATATGTTGTTACTCTGTCACTTTCCTTCATTATCCAGATCTAGAGTTATACTGTGTACTGAGCCATGACCCGGTCATTTAGCACCCAGGATGGTTTCAAATTGATTAGCTTGCAGAGGGACAAATGTATTTGCTCTCTGCAAGGGAGACAATGACCACTGCCAAATTGTGACAGCAGAGTTTGGTGATTCGTGCATTTATTCAACACATTGTATTTATCAGTCGTTTCCCGTTTAGGGGCTTCTTTGTTGCCATTTGTTGTGGTAGTCTTTAGGGGCAGAGACTGATGTGCACACCTGTGCAAGGTTCTATAGAAGGCCGTGTGAGAGAGTAATAGCAATATCTAGGTCATAACCAGGAGAGGGAATTGAGACACTAAGAAAGACTAAGTCACCCTCCCGTTCCTACCTCTGGTTGAGTGGAGGAATGCAGAAACAATCTTCACCAGCACTGAGGAGGAAGTGCTGAGAGTGTATTTGAATGGGTTGAAATGATTTTTAACAAAGAGTAGAGTTTGTGGAGAACGTTCTAGACAGAAAGAACAGAATGAAAAATGCCCAGTGGTTAAAAAGTAATGAAATGTTTGGAGAACAGAGAGTATTCCACTTGGCTGGTGTAAGGCGGATTTATTTGTTCACAAAGCTCTTTCATGGATCAACATTATCTTAAAGCACATGCATTTATTTCCAAATCAGGTCACTTGAGAAAGAATACCTGATGTAATAGGGACACTGATAGTGAATTATATTTCATAACAGCTGCTATGTCAGCTGCCAGGAAGGAATTGAAGTCTATTCCAAAGAGGTCCAGCTCTATATGTAGCTTTCATTTCAATGTGGCTGGAAAGATACTAACCTTCCATATCTGAACCTCCTTCCTTCACCTCTAGCCCACAAAGTGCTTTTCCTTGTCGGTTCTTCTCCATGAATACAGCCTGTGGATTAGGAGAGAATTTGCTCAAGAACAAAACCAAGGGTTGAGCTCTTGGAGAAAGTTGTTCAATTACTGTTTTTTATTATGCATGTGGTCTGACTTTGATGTAAACATCACTGTCAGGTGCCCATTGAGCTGCAAACTCACGTGTGCATGAGGAGAAAGAGGAGTTTGAGAAAGTGGGCTGGGTATATGCCATTCATTTAACTTCATTTTCCTCTGGATAAGACGCCACCACCCAACCTGGAGACCAGGTTTCTGAAGTCTCCTGCTTTGTTTTACTATTTGTAGTCTGCATCGGGCAAAAAAGGGTGGAATTGAGAATTGACCTCAACAATAATCCAAATATGCTGCAAACATCTGGCGGAAAGCCCTCTTTTAATTTACCCTAGTCCCTATCTTCTAAAGACGGTGAATCCCCGGGAAATTCCTTTGTGAGCAGGGCAGGGTAATGACTGTGATGATGCAATCTGGAGCCCAAGGAGATGTGAACTGCTCTGCATGGAAAAGGGCGGAGTGGGGCTTGAACCAGCCTGTGTGGAGAAGTGACAGAGAAGAGGACTTGATGTGCAAGAGGAAGAGATAAAATGGCCGATACTAGGAGATAACTTAGAGGGAAAGAATAGAGAGATGTAAAGGGAATTTTGTGTGAAGTTCATCATGTTGCTTAGGACGTAAACTTCTTCCCTCCTTGCCACAAAAATGTCCAGTAAAACATCAGCTCTTACTCCTGCAGTTTGCAGTCAGTACTGTTCCTGTGAGGCTTTGGAGTACTGAGTTTTGCTTTAAAGAAATAGTAGGGCCAAAAGAGGCTGCTAATGAGGACAAAGAATTATTTTTCACTCTCTAAGCATGGATTAAGTTATCAGCCGGGTTCAGTCAGGGTAGAGAATTGTCCTAGATCCTAAACTAACAAGGTCTCAAAGCCAGGTATGAGAGGTGTTGAAAGGGTTTGCTGGTGGCTCCACAGAGGCATGAATTCAGACCAACTGGCCTTTTACTGATCACTGGTGGTACCTTGAGCAAACAATAGCAAAGACCCTTTTCTCCATCCTCTCCCTTACTATCCTAGATCAGGACGTCAGGTGTCTCAGGTGGGTGCCTTGCAAGCAGCAATCACTTGCCTGGTTTCTCTCCTGCAGGTCCATATATCCCTCCAACCCAACCAGAACCACCTTCAGAACCAGACAAGAGGGCCCTTTCCATAGGTCCTGCACTTCAGAGAGCCTCATCTCAAAAACACACGGAAACAACACCAGTGACTCGGAATCTAATGCTCAGAGCTCTAACCCATAAATCTAAACATCCATTCTCATGACCAGCACCATTCAGGCCCCAGGGAAGTGCTTCTCCACATCTCCTGCTTGATTTTCTAAGAACAAAAGATGACTGAATGCCCTGAAGATTTGTGGTCTGTGCTGCTTCAGAGACGACTTCAGAGGTTCCAGAGGATTTGAGCTCTGGACTGCTTAGATTAGATAGGAGAAAGAAAACCTTGTCAAATTCTGCTAGAAAGTGTGAATACAATAAATTCTTGCATAACAACCAACCAGTTCCCTGTCTTGCAGAACACCCATTTTATTGCTTTTTGTTATGCATGTGATCCCAGAAGTATTCACAAATTACTATGGTATTTATACACTTTTATGTGGTGGCTAAGAAACATTTCCCAACATTAAACAATTCATTTTGCTCCTACATTTTAACTATGTGGACCTAGATGTAATGTATGTGAAGCATGGTACCAATTCTGTTCTTTGGCAACTGGGTAGACGTAGAATCCTAGATTTGCACTTAGTTTTATTTTTATAAAAAATCGATTCAATTATATTTTAAATTAATTTTTTAATGTTTAAATAATTTAAAATTAAAAATTTTATATTCATAAATATAATTTGCCTTTTCTGTTCAATTTTATAGATAATGGTTGATTTTTTAAACTTTATTTGAAAATGCATAAGCATTTTTTTTTTTTACTTTTTACATTTACTTTCATATGTTTAGGTCATTTCTGCCAATAGAATACAAACTATGTGAAAATCATGATTATAAAAAGATAACTAGTGATGTGGCTAAAATGAAGACAAGAAAAATAGCCTGTATGGAATGCTGCTTTATCATTTATGTCATGTATATTTGTATTTTATTACTCATCTAAACAGTGCCAGCCTATCAACAGAAACTTAGATGAGTGTGTGTGCGTGTGTGCACCTGCATTAGTTTTCTAGAGCTGCCATAACCAAGTACCACAAACTAGGTGGCTTTGAACAACGGAAATACATTCTATCCATTCTGGAAGCTAAAAGTCCAAAATCAAGGTGTTGGCACCACCATGCTCTCTTTGAAGACTCTGGGGAGGAGATTTTCTAGCTTCCAGTGGTTGCTGGCAGTATTTGGTGTTTCTTGGCTCGGAGATGCATGACTTGCATCTCTGCCTGTCCTCACATGGCTTTCTCCCCTGTGTGTCTGTGTCTTTGTGTCCAAATTTCACTCTTATAAGGACACCAGTCATATTAGATTTAGAATCCACCCTAATCCGGTACAGCCTTATCTTATCTTGATTATATCTGCAGAGAAGCTATTTCCAAATGAGGTCATGTTCGTAGGTTTCAGGGCTTAGGACCTGAACATACCTTCTGGGTGTGGGAGCACAATTCAAGCCACGACAGTGCAAATGTCTGTAGTTTCTCTGGTATCTGTATTTAAAACTTTTGGTCTACAATCTGGCCTTTATAACAAACAATTAGACGGAATAACATGTATTCCCTAGCCTCAGTGTGGCAATGTTTGCTACTTGGACTTCTGGCCAGGTTGTCTCATGTAGTTTTTAGAAAACTACTTTAAGACTTGCATTTTCATTTTAGTGTTGCTCAGAAACATTTGAAAATTAAACATTCTAGTTTTCTTAAAACCTTCCTTTCCCCAGCTTTCCAAATCAGTTTTTTTCCCACACGTGATTTTCCTTCTGTCTTCCCAAGAATCTCCAATTTTCCTTCTGTGTCAGGGTACCCAAGACCATCCCTATGTTTGACAATTCACTGCAAGGACCCACAGGACTCAGCATATAGTTGTACTCAGGGCTACGATTTATCACAGTGAGGACACAAAACACACTAGGCAAAAGGAAAAAGCACATGGGGCAAAGTCTGGAAGAAACCAGGTACAAGCTCCCAGAAGTCCTCTCATAGTGGAGTCACATAAGACCCCTTAATTCCTCCAGCAATGAGTTACCTCCTAGGGAAGTTCCTTAGAGACTCAGTGCCCAGAGTCTTTATTGGGGGCTGGTTGTATAGGCCCCATCTGCCTGGCACATCCCAAAATTGCAGATTCCCAGAAGGAAGCGTGTACTCAGCACGAACAACACAGTATGCACAGAATAGGCACAGTAGGCTGCTCTTAACATTGAGAGGAAATTTCTTAGTGTGAGCAACTGTTTCTCAGCCCAGGGCCAACCTTCCAAGTGGGCTTTTCCAAGGATCACAGTCCTAGGCCTGCTGTGTCAGCTCTCCTCTGCTCACCATTCAATGTTTGTCTTCTTCTACCCATAACCACTTCCCTTATCCTTTTGCCCCTCCCTTGGGCTCTTCCTAAATGTTATTCTTCCAGATGAATTAAATAATTTAGTTAAGTAACATTTCAACTAAACTTGTCTCTTTTGAGTGGTGGGTATGACTTGAGATCACAATTTGTTTATGATCTAACGTATGGACAATTACTTCCACTTTGACATGCTGAGAAAAGCTAAAGATGACAGATAGAGGTACATCTTGTGCTTGCATAAGATGTCCCATTACTGTTAAGGTTGATTATATAGGTCCTGCATATTTCTTAAGCTTATTCCTATGTGTTCAACTGTTTTATCTTCATACTATATTTTCTTCCATTTTACACTCATCATTTATTGTTTGTATGTTTTTTAAACTAGTTTTTATCTATTTAAAGGTGCAACTAGACACATTTCTGAGATTAGTATTGGCAGGTGATATGATACCAAGAAAATCCATGGAAAATTAGTATAAAGATTTAGAAATAATTATTGCAAATAATAATGTACCTATTTATTTTTATACCTATTTTTTTGTTATTTAACTGCTTTTCCTGGTACACTCCAAACAATATTAAAGAGTACTAGCAATATCAGTACTAGTATTACTACTTTTCAGTGCTAGTATTAGTTTACTTTTGGTGTTTTACTCCCCACCCAGCTATGGACTGAAAAATATACTGATTAGTAATATATAGATACTTGCTAAATAGTATAGTCTACTATATTCCCATGTATGCGTGGGTCTACATGTGATTATGTTATTTTATACCTTTGATATTTGTTTTTTTCCCTCCTGAACTGCACTCTTAAGTATTGAACTTTATAAGGAACTTTAACATCTACTACCTAATCATTACTTTTCAGGGATGGTTTTTGAAATTTTTTCAAATGCCTTTTCCACATTATAGTGATTATATATTCTTTTTCTCCTTGGGACTGATTCTATTATTGATACTATTATCACTATTATTGATACTATTACTACCATTATACCTCACAAAATATAGTTTATATGTATGATCATAATGGGCCTTCTAATATTTCACATTGACTTAGAGACCTGACACCCAAAGCATTTTTTTCTTAAAATTAATAGCAAACATGTCATGCTATCCCTTCTTAGTTAAGTAGGCATCTCTTCAAAATAATACATTTTCTTATATAAATCAACATTATACCTAATTATAATTTTTTGCTATTGTCTAATGCTCAGTTTATCTCAAAATGTATATTCAAGATGTTCAAATTAAGATTCAAACAAAGCCCATTTCCTTAGCTACCTGAGTGGTTCCTATACGATTGTGAATAGTGCAAGTAGGAACCGAGTTTGGGGCAGCTGGTCTGGGGCTGACTTCATAGGACTTGCATGAAGCCTAGAGAAATGCTCTGAGTCCCACATAAAAAACTCATATATCTGTCTTTTCAGATTAAAGTCCTGGCCTGCAGATTTGGCTAAGAAACAGCAAAAACAGGAACACCCATCAATATCTAGTTAGCCACATGAGAAAGATTTGCCTATTTGGAACGGAACCTTTCCAAAGCTCAAAGACGCTTTTTCCGGGATCTTTGCCTCGACTGCCCTTTGCCAAGGGAAGGACAGCATGCACCCAAGTTGGCTCAGGTCAACCACAGAGAATCACAGAGCTCTGCTTCCTAAGTTCTGACCAGACTGGCCAAATAAGAACAGCAGCCCACTTGTGAGCAATGGAGAAACAAGCTTCCACAACCCACCAACTGCTGTTGTGCTAAAATCTGAGGTCTTGGGTCTGGCTAAGCCCAAAGTCTCAATCTTGCTCCTTATTAGTTTTATTCTTTGCCACAAGAAGTTGAGTCTCAAAGTCTCTGGCCAATGGATCAACAGACTAGTATTGTTAATTGGCCTTCCTTAATCTTTTTAATCCACACCCAAATTTGGAATAAAGCAAGCGGTAACAGAAGTCAGACAGATGGAGTTAAACACATCAAGTTCATTGCTGACACAACCAGATTGGAGAATGTAGTTCTCCTGTGTGGTCATAAAAAGCCTCCTGATACTTCACATTGGCACAGAGAACTGCCACCCAATCACTGGCCCCACAGGACAAGGACAGTCTTCTCTTGTAGGACCAGTCTGGCCCTGTAAATGCCCACAAGAAGGAGCAGGAAGGAGCACATGTCCTGTGGGCAGGGCAAATCCAGAAAAGAATGAATGCCAAAGTGGTCAACCACCTCTACCCCTCCTCTGGAGAAGAGTGAAGGTCATGGTGGTACAGGAGGTGCTCAGTTTCCCTGGCTTCAGGTTTTGGACGTGCCTCTGGGTTTCCAGCCACTCCCTGAGGTCTCAGGCCCCCTCCTCTGGGCTCTCCCCTAGAGGAAAGTTACTGTTGCCAGTTAGGCCTATTTTTAACATCAATATGGGGAAACTGAGACCCCACAGGGCTGGCTTATGTGAATCCAGTGGCTGGGCATGCTTAATAGAGAACACAGAATATTACTGAATATGCCTGGTGCATGTGACAGGATCTGACCAATGAACATACTCCAGGAAGAGACCAACTGAGCATGTGCAAGACTAATGTTACATAAGTGGAAGCCACCCCCTTAAATGAATATTCATTAGATAGACAAAATGTAAAAGCTGAATCCCAGCAGAAGGGGGGGTTGCTGCTCACTTTCCTGGAGGTGACCTGCACTTTGCTGGCTGAGGTGTGTATACTTTGCTTTGTATCGAACTTACTTTCAGTGAGCAGCTGCTTATTCTCTTGAGCCAGCCTGCACTCTGTACTGAACTTTAAGTGTGTATTTCTCACTTTCGTATTAAACTTGGTGTGGGCCCTGCCCAGTCTCTGGTGCTAGGCTGCACTCTCTCTGTGGAACCTGTATTTCTTATCTGTTGCGTTAAACTTCTCACTTTCTACTGTGATTCTGCCCTTGAATTCTTTCCTGTGGTGGAGTCAAGAACCTGGTAAGAGGACTGGGTGGTTCGAGGCCAACTATCGAGCCCCGCAGACCCTACCTCCAACATCAACGGGAAAGAGCTAGAAGTGTTCCTCAGATACTTCTGGAGAATGCAGCAGAAATTCCCTCCTACATGTGAAAACTTAAGGAATGAGGATAAGGGTAACAGGACATCTGTCTTAGTGAAAATACTTAAAATCTGTGTGGACATTTCAGGACCAGCCTTCCCAGTAACTAGGCGTGCAAAAAAGAGTTAGGTATCCTATGTGCCAACACTCTGCTACGTGTTACATGTGCCTTACACACTTTTCTCCTCCCAACAGCTCTTAAGGAAAATAAATATTAAACTAGGTGATCCTGGGGAGATTATTTAACCTGCCTCAGTCCCAGTTTCTTTATCTGTAAAAGGGATATACAGATTTTCAAACTCATTTCCAAACCCACTGCTGTTCTCATAATAAACACGCAGCCTTCAGAACAAACTAAGCTCACCAGCCTTTTCCCCTGGGCATTCTATTCCAACTCAGTAATTCCCAGACGTTGTAATTACCTAGGAACTGTGTGTTGACCATCTGCTCCCTTGGGATTGGGGTGGGGCTGAAAGGTAAAGAGGATGGTAGGAACTGAGTCTTTAACTTTCCTCTAGATTCTCTTTCCTACAGAAAGCTTTAGAATCTTTGGCTGGGCCTAGTAAATGTGCTATAATAAAAGAAGTTGATCAATTTCCACAACCCATTATCTCAAGGCCAGTGGACAACTGGAAAAGAGCTATTTCTGTTGGAAGAAACAGAGAATGTCAAGTTGTTTCTACTCATTTGTATTCACAAGTCCTCTCTCCCAATATCCCACCTGTCAGAGCCCAACAGGATAAAAGTGGACAGGTATAATCGCTCTAAATTACATGTATTGGGAAAATAAATGAAAACCAGCACACAAAAGAATCCAAGGAAATTAATGTGGCTGCTGCTCAGTCCACGTGCTCCCTGTCAGAGGCTGAGGAGGAACATAACTAACATTCCATCCAATTTAATTCGGAAATGTTAGAAACCAAAGAGGCAAAAGTGATGACATCATCTCAGCCCCCAAGGAGCTCCAGATAAATGAGCCTGATGATGCAGAAAGGTAAGAGCTCTGACAGCGAGGGACCCAGGCTAACTTAAAAGCAGACTCCCCCAGCCTCGGAGGCCAGAGGGATGAAGCTGAGCTGAGTTGGAGGTTGGGCAGCAGTAAGCCAAGCAGAGGGAGTAGTGGGGCCAAGCCAGCAATGAGAGCATTCCAGGCAAAGGAAGTAATAATACAAGTAAAAACACCTAATGCCTACCAAGTCTAATTGCCTTCCAATGTTTTCCTAAGTCCTTTTCATGAAACCTCTTAACTCTCATGGTAACATGCTTATGAAATAGCATCCCTTTTTCAAATGAGACAATGGGGTAGAGAAGTTAAATATCTTGCCCAAGCAGTAGTGGGTACACACCAGAACAAGGATTCAAACCTGCTCCAGTATGATTCCAAAGCCTCATTTTTATTTTATTGTTTTTTTAATTTATAATTGACACATAATAATTACATACTTATGGACATAAATTCCTGGATACATACAACTTATCAGGATTAAATCATGAAGAAATAGGAAATCTGAACAGACCAACAAGTAACCAGATTGAAGAAGTAGTAAAAAGTCTCCCATCAAAGAAAAGCCTAGGACCTGATGGCTTCACTGCTGAAGTCTATGAAACATCTAAAAAAGAGCTAATACCAATTCTATTCAAGCTATTTCAGAAAAATTGAAGGGAAGGAAATACTTCCAAACTTATTCTATGAAGCCAGCATTACCTTGATACCAAAACTAGACAAGGACACAACAACCCAAAAAGAAAACTACAGGCCAATATCCCTGGTGAACATAGATGCAAAATTCCTCAACAGAATTGTAGCAAACAAAATTCAACAACACATTAAAAAGATCATTCACCATGATCAAGTGCAATTCATCCCAGGGATGCAAGGATGGTTCAACACATGCAAATCAATAAACATGATATGTCATGCTCCTATTAACAGAAACAAGGACAAAAACCATATGATTGTTTCAATAGATGCTGAAATGGCATTTGATAAAATCCAACATCACTTCTTGATAAAAACTCTCAACAAATTGGGTATAAAAGGAACGTATCTCAACACAATAAAGGCCATATATGACAAACCCACAGCTAAGATCATACAGAATGGGGAAAAGTTAAAAGCTTTTCCTCTAAGATCTGGAACAAGACAAGGGTGTCCACTTTCACCACTTTTATTCAAGATAATACTGGAAGTTCTATCCAGAGCAATTACGCAAAAGAAAGAAAGAAAGGACATCCAAATTGGAAAGAAGGAAGTCAAATTGTCCCTGTTTACAGTTGACATGATCACATGTAGAGAAAATCCTAAAGATTCCACCAAAAAACTTAGAACTCGTGAATGAATTTAGTTAAGTTCCAGGATACAAAATCAACCTACAAAAAGGAGTAGAGTTTCTATATGACAATAGCAGACTATCTGAAAAAGAAATCAAGAAAGCAATTTTATTTACAATAGCTACAAAAAAATTAAACAACAGGAATAAACTTAGCCAAAGAGGTAAAATGTCTCTACAATAAAAACTATAAAACATTGATGGAAGAAATTAAAGAGGACAAATATAAATGGTAAGATATTCCATGTTTGTGGACTGGAAAAATTAATGTTGTTAAATGTCCATATTATTCAAAGTGACCTACAGATCCAATGCAACCTCTGTCAAAATATCAATGACATTCTTCATAGAAACAGAAAAATCTTAAAATTCACATGGAAATGCAAATGACCCTTATAACCAAAGCAATCTTGAGCAAAAAGAACAAAGCTGGAGGCATCATTACACCACCTGATTTCAAAATACTACAAAGCTATAGTAACCCAATCAGCATGGTACTGGCATAAAAGACAGACACATAGACCAATGGAACATAATAGAGAATGCACAAATAAATCCATGCATTTACAGCCAACTGATTTCTGACAAAGATGCCAAGAATACATTAGGAAAAGGACAGTCTCTTCAATAAATGGTGCTAAGAAAACAATATCCAAAGCCCCATTTTAATAGACAAGATATTCTTCCTTTACAAAGTGATAAGCAAAGCCACAGAGGTGGATTACAGCACATCACCCACGGGTGACGACGAAGAGTGCTGTTTCAGGGCAGTAATGTGGGAAACAGAATAGCTAAAGATGACAGAAGATTTTATGGGCCATGTGAAGAGGTTGGATGTTAGTAAACTCTAATGGTAATCCAAGGAGAAGGTGTGGGCATCTGAACTAGGATGGTGGCAGTGGAGATGGAGAAAAGTGAGGTGACTGGACAAATAGTGGAGAGAGGAGAAGAGCAGGGCTGCACTGTCTAATGGATGGAGGAATGATGGAGGAAGAGCAGTTCAGGATGACAGCAGGTCTTTAGTTGGAATGACAAGGTGAATGGTTGTGTCTCCAACCAAAAGAAGAACACAGGGGAAAGAGCTCTCTAGAAGATAGGTCAACATGTAGGGCCTCCATGGCTTCAGACCATGAGTCCAGACTAATGCAACTGGTTACTAACTGTACACGCTACTTCCCATGTTTATGTAAGCCAGTTTGAATTGGTTTTGAAATGCCTCATGGTTACACCTGCTACAGCTGGATTCAGGGACTCAAGCAAAGATGCAAATATCCTTTCATTCTCTCAGCTCAATTCTTTTTTTGTTATCTTTGTTATCTCACTCTTTGGCTCTTTGTGGTGGGGATAGTCCATCACCTGAGGTCCATCACCTCAGGCTTTATTTTCCAATCATCACCACTGCTGAGGAGGCATGGCTTTTAGCAACCATGCCAACTCTTGGCAAGAAACTTAACAGCCTCACTTGGTTCGTACGTCTGCCCCTGGAAAATCACCGAGCGAAGGGGAGGAGATCGTTTGAACAGTGATTCTGGATTATGCATCCTCCCCTCTGGTGGGAGGAAGTAGGGTCAGGGAAGCCCCTGAAAGGAAGAGGATTCCTATTACCAAAAAAGGAGGTTTGTCTGGTGAACAGGCCAAAGCAACAAAAATCAACACCATGGGAAAATATCCACCCCAGGGCTGACTATGGAATATGGAGGGAGAGGTCAAGGTTGGAGGTAAACCCTTGGAAGTCATCAGCAACACAGGCAGTTAAAACTCAAGGACAGTGTAAGACTGGAAGAGGAAGAGGAACGTGAAAGAGGGATAAAACTGGAGGAGGACCATGCCCTGAGGGATGTGTGAACATGGTCTCATTTGATTGTCTCTATAGTCCTGTAAGGAATGTAGGAGGGGTTCTGTTTGTTTCTCCACCTAAGAGGAAGAAATTTAAATCTGAGCTACTGTTCTCACCCACTGTCAAACACAAACCTGACAAGTTGTGGAGCTGGGATTGTAACCTTTGGTTGTGGGGCTCCAAACTCTGCTCTACTAAGATGACTACTGGGATTCCCCACTAAGGGACAGAGGGCCTAGGATGTATGCTGCTCCCAGATGTTTTCTCTTCACATGTGGGAGGATTTTATTTTTAAATACACACTTTCTTCTTGGCAGTAAATAATATCTTTGCTCCACAAAGGAACCAAATTAAAAACAGTTCTGACCACTCTTGCTTCAGAAGAATTTATACTTACTAGATCGTTCTCAATCTGCCCTTAATTAAGTGGGTCCCAGTTATAGACTTGAGAAAACTTAGAAATACAGCATATGAGAGCTAATAACATCATTAGAAACCGTCAAGAGATCCAGTGACGGACTTCAGTGGGATCTAGAAACCTTTGAAATTAAATACAAAGCTATGTTTGTGCACAATGGGCTTCTCTTCTGGGAAGAGGGTCCATAACTTTCTTTGGGTTCTTAAAGGAGCGTGAGCTCAAATACCCTAACTTTGCAGTTATGGAAATTAGTCCAGTCATTTATACTCCTTGGGCTTCAAAGTCACCTCATGAGGCCATGACAGAATCAGGTCCAGACTTAGATCCCATGGTTCCCAAAGCATGAAGCTTTCAGGAAACCTCTATTTGTAGGAATCCCATATGTCCAAAAGAAAGATTTCTGACCCTGAGGTCACCTATAGATTTTGTGGCCAGCCAAGATTCTTCTCATAAAGAGTCATTCCTTGAAAAATAAAATGTAATTTTTATTAAACTGTTGTGTACAAGCATAGGGCATGTGAGATGTGGGCCTGACTGTGTCAGGGATGGAACTGTACAGAAAGCCAGAGCTCTGCTGCCTCGCCAGCTCCTCCTCACCCAGTTCAAGAGGAGGAGGAGAGGCTTTCTGCGTGGCACCTGGGGTAGAAGGAGCATAGGAAGTGCCTTGGTTTGGGTTCCCAGAATCAGAGCCTGCGAGGGGAATGTGTGTGTAAGTCATTTATTAAAGATGTGCTCCCCAAAGAGACTGGAAAGGGAGAATGGGGGAGGGGAGAAGTCAGAAGGTCCTCTGGAGTTGGGTGCAGCTGGTCCCACAGGGATCAGGGCCCCTCTCGGGGTGTGCATCACAGCGTTCATTCCCAATTTGAAGGCTGGAATCTTAGCACCTTAAACTTCAGCACATCTGTGTTCTTCATGGTATGGGCAACACAGGCAGCTCTACAGCCCAAGTGCAATCCCGAGAAGAAGAGGCAAAAAACGCATGCCCAGATGGGGGGTGATGCACAGAGAAATGGTAAATGGAATCCAGGGGGATCCGGGCAGAACACTGACAGTGTCCACCAAAGAAAGAGCAATGACAACTTACCGAAGACATTCTCTGCATCAGGGACTTCTTTTTTCCTTTCCCTTTTTTCCCCATGAAGAAATGATCCTGGAATACAGAAGTTCAGAGGGAATATTGCTATGGATTTCTCTTAGTTAAAATTTGATTTGGGCCAGAAATAACTTACTGCAGCAGCTCAGATATTACAGGACTCCATTCAATGTTTATGCACTTAAGCTTGAGTTTTGAGCCATAGCTGAGAAATGCTGAGTAATAATTAATCATTGTTTTCAAAGAATGACATCAACAACCCGTGTCATAAAATATATCGCTAATACTTCTGCTGCTGCTAATAGCAAACATTTGTTGTGCACTTACCATGTTCCAGAAGTGGATCTAATGTAAATTTACTTACTTAGTCTTCCCACCAAACCTCTGATGTAGATTAACATGTGTACTTTACAGATGAGGAGAGTGAAGCAGAGACAGGATGACTGTCCCGCACAAGGGCACACACCTCGTGAGAGATCGTGCACGTCCTCGAATTCAGGCTGCCTGTTTCCGAAGCCCATGCGAGCTCTCAACCTCTGCACGGGGTGCTTTAGAATTAAAGACTGTGAGTTAGAGACCTTGATTTATGCCCCAACACCGGCTGTCCACTAAAACTGTATGACTTTTTTATTTTTGAGCAAGTCGAAAATACAAGTTATCATCACTATCTTTTGAGTCTTCAAGGATCCAGGTGTAGATTTTCTTTCCTGTGTGAGGATGAACACCATCAGAATGGGTTGTCAGTTCTTCTTTCCCTCATATCTGCCATCTCTTCCTGAAAAATAACACAAGTCACCTAACTTACCAGTATGTTTTGAGGACAACATAAAAACTGCTTTATGTACATCTCTTGGGGAAAATGGTCTCTCTTTTCACGTTTAACATCATTTATCGCTTCAGATTCTCCTGATGGCAAGGGAAGACAGCTTTGGAAGTTTTACTAGGTTCTAAAACATATCTTTACTAATCTAGTGAAGTTGACACAGTTTCCACAGAGACCTAAGTGCAGTTAAATCTAGCTTAGGTGCTGGAAAGCTCCAGGTAAATATTTAATAGTGTTTGAAATAACAGCTTTTTTTGAATAAATCCTAAAACATTCATCTGACTCCTATTCATTTAAAGTCACTAAAATAAATCTTGGGGCTGGTTGGCTGGCTCCTTTGGTAGAGCATGGTGCTAATAACAACAGGGTCAATAGTTCGAATCCCCATACTAGCCAGCTGCCCCCTCCCCCCCCCAAAAAAAGTTATGCCTTAGAAAGAAGTTTGCTTAATAATACATGGCACTGAACAAGCCACCTCACTCCTCTCTTGATGTTCATAAATAGACAGGTATGGATTAGTCAAGGGACACTGGAGTAAATTTCCCTACTTCAGCCTTTTGGAGGTAGAGGAACACTATTAGGATTCACACTGAGAAATGCTAAGGCTCGATTGAGTTCAATTCTGTCACTCAGTCCCTAGATGTATTAGTCTGTTTTGTATTGCTACAACAGAATACCTGGGTAATTTATAAAGAACAGAGGTTTATTTGGCTTGTGATTCTGGGACAGCTGCATCTGGCACAGGCCTCAGGCTGCTTCTACTCATGGTGGAAAGTGGAAGGGAGCCGGCAGGTACAAGCAGATTACATGGCGAGAGGAAGCAAGAGAGAGAGAGAGGAGGTGCCAGGGTCCTTTAAACAACCAGCTCTTGTGGGAACTAACAGACTGAGAACTCACTCATTAATCCCCCCTCCCCCAGGGAGAGCATTAATCTGTTCCTGAGGGATCTGCCCCCATGGCTCAAACAGCTCCCAGCACTGCCACATTGGGAATCAAATTTCCACCTGGGTTCTGGGAGGAAAATACATCCAAACCTAGGCTACCACATAGGTTGGGGGTTGCTGCCGTTATTGTTTTAAGTTGGTTCAATGGTCTCCAGTCTTCCTCCTCTTCAGTCTATCCACCATGGCCAAAGTCATCTGTCCAAAATGCCCCTTCCTACAACCCGCTACTGGCTCCACTGAGTAAAGTCTTAGCTTCTTGGTGTGACTCCACCAGACTCTTGTGCTGTGGCCTTGCATTCCCATAGTCTCATCTTTCTATTTTTCATTATTTTTGTAATCATTTCCAAACTTTATTTTGATATAATGTCAAAACTACAGAAGTGCTGCACACAAATACTGTCAGGAATTCTATACAGCTTTTACTCAGATCCACCAAGTGTTTATATTTTTCCAATTTGTTTTCTGTGTGTGTCAATGTATCTAAGCACATATAAACATGCATATGAATACACACATACACATTGTTCTAAACCATTTCAGAATGAGTTGAAGACACCAAAACGCCTTTACCTCACATGTATTTCCTAAGAACAGGAATGTTCTTGTACATAACCACAGTATAATTGTCAACCTCAGAAAATTTAATACTGATATTATCTATTTATAGTCCATTTCAAATTTTCATCAGTTGTCTTAAAAAAGTCTGTTATGGCTCCTTTTCCCCCAGTGTAGGATCTGATATGGAATCACAATTAACTTGTGGTTATGTCTTTAATCTGGAACAGTTAATCATTCTTCAAAATTCCTGAAGAGTGCAGGTCATTTTTTTTTTTTTTTTTTTGGTAGAAAATCTGCCAAAGTAAAACAGAAACAACTTAGGTCTATCTGAGGTTTTGTCATGATTTGATTCAGGTTATACCCATCAAGAATACCCCAGGTTATGGTACATACTTCTCAGTAAGGGAGATGATCTATTAGCTTGTTCCAATATTGGTAATGTTAACTTTGATCATTTGGTTAGAAGTTATCTGTTAGGTTTCTCCACTGTAAAGTTATCATTTTTCCCTTTGTAAAAAAGAGGTGATTTGTGAAGAGACACTTTGAGACCATGCAAATATCTCATCAAACTTCAATTCACAGCATCCGTTGCTGCTTTTCAAACTATCGTTTCTTCCGTACTTATTAGTTGTTATTCTGTTGTAAAGGAGAGCTTTCCTTTCTTCCCATTCATATATTTACTCATTTTATTATATATGTATAGATTTATGGATTCTTATTTTTTCAATGTGCACAATTCATTACTATCACTTATTTTGCCCTTCAAGTTTTCCCAGATTTGTCCAGTGGGAGCTTATTCAAGCTGACCTACGTGTGCTTTTATTATGTCCTCATCATTCTCTGAGCACTTCATTACTCCCTGGCACAAGATGCTTTGGGCTCACCTTGTCCTTGTCTTTATCCTCTATCTTGGAGCAAAGGCAAATCAGTTCCTTTTAGTTGAGAATGGAACTTAAAAACCAACATATGGGCAGTAGGTGGGCTCACTGTTACTGGTGGGTCGTTACCTGTAGATCCTCTTTGTACACAGAGCAAACACACACACATGCACACACATATGCATGCACACGTATGCATACATACACACACTAAGGTTTGAGAGCCATTGCCTTGGAACAGAAGTAGGCAAATTTCATTTTAAAGAACTAGATAGTAAATATTTTTAGCTTGCTGATGATATGGCTTCTGCCATTGTAGCAGAAAAGCAACCATAGGCAACATTTAAACAAATAATCATAGATGTATTACAATAAAACTTTATTTACAAAAATAGGCAGCCAGCCTAAGGGGTCATGTTTGCTGACCATCCTGTAGAACCATGAGTTTTTCCAGTCATGTGGCCTGTGTCATGTCGCAGAGCCACTTGTAGCTGCAGCTTCATCTGCTGCAGTTTGCTTTATTGCTCTTGGTCCCTAAAAACTGGCTGCCTTTCAAGTCAACCCAGTTAGTGGGTTGAAGCAGTATTCCCAAGCACAGTACATGCTCTTTCCAAATCCAAAAGACCTACTTAGTACTGGTCCTTTTGATTCATGGTGGAAAGTGCATAGAAGATGCAATAACAACAGAACCACTAAAAACTTTACCAATATGGCAGGCTGCTAAAACTCTGTAGGGATTTCTTCCACCCAGTGGTACACAAATACCTTACTAGGGCTTCCATAGTTCTAGCTGTTTTCTCCTTCTTAAGTCAGATTATCATGATGTCATCAATATAATGGATCAGCTTGATATTCTGTAATATCCAGATGACAAAAGCACCATTACTGCTAGAGAGAGCATTAGAGAAAACATAATTCCCTGGGATAAGACCCTGATTGTGTACTACTATCTGTTCCACATGAATGCAAAGAGCTTTTGATCCTCCTTTCTGAAGGGATTAAAAAGAATGCATTCACCAAACCAACAGCCACACACCAAGTGGCAAAGGATATGTTGATTGGCTATGATATGAAACCACAATATGATAATGATGCAATAGTTATGATTGGGCTACCAGTTGGTGGAGTTTACAGTAGTCCATCCCCATCAGCCATGAGCCATCTGGTTTTTGCAGGAGCCAGACTAGTAAATGAAATTGGGATGTGACAGGAACCACCAACACCATATCCTTAAAATCTTTGAGGATGGTACTCAAATGGCACCTTCTGCCATTCCACCCAACCTAATGTATTGTTCTTTGTTTACCATCTTCTCCTGGAGATTGGTTGATTTCAGAGGTGTCCACTTAACTGTTCCTATTACATAAATTCTATTCCATAGTTCAGGAACACAGTGTGAGAATTCTGCCAGATACAGGTTGAGCACCCCTAATCGGAAAATCTGAAATTTGAAATGCTCCAAAATCTAAACTTTCTGAGCACAAAATGGTGCTTAAAGGAAATGCTCACTGAAGAGTTCAGGTTTTAGATTTTCAGATTAGAGATTCTCAACCAGTACATGTTCTGCAAAAATTCCACAATCCAAACAATCTGAAATCCAAAACACTTCTGGTCCCAAGCATCTTGGATAAGGGATACTAAACCTGTACTGAGTATACCCTTCCTAATTATCCACTAAGGGATCAGGGAAATCAGCACAAGTGGCTCCATGCACATATTGCAGCCCTGTGAAATGGATTTAGGCCAGGACTCCATTTACCAGTTGGACTCTGTATAACCCTTCCAGTCTAAAAAAAGGAGCGTGAAGGCATGTTGGGACTCACGGCTTCAGCATTCTCTTAGACGCTATATCCAACAACCCTTGAAAGACATGGGTATTTCCCTTTCCCTAGCATACAGATATTTTAATAAAACGCTGTAGGTTGGAAAATACAGTATTTCCTACCCATGGTTAGTTAAATGTGTGTATGGAGGCCATGCTCTCAGGGACTTGAGCATATGCAAAGTTTGGTATCATGGTGGGCCCTGGAACCTGTACTTTGTGTTGGCTGCCCATCTACCTTATGCCTAAGAACTCCATGGTCTACTAACCATTGTCTGTTGCTAAAGATCGCCTGATGCTTTTCCTCCTGCACACAGCCCTGTGCCTGGCTTCTTCAGAAAAGCAGATGGTAGGGATCAAGAGATGGCAGCTGAAAATGAGCTGGGGCCAAAAACATGTCTTAGGCTCAAGTATCTTAGTTACTTGAGATAGAGCAAGATTAAAGTCAGTTGTGGGGAAAATTCCAAGCTGCTTAGAGAGATATGAGAACAATGGGAGTGTCAGTCTAACTTAGTGGTGGGAAATAAGACATGGATTAAAACATAGATTCCTACAGGCGAGGCCTCCTAGTTGTGATTCTAGACATGTTACCTATTTCTGCATTGTGCTCATCTTGCCTCTGACAGTTTATGCTTCGACCAGGCTCTACTATTCCTAAAATCTACCACCCTCATTGAAGCTTCCCAATTCTGAGGCATCCTCCTGTACTGTCAGTCCTGGTCCACAGAGGACACTACTGAGCTTCCCAGGAAACAACTTAACTAGGTGCTTCTTACAACCAGGGAGTAAACCAAGTAGAGTAGGACAAGGCGATGGCTGAAGGAAATTCCCAGTTGGTGATGAAGGGATTAAACCCTGGATGACAGCTGTAATGCCATTGTCCCCATGCCTGCATTAGCAAAGTGATGTTCATGAGGATCAAGTCCCTTGTGCTGGGCCACAGCCAACAGGCAGCACACCTGAACTGAACCCCTCCGTGTCTTATTTCCCACCACTAAGTTAGACTGACACTCCTATTGTTCCCATATCTCCCTGAAAAGCTTGGAATTTTCCCCACAACTGACATTAATCTTGCTCTATCTCAAGCAACTAAGACACTTGGGCCTAAGACATGTTTTTGGCCCCAGCTCACTTTCAGCTGCCACCTCTTGACCCCCATTATTTGCTTCTTTGAAGAAGCCAGCCATGGGGCCGTGTGCAGGAGGAAAGGCATCGGGTGATCTTCAGCAACAGAGCACACCTACTGGGTGCAGTCAAGGTAGGTAAGACAGAGCTGCAATATAAAACACAGCATGCCCAGTTAAATGAAATGAGGATGTGATGGGACCCACCATCACATCAAATTTCAATTTCAGATGAACTTTTTTTGTTATATAAGTATGTTCCAATATTGTATGGAACATGTTATACCAAAAACGTATTTCATTGTTTATCTGAAATTGAAATTTAACTGGGTATCTGAATTTTTATTTGCTAAATCTAGAAACCCTAAGGGGGAAAGGGAGATCCCCCACACACAGTGTTGAGGCAAATAAGCCAAAGACAAGAGTTCACTGTGTGCTGTTATACCTCCTCCAGAACTGGCATGGCGTTTAATATGGGAAGAGCTGGAATAATCATGCAAATAGCAAACCCACCCCCCGACCTCTGCAAGCAGGGAGATTGAATTTCCTGCAGCTCATATTATAGTTAAGCAAGTGAAATCTGGGAGAAGACCCTACAGATTTATATCCTAGTTCTATTAGTCAGGGTTCTTCCCAGAAACCAAATCAATAGGATAGATGATATAGATTTAGATATAGATACATAGAAACATTTATTATAAGGGACTGGCTGACACAATTATGGAAACTGAGAAGTCCCAAGATCTGCCACCTGCTGGTTGGGGGCTCAGGAAAGTTGGTGGTATAAGTCAGTCTGAGTCTGAATGAATACGAACCAGGGTAGCCAGTGTTCAAGGACAGAAGGTGGATGTCCCACTTCAAAAAGAAAACAAATTTTGTTCTAGTCAGGCCCTCGTGGGATTGGATGATACCCACCCACATTGCTAAGGGTGGTCCTCTTTACTCAGTCTACTAATGAAAGGCTAATCTCTGCCAGAAACACCCCCACAGACAACCAGAAATATTGTCTTACAAGCTATCTGGGCATCCCTTAGACGAGTCAAGTTCACACATAAAATTAACCATCACTGTAGTTCTACCACTTGTTGGCCACGTGACCTTGAATACACTTAGCTTCTCTAGGTCTATTTTCATCTATAAACTGGGAATACTAATAGTTCCATAAAGTTGCTATAAAGATTAAATGAGTTAATGCATGTAACACACATAGATCAATACCCGGTACACAGTAAAACCTCAACAAATGGTAGCTACTGCTACTGGCGTCTCATTCTCTGTGTTTACACCTGCCTTATTATCTGAAAGAATCTCATCGCCTGACTCATTTCACTTCCTTGCTTCAAATCCTTTGGGTCAATGGGGCTAATATGGAGTTTATTCCAATGGCACTGGTGAATTTTTAATTAGTTTCCTTTAGTTCTCTCCAATCTGAACTGCAAATAGCAATGGCTAATATTTGTTATATACTTACTGTGACAGGTGCTGTGCTAAAAACATGACATAGGTTGTTGGGAGTATTCGTGAAATAATCTAAGAGGTTAGTACCATAATTACCCCAATGTTATACACAAGGGGACTGAGCCTCAGCACACAACTGAGAAGTGGCTGTGCTCAGGGCTGATTCCAGCCCAGTGCTTCCCCATGAGATTGGGCTTCTAACTATGATTCTACTATTGCTTTTCCTCCTGCCATCCCTTCCTTTCCCCAGGAGGCCTATGCAAATCCTACCTGACCTCTGCAGTTGAGTTCTACCCTTTCAAATAAGCCAGAGTGAGTATGCAAGGCTATTTTGACCTCTTTGATATCCCAAGTCTTTTCCTTTGGAGAGTGAGGTTAAAGGAACAAATAAAGGAAGCAAACTGCTTTGTTATTTCAAAAGAATTTCCTTTCTTCTGGGAACCCAATCTGCTTTTTCCCACACTTCCACACCAGATGGCAGTGTTCAATTCGTCAAAATAAAAATCCCAGGCTATGGCTTGCTATATAGGATAAATGCAGTTAACTAATTCTAAATTGCTCCAAGACCTCTCAGACCCTTGTGGGGGGTACTTCATGAACTGTCGACTATTGTAAGTGGTGCCGATGTGTTCTGACAACAGTCCTGAGAGCAGGCAAGATGTGGATTAACTTCACATTAGTGACAGAGAAACTAAGCCAGAGCAAGTACAATTGGAAAGTCCCAGAGCCTCTAAGTGGCTGGCCCAGGACCAGAACCCAGGTCTTCTGGCTCATAGCTCAGTGGCATAACACTATACCTGCATGAACTGAAGGAATGTTAAAGAAGGATGGATTTTTTTCAATCTTCCTCTTAGATGAGAAACTCTTGTCATTGGTCCACATGCCTGTCCTGCTTTCCCCCACTTGCACTCGACGTCTGTGTTACTATATGACTATCTCACAGCAATTGTCATGAAGTAGACTGTGACAATAGAGACTCAAGCAGAAGGAACAAGCAGAAGTGGAGAGAGGTCAAGTCCTGAGACGCCAGCCTTCTGGGGCGTTAACCCAACAGGGTTATTTTTTGAGTCTCATGACTCCCTTTACGAAATGGATTCTATTTAATTTATTTATTTGCCTTTTAGCTATATCTTTTTGCACTTCTAAATGTTGCTCTAGGAAGTGCAATATCCATCCTGAACTTTTCATATTCTACTTAGAGTTGATATTGCAGCACTTCACAAAGTACACACAGATCTTGTAAATATGTATGCCCATTCATCCACCAGCATCTCTTTTGCTATTTTCATCATGTGTATTATATCAACATACATTATAAACCTCTTAAGACAATGGTATAAATTTTTGCTTTAGAGTTTTATATATTTTAAAGAAATTAAGAGGAAAAACAGCCATTAATATTTACCTATTTAGTTGTCAATTAAAACTTTTTTAATTAAATTGAAAAAATTTTTAATTACCCAGGTATTTACCATTTCCAATGATGCTCTTTATTCCTTTCTCAAGATTCAGGTTTTCTTTTGATACTATTTACCCTCAGCCTGAGGAACTTACTTAGCATTTCTTGTAGTGTGGGGAAGCTAACAACAAATTCTATTTTTTTTTTTTTTAAATCTGAAAATGTCTTATTTCACTTTGGTCTTGAAGGACAAGATGAAATTGGCTAGATATAGAATTCTGGGTTGAATTTTTAACACTTTAAGATCTGTTTTCCTGGGCCGAGCCCGTGGCGCACTCGGTAGAGTGCTGCGCTGGGAGCGCGGTGGCGCTCCCGCCGCGGGTTCGGATCCTATATAGGAATGACCAGTGCACTCACTGGCTGAGTGCCGGTCATGAAAAAATGACAAAAAAAAAAAAAAAAAAAAAAAAAGATCTGTTTTCCTTCTTTTTTGGCCCCCATAGTTTCTGGTAAGAAGTCAGTGATATTTTGAATCATTGTTCCCTATATATTATATTGTTCTCTGTGTGATTACAACTTTCTCTTTATTTCTGGGGTTCAGTCTAAGATGTGCCCAGCCATGGTTTTCATATGTTTATCCTACTTAGGGTTTTCTGAGCTTCATAGATCTGTACATTTATGTCTTTCCCCGTATTTGTTAGTTCTTTGACTGTCATTTCTTCAAATATTTTTCTGCACAATTTTCTCACTTCTTTGCTTCTGATTTCCTGAATATTGGCTCTTTTGATATTATCCCACAAGTTCGTAAGGCTTTTCATTTTATCCAATATTTCTCTGTTCTCCAAATTGTGTAACTTCTATTGCTTTACCTTAGGATCTAAATTATCAACTCATGTTGCTTATACTAAGTTTTCTTTTCTCTGGAAGCTTTACAATGGCTTAGATTCAAGGAAAAACATTGACCCCTTGACCCCTAATGGGTTCAGGACTTTATTCTGCTGACAATAGCCATTTACAAAGACCTCAGTGACTAATCCCAGGGGTGTAAAAAAACCAATCAGAACCAAAGCAAGCAAAATCAGTACATACCAGCAGCTATTCACCAATTTATAGGTCATCTACAGGGTCATTCTCAAGGAAATCACAGTCGTGACGGTAGCAGCTTTCAAATCACTGACGCTCTCAGGTGCCCCTCTCTCCACTGGGCAGTCAAGTGGGAAATCTGGAGTCAGTAAAATCACACTCTCTTAATTTAAATAGTCTCTTTACCTAATTCTGTTTCTGCTTTGATAATTTGGGTGAAATCTCACTCCTACAGAGTTTCACCTCTTCTTGCAACTCTCCAAAATGAATCAGAAGGGCCAAATGGTGTCCCCGTTGAGTACTTGTAGTTCTCAGAGTCTATATTTAGTTTACCAATCCAGGGGACATTTTTACCATAAGCAACGTTGCTTAGTAATATTATTGATATACCACCTTATCAGGCTATCAGACTAGAGATTCCACCAAATGTCAAACTCTGCTGGTGATAGGGATGGGAGACACAGGTCTTCACACCCTTCGTGGTCTTCTCTGGATACCCCCTTAACAGCAGAGTGGTGGGTCTAAGCTGCTCCCTGGACCAATGGCCTGAGAAGAGAGACTCATCCTGTCTAGATTTCTGGTACAGCAGGTGGTTCCAGAAAGCATTGTCCTGTTTGAAGACTTCTCTTACTAAGGGCTTCTCATCGAGCCTGTCAGCCCACTTTCCCTCTCAGCAGTGCAGCACCCTGTCAGAGCTGAACATTTCTCAAGCTCACCCTTTGCTGCCTCTGTCTAGCCAGCACTCAGCATTATACTGGAAGAGGCTGCATGCAGTACTTCTAAGGTTTATGGCCTCTGCTAGAATTCTCACCAAAGTGGGTCACTTCCAACAGGACTCCTTCTAGGTCCCTGGCCAATCCAGCCCAGTTATTCCTCACTGCCTATGAGTCCATGGACATCCTTATTTCAGGCCACTTCTCTCTGTACATAAAGTCAATAACCAGGTCTCTGCCCAAATCTCTGCCCCACTGTGTTTCAGAAAAACTCTGAGTAGGGCTTTAGTGCCGTTGTCCATTTGCCATTCGTACCTATATATTAAGCCAACCTAACCATGCCTGAGCTTTCTCTTTCTTCCTCTATTACCTGGTCACAGGGAACCCCTGCCTCCACCCCTCCACAAATCAGGCTAGGTGTAAGCTGAAGAAGTTCACTTGTGCCCTCTGGACCTGCCCAAACTCAATCCCATGGGCATCATTTGTTGTTGGATTGCTTTAGGCCTGCCCAACCTTATGACTTGGTGGGTCTGTCAGTAACCACCATGGGCAATTCTGGCCATGTGGTTGGGATTAACGAGGAGAGTTAGAAGAGGAGCAAGGAGTAGCTGGAAGGATACCCCATCCAGGTACTTTCCAATCTCACATCATCCATGGTGATCAGGGAAAAGAGGGACATGAGGCACAAGTGAATAGTCAGGTTCTAGGATGCCAGAATAGTTGGCTCCCAGGGTCTTCTGGTGGGAGTGACAGGCCTGGAGACTGCCACATCTTTGGGAGAGGTCCTTGTCAGGGAGAACTGGCAGAAACAGCCCTGGGGTACCAGGAAGTGTGGTAGCCCCTGGTGGGGGCGATGGATCAGCGGCTCTGAGGACCTCCCAGACAGGTTGGTTTTACTTGCCAAGGTGGCACTGGGTTGATCCTGCTCCATGTGGGCTTCTGTGCTCTGTCACTGCCCTAATAAGAGTCAGGGACTTTTATGAAAGAATCACACTCTCCTCCAGACACAGAAGGCTGCCTACATCAGCACTGAAGGCTAATGGGGCCACATTTGCAATTTTGTCATATGTGTTAAGAGAAAAAAGAGAAAAGGTAGTGTTTGAGGGTTACCTGAAGGGCTATCATACCCATTTCCTTCTCCAGCTACTAAAGAGGACATCTGGAGGCTTAAGAGCCAGTCTATCTGCAGGGAAAGCTTGGTGCTTATAAATGGGGGAAACCTTTTCTTAAAAATTTTAAAAATTGTTTCAAAACCAGCAAAATATCTACTACTGTTAAATTTTTCTATCATTTAATTTTTGTAAGATATAATTTATATTTATAAGATATTCCCTTCTCTTGCCTGTCTAACCCCGGTCAGAGTTAAACACTATTTTGAAGTTATTTTAGGTATGAAATTTGCATGATCCATATTCCATTCGCTAGTACTACTATTCCAAGTCTCAAGCTTCTCTTAGCTGCCTTTTTCACCTCTTTGTGCAAGTTAATGGGGTTGCTTTGAAACTCCCGAAACTTTCTCTTTCTAAAGTCTCTGCATGAGAAAAGGGTAGACCTAATTTAGGTTTAAAACTCCTAACATCCCTGCTGATTTACAGAATAAAGAACAAAGATATGCAAATTGGCATTAGAGATCCTAAAAGACTTGCAGGGAACTCTTCTGAACATGATTTAGAGGGCTTTAAGTTTATGTGCAAAAGGAATCGAAATAATTGCATTTAATTCAAGTTCACATAATAACATCAAATCCAATTAAAGCATTTGGTAACTTGAGTTATTCTGTGAATTTGGGGTTTAAAAGAAACAAGAAGAAGACATATAGCTATCACAGTGTGAAACGAAAATACAAATCCAGTATTTAAGATTTTATTTCATGCAAGATTGACTTTTTTTTTTTTACAAAGATGCTTACATTAAATAAAATGCCCTTAATTCTTAATTTCTTAATATTTGCTTCATAGTAAAGGTAGTTTATTTTAACTGAAACATTTAAGATTTATGTAAGTGTAAACAGATATTCAATTAAATTGAGCCTAATCAAAACTAGTATCTTTATTAGTTAGTTCTTGGAAAAGATACAATATTGTAAATTATGTGGCTCTGTGACTCATTCCATTCTCCTTAAAACTTTACTAAGAGAGTGTATTAAATTTCTCTCACAAATTCTTAACATCAGAGATTATATTCGTTAACATTTTTTAAATGCCTAATTGATTTTAGTAACTCTAATACAATACTGAGGTAATTAAATTAGTGTTCTAATTTCCAAAGAAGTAATTCAGAGTAAGAAAGAGACATAATGCTCATAGTCTATATCATTTCTATGAGTGGTTTTATATATTCTTGTCAACATAAATTCACAACACTCAAGATGATTAAAATCGGTGTATTATAAACATTGACTTCTGACTCTATGTGTATGTAAGTACGTGTGTTGTATTTACATCTAAACTAAGGTAGATTTTTTTAAAGCTTTTTATATTTTTAATGAAGATCAGTGTCTATAGTTTTGTTTGATTTATTTTAATTCTACTCAAGGTAGATAAAAGTTAACCATTAAGACAAAAATTACCTCCTTCAGAGAACAGAAGGCTGGTAAATCAGAGAAAGGAAATTAGACTTTATACATGTGCTCCACCTGGGGGTACAATTCGTTTGAACAGTAGAAGCTTTGTACATTGTATTCTGATTTGTTTTTCTTACATACTTCTGAGTTCTTTCTTTTGGGGCTTGACATGAGTTAAAAAAGAAAAAAAGTCAAAGGTGACCAGAAGAAAAGAAGGCTCTCAAATTCAGCAAACACTGCTAGATTTGCATGTGTTGTTGAAGGGAGTTAGTTAAGCTGATAAACTTCACTGAGCCATTCTTGATGTCACAGAGCTGCGCTCTAACCAGCTGAGTTAACCAGCCAGACCTTCTCAGCCATTCTTGAAAGGAACAGAGGAGAGGCTGGAATGAGCCAGGGGTAAACCACCACGGTAAAGAAAATGCGGTGGACACAGATGCTGCTCAGGGCTCCTACGAGTCCAAGGCAGCATTAACATATGTAACAATGGGACAAAATATTGAGGGACCTGGTGGAGTTGGGGGAGAGGAGAGGGGTGAGTTACAAGCCATAGCATCCCAGATAAGAAATGGTGGTAGGACACTTACCTGTCTCATCTGCTATTAAGGGATCATGTAACAAATATCCAAAATATATGAATTCGAGCAAAACCTATTCTAGAAAGTTAATGTGGAAAACAATGGTTTTAAAAATATTATTCAAACATGGCCTGGGATGGAAGCAGCATTCTGGTGGCACTGGCTGTAGCTGCTCACAAAAGGCAATTGTGAGCAACTCCCGTGAATGCCACATGCAGTGGCATCATGCTGGGAGCTTTAAGTGCCACGGTGGGACAACTTACACCACAGTCACTGGCAAAGCTCCAAGTCAGGACTTTCTCCCTGAAGAGATGCATTTACCAGCACACTACTGGATGAAGAGTCGGAATTTTTATAGATTACTGATAAAAGCCAGTTTTGTTTTTTTTTTAAAGAAAGACAATTATTCTAAAAGATTAACACTCATGAAAATACGGTTAAATACATTTATTTATTGGAGAGATGCCTAAACCCAGGAATGATTTTTTTTTTAACATTTACTTGTACATGTTTGTGGGGAACAGTGTGTTGTTTCAATACATGCACATACTGCACAATGATTCACTTAGAGTAGACAGCATAGTTTTGTACCCGTTAGTCTGACACTTCCCCTCCCCGCCGACCCCACTCCTCTCCCAGCCTCTGGTAACCGTTATTCTATTCTCTGCTTAAATGAGAACCACTTTTTTTTTTTAGATTTCACATGAGAGATCATGCATTATTTGTCTTTCTGTGCATTGCTTAGTTCACTTAACATGGTGGTTTCCAGTTCCGTCCAAGTTGCTGCAAATCATAGGATATTATTTCTTTTTATAGCTGAGTAGTTCCATTGTGTATATATACTAGGTTTTTTAATCCCTTCATCACTGATGGGCATTTTGGTTGATTCCTTCTCTATTCACAATAGTGAATAGCGTTGTGATGAACATGGAAGTGCAGGTGTCTTTCTGATATACTGATTTTATCTTCTTTGGGTATATACCCAGTAGTGGGATAGCAGGTTGTAAGGTAGATCTAGTTTTAGTTTTCTGAGCAACCTCCATACTGTTTTCCACAATGGCTGTACATTCCCACCAACAATGCAAGAGAATTCCCTTTTCTCCACACCCTCACCAGCATTTGTTATTTTCTGTCTTCAAAATATCCATTCTCACTGGGGTGAGATGATATCTCACTGTAGTTTTAATTTGGATTTCCCTGATGATTAGTGATTGAGCATTTTTTCATGTGCTTGTTGACCATTTATAGGTCTTGAATAATGTCTGTTCAGATCCTTTGCCCATTTTTTAATTAGATTTCTTTCTGTTGTCATTGAGTTGTTGAGTTCCTTATGTATTCTATTATCCCCTTGTCTGATGTGTAGCTTGCAAACATTTTCTCCCATTCTATAGTTTGTCTCTTCACTTTGCTGATAGTGTCCTTGCTGTGCAGAAGCTTTTTAGTTTGATGTAGTCCCATTTGTGTAGTTTTGTTTTAGTTGCCCATGCCTTTTTAAAGAGACCTACTAAAACAATCAGAAACTAGTCAATGTTCCTAATATAATTATTCTTATAGTTAGATTTGATAATGTAACATGTATATTGATTATAGGATTATGACTTTCTATGGTTCCAATGTGGAAACTAAAATCCTTTTATTAATGCTTATGTCAATGACACTAAGATGACTTCTGTGGCAGATCCACTTTCTGGAATGGTGTAGCTGTGTTTTAACACCTATTGCCCTTCACCATGACCCACTGAATTTTTAGGAAGTGACCTTTGCACAAACAATGTTTAAATCTGCTCAAAGGTGGCTGCACCTCTGCTTCCTTATGTTAACCTGTGGTACCACGTAGGGCAGCAAAGACCACAACAGCAATGCCTCTCCATTTCCTCCTGCTTGAGATGATGACCCAGAGCAGAGTGGCTGATGGCATCTGGGAAAAGATGCCTCTTTCTCAGTGGTGTCTGCCAAGAAGGTAAGGCCCCTGAAGTCCATTTGCAATGCTGTGTTCTCACAACAGTCAACAAAACTGATTATGCAATCTTGCAAAGGGTTAGAAGAAGTCTGTGGAGAGATTTTCTCAACCAACCACTTAATAAATGACAGCCCCATCAGCAAGTAATGGAGGTACAACAAAAAGCAATTATCAGATGGGTTCTAGGTGACTCTGATCCCAAAGATCTTCTCTAAACTTATAATTGACCAGAAAAAATTCCTGGGTTCTATCCTATGACAACTGCTGAGGCTCAAGAAATCTTTAACAGCAGCAGCAGCTAATCTATTTGTCATAAGGAAAGTCACCACTCAGTACGGTCAAAGGAGTGAAAAAAAAGTTTTATTTCTTTAAAAAATGTATTGAAAGTTTTCAACATACACAATAGTAGAAAGATCAGTATAACCCCCATGTATCCATCATTAAACAGTTATCAATATATGCCTTATTTCTATTCTCACCCACTACCCAACCTTGCTGCTGGGTTATTTTAAGACAAATTCCAGACTTATACCTTTCTACCTATAAATTTGTTATTGTATCTCTCTTAAAATAAGGACTTTAAAAATAAGTACAATCATATGACAAAAATATATCAACAATTCCATATTATCAAATATCTAGTGTCTTCAAGTTTCCCAGTTATTTCCCAAATATCCGCTTACAGTTGGCTTGTTTGAATCAGGATCCAAGCAGGAGCCTCTCATTATGTTTGTTTGATATGACCCTTACATCCTCTTGAATCTATAACCTTTCCACCTCTTTTTCTTGCAATTTGCTGAAATTGGGTTGACTTGTAGAATTTCCCTCACTGTAGATAAGGCTGACTGCATCTTTGAGTCTCTTCAGATGTTTGTGTTAAGACAGATGTCCTGAAAGCAGGGCCCCAGATGAGGATTCTTGTCAAAGTGGTGTATGTGGGCGTGCTCTCAGGAAAACACAGCAAGATAGGGGAGGGAAGCAGCTAAACAAGGATCGAGTCTCTGCTGGAGATTAGCTCCAGCCTGACACCAAAGGGGGCTCTGGCGTCATCCAGGTGATTTCCTTTTGAGGCAGGGGGCCAGCTTAGGGTATGGCATGTCAAGCCATCGCTGACTACGGGCTGCCCTGAGTGGGTGGGCACAGTGACCTCTTGGGCAAAGAAGCTCACTTTTGGCCAAAGGCAATTCTCCAGAGGAAGGGGCTGCTGTGAGCCTATAGCAGGCAATGCCCCCAGCAGCAGGCTTCTGCACTCTGGGAAGAACACCACACCAAAGTAACTAACTTCTATGTTTCATACACTGTATTTAAATCTAGAGGTTTGGTTCAAGTCAGGTTTTATTTTTGGTAAGACTACTTTGGTAAGAGAGAGTTCTGTGCCTTCTCCTGCACTGTATCACAGGGCACTTTATGTCTGATTATCTCACAAAACTCTTATTGCACAATTCTGGTACCATTAAACATTTCGGCCAGAAGTTGATTTAACCACTTTCACATTGTGAAATAAGTTGGCTTAAAGAATTTGAGAGCCTGGTTTCATTTAACAGAGTGCATGCTTTTGATGTATATTTTACAACTCACTATATCCCACATGAACATACAGTGCTCTTGCTTGGGAAAATCTGTTTTCCAACAACAAAGCTGGAAAAATGAGTGCATTCTTTCAGGCTCTTTCAGATGCCCAGGAAGGGAAATTCAGTTGAAATTGGCTTAAATAAAAGAACATCATTAAGTTCCTCACTTAACTGGGGAGTCCTGGACAAAACCTCAAATGTAGCTGGATCCAAGACTTCAAAGAAAGGTGTCAGTAGTTTTTACTAACTCCATACTGTGTTTCCTCTTCATATATAAATATATGTATATCAGAAGACAAGACGGCTTCTCTGATGGTGCCAATTAATCTGGAATGGGATCCAAGGCTACTCACTAATTAGTGGGCAATCCCACAGCCTCCTGGTGGCTCTAGCAGAAACCAGCCTCAATGTGGCACCTACTATAGACTTTAGATTACATCTCTGCCCTCTTGTGGCAATCCCTACCATTGCATGTGGAGAAAATGATACAGCACTGTTTTTTTACTGCCTGGAGAAGGTGGGTTCTTGGTGAGAACTCTGACAGATTTTCTTGCTATAACCCCACAATTCTCTTAAAACCCCGAATCACTGAAAAATATCTAAGAGCAACACCGAGCCAAAAAGGCAGACTGCTGCTGTGCTCATCCAACGTTACGACTTGTTGGGTCAGATAACACCCAGTTCATGATAGGCAGCTCAGTTTGCATGGTAACTTGGTGGACCATGGTCAAGCATTCATTTTCTACTAAGGCCCAGTAGCAGGCCAAGAGCTGTTTCTCAAAAGGAGAGTAATTAGGTTTTTCAAGATGGCGGCGGCTGAGGCGGCTGGCGCGGAGTAGCTGAGGTGGAAAAGGTGGCCACTGGGCCTCAGGCAGCCGGGAAACTTGTGGACCTTTCTCTGGCCATCTCTTAAGGGAGGACTGCTGCTGCTGGCCGGTCGTGGGGGCTCAACGCCACTTTGCCCCCGGCAGGAGAGGCTGCCTCATTTACAGACAACAGCTTTGAAGTGTGGAGCAGGAAAAGAACTGATTCTTAGCTGCAAAAGCGAGTCTTGAAACAGGGAACACGGCGCCAGGGCTGCTGTGGGTGCAGCCAGGATCCCGGAGGCTGGGGCCGCACTGAAGGCGGCCAGCTGCCCTATCCAGGATTCGAGGTTTCAGGCCGGCATTAAAGAAGACTCCTGGGAGCGCCCGAGCCGCGCCGCGACTGAACAGCCCGAGGCGGCAGCGCCGAGAACACGGAAGGCAACAAACCAGAGACAGAGCGAGCGCCCGACCTGGCACAGCACTGTGAGTGATCCCTGGCAAAGCTCTGTTCGGGGGGTGGATGCCCACGCGGCTCCCCGCCTGCACCACCAGGCCACTCATTGCCCCGGTGCTGCCTCCATTTTCCCAGGTGCGGGCAGCTCCGCCCTGCTCGGCCATCACTGAGCCCATTTGCTTGGCCTGGCGCGGGGCTTTCCGGACCCTGCGGGCCGACCTCCTCTCCCACTCCCTCCACGGTTCTCTGGCAGGGCTGGGAGTGTGGGGCGTCCCGACCAGTTTTGGGAGGGCTAGGAAGTACGGGCGGGCCGACTGTCACTCCACCACACCCTGGACTCCGGCCCCGGTAAACTTCCTGTTACTGGGAGGCAGATACCATCTCTGCGACCACCAGTTTGGAAAAAAGCCTAACGAATTTCTGGTTCGGAATAGTGTGGTAGGAGAGTTCCCAGGTCTGCTTGAACCTGCCGGAGAGCAGGCTGCAGGCGGGCACTAGATTCGGTTTATACCGGGTGGATACAAAGGTGAACAAGACCCGAGAAAGATCTACACAGTGCTACAAAGGCACCCAGAGAGACTGGTCGTCTGTGCCTAGCAGAAACCTGGTAGACTTCCTGGGCGAGGCGGTGCTGAGCAGGGTCTTGAAGGCCCAGCTGATAGACGAGGGGTGCAGAAGACACGCCCCAACCCAGCACAGTGTGCACAGAGGGGGGAGACGTGCGGCCAGGGAGGCGGAGACTCGACAGAAACCACACACCCGGTGGGGTCGCCACTGCACGATCTAACAGCCTGGGCCAGAGCACACTGAACGGGCAGAAGTCCTGTACAGAAAGTGAAAGCTCAACAGAGATCACACACCCTGTGGTACGTGATCCACCAGCCCAGCAGAGTACAAGCTGACCAGAAAGGTGGATCCCCGGAGAAGCCCAAGACCCGAGGCAACCACACACACAAGACACTAGAGGCCAACTGAGCAGTCACGGCGGGAGCCATACCAAATTGGCAACCACAGCAACATCCTAGTTAGTCATTAGTCTTAAACCGGTGGACTGTGAAACCCCCTGCCACAATGAATAAACACCAAAAAAAAGACACCAGAAATACAAAAAATCAAGAAAGTACACCACCAAAAGTTAATAAATCTCATACTCTAGATCCTATAGAACAAGAAGCCCTTGAAATAACTGATAAGGAATTTCGAGTGATAATTCTAAGGAAACTGAATGAGATACAAGAAAACTCAGCTAGACATCATGATGAAATGAGGAAAAGTATACAGGATCTGAAAGAGGAAATATACAAGGAAATCAATGTCCTGAAAAAAAATGTAGCAGAACTTGCTGAACTGAAGAAGTTATTCAGCGAAATAAAAAACACAACGGAGAGTTTAACCAGCAGGCTTGTCGAAGTTGAAGAGAGAACCTCTGAACTTGAAGATGGGCTGTTTGAAATAACACAAGCAGACAAAAAGAAAGAAAAAAGAATCAAGGACATGGAAGAAAATCTGAGAGAGATATCAGACAACCTCAAGCGCTCAAATATCCGAGTCATGGGTATTCCAGAAGGGGAGGAAAATGGAGATTCCATTGAAAACATATTCAACAAAATAGTGGCAGAAAACTTCCCAGGTATAGGAAAAATCACAGATCTTCAGATCCAGGAAGCTCAACGATCTCCAAACGTATTCAACCCAAAAAGGCCTTCTCCAAGACATGTCATAGTCAAATTGGCAAAACTCAGAGACAAAGAGAGAATCTTAAAAGCTGCAAGAGAGAAGCGTCAAATCACCTATAAGGGAGCCCCAATCAGGTTAACATCAGACTTCTCATCACAAACCCTAAAAGCTAGAAAGGAATGGGATGATATTTTCAAAATACTAAAAGACAAAGATTGCCAGCCAAGAATACTCTACCCTGCAAGGCTATCCTTCCGAAATGAGGGGCAAATAGTATATTTCTCAGACAAACAAAAACTGCGGGAGTTCACTACCACAAGACCACCCTTACAAGAAATCCTCAAGGGAGTACTGGGTTTGGTTCCTGAAAAATAACTACCACTGCCATAAAAACCTAAGAAAAATCTAAACCCGCTAGTACAATAAAAATGGCATTCATGAAGAGAAAACAAGCTAACAAAAACACTATCTACAACCTAAGGAACCAACAAACAAAGAAACCAAACAGTAAATCAGAAAGCAAGGAACAAAAGACACCTAAGACAACCAAACAACCAATAAAATGCTAAGAATAAATCAACACCTTTCAATAACAACTCTTAATGTTAAAGGCTTAAATTCCCCAATTAAAAGACACAGACTGGCTGACTGGATCAAAAAGCAGGACCCAACTATATGCTGCCTACAAGAGACCCACCTCACCCATAAAGATTCACACAGACTAAGAGTAAAAGGATGGAAAAAGATTTACCATGCAAACAGAAAAGAAAAACGAGCTGGAGTGGCTATTCTTATATCTGACAAAATAGACTTTAAACTAAAAACCATAAAAAGAGACAATGAGGGACACTACTTAATGATAAAAGGATTGATCCATCAAGAAGACATAACAATCATAAATATGTACGCACCCAATGTTGGAGCAGCCAGATTTATAAAACAAACTCTATTAGACCTAAAGAAGGAAATAGACACTAATACCATAATAGCAGGGGACCTGAACACTCCACTGTCAATATTAGACAGATCATCTAGGCAAAGAATCAGTAGAGAAACACAAGATCTAAACAAGACTCTAGACCAATTGGAATTGGCAGATATCTACAGAACATTCCACCCAACAACCTCAGAATATTCATTCTTCTCATCAGCACATGGATCATTCTCCAAGATAGATCACATATTAGGTCACAAATCAAGTCTCAATAAATTCAAAAAAATTGGAATTATCCCATGTATCTTCTCAGACCACAATGGATTAAAACTAGAAATTAATAACAAACAAAACTCTGGAAACTATACAAACACATGGAAATTAAACAGCATTCTACTTAATGACATATGGGTCCAAGAAGAAATCAAGCAGGAAATCAAAAAGTTTATTGAAACTAATGAAAACAATGATACATCATACCAAAACCTGTGGGATACTGCAAAAGCAGTATTGAGGGGAAAATTTATTGCATTAAATGCTCACTTCAGAAGAATGGAAAGATGGCAAGTGAACAACCTAACACTTCACCTTAAAGAACTAGAAAAACAAGAACAATCCAATCCTAAAGTTAGCAGACGGAAAGAAATCATTAAGATCAGAGCAGAACTGAATGAAATTGAAAACCAAAAAACAATTCAAAAGATCAACGAATCAAAAAGTTGGTTTTTTGAAAAGATAAATAAAATTGACAAACCATTAGCATGGCTAACAAAAAAAAGAAGAGAGAAGACTCAAATAACAAAAATTAGAAATGAAAAAGGCGATATTACAACTGATTCATCTGAAATACAAGGAATCATTCGAGACTACTATAAACAACTATACGCCAACAAATTTGAAAATCTGGAGCAAATGGATAAATTTCTGGACACACACAAGCTCCCAAAACTGAACCGTGAAGACGTAGAAAATTTGAACAGACCAATAACAATAAAGGAGATTGAAGCTGTTATCAGAAGGCTCCCAACAAAGAAAAGCCCAGGACCAGATGGATTCACAGCAGAATTTTACCAAACATTCAAAGAGGAACTGACACCGATTCTTTACAAACTATTCCAAAAGATTGAAACGGACGCAAATCTCCCAAACTCATTCTATGAAGCAAACATCATCCTGATACCAAAACCAGGTAAAGATATAACCAAAAAAGAAAACTACAGGCCGATATCCTTGATGAATATAGATGCAAAAATCCTCACTAAAATACTAGCAAACAGAATACAGCAACACATACGAAAAATTATTCATCACGATCAAGTGGGATTCATCCCAGGGATGCAAGGTTGGTTCAACATACGCAAATCAATAAATGTGATACACCATATTAATAAACTCAAACACAAGGACCATATGATCATCTCTATAGATGCTGAAAAAGCATTTGATAAAGTTCAGCACTCATTCATGACAAAGACCCTCTATAAGTTAGGTATAGAGGGAAAGTATCTCAACATAATTAAAGCCATATATGCCAAACCCACTGCCAATATCATCCTGAATGGGGAAAAGCTGAAAGCTTTTCCTTTAAGAACAGGCACTAGACAAGGATGCCCACTCTCACCACTCCTATTCAACATAGTGTTGGAAGTACTAGCCAGAGCAATCAGAGAAGAGAAGGAAATAAAGGGCATCCAGATTGGAAAAGATGAAGTCAAACTGTCCCTGTTTGCAGATGACATGATCCTATATATCGAACAGCCTAAAACCTCTACAAAAAAACTGTTGGAATTGATAAATGATTTCAGCACAGTAGCAGGATACAAAATCAACACACAAAAATCAGTAGCATTTCTTTTCTCCAATAGTGAACATGCAGAAGGAGAAATCAAGAAAGCCTGCCCATTTACAATAGCCACCAAAAAAATAAAATACTTAGGAATTGAGTTAACCAAGGAGGTGAAAAATCTCTATAATGAGAACTACAAACCACTGCTGAGAGAAATTAGAGAGGATACAAGAAGATGGAAAGATATCCCATGCTCTTGGATTGGAAGAATCAACATAGTGAAAATGTCCATACTACCCAAAGTGATATACAAATTCAATGCAATCCCCATCAAAATTCCAAAGACATTTTTCTCAGAAATGGAAAAAACTATTCAGACATTTATATGGAACAATAAAAGACCACGAATAGCCAAAGCAATGCTCAGCAAAAAAAATAAAGCTGGAGGCATAACACTACCTGACTTTAAGCTATACTACAAAGCTATAATAACCAAAACAGTATGGTACTGGCATAAAAACAGACACACTGACCAATGGAATAGAATAGAGAATCCAGAAATCAACCCTCACACTTACTGCCATCTGATCTTTGACAAAGGCACCAAGCCTATTCACTGGGGAAGGGACTGCCTCTTCAGCAAGTGGTGCTGGGATAACTGGATATCGTTATGCAGGAGAATGAAACTAGATCCATACCTCTCACCATATACTAAAATCAACTCAAAATGGATTAAGGATTTAAATATACACCCTGAGACAATAAAACTTCTTAAAGAAAACATAGGGGAAACACTTCAGGAAATAGGACTGGGCACAGACTTCATGAATACGACCCCAAAAGCACGGGCAACCAAAGGAAAAATAAACAAATGGGATTATATCAAACTAAAAAGCTTCTGCACAGCAAAAGAAACAATTAAAAGAGTTAAAAGACAACCAACAGAGTGGGAGAAAATATTTGCAAAATATACATCTGACAAAGGATTAATATCCAGAATATATAAGGAACTCAAACAACTTTACAAGAAGAAAACAAGCAACCCAATTAAAAAATGGGCAAGAGAGCTAAGTAGGCATTTCTCTAAGGAAGATATCCAAATGGCCAACAGACATATGAAAAAATGCTCAACATCACTCAGCATCCGGGAAATGCAAATCAAAACCACATTGAGATACCATCTAACCCCAGTTAGGATGGCTAAAATCCAAAAGACTATGAACGATAAATGCTGGCGAGGCTGCGGAGAAAAAGGAACTCTCATACATTGTTGGTGGGACTGCAAAATGGTGCAGCCTCTATGGAAAATGGTATGGAGGTTCCTTAAACAATTGCAAATAGATCTACCATACGACCCAGCCATCCCATTGTTGGGAATATACCCAGAGGAATGGAAATCATCAAGTCGAAGGTATACCTGTTCCCCAATGTTCATCGCAGCACTCTTTACAATAGCCAAGAGTTGGAACCAGCCCAAATGCCCATCATCAGATGAGTGGATACGGAAAATGTGGTACATCTACACAATGGAATACTACTCAGCTATAAAAACGAATGAAATACTGCCATTTGCAACAACATGGATGGACCTCGAGAGAATTATATTAAGTGAAACAAGTCAGGCACAGAAAGAGAAATACCACATGTTCTCACTTATTGGTGGGAGCTAAAAATTAATATATAAATTCACACACACACATACACACATACACACACAAACGGGGGGGGGTAAGAAGATATAACAACCACAATTATTTGAAGTTGATACAACAAACAAACAGAAAGGACATGGTTGGGGGGGAGGGGGGGAGGGAGAAGGGAGGGAGGTTTTGGTGATGGGGAGCATTAATCAGCTACAATGTATATCGACAAAATAAAATTTAAAGAAAAAAAAATAAATAAATAAATAAATAAATAAGGCAGGCAAGAAAAAGAGTGCTTTCTGTATGTTACTATTTATTTTTAAAATGATGGAAAATGCAGACTGGTCTATAATTACAGAAAGCAGATCCCTGGCCGTATGAGAATGAAAGTTGGAGAGCAGAGAAAGATGGATTACAAAAGGGCACAAGAAAACTTTTGGGGATGATGCGTATGTTCATTATCTTCACTGTGGTTGTGATTTTATGTATTTGTATGTCAAAACTCATAAAATTATACATTTTAAATATGTGCAGTCTATTTGATGTCAATTTCATCTCAATAAAGCTGTTTTTAAAATCTTAAAAAAAAAAAAAAAAAAAAAAAAAAAAAAAAAAGAATTGTTAACCCATACAAGTGGGGGAAAAAAACCCCCTACTAATTAGACTCCAACATTTGCTTACTGGTTTTTAAAGGTAAAATTTATATATACGTAGAATAATGAAATATTAAGTGTACAGTTTAATGAGTTTTGATAAATGCATACCTAGTGTAATCCATACCCCTATAAGATATTGAATATTTCCATAATCCTAGAAAATTTCCCTTTCTAATCAATTCCTCTTTTTCTCCTTTGAGCACCACAGTTCTAATTTTTTTTCACCATGGATTAGTTTTGCTTGATCTAGAGCTCCATATAATGGAATAATATAATATGCATTCTTTTGTGTTGGGCTTCTTTTGCTCAGCATAATGTTTGTGAGATTCATATGTGCTGTGTGTATCAATAGTTCTTTTTTTTTTTTTTGCTGAGAAAAATATCTCATTATATGTATGTATTCCACAATTTGTTTATCTATTCTGTTGATGGACATTTGGGATGTTTCCAGTCTTTTGCTATTATGAATAAAGCTGCTATGAACATTCTTGTACAAAAAAAAAAAAAAAAAAAAAAAAAAAAAAAAAAAAAAAGGAGAGTAATTATCTGCAGATGATGGCAGGGCCTTGCTCCAAAATTCTAAGAGTCTCCTCTGTGATTCACATATTGGGGCCTGCCAAAGATTCCAAACAGCATCCCTATCTGCCACTGACACCTCAAGTACCATTGGGTCTGCTGGATCATATGGCCCAAGGGACAGAGCAGCTTGCACAGCAGCCTGGACCTGTTGCAGAGCTTTCTCCTGTTCTGGCCCCTACTCAAAACTAGCAGCTTTTCAGGACACTTGGTAGATGGGTTAGAGTAACACATCCAAGTGAGGAATATGTTGCCTCCAAAATCCAAATAGGCCCACTAGGCACTGTGTCTCTTTCTTGATGGTAGGAGGGGCCAGATGCAACACTTACCCTTCACCTTAGAAGGGATATCTTGAAAGCCCCACACCATTGGACCCCTATGAATTTCACTGAGGTAGAAGGTTCCTGAATTTAGGTTGGATTTATTTCTCATCCTCTGACATGCAAGTATCTCACCAACAAGTCCAGAGTAGTTGCTATTTCATGCTCACCAAGTCCAATCGGCACAGTGTCATCAATATAATGGACTAATATGTCTTATGCAAGGAGAAGGTGATCAAGATCCCTGCAAACTAAATTGTGACTTAAGGCTGGGAAGATGATATACCCCTGAGGTAGGACAGCGAAGGTATATTGCTGAAAATGCCAGCTGAAAGAAAATTGCTTCTGATTGGCATTATGAACAGCGATGGAGAAAAAAGGCATTTGTTAAATCAATAGCTGCATACCAGGTACCTGGAGATGTGCTAATTTGCTCAAGCAATGAGATGACATCTGGTACAGCAGCTGCAATTCGAGTCACCATTTGGTTAATCTTATGATAAGCCAGAATTGTTCTCCAGGATCCATCTATCTTCTGCTCAAGCCAAATAGTAGAGTTGAATGGAGGTGTGGTGGGAATCACCACCCCTGCATCTTTCAAGTCCTTCATGGTGGCACTAATCTGTGCAATCACTCCAGAGACGGGTTATTGTTTTTTTTTTGTTTGTTTTTTGTTTTTGTATTTTTTTTTTTTTTTGGAAGAGACGGCTCTAGTGGGCTTTTGTTACGCCTTTCCCACTATAATAGTCTTCCCTCCATAGGTCAGGTAACCAATGTGGGAATTCTTCCAGCTGGTAAGTATGTCTGCTCCAATAATAATACATCCTGGAACTATGGAAATAACCACAAGATGAGTTTGGGGTACCATTGGATGCACCGTGAACTAGACCTGGTCTAAAACTATTAATCTACTGACCTTTATAAGCCCCTCTTCTAACTGGAGGGCCACAGTTCAGAGTCAGTGTTCAGTAGTCTCTGAAAGTAGTCCCCTAATTGTTTCCTTTCCCTCAATGCACAGTTACTCTGGCAAAAGGCCATAGGTTCCTTTGGGAAAGGATGGGAGAAAGATTAACAGTATAAATTTTTGGTAGTATACAGGGATATTTCCTGGAGGGGACCTGGCTTCCCCTTCATTCAAGGAATTCTGGGTCTGAAAATTAGCTCAAGACCAGGAATTGATTGAGGGGCCATGACACTGTTTTGATGATTTGAGTTGGACTTTTGTTTTCATGACCTAGAAGTTTTCTCCTTATACATATTAAGAATTTAGTAGATGTCTATCCATTCCACTTCTAGGAACACCATGATTACACTTCTAAGAACATCAGCCAACAACATAGGTCTATGTGAGTAAAAATATTCTGGTTGGTGCTTTGCCTATGCTGTCCATTAGAGTAACTACACCCCCCTTGCCTTTGACGGCTGAGTGCCGTCACTTGGCCCTGCCACCACAGCATCCAATTAGTCCCATTGCATTCAAGTGTTCCAATTGAGTGATTGCAGTTCCCACTGCAAGATCCAGTCTACAGAAAAGAGCAAACAGAGCTCTTCAGGGATGCCCTGAATAACAAAATGATGCTCTTAATATGCTGTTGAATAAAGTTTGCTGGTATTTTATTGAGAATTTTTGCATCTATGTTCACCATTAATATAGATATCCTTTTTTGTGTTGTTTTTGTTTTTGTAGTGTCCTCAGCTGGCTTTGGTATCAGGATAATGCTGGTCTCATAAAATTGTTTGGCAGTATTAGTATTACTTCTTCAAATGTTTGGTAGAATTCAGCACTGAAGCAGTCTGTTCCTGGGCTTTTTCTTTGATAGGAGACGTTTTATTATTGACTTAATCTCCTTACTTATTATTGGTCTGTTCACATTTTCTGTTTCTTCATAATTTAGTCTTGGTATGTTGCATGTATCTAGGAATATATCCATTTCTTTTAGATTATCCAATTTGTCGACGTGTAATCCTTCATAGTAGTATCTCAATATCCTTTGTATTTCTGTGGTATAATTTGTTATAGCTCCTCTTTTCATTTTTGATTTTGAGTCTTGTTTCTTAGTCCAGTTAAAGATTTGTCAATTTTTTTTAAAAAATAAAGAATAAAGGTTTGTCAATTTTGTTTAATCTTTCAAAAACCCAATGTTTAGTCTCATTGATCTTTCCTCATTTTTTTGACTCTATTTCATGTTTCTGCTCTAATATTTTCTTCCCTCTGCTAACTCTGTTCTTAGATTGTTCCTTTTCTTTCTTTTTTTGGGGGGGCAGGGGGTGTAACATTAGGTGATCTGAGATTTTTTTAATATATAGGCATTTTATTACTATAAACTTCCCTCTTAGAACTGTATCCCATAAGTTTCTTGCATGCCATAAGTTTGGTGGGTTGTGTTTCCATTTTTGTTTGTCTCAAGATTTTTTTTTTTATTTCCCTTTTAATTTCCTTATTGACCCATTGGTTGTTCAGAAGCATGTTTTTGTGAATTCACCATGTATTTGTGAATTTTCCAAAATGCCTGTTATTGTTGATTTCTAGTTTCATACCATAACGGTCAGAAAAGATACTTAATACCATTTCAGTCTTCTTAAATCTATTATGACTTGTTTTGTGGCCTCTCATATGTTCTGTCCTGGAGAATGTTCTGTGTGTGCTTGAGAAGAATGTGTATTCTACCGCTGTTGGATGGAATGTTCCAAATGTCAGTTAAAGTACACTTTAGAAGAAATAAATCTAAGTCCAACGTTTCCTTACTGATTTGCCTGGAGGATTTATCCAGTGCTGAAAGTGGGGTATTGAAGTCCATTACTATTATTTTATTACAGCCTTTCTGTCCATTCAGATATATTCATGTTCGCTTTATATATTTAACTATTCTGATGTTGAATGCATATATATTTCAATTGTTTTATCTGCTTGATGACTTGACCCCTTTATCATTACACAATGACCTTCTTTATCTTGTTTTACAGTTTGACTTAAATGCTATTTTTTCTAAATAGAATATAGCCACTTCTGTTCTCTTTTGGTTCCCATTTGCATAATTTTTTTTTCCATCCCTGAACTTTAAGTCTATGTGTGTCCTTACAGGTGAAATGAATCATTTCTAGGTAGCATATAGTGGGGCCTTGTTTTTTTTTTTTTAATCCATTTAGCCACTCTTCTGTATTGGAGAATTTAATCCATTTATATTCAAGGTAATTATTGACATGTAAAGTATTACTAATGTCACTTTAATTGTTTTGTCACTGTTTTGTAGAACCTTTGTTCCTTTCCACCTCTTGCTATCTTGTAATTAAGTAATTTTTTTCTCTAGTAGCATGCTTTGATTCTTTACTTTTTATCTTTTCTGTATCTACTATAAGTTTTTGCTTTGTGTCTACCATGAGGCTTACAAAACGCATCTAATAGTCGTGATAGCCCTCCTTGTTTTTTCCACCGTTAAGTCTAACTTTGGAGAGAGTAAAGAAAGGTTAAGTAGAAGTATCTTAGAGTGGCGTTGTGCTTGTCCAGGTCCTCCAAGAAGTAGAAGTCAATTTTAAAATCAAATACATAACAATGTTCTAGGGGAACGCCTGTGTAAGAGAAAACAGAGGAAGGGAGGCTGAAACAGAGTGAGAGAGGCTTCACACCATTATATAAAGCCTGACACTGAGTTAAAGAGAGAAGGAAGATCGGATGGAGGCAACCTAGACAGCTGACTTCAACTGAAGGACTCCCCAGCAACCTGGATAAACCTTCTTTAGACTGAATGCTATCAGGGGAATTTCTACTCTTAAGAAAAGGCCTGCGTTGGTGGCTATGCTGGGTTCATCTAGGAGCAGCTTCTGTGAATCATGTCTTTTTTAATAAATGCCGTGATAGATGTCAGAGCTTGGTGGTGACTAGAGCCTTTAAGTCATTTACACTCCCTGTAGTTGGAAGTCTGTGAGCCCTCTGTGTTCTCAAGGCCACCACATCAGTGCAGGTCTAAGGAAAGTTCAACAAGGCCATAGAGGAACTCTTGCCAAGGTCACCCATCAGAGGAGTCCCATAACACCCAGAAACAGGTATACCTTAGTATCCCAAAGTGCTCAGCAAGTGGGCAGGAGAAGCGCATGGGAAGAATGGTCCCAGCACAAATATAGTGATGGACTTCAGAACCCAAAGTCTGGGGCCCTGGTCAATGACACTCCCTAAAATCAGAGATCTGGAAGGTGTATTTTCATGGTCACCGCAATGAATTTCCTTCAGGTCACTGTGAATCTTCACAAATGCCTTGATGCCTAGAGTCCTGGAGCTGGGAGAAACACACTTTGAGCAATTTTCAGGCCCTGGTGTATGCCTCCACACATAGAGACACAGTACTGAAGGCCCCTGACAACTGAAAAAATGAGATAATGGACTCCTGAGCATCTTCATTCCTATCGAGGCACATTCCACAATGGGAGCCCTAATTAGCACAATGAAATGGGCAGAAGGAAGTCAGGCACTTGTTCTGATTGACCTGTCCCAATTAGCAGGAAATTCCACGAGAGCAGGAAACTTGTAAAATGCGTGATGCTATGGAATGTCAGAAATAGACAATTTTGAGTATCATGCATTAGGTATTTGTCTACTGGCATATTCTAAACACTTAGAACAAAGTCTTAGCTCCAGGACAAGCCTTACATGACACAGTAAAACACATACTTAGAGAAATACTATCAAGAAAAGTTTCCAGCCAGAGCATTGACATGATCAGGTCTTTGGGAAACCATTCTAGAGAGAAAACTTCTATGTGCCATGAGCGTAGGACAACCTTATAATTGATCAGATACCTTAGTCAAATTTTAATCCTCCATACTAGACAGAAGCCCTATACTTTGGGTGCCCACAGTGACACCTTCAGGCATGGCTCCAATTTACCACGACTGAACTTCTACTGGGAAACTTGTGTCTTTTCTCAAGGTTTTCCTTCATTTGGGCAACCAGAGAAACTCACACTGGATTGAAACCATATGTAATAAATGTGGCCATGCACTTTAGACTCTTCGGTATGGCTTCTGACACAGCCATGCAGCTCCCGATAAAGGCCTGTGATCTGAACACCTTGAATGGGTATACCCGTGTCTAAGTAGACTAATACTTGGGGACTGACCTTTTCCTATAAGGAAAAATCTTCCCCTTTCCTCATTATTTACATATTTTCTCTTCCCTATGAGTGACTCGTCATCAAAATTTCTTTATCACAGCCAGCCATCAATGATTTAGGAACAACAGATGAAACCAGCCAGTTTTCTCTGGCTTCCAGCTTGCCCCAGATTGAGCTTAGCTCAGTGAAGTACCCCAAGTAAGAGTCAACATAGCTTAATTTCTGCTCCTCACATTTATCAGTTTCAAAACTCATTTAGGTTTATTACTGAGGCTGGGGGATATACAGACTTGTAGCATACAATATACACCTCTAGGGCTATTTATAAACTCCCAACAGGGAGAGAAAATGAATTTGCTGCTACATTTAGAGAGCTACCATGACATTGGTATCAACTTTGGACAAAAAGACCTTCATTGGTGAAGCTGTATAGTTAAATTTTAGGCACCTATTAATTAAAAGATAGTAGAAAGGAAATTTTTAAAAATTTCTTAGAAATCAGGTAGCTAACAAAAAGTATTTAATGGAATATTGAAAATGCAAGTTGAGTAACTTTCCAGAAAGTAAAGACAAAAGAGTGAAACAATAAAATAAAGTATTAATAAAGGCGAGCCAAAATTAGATTAAGTCAATTTCTAGGTATTGAGAAAAAAGAAAAAGGCAGAGAATATTAGCAAAGAAATAATACAAGAATGCTTCTGAAAAATGCAGAGCATGAGTATCCAACCACATGGGGGAAAAAAGATTGCAACAAACTTTAGAATACTTACCTTTAAATAAAAAGTAACAGTTGACATAAAAAGAAAAATCCACATGAAAACTTCCCACGTGAAATGGGAAGTTTTCACCCAAACAAGAATGCTGAACAGAGAGGACAAGATAACACCACGCCAGAAGACTCTGCAAAGCTCTACCCTCCTAAAACATAACCGCTTGCGATTCTGACCCTCTCAAGATAATTGCTGAGTATGTTGACAGCATATACACGGATATGCGAGCAACGGTAAACAATTGTTTACTCAGAGCAAGCACAAGAAAAAACGGACTTACAAAATGCTTTTCTCTGTCAAGGGGCCCTGATTCAGACCTGAAGGTCCCACACTTTTTTGAACATCAAGAGGAGAAGGAAGCTTTGAATCTGAGTTTTGGGGGAACAGTCCTTTAATAACCCCTTGGGTTATCACTGAATGATTGCAAAAGAAACAGATGTAAGTTCTAAAGGCAGAATATTTATCACCTCTCCAAAAATGCCCCCACAAATTCAAGATACAGGGTGGTTCAGGACCTTCAGGTATTTAGGTTAAAGTTCCCCCCAGTGGCACCAGGCAAGTGATTTCAACACCTCTTGACTTTGCTGTGCTTAGGCAGCTAATCTTAACTTTCTAAGGTTACAAGACTTCATAAAGAGTAGCAAGATGCAAATATAAAGTTCCACTGCATGTTATGCTGCAGAAGATATAGTGTCTGGATATATACATCAACTTTCTTAATTGGATTGAAGATGCTTACCCATATATAACCAAGAAATGAGGGCTGATTTACCACTAAAAGGTATAGAACTAGAATACACTTCAGGATTGTTGGCTATTGGGAGGACTTAAAAAAAAAAAAAAAAAAAAAAAGACCTGGAATATCCAGTGTTGAGTTCCTGATCTAGTCACTCCTAAGACATGGCCAACCACTGGGAGGATTGAGAAACCCTGAAACATACCTTAATTTCTCACCTAAGGTGAGCTGTTACTCCAGAAAAACCACAGGGTTGAGAGTCGGAGTCATTTCAACACACAACCCATCTGCTTTTGGAGAAGGCAGCACAGGGGAAACTGCCCAGTCATGAAAGATGAAAAGCGGTGAGTGCATTTACCATGCGAGGGTTGTCCAGAAGCCAGTGGCTTACAGTTCTTGTTTCAGGGTCACAAGAACATCAATTATAAAAAAGAAAAAGAAAAGGAACCTACCAGTCAATTTAAAAAGTGGAATGAATCTTGGTCCTTGAAGTGTTGAGTCATTCTTCCAGAGGAAGTGTGCTTACAGAGAGGCCATACTGTAAGAAGACAGTCTAAAGAAGAAGCCCTTGACCGTGGTCACTTGTGCTAACAGGACGGCCCATGGCCCTCAGGCAGATGATAGCAGAGCTGGCTGGACCAAATTCTCAGGGGATTATGAAGTCTGAAAAGTAACCTCATTTGAGAGTAGAGAAAGATGTCGAGCTCTTTTACCTGCCTGTAATCCTGCCAACTGGGCCAATTTTCGAGGTAGGGCTGGATTTGGAGCACACAGACCCCTCAAGCCCATTCGCAGACTGGGTCACAAACCTTTCACACACCAGTCTGGGTCGCCAGACCCCTCACATTCTAGGCTGGGTCACCAGACCCCTCACACACAGGTCTATGAGCAAGGAACCAGCAAACAGGTCCTTGGAAGCCATAGGTTGGAGAGCATGGCCACGTGCATGGCGGCCACCCAAGGCAGACGCCAGCCAAGTTGCAGCACTGCGCATGCGTGCTAACTCCACCCACACACAACTCATTTACAAAGAATGTACTGCACCACCCCCAACAATAGCTAAGGCGAGGGGGCCTGATTAAATTATTCTATTTTCCCCACAAAAGATGTTACAGAAGACCTCCAATAGAAATCCAGGCCTAGTGAGTTGGACCAGGTGGTTTTTGTCTAATTATTCTTGTCCGAGAACATTTCTTTATACCCCAATTTGTAATATGATAACTTCTATTTCATACTTGTCAGAAAGCTTATCTTCTAGAGGAAATAAGAAAGATTGGCTGAATGACAACGTCTGCTGTCTAGGTTCGTATCCCCTAATATTTCCTCCAAAATCAATGTAAGACAAGAATAGAACTACACAGAAATCACGCCTTCAAAGTAACTTGAGGAAAGGAAATGTCCCAACTCTTGATATTTAAGTCATTTTAAAAACATCAAGTGCCATAAAGCCATCTCACTACTGCAGTCCTTTTCAAGGAGTAAGGCCAGGCCCAGAGAAACAGTGAGAGAGGAGGAAGTCAGGAGCTGCTGAAAGCCCAAGTTGATGTGAAACCATCACTGGAAAGTGAAGTCCATCTTAAGTGTGATCACACTCAACGTGGCCTGGTACATCAGAGCAGAGTTCACAGCACATGATTGAAGGGGTCATTTTTTTTTTTTTTTTGTCTTTTTCGTGACCGGCACTCAGCCAGTGAGTGCACCGGCCATTCCTATATAGGATCCAAACCCACGGCGGGAGCGTCGCTGCGCTCCCAGCACCGCACTCTCCCGAGTGCGCCACGGGCTCGGCCCTGAAGGGGTCATTCTTTAAGAGGTCTCCCTCTTGGAGAAGAAGATGGCAAAAAGAGAAGGACACCATCTGGCAGTTGAGAAATAATGGAGAAAAGAAAAGGAACATAGTGAAAAAGGTTATATTTTACCAAGAAGCCTTCAAATCTCTGATTGACCTGGATATAAACCTCTGGAAGCTGTAGACGTGCACGGTCTAGACTATTTGTGGCCTCCTGTTCGATTGAGAGTAGACTTGGCCCTATTGTTTTTAGAGATGCTGCCACAGGGTGCATGGGCTCCATCCCTTCCTTACTCATAATTCCCATGATCCAAGGATTCATCTTGTTCTCTGTCCTCAGGCTCCTGATATCGCAATGCACATACCTTTGTGCAGAACATCAAGATTAACACAACAGGAAAAGACTCCCTGAGGGACTGGGGGAAGAGAAGAGGACCCGGGAAACTCTTCCTCTACCCTTCTCCTTGTCCAGGATTTAAGACCTTGGGAATGTGACCTCTCTTGTGCACTGTGCCACCAGAGACATGCAGAGATTCACGTCCCAGAGCTGCCCACACATGGACACCATACATGGAGAGGCCAGTCTGACTGTGAGGATCAAGTGTGAGTCCACTTCCATCCTGTGGGGTGGGCCATGCAATGATCTTTCGAAAGCTGGAGAAAGGAAGAACGGCACCTTCCTTAGTGCTTGAGCTCAAACTCACAACCTGGATGTAAATAGGAGCATTTTTACTTGGTTTAATAAACCTATAATTTATTAGGGGAAAAACAAAAGATTAACACAACAGATTTAGGACTGGTGGTCTATTCAACCTGAAGGAAGATAAAGGGTCTAGGAAGCAAACCTCCCCCTAACACTCTAGAAAAAATATCCTAGTAAGAAGTCTCCCTCCAGAACAAGGTGACCAGAAGTCAGTGAACATTCACAACCAAGCATCTGGTCCTGCTTCCATAACTGCTGGCATGACTGGTCACAGGTGCATTCAGTCATAAAAGCCAATTGTAGAAGAGAAAAGAGCTAATATAAGATCATCAAGAGTGGGAACCTCAGAGGATACAGGGTACAGATGGCAGCAATATAGCAAATCCTGATCATGGTTGGAGGCTCTCAGAGGCATCAGCCAGATACCCCCTTCAGAGAAGGACTTGGTACCTCCTGCTGATGGGAGTGCCATCTGCAGTCTTCAGTTGTCAGCCTGTTCACAGGTGTTACCTGTGTTGCAGAGAGCCAAGATCACTCTCTCTGAGGACAGCCCACACCCAGTGACTTATCGGTGTGGGTGTATAAAAGCCATACCATTTCAGCCCAATGTGGAATATCTGCTCAGGTTATTTTACCTCCAGAGCTCCTGTGATATCATCTGAAGCTTGGGCCATAGAACCCATCAGACTCTATGGTATTACGGTTATCAGTGGTGGTAAACATGATGCCCTGTAGACACTGTGAAAGTCCCAGTGAGAAAAAGCACAACACAGTCTCCTAGGGTAAATGGAACATAGCCAAGCCACATGCAGCAGAGAATTAACTTTTGTAAAAACAACTCCTAGCATGCAACTAGGCCCTGAGAGATAGAGCAGGAATGCTCAGCCTTGGAGATCGAGTGACCACCCAGAAACAACCTCCCATCATTAGCTACGTTCTGTCAGACCCACCAAGGCATATAATTGGATGGGCCCAGCTATAATTCCAAGCTACTACCTCCTCTGAATATCTAACTCACCAGAAAAAGTGATCAATACTGAGCCCCCAATATAGCACCATTTATCATGGTGGCCAACAAGCTGGCCACTTGGTGGAAAGACTATGGTGGATTCTTCCTACCTTGGAAAAGCCAGTGTTTCATTTAACAGGACAAATAGACACATTCCTGGCATGTGAAATTTCTGCCCACAGGTACTGAAACAGCACCACTGTCTAAGGGTTTAGAGCATCCAATTCACCAATATGGTAACTCACTAAACGTCACATCAGACCAAAGCATCCAGTTCTCAGTGAATGAGGTGCATGCATGGCCTATAACCATGGAATCTATTGATTGTATCACATATTACACCAATCAGCAACGAGACCAGTAGAGAATTAGAATCATCTCAACCATGTCTTTGATAGGGCATCTCAGAGGCTCTCAAAGGATGGGATGCCATCCTCCAGAATGCAGCATACATTTTGATTCAAGTAGTTTCATATGGCACTGTGTCACTAATCTGAAGAATACCTGGCCTCAGGGGAAAAACCAGAGTAACACTCTTGCCTCTACTCCCAATGACCCACTCAAAGAATGTGTGTTCTCTTTCCATGCAGCGTTGGAGACCAGGAGTTCTAACCTTGCAGAGCCCAAGAGAATTCTTCTGCAAGGGAACATTTTGGGTTCTTTGTGTCCAGAGACCAACAAGCAAGAATTGGAGTCACCATAGTGTCATAGGTATTTGACTCTGATCAGCAGGAGAATCTAGGTCTACTGAGCCACAACTGGGACAGAGAGGGATAGGTGTGGTGCACAAGTGACCCAACTAGGCATTCTTAGTACTCCTAATTGTGATGGTAATGAGTAAGGGTGAAAAACAACCCCAGCCTGAGAAGGACATAATGAAAAAGGGTGCAGAATTTTTAGGGATGAGTCTAAATTATGTTACCAGGTAAGCCAACCAGATCAACAGAAAAGGTAGATGAGGGGGTGGGAATCAAGACTGGATGGTGAAGGAGGTAAACGCCGAAGAGGAATCACCTTCATCAGGAAACAGTGAACATTGGTGACAACCCTGAGACCAGCCAGAACAAGATAGTTTCTAAGAAACATCCAGCCAGATCTTGGAGCAACCATTTTTTGAACATTAATGAAGAAGTAAACCTGATCCGGCACAATGAATGGATTGTAATAGACAAGGAGATGCACCACCCAGATCCTCTTCCAAGAAAAGCTTGGCTCCTCAGCTTTAGGAAAGTTGTCAGCAGACAGGGTTGGCCTCAGCTGCAGAGACCATGACCTCACGCTAAAGTCATGCCTTTTTAAGGGCAACCCACACCAATCTGATTCAGGTGGGAGTATCAAAGGCCTGGGTTTTGTCCAACATGTAACAACACAGACAGGCTATTTCAACTCGAGAACTTCCCTGTAGGAGTCAGCTGAGACTGTCAGATCTGCACCATAGCTCAGATTCTTCATCTGCGCAGTCCTGCTTCTACCCCTTCCTTACACTCATACAGGTATGGGTCCCAAGGACACTTCCTAGCAAACACCCTCATGCTACACTTTAAGCTTGCTTCCTGGAGAACCCCAACAATGACAAGAACCCAGGAATATACTGCATCTTTTGGGATTTTTCTCCACCACATCTTCAAACACAACGGGTTACTTGAAATGGAGCTCCTACAGAACTTTGCCCTTGCTGTGTTATTGAATCTCTCTCCACTTTAAGTGTGACCCTGAAAACATTTAATATGACATGAGAGGGTTTATCAATATAACCAGAACAATGACAATACTTGGATAAACCCAAAACTATCCTGCAAAGACACCTGTTGACCTCACTTTTCATATACTCGATGTACCATCATTGTGTCTTGCAAAAACTTTGGCAGACCATGGTTGAGAATGTACCTAGATTACCATTGCCAAGAATATAGGATATGCTTCACTGAACAGCTGATCTGCACAGGCATCCGGTGTTGAGTTTGTGAGCCTGTTAACCCTTGAAAAGTTACCAAGAGACACAAAAGAACCACACATTCAGCACCGTCTTCTCTTGTAAATCAGAGAAACTCAAACTGTCTTAGATACTAGTTATGTGTAAGGGCAGTGAGAATTTGCTTATGATCCATCGTCATTAAGTCTTAGCCAGACCCACGCCGAGAGTATGGGGTATGTACATTCTAGTATCAGATATGTGTCTAGCCTGCTGGGAAAATCTCTCCTTACCCTCGGCTGAAATACAATTCTGCCTAGAACCCTTTACAATATTTCAAGATCCAATTGCTACAGTGCTGCCCTGGACTGTACCTACTCAGGCTTGTGACTGGGGCACTACCCAGCCTTCTGGGACTCCCTGTACCAGATATCAGCATTGGGCCCTCATAAAGCTGAAAACCTCAGTGCTCTTTCCAGCTGAACATGGTTCAAACCTCTTGAAAGCACCAGAAATTCACAGGCAGTACAGCCTGGTGATGAAGACAAATCTAGCTGATGAAAGGTGCTATGGACTGAACATTTGTGTCCTCCCCCCAATTTATAGGTTGAATTCCTATATCCCCAATGAGATGGTATGAGGAAAAGGGCCTTTGAGAGGTAATTAGGTCATGAGGTGGAGCCCTCATTGTGGCATTAGTGCCCTTATAAGAAGAGACACCTGAGAGCTTGCTTCTCTCTGCCAAAAAGTGGGCCCTCAGACATCATATCTGCTGACACTTTATCTTGGACTTCCAGGACTGTGAAAAATAAGTATGTGATATTTATGCCACCCAGTCTATGGCATTTTTGTTATAGTCTAAACATACTAAGACAGCTTGACATCCTGGTTAAGGTTATGTGAGATCTCTCAGCTATGACCATACATAGGCCCTATGCTCCATATTGGGGTGCCTCTCATGGGACACAGGCAGAAACTTCATTCTATTTCCTGCTGTGCCAACACATCAGGGGCACTCAATTTTGATGACTAAACCCAGGTTTACATTAATATAGTTAACTTGCTGTTGGTCTGTGGTAGGTCTGTGCTTATTCTAAGGGTGCCTGGAACCAAGATATGGACCATGGCCAATATAAGGGTGCAACTAGCAATTTATAATCTTTAAAATTTGAAACACCTCAGAACATCCTGTACCAGTTTCCCTGCACTGAGAAAACATAGACCAAAGTTCCACACTTGATTTACCTGGTTGCACAGCTGGTTTTGGTCTCTTAACCAGTGGCATATAAAAGTCTCTTCAAGAGACTTGTGCCTCGCTTCCCTGAGATAAAGATATCTCCCACATCTTAGTGGCTTGTGATCCAGGAACAAAGTACATCCTGGGCAACAGAGAATCAAGGAAGCTACACTTGAATGTTCCTTTTCCCCCCGCTAAAAATTAGTGTTCATAAGGTCACTGGAGCCTCTTTGTTATGGGACAAGATACAGCTGATGTTCTGTTCATATCTAAACACTCAGTCTTTCATTCTATGTGGGACTCAGATCCAGCAAGCAGGCCACTGAGTAGGTGAAAGGAACTTATGGAAAAATCAACATCATCTTTATCTTAGGGTCCGGGGACTCCCAGTTCAGAGATGGAACCTGGGCCACACTGAATAGGAAGAAGCTCTGCATACACGTGGAAAATCTTATACCATATCCCCAGAGGCCCCACACTCATGACCATGATACTGAGGGTTCTTCAGAGAAAGACAAATGTAAGGGTACTGTACCTTTCCCACCACAGGTTTGTCACCCCACTCCCCTGGGTGATGGAGCCACAAAGGATTACTCAAAGCCCATCTCTTCTGAGCAGTGAGAAGCCCCAAAGTGGTTAATTTCCCTGGAACCCTCGAGTGAGGCATCCATTCCCTGGGAAATTAACCCCAAATTGGGGTTCTCTTCCTGCATTTATTTTCCAGACCAAGAAGTTACAGAGAGAGAGAACATAGGTGGGGTTATAGTTTAACAATATAGCCTGGTAACTTTCAGTGAAACAAGCCAGATGACATTCCAGTAGGGCAATTAAGTGGTCCTATCAACCAAAGCTTGATCTTAGCAAACATTCCTTCTCCCTCCAGCAATTTTCCAGTGTCCTTACATTTCAATCAGAAACTAGTCTGTCCTTGAACCAGCAACCTTGCTGTGCCACAAATCTTTATCTTACACCAGAGACTTTATAGCCTGAGGAAAATTTCCAGTCCTCAGCAAGGTCAATATTTGAAACTGCATGGTTTTGGAAAACCAGGCCCTGTGAAGTACATTTGCTTTATTGTATATTCCTCATCCCCCTCCCCATTTTATTTATTTAAAAAACAAAAGCTATAGATTAGGTTGGCACAGTTAAGACAAAAGCATTTAAGGCAAAGTTGGTATCATTTAGCATGGCAAGTCTTTAATTTGCTTCAGGTGAGGACTGATGATGTCATCTCTCAGGGTGGCTGCAGTGGCATCAATCCAGGTGCTGTGAATTGGGTGTAAATACCAATTGTTGAAACTCTGGAAAGGAATTTTGCTACATATAATTGTTGATTCTGAGTCCAGAGAGTTTGTTAATGTGAAGTCTATCCAGGACATTACTGCTTTCACAGTGTCTAGTCTTATGAAAAATATTTGATTAATTATAAGTCTTTTGTTTAAGAACAGGATGTCTCATCCAAGTTACAAACAGTCTCTTTAAGGCCAGGAAAATTTAGAGAACTGCTTTTGTAGAAAAGATGTTATTTCCCCCTTTATGATCAAGACATTCCTCATAAAAGCATTGACGATCAACATCTTGACTGAAAAGCTTTTACTTTTCTTTGTACAAATCTCTTGGTGTTGGGAAGGCTCTTTCCCAGGTGGTGATTGAAAAAGCACCTCGGCTCACTTTCTTTCAGTGATCTGTCCCACGTCGGGGGGAAAGATGAACAGCAGGATGAAGCAGCAGTTTAGGCCAAATTACGGCAACATGAAAGAGATCAGCAACTTGGAAGTGAGACATGCTACCTTATATCCAAAGTTTTAAATTATATTCTGTTTTAAAGAGAGAGTTAATTTTCATTGAACTTATAAAAATAGCCACATTGTCATAATAATCATAAGAATACTTAAGTTGCTAAATTTGTGGGGGATCAAATAAGGAGAAGACAAATGCTTTTATCTCTGTTTTACCATTGTAAAATTTGACATTTTACCAAACTGTTGTTAGTTATAGATAGCTGAAGAGAGAAGGAGACTTTTCTTACATCTGGAAAACATTAGGAGAACCAGCAGTGTTTTAAAATAAGAAAATGGTAAAAAACATAATTCTTTTTCATTAGTTTACCAATTAACTTTTGTTATTTTGACTTTTGTGAACAATTTCACAAACCCATCAGTTTCTTCATTAGAATTTTGGAACTTTAGTTTAAAACTATGAACTCAAAGTTTCTCGGAAAACTGTACCCTATCAGGGTTTTGTCATGCAATAATTTAAGACACAATATTTTAAAATTATAACTAAACCAAGATTATGACTGGTAGTATTTGTATCACGACACAGATATTTAAGAATCTTACAAGATTTTGGAACACATATCCATAACACCTTCAGTACTAACAATGCTTTCCCATATAGTCTAATTTATTAAATAAGTCAATTAGTTTTGATACATTTTTTATATATCCTTTGAGAAATTCCAGGGCCCTTGGAATTTCTCAAAGTTAAAGTTAAAATGTTGAGCTTTCAGAATTTGGTTTTGGAAAGTTTTGTTAAATAACAAAAGGCTTAAAACATTTCATTGAATAAGATCACAAATTACTACAAAAAATAAAACCAAAGTGACAAAGAGATTTAAAGGCAGAAAGCACAAGAACTTATTATGAAGGAAGGTTTTTAAACCAGTTATCTAAGGGACAAAGAAACCCTTTTACAATTTTGCATCAAGAGCAGTTAAGTGAGAAGGCCTTTAGTAATCCTGTTTGATTAGTAAACCCAGGCAATGATGTGTGCTGATAAGAACATTTTTATACATTCAGCTTAGTAAATAGGCATCCATTTACCAGAGAAAATTATACAAAGCCCAGTTTGAGTTTTAGCTATATTTACCAAATACATATTTATAGTTTCCCAGTCAAAAACTTGGTGTATTAGATCTATACCCTTATCAGTTAATGCTAACTAAGGCCTATGTGATATTTGGCATAGGTTTCTTTTCACTAGCCACTTCAGGTCCCCGGCTTCCACGTGGCATTTGGAGCCATGTGGAGCTTAAGACAGAGGTTGGTATATACACAAAAGATATTGTTTCTCCCAGCATGGCTAGGAGGCAGAGCTGAGATAACAAGGAGACATATTGACCTAGAGACAAATTTAGGTAAAAGGTTTGAATCAAATTTTGAAAATATATTTATCAAAGCTTTAGAAGATTTAAGTCACATGAACTTGAAAAGTATACTTATTCATTTAATAAGCATGCATTAATTATAAGCCAATTTGGTACCTTGCACATACACAATTACACAGACATGAACAATAGACATAACATACAGCTTACACACGCATATATGCAGACATAAAATAACAAGAACAAACAAGGATCTTATAGGTTTTGATCAAGATGTTTAAAAAAAAAAAAAAGCTCACTAGTGAAAGGACAGTCAGGTTTAGATTGTGTTATTTCCAAAAGACTTATTGGTGAGGCCTCACCTTGCCTAAAAGAAAGCAAGAGAACAAATTTACATTGTAAAGCAAAGTATGCAAACCTTTTCAAGAAGATGCAGAGAAGATTTTTTTCCTTTTAAGAAAATAGCATAGAATTCTACCATAGGATTTTGTGAAGAAATACATAGAAGAGACTAGAAGAGAATTTAGAAGTCTGTTTAAGATAACCAGGTGGATGTCAGAACATTTGAACCATCTCGTTAAACAGGTAGGTCTTAGTCTAGTTTTTATTTCTCAAACGGCTTACTGAGTTCTAGAGCTGGGCCACCAATCAGAGATGAAACCATTTGACTCGAGGTTTTTAGGAGAAGAGCAGTAGACCCAAAAGGGGTCTTTTTGGCGCCACAGCTGCTTTTCTTCATAAAACCCCAGGGTCGTTAGAGAAAAAGAGTAGCACATGCAGTTAAGAAAAGAACCACTGCTTTCAAGAGATGAGAGAAGCATCGTGCAGATAAGAAAGAAAAGCATGCTCAAACAATACCAACACTGGAAAGAAATGTTAACTTCTTTTACTTCAGATTGTCCAATTTAAAGTTTTCTCAGTCACTGGCAAAGTTAAGTTTTACCCTTTTTTGGTGACATAAACATGACTTAGTTTTTTGTTAAGGTCTTGGACTTGACATAGATTCCTAGTTGTTAGGTGGGAAGCCTTAACAAGACCCATTGCATAATTAACCAGTGACCAACTTTTTCCGAAATTTTTATGTTAAGGCTCCCTTCCTTGAGGTATGAAGGACATAGTTTTTTAATATCCACTAACAGTTTTACAAGCTGTCATTCAGTTACTTACAGCCTGCTGCTTTAAGGAGACATTGGAGTTATAATGCATGTACGTTCAGTCTCCCCTTTCATTAATGAATTATCCATATTTTAAAAGTAAAGAGAAGGAAAAAATATCTCCGGAGTTGAAAAGAAATAACTTTGACATGCTGCAGGTGTGCAATCACTAATCAAAAGCCACCTGTGATTCCCTTACGGGGATGCATCTTCCTTATTAGGGACTCCCTTGCCAGGATGAATCAGACGTCCTTTTTCTCTCCAATGCTTGGCAGGTCAGTCTCTGATCTGTGGAGAACGTCCTCACATGGGGCACCATTTTGTTGCTTTGCCCCCAATGGATTTGGCACCCCACTCCCCCTGGGTGATGGAGCCACAAAGGATTACTCAAAGCCCATCTCTTCTGAGCAGTCAGAAGCCCTGAAGTGGTTAACTTCCCTGGAACCCTCAAGAGAGAGGCATCCCTTCCTTGGGAAATTAAGCCTGAATTGAGGATCTCTTCCTGCATTTATTTTCCAGACCAGGCAGTTACAGGAAGAGAACATAGGTGAGGTTATAGTTTAACAATATAGCCTGGTAACTTTCAGTGAAACAAGCCAGATGACATTCCAGTAGGGCAATTAAGTGGTCCTATCAACAAAAGCTTGATCTTAGCAAACATTCTTTCTCCCTCCAGCAATTTTCCAGTGTCTTTACATTTCAATCAGAAACTAGTTTGTCCTTGAGCCAGCAACCTTGCTGTGCCACAAATCTTTATCTTACACCAGAGACTTTAAAGCCTTAAGAAAATTTCCAGTCCTCGGCAAGGTCAATATTTGAAACTGCACAGTTTTGGAAAACAAGGCCCTGTGAAGTACATTTGCTTTATAGTGTATTCCACAGTTACAACCCAAACACCTGTTCAGGGTCACTGATTAATATAACAGGGTATCAATAAGGTGGTCGAAAACTAGACATAAGGCAAAGCCAGGACCCCAGGGCCTTAAGGCAAATCCCAAGGTTGTCCTCTGTGAGCCACTGGGCAGCACAGCCAACCAGCAACACAGGCACTGGGTCCAATTGATGTACTTGGGCTCCTGGGGGTGATAGGTGGCACCTGGACCATTTTTGGGTCAGGTCAGCCACACAGTGACTCCTCACAGACTCTGTGGGGTCCATCTGTGAGATACCAAGGCCAGAAGTCTCTACCTCCAAACCTACCACTGTGCCACAGTTTGAGACATGTCTGGCAGCTCCCTGGTAAAATCAGTGGTTAAATTAGGATGGGGAATGGGATGGTCAGGACAACACATCTTAATTCAAAGCATTACAAGAAAGTACAGATTGGTGTTGTTGGGAAAAATAGGAAATTGTCAGGGCCCCTCAGATGTTCAGAACCTTGCCGAGCATTTGCTGTAAATATCCTCACGTGTTCCTTGTTACTACTTAATGTAAGTTGTGTATGGGCACCCAGGCATCCAGGGTTGTGGACTTAAGTATAAAAGACTAACAGCTCTGATCCACAGTGCTTTTCAGAACTCTCAGAGAAGCCACTAGGATAGTTGCCCCTAGACCTGAATAAAAACCATTCATTTTTCTATACCTACGGCTCCCAGAACCTTTTTTCCCTATTACCTAGCTCACAGACCTGTGTATGGAGGGTTTGCAACCCAATCTGTGCAACCGACTGGAGGGGTCTGTAAGCCCTAGCTTTACAAGTGGTGTAGTCAACAGGATATCTGAACAGGTACAGGAGCCAAAAGCCCCTTGGAGAGGGAGGAAATGTGGCCACTCCTGAATATGTTGTGCCCTCTGGCCACTTTCCTGGTGACTGGAATCTGGTTGCTTCTTGCTATACTACAAGTCAGCATAGACCAGGCACTCCCTGAGGCAGTGCAGCCTCAGAGAGCCCCTTGGGAGGGGGAGGAAATGTGGCTATCCTTGAGCATATTGTGCCCGGTGGCCACTTTTTCTGCTTACCGGAGCCTGGCTACTGCTCACTATGATACAAACTGATCGAAATTTAAAGAAGAAAGCAGAGCTGTTGGAAGCACAGATAACCTTTCTGGAGGATGACGTGCTGCAACTGGGCACGCCTGCCTCTCACACCTGGAAGAACAACAAACGCAGTGGTGAGTTGGAGGAGACTTTGCATCTCCAGGCATGACCTGTTGTGCACCAGAAACTGAAACACGAGAAGCCTATAGGACCAGGTGGACAACTGGCAGGTGATCCACAGGTGACTGAATTCACTACCTATGTCCCTTATACCCAGGTTGAATGAGTTGATTTAAGGAGACAGTTGCGGCAGAAACAGGGGGAGCCCCTAGCTGCTTGGCTGCTGCGGTTATGGGACCTAGGGGTGGATAGTGTGATGTGATCTGGTGAGAAGATGGAAAAATTGGCCTCCATCACCATGCACCTGTCCCTGAGGCAGCGGCTACAGAATAGCCACAGATATGCACAAGGGCCAGGTAATCACTCCTTAATGGAATGGGTGAGCACAGCTGCCCGAGCCATGTGGGCAAATGCAGGAAAACTGCCCTAAACCGTGAGTAAATGGCAAACATATACTGACTTGGTTCAAATCATTCGAGAGCTGGGGATGTGGCTATCCATATCTAATGTGAACACCCGTGGCCCAGACAACGAAAACTTTACAGGCAGCATGAGAGACATAGTGCTGCAAAATACTCTATCAACATCCTTTGGGTCGCTGATGGCCATACTGGCCCCATACATTGGTCATCCTATACATGAGGTAACAACCATGATAGCCAGCCTGGGTGAAGAAGAGGAGAAAAGACAAGCAAAAAAGGTCCAGAAGGTGGCCAGGACCCATCCCCCTAAGAAATGATCAGGATCTTATCCTGAAGGGACCAAGCAAGACTAGCTGTAAGCAGATGTGGCTTGCCTTGCTTGCAGCAGGGGTTGATAGCAAGAGAACTGACTGGCAGCCATATGTGGTTCCATTTGCCTTGTGGCGGCAATTACTCCCGGAACAGCATTTTACTAAACGTCCAGAAACAGGTAGCAAGGTGTGCTCTAGCCCTTTAAAAACGATGAGGTACTTTCTGTCATGTGCATCCATTGACAAAGCGCCTACCTGCTGGGTCGACATCGCCACGTTGCAGACATTCCACTTGACCATCCCTCCTGCTCGAAGCAGCATGCGGTCTTCCAGTGTCGCCTTGTGCATTACACCCGTGCTGATGACACAGCTGGCCAGGGGTGAAGCCCCCCATTATTGACCTCGGCTCAGGTGATGGAACATTCTTGAACAACAAATGTATTGAGTCACAGAGATACTAGGAGCTGAAAGAAAAGGACATACTTAGATTTGGGTTCAATAGCCGGTAGTATGTCATACTCCAAGAGTCATCAGATGCTTCTGAAGTGGACAGAAAAGAGGACGACGTCTGTGAGGAGTAGTAAGTGCCCGACAGCTAGAAAACTAAGGAACCACCCAAACTGCCTGATACCTTTGCCTTCCTGGAAGGCTTTGGGATCGACCCAAAGGGCATTGTGGCACTCTCAGTAATGACTCTTGCTGCCTCGAGTCTTTCCTCTGTTGCTGACCCAATTATGTGATGGTTTAAGAACACTGATTTCTGTTTTATTGAACTTTTATCTGTGGCACACCAGCCACACACCTGTGGACATTTGTTTCAGAACAGTCTCAATTATAACACACTGTGTATTAAAAGAGGCATTGTGGCTTCAGTTGCTTTCAGAACTGATGCCTAGGAAACTAGGAACCCTTGGTTAAAGGGGAATTGTGGCTTTTTCTCTTTGTACAGTTACTTTATTTATATACTTGTTAAGCTTTTTGGTCCAGGTGGTTTTGTTTGGGGGGCAAATCCCTGAGAAGAGAATCTTCTTGATCTTTTGTTATCACCAACACAGCCTCCAGTATATACCAAAGCTTTGACTTGGTTGAGCTCATGAGTCACAGAAGCTGATTTCACACTTAGTTTTTTGGTGGGTGGGAGTTTAATACATAACCTTATTATCGACTATTTAACTTAAACAGAGGCTTTATGGCTCCTGCCAAAGCATATGATGTATAGGAAGATCATGGCTGCTCCCATAGGTGCTGATTTAAGGTCACAAGAGGCTGAAATGGGTTGTGGATCTCTTTCCTATGAGAGGACTCCTGACTTCTCTAGGGATCTTGTACATAACATTGACCATCTTATCTGTTCTTAAATACGGCATTTTTATTCAAATTTTATCTCCTGTTTTTCTTTGGGAAATACACTGGCACTTACATAACAGGGTCATTACTTTCTTCTAAACATTTGTATGTGTAATTTACATGTTTCTACACATTACATCTTTTCAAAAAGTTGTCCGGAGATGTTATATTTATATTCCCAAAGCTGAAAAGCAGAGGAATCAGTTCTTCCTAATTTCTGCCAGAAAATATGCATAAGTAGGAAAGACAACTGATGAACAGAGAAAGATGAAAGATAAGGCCATTAGCAACACACACATTCATCCAGTTCCAAAGGAATTTGCGAATGCAGAGGACACAGACCTGCAGAGACCAGATGAAGAAGCTATTAAAGAGATAACAGAAAAGACACGAGCAATCTTAGAGAAATCCGTATGGCAGAATGTTGCCACAGCCAGGCCACTGGGCACAGATGATAAACTGGCTCCTGGTCAGTATATTCGACACAGCCCAGCTCAGCAAGAGGCGGCATTCAACCCTGGAACTATACGGAAGGTTATTCAGATGGCAGAAATGCAGACAGATCCCAAGGAGCCTCCAAGGTTTAAGACTAAAAAGAAAATTCCCGGGGGACCACTTTCTCCTCCTGCACCTGTCATGTGTTCCCCTAGCAGACAGATGACTGTAAGGGAACAACGGGAGTGGAAGATTCCTCCCTGTACTTCTAACTGGAAAAATGCAAAGGGTTACACAATCCCACTGGACAAAGGTCTGGCAGCAGATGCAAGAGGACTACAGACAGTACACATCGGTGAGAAGTTTGCCAAACTCACCCAAGCCCTCTACACGGCTGAACGCAAGGCTCGAGAAGCTGTGGAAACGCGTGCCCAGGTAGAGAGAAAGATGGCTCACAAAGCAAAGGAGAGACGTGAAGAGAAACTCAGAGAAATGGCCCAGAAAGCCAGGGAGAGGAGAGCTGGGACCAAAACCCATGTGGAGAAAGAGGAGAGGGAGGAAATCTGGCATGACAGGCAAAAAGAGAGACAGCGTGCCCGGAACCTGCCCACGGCAGCGCCAGAGAAGAGGCTGAAAGTACAGAGAAACGGAATTCGGGATGTGACCGAAGTCATTGCTCTCAGTATGGCCAATCCTCGGACGTCCAGTGAAGTTCAGTACGACCACAGGCTCTTTGACCGATCCCAAGGGGTGGACAGTGGATTTGCAGGTGCACAAGATGAACTTTACAATGTGTATGATGGAGCCTGGAGAGGTGGTCAGGGCATGGCCCAGATCATTTACAGGCCCAGCCAAAATCTGAGCAAGGACGTGTGTGCTGATGACCTAGAAGCCAGAATAAAGAGCAACAGATTTCTTCCCGACCAGGAGGTTTCTGCTTCAGACCCAAGGCAGAGAGGCCGAGAAGGACCAGTTCCGTTTGAGGAAGATCCTTTTGGGTTGGGCGACTTTTTGGAAGAAGCCAAACAGCACGGGGCCTCTAAGCGACCCTCAGAGAACAGCCGCCCCAGGGAACGTGAGCACGAAAGCAAGAGGAGGAGGAAGGAACAGACGCACATCTCTTCAGAGTAAACAAACTATCACCCAGAAACCTGAGGATGTGAATCTTAGGGGGGCCCAGTTTGTAAAGGCTCAGGATGAAAACCCAGTCCGGGTGCCAGATTCCAGCGCTTCTTTATATCACGGCAGAAAGGGGGATCACAACTTTCTACTTAGACATTTCATTTTGTTCAAAGAGTGGGTTGTGTTTGTGCTTCCCCTGCCTTTTGTCTTTTTTAGAACTCACATCCCCACACACGAACTGAAGACCATTTCCCATTGTGGGGCTCTGGTAGTTGGGGTCAACCTGTTGTTAAGAGCAACTGCTTCCGAGTAGGGTCACACCTGGATGAGCAGGGTCGTGTTCCCATACTAGAGCTGTCCTGCCCCGTGAATTCTCCCCCTGTTGAGCTCTGTATTAATTTGTAGTAACGAGAATGAACTCTTGTTTTGTTCAGCAATTTGATTCAAATAAAAACATTTAGACAAAAAAATAAAGTTTCTCATTAATGATAAAAACGTGTTGTGCCAGAGCTTACGTGAGTGTAACAGGAGATGTTCTCATGGAAAGAAACCAGTTCACTTGCCTAGTGCCCCGCCCCCGACCTGGGAGCACAGAGAGGCCTGTGCATGAGGTGCCCAGGCTCCTGAACCCAGCAGGTGCCAGGCTCTCCCGACCATCGGTGATCACTACCCAGGCAGGAACCACCTGTTTGAAAAGATACGCAAGCTTGGCAGGGTGTATGTTACTTAACACAGGATAAAGACCCCTATGAAAGGAGAAAGACAAAAACTGAGGTCATGAGAAAGAGACTCCCCACTGTTGTCATCACAATCCATCCTTCAGATAGGCCGCAGAGATGTTTCTATTGCTACTGGGCGCAGGTGTCAGCACCCTGGGAGGAAACGCTGTGACTAGGAGAGACAGGTTAACCAATCATGCAAATAAAGGTAAAATTCTTCCTTCATCATAAAAAGAGTCCCCAGAGAGGCAGTGATATTTGTCCCATCCCTGAAGTGGGCTGACAGGAGTCCTTTGGCACCACTTAGTGGCCTTGAGGCATGACAACAGCAAACAGAGATGAGTAACCCAGGGAAGACTTCGCATTCTGAAGCCCATCCCCCCACCCTAGGAAGATCCTGTGCACATGGTGACAATGCGACCTCTGCCTTTATAATTCAACACATGTCCAAGGAAATGGACACAGACTGATAGGGGTTGAATGAGACCCCAAAGTTTCAGGTATTGGAAACACCATCATAGTCAGGTTTGAGCTAAGAGGGAAGAAACTCCTATCAAGGTTATTGCAAATTGGGGCCCTTTAAGACATGATTCGATTGTGAGGACTGTGTTAGTGAATGCATGGACCCATTCACACAGCAATGCGTGTGGTTCTGATGGCTTTAAGAGGAGAGCAAGAGAAGAGGTTTGCTCTCTCCCTCAGCGATCCTCACCCTGTAACACCGTGCATTGCTGTAGAGCCACCAACAAGGACAAGGCCCTCACTCGATGTCTCCACTCATCTTTGGACTTCCCTGCCTCCAAAACCATAAGAAATGAAACATCCTTACACATTCCTCGCTTTCAGGTGCTTCTGCTATAAGCAGAGATGGACTGACACACATCACCCTTTGAGATGAGGGCGAAAAGGATTAAACTTGAGTCTTGAAAGTAAGAGACTGCCTGGTGTGGCTCATAAGACAGCACAGCAGCCACCCCCAGGACTGATGGCCAGGGACCCTGCAGCCTGGGGCACACCCTGGCTTTGCTGTCAGAGGGTCAGCAAGAGAAAGAGGTGTGGCCTCCCCAGGTCACTACTGGGGTCACTGTGCACAGAACTGTCTGCTTTTCTACGTGACACTCATCTTACCAACTTATGATGTGTAAAGTAAGGCAAATCACAAATAAAGCCAAAATGTTGAAGTTATTTTAGGTATTACTTTAGTTATACTAAGTTTCCATTCACACTGTCAGAGCTAGGGCTCCAACCGTTCAAATCCACTGTACCGACTGGATCACCAGACCCCTCACATACCAAGCTGGGTCCCCAGACCCTTCCCATGCAGGTAAATGCTAGGTAATCGGGAAAGATTCTGGGAGCTGTTGACAGATGACACAAGGTCAGAGCTCAGCTTCCTCAGCAGAAGCGTCTTACAGTTCCGGCGTGGCGGTGGCCTTGCAGAGGGTCCAGGGGGCATCAGCAGCAGCAGCAGCAGCCTCCAGCAGCAGTAGCGGCCTCCCCAAGCCCTCCCCCCGCCCACCCACCCACCCACGGGATATTCTGGTGATGGGAATCGCCGTGGATAACAGCCACTCATCTTTATTCTTAAGTCCATAACCCAGGACACCTGGGTGCACATGCGCAATTGCACTGGATGATTAACAAGGAACACCTGAGCACAAGTGCCCAATTACATCAAACGCTTGGAAAGGTTCTGAATATCAGATGGGCTCTGACCATTTCTTCTATGTTTTCCCAACGTGATGTGAGAACAGAAGTTACATAAGGTTTTACCATGTTGGGGAAGGCATAGCTGTTGAGGCCGAAAAGGCCAGTTATGACAGAACAAGAAGGCTCTGATAAAGTGCAGGAAGGATTCCTTCTAGAAGTCACTTCCTAGGACGGCTCCCTCATCCATTCAAGGTACAATGGTCTCATCATATCCCTCCTCTTCATGGCCCAGAGCCCACCTCTGGGCACCCATGGCTCTGTCCACATTTCCTAGGAGGCCAGGACAGTGCCTCTATCAGCAAGCTCTGAGCCCCGATGGACCACTTTGAAAAGCAGCACAAGTGGGAACCACCTGTGTCCGGACACCGGACGAGCATGGACCCGCTCTTCCCTCCCTTCCACCTCTCAGCCTTCATTCCCTCGGTCTCCCCATCTGGGTTCATCCAGCACTCATGTGACCCAGTGAGTCTTCCTGGAGCCCATCTCAGCTGAGACTGAGAGTTTCCAACCCTTTCAATTGATAATGTGGTCTCTAAAATGACAAATCAAAGTTTACTTTTGATTCAGTAAAACAAGTTAAAACAAATTAAAAATGTTCTTACTATAGAAGTGTGTACCTATAAGTTTTCTTCAAAGTCTTCATGCTCACTTTGTCCTGCAGGAACAGGACACGATGGAGGGAGTAGTTTCTACAGCTGATTCCCTTCTCAGCAGGAAGAGACGAGGAAGTAAAAGGACCAGGGATGAGGAGGCCCAGCAGCATTGACATTTGAGACAGCCTAGGTCGGAAGTCCAGAACCCCACCAAAGTGATGGCAAAGCTGACAGATGTTTGCCAAGAACAGCTTCAATGTTAGCATTTTAATACTACAAAATATCCTGGCAATGACATGTGCAGCCAGATACCGAGCAATCCCATAGCCAAAAGAGCCACTTAAGGTAATGATTGTGTCAAATCCCTGCCACCTGGCAGAAGCAAAGAATCTCACTGACTACTAGAAGAAGCCCTGATGCTTAATACAAAGTCCTTGTTTTCCACTGCAAGTGTTCCATCAGTGTTTATTCTTCAGTCACGATTGACCCAGTCAATAGTTCAAATGGCAGGCCTTATTTGTCCCCACAGAGGACCCAGATGAAGTTAGGAAACACCCAGTGGACCTATGAAGTTGCCATGGTGGCCCTATCCAGCCTACACCCCCATCAACATAACCACAGCTCAGGCCCCAGCACACCTGGCACTCAGGTGCACAATCCTGGGCATCAGGATGGAGGCCAGCAAGGGACACTAGAGGCAAGTTACAGTTCCTAGGCCTCAGGGACAGCCCACCCTCTCCCTCTTGCAGTGCAAGGGGTTGACTACTCTTCAGCCTCCTTTCCACAGCTGAGTCTCATGGATTTTAGTCTGATAAAGATTTTACAGGATGAACTCTTGCAATATGTACTCAGCATCTCCTTCCCAGAGAGCTCGACTGCAACACAGCCACGAAGACTCAGGAGCCTGAAACTGAGCGGGGTCCATTGGGGGAAGGAATCAGACTGGCACTGTCTTCTGCCATGGCCCACCTGGGCTCACCAGCAGCTTCGGGATGGTTTGTAAGCAGAACGCTCAGCCTGTCAGTAGCACAGCCCATTTCATCACAGCACCTGTGCTGACCTAAGAGCCCCTGTAGGATGCCATTTCCCCAGGTGGTAGAACATGGGTCTGGGGACCAAGGAATCGAAGTTAGTCCCTCCCAGTTGGCCCCAGTGACACTTCTGGGTATTTAAGCCTTCCATGCCCACAAGGTCAAGTCCAGAAATCTAACAGTCCTAGTTCTAGATGCTTCCACAGGGGTCTTGCAGTTTTGCCACATCATTTGGAGCTACTTCTGCCAGGAGACCAGGGAAAGTTGCTGCTACATGAAAAGGCAAAGGGTAGCATATGGAACTCATGTGAATCACTAGGCACTTCTGCACTTCCATGTATATGGTCAGGTGTAACTAGACAGTCATAGTCAATGTGGTCTAGAAAGGTCATTGGGGGATCAGGCTTCTTAGAAATGAAGGTCTTGGTCACCCAAACAAGCAAGTTAGATGAGTGCAAGTGCTAAGTGGGTGTGAGAGACTCTAGCAGTGATGCTATAAGGAGACGGTGAAGGTCTAGTACGTCTTGGCCTGGCAGCCCTCAGACCAGCTGCAGCAGCAGTAGGAGTGTTGCAGTTACAGCTGCCCATGACTGGTAGCCATGGTGTTTGGCCTCTCGGGTCTTCCTATGCACAACAGCTCACTATGCAGCTGTGAGGAGCGTGGTTATGTTGGAGGAGAGTGCCAGCTGACCCTTGGGTTCTTGGGGTGGCCCCAAGTCGAAGCCTATGGGGCTCAGCCACTTCCATCCACTGTGGGATTCCTCACATGGGTTCCATTTGCTCCGGAGCTCCTCGGTGGGCTGGCAGCAACTGTCACGATGGCACTGTGGTCTTCCAGGTTCCCTGTGTGGAGTTCTACATATTTTGCATTCCTACATCCCCCAGCATCTCCTTCCTAGACAGGTCCACAGTACTGCCACCACTGGACATCAGTGACAGTGGAGTCCACGTGGCCCTGAGGGTGGGCAGCAGTCTGATGTGTGAGGGCCTCCGCTGTAGCCCACCTGGAAAATATTGGGCTCTCCTGGTAAGAGGTGGTGGTTATCATGAGGATAGGGACCCACACTGACATAGCCTCATGGTTTTTGGTACCGAGCATGGGTCCTGTGGGTGCCTGTCTGAGTCCTGCCTGTTCCGTGAGTCTCAGTCATTAGGCTCCTTCTCAAAGTTTGAATCCGACACTGCATCAGGGTTCCAAAGTGTTTCAAGAGAGAATCAACATCCAAAATAAAAATGTTTATGTCTCCACAGCAGAAAAGCTGGGCACACTTCTTGGTAAGAAGTGAGATGTTTTTGGTATGTGAAGATCTTGCCACTCTCTCAGCATCGTGCACGTGACCACATTCCAGATTCACTAATTAAGAACAGAGGGGAGAAAGGTCACATTCCATAAGTGAATTGAGTGGCAGTAGCCATAGGTGAAGCATTTTTATACATTCTGTAAAGACATTATTTGGACCCCTTTACGGCCGTCCTTGTCCATCTCTGGTCAAGAAAACCGACTCTGCTTTCCTTTGCTGACCATTCGTGATGCCCTCAGGCTGTCAGCAAAACAGTAATATTTGCCACGATTTTACAAATGACTAGTGTTTCTTTTGCCCCTCAGACTTCTGATTAAGCCTGACCCTCAGAATCGTGACTTGATTTTCTGGCACCAAGCTCCACCCTTGATTCTGGTGTCATCTGACAGACTCTTCCAATCAGAAGCAGTTGACTGTCAAATTGGACTATCAGCTTCAGCAGAAGATTAGATCAATAGCAGAGGAACTCCGAGCAGCAAGGCCACTTGTAGGACCTCCCAGGAAACTGCCAGTTGAAGTGCCAGCGTGGACCACTGGGCATGCTTTCATGTCTATAAAGTGTCTCATTGAGAGCTTTAGAGTTTGTTCGGGTGGCCACAGGTAATATAGAACAAACCAGGAATCCTGCACTCAGGATTTCATAGTATATCCCTGTGCCTTAAGTGCTCTAACGAAATCAGATTCAGAACCAAGTTCAGGTGTGGTGTCTGCTACCTTACAGACTGTGATCTGTCCCACTGACCTTTCTCAGTTTGTAGAGAGAAGTAATTGTTTGGCATCAGAATCCTTCTTCACTATCATATGACAATTTTACTCCTGCCTTTGCCAGATAAGCTTTTAAAATTGTGTTTCCCATGTTAAGTTTCTGATTTTATATTACACAAAAATGTCTTGGTCATCTCCAATTTCCTATCATTTTCAAACCCTTACTTCCCTTTCACGTAATGGTGCTGTGCAAGGAAAAGTTTTGTATTCAGGATCCCTACTAGGGGAAAGGGAATGAGTGGGGAATTAAAATAAGTGGCTTTAAAGGCTTCTCCAACTGCACTGTTTTGCCTCTGGAACACCCTGCCGTGTGCTGGCATCTGACTGACTGGGTTCCGTGTGCATTTGCACTTCACTGCATCTGACTGATTTTGTTCCATGTGCATTTGCTCTTCTCTGCATCTGACTGACTGGGTTCCATGTGCATTTACTCTTCACTATACCATAATGATTGGGTTCCATGTGCCTTTGCTCTTACTGCATCTGACTGATTGAGATCCGTGTGCATCTGCAGTGAAGAGCAAATGCACACGGAACTCAATCAGTCAGATGCATTAACTGATGCGATTATCCCGTGATAAAAGTGGGGTCTGGAGCTCAGCAGTCCTCAGTTCATTCCTGCAGCCGAGAACACAGAATGAAGGAGGGCAAGAGCCAGCGAGAGCCGGAGAGCCAGCAAAGGCACTGTCTCGGGGACTTGGTGGCAGTGGCAGCAATGGTGGTGGAGAAGCAGGAGCACCTCAGTCCGCAAGCTGAGTGGCCTGCCCTCCGCCATCCAGATGTCCCCCGTGGTGGCCACTACCTTCCCACCGACAAGCCTGGCCGCCCTGGCCACCACAGGATCCGAGTCCGGGGGGTTAGCCGCTCCCCAGTCAAAAGGAAAAGCAAGTCTTCAGGGAGAAGCAAGTCTCCTGCGAGTAGGAGAAGCCGGAGTCCTCACCACTCAGCAGTCACTGTGAAGCAGGAACGTGAGGACCACCCTCGAAGGGGACGGGCGGATGGGCAGCACCGGGAACCCTCAGAACAGGAGCACAGGAGGGCTAGGGACAGTGACCCGGAGAGATGGCCGGGCCATTCCCACCGAAGGACAGCCTGGAACAAGAGGCCCGGGTGCGGGCAGGTGCAGGATCGTGACATGCAGACCCCACAGGCTCAGGAGGAAGAGCGGGAGTGGTGTCATGCCAGATGCCAGGAGCATCACCAGAAGACGGAAGCTCGTGGCAGAGGTGATGACTCTCCGGAGGTGTCCCCTCCACCTGGTGGCAACAATAAAGAAAAAGTGGCGCCCATTGAAGAAAACCGCAGCTCTGAGCTTTCTGGGGCACTTCTTGAGGACACCAACACCTTCAGGGGTGTAGTCATTAAGTATAGCGAGCCCCCGGAAGCACATATCCCCAAAAGACGGTGGAGGCTCTACCCCTTTAAAAACGATGAGGTACTTCCCGTCCTGTGCGTCCATCGACAAAGCGCCTACCTGCTGGGTCGACATCGCCGCGTCGCAGACATTCCACTTGACCATCCCTCCTGCTCGAAGCAGCACGCGGTCTTCCAGTGTCGCCTTGTGCATTACACCCGCGCTGATGGCACAGCTGGCCGGGGGGTGAAGCCCCACATTATTGACCTCGGCTCAGGAAACGGAACATTCTTGAACAACAAACGTATTGAGCCACAGAGATACTATGAGCTGAAAGAAAAGGATGTGCTTAGATTTGGGTTCAGTAGCCGGGAGTATGTCTTACTCCATGAGTCATCCGACACTTCTGAGGTGGACAGAAAAGAGGAGGACGTCTGCGAGGAGCAGTAAATGTCCAACAGCTAGAAAACTAAGGAACCACCCAAACTGCCTGACAGCTTTCCCTGCCTGGAAGGCTTTGGGATCGAACCAAATGGCGCTGTGGCGCTCTCTGTAATGCCACCTACTGCCTTGTGTCATTCCTCTGTTGCTGACCCACTTATGTGATGGTTTAAGAACACTGACTTCTGTTTGGAAGTTTTTTCTGTGGCACACCAGCCACACGCCTGTGGACATTTGTTTCGGAACAGTCTCAATTATAACACACTGTGTTTTAGGAGAAGCATTGTGGCTTCAGTTGCTTCCAGGACTGCTGCCTAGGAAACTAGGAACCCTCGGTTAAAGGGGAATTGTGGCTTGTTCTCTTTGTACACTTACTTTACTTAGATACTTGTTAAGCTTTGTGGACCAGGTGGTTTTGCTTGAGGGACAAATCCCTGAGCAGAGAATCCTATTAAGCTTTGGTTATCACCAACACAACTTCCAGTATATACCAAAGCTTTGACCTGGTGGATCTCAAGAGTCATAGAAGCTGATTTCACAAGCTGATTTCACACTTAGTTTTTGGGTGGGTGGGAGTTTAATACATAACCTCATTATCGACTGTTTAACTTAAACAGATGCTTTATGGCACCTCCTAAAGCATATGATGTATAGGAAGATCATGGCTGCTCCCATAGGTGCTGATTTAATGTCACAAAGGCTGAAATGGGTTGTGGATCTATTTCCGATGAAAGAATTCTGGATTTCTCTGGGGATATTGTACTTCAGATTGACCATCTTATCTCTTCTTAAATTTTGCATTTTTATTCAAATGTTATCTCCTGTTCTTCCTTCGGAAATGCACTGGAACTTACATACCACGGCCATTACTTTCTTCGAAACATTTGTATATGTGTAACTTACATGTTTCTACACATTACATGTTTTCAAAAGTTGTACAGAGATGTTCCATTTATGCTGCCAAGGCTGAAAAGCAGAGGAATCAAGAGTGCTTCCTAACATCCACCAGAAGAATATACGCAACTTATAAAGACAGCTGATGAACACAAAAAGGTGAAAGACAAGGTCATTTACAGCACATACACTGCCTGATTCCAAAGGAAGTTATGAATGCAGAGGACACAGACCTGCAGAGACCAGATGAAGAAGCTATTAAAGAGATAACAGAAAAGACACGAGCAGTCTTAGAGAAATCCGTATGGCAGAAGGTTGCCACAGCCAGGCCACTGGGCGCCGTTGATAAACTGGCTCCAGCTCGGTATATCCGATACAGCCCAGCTCAGCAAGGAGGGCCTTTCAACTCTGGAGCTACACAGAGGGTTATTCGCATGGCAGAAATGCGGACAGATCCCATGGAGCCTCCAAGGTTTAAGACTAACAAGAAAATTCCCCGGGGACCACTTTCTCCTCCTGCACCTGTCATGTGTTCCCCTAGCAGACAGATGAGTGTAAGGGAACAGCAAGAGTGGAAGATTCCTCCCTGCATTTCTAACTGGAAAAACGCAAAGGGTTACACGATCCCACTGGACAAACGTCTGGCTGCGGATGCAACAGGACTACAGACAGTACACATCGGTGAGAAGTTTGCCAAACTCACCCAAGCCCTCTACACGGCTGAACGCAAGGCTCGAGAAGCTGTGGAAATGCGTGCCCAGGCAGAGAGAAAGATGGCTCACAAAGCCAAGGAGAGACGTGAAGAGAAACTCAGAGAAATGGCCCAGAAAGCCAGGGAGAGGAGAGCTGGGACCAAAACCCATGTGGAGAAAGAGGCGAGGGAGGAAATCCGGCATGACAGGCGAAAAGAGAGACAGCGTGCCCGGAACCTGCCCACGGCAGCACAAGAGAAGAGGCTGAAAGTACAGAGAAGCGGAATTCGGGATGTGACCGAAGTCATTGCTCTCAGTATGGCCAATCCTCGGACGTCCAGTGAAGTTCAGTACGACCACAGGCTCTTTGACCGATCCCAAGGGGTGGACAGTGGATTTGCAGGTGCACAAGATGAACTTTACAATGTTTATGATCGAGCCTGGAGAGGTGGTCAGGGCATGGCCCAGATCATTTACAGGCCCAGCCAAAATCTGAGCAAGGACGTGTGTGCTGATGACCTAGAAGCCAGAATAAAGACCAACAGATTTCTTCCCGACCAGGAGGTTTCTGCTTCAGACCCAAGGCAGAGAGGCCGAGAAGGACCAGTTCCGTTTGAGGAAGATCCTTTTGGTTTGGGCAACTTTTTGGAAGAAGCCAAACAGCACGGGGCCTCTAAGCGACCCTCAGAGAGCAGCAGCCCCAGGGAACGTGAGCACGAACGCAAGAGGAGGAGGAAGGAACAGACGCACATCTCTTCAGAGTAAACGAACTATCACCCAGAAACCTGAGGATGTGAATCTTAGGGGGGCCCAGTTTGTAAAGGCTCAGGATGAAAACCCAGTCCGGGTGCCAGATTCCAGCGCTTCTTTATATCACGGCAGAAAGGGGGATTACAACTTTCTACTTAGACATTTCATTTTGTTCAAAGAGTGGGTTGTGTTTGTGCTTCCCCTGCCTTTTGTCATTTTTAGAACTCACATCCCCACACACGAACTGAAGACCATTTCCCATTGTGGGGCTCTGGTAGTTGGGGTCAACCTGTTGTTAAGAACAACTGCTTCCGAGTAGAGTCACACCTGCATGAGCAGGGTTGTGTTCCCATACTAGAGCTGTCCTGCCCCGTGAATTCTCCCCCTGTTGAGGTCTGTGTTATTTTGGAGTAACGAGACTGAGCTCTTGTTTTGTTCAGCAATTTGATTCAAATAAAAACATTTAGACAAAAAAATAAAGTTTCTCATTAATGATAAAAACATGTTGTGCCTGAGGTCACGTGGGTGTAACAGGAGATGATCTCATGGGAAGAAGCCAGTTCAATCACCTAGTGCCCAGCCCCCGACCTGGGAGCACAGGGAAGCCCGCGCAGGACGTGCCCTTGCTCTCCAGCCCATCTGTGATTGCTCCCCCGGGCAGGAATCACCTATTTCAAAAGAGACACAAGCTTGGCAGGGGGTATGTTACTTCCCAAGGGATAGAGAACCCTGTGGAGGGACAAAGACAAAAAGTGAGGCCTCCATAAGGAGGCTCCCCAATATGGTCATCAAAATCCCTCTTTTGCAGAGTTCCCAGAGATGTTTCTGTTGCTACTGGGTGCAGGTGTCAGCACCCTGAGAGGAAACCCTGTGACTAGGGCGACAGGTAAACCAATCATGCAAATAAAGGTAAAACCCCTGCATCACAAAAATAGAGTCCCCAGAGAGGCAGTGACTTTTGTCCCATCCCGGTAGGGGACTCAGGGGAGTCCTTTGGCACCACCGTGACGCCTTGACGCGCGACAACAGCAAACACAGAGATGAGTAGCCCGGGGAAGCCTTCGCATTCTGAAGTCCATTCCCCACCCTAGGAAGATCCTGTGCACACGGTGACAATGAGACCTCCGCCTTTAGAAATCCACCCATGCCCCAGGAAAGGGACACAGACTGATAGGGGTTGAAGAAGACCCCAACGTTGCATGTATTGGAAACGCCATCACAGTCGGGGTTGAGCTTAGAGTGTAGGAACTCGTATCGTGGTCATTGAAACTCGGGGCGCTTTAAGAGATGATTCAATTGTGTGGTCTGTGTTAGTGAATGGATCCACCCATGCACACAGCAATGGGTGTGGTTCCGATGGCTTTAAAAGGAACTAGTGAAGAGGTTTGCTCTCTCCCTCAGGGAACCTCACTGTGTAACACCCTGCATTGCCGTGGAGCCACCACCAAGGACAGGGACCTCACTCGATATCTTCCCTGGTCTTTGCACTTCCCAGCCTCCAAAACCATAAGAAATGAAACATCTTTACACATTCCCCAGGTTTACATATATCTGTTATAAGCGGAGACGGACTGACACACATCACGCTATGAGATGAGGGGAAGAAAGCTAAAACTTGAGTTTTGAAAGTAAGATACTGCCTGCTCTGGCTTATAAGAAAGCATGACAGCCACCCCCGACCACTGAAAGCAGAGCCTCCAGGATCGAGCACCAGGGACCCCGCAGCCTGGGACACATCCTCGATTTGCTGTCAGAGGGTCAGCGAGAGAAAGAGGTGTGGCCTCCCCAGGTGACCCCAGTAGGGTCACTGTGCGCAGAACTGCCTGCTTTTGCACGCCACACTGATCTTACCAAGTTGTGAACTGAGAACAGACGTCACGTAAGGTTGCACTGGGTTGGGGAAGGCATAGGTGATGGAGGAGGAAAAGACCAGTTATGACAGAGCAGGAAGGCTCTGAGAAAGTGTAAGAAGGATGCCTTCCAGAAGTCACTTCCTAGGACGGCTCCCTCATCCATTCAAGGTACAATGGTCGCATCATATCCCTCCTCTTTGTGGCCCAGAGCCCACCTCTGGGCACCCGTGGCTCTGTCCACATTCCTAGGAGGCCAGGCCGGTGCCTCCACCAGCAAGCTCTGAGCCCCGACGGACCACTTTGAAAAGCAGCGCAAGTGGGAACACCCTGTGGCCGGACACCGGACGAGCATGGACCCGCTCTTCCCTCTCTTCCACCTCTCAGCCTTCATTCCCTCGGGTCTCCCCATCTGCGTTCATCCAGCACTCATGCGGCCGGTGAGTCTTTCTGGAGCCCATCTCAGCTGAGACTGAGTGTTTCCAACCTTTCGAGTTGATCATGTAGTCTCTAAAATGACAAATCCAAGTTTACTTTTGATTCAGTGAGACAAATAAAAAGAAACTGAAAATGCTCTTACTCTACAGGTGTGTGCCCATAGGTCTTCCTCGATAAGTCTTCATGCTCACTTTGTCTTGAACGAACAGGACAAGATGGAGAGAGTGCTTTCTCCAGCGCATTCCCTGCTCAGCAGGAAGAGATGAGGAAGTAAAAGGGCCAGGGATGAGGAGGCCCAGCAGCATTCACACTTCCCACTGCAAGGTCTATGGACAAGCAGAGAAGGCCTAGGTTGGAAGTCCAGAACCCCACCCAAGGGATGGCAAAGCTGACAGATGTTTGTCAAGAACGGATTCAATGTTAGCATTTTAACACTACGAAATATCCTGGCAATGACATGTGCAGCCGGACACCGAGCAATCGCATAGCCTCACGAGCCATTTCAGGTAATGATGGTGTCAAATCCCTGCCACCTGGCAGAAGCAAAGGATCTCACTGTCTACTAGAAGAAGCCCTGATGCTTAATACAAAGTCCTTGTTTTCCACTGCAAGTGTTCCATCAGTGTTTACTCTTCAGTCACGAGTCACACGGTCGAAAGTTCAAACAGCCGGCCTTATTTGTCCCCACAGAGGATCCTGGTGAAGTTAAGAAAAACTGGTGGACCTACGAAATTGCCGTGGTGGTCCTACCCAGCCTACACCCCCATCAGCGTGACCCCGGCCCAGCCCGCAGCACACCTGGCACTCAGGTGCACAATCCTGGGCATCAGGCTGGAGGCCGGCAGGGGACGCTAGAGGCAAGTTACAGTTCCTAGGCCTCAGGGACAGCCCACCCTCTCCCTCTTGCAGTGCAAGGGGTTGACTACTCTTCAGCCTCCTTGCGAACAGCGGCATCACATGGATTTTAGTCTGACAAAGATCTTACAGGATGAACACTTTTGCAATATATACTCAGTATCTCCTTCCCAGGGAGCTCGACTGCACCACGGCCACGAGGCATCACCAGCGCCAGACTCAGCGGGGCCCATGGAAGGAAGGAGTCCGACTGGCGCTGTCCTCGGCCACGGCCTACCCAGGCTCACCAGCAGCTTCAGGATGGTGTGCCAGCAGAACGTCCAGCCTGCTATGAGCACAGCACATTTCATCACAGCACCTGTACTGACCTGACAGCCCCTAAAGGATGCCATTTCTCCATGTGATAGAACATGGGTCGAAGGACTGAAGAGTGGAAGTTTACCTCTCATTGCCAGCCCCAGTGATCCAACCAGGTCTTTAAGCCTTCCATCCCCACAAGTTCAGGTCCAGAAATCTAACTGCCCTGGCTCTAGATGCTTCCACAGGGGACTCGCAATGTTGCCAGCTCCTTTGGAGCTCCTTCTGCCAGGAGACCAGGGAAAGTTTGGGCTATGTGAAAAAGCAAATGGTAGGATACGGAGCTCACGTGAGTCACTGGGCACTTCTGTGCTTGCATGCATAGGGTCAGGCGTAACTAGATGGTCACAGGCAATGTGGCCTGGAGAGGTCACAGGGGGACCAGACTTCTTAGGAAAGACGATCTTGGTCCCCCCAAAAAGTGAGTTAGCATAGTGCAAGTGCTGAGTGGGTGTGAGAGACTGTAGCAGTGATGCTACAAGGAGACAGCAAAGGTCTAGTACATCTTGGTGGCCCTCAGACCAGAAGCAACAGCAGCAGGAGCATGGCGATTACAGCTGCCCATGACTGGTCGCCGTGACATTGTACCACTCGGCTCCCCTTTTACGAAAACAGCACACTCTGCAGCTGTCAGGAGCGTGGTTATGCTGGAGGAGAGTGCCAGCTGACCCTGAGGTTCTTGGGGTGGCCCCAAGCCAAAGCCTAGGGGGCTCAGCCACTTCCATCCACTGTGACATTCCTCACATGCATGGTATCTGCTCCAGAGCTCCTCGGTGGGCTGGCAGATACCATCAGGTTGGCATTGTGGTCTTCCAGCTTCCCTGTGCAGAGTCCTACATATTTTGCATTCCTACTTCCCTCAGCACCTCCTTCCCAGACAGCCCCACAGCACCCCCAGCACTGCACATCAGTGGCGGTGGAGTCCACACGGACCCCAGGGTGGGCAGCAGTCCGATGTGTGAGGGCCTCCGCTGTAGCCCACCTGGAAAATATTGGGCTCTCCCGGTTAGAGGTGGTGGTTGGCACGAGCATAGGGACCCACACTGAGCGGGGAACACAGCCTCATCATTTCTGGTACGTAGCACAGGTCCCATGGGTCCCTGTCCGAGCCTGGACAGTACCATGAGTCTCCGTCAGTAGGCTCCATCTCAAACTTTGAATCGGACACTGCATCAGGGTTCCAACGTAGTTCACGAGAGAGTCAACAACCAAAATCAAAATGTGTGTGCCTGCACATCACAGAAGCTCGGCAGACTTCCTGTCAAGAAGCGAGATGATCTTGGTGTGTGAAGACCTTGCCACTGTCGCATCGTCGTGCACGTGACCACATTCTCGATTCACTAAGTAAGAACAAAGAGGGAGAAGGCCACGTTCCACAAGTGAATTGAGTGGCAGCAGCCACAGGTGAAGCCTCTCTAGACACTCTGTAGAGACATTACTTGGACCCGTTTTATGGCCGTCCTTGTCCATCTCTGGTCAAGAAAACTGACTGTGCCTGCCTTTGCTGACCATTTACAATGCTCTCAGGCTGTCAGCCAAACAGTAATATTTGCCAAGTTTGTGGGAATGACTAGTCTTTCTCTACTGCCTCAGACTTCTGATTAAGCCTGACCCTCAGCATCGTGACTCGGATGTCCAGCACCATGCTCCCAGCCTTGTTTCTAGTGTCAACACACACTTTCTTCCGATCAGAGTCAGTTGACTGTCAAGTGGGTCCATTGGCTCCGGCAGAAGATTTGATCAATAGCAGAGGAACTCTGAGCAGCAAGGCCACTTGTAGGACCACCCAGGAAACTGCCACTTGAAGTGCCAGCGTGGACCACTGGGCATGCTTAACCAGTGTTTCATGTCTATAAAGTGTCTTATTGAGAGCTTCAGACTTTGTTCAGATGGCCACGGGTAATACAGAGCTACCTAGCAAGCCTACACTCAGGATTTCATAGTATATCCCTATGCCTTAAGTGCTCTAACAAAATCAGATTCAGAACCAAGTTCAGGGCTGGTGTCTGCGGCCTTCCAGACTGTGATCTATCCCACTGACCTTTCTCAGTTTGTAGAGAAGAGTAATCGTTTGGCATCGGAAACCTTCCTCATTATCGTATAACAATTTTACTCCTCCCTTACGCCAGATACTGTGTTAAAATTGTGGTTCCCATGTCAAGCTTCCAATTTTGTGTTACATAAAAATGTCTCGGTGAGTCTCCAATTTCCTGTCATTTCAAAACCCCCAGTGCCCTTTCACGTAATGGTGCTGTCCAAGGAAAAGTTTCATATTCGGGATCGCTACTAGGGGCAAGAGAAAGAGTGGGGAATCAAATTAAGTGTCTTGAAAGGCATCTCCGGCTTTGTCATTGTGCCTCGGGAATGCCCTGTCATGTGCCGGCACCTGACTGATTGAGTTGTGTGCGCATTTCCTCTTCAGTGATGCGATTATCCCATGATAAGAGCAGAGTCTCAGGGCTGGCTGGTTCAGTTCGTCAGAGCGAGGGGCTGACCACGGCAAGGTCAAGCGGGAGATCCCTGTGACAGGCAGCTGCCAACCGCAAAGAAAAAGTTAGGTCTGGTCAGAACGACAGCACAGTGTCCTCGTGCCCCAAGAGCCACAAGTCCAGTAAGGCCTTTGAGCCAGGGTGCCTGCACAGCGCTGGCCACTTCCTTTCCGCTGCTGGTCACCTGGAAAGACCGGCTCCGCTGTGCTGTCCCTGGTGCTGGCAGCAGTGATAGAAGATGACACTCCCCAGCTTGTTACCGGCACCGACCCAGCGGAACGACGACCAGCCTGAGGCTGCGGAAAAGGCCACCTCCCAGAGGTCGTGGAGGACCTCACCCGTCTCCTCCCGAAGAGGACCTCCCCCATATGGGTGCCAGGAAGGATGGCTGCCCCAGTTATTGAAGGATTTTGGAGATGGAGGTGCTTTTCCGGAGATCCACGTGGCCCAGTATCCCCTGGATATGGGACAGAGGAAAACAATGTCAAATGCGCTGGCCATTCAGGTGGATCCTGAAGGAAGAATGAAGTACAACGCAATTGCTCGACAAAGACAGGTGAGAGACAAGGTCATTTGCAGCACATACACTGGCCTGGTTCCAAAGGAAGTTACGAATGCAGATGACACAGACCTGCAGAGACCAGATGAAGAAGCTATTAAAGAGATAACAGAAAAGACACGAGCAGTCTTAGAGAAATCCGTATGGCAGAAGGTTACCACAGCCAGGCCACTGGGCGCCGTTGATAAACTGGCTCCAGCTCGGTATATCCGATACAGCCCAGCTCAGCAAGGAGGGCCTTTCAACTCTGGAGCTACACAGAGGGTTATTCAGATGGCAGAAATGCAGACAGATCCCAAGGAGCCTCCAAGTTTTAAGACTAACAAGAAAATTCCCCGGGGACCACCTTCTCCTCCTGCACCTGTCATGTGTTCCCCTAGCAGACAAATGACTGTAAGGGAACAACGGGAGTGGAAGATTCCTCCCTGCATTTCTAACTGGAAAAACGCAAAGGGTTACACGATCCCACTGGACAAACGTCTGGCTGCGGATGCAACAGGACTACAGACAGTACACATCGGTGAGAAGTTTGCCAAACTCACCCAAGCCCTCTACACGGCTGAACGCAAGGCTCGAGAAGCTGTGGAAACGCGTGCCCAGGTAGAGAGAAAGATGGCTCACAAAGCCAAGGAGAGACGTGAAGAGAAACTCAGAGAAATGGCCCAGAAAGCCAGGGAGAGGAGAGCTGGGACCAAAACCCATGTGGAGAAAGAGGAGAGGGAGGAAATCCGGCATGACAGGCGAAAAGAGAGACAGCGTGCCCGGAACCTGCCCACGGCAGCGCCAGAGAAGAGGCTGAAAGTACAGAGAAGTGGAATTCGGGACGTGACCGAAGTCATTGCTCTCAGTATGGCCAATCCTCGGACGTCCAGTGAAGTTCAGTACGACCACAGGCTCTTTGACCGATCCCAAGGGGTGGACAGTGGATTTGCAGGAGGACAAGATGAAACTTACAATGTTTATGATCGAGCCTGGACAGGTGGTCAGGGCGTGGCCCAGATCATTTACAGGCCCAGCCAAAATCTGAGCAAGGACGTGTGTGCTGATGACCTAGAAGCCAGAATAAAGAGCAACAGATTTCTTCCCGACCAGGAGGTTTCTGCTTCAGACCCAAGGCAGAGAGGCCGAGAAGGACCAGTTCCATTTGAGGAAGATCCTTTTGGTTTGGGCAACTTTTTGGAAGAAGCCAAACAGCACGGGGCCTCTAAGCGACGCTCAGAGAGCAGCAGCCCCAGGAAACGTGAGCACGAACGCAAGAGGAGGAGGAAGCAATAGACGTACATCTCTTCAGAGTAAACGAACTATCACCCAGAAACCTGAGGATGTGAATCTTAGGGGGGCCCAGTTTGTAAAGGCTCAGGATGAAAACCCAGTCCAGGTGCCAGATTCCAGCACTTCTTTATATCACGGCAGAAAGGGGGATTAGAACTTTCTACTTAGACATTTCATTTTGTTCAAAGAGTGGGTTGTGTTTGTGCTTCCCCTGCCTTTTGTCTTTTTTAGAACTCACATCCCCACACACGAACTGAAGACCATTTCCCATTGTGGGGCTCTGGTAGTTGGGGTCAACCTGTTGTTAAGAGCAACTGCTTCTGAGTAGAGTCACACCTGCATGAGCAGGGTCGTGTTCCCATACTAGAGCTGTCCTGCCCCGTGAATTCTCCCCCTGTTGAGCTCTGTGTTAATTTGGAGTAACGAGAATGAACTCTTGTTTTGTTCAGCAATTTGATTCAAATAAAAACATTTAAACAAAAAAATAAAGTTTCTCATTAATGATAAAAACATGTTGTGCCTGAGGTCACGTGGGTGTAACAGGAGATGATCTCATGGGAAGAAGCCAGTTCAATCACCTAGTGCCCAGCCCCCGACCTGGGAGCACAGGGTAGCCCGCGCAGGACGTGCCCTTGCTCTCCAGCCCATCTGTGATTGCTCCCCCGGGCAGGAATCACCTATTTCAAAAGAGACACAAGCTTGGCAGGGGGTATTTTACTTCCCACAGGATAGAGAACCCTGTGAAGGGATAAAGACAAAAAGCGAGGCCTCCATAAAGAGGCTCCCCAATGTGGTCATCAAAATCCCTCTTTTGCAGAGTTCCCAGAGATGTTTCTGTTGCTACTGCGTGCAGGTGTCAGCACCCTGAGAGGAAACCCTGTGACTAGGGCGACAGGTAAACCAATCATGCAAATAAAGGTAAAACCCCTGCATCACAAAAATAGAGTCCCCAGAGAGGCAGTGACTTTTGTCCCATCCCAGTAGGGGACTCAGGGGAGTCCTTTGGCACCACCGTGACGCCTTGACGCACGACAACAGCAAACACAGAGATGAGTAGCCCGGGGAAGCCTTCGCATTCTGAAGTCCATTCCCCACCCTAGGAAGATCCTGTGCACACAGTGACAATGAGACCTCCGCCTTTAGAAATCCACCCATGCCCCAGGAAAGGGACACAGACGGATGGGGCTGAGGAAGACCCCAATGTTGAACGTATTGGAAACGCCATCACAGACGGGGTTGAGCTTAGAGTGTAGGAACTCGTATCGTGGTCATTGAAAGTTGGGGCCCTGTAAGAGATGATTCGATTGTGTGGTCTGTGTTAGTGAATGGATCCACCCATGTACACAGCAATGGGTGTGGTTCCAATGGATTTAAAAGGAACAAGTGAAGAGGTTTGCTTTCTCCTTCAGGGAACCTCACCGTGTAACACCCTGCATAGCCGTGGAACCACCACCAAGGACAGGGATCTGAGACAATATCTTCCCTGGCCTTTGCACTTCCCAGCCTCCAAAACCATAAGAAATGAAATATCCTTAGGCTCCCCCAGGCTACTCATCTCTGTGTTTGCTGTTGTTGCACCTCAAGGCGTTACGATGGTGCCAAAGGACTCCCCTGAGTCCACTACTGGGATGGGACAAACGTCACTGCCTCTCTGGGGACTCTTTTTTTGTGATGCAGGGCTTTTACCTTTATTTGCATGATTGGTTAACCTGTCTCCCCTAGTCACAGGGTTTCCTCTCAGGGTGCTGACACCTGCACCCAGTAGCAACAGAAACATCTCTGGGAACTCTACAAATGAGGGATTTTGATGACCACATTGGGGAGCCTCTTTATGGAGGCCTCACTTTTTGTCTTTGTCCCTTCACAGGGTTCTCTATCCTGTGGGAATAACATACCCCCTGCCAAGCTTGTGTCTCTTTTGAAATAGGTGATTCCTGCCCGGGGGAGCAATCACAGATGGGCTGGAGAGCAAGGGCACGTCCTGCGCGGGCTTCCCTGTGGTCCCAGGTCGGGGGCTGGGCACTAGGTGATTGAACTGGCTTCTTCCCATGAGATCATCTCCTGTTACACTCACGTGACCTCAGGCACAACATGTTTTTATCATTAATGAGAAACTTTATTTTTTTGTCTAAATGTTTTTATTTGAATCAAATTGCTGAACAAAACAAGAGCTCATTCTCCTTACTCCAAATTAACACAGAGCTCAACAGGGGGAGAATTCATGGGGCAGGACAGCTCTAGTATGGGAACACGACCCTGCTCATCCAGGTGTGACTCTACTCGGAAGCAGTTGCTCTTAACAACAGGTTGACCCCAACTACCAGAGCCCCACAATGGGAAATGGTCTTCAGTTCGTGTGTGGGGATGTGAGTTCTAAAAAAGACAAAAGGCAGGGGAAGCACAAACACAACCCACTCTTTGAACAAAATGAAATGTCTAAGTAGAAAGTTCTAATCCCCCTTTCTGCCGTGATATAAAGAAGCGCTGGAATCTGGCACCCGGACTGGGTTTTCATCCTGAGCCTTTACAAACTGGGCTCCCCTACGATTCACATCCTCAGGTTTCTGGGTGATAGTTCGTTTACTCTGAAGAGATGTGCGTCTGTTCCTTCCTCCTCCTCTTGCGTTCGTGCTCACGTTCCCTGGGGCTGCTGCTCTCTGAGGGTCGCTTAGAGGCCCCGTGCTGTTTGGCTTCTTCCAAAAAGTTGCCCAAACCAAAAGGATCTTCCTCAAACGGAACTGGTCCTTCTCGGCCTCTCTGCCTTGGGTCTGAAGCAGAAACCTCCTGGTCGGGAAGAAATCTGTTGCTCTTTATTCTGGCTTCTAGGTCATCAGCACACACGTCCTTGCTCAGATTTTGGCTGGGCCTGTAAATGATCTGGGCCATGCCCTGACCACCTCTCCAGGCTCCATCATACACATTGTAAAGTTCATCTTGTGCACCTGCAAATCCACTGTCCACCCCTTGGGATCGGTCAAAGAGCCTGTGGTCGTACTGAACTTCACTGGACGTCCGAGGATTGGCCATACTGAGAGCAATGACTTCGGTCACATCCCGAATTCCGCTTCTCTGTACTTTCAGCCTCTTCTCTTGTGCTGCCGTGGGCAGGTTCCGGGCACGCTGTCTCTCTTTTCGCCTGTCATGCCGGATTTCCTCCCTCTCCTCTTTCTCCACATGGGTTTTGGTCCCAGCTCTCCTCTCCCTGGCTTTCTGGGCCATTTCTCTGAGTTTCTCTTCACGTCTCTCCTTGGCTTTGTGAGCCATCTTTCTCTCTACCTGGGCACGCGTTTCCACAGCTTCTCGAGCCTTGCGTTCAGCCGTGTAGAGGGCTTGGGTGAGTTTGGCAAACTTCTCACCGATGTGTGCTGTCTGTAGTCCTGTTGCATCCGCAGCCAGACGTTTGTCCAGTGGGATCGTGTAACCCTTTGCGTTTTTCCAGTTAGAAATGCAGGGAGGAATCTTCCACTCCCGTTGTTCCTTTACAGTCATCTGTCTGCTAGGGGAACACATGACAGGTGCAGGAGGAGAAAGTGGTCCTCGGGGAATTTTCTTGTTAGTCTTAAACCTTGGAGGCTCCATGGGATCTGTCCGCATTTCTGCCATGCGAATAATCCTCTGTGTAGCTCCAGAGTTGAAAGGCCCTCCTTGCTGAGCTGGGCTGTATCGGATATACCGAGCTGGAGCAGGTTAATCAACGGCGCCCAGTGGCCTGGCTGTGGCAACCTTCTGCCATACGGATTTCTCTAAGACTGCTCGTGTCTTCTCTGTTATCTCTTTAATAGCTTCTTCATCTGGTCTCTGCAGGTCTGTGTCATCTGCATTCGTAACTTCCTTTGGAACCAGGCCAGTGTATGTGCTGCAAATGACCTTGTCTCTCACCTGTCTTTGTCGAGCAATTGCGTTGTACTTCATTCTTCCTTCAGGATCCACCTGAATGGCCAGCGCATTTGACATTGTTTTCCTCTGTCCCATATCCAGGGGATACTGGGCCACGTGGATCTCTGGAAAAGCACCTCCATCTCCAAAATCCTTCAATAACTGGGGCAGCCATCCTTCCTGGCACCCATATGGGGGAGGTCCTCTTCGGGAGGAGACGGGTGAGGTCCTCCACGACCTCTGGGAGGTGGCCTTTTCCGCAGCCTCAGGCTGGTCGTCGGACCGCTGGGTCGGTGCCGGTAACAAGCTGGGGAGTGTCATCTTCTGTCACTGCTGCCAGCACCAGGGACAGCACAGCGGAGCCGGTCTTTCCAGGTGACCAGCAGCGGAAAGGAAGTGGCCAGCGCTGTGCAGGCACCCTGGCTCAAAGGCCTTCCTGGACCTGTGGCTCTTGGAGCACGAGGACACTGTGCTGTCATTCTGACCAGACCTAACTTTTTCTTTGCGGTTGGCAGCTGCCTGTCACAGGGATCCCCCGCTTGACCTTGCCGTGGTCAGCCCCTCGCTCTGACGAACTGAACCAGCCAGCCCTGAGACTCTGCTCTTATCACGGGATAATCGCATCACTGAAGAGGAAATGCGCACACAACTCAATCAGTCAGGTGCCGGCACATGACAGGGCATTCCCGAGGCACAATGACAAAGCCGGAGATGCCTTTCAAGACACTTAATTTGATTCCCCACTCTTTCTCTTTCCCCTCGTAGCGATCCCGAATATGAAACTTTTCCTTGGACAGCACCATTACGTGAAAGGGCAGTGGGGGTTTTGATATGACGGGGAATTGGAGACTCAATGAGACATTTTTACGTAACACAAAATTGGAAGCTTGACATGGGAACCACAATTTTAACACAGTATCTGGCGTAAGGGAGGAGTAAAATTGTTATACGATATTGAGGAAAGTTTCCGATGCCAAACGATTACTCTTCTCTACAAACTGAGAAAGGTCAGTGGGACAGATGACAGTCTGGAAGGCCGCAGACAGCAGCCCTGAACTTGGTTCTGAATCTGATTTTGTTAGAGCACTTAAGGCACAGGGATATACTATGAAATGCTGAGTGCAGGCTTGCTGGGTAGCTCTGTATTACCCGTGGCCATCTGAACAAAGTCTGAAGCTCTCAATAAGACACTTTATAGACATGAAACACTGGTTAAGCATGCCCAGTGGTCCACGCTGGCACTTCAAGTGGCAGTTTCCTGGGTGGTCCTACAAGTGGCCTTGCTGCTCAGAGTTCCTCTGCTATTGATCTAATCTTCTGCCGGAGCCAAAGGACCCACTTGACAGTCAACTGACTCTGATCGGAAGAATCTGTGTGTTGACACTAGAAACAAGGCTGGGAGCTTGGCGCTGGACATCCGAGTCACGATGCTGAGGGTCAGGCTCAATCAGAAGTCTGAGGCAGTAGAGAAAGACTAGTCATTCCCACAAACTTGGCAAATATTACTGTTTGGCTGACAGCCTGAGAGCATTGTAAATGGTCAGCAAAGGCAGGCACAGTCAGTTTTCTTGACCAGAGATGGACAAGGACGGCCATAAAACGGGTCCAAGTAATGTCTCTACAGAGTGTCTAGAGAGGCTTCACCTGTGGCTGCTGCCACTCAATTCACTTGTGGAACGTGGCCTTCTCCCTCTTTGTTCTTACTTAGTGAATCGAGAATGTGGTCACGTGCACGACGATGCGACAGTGGCAAGGTCTTCACACACCAAGATCATCTCGCTTCTTGACAGGAAGTCTGCCGAGCTTCTGTGATGTGCAGGCACACACATTTTGATTTTGGTTGTTGACTCTCTCGTGAACGACGTTGGAACCCTGATGCAGTGTCCGATTCAAAGTTTGAGATGGAGCTTACTGACGGAGACTCATGGTACTGTCCAGGCTCGGACAGGCACCCATGGGACCTGTGCTACGTACCAGAAATGATGAGGCTGTGTTCCCCGCTCAGTGTGGGTCCCTATGCTCGTGCCAACCACCACCTCTAACCGGGAGAGCCCAATATTTCCAGGTGGGCTACAGCGGAGGCCCTCACACATCGGACTGCTGCCCACCCTGGGGGCCGTGTGGACTCCACCACCACTGATGTGCAGTGCTGGGGGTGCTGTGGGGCTGTCTGGGAAGGAGGTGCTGAGGGAAGTAGGAATGCAAAATATGTAGGACTCTGCACAGGGAAGCTGGAAGACCACAATGCCAACCTGATGGTATCTGCCAGCCCACCGAGGAGCTCTGGTGCAGATACCATGCATGTGAGGAATGTCACAGTGGATGGAAGTGGCTGAGCCCCCTAGGCTTCGGCTTGGGGCCACCCCAAGAACCTCAGGGTCAGCAGGCACTCTCCTCCAGCATAACCACGCTCCTGACAGCTGCAGTGTGTGCTGTTTCGTAAAAGGGGAGCCGAGTGGTACAATGTCACGGCGACCAGTCATGGGCAGCTGTAATCGCCATGCTCCTGCTGCTGTTGCTTCTGGTCTGAGGGCCACCAAGATGTACTAGACCTTTGCTGTCTCCTTGTAGCATCACTGCTACAGTCTCTCACACCCACTCAGCACTTGCACTATGCTAACTCGCTTTTTGGGGGGACCAAGTTCTTCTTTCCTAAGAAGTCTGGTCTCCCAGTGACCTCTCCAGGCCACATTGCCTGTGACCATCTAGTTACGCCTGACCCTATGCATGCAAGCACAGAAGTGCCCAGTGACTCACGTGAGCTCCGTATCCTACCATTTGCTTTTTCACATAGCCAAACCTTTCCCTGGTCTCCTGGCAGAAGGAGCTCCAAAGGAGCTGGCAACATTGCGAGTCCCCTGTGGAAGCATCTAGAGCCAGGGCAGTTAGATTTCTGGACCTGAACTTGTGGGGACGGAAGGCTTAAAGACCTGGTTGGATCACTGGGGCTGGCAATGAGAGGTAAACTTCCACTCTTCAGTCTCCCGACCCATGTTCTATCACATGGAGAAATGGCATCCTTTAGGGGCTGTCAGGTCAGTACAGGTGCTGTGATGAAATGTGCTATGCTCATAGCAGGCTGGACGTTCTGCTGGCAAACCATCCTGAAGCTGCTGGTGAGCCCGGGTAGGCCGTGGCCGAGGACAGCGCCAGTCGGACTCCTTCCTTCCATGGGCCCCGCTGAGTCTGGCGCTGGTGATGCCTCGTGGCCGTGGTGCAGTCGAGCTCCCTGGGAAAGAGATACTGAGTATATATTGCAAAAGTGTTCATCCTGTAAGATCTTTGTCAGACTAAAATCCATGTGATGCAGCTGTTCGCAAGGAGGCTGAAGAGTAGTCAACCCCTTGCACTGCAAGAGGGAGAGGGTGGGCTGTCCCTGAGGCCTAGGAACTGTAACTTGCCTCTAGCGTCCCCTGCCGGCCTCCAGCCTGATGCCCAGGATTGTGCACCTGAGTGCCAGGTGTGCTGCGGGCTGGGCCGGGGTCACGCTGATGGGGGTGTAGGCTGGGTAGGACCACCACGGCAATTTCGTAGGTCCGCCGGTTTTTCTTAACTTCACCAGGGTCCTCTGTGGGGACAAATAAGGCTGGCTGTTTGAACTTTCGACCGTGTGACTCGTGACTGAAGAGTAAACACTGATGGAACACTTGCAGTGGAAAACAAGGACTTTGTTCTAAGCATCAGGGCTTCTTCTAGTAGACAGTGAGATCCTTTGCTTCTGCCAGGTGGCAGGGATTTGACACAATCATTACCTGAAATGGCTCGTGAGGCTATGCGATTGCTCGGTGTCCGGCTGCACATGTCATTGCCAGGATATTTCGTAGTGTTAAAATGCTAACATTGAATCCGTTCTTGACAAACATCTGTCAGCTTTGCCATCCCTTGGGTGGGGTTCTGGACTTCCAACCTAGGCCTTCTCTGCTTGTCCATAGACCTTGCAGTGGGAAGTGTGAATGCTGCTGGGCCTCCTCATCCCTGGCCCTTTTACTTCCTCATCTCTTCCTGCTGAGCAGGGAATGCGCTGGAGAAAGCACTCTCTCCATCTTGTCCTGTTCGTTCAAGACAAAGTGAGCATGAAGACTTATCGAGGAAGACCTATGGGCACACACCTGTAGAGTAAGAGCATTTTCAGTTTCTTTTTATTTGTCTCACTGAATCAAAAGTAAACTTGGATTTGTCATTTTAGAGACTACATGATCAACTCGAAAGGTTGGAAACAGTCTCAGCTGAGATGGGCTCCAGAAAGACTCACCGGCCGCATGAGTGCTGGATGAACGCAGATGGGGAGACCCGAGGGAATGAAGGCTGAGAGGTGGAAGAGAGGGAAGAGCGGGTCCATGCTCGTCCGGTGTCCGGCCACAGGGTGTTCCCACTTGCGCTGCTTTTCAAAGTGGTCCGTCGGGGCTCAGAGCTTGCTGGTGGAGGCACCGGCCTGGCCTCCTAGGAATGTGGACAGAGCCACGGGTGCCCAGAGGTGGGCTCTGGGCCACAAAGAGGAGGGATATGATGCGACCATTGTACCTTGAATGGATGAGGGAGCCGTCCTAGGAAGTGACTTCTGGAAGGCATCCTTCTTACACTTTCTCAGAGCCTTCCTGCTCTGTCATAACTGGTCTTTTCCTCCTCCATCACCTATGCCTTCCCCAACCCAGTGCAACCTTACGTGACGTCTGTTCTCAGTTCACAACTTGGTAAGATCAGTGTGGCGTGCAAAAGCAGGCAGTTCTGCGCACAGTGACCCTACTGGGGTCACCTGGGGAGGCCACACCTCTTTCTCTCGCTGACCCTCTGACAGCAAATCGAGGATGTGTCCCAGGCTGCGGGGTCCCTGGTGCTCGATCCTGGAGGCTCTGCTTTCAGTGGTCGGGGGTGGCTGTCATGCTTTCTTATAAGCCAGAGCAGGCAGTATCTTACTTTCAAAACTCAAGTTTTAGCTTTCTTCCCCTCATCTCATAGCGTGATGTGTGTCAGTCCGTCTCCGCTTATAACAGATATATGTAAACCTGGGGAATGTGTAAAGATGTTTCATTTCTTATGGTTTTGGAGGCTGGGAAGTGCAAAGACCAGGGAAGATATCGAGTGAGGTCCCTGTCCTTGGTGGTGGCTCCACGGCAATGCAGGGTGTTACACGGTGAGGTTCCCTGAGGGAGAGAGCAAACCTCTTCACTAGTTCCTTTTAAAGCCATCGGAACCACACCCATTGCTGTGTGCATGGGTGGATCCATTCACTAACACAGACCACACAATTGAATCATCTCTTAAAGCGCCCCGAGTTTCAATGACCACGATACGAGTTCCTACACTCTAAGCTCAACCCCGACTGTGATGGCGTTTCCAATACATGCAACGTTGGGGTCTTCTTCAACCCCTATCAGTCTGTGTCCCTTTCCTGGGGCATGGGTGGATTTCTAAAGGCGGAGGTCTCATTGTCACCGTGTGCACAGGATCTTCCTAGGGTGGGGAATGGACTTCAGAATGCGAAGGCTTCCCCGGGCTACTCATCTCTGTGTTTGCTGTTGTCGCGCGTCAAGGCGTCACGGTGGTGCCAAAGGACTCCCCTGAGTCCCCTACCGGGATGGGACAAAAGTCACTGCCTCTCTGGGGACTCTATTTTTGTGATGCAGGGGTTTTACCTTTATTTGCATGATTGGTTTACCTGTCGCCCTAGTCACAGGGTTTCCTCTCAGGGTGCTGACACCTGCACCCAGTAGCAACAGAAACATCTCTGGGAACTCTGCAAAAGAGGGATTTTGATGACCATATTGGGGAGCCTCCTTATGGAGGCCTCACTTTTTGTCTTTGTCCCTCCACAGGGTTCTCTATCCCTTGGGAAGTAACATACCCCCTGCCAAGCTTGTGTCTCTTTTGAAATAGGTGATTCCTGCCCGGGGGAGCAATCACAGATGGGCTGGAGAGCAAGGGCACGTCCTGCGCGGGCTTCCCTGTGCTCCCAGGTCGGGGGCTGGGCACTAGGTGATTGAACTGGCTTCTTCCCATGAGATCATCTCCTGTTACACCCACGTGACCTCAGGCACAACATGTTTTTATCATTAATGAGAAACTTTATTTTTTTGTCTAAATGTTTTTATTTGAATCAAATTGCTGAACAAAACAAGAGCTCATTCTCGTTACTCCAAAATAACACAGACCTCAACAGGGGGAGAATTCACGGGGCAGGACAGCTCTAGTATGGGAACACGACCCTGCTCATGCAGGTGTGACTCTACTCGGAAGCAGTTGTTCTTAACAACAGGTTGACCCCAACTACCAGAGCCCCACAATGGGAAATGGTCTTCAGTTCGTGTGTGGGGATGTGAGTTCTAAAAATGACAAAAGGCAGGGGAAGCACAAACACAACCCACTCTTTGAACAAAATGAAATGTCTAAGTAGAAAGTTGTGATCCCCCTTTCTGCCGTGATATAAAGAAGCGCTGGAATCTGGCACCCGGACTGGGTTTTCATCCTGAGCCTTTACAAACTGGGCTCCCCTACGATTCACATCCTCAGGCTTCTGGGTGATAGTTCGTTTACTCTGAAAAGATGTGCGTCTGTTCCTTCCTCCTCCTCTTGCGTTCGTGCTCACGTTCCCTGGGGCTGCTGCTCTCTGAGGGTCGCTTAGAGGCCCCGTGCTGTTTGGCTTCTTCCAAAAAGTTGCCCAAACCAAAAGGATCTTCCTCAAACGGAACTGGTCCTTCTCGGCCTCTCTGCCTTGGGTCTGAAGCAGAAACCTCCTGGTCGGGAAGAAATCTGTTGCTCTTTATTCTGGCTTCTAGGTCATCAGCACACACGTCCTTGCTCAGATTTTGGCTGGGCCTGTAAATGATCTGGGCCATGCCCTGACCACCTCTCCAGGCTCGATCATAAACATTGTAAAGTTCATCTTGTGCACCTGCAAATCCACTGTCCACCCCTTGGGATCGGTCAAAGAGCCTGTGGTCGTACTGAACTTCACTGGACGTCCGAGGATTGGCCATACTGAGAGCAATGACTTCGGTCACATCCCGAATTCCGCTTCTCTGTACTTTCAGCCTCTTCTCTTGTGCTGCCGTGGGCAGGTTCCGGGCACGCTGTCTCTCTTTTCGCCTGTCATGCCGGATTTCCTCCCTCTCCTCTTTCTCCACATGGGTTTTGGTCCCAGCTCTCCTCTCCCTGGCTTTCTGGGCCATTTCTCTGAGTTTCTCTTCACGTCTCTCCTTGGCTTTATGAGCCATCTTTCTCTCTACCTGGGCACGCGTTTCCACAGCTTCTCGAGCCTTGCGTTCAGCCGTGTAGAGGGCTTGGGTGAGTTTGGCAAACTTCTCACCGATGTGTACTGTCTGTAGTCCTGTTGCATCCGCAGCCAGACGTTTGTCCAGTGGGATCGTGTAACCCTTTGCGTTTTTCCAGTTAGAATTGCAGGGAGGAATCTTCCACTCTTGCTGTTCCCTTACAGTCATCTGTCTGCTAGGGGAACACATGACAGGTGCAGGAGGAGAAGGTGGTCCCCGGGGAATTTTCTTGTTAGTCTTAAACCTTGGAGGCTCCATGGGATCTGTCTGCATTTCTGCCATCCGAATAACCCTCTGTGTAGCTCCAGAGTTGAAAGGCCCTCCTTGCTGAGCTGGGCTGTATCGGATATACCGAGCTGGGGCCAGTTTATCAACGGCACCCAGTGGCCTGGCAGTGGCAACCTTCTGCCATACGGATTTCTCTAAGACTGCTCGTGTCTTTTCTGTTATCTCTTTAATAGCTTCTTCATCTGGTCTCTGCAGGTCTGTGTCATCTGCATTCGTAACTTCCTTTGGAACCAGGCCAGTGTATGTGCTGCAAATGACCTTGTCTCTCACCTGTCTTTGTCGAGCAATTGCGTTGTACTTCATTCTTCCTTCAGGATCCACCTGAATGGCCAGCGCATTTGACATTGTTTTCCTCTGTCCCATATCCAGGGGATACTGGGCCACGTGGATCTCTTGAAAAGCACCTCCATCTCCAAAATCCTTCAATATCTGGGGCAGCCATCCTTCCTGGCACCCATATGGGGGAGGTCCTCTTCGGGAGGAGACGGGTGAGGTCCTCCACGACCTCTGGGAGGTGGCCTTTTCCGCAGCCTCAGGCTGGTCGTCGGACCGCTGGGTCGGTGCCGGTAACAAGCTGGGGAGTGTCATCTTCTGTCACTGCTGCCAGCACCAGGGACAGCACAGCGGAGCCGGTCTTTCCAGGTGACCAGCAGCGGAAAGGAAGTGGCCAGCGCTGTGCAGGCACCCTGGCTCAAAGGCCTTCCTGGACCTGTGGCTCTTGGAGCACGAGGACACTGTGCTGTCGTTCTGACCAGACCTAACTTTTTCTTTGCGGTTGGCAGCTGCCTGTCACAGGGATCCCCCGCTTGACCTTGCCGTGGTCAGCCCCTCGCTCTGACGAACTGAACCAGCCAGCCCTGAGACTCTGCTCTTATCACGGGATAATCGCATCACTGAAGAGGAAATGCGCACACAACTCAATCAGTCAGGTGCCGGCACATGACAGGGCATTCCCGAGGCACAATGACAAAGCCGGAGATGCCTTTCAAGACACTTAATTTGATTCCCCACTCTTTCTCTTTCCCCTCGTAGCGATCCCGAATATGAAACTTTTCCTTGGACAGCACCATTACGTGAAAGGGCAGTGGGGGTTTTGATATGACGGGGAATTGGAGACTCAATGAGACATTTTTACGTAACACAAAATTGGAAGCTTGACATGGGAACCACAATTTTAACACAGTATCTGGCGTAAGGGAGGAGTAAAATTGTTATACGATATTGAGGAAAGTTTCCGATGCCAAACGATTACTCTTCTCTACAAACTGAGAAAGGTCAGTGGGACAGATGACAGTCTGGAAGGCCGCAGACAGCAGCCCTGAACTTGGTTCTGAATCTGATTTTGTTAGAGCACTTAAGGCACAGGGATATACTATGAAATGCTGAGTGCAGGCTTGCTGGGTAGCTCTGTATTACCCGTGGCCATCTGAACAAAGTCTAAAGCTCTCAATAAGACACTTTATAGACATGAAACACTGGTTAAGCATGCCCAGTGGTCCACGCTGGCACTTCAAGTGGCAGTTTCCTGGGTGGTCCTACAAGTGGCCTTGCTGCTCAGAGTTCCTCTGCTATTGATCTAATCTTCTGCCGGAGCCAAAGGACCCACTTGACAGTCAACTGACTCTGATCGGAAGAATCTGTGTGTTGACACTAGAAACAAGGCTGGGAGCTTGGCGCTGGACATCCGAGTCACGATGCTGAGGGTCAGGCTCAATCAGAAGTCTGAGGCAGTAGAGAAAGACTAGTCATTCCCACAAACTTGGCAAATATTACTGTTTGGCTGACAGCCTGAGAGCATTGTAAATGGTCAGCAAAGGCAGGCACAGTCAGTTTTCTTGACCAGAGATGGACAAGGACAGCCATAAAACGGGTCCAAGTAATGTCTCTACAGAGTGTCTAGAGAGGCTTCACCTGTGGCTGCTGCCACTCAATTCACTTGTGGAACGTGGCCTTCTCCCTCTTTGTTCTTACTTAGTGAATCGAGAATGTGGTCACGTGCACGACGATGCGACAGTGGCAAGGTCTTCACACACCAAGATCATCTCGCTTCTTGACAGGAAGTCTGCCGAGCTTCTGTGATGTGCAGGCACACACATTTTGATTTTGGTTGTTGACTCTCTCGTGAACTACGTTGGAACCCTGATGCAGTGTCCGATTCAAAGTTTGAGATGGAGCCTACTGACGGAGACTCATGGTACTGTCCAGGCTCGGACAGGGACCCATGGGACCTGTGCTACGTACCAGAAATGATGAGGCTGTGTTCCCCGCTCAGTGTGGGTCCCTATGCTCGTGCCAACCACCACCTCTAACCGGGAGAGCCCAATATTTTCCAGGTGGGCTACAGCGGAGGCCCTCACACATCGGACTGCTGCCCACCCTGGGGGCCGTGTGGACTCCACCACCACTGATGTGCAGTGCTGGGGGTGCTGTGGGGCTGTCTGGGAAGGAGGTGCTGAGGGAAGTAGGAATGCAAAATATGTAGGACTCTGCACAGGGAAGCTGGAAGACCACAATGCCAACCTGATGGTATCTGCCAGCCCACCGAGGAGCTCTGGCGCAGATACCATGCATGTGAGGAATGTCACAGTGGATGGAAGTGGCTGAGCCCCCTAGGCTTCGGCTTGGGGCCACCCCAAGAACCTCAGGGTCAGCAGGCACTCTCCTCCAGCATAACCACGCTCCTGACAGCTGCAGTGTGTGCTGTTTCGTAAAAGGGGAGCCGAGTGGTACAATGTCACGGCGACCAGTCATGGGCAGCTGTAATCGCCATGCTCCTGCTGCTGTTGCTTCTGGTCTGAGGGCCACCAAGATGTACTAGACCTTTGCTGTCTCCTTGTAGCATCACTGCTACAGTCTCTCACACCCACTCAGCACTTGCACTATGCTAACTCGCTTTTTGGGGGGACCAAGTTCTTCTTTCCTAAGAAGTCTGGTCTCCCAGTGACCTCTCCAGGCCACATTGCCTGTGACCATCTAGTTACGCCTGACCCTATGCATGCAAGCACAGAAGTGCCCAGTGACTCACGTGAGCTCCGTATCCTACCATTTGCTTTTTCACATAGCCAAACCTTTCCCTGGTCTCCTGGCAGAAGGAGCTCCAAAGGAGCTGGCAACATTGCGAGTCCCCTGTGGAAGCATCTAGAGCCAGGGCAGTTAGATTTCTGGACCTGAACTTGTGGGGACGGAAGGCTTAAAGACCTGGTTGGATCACTGGGGCTGGCAATGAGAGGTAAACTTCCACTCTTCAGTCTCCCGACCCATGTTCTATCACATGGAGAAATGGCATCCTTTAGGGGCTGTCAGGTCAGTACAGGTGCTGTGATGAAATGTGCTATGCTCATAGCAGGCTGGACGTTCTGCTGGCAAACCATCCTGAAGCTGCTGGTGAGCCCGGGTAGGCCGTGGCCGAGGACAGCGCCAGTCGGACTCCTTCCTTCCATGGGCCCCGCTGAGTCTGGCGCTGGTGATGCCTCGTGGCCGTGGTGCAGTCGAGCTCCCTGGGAAAGAGATACTGAGTATATATTGCAAAAGTGTTCATCCTGTAAGATCTTTGTCAGACTAAAATCCATGTGATGCAGCTGTTCGCAAGGAGGCTGAAGAGCAGTCAACCCCTTGCACTGCAAGAGGGAGAGGGTGGGCTGTCCCTGAGGCCTAAGAACTGTAACTTGCCTCTAGCGTCCCCTGCCGGCCTCCAGCCTGATGCCCAGGATTGTGCACCTGAGTGCCAGGTGTGCTGCGGGCTGGGCCGGGGTCACGCTGATGGGGGTGTAGGCTGGGTAGGACCACCACGGCAATTTCGTAGGTCCGCCGGTTTTTCTTAACTTCACCAGGGTCCTCTGTGGGGACAAATAAGGCTGGCTGTTTGAACTTTCGACCGTGTGACTCGTGACTGAAGAGTAAACACTGATGGAACACTTGCAGTGGAAAACAAGGACTTTGTTCTAAGCATCAGGGCTTCTTCTAGTAGACAGTGAGATCCTTTGCTTCTGCCAGGTGGCAGGGATTTGACACAATCATTACCTGAAATGGCTCGTGAGGCTATGCGATTGCTCGGTGTCCGGCTGCACATGTCATTGCCAGGATATTTCGTAGTGTTAAAATGCTAACATTGAATCCGTTCTTGACAAACATCTGTCAGCTTTGCCATCCCTTGGGTGGGGTTCTGGACTTCCAACCTAGGCCTTCTCTGCTTGTCCATAGACCTTGCAGTGGGAAGTGTGAATGCTGCTGGGCCTCCTCATCCCTGGCCCTTTTACTTCCTCATCTCTTCCTGCTGAGCAGGGAATGCGCTGGAGAAAGCACTCTCTCCATCTTGTCCTGTTCGTTCAAGACAAAGTGAGCATGAAGACTTATCGAGGAAGACCTATGGGCACACACCTGTAGAGTAAGAGCATTTTCAGTTTCTTTTTATTTGTCTCACTGAATCAAAAGTAAACTTGGATTTGTCATTTTAGAGACTACATGATCAACTCGAAAGGTTGGAAACACTCAGTCTCAGCTGAGATGGGCTCCAGAAAGACTCACCGGCCGCATGAGTGCTGGATGAACGCAGATGGGGAGACCCGAGGGAATGAAGGCTGAGAGGTGGAAGAGAGGGAAGAGCGGGTCCATGCTCGTCCGGTGTCCGGCCACAGGGTGTTCCCACTTGCGCTGCTTTTCAAAGTGGTCCGTCGGGGCTCAGAGCTTGCTGGTGGAGGCACCGGCCTGGCCTCCTAGGAATGTGGACAGAGCCACGGGTGCCCAGAGGTGGGCTCTGGGCCACAAAGAGGAGGGATATGATGAGATCATTGTACCTTGAATGGATGAGGGAGCCGTCCTAGGAAGTGACTTCTGGAAGGCATCCTTCTTACACTTTCTCAGAGCCTTCCTGCTCTGTCATAACTGGTCTTCTCCTGCTCCATCAACTATGCCTTCCCCAACCCAGTGCAACCTTACGTGACGTCTGTTCTCAGTTCACAACTTGGTAAGATCAGTGTGGCGTGCAAAAGCAGGCAGTTCTGCGCACAGTGACCCTACTGGGATCACCTGGGGAGGCCACACCTCTTTCTCTCGCTGACCCTCTGACAGCAAATCGAGGATGTGTCCCAGGCTGCGGGGTCCCTGGTGCTCGATCCTGGAGGCTCTGCTTTCAGTGGTCGGGGGTGGCTGTCATGCTTTCTTATAAGCCAGAGCAGGCAGTATCTTACTTTCAAAACTCAAGTTTTAGCTTTCTTCCCCTCATCTCATAACGTGATGTGTGTCAGTCCGTCTCCGCTTATAACAGATATATGTAAACCTGGGGAATGTGTAAAGATGTTTCATTTCTTATGGTTTTGGAGGCTGGGAAGTGCAAAGACCAGGGAAGATATCGAGTGAGGTCCCTGTCCTTGGTGGTGGCTCCACGGCAATGCAGGGTGTTACACGGTGAGGTTCCCTGAGGGAGAGAGCAAACCTCTTCACTAGTTCCTTTTAAAGCCATCGGAACCACACCCATTGCTGTGTGCATGGGTGGATCCATTCACTAACACAGACCACACAATTGAATCATCTCTTAAAGCGCCCCGAGTTTCAATGACCACGATACGAGTTCCTACACTCTAAGCTCAACCCCGACTGTGATGGCGTTTCCAATACATGCAACGTTGGGGTCTTCTTCAACCCCTATCAGTCTGTGTCCCTTTCCTGGGGCATGGGTGGATTTCTAAAGGCGGAGGTCTCATTGTCACCGTGTGCACAGGATCTTCCTAGGGTGGGGAATGGACTTCGGAATGCGAAGGCTTCCCCGGGCTACTCATCTCTGTGTTTGCTGTTGTCGCGCGTCAAGGCGTCACGGTGGTGCCAAAGGACTCCCCTGAGTCCCCTACTGGGATGGGACAAAAGTCACTGCCTCTCTGGGGACTCTATTTTTGTGATGCAGGGGTTTTACCTTTATTTGCATGATTGGTTTACCTGTCGCCCTAGTCACAGGGTTTCCTCTCAGGGTGCTGACACCTGCACCCAGTAGCAACAGAAACATCTCTGGGAACTCTGCAAAAGAGGGATTTTGATGACCATATTGGGGAGCCTCCTTATGGAGGCCTCACTTTTTGTCTTTGTCCCTCCACAGGGTTCTCTATCCTGTGGGAAGTAACATACCCCCTGCCAAGCTTGTGTCTCTTTTGAAATAGGTGATTCCTGCCCGGGGGAGCAATCACAGATGGGCTGGAGAGCAAGGGCACGTCCTGCGCGGGCTTCCCTGTGCTCCCAGGTCGGGGGCTGGGCACTAGGTGATTGAACTGGCTTCTTCCCATGAGATCATCTCCTGTTACACTCACATGACCTCAGGCACAACATGTTTTTATCATTAATGAGAAACTTTATTTTTTTGTCTAAATGTTTTTATTTGAATCAAATTGCTGAACAAAACAAGAGCTCAGTCTCGTTACTCCAAAATAACACAGACCTCAACAGGGGGAGAATTCACGGGGCAGGACAGCTCTAGTATGGGAACACAACCCTGCTCATGCAGGTGTGACTCTACTCGGAAGCAGTTGTTCTTAACAACAGGTTGACCCCAACTACCAGAGCCCCACAATGGGAAATGGTCTTCAGTTCGTGTGTGGGGATGTGAGTTCTAAAAATGACAAAAGGCAGGGGAAGCACAAACACAACCCACTCTTTGAACAAAATGAAATGTCTAAGTAGAAAGTTGTGATCCCCCTTTCTGCCGTGATATAAAGAAGCGCTGGAATCTGGCACCCGGACTGGGTTTTCATCCTGAGCCTTTACAAACTGGGCTCCCCTAAGATTCACATCCTCAGGCTTCTGGGTGATAGTTTGTTTACTCTGAAGAGATGTGCGTCTGTTCCTTCCTCCTCCTCTTGCGTTCGTGCTCACGTTCCCTGGGGCTGCTGCTCTCTGAGGGTCGCTTAGAGGCCCCGTGCTGTTTGGCTTCTTCCAAAAAGTTGCCCAAACCAAAAGGATCTTCCTCAAACGGAACTGGTCCTTCTCGGCCTCTCTGCCTTGGGTCTGAAGCAGAAACCTCCTGGTCGGGAAGAAATCTGTTGCTCTTTATTCTGGCTTCTAGGTCATCAGCACACACGTCCTTGCTCAGATTTTGGCTGGGCCTGTAAATGATCTGGGCCATGCCCTGACCACCTCTCCAGGCTCCATCATACACATTGTAAAGTTCATCTTGTGCACCTGCAAATCCACTGTCCACCCCTTGGGATCGGTCAAAGAGCCTGTGGTCGTACTGAACTTCACTGGACGTCCGAGGATTGGCCATACTGAGAGCAATGACTTCGGTCACATCCCGAATTCCACTTCTCTGTACTTTCAGCCTCTTCTCTTGTGCTGCCGTGGGCAGGTTCCGGGCACGCTGTCTCTCTTTTCGCCTGTCATGCCGGATGTCCTCCCTCTCCTCTTTCTCCACATGGGTTTTGGTCCCAGCTCTCCTCTCCCTGGCTTTCTGGGCCATTTCTCTGAGTTTCTCTTCACGTCTCTCCTTTACTTTGTGAGCCATCTTTCTCTCTACCTGGGCACGCGTTTCCACAGCTTCTCGAGCCTTGCGTTCAGCCGTGTAGAGGGCTTGGGTGAGTTTGGCAAACTTCTCACCGATGTGTACTGTCTGTAGTCCTGTTGCATCCGCAGCCAGATGTTTGTCCAGTGGGATCGTGTAACCCTTTGCGTTTTTCCAGTTAGAAATGCAGGGAGGAATCTTCCACTCCCGTTGTTCCCTTACAGTCATCTGTCTGCTAGGGGAACACATGACAGGTGCAGGAGGAGAAAGTGGTCCCCGGGGAATTTTCTTGTTAGTCTTAAACCTTGGAGGCTCCATGGGATCTGTCCGCATTTCTGCCATGCGAATAATCCTCTGTGTAGCTCCAGAGTTGAAAGGCCCTCCTTGCTGAGCTGGGCTGTATCGGATATACCGAGCTGGAGCCAGTTTATCAACGGCGCCCAGTGGCCTGGCTGTGGCAACCTTCTGCCATACGGATTTCTCTAAGACTGCTCGTGTCTTTTCTGTTATCTCTTTAATAGCTTCTTCATCTGGTCTCTGCAGGTCTGTGTCATCTGCATTCGTAACTTCCTTTGGAACCAGGCCAGTGTATGTGCTGCAAATGACCTTGTCTCTCACCTGTCTTTGTCGAGCAATTGCGTTGTACTTCATTCTTCCTTCAGGATCCACCTGAATGGCCAGCGCATTTGACATTGTTTTCCTCTGTCCCATATCCAGGGGATACTGGGCCACGTGGATGTCTGGAAAAGCACCTCCATCTCCAAAATCCTTCAATAACTGGGGCAGCCATCCTTCCTGGCACCCATATGGGGGAGGTCCTCTTCGGGAGGAGACGGGTGAGGTCCTCCACGACCTCTGGGAGGTGGCCTTTTCCGCAGCCTCAGGCTGGTCGTCGGACCGCTGGGTCGGTGCCGGTAACAAGCTGGGGAGTGTCATCTTCTGTCACTGCTGCCAGCACCAGGGACAGCACAGCGGAGCCGGTCTTTCCAGGTGACCAGCAGCGGAAAGGAAGTGGCCAGCGCTGTGCAGGCACCCTGGCTCAAAGGCCTTCCTGGACTTGTGGCTCTTGGAGCACGAGGACACTGTGCTGTCGTTCTGACCAGACCTAACTTTTTCTTTGCGGTTGGCAGCTGCCTGTCACAGGGATCCCCCGCTTGACCTTGCCGTGGTCAGCCCCTCGCTCTGACGAACTGAACCAGCCAGCCCTGAGACTCTGCTCTTATCACGGGATAATCGCATCACTGAAGAGGAAATGCGCACACAACTCAATCAGTCAGGTGCCGGCACATGACAGGGCATTCCCGAGGCACAATGACAAAGCCGGAGATGCCTTTCAAGACACTTAATTTGATTCCCCACTCTTTCTCTTTCCCCTCGTAGCGATCCCGAATATGAAACTTTTCCTTGGACAGCACCATTACGTGAAAGGGCAGTGGGGGTTTTGATATGACGGGGAATTGGAGACTCAATGAGACATTTTTACGTAACACAAAATTGGAAGCTTGACATGGGAACCACAATTTTAACACAGTATCTGGCGTAAGGGAGGAGTAAAATTGTTATACGATATTGAGGAAAGTTTCCGATGCCAAACGATTACTCTTCTCTACAAACTGAGAAAGGTCAGTGGGACAGATGACAGTCTGGAAGGCCGCAGACAGCAGCCCTGAACTTGGTTCTGAATCTGATTTTGTTAGAGCACTTAAGGCACAGGGATATACTATGAAATGCTGAGTGCAGGCTTGCTGGGTAGCTCTGTATTACCCGTGGCCATCTGAACAAAGTCTGAAGCTCTCAATAAGACACTTTATAGACATGAAACACTGGTTAAGCATGCCCAGTGGTCCACGCTGGCACTTCAAGTGGCAGTTTCCTGGGTGGTCCTACAAGTGGCCTTGCTGCTCAGAGTTCCTCTGCTATTGATCTAATCTTCTGCCGGAGCCAAAGGACCCATTTGACAGTCAACTGACTCTGATCAGAAGAATCTGTGTGTTGACACTAGAAACAAGGCTGGGAGCTTGGCGCTGGACATCCGAGTCACGATGCTGAGGGTCAGGCTCAATCAGAAGTCTGAGGCAGTAGAGAAAGACTAGTCATTCCCACAAACTTGGCAAATATTACTGTTTGGCTGACAGCCTGAGAGCATTGTAAATGGTCAGCAAAGGCAGGCACAGTCAGTTTTCTTGACCAGAGATGGACAAGGACGGCCATAAAACGGGTCCAAGTAATGTCTCTACAGAGTGTCTAGAGAGGCTTCACCTGTGGCTGCTGCCACTCAATTCACTTGTGGAACGTGGCCTTCTCCCTCTTTGTTCTTACTTAGTGAATCGAGAATGTGGTCACGTGCACGACGATGCGACAGTGGCAAGGTCTTCACACACCAAGATCATCTCGCTTCTTGACAGGAAGTCTGCCGAGCTTCTGTGATGTGCAGGCACACACATTTTGATTTTGGTTGTTGACTCTCTCATGAACGACGTTGGAACCCTGATGCAGTGTCCGATTCAAAGTTTGAGATGGAGCCTACTGACGGAGACTCATGGTACTGTCCAGGCTCGGACAGGCACCCATGGGACCTGTGCTACGTACCAGAAAGGATGAGGCTGTGTTCCCCGCTCAGTGTGGGTCCCTATGCTCGTGCCAACCACCACCTCTAACCGGGAGAGCCCAATATTTTCCAGGTGGGCTACAGCGGAGGCCCTCACACATCGGACTGCTGCCCACCCTGGGGGCCGTGTGGACTCCACCGCCACTGATGTGCAGTGCTGGGGGTGCTGTGGGGCTGTCTGGGAAGGAGGTGCTGAGGGAAGTAGGAATGCAAAATATGTAGGACTCTGCACAGGGAAGCTGGAAGACCACAATGCCAACCTGATGGTATGTGCCAGCCCACCGAGGAGCTCTGGAGCAGATACCATGCATGTGATTAATGTCACAGTGGATGGAAGTGGCTGAGCCCCCTGGGCTTCGGCTTGGGGCCACCCCAAGAACCTCAGGGTCAGCAGGCACTCTCCTCCAGCATAACCACGCTCCTGACAGCTGCAGTGTGTGCTGTTTCGTAAAAGGGGAGCCGAGTGGTACAATGTCACGGCGACCAGTCATGGGCAGCTGTAATCGCCATGCTCCTGCTGCTGTTGCTTCTGGTCTGAGGGCCACCAAGATGTACTAGACCTTTGCTGTCTCCTTGTAGCATCACTGCTACAGTCTCTCACACCCACTCAGCACTTGCACTATGCTAACTCGCATTTTGGGGGGACCAAGTTCTTCTTTCCTAAGAAGTCTGGTCTCCCAGTGACCTCTCCAGGCCACATTGCCTGTGACCATCTAGTTACGCCTGACCCTATGCATGCAAGCACAGAAGTGCCCAGTGACTCACGTGAGCTCCGTATCCTACCATTTGCTTTTTCACATAGCCAAACCTTTCCCTGGTCTCCTGGCAGAAGGAGCTCCAAAGGAGCTGGCAACATTGCGAGTCCCCTGTGGAAGCATCTAGAGCCAGGGCAGTTAGATTTCTGGACCTGAACTTGTGGGGACGGAAGGCTTAAAGACCTGGTTGGATCACTGGGGCTGGCAATGAGAGGTAAACTTCCACTCTTCAGTCTCCCGACCCATGTTCTATCACATGGAGAAATGGCATCCTTTAGGGGCTGTCAGGTCAGTACAGGTGCTGTGATGAAATGTGCTATGCTCATAGCAGGCTGGACGTTCTGCTGGCAAACCATCCTGAAGCTGCTGGTGAGCCCGGGTAGGCCGTGGCCGAGGACAGCGCCAGTCGGACTCCTTCCTTCCATGGGCCCCGCTGAGTCTGGCGCTGGTGATGCCTCGTGGCCGTGGTGCAGTCGAGCTCCCTGGGAAAGAGATACTGAGTATATATTGCAAAAGTGTTCATCCTGTAAGATCTTTGTCAGACTAAAATCCATGTGATGCAGCTGTTCGCAAGGAGGCTGAAGAGCAGTCAACCCCTTGCACTGCAAGAGGGAGAGGGTGGGCTGTCCCTGAGGCCTAAGAACTGTAACTTGCCTCTAGCGTCCCCTGCCGGCCTCCAGCCTGATGCCCAGGATTGTGCACCTGAGTGCCAGGTGTGCTGCGGGCTGGGCCGGGGTCACGCTGATGGGGGTGTAGGCTGGGTAGGACCACCACGGCAATTTCGTAGGTCCGCCGGTTTTTCTTAACTTCACCAGGGTCCTCTGTGGGGACAAATAAGGCTGGCTGTTTGAACTTTCGACCGTGTGACTCGTGACTGAAGAGTAAACACTGATGGAACACTTGCAGTGGAAAACAAGGACTTTGTTCTAAGCATCAGGGCTTCTTCTAGTAGACAGTGAGATCCTTTGCTTCTGCCAGGTGGCAGGGATTTGACACAATCATTACCTGAAATGGCTCGTGAGGCTATGCGATTGCTCGGTGTCCGGCTGCACATGTCATTGCCAGGATATTTCGTAGTGTTAAAATGCTAACATTGAATCCGTTCTTGACAAACATCTGTCAGCTTTGCCATCCCTTGGGTGGGGTTCTGGACTTCCAACCTAGGCCTTCTCTGCTTGTCCATAGACCTTGCAGTGGGAAGTGTGAATGCTGCTGGGCCTCCTCATCCCTGGCCCTTTTACTTCCTCATCTCTTCCTGCTGAGCAGGGAATGCGCTGGAGAAAGCACTCTCTCCATCTTGTCCTGTTCGTTCAAGACAAAGTGAGCATGAAGACTTATCGAGGAAGACCTATGGGCACACACCTGTAGAGTAAGAGCATTTTCAGTTTCTTTTTATTTGTCTCACTGAATCAAAAGTAAACTTGGATTTGTCATTTTAGAGACTACATGATCAACTCGAAAGGTTGGAAACACTCAGTCTCAGCTGAGATGGGCTCCAGAAAGACTCACCGGCCGCATGAGTGCTGGATGAACGCAGATGGGGAGACCCGAGGGAATGAAGGCTGAGAGGTGGAAGAGAGGGAAGAGCGGGTCCATGCTCGTCCGGTGTCCGGCCACAGGGTGTTCCCACTTGCGCTGCTTTTCAAAGTGGTCCGTCGGGGCTCAGAGCTTGCTGGTGGAGGCACCGGCCTGGCCTCCTAGGAATGTGGACAGAGCCACGGGTGCCCAGAGGTGGGCTCTGGGCCACAAAGAGGAGGGATATGATGCGACCATTGTACCTTGAATGGATGAGGGAGCCGTCCTAGGAAGTGACTTCTGGAAGGCATCCTTCTTACACTTTCTCAGAGCCTTCCTGCTCTGTCATAACTGGTCTTTTCCTCCTCCATCAACTATGCCTTCCCCAACCCAGTGCAACCTTACGTGACGTCTGTTCTCAGTTCACAACTTGGTAAGATCAGTGTGGCGTGCAAAAGCAGGCAGTTCTGCGCACAGTGACCCTACTGGGGTCACCTGGGGAGGCCACACCTCTTTCTCTCGCTGACCCTCTGACAGCAAATCGAGGATGTGTCCCAGGCTGCGGGGTCCCTGGTGCTCGATCCTGGAGGCTCTGCTTTCAGTGGTCGGGGGTGGCTGTCATGCTTTCTTATAAGCCAGAGCAGGCAGTATCTTACTTTCAAAACTCAAGTTTTAGCTTTCTTCCCCTCATCTCATAGCGTGATGTGTGTCAGTCCGTCTCCGCTTATAACAGATATATGTAAACCTGGGGAATGTGTAAAGATGTTTCATTTCTTATGGTTTTGGAGGCTGGGAAGTGCAAAGACCAGGGAAGATATCGAGTGAGGTCCCTGTCCTTGGTGGTGGCTCCACGGCAATGCAGGGTGTTACACGGTGAGGTTCCCTGAGGGAGAGAGCAAACCTCTTCACTAGTTCCTTTTAAAGCCATCGGAACCACACCCATTGCTGTGTGCATGGGTGGATCCATTCACTAACACAGACCACACAATTGAATCATCTCTTAAAGCGCCCCGAGTTTCAATGACCACGATACGAGTTCCTACACTCTAAGCTCAACCCCGACTGTGATGGCGTTTCCAATACATGCAACGTTGGGGTCTTCTTCAACCCCTATCAGTCTGTGTCCCTTTCCTGGGGCATGGGTGGATTTCTAAAGGCGGAGGTCTCATTGTCACCGTGTGCACAGGATCTTCCTAGGGTGGGGAATGGACTTCAGAATGCGAAGGCTTCCCCGGGCTACTCATCTCTGTGTTTGCTGTTGTCGCGCGTCAAGGCGTCACGGTGGTGCCAAAGGACTCCCCTGAGTCCCCTACTGGGATGGGACAAAAGTCACTGCCTCTCTGGGGACTCTATTTTTGTGATGCAGGGGTTTTACCTTTATTTGCATGATTGGTTTACCTGTCGCCCTAGTCACAGGGTTTCCTCTCAGGGTGCTGACACCTGCACCCAGTAGCAACAGAAACATCTCTGGGAACTCTGCAAAAGAGGGATTTTGATGACCATATTGGGGAGCCTCCTTATGGAGGCCTCACTTTTTGTCTTTGTCCCTCCACAGGGTTCTCTATCCTGTGGGAAGTAACATACCCCCTGCCAAGCTTGTGTCTCTTTTGAAATAGGTGATTCCTGCCCGGGGGAGCAATCACAGATGGGCTGAAGAGCAAGGGCACGTCCTGCGCGGGCTTCCCTGTGCTCCCAGGTCGGGGGCTGGGCACTAGGTGATTGAACTGGCTTCTTCCCATGAGATCATCTCCTGTTACACCCACATGACCTCAGGCACAACATGTTTTTATCATTAATGAGAAACTTTATTTTTTTGTATAAATGTTTTTATTTGAATCAAATTGCTGAACAAAACAAGAGCTCATTCTCGTTACTCCAAAATAACACAGACCTCAACAGGGGGAGAATTCACGGGGCAGGACAGCTCTAGTATGGGAACACGACCCTGCTCATGCAGGTGTGACTCTACTCGGAAGCAGTTGTTCTTAACAACAGGTTGACCCCAACTACCAGAGCCCCACAATGGGAAATGGTCTTCAGTTCGTGTGTGGGGATGTGAGTTCTAAAAATGACAAAAGGCAGGGGAAGCACAAACACAACCCACTCTTTGAACAAAATGAAATGTCTAAGTAGAAAGTTGTGATCCCCCTTTCTGCCGTGATATAAAGAAGCGCTGGAATCTGGCACCCGGACTGGGTTTTCATCCTGAGCCTTTACAAACTGGGCTCCCCTACGATTCACATCCTCAGGCTTCTGGGTGATAGTTCGTTTACTCTGAAAAGATGTGCGTCTGTTCCTTCCTCCTCCTCTTGCGTTCGTGCTCACGTTTCCTGGGGCTGCTGCTCTCTGAGGGTCGCTTAGAGGCCCCGTGCTGTTTGGCTTCTTCCAAAAAGTTGCCCAAACCAAAAGGATCTTCCTCAAACGGAACTGGTCCTTCTCGGCCTCTCTGCCTTGGGTCTGAAGCAGAAACCTCCTGGTCGGGAAGAAATCTGTTGCTCTTTATTCTGGCTTCTAGGTCATCAGCACACACATCCTTGCTCAGATTTTGGCTGGGCCTGTAAATGATCTGGGCCATGCCCTGACCACCTCTCCAGGCTCCATCATACACATTGTAAAGTTCATCTTGTGCACCTGCAAATCCACTGTCCACCCCTTGGGATCGGTCAAAGAGCCTGTGGTCGTACTGAACTTCACTGGACGTCCGAGGATTGGCCATACTGAGAGCAATGACTTCGGTCACATCCCGAATTCCGCTTCTCTGTACTTTCAGCCTCTTCTCTGGCGCTGCCGTGGGCAGTTTCCGGGCACGCTGTCTCTCTTTTCGCCTGTCATGCCAGATTTCCTCCCTCGCCTCTTTCTCCACATGGGTTTTGGTCCCAGCTCTCCTCTCCCTGGCTTTCTGGGCCATTTCTCTGAGTTTCTCTTCACGTCTCTCCTTGGCTTTGTGAGCCATCTTTCTCTCTACCTGGGCACGCGTTTCCACAGCTTCTCGAGCCTTGCGTTCAGCCGTGTAGAGGGCTTGGGTGAGTTTGGCAAACTTCTCACCGATGTGTACTGTCTGTAGTCCTGTTGCATCCGCAGCCAGACGTTTGTCCAGTGGGATCGTGTAACCCTTTGCGTTTTTCCAGTTAGAAATGCAGGGAGGAATCTTCCACTCCCGTTGTTCCCTTACAGTCATCTGTCTGCTAGGGGAACACATGACAGGTGCAGGAGGAGAAGGTGGTCCCCGGGGAATTTTCTTGTTAGTCTTAAACCTTGGAGGCTCCATGGGATCTGTCCGCATTTCTGCCATGCGAATAATCCTCTGTGTAGCTCCAGAGTTGAAAGGCCCTCCTTGCTGAGCTGGGCTGTATCGGATATACCGAGCTGGAGCCAGTTTATCAACGGCGCCCAGTGGCCTGGAGGTGGCAACCTTCTGCCATACGGATTTCTCTAAGACTGCTCGTGTCTTCTCTGTTATCTCTTTAATAGCTTCTTCATCTGGTCTCTGCAGGTCTGTGTCATCTGCATTCGTAACTTCCTTTGGAACCAGGCCAGTGTATGTGCTGCAAATGACCTTGTCTCTCACCTGTCTTTGTCGAGCAATTGCGTTGTACTTCATTCTTCCTTCAGGATCCACCTGAATGGCCAGCGCATTTGACATTGTTTTCCTCTGTCCCATATCCAGGGGATACTGGGCCACGTGGATCTCTGGAAAAGCACCTCCATCTCCAAAATCCTTCAATAACTGGGGCAGCCATCCTTCCTGGCACCCATATGGGGGAGGTCCTCTTCGGGAGGAGACGGGTGAGGTCCTCCACGACCTCTGGGAGGTGGCCTTTTCCGCAGCCTCAGGCTGGTCGTCGGACCGCTGGGTCGGTGCCGGTAACAAGCTGGGGAGTGTCATCTTCTGTCACTGCTGCCAGCACCAGGGACAGCACAGCGGAGCCGGTCTTTCCAGGTGACCAGCAGCGGAAAGGAAGTGGCCAGCGCTGTGCAGGCACCCTGGCTCAAAGGCCTTCCTGGACTTGTGGCTCTTGGAGCACGAGGACACTGTGCTGTCGTTCTGACCAGACCTAACTTTTTCTTTGCGGTTGGCAGCTGCCTGTCACAGGGATCCCCCGCTTGACCTTGCCGTGGTCAGCCCCTCGCTCTGACGAACTGAACCAGCCAGCCCTGAGACTCTGCTCTTATCACGGGATAATCGCATCACTGAAGAGGAAATGCGCACACAACTCAATCAGTCAGGTGCCGGCACATGACAGGGCATTCCCGAGGCACAATGACAAAGCCGGAGATGCCTTTCAAGACACTTAATTTGATTCCCCACTCTTTCTCTTTCCCCTCGTAGCGATCCCGAATATGAAACTTTTCCTTGGACAGCACCATTACGTGAAAGGGCAGTGGGGGTTTTGATATGACGGGGAATTGGAGACTCAATGAGACATTTTTACGTAACACAAAATTGGAAGCTTGACATGGGAACCACAATTTTAACACAGTATCTGGCGTAAGGGAGGAGTAAAATTGTTATACGATATTGAGGAAAGTTTCCGATGCCAAACGATTACTCTTCTCTACAAACTGAGAAAGGTCAGTGGGACAGATGACAGTCTGGAAGGCCGCAGACAGCAGCCCTGAACTTGGTTCTGAATCTGATTTTGTTAGAGCACTTAAGGCACAGGGATATACTATGAAATGCTGAGTGCAGGCTTGCTGGGTAGCTCTGTATTACCCGTGGCCATCTGAACAAAGTCTGAAGCTCTCAATAAGACACTTTATAGACATGAAACACTGGTTAAGCATGCCCAGTGGTCCACGCTGGCACTTCAAGTGGCAGTTTCCTGGGTGGTCCTACAAGTGGCCTTGCTGCTCAGAGTTCCTCTGCTATTGATCTAATCTTCTGCCGGAGCCAAAGGACCCACTTGACAGTCAACTGACTCTGATCGGAAGAATCTGTGTGTTGACACTAGAAACAAGGCTGGGAGCTTGGCGCTGGACATCCGAGTCACGATGCTGAGGGTCAGGCTCAATCAGAAGTCTGAGGCAGTAGAGAAAGACTAGTCATTCCCACAAACTTGGCAAATATTACTGTTTGGCTGACAGCCTGAGAGCATTGTAAATGGTCAGCAAAGGCAGGCACAGTCAGTTTTCTTGACCAGAGATGGACAAGGACGGCCATAAAACGGGTCCAAGTAATGTCTCTACAGAGTGTCTAGAGAGGCTTCACCTGTGGCTGCTGCCACTCAATTCACTTGTGGAACGTGGCCTTCTCCCTCTTTGTTCTTACTTAGTGAATCGAGAATGTGGTCACGTGCACGACGATGCGACAGTGGCAAGGTCTTCACACACCAAGATCATCTCGCTTCTTGACAGGAAGTCTGCCGAGCTTCTGTGATGTGCAGGCACACACATGTTGATTTTGGTTGTTGACTCTCTCATGAACGACGTTGGAACCCTGATGCAGTGTCCGATTCAAAGTTTGAGATGGAGCCTACTGACGGAGACTCATGGTACAGGCCAGGCTCGGACAGGCACCCATGGGACCTGTGCTACGTACCAGAAAGGATGAGGCTGTGTTCCCCGCTCAGTGTGGGTCCCTATGCTCGTGCCAACCACCACCTCTAACCGGGAGAGCCCAATATTTTCCAGGTGGGCTACAGCGGAGGCCCTCACACATCGGACTGCTGCCCACCCTGGGGGCCGTGTGGACTCCACCGCCACTGATGTGCAGTGCTGGGGGTGCTGTGGGGCTGTCTGGGAAGGAGGTGCTGAGGGAAGTAGGAATGCAAAATATGTAGGACTCTGCACAGGGAAGCTGGAAGACCACAATGCCAACCTGATGGTATGTGCCAGCCCACCGAGGAGCTCTGGAGCAGATACCATGCATGTGAGGAATGTCACAGTGGATGGAAGTGGCTGAGCCCCCTGGGCTTCGGCTTGGGGCCACCCCAAGAACCTCAGGGTCAGCAGGCACTCTCCTCCAGCATAACCACGCTCCTGACAGCTGCAGTGTGTGCTGTTTCGTAAAAGGGGAGCCGAGTGGTACAATGTCACGGCGACCAGTCATGGGCAGCTGTAATCGCCATGCTCCTGCTGCTGTTGCTTCTGGTCTGAGGGCCACCAAGATGTACTAGACCTTTGCTGTCTCCTTGTAGCATCACTGCTACAGTCTCTCACACCCACTCAGCACTTGCACTATGCTAACTCGCATTTTGGGGGGACCAAGTTCTTCTTTCCTAAGAAGTCTGGTCTCCCAGTGACCTCTCCAGGCCACATTGCCTGTGACCATCTAGTTACGCCTGACCCTATGCATTCAAGCACAGAAGTGCCCAGTGACTCACGTGAGCTCCATATCCTACCCTTTGCTTTTTCACATAGCCCGAACTTTCCCTGGTCTCCTGGCAGAAGGAGCTCCAAAGGAGCTGGCAACATTGCGAGTCCCCTGTGGAAGCATCTAGAGCCAGGGCAGTTAGATTTCTGGACCTGAACTTGTGGGGACGGAAGGCTTAAAGACCTGGTTGGATCACTGGGGCTGGCAATGAGAGGTAAACTTCCACTCTTCAGTCTCCCGACCCATGTTCTATCACATGGAGAAATGGCATCCTTTAGGGGCTGTCAGGTCAGTACAGGTGCTGTGATGAAATGTGCTATGCACATAGCAGGCTGGACGCTCTGCTGGCAAACCATCCTGAAGCTGCTGGTGAGCCCGGGTAGGCCGTGGCCGAGGACAGCGCCAGTCGGACTCCTTCCTTCCATGGGCCCCGCTGAGTCTCGCGCTGGCGATGCCTCTTGGCCGTGGTGCAGTCGAGCTTCCTGAGAAAGAGATACTGAGTATATATTGCAAAAGTGTTCATCCTGTAAGACCTTTATCAGACTAAAATCCATGTGATGCCGCTGTTCGCAAGGAGGCTGAAGAGTAGTCAACCCCTTGCACTGCAAGAGGGAGAGGGTGGGCTGTCCCTGAGGCCTAGGAACTGTAACTTGCCTCTAGCATCCCCTGCCGGCCTCCAGCCTGATACCCAGGATTGTCCACCTGAGTGCCAGGTGTGCTGGGGGCTGGGCCGTGGTCACGCTGATGGGGGTGTAGGCTGGGTAGGACCACCACGGCAATTTTGTAGGTCCGCCGGTTTTTCTTAACTTCACCAGGGTCCTCTGTGGGGACAAATAAGGCTGGCTGTTTGAACTTTCGACCGTGTGACTCGTGACTGAAGAATAAACACTGATGGAACACTTGCAGTGGAAAACAAGGACTTTGTACTAAGCATCAGGGCTTCTTCTAGTAGACAGTGAGATCCTTTGCTTCTGCCAGGTGGCAGGGATTTGACACAATCATTACCTGAAATGGCTCGTGAGGCTATGCGATTGCTCGGTGTCCGGCTGCACATGTCATTGCCAGGATATTTCATAGTGTTAAAATGCTAACATTGAATCCGTTCTTGACAAACATCTGTCAGCTTTGCCATCCCTTGAGTGCTGTTCTGGACTTCCAACCTAGGCCTTCTCTGCTTCTCCATAGGCCTTGCAGTGGGAAGTGTCAATGCTGCTGGGCCTCCTCATCCCTGGCCCTTTTACTTCCTCTTCTCTTCCTGCTGAGAAGGGAATGCGCTGGAGAAAGCAATCCCTCCATCTTGTCCTGTTCGTTCTAGTCAAAGTGAGCATGAAGACTTATCGAGGAAGACCTATCGGCACACACCTGTAGAGTAAGAGCATTTTGAGTTTGTTTTTATTTGTCTCAATGAATCAAAAGTAAACTTGGATTTGTCATTTTAGAGACCACATGATCAACTCGAAAGGTTGGAAACACTCAGTCTCAGCTGAGATGGGCTCCTGAAAGACTCACCGGCCGCATGAGTGCTGGATGAACGCAGATGGGGAGACCCGAGGGAATGAAGGCTGAGAGGTGGAAGAGAGGGAAGAGCGGGTCCATGCTCGTCCGGTGTCCGGCCACAGGTGGTTCCCACTTGTGCTGCTTTTCAAAGTGGTCCGTCGGGGCTCAGAGCTTGCTGGTGGAGGCACCGGCCTGGCCTCCTAGGAATGTGGACAGAGCCATGGGTGCCCAGAGTTGGGTTCTGGGCCACAAAGAGGAAGGATATGATGAGACCATTGTACCTTGAATGGATGAGGGAGCCGTCCTAGGAAGTGACTTCTGGAAGGCATCCTTCTTACACTTTCTCAGAGCCTTCCTGCTCTGTCATAACTGGTCTTTTCCTCCTCCATCAACTATGCCTTCCCCAACCCAGTGCAACCTTACGTGACGTCTGTTCTCAGTTCACAACTTGGTAAGATCAGTGTGGCGTGCAAAAGCAGGCAGTTCTGCGCACAGTGACCCTACTGGGGTCACCTGGGGAGGCCACACCTCTTTCTCTCGCTGACCCTCTGACAGCAAATCGAGGATGTGTCCCAGGCTGCGGGGTCCCTGGTGCTCGATGCTGGAGGCTCTGCTTTCAGAGGTCGGTGGTGGCTCTCATGCTTTCTTATAAGCCAGAGCAGGCAGTGTCTTACTTTCAAAACTCAAGTTTTAGCTTTTTTCCCCTCATCTCATAGCGTGACATGTGTCAGTCCATCTCCGCTTATAACAGAAATATGTAAACCTGGGGAATGTGTAAAGATGTTTCATTTCTTATGGTTTTGGAGGCTGGGAAGTGCAAAGACCAGGGAAGATATCGAGTGAGGACCCTGTCCTTGGTGGTGGCTCCACGGCAATGCAGGGTGTTACACGGTGAGGTTCCCTGAGGGAGAGAGCAAACCTCTTCACTTGTTCCTTTTAAAGCCATCGGAACCACACCCATTGCTGTGTGAATGGGTGGATCCATTCACTAACAGAGACCACACAATCGAATCATCTCTTAAAGCGCCCCAAGTTTCAATGACCACGATACGTGTTCCTACACTCTAAGCTCAACCCCGACTGTGATGGCGTTTCCAATACATGCAATGTTGGGGTCTTCTTCAACCCCTATCAGTCTGTGTCCCTTTCCTGGGGCATGGGTGGATTTCTAAAGGCGGAGGTCTCATTGTCACTGTGTGCACAGGATCTTCCTAGGGTGGGGAATGGACTTCAGAATGCGAAGGCTTCCCCGGGCTACTCATCTCTGTGTTTGCTGTTGTCGCGCTTCAAGGTGTCACGGTGGTGCCAAAGGACACCCTGAGTCCACTACTCGGACGGGACAAACGTCACTGCCTCTCTGGGGACTCTTTTTTTGTGATGCAGGGGTTTTACCTTTATTTGCATGATTGGTTAACCTGTCTCCCCTAGTCACAGGGTTTACTCTCATGGTGCTGACACCTGCACCCAGTAGCAACAGAAACATCTCTGAGAACTCTGCAAAAGAGGGATTTTGATGACCATATTGGGGAGTCTCTTTATGGAGGCCTCACTTTTTGTCTTTGTCCCTTCACAGGGTTCTCTATCCTGTGGGAAGTAACATACCCCCTGCCAAGCTTGTGTCTCTTTTGAAATAGGTGATTCCTGCCCGGGGGAGCAATCACAGATGGGCTGGATAGCAAGGGCACATCCTGCGCGGGCTTCCCTGTGCTCCCAGGTCGGGGGCTGGGCACTAGGTGATTGAACTGGCTTCTTCCCATGAGATCATCTCCTGTTACACTCACATGACCTCAGGCACAACATGTTTTTATCATTAATGAGAAACTTTATTTTTTTGTCTAAATGTTTTTATTTGAATCAAATTGCTGAACAAAACAAGAGCTCATTCTCGTTACTCCAAAATAACACAGACCTCAACAGGGGGAGAATTCACGGGGCAGGACAGCTCTAGTATGGGAACACGACCCTGCTCATGCAGGTGTGACTCTACTCAGAAGCAGTTGTTCTTAACAACAGGTTGACCCCAACTACCAGAGCCCCACAATGGGAAATGGTCTTCAGTTCGTGTGTGGGGATGTGAGTTCTAAAAAAGACAAAAGGCAGGGGAAGCACAAACACAACCCACTCTTTGAACAAAATGAAATGTCTAAGTAGAAAGTTCTAATCCCCCTTTCTGCCGTGATATAAAGAAGCGCTGGAATCTGGCACCTGGACTGGGTTTTCATCCTGAGCCTTTACAAACTGGGCCCCCCTAAGATTCACATCCTCAGGTTTCTGGGTGATAGTTCGTTTACTCTGAAGAGATGTGCGTCTATTGCTTCCTCCTCCTCTTGCGTTCGTGCTCACGTTCCCTGGGGCTGCTGCTCTCTGAGGGTCGCTTAGAGGCCCCGTGCTGTTTGGCTTCTTCCAAAAAGTTCCCCAACCAAAAGGATCTTCCTCAAACGGAACTGGTCCTTCTCGGCCTCTCTGCCTTGGGTCTGAAGCAGAAACCTCCTGGTCGGGAAGAAATCTGTTGCTCTTTATTCTGGCTTCTAGGTCATCAGCACACACGTCCTTGCTCAGATTTTGGCTGGGCCTGTAAATGATCTGAGCCATGCCCTTACCACCTCTCCAGGCTCCATCATACACATTGTAAAGTTCATCTTGTGCACCTGCAAATCCACTGTCCACCCCTTGGGATCGGTCAAAGAGCCTGTGGTCGTACTGAACTTCACTGGACGTCCGAGGATTGGCCATACTGAGAGCAATGACTTCGGTCACATCCCAAATTCCGCTTCTCTGTACTTTCAGCCTCTTCTCTGGCGCTGCCGTGGGCAGGTTCCGGGCACGCTGTCTCTCTTTTCGCCTGTCATGCCGGATGTCCTCCCTCTCCTCTTTCTCCACATGGGTTTTGGTCCCAGCTCTCCTCTCCCTGGCTTTCTGGGCCATTTCTCTGAGTTTCTCTTCACGTCTCTCCTTTACTTTGTGAGCCATCTTTCTCTCTACCTGGGCACGCATTTCCACAGCTTCTCGAGCCTTGCGCTCAGCCATGTAGAGGGCTTGGGTGAGTTTGGCAAACTTCTCACCGATGTGTACTGTCTGTAGTCCTGTTGCATCCGCAGCCAGACGTTTGTCCAGTGGGATCGTGTAACCCTTTGCGTTTTTCCAGTTAGAAATACAGGGAGGAATCTTCCACTCCCGTTGTTCCCTTACAGTCATCTGTCTGCCAGGGGAACATATGACAGGTGCAGGAGGAGAAGGTGGTCCCTGGGGAATTTTCTTGTTAGTCTTAAACCATGGTGGCTCCATGTTATCTGTCTGCATTTCTGCTATCTGAATAACCCTCTTTGTAGCTCGAGTGTTGAAAGCCGCTCCTTTCTGAGCTGAGCTGTATCGCATATAGTGTGCATTAGCCAATTTATCAGCTGCGCCCAGTGGCCTGGCTGTGGCAACCTTCTGCCATACGGTTTCTCTAAGGCTGCTCCTGTCTTTTCTGGAATCTCTTTAATAGCTTCTTCATCTGGTCTCTGCAGGTCTGTGTCATCTGCATTCGTAACTTCCTTTGGATCCAGGCAGTGTATGTGCTGTAAATGACCTTGTCTTTCATCTTTTTCTGTGCACCAGTTGTCTTTCTAACTTGCGTATATTCTTCTGGCGGAAATTTGGAAGCACTCTTGATTCCTCTGCTTTTCAGCCTTGGCAGCATAAATGTAACATCTCTGTACAAATTTTTAAAAACATGTAATGTGTAGAAACATGTAAGTTACTCATATACAAATGTTTAGAAGAAAGTAATGGCCGTGCTATGTAAGTGCCAGTGTATTTCCCAAGGAAAAACAGAAGATAACATTTGAATAAAAATGCAAAATTTAAGAAGAGATAATGATGGTCAGTCTTAAGTACAATATCCCCAGAGAAATCAGGAATTCTCTCATAGGAAATAGATCCACAACCCATTTCAGCCTTTGTGACATTAAATCAACACCTATGGGAGCAGCCATGATCTTCCTATACATCATATGCTTTAGGAGGTGCCATAAAGCATCTGTTTAAGTTAAACAGTCGATAATGAGGTTATGTATTAAACTCCCACCCACCCAAAAACTAAGTGTGTAATCAGCTTCTATGACTCTTTAGATCCACTAGGTCAAAGCTTTGGTATATACTGGAAGTTGTGTTGGTGATAACCAAAGCTTAATAGGATTCTCTGCTCAGGGATTTGCCCCCCAAGCAAAACCACCTGCTCCACAAAGCTTAACAAGTATCTAAGTAAAGTAAGTGTACAAAGAGAACAAGCCACAATTCCCCTTTAACCGAGGGTTCCTAGTTTCCTAGGCAGCAGTCCTGGAAGCAACTGAAGCCACAATGCTTCTCCTAAAACACAGTGTGTTATAATTGAGACTGTTCCGAAACAAATGTCCACAGGCGTGTGGCTGGTGTGCCACAGAACAAAGTTCCAAACAGAAGTCAGTGTTCTTAAACCATCAAATAAGTGGGTCAGCAACAGAGGAATGACACAAGGCAGTAGGTGGCATTACAGAGAGCGCCACAGCGCCATTTGGTTCGATCCCAAAGCCTTCCAGGCAGGGAAAGGTGTCAGGCAGTTTGGGTGGTTCCTTAGTTTTCTAGCTGTCGGACATTTACTGCTCCTCGCAGACGTCCTCCTCTTTTCTGTCCACCTCAGAAGTGTCCGATGACTCATGGAGTAAGACATACTCCCAGCTACTGAACCCAAATCTAAGCACATCCTTTTCTTTCAGCTCATAGTATCTCTGTGGCTCAATACGTTTGTTGTTCAAGAATGTTCCGTTTCCTGAGCCGAGGTCAATAATGTGGGGCTTCACCCCACGGCCAGCTGTGCCATCAGCGCGGGTGTAATGCACAAGGCGACACTGGAAGACCGCGTGCTGCTTCGAGCAGGAGGGGTGGTCAAGTGGAATGTCTGCGACGCGGCGATGTCGACCCAGCAGGTAGGCGCTTTGTCGATGGACGCACAGGACGGGAAGTACCTCATCGTTTTTAAAGGGGTAGAGCCTCCACCGTCTTTTGGGGATACGTGCTTCCGGGGGCTCGCTATACTTAATGACCATACCCCTGAAGGTGTTGGTGTCCTCAAGAAGTGCCCCAGAAAGCTCAGAGCTGGGGTTTTCTTCAACGGGCGCCACTTTTTCTTTATTGTTGCCACCAGGTGGAGGGGACACCTCCGGAGAGTCATCACCTCTGCCACGAGCTTCCGTCTTCTGGTGATGCTCCTGGCGTCTGGCATGACACCACTCCCGCTCTTCCTCCTGAGCCTGTGGGGTCTGCATGTCACGATCCTGCACCTGCCAGCACCCCGGCCTCTTGTTCCAGGCTGTCCTTCGGTGGGAATGGCCCGGCCATCTCTCCGGGTCACTGTCCCTAGCTCTCCTGTGCTCCTGTTCTGAGGGTTCCCGGTGCTGCCCATCCGCCCGCCCTCTTCGGGGGTGTTCCTCACATTCCTGCTTCACAGTGACTACTGAGTGGTGAGGACTCCGGCTTCTCCTACTCGCAGGAGACTTGCTTCTCCCTGAAGACTTGCTTTTCCTTTTGACTGGGGAGCGGCTAACCCCCCGGACTCGGATCCTGTGGTGGCCAGGGCGGCCAGGCTTGTAGGTGGGAAGGTAGTGGCCACCACGGGGGACATCTGGATGGCGGAGGGCAGGCCACTCAGCTTGCGGACTGAGGTGCGCCTGCTTCTCCACCACCATTGCTGCCACTGCCACCAAGTCCCCCAAGTGCCTTTGCTGGCTCTCCCGCTCTCGCTGGCTCATGCCCTCCTTCATTCTGTGTTCTCGGCTGCAGGAACGAACTGAGGACTGCTGAGCTCCAGACCCCGCTTTTATCACGGGATAATCGCATCAGTTAATGAATCTGACTGATTGAGTTCCGTGTGCATTTGCTCTTCACTGCAAATGTACATGGATCTCAATCAGTCAGATGCAGTAAGAGCAAGGGCACATGGAACCCAATCATTATGGTATAGTGAAGAGTAAATGCACATGGAACCCAGTCAGTCAGATGTAGATAACAGCAAATGCACATGGAACAAAATCAGTCAGATGCAGTGAGGTGCAAATGCACACGGAACCCAGTCAGTCAGATGCCAGCACACGGCAGGGTGTTCCAGAGGCAAAACAGTGCAGTTGGAGAAGCCTTTAGAGCCACTTATTTTAATTCCCCACTCATTCCCTTTCCCCTAGTAGGGATCCTGAATACAAAACTTTTCCTTGCACAGCACCATTACGTGAAAGGGAAGTAAGGGTTTGAAAATGATAGGAAATTGGAGATGACCGAGACATTTTTGTGTAATATAAAATCAGAAACTTGACATGGGAAACACAATTTTAAAAGCTTATCTGGCAAAGGCAGGAGTAAAATTGTCATATGATAGTGAAGAAGGATTCTGATGCCAAACGATTACTTCTCTCGACAAACTGAGAAAGGTCAGTGGGACAGATCACAGTCTGTAAGGTAGCAGACACCACACCTGAACTTGGTTCTGAATCTGATTTCGTTAGAGCACTTAAGGCATAGGGATATACTATGAAGTCCTGAGTGCAGGATTCCTGGTTTGCTCTATATTACCTGTGGCCACCTGAACAAACTCTAAAGCTCTCAATGAGACACAATATAGACATGAAAGCATGCCCAGTGGTCCACGCTGGCACTTCAACTGGCAGTTTCCTGGGAGGTCCTACAAGTGGCCTTGCTGCTCGGAGTTCCTCTGCTATTGATCTAATCTTCTGCTGAAGCTGACAGTCCAATTTGACAGTCAACTGCTTCTGATTGGAAGAGTCTGTCAGATGACACCAGAATCAAGGGTGGGAGCTTGGCACCAGAAAACCAAGTCACGATTCTGAGGGTCAGGCTTAATCAGAAGTCTGAGGGGCAAAAGAAACACTAGTCATTTGTAAAATCGTGGCAAATATTACTGTTTTGCTGACAGCCTGAGGGCATCACGAATGGTCAGCAAAGGAAAACAGAGTCAGTTTTCTTGACCAGAGATGGACAAGGATGGCCATAAAGGGGTCCAAATAATGTCTTTACAGAATGTCTAAAAATGCTTCACCTATGGCTACTGCCACTCAATTCACTTGTGGAATGTGACCTTTCTCCCCTCTGTTCTTAATTAGTGAATCTAGAATGTGGTCACGTGCACGATGCTGAGAGAGTGGCAAGATCTTCACATACCAAAAACATCTCACTTCTTACCAAGAAGTGTGCCCAGCTTTTCTGCTGTGGAGACACACACATTTTTATTTTGGATGTTGATTCTCTCATGAAACACTTTGGAACCCTGATGCAGTGTCAGATTCAAACTTTGAGAAGGAGCCTAATGACTGAGACTCACGGAACAGGGAGGACTCAGATGGGCACCCATAGGACCCATGCTTGGTACCAAAAACCATGAGGCTATGTCAGTGTGGGTCCCTATCCTCATGATAACCACCACCTCTTACCAGGAGAGCCCAATATTTTCCAGGTGGGCTACAGCGGAGGCCCTCACACATCAGACTGCTGCCCACCCTCAGGGCCACGTGGACTCCACTGTCACTGATGTCCAGTGGTGGCAGTACTGTGGACCTGTCTAGGAAGGAGATGCTGGGGGATGTCGGAATGCAAAATATGTAGAACTCCACACAGGGAAGCTGGAAGACCACAGTGCCATCCTGACACTTGCTGCCAGCCCACCGAGGAGCTCCGGAGCAAATGGAACCCATGTGAGGAATCCCACAGTGGATGGAAGTGGCTGAGCCCCATAGGCTTCGACTTGGGGCCACCCCAAGAACCCAAGGGTCAGCTGGCACTCTCCTCCAACATAACCACGCTCCTCACAGCTGCATAGTGAGCTGTTGTGCATAGGAAGACCCGAGAGGCCAAACACCATGGCTACCAGTCATGGGCAGCTGTAACTGCAACACTCCTACTGCTGCTGCAGCTGGTCTGAGGGCTGCCAGGCCAAGACGTACTAGACCTTCACCGTCTCCTTATAGCATCACTGCTAGAGTCTCTCACACCGACTCAGCACTTGCACTCTTCTAACGTGCTTGTTTGGGTGACCAAGACCTTCATTTCTAAGAAGTCTGATCCCCCAATGAGCTCTCTAGACCACATTGGCTATGACTGTCTAGTTACACCAGACCATGTACATGGAAGTGCAGAAGTGCCAGGTGGTTCACATGAGCTCCATATGCTACCCTTTGCCTTTTCATGTAGCAGCAAATTTCCCTGGTCTCCTGGCAGAAGTAGCTCCAAATGTCATGGCAACACCGCAAGTCCACTGTGGAGGCATCTAGTACTAGGACTCTTAGATTTCTGGACTTGACCTTGTGGGCATGGAAGGCTTAAATACCCAGAAGGGTCACTGGGGCCAATTGGGAGAGACAAACTTCAACTCCTTGGTCCCCAGACCCATGTTCTACCACCTGGGGAAATGGCATCCTACAGGGGCTCTTTGGTCAGCACAGGTGCTGTGATGAAACGGGCTGTGCTACTGACAGGCTGAGCATTCTGCTTGCAAACCATCCCGAAGCTGCTGGTGAGCCCAAGTGGGCCCTGGCAGAACACAGTGCCAGTCTGACTCCTTCCCCCAATGGACCCCGCTCAGTTTCGGGCTGCTGAGGCTTCGTGGCTGTGTTACAGTCAAGCTCTCTGGGAAGAAGATGCTGAGTACATATTCCAAGAGTTCATCCTGTAAAATCTTTATCAGACTAAAATCCATGAGACGCAGCTGTGGAAAGGAGGCTGAAGAGTAGTCAACCCCTTGCACTTTGCGAAAGAGAGGGTGGGCTATCCCTGAGGCCTAGGAACTGTAACTTGCCTCTAGTGTCCCTTGCTGGCCTCCACCCTGATGCCCAGGATTGTGCACCTGAGTGCCAGGTGTGCTGGGGCCTGAGCTGTGGTTATGTTGATGGGGTGTAGGCTGGATAGGGCCACCATGGCAACTTCATAGGTACACTGGGTGTTTCCTAACTTCACCAGGGTCCTCTGTCGGGACAAATAAGGCCTGCCATTTGAACTATCGACCGTGTGAATCGTGACTGAAGAATAAACACTGATGGAACACTTGCAGTGGAAAACAAGGACTTTGTATTAAGCATCAGGGCTTCTTCTAGTAGTCAGTGAGATTCTTTGCTTCTGACAGGTGGCAGGGATTTGACACAATCATTACCTTAAGTGGCTCTTCAGGCTATGCGATTGCTCGGTATCTGGCTGCACATGTCATTGCCAGGATATTTTGTAGTATTAAAATGCTAACATTGAAGCTGTTCTTGGCAAACATCTGTCAGCTTTGCCATCACTTTGGTGGGGTTCTGAACTTCCAATCTAGGCTGTCTCAAGTTACAATGCTGCTGGGCCTCCTCATCCCTGGTCCTTTTACTTCCTCGTCTCTTTCTGCTGAGAAGGGAATGAGCTGTAGAAACTACTCCCTCCATCATGTCCTGTTCCTGCAGGACAAAGTGAGCATGAAGACTTTGAAGAAAACTTATAGGTACACACTTCTATAGTAAGAGCATTTTTAATTTGTTTTAACTTGTTTTACTGAATCAAAAGTAAACTTTGATTTTTCATTTTAGAGACCACATTATCAACTGAAAAGTTTGGAAACTCTCAGTCTCAGCTGGGATGGGCTCCAGAAAGACTCACCGGCCGCATGAGTGCTGGATGAACCCAGATGGGGAGACCCGAGGGAATGAAGGCTGAGGGGTGGAAGGGAGCGAAGAGCGGGTCCATGCTCGTCCGGTGTCCGGCTACAGGTGGTTCCCACTTGTGCTGCTTTTCAAAGTGGTCCATCGGGGCTCAGAGCTTGCTGATAGAGGCACTGTCCTGGCCTCCTAGGAAATGTGGACAGAGCCATGGGTGCCCGGAGGTGCACTCTAGGCCATGAAGATGAGGGATATGATGAGACCATTGTACCTTGAATGGATGAGGGAGCCGTCCTAGGAAGTGACTTCTGGAAGGCATCCTTCCTACAGTTTATCAGAGCCTTCCTGCTCTGTCATAACTGGTCTTTTCCTCCTCCATCAACTATGCCTTCCCCAACCCAGTGCAACCTTACATGACGTCTGTTCTCAGTTCACAACTTGGTAAGATCAGTGTGGCATGAAAAAGCAGGCAGTTCTGCACACAGTGACCCTACTGGGGTCACCTGGGGAGGCCACACCTCTTTCTCTTGCTGACCCTCTGAGAAGAAATTGAGGGTGTGTCCCAGGCTTCGGGGTCCCTGGTGATTGGTCGTGGACGCTCTGCTTTTGGTGGCCGGGGGTGGCTGTCGTGTTTTCTTATGAGCCAGAGCAGGCAGTATCTTCCTTTCAAACCTCAAGTTTTAGCCTTTTTCCTGCCTCTCATTCGGTGATGTGAATAAGTCCGTCTCTGCTTATAACAGAAATACCTGAAACCGAGGAATGTGGAATGCCATTTCGTTTCTTATGGCTTTGGAGGCTGTGAAGTCCAAAGACCAGGGAAGACATCAAGTCAAGTCCTTGTCCTTGGTGGTGGCTCTATGGGAATGCAGGGTGTAACACAGTGAGGATCGCTGTGGGAGAGAGAAAACCTCTTCACTTGCTCCTTTTAAAGCCATGAGGACCACACGCATTTCTGTGTGAATGGGTCAATCCATTCACTAACACAGTCCTCACAATCGAATCATCTCTTAAAGGGCCCCAACTTTCAATGACCATGATAGGAGTTCCTACCCTCTTAGCTCAACCCCAACTGTGATGGTGTTTCTAATACTTGAAACTTTGGGGTCTCATTCAACCCCTATCAGTCTGTGTCCCTTTCCTGGGACATGGGTTGAATTATAAGGGCGGAGGTCTCACTGTCACTGTGTGCACAGGATCTTCCTAGGTTGGGGGATGGACGTGAGAATGCTAAGGCTTCCCTGGGCTACACTCTTCTCTGTGTTTGCTGCTGTGGTGGCTCAAGGCCACTAGGTGGTGGTGAAGGACTCCCTTGAGCCCACTGCTGGGATAGGACAAATGTCACTAACTCTCTGGGGACTCTTTTCTGTGTGCATAAGAATTTTACGTTTATTTGCATGATTTGTTAACCTGTCTCTCCAAGTCACAGGGTTTCCACCCAGGGTGCTGACACTTGCACACAGTAGCAACAGAAACAAACCTGGGAACTCTCTGAGAGAGGGATTTTGATGACTACAGTGGGGAGTATCTTTCTGATGCCCTGAGTTTTTGTCTTTTTCCTTTCACAAGGGTCTTTATCCTGTGTGAACTAATATATGCCCTACCAAGCTTGTGTACCTTTTGAAACAGGTGGTTCCTGCCCAGGGGTAATGATCAGCAATGGGCAGGAGAGCCTGGCACCCACGGAGCTCAGGAGCTAGGGCATCTCATGTGCAGGCTTCCCTGTGCTCCCAGGTCAGGGAGTTGGCGATAAGCAGATAAACTTGTTTCTTTGATCAGAACACCTCCTCTTAACACTCACGTGATGTCAGGCACAACACCTTTCTGTCTTTAATGAGAAATTTCTTTTATCTAAGTGTTTTTATGTCAAATAAATTGCTACACCAAGCAAGAGCTCACTTTCCCCACTCCAAATTACAACAGAGCTCAATAGGGGAAAAAATTTACTCAACAGGACAGACCCAGTATGCGAACGTGCTCCTGCTTATCGCAGTGTTGTTCTTAACAAAAGATTGACCCAAACAACAAGAGCCCCACTAAAAAAATGTTCTTAATTTCGTGTGTGGGGCAGTGTGTTCTACAGATGTCCAAAGGCAAGAGAAGCACAAACACAACCTACGCTTTGTACAAAATTAAATAATTCTAAGTAGAAAGTTGTGATCCCCCTTTCTGCCGTGATATAAAGAAGCGCTGGAATCTGGCACCCGGACTGGGTTTTCATCCTGAGCCTTTACAAACTGGGCCCCCCTAAGATTCACATCCTCAGGTTTCTGGGTGATAGTTCGTTTACTCTGAAGAGATGTGCGTCTGTTCCTTCCTCCTCCTCTTGCGTTCGTGCTCACGTTCCCTGGGGCTGCTGCTCTCTGAGGGTCGCTTAGAGGCCCCGTACCGTTTGGCTTCTTCCAAAAAGTTGCCCAACCCAAAAGGATCTTCCTCAAACGGAACTGGTCCTTCTCGGCCTCTCTGCCTTGGGTCTGAAGCAGAAACCTCCTGGTCGGGAAGAAATCTGTTGCTCTTTATTCTGGCTTCTAGGTCATCAGCACACACGTCCTTGCTCAGATTTTGGCTGGGCCTGTAAATGATCTGGGCCATGCCCTGACCACCTCTCCAGGCTCCATCATAAACATTGTAAAGTTCATCTTGTGCACCTGCAAATCCACTGTCCACCCCTTGGGATCAGTCAAAGAGCCTATGGTCGTACTGAACTTCACTGGATGTCCGAGGATTGAACATACTGAGAGCAGTGACTTCGGTCACATCCCGAATTCCGTTTCTCTGTACTTTCAGCCTCTTCTCTGGCGCTGCCGTGGACAGGTTCCGGGCACGCTGTCTCTCTTTTCGCCTGTCATGCCGGATTTCCTCCCTCTCCTCTTTCTCCACATGGGTTTTGGTCCCAGCTCTCCTCTCCCTGGCTTTCTGGGCCATTTCTCTGAGTTTCTCTTCACGTCTCTCCTTTGTTTTGTGAGCCATCTTTCTCTCTACCTGGGCACGCATTTCCACAGCTTCTCGAGCCTTACGTTCAGCCGTGTAGAGGGCTTGGGTGAGTTTGGCAAACTTCTCACCGATGTGTACTGTCTGTAGTCCTCTTGCATCCGCAGCCAGACGTTTGTCCAGTGGGATCGTGTAACCCTTTGCGTTTTTCCAGTTAGAAATACAGGGAGGAATCTTCCACTCCCATTGTTCCCTTACAGTCATCTCTCTGCCAGGGGAACATATGACAGGTGCAGGAGGAGAAGGTGGTCCCTGGGGAATTTTCTTGTTAGTCTTTAACCATGGTGGCTCCATGTTATCTGTCTGCATTTCTGCTATCAGAATAACCCTCTTTGTAGCTCGAGTGTTGAAAGCCGCTCCTTTCTGAGCTGTATCGCATATAGTGTGCATGAGCCAATTTATCAGCTGCGCCCAGTGGCCTGGCTGTGGCAACCTTCTGCCATACGGTTTCTCTAAGGCTGCTCCTGTCTTTTCTGGAATCTCTTTAATAGCTTCTTCATCTGGTCTCTGCAGGTCTGTGTCATCTGCATTCGTAACTTCCTTTGGATCCAGGCAGTGTATGTGCTTTAAATGACCTTGTCTTTCATCTTTTTCTGTGGACCAGTTGTCTTTCTAACTTGCGTATATTCTTCTGGTGGAAATTTGGAAGCACTCTTGATTCCTCTGCTTTTCAGCCTTGGCAGCATAAATGTAACATCTCTGTACAAATTTTTAAAAACATGTAATGTGTAGAAACATGTAAGTTACACATATACAAATGTTTAGAAGAAAGTAATGGCCGTGCTATGTAAGTGCCAGTGTATTTCCCAAGGAAAAACAGAAGATAACATTTGAATAAAAATGCAAAATTTAAGAAGAGATAATGATGGTCAGTCTTAAGTACAATATCCCCAGAGAAATCAGGAATTCTCTCATAGGAAATAGATCCACAACCCATTTCAGCTTTTGTGACATTAAATCAGCACCTATGGGAGCAGCCATGATCTTCCTATACATCATATGCTTTAGGAGGTGCCATAAAGCATTTGTTTAAGTTAAACAGTCGATAATGAGGTTATGTATTAAATTTCCACCCACCAAAAAACTAAGTGTGAAATCAGCTTCTATGACTCTTTAGATCCACTAGGTCAAAGCTTTGGTATATACTGGAAGTTGTGTTGGTGATAACCAAAGCTTAATAGGATTCTCTGCTCAGGGATTTGCCCCCCAAGCAAAACCACCTGGTCCACAAAGCTTAACAAGTATCTAAGTAAAGTGTGTACAAAGAGAACAAGCCACAATTCCCCTTTAACCACGGGTTCCTAGTTTCCTAGGCAGCAGTCCTGGAAGCAACTGAAGCCACAATGCTTCTCCTAAAACACAGTGTGTTATAATTGAGACTGTTCCGAAACAAATGTCCACAGGCGTGTGGCTGGTGTGCCACAGAACAAAGTTCCAAACAGAAGTCAGTGTTCTTAAACCATCAAATAAGTGGGTCAGCAACAGAGGAATGACACAAGGCAGTAGGTGGCATTACAGAGAGCGCCACAGTGCCCTTTGGTTCGATCCCAAAGCCTTCCAGGCAGGGAAAGGTGTCAGGCAGTTTGGGTGGTTCCTTAGTTTTCTAGCTGTCGGACATTTACTGCTCCTCGCAGATGTCCTCCTCTTTTCTGTCCACCTCAGAAGTGTCCGATGACTCATGGAGTAAGACATACTCCCGGCTACTGAACCCAAATCTAAGCACATCCTTTTCTTTCAGCTCATAGTATCTCTGTGGCTCAATACGTTTGTTGTTCAAGAATGTTCCGTTTCCTGAGCCGAGGTCAATAATGTGGGGCTTCACCCCACGGCCAGCTGTGCCATCAGCGCGGGTGTAATGCACAAGGCGACACTGGAAGACCGCGTGCTGCTTCGAGCAGGAGGGGTGGTCAAGTGGAATGTCTGCGACGCGGCGATGTCGACCCAGCAGGTAGGCGCTTTGTCGATGGACGCACAGGACGGGAAGTACCTCATCGTTTTTAAAGGGGTAGAGCCGCCACCGTCTTTTGGGGATACGTGCTTCCGGGGGCTCGCTATACTTAATGACTACACCCCTGAAGGTGTTGGTGTCCTCAAGAAGTGCCCCAGAAAGCTCAGAGCTGGGGTTTTCTTCAACGGGCGCCACTTTTTCTTTATTGTTGCCACCAGGTGGAGGGGACACCTCCGGAGAGTCATCACCTCTGCCACGAGCTTCCGTCTTCTGGTGATGCTCCTGGCGTCTGGCATGACACCACTCCCGCTCTTCCTCCTGAGCCTGTGGGGTCTGCATGTCACGATCCTGCACCTGCCCGCACTCCGGCCTCTTGTTCCAGGCTGTCCTTCGGTGGGAATGGCCCGGCCATCTCTCCGGGTCACTGTCCCTAGCTCTCCTGTGCTCCTGTTCTGAGGGTTCCCGGTGCTGCCCATCCGCCCGCCCTCTTCGGGGGTGTTCCTCACATTCCTGCTTCACAGTGACTACTGAGTGGTGAGGACTCCGGCTTCTCCTACTCGCAGGAGACTTGCTTCTCCCTGAAGACTTGCTTTTCCTTTTGACTGGGGAGCGGCTAACCCCCCGGACTCGGATCCTGTGGTGGCCAGGGCGGCCAGGCTTGTCGGTGGGAAGGTAGTGGCCACCATGGGGGACATCTGGATGGCGGAGGGCAGGCCACTCAGCTTGCGGACTGAGGTGCGCCTGCTTCTCCACCACCATTGCTGCCACTGCCACCAAGTCCCCCAAGTGCCTTTGCTGGCTCTCCCGCTCTCGCTGGCTCATGCCCTCCTTCATTCTGTGTTCTCGGCTGCAGGAACGAACTGAGGACTGCTGAGCTCCAGACCCCGCTTTTATCACAGGATAATCGCATCAGTTAATGAATCTGACTGATTGAGTTCCGTGTGCATTTGCTCTTCACTGCAAATGTACATGGATCTCAATCAGTCAGATGCAGTAAGAGCAAGGGCACATGGAACCCAATCATTATGGTATAGTGAAGAGTAAATGCACATGGAACCCAGTCAGTCAGATGTAGATAACAGCAAATGCACATGGAACAAAATCAGTCAGATGCAGTGAGGTGCAAATGCACACGGAACCCAGTCAGTCAGATGCCAGCACACGGCAGGGTGTTCCAGAGGCAAAACAGTGCAGTTGGAGAAGCCTTTAAAGCCACTTATTTTAATTCCCCACTCATTCCCTTTCCCCTAGTAGGGATCCTGAATACAAAACTTTTCCTTGCACAGCACCATTACGTGAAAGGGAAGTAAGGGTTTGAAAATGATAGGAAATTGGAGATGACCGAGACATTTTTGTGTAATATAAAATCAGAAACTTGACATGGGAAACACAATTTTAAAAGCTTATCTGGCAAAGGCAGGAGTAAAATTGTCATATGATAGTGAAGAAGGATTCTGATGCCAAACGATTACTTCTCTCGACAAACTGAGAAAGGTCAGTGGGACAGATCACAGTCTGTAAGGTAGCAGACACCACACCTGAACTTGGTTCTGAATCTGATTTCGTTAGAGCACTTAAGGCATAGGGATATACTATGAAGTCCTGAGTGCAGGATTCCTGGTTTACTCTATATTACCTGTGGCCACCTGAACAAACTCTAAAGCTCTCAATGAGACACTTTATAGACATGAAAGCATGCCCAGTGGTCCACGCTGGCACTTCAACTGGCAGTTTCCTGGGAGGTCCTACAAGTGGCCTTGCTGCTCGGAGTTCCTCTGCTATTGATCTAATCTTCTGCTGAAGCTGACAGTCCAATTTGACAGTCAACTGCTTCTGATTGGAAGAGTCTGTCAGATGACACCAGAATCAAGGGTGGGAGCTTGGCACCAGAAAACCAAGTCACGATTCTGAGGGTCAGGCTTAATCAGAAGTCTGAGGGGCAAAAGAAACACTAGTCATTTGTAAAATCGTGGCAAATATTACTGTTTTGCTGACAGCCTGAGGGCATCACGAATGGTCAGCAAAGGAAAACAGAGTCGGTTTTCTTGACCAGAGATGGACAAGGATGGCCATAAAGGGGTCCAAATAATGTCTTTACAGAATGTCTAAAAATGCTTCACCTATGGCTACTGCCACTCAATTCACTTGTGGAATGTGACCTTTCTCCCCTCTGTTCTTAATTAGTGAATCTAGAATGTGGTCACGTGCACGATGCTGAGAGAGTGGCAAGATCTTCACATACCAAAAACATCTCACTTCTTACCAAGAAGTGTGCCCAGCTTTTCTGCTGTGGAGACACACACATTTTTATTTTGGATGTTGATTCTCTCATGAAACACTTTGGAACCCTGATGCAGTGTCAGATTCAAACTTTGAGAAGGAGCCTAATGACTGAGACTCACGGAACAGGGAGGACTCAGACGGGCACCCATAGGACCCATGCTTGGTACCAAAAACCATGAGGCTATGTCAGTGTGGGTCCCTATCCTCATGATAACCACCACCTCTTACCAGGAGAGCCCAATATTTTCCAGGTGGGCTACAGCGGAGGCCCTCACACATCAGACTGCTGCCCACCCTCAGGGCCACGTGGACTCCACTGTCACTGATGTCCAGTGGTTGCAGTACTGTGGACCTGTCTAGGAAGGAGATGCTGGGGGATGTCGGAATGCAAAATATGTAGAACTCCACACAGGGAAGCTGGAAGACCACAGTGCCATCCTGACAGTTGCTGCCAGCCCACCGAGGAGCTCCGGAGCAAATGGAACCCATGTGAGGAATCCCACAGTGGATGGAAGTGGCTGAGCCCCATAGGCTTCAACTTGGGGCCACCCCAAGAACCCAAGGGTCAGCTGGCACTCTCCTCCAACATAACCACGCTCCTCACAGCTGCATAGTGAGCTGTTGTGCAAAGGAAGACCCGAGAGGCCAAAACCATGGCTACCAGTCATGGGCAGCTGTAACTGCAACACTCCTACTGCTGCTGCAGCTGGTCTGAGGGCTGCCAGGCCAAGACGTACTAGACCTTCACCGTCTCCTTATAGCATCACTGCTAGAGTCTCTCACACCCACTCAGCACTTGCACTCTTCTAACGTGCTTGTTTGGGTGACCAAGACCTTCATTTCTAAGAAGTCTGATCCCCCAATGAGCTCTCTAGACCACATTGGCTATGACTGTCTAGTTACACCAGACCATGTACATGGAAGTGCAGAAGTGCCAGGTGGTTCACATGAGCTCCATATGCTACCCTTTGCCTTTTCATGTAGCAGCAAATTTCCCTGGTCTCCTGGCAGAAGTAGCTCCAAATGTCGTGGCAACACCGCAAGTCCACTGTGGAGGCATCTAGTACTAGGACTCTTAGATTTCTGGACTTGACCTTGTGGGCATGGAAGGCTTAAATACCCAGAAGGGTCACTGGGGCCAATTGGGAGAGACAAACTTCAACTCCTTGGTCCCCAGACCCATGTTCTACCACCTGGGGAAATGGCATCCTACAGGGGCTCTTTGGTCAGCACAGGTGCTGTGATGAAACGGGCTGTTCTACTGACAGGCTGAGCATTCTGCTTGCAAACCATCCCGAAGCTGCTGGTGAGCCCAAGTGGGCCCTGGCAGAACACAGTGCCAGTCTGACTCCTTCCCCCAATGGACCCCGCTCACTTTCGGGCTGCTGAGGCTTCGTGGCTGTGTTACAGTCAAGCTCTCTGGGAAGAAGATGCTGAGTACATATTCCAAGAGTTCATCCTGTAAAATCTTTATCAGACTAAAATCCATGAGACGCAGCTGTGGAAAGGAGGCTGAAGAGTAGTCAACCCCTTGCACTTTGCGAAAGAGAGGGTGGGCTATCCCTGAGGCCTAGGAACTGTAACTTGCCTCTAGCGCCCCCTGCTGGCCTCCACCCTGATGCCCAGGATTGTGCACCTGAGTGCCAGGTGTGCTGGGGCCTGAGCTGTGGTTATGTTGATGGGGGTGTAGGCTGGATAGGGCCACCATGGCAACTTCATAGGTACACTGGGTGTTTCCTAACTTCACCAGGGTCCTCTGTGGGGACAAATAAGGCCTGCCATTTGAACTATCGACCGTGTGAATCGTGACTGAAGAATAAACACTGATGGAACACTTGCAGTGGAAAACAAGGACTTTGTATTAAGCATCAGGGCTTCTTCTAGTAGTCAGTGAGATTCTTTGCTTCTGACAGGTGGCAGGGATTTGACACAATCATTACCTTAAGTGGCTCTTCAGGCTATGCGATTGCTCGGTATCTGGCTGCACATGTCATTGCCAGGATATTTTGTAGTATTAAAATGCTAACATTGAAGCTGTTCTTGGCAAACATCTGTCAGCTTTGCCATCACTTTGGTGGGGTTCTGAACTTCCAATCTAGGCTGTCTCAAGTTTCAATGCTGCTGGGCCTCCTCATCCCTGGTCCTTTTACTTCCTCGTCTCTTTCTGCTGAGAAGGGAATGAGCTATAGAAACTACTCCCTCCATCATGTCCTGTTCCTGCAGGACAAAGTGAGCATGAAGACTTTGAAGAAAACTTATAGGTACACACTTCTATAGTAAGAGCATTTTTAATTTGTTTTAACTTGTTTTACTGAATCAAAAGTAAACTTTGATTTTTCATTTTAGAGACCACATTATCAACTGAAAAGTTTGGAAACTCTCAGTCTCAGCTGGGATGGGCTCCAGAAAGACTCACCGGCCGCATGAGTGCTGGATGAACCCAGATGGGGAGACCCGAGGGAATGAAGGCTGAGGGGTGGAAGGGAGCGAAGAGCAGGTCCATGCTCGTCCGGTGTCCGGCTACAGGTGGTTCCCACTTGTGCTGCTTTTCAAAGTGGTCCATCGGGGCTCAGAGCTTGCTGATAGAGGCACTGTCCTGGCCTCCTAGGAAATGTGGACAGAGCCATGGGTGCCCGGAGGTGCACTCTAGGCCATGAAGATGAGGGATATGATGAGACCATTGTACCTTGAATGGATGAGGGAGCCGTCCTAGGAAGTGACTTCTGGAAGGCATCCTTCCTACAGTTTATCAGAGCCTTCCTGCTCTGTCATAACTGGTCTTTTCCTCCTCCATCAACTATGCCTTCCCCAACCCAGTGCAACCTTACGTGACGTCTGTTCTCAGTTCACAACTTGGTAAGATCAGTGTGGCATGAAAAAGCAGGCAGTTCTGCACACAGTGACCCTACTGGGGTCACCTGGGGAGGCCACACCTCTTTCTCTCGCTGACCCTCTGAGAAGAAATTGAGGGTGTGTCCCAGGCTTCGGGGTCCCTGGTGATCGGTCATGGACACTCTGCTTTTGGTGGCCGGGGGTGGCTGTCGTGTTTTCTTATGAGCCAGAGCAGGCAGTATCTTCCTTTCAAACCTCAAGTTTTAGCCTTTTTCCTGCCTCTCATTCGGTGATGTGAATAAGTCCGTCTCTGCTTATAACAGAAATACCTGAAACCGAGGAATGTGGAATGCCATTTCGTTTCTTATGGCTTTGGAGGCTGTGAAGTCCAAAGACCAGGGAAGACATCAAGTCAAGTCCTTGTCCTTGGTGGTGGCTCTATGGGAATGCAGGGTGTAACACAGTGAGGATCGCTGTGGGAGAGAGAAAACCTCTTCACTTGCTCCTTTTAAAGCCATGAGGACCACACCCATTTCTGTGTGAATGGGTCGATCCATTCACTAACACAGTCCTCACAATCCAATCATCTCTTAAAGGGCCCCAACTTTCAATGACCATGATAGGAGTTCCTACCCTCTTAGCTCAACCCCAACTGTGATGGTGTTTCTAATACTTGAAACTTTGGGGTCTCATTCAACCCCTATCAGTCTGTGTCCCTTTCCTGGGACATGGGTTGAATTATAAGGGCGGAGGTCTCACTGTCACTGTGTGCACAGGATCTTCCTAGGTTGGGGGATGGACGTGAGAATGCTAAGGCTTCCCTGGGCTACACTCTTCTCTGTGTTTGCTGCTGTGGTGGCTCAAGGCCACTAGGTGGTGGTGAAGGACTCCCTTGAGCCCACTGCTGGGATAGGACAAATGTCACTAACTCTCTGGGGACTCTTTTCTGTGTGCATAAGAATTTTACGTTTATTTGCATGATTTGTTAACCTGTCTCTCCAAGTCACAGGGTTTCCACCCAGGGTGCTGACACTTGCACACAGTAGCAACAGAAACAAACCTGGGAACTCTCTGAGAGAGGGATTTTGATGACTACAGTGGGGAGTATCTTTCTGATGCCCTGAGTTTTTGTCTTTTTCCTTTCACAAGGGTCTTTATCCTGTGTGAACTAATATATGCCCTACCAAGCTTGTGTACCTTTTGAAACAGGTGGTTCCTGCCCAGGGGTAATGATCAGCAATGGGCAGAAGAGCCTGGCACCCACGGAGCTCAGGAGCTAGGGCATCTCATGTGCAGGCTTCCCTGTGCTCCCAGGTCAGGGAGTTGGCGATAAGCAGATAAACTTGTTTCTTTGATCAGAACACCTCCTCTTAACACTCACGTGATGTCAGGCATAACACCTTTCTGTCTTTAATGAGAAATTTCTTTTATCTAAGTGTTTTTATGTCAAATAAATTGCTACACCAAGCAAGAGCTCACTTTCCCCACTCCAAATTACAACAGAGCTCAAGAGGGGAAAATATTCACTCAACAGGACAGACCCAGTATGCGAACGTGCTCCTGCTTATCGCAGTGTTGTTCTTAACAAAAGATTGACCCAAACAACAAGAGCCCCACAAAAAAATGGTCTTAATTTCATGTGTGGGGCAGTGTGTTCTACAGATGTCCAAAGGCAAGAGAAGCACAAACACAACCTACGCTTTGTACAAAATTAAATAATTCTAAGTAGAAAGTTGTAATCCCCCTTTCTGCCGTGATATAAAGAAGCGCTGGAATCTGGCACCCAGACTGGGTTTTCATCCTGAGACTTTACAAACTGGGCCCCCCTAGGATTCACATCCTCAGATTTCTGGGTGATAGTTCGTTTACTCTGAAGAGATGTGCGTCTATTGCTTCCTCCTCCTCTTGCGTTCGTGCTCACGTTCCCTCAGGCGGCTGCTCTCTGAGGGTCGCTTAGAGGCCCCGTACTGTTTGGCTTCTTCCAAAAAGTTCCCCAACCAAAAGGATCTTCCTCAAACGGAACTGGTCCTTCTCGGCCTCTCTGCCTTGGGTCTGAAGCAGAAACCTCCTGGTCGGGAAGAAATCTGTTGCTCTTTATTCTGGCTTCTAGGTCATCAGCACACACGTCCTTGCTCAGATTTTGGCTGGGCCTGTAAATGATCTGGGCCACGCCCTGACCACCTGTCCAGGCTCGATCATAAACATTGTAAGTTTCATCTTGTGCACCTGCAAATCCACTGTCCACCCCTTGGGATCGGTCAAAGAGCCTGTGGTCGTACTGAACTTCACTGGACGTCCGAGGATTGGCCATACTGAGAGCAATGACTTCGGTCACATCCCGAATTCCGCTTCTCTGTACTTTCAGCCTCTTCTCTGGCGCTGCCGTGGGCAGGTTCTGGGCACGCTGTCTCTCTTTTCACCTGTCATGCCAGATTTCCTCCCTCTCCTCTTTCTCCACATGGGTTTTAGTCCCAGCTCTCCTCTCCCTGGCTTTCTGGGCCATTTCTCTGAGTTTCTCTTCACGTCTCTCCCTTGCTTTGTGAGCCATCTTTCTCTCTACCTGGGCACGCGTTTCCACAGCTTCTCGAGACTTGCGCTCAGCCATGTAGAGGGCTTGGGTGAGTTTGGCAAACTTCTCACCGATATGTACTGTCTGTAGTCCTGTTGCATCCGCAGCCAGATGTTTGTCCAGTGGGATCGTGTAACCCTTTCTGTTTTTCCACTTAGACATACAAAAAGGAACCCTCCACTCTTGTCATTTCTCTACAGTCATCTGTCTGCTAGGAGAACACATGACAGGTGCAGGAGGAGAAGGTGGTCCCCGGGGAATTTCTTGTTAGTCTTAAACCCTGGAGGTTCCAAGGGATCTGTCTGCATTTCTGCCATCTGAATAACCCTCTGTGTAGCTCCAGAGTTGAAAGCCGCTCCTTGCTGAGCTAGGTGTATTGGACATGAGCAGGAGCCAGTTTATCAGCTGCACCCAGTGGCCTGGCTGTGGCAACCTTCTGCCGTACGGATTTCTCTAAGACTGCTCGTGTCTTTTCTGTTATCTCTTTAATAGCTTCTTCAGGGCCGGCCCGTGGCTCACTCGGGAGAGTGTGGTGCTGATAACACCAAGGCCACGGGTTCGGATCCCATATAGGGATGGCCGGTTGCTCACTGGGTGAGCGTGGTGCTGACAACACCAAGTCAAGGGTTAAGATCCCCTTACCGGTCATCTTTTAAAAAAAAAAGCTTCTTCATCTGGTCTCTGCAGGTCTGTGTCATCTGCATTCGTAACTTCCTTTCGAACCAGGCCAGTGTATGTGCTGCAGATAACCTGTCTTTTGCCTGTCTTTGTCGAGCAATTGCGTTGTACTTCATTCTTCCTTCAGGATCCACCTGAATGGCCAGCGCATTTGACATGTTTTCTTCTGTCCCATATCCAGGGGATACTGGGCCACATGGATCTCTGGAGAAGCACCTCCATCTCCAAAATCCTCCAACAACTGGGGCAGCCATCCTTCCTGGCACCCATACAGGGGAGGTCCTCTTCGGGAGGACATCCGTGAGGTCCGCCATGACCTCTGGTAGGTGGCCTTTTCTTCAGCCCCCGGTCAGTCGTGATCCTGCTGAGTCAGTGCAGGTGACAAACTGGGGAGTGGCATCTCCTCCCACTGCTGCCAGCACCAGGGACAGCACAGCAGAGCCGGTCTATCCAGGTGATCAGCAGCGGAAAGGTAGTGTCCAGCACTGTGCAGGCACCCTGGCTCTAGGGGCTTTCTGGACTTGTGGCTCTTGGAGCACGAGGACACTGTGGTGTTGTTCTGACCAGAACAAGCTTTTTCTTTGTTGTTGGAAGCTGCCTGTCACAGGGATCCCACACTTGACCTTGCTGTTATCAACCCCTTGCTCTGACCACCTGAACCAGCCAGCCTCAGACCCTGATTTTATCATGGGATAATCGCATCAATTAAGAGGTAATGTATACAGCACTCAATCAATCAGGTGCCAGCACATGACAGGGCATTCCTGAGGCACAATGACAAAGTTGGAGATGCCTTTTAAGCCACTTAATTTGATTCCCCCTTCAGTCCATTCCTCTTGTAGGGATCCCGAATATGAAATCCTTCCTTGGATAGCAACGTCAGGTGAATGGGCCATGGGGGTTTTAAAACCACAAGAAATCGCAAGACTACCAGACATTTTGACTTAACATAAAATCAGAATCTAGATGTGGGAACCACAATTTTAAAAAAGACTAGTCTTTGGAGCTGGCTTGAATGAAAGGTCCTTTAAAGTCTACCTAGGATAATAATATTAGTGAAAGGTCACTAAGTGACAAAATATCTTGAAAACTGCAGATCTCATAGGGAAGAAATGTAGTTCCCTGTCCTAAATCTAAAATCATGTCATCAAGGCAGACCAGCCAAAGGGCAGGGACACCTGGTGAGTCCAGAACAACCTTTGGGTTCAAGGCATTAAGTGTTTGGAGCTGGAAAACCATGACTTGTCAGTGAGCCACTTGTCCCATTTCTGAGGTCCAGGCCTGTAACCCACCTCTTCCCACTGTCACCACCTTTTCTCGCAGCATCTCCACAAAGGAGGGCAAAGTGCACATCAAAAACACGAGCAGGCCCTCCAAATTCCCGTAACCCTCTGGCCACATACTCTGGTTTATCTAGCTCGGCCGTAAGTAGTTTCCACTAGTCTCACTGCCGTGTCCCGTGGATGTAGGTGGGAAGGAGTTTTTCTGTTCATTGTCATAGTCGGCGTGCACTGTTTGGAATAAATGAAGTTTCGGGAATCACCGCTGCTGCCGTTAACATGTCAGTCCCAAGCACAGTCATGAAACACCCACCCGTCCAGTCTATGGCTGGGGCCATCCCGGTTCGCAATAAGAAAGGTGCGATTTCGGTGGAGAAAGGGAGGGTGACACGTTATGTGTCTAGAAGGAACCCAGACTATGCCCCTGTGGAGTCCTCAGATGAGGAGGATGAAGAATTTCAGTGTGTTAAGAAAGCCAAAGGACAAGAAGCAGAGCCCGAGGAACAGGAAGAGGATTCATTCAGCGACCCCTGGCTGCAGCATTCCCAGAACCGTGTGAGTGCAGACGTGGGAGAGAGATCGGCTCGACCTCGGGAAGCAGTGGAACCTGAAGTGGCAGGAGAAGGTGACTCGGAAATAGAAGGCGATGCTTGGCGCGTGGAACGAGGAGGTAGCCGCGGAGGAGAGGAAGAAACTGAGGAGGAGGAAATGGAGTGGCACCATGGCACGATGCGTCAGCGGACGCAGCAGAGAACAAATGAAGCGCTGGGAGTCAGGGAGGTGGGGAGTGAGGGGCGCTCTGGGCAGCAGCCAGAACCAGAGCCTGAGCACAAAGTGCACACAGACAGTGAAGGTGAGATGGAGCCTCCTCTTCAGCTGGTCTTCATGCGAAAGAAGGACCAGGTGACAATTCAGGAACGTGAGGCCGAGGCCTTGAAACAGAAGGAGCTGGAGCAGGCAGCAAAACGCATGGCTGTGGAGAGGCGCAAATACACACCTAAGACTGTAGGAGAGGAGACCGAGAAGGAGCTGGAGGGGAACACGCGGCCCCTGGAGGCACTGGCTGCACTCAATGCTGACGATGAACATGATGAGGAGCAATAGGAGGCATGGAAATTTGGGGAGCTACAAAGAATAAGGAGGGACAGAGAAGTGGAGATGCACTTGAGAAGGAGAAAGCAGAGACTGAACGGACGCGAAACCTGACTGAGGAACACAGGAGAGCTGAGCTTCGGGCAAATGGCAGAGTCATTACCAACAAAGCTGTCATGGGCAAATATAAGTTCTTCCAGAAGGATTATCACCAGGGTGCCTTCCTCATGGATGAGGATGAAGAAGTATACAAGAGACATTTCAGCGCACCTACCCTGGAGGATCATTTCAACAAAACTATTCTTCCCAAAGTCATGCTGTTCAAGAACTTTGGACACTCTGGTCGTACCAAAGACACCCACCTTGTGGATCAAGACACTACCTCCTTCGACTGGGCATGGGGCCAAGACAGTGCCCAGAACACAAAGTTCTTTAAACAGAAGGCAGCAGGGGTACGAGATGTATTTGAGCGACCATCTGCCAAGAAGTGGAAAACTACCTAGGGTCCAACTACTTATTCTTCCAGCTGTGGGACACAAGAGGAATTCTCAACGTCTGGTCCTTGACTGGCTTTTACCATTATTTTTACATGGCCCCAGTCTCCAGCCTACTGGGCCTACTGCCATACTGTGATACTGGGTACCCCAGTCTTTGGAGGTGCTTTGTGAGGTTTGGACTCATGCTGAGAAATCCACAGAAAAGTACTATCCAAGTAGGATTAAAGGCTTCCCACTTAAAACTATTTCTGAGAAATTTTAGGACTCATCGCTACTGTGGCTTCCCATATTTATTTGGGACTGTTCTGAGTTTCTTTTTCCAGCCCCTTAGTTTGGGTCAGAAATGTGGGCATGTAAGTAGCCAATGCATTATTACTTCTACCTTAGGGTTTGTAGTGGATTGAATTAGGTCCCCCCAAAACTCAATGAAGCTTGAATTGTATCCCCCAAATTTTATGTATTGGAAACTTAGCTCCCACTGTGATGGTTAACAGGGTGGGAACTCCTATTATGGTAATTGTAAGGTGGGTCCTTGAAGAGGTGATTGGATTGTAGGACCATGCAGTAATGAATAAATTAAAAATGGTGGTGAGGTGCGTGGTTCTGAGGCCTTTAAAAAAGAGGAGAGTCTGTCTTTCTCTCTCTCTCTGCTGTCTCTGTTTCCACCATCTTGCAAAGTGAGACCCCTGGGTCACTGTTGCCACTACCAGATGGACTTTGGACTTCCCAGCCTCAGAAACTGTAAGCAATAAATGTCGTTTTTCTTTATAAATCACCCAGTTTCAGGTATTTTGTTATAAGCAACACAAACAGACTAATACAGGGTTACATGTAATATACCAAGAAATCTAAGCTCATTGAAAAAAAAAAAAAGAAAAGAAAAAAGAACAAGCGCAGCAGTGCCCAAGAATTGATGAACATCCAAGCCAGATGCCAGCTGGTCATCCAGGGACTAGTAGCCTCAACCCACTCACGGGAGATCAAACTCAATGGCACTTACGTGAGCCCTCTGTCCACCTTGAGGGGCCATCAGAGGCACACAGCTCCCCCTTCCAGATGTCCCTAATCATTTAAATAGTTTCCTTAGTACACTTAGAGATTCCAGGGATTTAACCTGTTATTTGGCTGTGCTTTGGTGTAGGAGACAACCCCCTAACTCAACACCCCTGGAAAGAATTATGGAAAGTTCTTCTTAGGCCCTAACCACTAAGATGGAAGAAACGTGTTTGTCTTCATTCCCAAGTGCCAGAAGCACACCCATAAATAGACACACGCCCTGCCCTCATTGAGCTCCCAGTCTGGCAGAGACCACAGTTAATAAGGAGCAACTTTGACACTAACCAGGTGAGAGGAGAACTAGCAAGTTCACATCAAGTCCATCCACATGGCATCCCAGCACAGTGGGGTGTGGGATATGGGGTACAGACTCCAGGAAGTGCCCCACATCAGTGGACACTACCTGCCCCTCAAGAGCATTTCCCTGGGACCCTGGCCACAATCCACGTTCCATCTCTCCCCTCAACACCCCAGTATACTACCCAGTACTCTTCCCGGTTTGTGCAGCCTACGAGGCTGGCTAAAAATAAAGGCAACTTTTCTGGAAGTCTAAAGTTTTTAAATAAGTTCCCAGTACCATAAGAATAACGACCAGGAAACAGAAGCATTGATATTGACTAATGGCCCAGATGTCAAAGGCTACAGCCTTGACTCTGGATTGCAGGGTCCTCTGCCCAGCCAGGCAGGCTCCATCTTCTGGGGTGCATTTACATGTAGCCTTCTGCTGCCATAGGAAAGTCCGACCCCAGCCAAATCTGCTAGAAGGGGCTCTCCCAGCACGGTGAGCCAACTTCTCACATCTTTCTTGTAAATGGGCCAGCCCAGCCCTAGACTAAAGCAGGGTCAATTTTGGGAGATCTGATGCCCACACACTTACTGTGAAGTTTCTGGACTGAGAACAAAATGCCCCAGCTGTGCTGTGGCTGCTCTGCACCAATCAGACTCCAGAAAGTCTCGCTTCAGAGAAAAAAGACACGTGGGGAAAAAGTCCTATGTCAACCAGGACACTATCCCCAAAACTACCTATCATAAGCCCCCGCACTCCCCACACAAGCATCTGGCCACTGATGCCTCCTCTAAGAACATACCAAGAACGTACCCTGTGTTGGCATCAAGAAACCACAACAGTCATTGGACTGTCACATTCCAGGATGTCAAGCAGTACCAAATAAAAGCCTGCAAGCTCTCTCTCATATTCCCTTTTCCATGCAGGTCCAGAGAACCCCTCGAAGTCCACAGCCCAACCTGTGCTCCAGAGCGCAGCCATCAGGACCCTGCAGCAGGAAGCAATGATGGCCTGCTTGCATCGTTTGAGAATGCCAGCCTGTGTGCCGTGGGACAACAAAGGGCAGCAAGGCCACCAGGCCGGAACACCCAGCATAGGACTCTGCCCACTCTTTTACCAAGAGTAGAGACTGAACTTTTCATCCTGGGATGATGTTCCCAAATCTATGCTGCAGACAGTAAAATGTCCTATTGGGCCCTTTGTTTTCTTAAGTCTTGTCCCCCATTTCCAACTAAGTTACCATGAGATCTATGGGGTTCTAGAATATGGTCACTGCCAACATCCCATTCTAAGGGGAAACATGGCAATCCCCATTGTCTCCCAGAGCAAACTCGGTACCCGTTTATCAAGTTTCCAGCCTCACCCACCAAGCAAATCCCTCTCGTGGAGCACAAGAGGGAGCACCTCAGCAGCCCTGTGTCGGGCCCTTTCATGGCTGTGGGCCTCATGCCCACCTGCCTCAGTGAGGCCCTTACTGCTTCGATTATGCCAGGTGAGGTGTTCAGGTCTTAAAATCGAGTAATGTCCCTCAGCAGTTCCAGGACATGTTCCCTGTTATGGGGCAACAGCCTGGCAGCAGTTCAGACTTGGAGACACCAATCACCACAGGGAGAGCTTAGCACAGGACCTACTAGGACACCCTCAGGCTCCAAAGTGGAAGAGGTTGGGAGGAGCTTGGTGGGAGGAGGCATTTCCAGGTGACGTATTGGGAGAAGCAGTTGGTGCCCGTGTGCCCACCCTGTCCAGATGGCCCAGCCCACCCAGCATGGATTTAAGCTTCACAGCACGGTCCAGATTACACCGCCCCCTAGTGGGAGGGGTTGGTGTGCCAGCCACCCCTGTGCTCATGGGCAGAACAGACCACTTCCCCTGCTGTCCTCCCACCTGCTGCCTCCAGATCCCAGGTCGCATCTCGGGCTCCTCTTTCACTGACTATGGCCTCTGGCTGGTAAAGAGATGCAGATACAGAATTCAAAGAGCAGTAGAGTTGAGCTAAAAGCCCTATGTAAGGGAATGTTCATTTGGGGAAAAGTTGGGCAGGGGGAGGTTTCTTGATGTCAGGCCACGTGAAAGGTAGAGCTGACTTTCTCTACCTTCCCATTAAGGAGACACTTGTTCTTGTTAGTTTTCTTGAGCTCATTTTGATTATATTCATCTCTCATTAACTTCAGTCAAGCCCAGCACAAGTTGGTAGGATCCAGACTCCCACAGGCCATCTACTTAGATTGTTTCTGATGTCTCTGGTCTCCCCATCACCTTCATTTACAGGACCTGCAATGTGACAGGCCATGACATAAAGTCATACATGGAGTGAGGAAGCCAGACAAATCAATAAAATATACCATGAGTGAAAAGAGGCTGGAACAGCATCTGCCTTCTCAGGCCATCTCCGTCCAGAATGGAGCATTTCTGGTCTTCCATACTAGAGCAATCATGAGACAGACTAGAGCAATCATGAGACAGACTTCCTGCAAAGAACTGCAACCCTGGGACTTCAGAAGAGACCAGAGCAAGGGAACCCTGTCTTGGTCCCACCAACACAACAATACCATCCCTAGAGAAGTCAGACCTGACCGGGTCCTGGGCTGCCTGCATTTCAGACCAATGTGCACAGGGTCTACCTTTGCTTTCCTCTTCAACTCTCTTGTGTATAACCTGCTGAGGAGCTCGCACTGTGACCCAAATGCTAGGATTCTCAGCCCATCTAAAGGGGCCATGGGGGTGGAGAAAATTGCTTCCTGGTGGGGCATGCTTTCATAGAAAAGTAATTAAGACCTAATGGGATTTTCACAGCAGTCTTGCAAAAAAGATAAATCCTAAATTTGATCAGTTTTATGGCAAACATGGAAGAAATTAATGTTAAGCCCCACTGGGACTTAGCAGAATCCAGACTGATTAACTGAAATGATGTGCGCATTCCACTTTCCACGTTCCCACGTTGCCCTCCAGTGAGGGTTCTGGCAGTTTCAAAAGGGGAGCACTCTCGTGTTCACATTTAACACACAGGTAGGTTTTCTTGCCAGTGTGAGCTCTCAGGCTTTGAGGGAATACAGAAAAGCAGAAGGTTTTTCCATATGGATTACACAAAGGATTCTTACCCATGCTGGATAATCCCATGTCCCTGAAGGGATCAGGACCACTCAAGGTGGTCCCACAGTCCTCGAACTCAGAGTGTTTGTCCCCCATGGAGGCTGTCTCCTGAATTCCCTACATTCCTTGTGCTTCTCTCCAGTCTGCGTTCTCTGGGGTGTCTTTCTACGTGAGTGCTCACCGAAAGCTGTTTACACTGAGGACATGCGAGTAATTGCTCCCCATGGCAGGGAACCCATGTCTCTTGTGGGATAAGGGGCTTCTGAAGTCTCCCAGTTGCAGCATCCATAGGGTCCTTCTTGGTCTAACCAGGGATTGGACTCTGTCTGCCTTGTTGATCCCCCACCAAGACTATTCTTGAGGTTCTAGCATTTTCTCTGAGGTTCACACTGAGGAAGGTTTAGCAGAGCCCTGATGTCTGAATCCCATAGCCTCTGCCCCACAGCTGACTGGTTGTTGTAACCAGCTGATCAGCATCTGATTGATGAGGTCTTTGTGAGGAGCAGGGTTTAGGGAAGCCTAGGAACATATGGGACACTACAGCTGCTACTTGGTCAGAAACACAGTTAGTTTGAACAGGGTCCTGGGGCAACACTGAGTCAGTCCCCTGCTACACAGCACAGGGGATTGAACACCCAACAGTACCAGTTCCATGGGGCCAGGCTCGAGGGTGAGGTCTCCAGGCTCCCGTCGTGGGGAGAGAGCTGCTTCTGAAGTTTTTCAGCCTAGCATCTGAGCCAGTTCTCTGGGTAAACTCAATGTTCAGAGGTCACTGAGTCTATATCACTAGGATTGGCCTCTTGACAGCTTCATGGACATCTGCATATAACCCTGCTGTGCTACTGCACTCGTCCATGCCCTCCTCCACTTACCAGGTCTGAGCTTCTCCAAACACAGCCCCATCAAGATTGGGCAACCTAAAGGCACCGTGGACTTCAAGGTTTGCACACTATTTGGCTAGGCTCCTCTTTGGGCCTGAGCTCTGCTGTGTCCCAGCTTCCCTGCTCCTTAGATCTCTTCAGACCTGAGGGAAGCAGCTTCCAGCTCAATCCTGAAGTTCGTGTAACCCCATAACTCCTCCATTAAAATTTATTCCTTGTTTATGTTGCTCATTCTTTCAGTAAGTTTCTGTAATTAACCTCAATCTTTTTCCCATCTGCCTTTTAAGATAAGGCCTCTGGTGCAGAAGTCATGAGTCATTTCACTAAGGTGTTTTTCAGGACTGTTGGAGTTAGCTCAGCCCAGCACAAACTAGGCTAAACTGGTGGAGCCCACAAGACCTTTCTACTGAGCCTGCACAGATGTCTGATGGATGGCTCTTTGACATCAGAGGGCCAAAAACTCCACCTCCAGATCATGCTAACACTGCTATTTTTTGAACATGTGACCCATGAAGAGGCATGCAGATGGCTTATGTGGATTGCTAAAGAACTTCCTCAAACCCTTTAGCCAATCAGTCCCCCACTCCTTGCACCACCCCAGGCACCTCCTCATAAATTTCTTTCCCCACTGTCAGGAAGACAGATCTGATTTGTTTCTCCATCTTGTTGAGTGTCTGCCCTGTGAATAACCTTTTTCTCTTCTGCACAGACTTGTGTCAGTATTTGGCTTGCTATGCATCAGGCAATTGGCCCCATTTGGTTACATCTGCTCAGATTAAGGGTGCAGACAAGCCTGCTTTTAACACCTAAGATAAACCCCTTTTCTTTTTAAACCCACTTGAGTCTTTGCACCTGAGAACTCTAGTGAGAGCCGCATTTGTTAATCCAGTTGTTACATGAGCCCACGTGGCCATGCAGGACAAAGCCCATTGTGGCTCTAACATGCTCACTTCAGCCAACACAGGCACAGAAAAGTCTTCCTGTTGTGCAACTCCTATCTGACAAGAACAAGCAGAAAACACCAGCAACTCTAGTTATACTAGGAGGCTCACTCTTTGTTGCTTTGCCCCCCACGGATTTGTCACCCTACTTTCCCTGGGTGACAGAACCACAGAGGATTACTCAAAGCCCATCTTTTCTGAGCAGTGAGAGACCCCAAAGTGGTTAACTTCCCTTGGGAATGCTCAAGCGAGAGGCATCCCTTCCTTGGGAAATTAACCCCAAATTGAGATTCTCTTCCTGCATTTATTCTCCAGCCCAGGAAGTTACAGGAAGAAACATAGGTTTGGTTATAGTTTAACAATATAGGCTGGTAACTTTCAGTGAAACAAGCCAGATGACATTCCAGTAAGGCTATCAACAAAAGCTTGATGTTAGCAAACATTCCTTCTTACATCAATTCCTCAGTATCTTTACATAACAATCAGTAACTAGTCTTTCCTTGAGCCAGAAACCTTGCTGTGCCACAAATCTTTATCTTACACCAGAGACTTTATAGCCTGATGAAAATTTCCAGTCCTCCACAAGGTCAATATTTGAAACGGCAAGGCTTTGGAAAACCAGTCCCTGTGAAGTACATTTGCTTTAAGAATCCTCTACAACTCTTCCCATGACATACTGGCCTCCACCTGCAAGTAGATCATTAGAATAATGCATGCAGCAGGAAAGTAGGAAGCCTTGTGTGAGCCTAGAGTCTAAAACAAGTTTCCCCCATTTAGCTTCACCATCAAGATGACCTCAGGGGAACGGGGATGAAGCACCAACCCTCCATCTCACCCCGAGCATGGGATGCTCCAATCAGGTGAGCTCACGTGGAAAGGAAGCATACTGTGCAACACTGTTTAGGGTAGATACACAGACCAGGGAGAAAGTCAGAAGTCAGGGTATGTGAGAATGGTGACGTCACTGCCCAGAGAAGCCTCTATTTCCTGGTGGTAAGAACCATAGGGATCAAGAGGGAGAAAGTTGACGGTCAACATACCTCCCTCTAGAAGCGTGGTGTGGACATTTCACTCCCTTCTCCCATAGAAAGCAGAAGTGGTAGTTCTATTCAGGGATGTTGGGATGAAAAGATGAGATCCTTCACACGACAGAAACCAAGAGAAGCTTCTCCTCGAGCTTAATACACACCATCCATGACCCTGGAAAATTGCCAGAGAAGCCAAGAAACATCTAGTCCTATTGGTCAACTGGAAGCAGCAAAAAGAACCACCCGACCAGCTCTCAGAGCCAGCGTGGTCATGCTAAAAGATAACAGCACTGAAAGAATGTTGGATACTGCTGGGCTTTCTAAAAATGGACAGCAATTCCCAAATTTGGCCACACATTGATCTCCTAACTCTAAGTGCAGAGAGGAGCAAAAACGCCTTGGTTCTACAAGAACTAAGAAACAAGGAGTGAAACATCCTGAAAATAAGGGTTCAAGTTCAGAATTTCAGAACAACCTTTACCTGTGGTTCTAAATAGTAATTTGGTCATTTTTTCCATTTGGGATCAGGAGTATTATAAAAGTCAAGCATTAGTGACAGAATCATGTCTTGTACCCAGGCTGGTCTAAGTCCTGCCAGTTTCCTAGTCTTTACACTGGACAGCATAGTGATTAAGGGGATCGAATGAAACCATCCAGCACATGGACAGTCACTTGTTTAACATGAGTATTTAAGATTAAAGTGATCAACCTGAAAAGCATATGAGAGAACTTGTACCTACCTATAAGTTCTGAGAAGTTTTTAGACCCAATGACTTGAGCATGGCTGTCACCACAGAACAAAACCCCCTTAGACTCATGACAGGCCACAGATGGTTTTCCTGTGGACACATTTGTTAACAGAAGCCACTATCCCTGCTTTTTTTTCTTAGCTGCATAGTCCACCCAGCTCAGCTGTCAGCTGGACGTCCCTAGAAGAAGGACCATGCATTGAGCTCTTTGCCCATCACGGGGGTGTGGTCATAACAGGCATGAGCCAGGTCCTCAGACAGTTGTCTCTGGTGAGCTTTCTTTGCCAAAAAGCCTCAAAAGTTTTCCCCAGGACCCTCAGAAAAAGCTGCAATGCTTTGCTACAGCCTTAAAGGCCCTGAACAGCCAAGCCTGCTCCTTCCCCAGTCCTCTCTGGGTAGCAGCACACCTTGCACCTGCCAAATGGTTCCACCTGCCCTCTGCACACTCCCCACTCCCCACCCACCTCCTCGCTGGAAAGCCCCTGGTTTTGCATCTTCCTTCAACAATGCAAGATGGAGCTTGCGGTGGGTTAAATGTGTCCCAAAAGTTCAGGCATTAGAAACTAGTCCCCAACTGTAACAGTGCTAAGAGAGTGGGAAGTCCAGTGATGGTATTGAAAGGTGGGGTCTTTGAGAGGTGATTGGATCGTGAGGACTGTGCCCTCATGAATGGATTAATCCACTCATGGAGTAATGGGGTATCATGGGCATGGTTCTGATGGCTTCATAAGGAGAGTGAGTGAGGTTAGCTTGCTCTTGCTAGTCTCACCATGTGATACCCTGCATTGCTGTCAAGAGTCACTACCAGAAAGGCTCTCACCAGATGCACCCTCCTGGACTGTGGACTTCCTGGCCTCTGAAATTTAGTTTCATTTCTTTATAAGTTACTCAGTTTCAGGTATTCTGTTATAATAAACTAATACAGAGCTCCAAATCCATTTCTAAGAAGTCCTTCCAAATCATAAGAGGTAGTGAAGGTCCCTCCCTCATCTGGGCTCATCCACACTCTTCAGTTGGTTGTAGATGACCATCCTTTCACCTCCCCAAGTAATCAGCCTCATTTGTGTGAGAGATCAGCTCCCTGCTGGTGAGGATTCGAACACTAGGTCCTAGGATTCTCTACAGCCTAACAAACAGGCATGAGCATGGATTTGGACACCTGACATTCCTGGGTCCCATTCCATGTTGGCCTTTTAACTGATGTCTCGGGCCTTCAGCACAGTATCTAGAACATAGCAAAAACTTAGAGAGTCATAGTCAATATGGATTTGTCCCCCACCTGGGGAGTATTTTTGCAGTTTACAAAGCACCTTTATCTACTATATCCTCCAAATCTCAAAACCAGTTCTGCCTTTTTTTTTTTTTTTTTTTTTTTAGTTAGGTAAACTCAAGCATCCAACAAAATGAAAGCTGGAAATACCATGCATCTCATTTCATTGATATGGCTAAGATTCATCCATATGTTACACCCAACATGCATCTGGTAGCAAAAAATAATAATAATAATAATCAAACTTCCTGGCTGCAGGGTAAGACTAAAGCTCAGGTGCACTGCTCTATTCTAGATTAGTTATATCTCATTCTTCTGAGCTAATTATAAGTCCAAATCTACCTAAATCTTGAAAGGTGTGCTCATACAAATAACTCAAAGCAACAGCTGATCAAATCAAGAATTGCTGTTTCATTTAAGCATCCTACTTGCTGACATGTCAAAGTAATTTTGGTCATACAGTGATTGATTTGCCACGAGAATGAAAGCATGTATTTTTACGGCCAATATACCCCCTAGCCTGGAGCTAATTTACCAACACTCAAATCTCTTATGTACTATCCCAGCCCTATTAGTTCAGCAAATTCCCCTTACGCAAAACATAACTTAGCTCATTAACACCATTAATGAGCCAGCCACAGAGGGGGTTGGTTGATTTGCTACCTAATCAGATGTAAGCCTTGTGAGAACTTTGGGGCTTTAATTTGTCTGCAGCGTTAACAAGGGCCGTACAGGAAAGTTTTTTACCTCCAGTTTGAGTGTTAGAAAGCCAGCTGTGCACTCTAAATCCAGATGCTTGCACAGAGGGGGGACAACCCAGGACAGAAGGTACTGGACATGGTTAAGAATAAATGTCAAGTTACCTCAGGACAGCTCAGGTTGAATGGTTTCCTCTAGCTGCTGAACTAGAGCTGATATTTGTTTGGACACAGCACACACAGACCCGGGCCAGTGTCATGCACCTAACAACATTATCCCCTCAACACCTGCGACAAATGGTGTTATGACCATGGACTCCCACGTCCTAGGACTTGTGACTCTGTAGACCCAAGGAACTTGAAATGCAAAGGATCTGTTTCAGTGTGAGACTTGGCTACAGAACTTTATTTCTTGAAAGTAACGATCCAACTTAAGTGAAGAATATCACTACATGTTTAATATGCAAAGTGGATTTCTGGAAGGAAAGTGCTACAAAAAGACTCCACCCAGCTACACTAGCTGTTTCATTTACAGTGTGGCAGGGCTCCTGGGAGCCTGACGCTGCTACTTCTACACAGGAGAATGATCAGTTCTCACTGGTGTGTGTGAAGGAGGTAGATCTCGATGCTTGTGGCTTAGCTTTTAAGTGACCAGCATAACCCACTACACCCAGTTGTCCAAGCCAGAAACTTGTCACTCCTGGGCTCTTTTCCCCCACACACCACGTATGTGTGTCCCCTGCCTGAACGTCTCAGTCCTGCTGCTCTCCATCCTCTCGAGCCAGCCCACTCGAGACCCAGCTGGTCCTCCTGCCTCGCTCCACCCATCCCTCTCTCCACAGGAGGTCAGCATAGTGACCCCAACAACCTAAGTCCGAGTTGCATCATATCACACTTCTTGGAACACTTCCTCAGTGCCCTGTGACAAATCTGAACTTGAGGGCTTTGGGGGCCCTTCGGTGAGACTGCCTCAGTCACTCTCACCGTTCCCATTCCCAGCCCTGCTCCTTCCACCCGTGCATCCTTCTGGCAGACTCGGTGCATCACATCCTCTGTTCCTGCTTCACACACTTCTCATCCTCAGGGCTCAATGCAGGAGCCACTGCTTAAAATCATTCCTCGACCTTCTCACAAACAGGAGTGACAACCTCACACCTCGAGCTACCTAGCACCTGCCTGGCCCACACACAGCACTCGTGTTCCTCTAAGGAATATGCTTCCAGTACAATGGGGTCTTCTTACCAAGAGTATGTTCTCCTTATCATGTACCAGAACAGTTTTACAGAGGAGAATAAAAACCTAACTAGCAGCAAGCTCCAGAGTGTTTTACATTCGTGACTGCACAACTGGTGACTTTCCAGTTGAAGTGTGTTCCCTGTTTAGATTACTACTTCCTTCAGTAAGTTTCTATAACCAACCTCATTCTGTCTCTTCCTATCTGCCTTTTAAGGCAAGGCCTCTTGCACAGAAGTCACAGTTGTGTGCCTAAGGTGTTTCAGGACCACAGCAGTTAGCTTGGCCTGAACTGGTTGAACCTACAGACCTTGCTACTGAGCGTGCGCAAGTGTCTGATGGATGACCTTTTTTTAGTCAGAGCTGGGAACTCCACACCTCCAGGTCCTGCTAAGGCCACCGTATTCTGAAAATGCAGAGGCATGCACACCTCACGCCTGTGCAGGTCACCGATGCTCTTCCTCAAACCCTTTCAATTACGACCCCCTGGGCTTCGCACCACGCTAGCCACTTCCCCAGACATACTCCTTCCGGCGTTGGTAAGGCAGATTGGAAATACGCTTCTCCTGTCTTCTCACTTGGCCACCTTCCCAAATACACCTTTTCCTCCGCTGCAGAGACCAGCGCTTTGGTATTTGGCTTTCCCTCATGCACAGGCAAACTCTTTAGTCCATTCACGTCTGACCTTTCAGTGTTCACATCATTAACATGAGAGGTGTATACACGATCTTTTCTCACCTAAGTATGATTTAATGAACTGGCATAGTCCACATAATTTTGAAACACCTGGTGTGCTGGTTTAACAATTCCTCCCTGGTCAAGGGTGGTACTAAAACCGTTTACCCGGTGGTTCCTTTTGTTATTGGATAGAGGGGTAGTGGTTGAAGGAGCATTTGGGGGAAGGTTGGAATAAGCTTTTTATGAACCAGTAAGTGTTATAATACTATGATAAATGGATACCCAGAGTGACAATGTCAGCTCCATCTATTGTTAAGCATTTGTGGTTTCTACATTTTGGATGTGACAAGGAACATGGCTACAAATGCTTTTTGATTCCACTCTTGGAATCAGAAGACCACTCCCCTTCAGCACCAGAAATTAACAGGACTGAAAATCATTTATTCATCCACAATGTGCAAGGCTAGGTGTGTGGCTGACATGAAGATGCCACACTGCCTGACCTTGGTCATCTCTACTCTCCAGGTCAAGCTTCTCATGAGGCTCCATCCTCACTCTGTCCCCACATTGTCTAAGTCTCCACTGTGGCCCGAACTGCAGCATCTCTCCCAATAGGACATACATCTGTGGTACCAAGAGAACAGCTGTGCCTAAAGGTGCTTAGGGTTTCCGTGAGACAGATGTACTGAGACTGAAAACCTTGTTTAAAAATCAAAACCAATTACCAAGTGTTCCCAAATGTACATAGTAGTGCTACTTGATCCACTAACTACCATCGGTCTGAGCTCATTCATCTCCAACCTCAACTTTGGGATGTCCCTTTCAGTCCATTGATGTGAAAATAAATCTTGACACATGACTTAAGTAGTCTGTTCAGAAGTCCTTACTATCCAATCTCAACAATGCCATCCAAAATGACTACAGCCCACCCAGCCAAGGACAAGGGGCCTGGTCCTCATGCAGACCCACGCTGAGGGTATTGAGAACAGCAGCTCCTGATCAGCCTGCAGCCACTGCCACCTTCTGGCTGCACTTGGAAGTACTTCATGGTCACACCATTCGAACTGAGGAATTAGTCCCCCATGGATAGGGGCAGATGCCAAGTAACTGCCAAACAAGACAAAACGCTCCAGAGGTTATTTTAAAGGCTGCCATTTATTTTAAGCTGCTGTATTTGAGTATTTTAGGATAGAAGCCAGGGGCAGGGTAGGAGGAGCCGTTTTACCCTCCTCAGTGACTTTGGCCAAATGGCATGTGGGCACCCAAGTTTGGGATTTTCAAGGGCAGGTGCCCCAGAATGGGTAGCAAAGCTGTTATGGCATAAATGCTACTGTCAAAGTGGATCTCTGCAAAACTCAGCAGCTGCCTCTGCGTCCTTCCCTCTGAGGGAGATCAGAGGCTGGAAGTTGGGGCGTGGGTCTAGGGAACAGGATGACAGGGAGGCAAAGCCCTGTCTGACCTTCTGTGATGTGCTGAGTTGCATCCTCACAACTTATATAGGAAGTTCCTCACCTCCAGGCCTTCAGGATAACCTTGTTTGGTAATACGGTTGTAGCAGGAGTGATGAGTTAAGATGAGGTCAAACCAGAAAAGAGTGTGTTCATGATAGGACTAGTGTTCTTTTAAAAGGGAGAGATCTGGAGACAGACATGCGTTTGAGGAGAGAACCATGTGATGAAGGCAGAGATAGGTGATGCCTCCACAAGCAGAGCAAAGATAGCTAGCAAAGCACCAAAGCTAAGATAGAAGCCTGGAGTAGATTCTCCCTTACAGCCCTCGACGCTTGACTTCTAACCCCCAGAACTGAGATAATCGTTTGTTATGTGGTACTTTGTTACAGCAGCTCTAGTAGACTAACAACCTTTCCAGCCACATGCTGACCTGGACAACCTTGGGTCCCCTGCTGTTGGGGTGGGAGATGTCTATCTGTAAACATGATCACTTGGAGGAAGAGGTCAGAGCACCTGTTCTCAGAGTCCAGACTGCAAAGGGAAGGACTGAACCATGTCCAGTTCCCCAGGCCCATCTACCAGTCAGATCACTCCTCCCTTCCCGGGAGGCAAGAGAACGGAGCAGCTCAGTACATCTAAGCATATGAAGAGGGACGCAAGCTCTCTCTGCCATAACATCTGTTTTCTGTGCTTTGGAGAGAAGCAGGCCTTTGTCCACGTGTTCAGAGAGAAGTAGATTAGACAAGGCTAATACAGCGTTTGGAAGCAGCCAGCTGTGAGTAAACCAAGGGTTCAGGGACAGTCTGAGATGAGTGCTACGGGTCAGATGTGTCCTAAGGGTTAACGTATTGGAAGCTTGATCTCCACTGTAACAGTGTTAAGAAGGTGAGAAATCCAATTATGGTGTTTGAAAGGTGGGGCCTGTTAAGAGGTGATTACTAGATTGAGAGAACTCTGTTTTCATGAATGGACTGATCCATTCGTGGAGTAATGGGTTGTGGTTCTGATGGCTTTAAAAGGGGGGCAAGTGAGCAGGTTAGCTCTCACTCAGCCCATCCTCTCCGTGTGATATCCCGGTCAACACAGGACCCTGTACAGAGTTCCCACTCAGAAGGTGGCCCTCAGATGCATCCCCTGGGCTGTGAACTTCACAGCCTCCAAAATCTTAGAGAATTTCATAAGTTATCCAGTTTCAGGTATTCTGTAATAAGCAACATTAACATACTAATGCAGGGAGGCACTGCAGAATCCAGCCACAATCATAGCTCATTAGAGTATAGATGCACCCTTGAGGCAACTTGGCTAGACTGAGAATTTCTAAGGAGATCTGAAAGACAGACTTTCTATAGCCAAAGACATCACAAGTTGACTTGGGGACAGTGGCCAGCCACTTAACCCCTCTTGGTCAAGACCTCCTGGAGAGGGCTCACTGGCAGGGTGTGCTCCTGGTACAGACTGGAGGTGGAGGCAGTGAGGCTGGAGAGGTGATCTACTCCAGGAACGTTGTAGAGACCAAAGAGATCGTCCTTGAGTGTGGCTTTCCTATGCTTGTTCACAAGGTCCAGAGAAGGACCTGTGAAGGAGGGACTGAAACTCCTAGAGGGAGCAGGCTGGGAGAAAGCGGGGCCAGCGACAGGGCAAACTCCCCCACTGCACCCGACATCCCTTCCTGGAGGGAGCCAGTGCACACAGTACCCCCACTTTGTTCACTGCTGCTCTTTCCAGCACCAGGCACAGGCCCTATCAGGGGCTCAGTGCAGTCGAAGAGCAGGAAAAGGGAAATCCCTTTTCTGAGCCTGGACCTAACATGAGTTGAAAATGAAGTATGTCAACAGGCCTTGGAGGGAAGCTCAGAACTGTTCCTTTCTGTTCCCAGAGCTTTCAAGAGCACCTCATGCATTTCCCAGTTTATGGAGATGGAAACAGAAGCTCAGAGGACAAGGTGGATTCCTGCAGAACCACTCATCCTGAGCCCATGACAAAGCATTCACACGGCAGAACTGACCCGACCATTTCCCTCTTCCAAGGGGAAGCTGTTAGGCCTCATTAACACACCGAAGGCTCATGAAAAGTTTTCCCAAGTTACCCAAAGCAAGTAATTGCAACTGATTTGCCCAGACCCAGCCTAGGAATTTTCCTCAAGAAGCATTTGTTTGAGGAGTTGCCCCAAGAAGCATGTTCTTAAAACTCAGTTCATACTTTGGAACTAAGTGCAAGTTCAGGTGACGTCTGTATTGCTCACTCTCTCACCACAATGCCCATCAGCAGCTCCATTCAGATGTCTGGTGGCCCCTGCGCTAAGTGTTGGAAAAACAGATGTGCTCCCTGCTCTTGTGATGTTTCCAGAGGAAGGGGTGCAGGGAGATAAACTTATTAATCCAGTAGTCACAATAATGACTATGTAACATACTGTTTATGGAAAGTATAACTTTAGAAGGGGCTGGGCTTGAACTGGGGTGTTAGGAAAGGCCAGGAACAGATGCAGCAGCCCGAGGCAGGTGCCAGCAGAGCAGAACCACCCAGGGGACCAGCCATTTAAGCCAGGCAGGCTGGATCTGGGTACTCCAGGGCCTTGTAAGTCCAGGGAAGATGCTCGTCTCTATCTTAAGAGTGGGGGACTGACAAGGTTTTTAATATTACTCCAGCTGCAATGAGACTTACTGGGTAGCAGGGAAATCTGTCAGGAAGTAGCCCAAGTAGAGCAGGGCAGTGCTAGTGAGATGGAGGGACAGAGATTCAAGAGACGTAGATGTTCAGAGTGACTGGATTTAGCGAAGGATTGGACATAGGAATGAAGGCAGAGGTGGGTGAGGCTTCTGGCCAGCACAACTGAAGATACCAGGACTCCCCAGAGGGGCGTGGAGGAGAGGGGAAGGCTAAGCATTTGGTCCAAGTAGGTGCTTTTTAGACGTTCCTACAGAGACACCCAGGAGGCAGTTGGTTACAGAAGTGAAGTGGGCAAAGAAATGACTGGGCTGATTTGCAGACCTCCAAACCTCCGCAGTACAGATGCATCAGGTCCCCACTCTATCAGAGAAGGGCATATTAAAGGTGTGGGTGGGGACAAGGGGAACCAGAGGAATAGGCTGGACCACAGCTAGCACCACTCGGGTGTTACTGAATCCGCCCAACTGAGATCACCTCACAGGGAGGAACCACGGGAATAACACTCCGGTGCCCCTCTCCCTTTCAAACCCTGCAAGTTGCCTGCCAAGTTCACGTTGTCTTTGGACACACAAAGGACTTCCAACAGCTCTCCCACCCCAAGTTTCCTCTGACTCTAACATATAACTTCCTCTTAATCTAAAAATAAGCCATAGAGTATCCTGCCAGGGGTTTGGGAACATTTTGCTTCAGTTTGCTTTATATAGTCTCGTTTTCACTGTTAACTCCAACAAGGCTTTATACACACACAAAGGTTCCCAGCTTGCAAGAGCTTGAAGCTGGTGCCTTAGTTCCCCCCCCCCCCAAAGGCCCCTCTGTTACATAAATTCACTTGCTCTAACAGCCTCATCAAGAAAGTCTGATAATTAAATCTTGGTTTCTCAGAGCTGGTGGTCTCCAAGTGGGGGCTGTATCTCCTTGAGCCTTGTGTTTCTGCTTTGAGGATCTTAAGCATTTTGTGATAGGACTTAACGTTTCTAGGGTGCTTCAGTTCACAAAACTACCTTCACTTTCATCACTTGATACATTTGATGTTCATCACTTGATACATTTGATCATCTACCGTGTGCCAGGGATGGACTCCAGGCTACCAGTAACATCATAGGCAAAAGGGGAGGGAGGACGGGGCATGTTTGCAAGGGCTGGAAGATTGTAATTGAAATAAAGTGATGAATATAAATGGTGTTCATTGAGAAAGTGACATTTGAACAATGAAACACGTGGGCCAGGTAGATCTCTGGGAAGATAATTTAAGGTCAAGGATATTGGCTCTGGGGGCAGGCACACCTGGTGCACTTCTGCATCACCAAGGCCAGTGTGTCAGAGCAAACAGGCAGATGGTAGCAGATAAAGACTAAAGTAACCCTGAGACTAATCACATAAGGCCTAATGGGCCATTTTAAGGACACTAGTTTTACTTTATTGAAGTCCCTGTATGTAGCCTTTAAGCTGAGAAATAGTTAAGTCTGATTTACACTTTAGAAAGATGACCCATCTGCTATCTGGAGAACAGACAGAGGCAAAGGCTGGTAGGAGCCTAAGTCTGGAGGTCATATAAGAAACGTGCAGGAACCCAGGTGAACCATGATAGGAGATTCGGTTCTACAGGAGTAACGGCCAAGGTGGCAAATGATTAACCTGGATACACTTTCAAAGTGGAGCCAAGAGGAGTTACCCGCAGGTAGAGGAAAGGAAATCAAGTCTCATCCCAAGGTTTTCTAGCTTGGGTTTAGAAGTACCCGCGTGGAGAGCTGGCCCATGGCTCACTTGGGAGAGCGTGGTGCTGATAGCACCAGGACCACGGGTTCGGATCCCTATGTAGGGATGGCCAGTTAGCTCACTTAGGAGAGCCTGGTGCTGACAACACCAAGCCAAGGGTTAAGATCCCCTTACCGGTCATATTAAAAAAAAAAAAAAAAAAAAAAGGTACCCGCGTGGTGCTTCACATCTTCTTGCTTTTACCCACCTCCCTTTCCCCCACAACCAAGGGAAAGACTACCCACCCTACCGAAACGTGAGGCACCTTTCAGTATATCAACACCCACAGTCCTTGCTTCCCCGCCATGAGCCACTGCCCAACCCCCCCTTTTTTTTTAAAAGATGACCGGTATGGGGCTCTTAACCCTTGACTTGGTGTTGTCAGCACCACGCTCTCCCAAGTGAGCCAACCGGCCAACCCTACATAGGGATCCGGACCCGTGACCTTGGTGTTATCAGGACCACACTCTCTCAAGTGAGCCGCCGGTCGACCCCCCCGCTGCCCCGATTTTGAAAGGGGGTGTGTGTCCTTTATTAGGAAAGAACTCCTGGCTTTCTTAGAACCTACATCACCTCCCCCGGCCCTTTACTCTTCTTGGCTTCTTCGCTTTCTGAAAAGAAACTTAGCGAGAAAGCGAGGTCGGGCCCAGCAAGGGACATCCCTAAATAAGATTCTTCATGCCAGCAGCTGTTCTGAGAAAGGCGACTCCCAGCCACTCACGCTCAGAGGAAGAAGGAGGTACAGGCACTCCTCTTAAGTTTGCAAAACCCGGGCAGGGACGTCCAGGCTTCCGCAAACACCTGGCGCCTACTCGGCAGGACGGCTGGCGGTAAGGGAACGCCCGGCGCTGGTTCACAGGAGGGGCCGGGGCGCGCCGGCCACGCGCACACGGGCTCCCAGGCCCCCCCAACTCGCCCAGGCTTTCGGCGCCCCCAAAACCTCAGCAAAGAGCAGCCCCAAGAGCACACCCCGTTCCCCCAGCGAGAAGGACACCCCGGATACCCCCCCACCGCCAAGCCCTCCCTGGCTTCCCCGGCTTCCGCGCCGCTGCTTCACCGCTGGTACGCGCGGCGTCACTTCCGGGGCGGGGCTGTCGCGCGGGGGCGGGGCCCGCCTGTCCGCGCAGGCTCGCCGGGGCCACGGCCGCCGAGCTGAGCGCTTGACTATATATGGTCAAAGCTGGGGGCGAGCCGCGCGCCGGGCCGCGCTTCCGGGTTCGGGGCGTCTGCCGCGGCAGCGCGCAGGGCAAGCGCGAGGCGGCCTCGGAGCCCCGGCCTCGGACCGCCCCCTCCGCGCCCGGCACGCCCGGCGCCGCCTTCCGGCCCCCGTCCCCGGGCTCGGCCTCGGCCAGGTCTGATTCGCAGCGCGGGCCCGCCCCGGAGGCTCTCGGAGAGCGCGGCGCGGTAACAAGTGGGCGAGGATGCCGTACGAGATCAGTGAGTGAGGCGCCTTGGGGACCCCGGGGGCGGGCGCCGTGCTGCCCTGGCCCCTCGGCCCTCGGCGTGGCGGCGGTGGCGGGGGTCCCCGGCGCGGGGGAGGGGTGCGGGCGCGGGCCAGCGGCGCGCCCAGCCCGCCCGTACTCGGGGGTTCCGTCGGCGATCCCCGGTCCGGGGGGCGCCCGAAAGTTGGCGCTGCGGGCCGGGCCGCCGCAGCCCCCTGTGTCCCCCAAAGGGCCTGGCCAGGAGCGCGAACCAGGAAGTCGCGCTGTCCCCTGCGTTCCTTGCAAGTGGCGGCCGCCCTTCCCCTTGGAGGCAACAGGTGACCGGCCGAGACCGGTCCAGAGCCCCCTTCTCCTCCCCTCCTGTCCCCTCGGTCCTCAGCCCGGCCTGGGGGCCGAGGCAGGGGCTGCCCCTCACGTGCCCTGCCGCGTTTGTGTCTCCGCAGAGAAGGTGTTCGCCAGCCTCCCCCAGGTGGAGAGGGGCGTCTCCAAAATCCTTGGCGGCGACCCTAAGGGCAACAATTTTCTGTACACCAATGGCAAGTGCGTCATCCTAAGGAACATCGACGTGAGTAACCCCCTTCTCCCACCAGGCGCTGTTCCGTGTCCGCGCGCTGCCTTAGGAGTAGGTGAATGCTCCTTCCCCTTCCAACCCCCCGCAGCTCCCGCCGGGTGGCCTGGGGAGGGTGGGGGAGCCACGCCCCCTCAGCCTTAAGCCACACCTCAGGAGCCCGGAAGACGGTTTCAAGTTCACCCAGTACCTTTCTCCTTTTTCTTGATGCAGAAACTGAAGCTAAGGTTAGTTCAGTCTTCAAGAGTAAAGGTTCTGGATTTGGGAGATCAGATAGACCCAGTCATCTAGTGCTTGACCTTGGGGTGTTTGGTGATGTGGGTTTCTTGGAACCTCAGTTTCTTCATCTGTAGAAGGGAGATGAAAAGATGACGATTCTCCTGCTTGCCTTGGCTGCCTGGGCCGACTGAGTGGGCTGATAGTCCCTCGAGCCCAACCATGCCTGGCACTCAGCACTTAACACTTAGTCATCATTTATACCCTCGGTCTCCTGTTGTGGCAGAGCCTGGACTAACTGAGACCTCAGGACTCCAGCCTGCTCTGCTACTGTGAATCTGAGCCTGAGAGCAGATACAGGGGCCAGATTATTCCCATGAATCATTCTCTGCAGCCAACCTGTACCCAGGCTGAAAATGCCTCTAGAGCCAGCTCCTTGGGAAATCCTTGCAAATTCATGTTATTCCTCTGTAATTAGTGAAATGACCCAGTCCTTACAACTTAACGTTCACATCTGCCGTGATTACTCTTGGTGGGTTGGAATTGTCACCTCTGGCATTCTCACAACTGGTGGACGGGATGAAGGGACTGAGTGGGCCTGACTTCCCTTGTCTTGTAAGAGCAGAGGCCTCCCCCCTGGTCTCAGGTGCTGCTGGCTCAGCCTGCATCTCTCGGGTTGAGCTAGCCAGTCACAGTTGTTTCTCTGCTGCAACACCGAGCTTTGTTTGGTGGTTTCTGCCCTGCCCAGAATTGCTAAGCACCTCAAATCAAGGGGGTGGGTGGGTGTGAATGTGCTTCCAAGGTGCTAACAACTTGCTAGTCAAACAGATTCCTAGAAAGCTGATCTGGCCTCGCTAGGACTGGGGAAACATTGCCAAGGACCTAAATGGTAATCAGAGTGAGTTCCTGAGATTTGGAGAAAGTAAAAATTGAGATAGCCCTACCCTAAGTGGTTACTCACGTAGGAGTTTGGCAAATAAAATGCACTAGAGCATCCTGAGGGATGCAGAGCAATAGACTGCTTTTGCTCCCAGCAAGGCCTGCCCATGCCATTGCAGTCTGCATTCACTTCCAGATAGGAGACCTCACATGAAGTGTCTGCTGTGTCTGGTGCGAACCCTCGCCCCCCACCCCCCATCATAGGCCCATTGCTCTGAAGTGGAGTCAGGCTCAGTGAGGTGAAGGAGGCCAGTAACGAGGTGCGGAGGTGCTTCCAATGAAGAAGCTCTTCATGGCCGTGGACAAGCACCACCTTTGCAGGAAGCATTTCCTGACTTGTGAAACCAGTTCTCTCCTGAAAGTGCATCCTCTCTCCCCTCGCATCTGTTTTTAAGTGTCTGCAATGCCAGGACAGCATGGGGTGCTGCTAACATATCCCTCCCTATGCTGGATGTAGATCAGGTACTTAGGCTCGTGTTAGTTTGATTGATGGACTATTGGTATTCAGGAAAAGGTGGGTAACATTTTTCTTAGGGCAAAGTATTCCTGGTGAAAAAAGGGGACATGAATTGTGAACATTCAGGGTATAGGTCTGGTTGAAACAGGCTCAGGGAGGAAAAAGGGAAGAAAGGGCAGGTTGGGATCAAAACATGGAAGGTCTAGCAGATGTCTGATTGGCACCTGAAATTTCACATACCTCAGGCCAAATTTGGGTTTCCTATATGCCCCTTCTCCCCAAAAGACCAACATCATTCTGCCAGATGTTCAGGCCCAAACCTTGGACTCCTGATGACTCACCTCTTATCTTCCATGCCACATTTAATTCTTCAGCAAATCCCCCCGATTCTATAAAGTATCTTCAAAATCTGACAGATTTTCACTACTTCCTCTGCTTTCCATCTCCATCCAAGCTACCATCCTCTCCCACCTAGATGATTGCAAAAACAAGCAGACAAGAAACTGCCAAACTGGTCCTCCCGCTTCCACCCTTGCTGCTCTGTGGTCTGTTCCTAACACAGCTGCTGGAGTGGTTATGCTAAAACACATGAGACTGAGTCCTTACCGTGGCTGATGGGGGCTCATTGCCTCAGCTCCCGTCCGCTCTCATCTCCAGGCATACTTGCCTTTCTGGAACATGCCACATATCTGTCTCAGGACCCACTAATTGATATTGTCTTTGCCTGGATATTCTTTCCTCAGATACCTGCAAGGTTTGCTCCCTGTTTCTTAGGTTTCTATTTAGATGTCACCTTATTAGAGGAGCTTCCCCTAAACAGCATTTCCATCACTAGCCTTCTCTATACCTTAGTGCTAGTAATAAATAGGAAGTAAGCTAGCAAGCAGGCCGGTGCACCTGCCAGTATATGCAGGTATCTGCCTATCTCGCTAGACACCAGTTCCAGGAAAGAGGGGATTTCTACCTCTTTTCATTTACTGCTATGTCCTCACACCTGGAGGAGTGCCGGGCACACAGCTGGTGCTCAGTAAATTATTTGTTAATTGAAAGGCCTTGAAGGTCGAGCTGGGCTGTGTGATGGAGATACATAGGTAACCACTGCCTGAGATTTTACTGCATGAGGATAAGAAAAGCCCAGCCAGTTTAGATTGCTCGACCTAAATTCTGTGGAACCCACCTTCCTTCAAACTTAGCTGGAGAATACCCTCGCCAGTTTTCTACTTGAAGCTACCTTTGTGTAGTTTTTGTTGCTGCTGTTGTTTGGTTTGGGTTTGTTTTTTGTTTTTTTCTTTTTGGTGGGTAAGGGGAACTAAAACCTTGACCTTGGCATTATAGAGCTGTACTCTAACCACCTAGGCTAACTGGCCAGCCCACCTCTGTGTTTAGTTGACTTAAAAGTCATTTGTGAAACAATGGCACTTCTTAAACTTGTAGAAAAGGGGTGTTATCTATTTCTTTCAACAAATCCCATTGCTTCGTCTTGGAGAAGAAATTCTCCTGCCAGGTTAGAGTCACCTAGAAACTTTATTCTGAAGGAGAGAACTCCAGAAACAAGATTTCAGTGAGCAGTGTGTACACCGTGCTTGAGAGAAGTTACCCACTGATGAGGGGTAGTGCGTGAGTGCGGGGCATCTAAGGAGGGCTTCCTGGGGACACTGGTACCTGCTTGGATCTGGGGTGGGTCCTTCTAGGTTGCGTAGTTCTATGGGCTCAGCGTTGTTCTATGGGCTCAGCATTGCCCGATACACTGTTTTTCCTCGAGGTCCCTATCGCCTGTGCCTTCTGTGGCCTCTATGCAGAGTCTGGGAAGAGTTTATACCCAGTGACCATTCAGGAACTTGTTCCTGATTCTGAACTGCCCAAGGTTACTTCCTTTTAAAAAATTTTTTTAAAAAATGAGCTTTCTAACAGGCCTCTCGCATGCTGCCAGAAGCAGCCAAAAGATTTGCTGTGTGGGCAGGTTTGGGACCTGTTTTTTGAAGAGTCCAGTGATCCCAGACCTAAAATTCACATTTGGAAAAGTGTGTCTATAAAATTAGGTTTCAGAGAGTGAAACGTTTATAGCAATTTGACATTGCTGTGCACCCAAGTGAGGTGTCAGTGGACTTGTCTCCTTCAACAGCATGGAGACCAGTTTGGAGAATGTCAGCTCTCACGCCGAGTTTCACTTGGCATGATCTGCTACCATCATGTGTATGAGGATCCTCTGTGTGTCCCCCACAGGTTGGGGGGTGGTGGCAGGACAGAGGGCTTAAAGACTGAGATGGTCCTCCTGTCTAATTGCATGCCTGTGAGTCCCACTGTGTCCAGGCCGTCCCTCACCTGTGGGGCTATCGGATTGAGGCCCTGCCACACAGAGCTTGCGCCTTGAGTATGAAACGTGCTACGGGTGGCAGAAGGAAGCGCTGCGTGTGATCACCACCTGGATGGAAGGGAGCAGGCCAGCAGAGCCAGCAGCCTGGCATCCTTCAGTCTGCCCACCCGACAGTGAGCAGAGAGTGTCACAGGGCCTTCATCTCAGGACAATCCGAGCGGTGTAGGGAGCACAGGGGTGGCGGGAGGGCTTCTGCAGAGGTAGCCATGTTCAGAGGGCCTTGTGGCTGAGAGAGCCGGGTTCATCTGGGTTTTGGCTGTGGGGCAGGGTGTAGGGAGTGAATGGAACCAAGGCTGGGGAGGTCTCTGGGCAGCTAGTGGTGGCTGGTGGCTCAGGCAGCTCTGTGGTAGCATGGCCCTGTTCCAGAGGCCACTGGAACAATTAAAAGTACAGGCAGACAAGTAGTAAGGTCAGATCTGCAGTAGAGAGACAGTATCGAAGATCTGAGGCAGGTAGACCAATTAGGAAGCTGCTCAAAGATGAATGTGTCCCTCAGCAAGTGCTCCCCAGCTGGTACAGCCTTCCCTGGGTTCTTAATGTTCCCAGGGCCCATTCACCAATCCCCTGTCTTGCTGAACCATGCCCATAAGCCCTGGCCAAGATTTAAGTCGGCAGTTCTCAGGGAAACTATTTTGTCCCAACCCTCACCCTACAAGGGATAGTTGGTGGTGTTTGGAGACATTTTTGTGCTGCTGGTCCCTAGGGAGTGGAAGCTAGGAATGTTGCCACAGTCTACAGGGCATAGGACCACCTTACAACAAAGAATTCTCCAGGCCAAAATGCCAGTAGTGCCAAGGTTGAGAACCCTGGCAAACGACATCCTCCTGCACCAGGTCAAGCACTTTGAAAGAAGAATGTCTCTAGTGCATCGGGAACCTGAGGGGGGAGCCCACAGTGCCACACAGTGGGTGGGATGGCTGCTGGAGAAGCAGCATATCCCAGTTGGGTCTTGGAGGATGAGTAGGAGTTCTCTGGGAGGAGGACTGGGAAGGACACACAGCAAAGTGGGTAGAGTCCAGACAGGAAGCAGCATCGTGCACAGGGGTCTTCTCAGCCCCACTGTGGACTCCCGCAGGGTAGCTTTGTACGTTTCTTGTCCTGTTGGGCCAGCGGAGGGGAGAGATACGGGAGCTGTCTGAGGTAAAAGAAGAGGGTCAGCCTGGGTCGTGGACACAGGCATTGCCCTAGCGTGGCTGCAGTTGCTCTCCTGGATCCCCTTCCAGTCCCGACCCTGGGAACGTGGCCTCCATCCTCTGCATGGCCCTTTCAGGGACAATTGGACAACCTGGAGCTGTAAGGGCCCTTTCAGCTTGTCTTCCACTGTCTCAGTGATGGTGACGCCACCCTACTGACGTACCTCTTTCCTTAGAAAGACCTGCAGATCATCAGCTTTGGTCGCCTGACTTGGCACATCTACCCACAGGTCCTGCGTGCTGTCCAGGGTCAACATCCCACAGTGCCACTGCATTCCCAACCCCGCCCCATGCTCTGCTGTTCTCCAGGGTCACTGGCTTTTTCCCTAGCATGTCATCCTGAGCTCTGCACCAGTCTTTATTGAGCGCATCTTGTGCCAGGTGGTGGCCGAGCACTGGGCATACTCACCCAGTCCTCTTCAGTTTCCACAGGCATAAGAGTGGGGAGAATATTGTGGGGTCGGGGCAAGATACACCCGAGTCAGTTCCTGCTTTCATTGTCATGACTGTCCTGTTGGGTGGATGTGTCATCTCTCCTTAGGTGGGGACACAAGCTGTGGGAGCTGCTGGGGTTTGATCCCTGACAGCTGCCCCAAAGGTCTACCTACCCTTGTGACTCCTGGATGAGGGCCTGGGTAGGTTCTGGGTGGGTAGCGAGAAAGGGAAGGACAGAAAGGAGGTGTCGGTGTTCTGTTACACTCAGCCCAGTGAGGGGTGCTGATAGACCAAGTCACAGGGTGAGTGCTCCCGGACTGTGGTTCTAGCAGTTCTAAGGCATGTCGGGCCCAGCTGAGAGGCAGGAAGGGAAAGTCATTGGGGCTTGGTGAGCCCATGAATGGCCATCCCCGCCCACCAGCAGAGTGCCCTGGCTCCACAGTCTGAAACACCTGCCTGTCTGCCAGTGAAAACTCTTATCCCTAAGTCAGGGAATCAGACTAACATGGATACCAGCCATAGGTGAGAGAATAAAACTAGAGGGAGGAATAAAGGTTATTATCTGAGGTCAAACCCCAGCCCCACCACTTACCAGCTGGGGGTAGCCTGGAACACATCACTCAGTGTCTCTGTGCCTTGGTTTCTTTGCCTGTAAAACGGGGTTAAGGGGTTACCTTCCTTATGTGGGGGGTGGTGTGTGGTTTCAAAGAGGATTGAAGGGTCCATCCAGTGCCCACCTGAGAGTGAACAGTCACTGGACAATGTTGGTTTGTTTCTTCATAATCAGCCACCAGGGTCCATCCCTGCCCTGGTCTTTTGGGGAAATTTGGAGACTACATTGTGGTGAATCAAATGTGGACCCTGCCCTACGTGAGGTCCACTTAGTGCAGAAGATAGGTGGGGTACAAAAATGATGTGTAGCACAAGGTAGAAAGTAGTAAGGGCAGTGGGGTGAGAGGGTAGGGAAGGTGTGCGTTCAGGGGTGGGAGAGATCATTTCCAGCCTGGAGCATCAGGGAAGACTTCTTGGAGGAAATGGCCTTTAATGAGTCGTAAGAGATAATTAGGAGAAGGTTATTGGGAACTGGGAAAGGTGGCAAATAAAGGGAAGAATGTCAGGTAGAGATTTGATGGAGCACAGGAGGGATAAGGGGCCTAGTAGGAGACTTTGGAGCACAGAAGGTCACGAATTATAATGCTGAGCCTAGACGTTCCTCTGGGTGACAGGGAGCCATGGAAGGTTTTTGAGCAGATCTGTGATCACTGGCTTTCTGTCAGGTCAGCTGGCATACCTTGAATCCCTGGGGCTTGTGCAGTTCCTACTTTGGTGACTGGTCACCATGTGTATCATGTCACGCATTCACTGCTGGAGCCCAGGGTTGGCACGGAGTAGATGTTGGGTAGTTGTTTGAAGGAGTGGATGAGTCATGCTTTTTGCATCCTTTCTGTGTCTTGAGGTAATGTAGTTAGCAGCTTAGCCTCTGGGGTTAGCCTTGCCTGGACATAAATTTCTGGTCTGGAAACCAGGGGTTTGTGTCATTGCTTTGGAGCTGGGTTTCTTTGATTCGTGTTTGGCCTTAGTCACTGCTGTGGATTGATTGAAATTTGTACCTGAAGTTCATATATTAGAAACTTAATCCCCACTGTAACTGTTGAGGGTAGGAAACCCTATTATGGTAATTTAAAGGTGGGGCCTTGAAGAGGTATAGATTATAGACCCTGCAGTTGTGAAGGGATTAATAATGGTAGTCAGGGGTGTGGTTCCGAGGGCTTTTAAAAGGAGAGTGAAAGAGGAGGTTAGTCTCTGCTCTCTCTGCTCTGCCAAGCTCTACCATGTGAGACCCCTGCATTGCTGTAGAGCAACCACTAAAGAAGACCCTCACCGTAGGTGTTCCTGGAATTTAGACTTCCCAGCCTCCGAAACTGTAAGCAATAAATTTTATTTTCTTTGTAAATTACCCGGTTCTGTGGATTTTGTTATAAGCAACAGAAACGGACTCATCCAGTCACCAGTGAATAGAGGGTTGCTGCAGCTCACACCCAGGGCTGGCTGCAGCAGTGACTGCTCTTGGCTTCTGCTGCTTCCTGCAGCCAGGACTGTTTAGAAAGCGCTCCTGGAAGCTCAAGCGCTCTCTGCCTGGGTGGACTGTCGAGGAAGCCCAAGGCTTCCCGTGTCCAGGTGCGCATCAGCAATGAAGAAGAGCAGGAGGCACCTTCACAGTGCTGTATGGGACTGCTTACATGATTTTTGGGTGGGGGTTTACTGTGGGCCAGGAGCTGAAATAAGAGTGCCAAGCCCTGGGCCCCTGGGTCATCACAGCCTACCTGTGTATCAGTGTAGTGACCTCTGATTCCTACTTCATGCCTGAGTCAGAGCTTTGGGGAGCTCCATGGATGGCTAAATTAGATGCTGCCTGGGGCACAGCGTAGTTGAGTAACTTCCCTCTGTGAGCTTGTTTGCATGATGTTTATGTTACAGTGAGTCACCTCACAGGTAGGTCAGAAATTGCAGGGGTGTTGGGGGGCATTGGTTTAGGTTTCCTATCTGACAGGATTCCCAGAAAAAAGAGCAACTGCTGTTCCTGGGTAGAAAGCCTCAGAGCGCAGGTGGGAGGCTGAGAGTGGTGGAAAGTCCAGAGCAGAACGGACCTCCTTGGGGTTGAGTCCAGAGGTTCTGCCTCAAATGGGCACTGCTGGGCCTTGAACCAGGCCCTGTGCCAGGCAGCCAGAGCGTCTCAGTGGCCATTATTTGCAGTGTCTGTGCATCTGGAGTCTGCGTCACACATGTGACTCCTCAGGCACCTGTGTTCTTCATGTCTTCTATGAGGCCTCCTGACCTCCGCGGTTGACGGCAGAATTCTGGGGCTTCCCTGAGGTCCCACCTTTGCTAACCCTGGGCGCTGGGCACTGAGCTCGGCAGGCTCGGGCCCCCAGGAAGTGGGACCTCTGGGGAAGGGGTAAGGGGTACAGGAAAGGGGCTGCTCCTGTTCTAGCCCTGAGGTGGAGCTGGAGGTGAGGGGACCTTAGCTAGGTGAGAGGCTTGGGTGATGATGGATCAGGATGGTCTGGCCCGGGGAGCAGCTCTGGCAACATCAGGGGACACAGAGGGCCGTTAAGGCACAGAGGATGGGGCCGAGTGAGCTGAAGGGTGAGGGGCTTGATATGTGGTGGGTGGTGGCGGAAGAAGTGGAGGTGGGGGGGTTAGATCCTGCAGCTCCTGGGGAGGCAGGGAAGGATTTCAAGCAGGTGGATGAAGTAATCAGAGCTGGGATTTAGAGACTGCTGATTGATGGAAGGTAGAAAGTTGAGTTAAAAAGCGATTGTCACTGTCTTCCAGGAGGGGCAGGAAGAACTGGATTGAAACTGTGGCTGGGGTGGAAAGAGGGGTTGGTTGGGGAGCTGATGAGGAAGACTGGGCAGGCCTGCGGTGCAGGGCCATTGCCAGGTGGTCCCACACGGTCTCCATGTGCCAGAGGCTTCTTCCTGCTTTCTGCCTGAAGTTGTCTGTCTTGGATGCCAGACCTTGCTGGCCTGCACCAGCTCAGGAAGGAAGTCCGAAAGGAGGGGCACCCCAGCTTCTGCATCCCTGGGTGGCATGGACACCGAGGCTGTTCTGAATGGTCTACCCCACCCAGAGTAGTAACTGCACACTGTGCTCCTGGAATTGGCTTCCTTCCATCCTGTCTCATTTTTCCCATTCTACAGCTCTTCCCCAAATAAGCTACTCACTCCCAGACCTGTTCTTTCCCCAAGACAGCAGGAGAGGGCTGGGGAGAGGGGCGTTTGCTGCACACAGGGCACACAGAGGGGTGTGAGGTGCCATCTGCACCAGCTGGTCTGGAGCAAGCCTCACATGCAGATGACACACTGGGGACCAGAATCTTCCTGGCTCTAGTAACTGGCCTCCCTCGGAGCTGAGCATCGTGGGGAGGAGGTTGCTCTGACTCAGAGGTAAGTCATTATCTGCAGTTTGCAGTATCTCCCCTCCCCCCCCTACTGCTGACCCAGTTGTATTTAGAATACAAAAGAGAGTGAGTGATTCATCCAGCACAGGATTCCAGGCCCCTGTGGGGGTTTTACACACGCCCTGACCATTTAGAGAAAGGAATTTTCAGGGTGGCTCCTGCCTAGTCATCTCCCATTTCTGGGATATCCTCTGCTGCCTGCTCTTTTGTGGGGCCTGGAGAACCACGTGCCCACGGTGCAAGTGGGAGACCCCACAGCCAACTGTGGGTGGACACCAGAACAGTTAACTTGTGGGGTCGTCTGCTGGCTAGACGGTATCTGCTGGGTGCTTTGTGAGGGAGCTCATCAGTGTTGGGATGTTAGAATATGAAGGACTATTCTAAGCAGAAGGGCATTGGATTAGGCAGACGTGTAGTAGATACAGGCATCTTAGTTTTATGGAGGTGTAGTTTAGATACGATAAAATGTGTTAATGCTAAGTATAAAGCTTGAATTTTGACAAATATATGTAGTCCTGTAACCACCACCACAATCATGATCTAGAACATTCCCATCATTCCAGAAAGTGCCCTGCTAGCCCCTTGCAGTCAGTCTGTCCCTCCACCCCTGGCCTCTGGCAACTGCTGATCTGCTTTCTGTCACCTGGGGTGCCTTTACTAGAGTTTCTTTCATGTGAAGGGATCGTACATTGTAAAGTCTTTTCTATCTGGCTTTTTCACGTAGCATAATGCATTTGAGATTTGTTCCTGTTACTGAGTTTGTTCATAGCTTGTTCCTTTCCATCACTGAGCAGCACTGCAGCACATGGATGCATTGCTGAACAGTGCTACGGCGCATGGTCACACCACAGTTTGTTTCTGCTCACCTGTTAATGGACAGTTAGGCTGTTTCCAGTTTGGGGCTATTGCAAATAAAGCTTCTGTGAACCATTGTTCAGGTGTCTTTGTGGACATGTGTTTCATGTCTTTTGGGTAGATAACTATGAGTGGGATTGCTGGGTTTTTTTGCGTGATAAGTATATGTTTACTATGTAAATAACCTATATCATTTTGCATTTCCACCAGCGGTACAATGGTACGAACATTCTAGGGTCCCCAGCCCCTCCATCCTTGCCAACACTTGCTGACATCAGTCTTAATTTTATTCTAATGGGCATGTAGCAGTACCTTATTGTAGTTGTGTTTTGTGTTTCCCAGAAGACTAACGATGCTGAACATCTTTTCCTGTGCTTATTTGCCGTTCATAATATCTTCTTTGGATACTTCATATCTTTCTACTTTCATTAGCACATGTTTATTCCAAAGTGGATGCATTTACGAGTCACATGCGATAAATGTCCAGTGCATCACATAATGTTAAGTGTTATATCTCAGGAGTGAAGGAGAAGAACTGTCTAAACTTTTTTTTCCTCCTGAAAACCATTTATGGAGCACATGTTACTGCTAAGTGCTATGATGGCTAACGAGATAAATGTCACATTAAGCAGGTCACAGAAAATTTGGAGGAGATGGATGAGAATGGCAGGGACTGCAACGTGTCCTGCAGCTGCCGTAGGGACATGTTGTGTGCTTTGAAAGCACAGGAGAACAATGCCCTGGGGAGGACACTTATGTTGGGCCTGGTGGATAAACAGGTGTGAGCAGGCAGGGAGCCGCATTGCTGGCCGAGGGAACAGCATCCACAGAGGCTTGGGGGTCCAGCAGGTGTGGTAGAAGGTGGCTGGCGGCTGAGCAGGCTGGATTTAGGGTGTGCTTCTCCCATCTCAGTCCAGTGGGATAGGAGTGGCATGGGGGTCTTGTGTGGGGTCTTATGAATACAAGCCTCTGGGACCTCGTCAAGAGGCTTAAGGGAGATGGGGGGGAGGGAATCCTGGGCAGCTGAACGGGTTGGGTGGCAGTAGTTGGGGTCAGGTTAGATGTGCCTGGGCTTTCTCACCAGGATCTGGTGTGCCCGCAGCCTCCACTCTGTGGGAGTTGCCTCTTTTTCAAAGAGCACTTTGTTTATAGAAAGCTGACAGCAGGTATCAGAGATTACATGGCTGCGTCTTTATTCCCTCCCACAAGAGAGCTTGACTGTAGAGACAAATGGAGAGAGTGTGTGTGCATGCACGTGGCAGGGGAGGGAGGGGCAGTGATCTACTTTTAGTATATTATACGTTGAAACCTCATTGCTGAGTGAAGATGCTCTTAGTCCCAAGAGTTGGCCCCATTCTTGCCACAAAGTCCAGCCACCCTTGATCTGTGCTAGGAAAGGGAGTGTGGAGTCGACATCTCTTCTCACAAGGAAGGGCTGCCGGCTGCATCCTCTCTGCTCCCATACCTCAGGGCCAGGAGCTTGTGGGTGGGATGTTGGTGGCAGTGTGGGTAGCATCGGTCCCGCAGGGGATACCCAGCTTTGGGAAAATGGGAAGCAGAGCTGCTGGAATGCACGCAGCTTCAGCTGGCAGCTTCCAGCCAACAGAGGAAAAAGAATCATGGGGGCTTTCCTTAATCAAACTTGTTTCATGTATGTTTCACAAATTTATATTTGTTCTCTTTTATGGAAAGTGCAGAAAAGCAGACAAAAAAAAGTCACCTTGGATTCTATAATCATAGACTAAAGACAAAGATTACCTAAAATTCTATCGTCCAAAGGTACCTAAGCAGGCAGTATGTGTGTGGACAGGTAGTATTCTTCTAGGGCCTTCTTTATGACACTTGACTAGTGTTTGTGTGTGTCATTTGCCCCCAAATCTCTTGATTTGGAGGGCTGACAGCAGTTTGGCTACCTCTGTATTCCTTCTGTTCACTCTGGAGTTTCCTCCCTGCAGAACCCAGCCCTTGCTGACATCTACACGGAGCATGCCCATCAGGTGGTGGTGGCCAAGTACGCGCCCAGTGGATTCTACGTCGCCTCTGGAGGTACCTGTATGAGTGCATGGCGTGGGTGTGTGTGATGGGGCCCAGGCAGCACCCGGGGCCCAAGGCCAAACTGGGCTTCTGCCTTGGGCAGGGGGAAAACCAGGGGCAGGGGGAGTGCAGGTTGTTGAGAGGTGAGGGGACCGATGTAATTTGTTTCAGTTGTGGCTGATAAGGAAAGTATAAGCCACCAAAATGCCCCATTCCAGAACTGGCCTTAGTTCTAAAAAGTATGTGGTAGTCCCCCCTTATTCGTGGGGATAAAGTTTAGTTTAGAAATTAGACGCACTAAGAGATTAGCAAGAACTAATAATAGAACAATTATAACAATGTACTGTAATAAAAGTTATGTGAATGTGGTCTTTCTAAAAATATCTTAAGATTTTTGTACCACAGTTGATCTTGGGTAACTGAAACTGTGGTAAGTGAGACCGCAGAGATAAGGGCTCATATTTTCTAGTTTGCAATATTGGTTCCAGTTCGGGGGTCAGAAGAAATGCTCCTGTGAGGTTGGCCAGAGGCCTGTGTGGGTTGCTGTGTCACGATGTATTGGAACTGGGTGTGGGTGTGTCTGAATTGTAGTTTTGTTTTCTGTCATCCTCATCCTCTGCCCCTTCCTGGCACCTAGCGAGGCCGGCCTCTGGGCAAGTGCCCACACTTTCTTTGTGGCCTGAGCTTTGCTCTCTCCAGCCTGGGCTTTTGTGGGACTCCATGGGAGGCTGGGCAGAGGAGGGGCATGGAGAGCTGCACATCTACATGTGCTTTCTTGACGTGATTCTGTGAGGAAGAGCCTCTCCCGCTTAGGGCTGAGCTTGGGGGGCACCAAAGGTAGAGCAGCGTGCCCTTTGTCTCCCCCTCACTCACTCACTCACACCCTCAGCAAGTACTGGCGGCTGCCTCGCTCAGGCCTGTTTCTGGCCTTAGGGAGGGCCACGTGGACAAGCTGACCTGCACCGGGTCAGCATCTCTGCAGAGCAGGAGAGCCACATCTGTGATAAATTGCTGAAAGAATGAACCAGCTGGCTGGTAAGGGCAGGGCCAGGTCTCACAGGTGCCGTGGATACTGCCTGCATGGCCTACAGCGACTGTTCCCCCAAGGGTGTGTGTCTGGGAGATGGTGGGCTTCGGGGTTGGGGAAGACCTGGGTTCAGGCCTGTCTTCGTCTGTTCGTGCTACTGTAACAGAATAGCACAGACTGGGCAATTTATAATGAACAGAAATTTATCGGCTCGCAGCCCTGGAGACCAGGAAGTCCAAGATAGATGGGCCAACACAAAGGGCCTTTGTGCTGCCAGAAGGAAGGAAGGAAGAGGGCAAAGAGAGGGTGAGAGAGCAAGAGGGGGCCAAACTCATCCTTTTATAAGGAACCCCCTCCTGTGGTAACAGCATCAATCCATTTAAATCCATTCACGAGGGCAGGGTCCTCAAGGCCTTCTAGCCTCTCATTAGGGCCCACCTGCCAAGACTGTCACATTGGGGATTAAGTTTCCAAACACGTGATTTTGTGGGGATGTATTCCAAGCATAGCAGCCCCTTACTAGCTGTGCAGCCTTAGTTGAACAACTTCCCTTCCTAGGCCTTAATTTTCTCTTCTCTAGACTGGGGCCACTGGAACCTGCCTTGAAGGCTTTGGGAAGGATCCAGTGAGGGGATGCTGTGAAGTGCTTGACACAGCTCTTGCGCTGGTGGATACCTGACCTCAGGCGACCACAGCCTCTACCACCAAAACTGGGGCTCTATGCAAACCAGGCCTGGACAGGCCAGCTGGCTGCTGTGGCTTTAGTGAAGGACTAAGCCAGGAGTCTGGCAATCAGTAGGACTTGTGTTTTTGCTAATGGTTTTTGTGTTTAGATCTATTCCCGCTTCATCTGTAAAACTTGCTCTAATTTACATCCCATGATTTATTTTACCACTGTGATTTTTTTTTCTTTGACCCTTCTTGCCAGCAAAATATCTCTTCATTTAAAGCCCCAAGATTTGGCCCGGGTACCTTTTAAATTTGTGTTTAACACAGAGCTGGGTGCTCTGAGAAATGTCATCTCAGGAGAGCAATGTCAGTTGGCAGGGACGTCTGCCCAGCTTGGCACAGCTTCCCTGCCCTGTCAGCTTTTAAGCCAAGAGCCCGCGGGCCCAGGCCTGCCTCTCCCAGGTCCCCAGAGGGGCACTCAACAAGACAGAAATCAATGGCCTCAGATGCTAATGTGGAATCCACCAGGAAGGCTGTCACAGAGGCTGTTGCAAAGGACAGGCCACATAAATAAGTAACCATCGGTTTGACATTCTCTCTTAAAAGTGTCCTGATTTGGTGGAGGAACCAGGAAGTTTGGGGCCTTACTTGGGTGGAGATCACATTTTACATTTCCAGTATATGTATTTGAATAAGGCAGAGTGATTGTTAAGGGTTACAACGGAACATTTGCTGTGAGATGAGGGCCTTGGGCTAAAAATAGCACGGTGTGTAGGGTTTGGAGTGAGTAGGAGGGGGGAGCTCAGAACACGCTTTGCTGGCCCATAAAGTGAGTTACCCGGTACTTGGTGTGCCTGGCGTGGGCTGGGGTTCCAGTACCTGGGGAAGACCACAGCTCACTCCCACGTGGGGCTCTGGCCCTCTGCAGGATCTTTAGATCCTGTCAGTCTGGCTGGTCCATAACTGCTGGAGGAGCAAACCTTCTGGAAGGGCTGCTACAGGAGGGCCCTACCTCAGGGAGCTGCCATCATTGAACCAGACTAACAGTCTCTGTCCCCTGGGAATCCATGCTCTGTGTGATGGGTCTCAGAGTGCAGGGGTCGATTCTGGGAAGGCTGGTTCTCTCTTTTCGCAGCATCTTCCTTAGGTAATTTGTATTCTGCTGGTCTACCTGCCTCCTCAGTCCCCTCAGCACCTGGGCAGTGATTCCCGGGTGGCCCTTGGGGTTTAGCAAGGCCACACGGCAGGGTATCTGCTCCAGCCGTAGTCTCTGAGCAGTTTTCCTGGAAAAAGGGCCATCGGTGCTTAGGGATGAAGGCCATGAGTGTCGTACAGGCAAGGAAAGGCCAGGCTGTGGACTCAGTATGAGCAGGGGCTCCTGCAGGGACTAGAGGGCCAGCCTTGCCACCCGCTGCCTCTCTCTGCTCCTCCCCGTGGTGTTTGCTGCACAGATTGTGTGCTGGGCACCTGTCAGGTTTGGAGATGATGCAGACAGGGTGTGGTCACACCCCTCGGTGCAGCTCTTACCCCAGTGGGAACAAAAGTTTGTGGAGGGAGGGAACCCTCCTGATCATCACTGTCCCCTGCACTGCTGTGTTTTCCTTCCTAGGGCTGTGTTGGTGGACGTTAGTTGCAGGTGTGCTATTGTCTGCCTCCCCGCTAGAGCCCTGCGGAGCAGGTGCTTGGTTTGTTTGGCTCACTGCTCTGCCCCGGGCACCCAGCAGGACCTCGGGGTCTGAGTGCCTGATCCCCAGGCTCACACTGTCCCTTTCCTGGCCCAGCTGCTTCTGAAAAGAATTATATGAGCAAGCAGGACCCAGCGAAGGAGGCTGATGATTGGGAGGGGAGGCGGGGGTGGGTAGGTGGAAAAATGACTGCGATACCCAGAACAAAGCCTGAGCAAGAGTAGACAGAGGCTTGATGAGCCCAGGCACAGGGAAAAGCTGGGCGCCGTCCTGTGTGAGAGGGTGGGATGCCCTCTGCCTTTTTCTGGACAGCATTGTCTTTTCCACTGGGCAGTATGAGCCCCTGGATGTACCTGAGCACAGCAGACCATGTGGCTGTGTGCACAAGTGTGTGGGTGCATATGTATGAGTGGGTGTGCACAAGTGTATGTGTTTGGGTGTGGTGTATGTGTGGGTGCATATGTGCATGGGCATGCGTGAGTGTGCGTGTGGGTGTGTGCAAGTGTCCTTCCTGCATGCACAGTGCTCCTCTTCCAATATGGCCGATCTCTGCTGACTTTCCCTCCTGTCCTTGCTGGCTTCTTTGTTCAGTGAAGGGACTTAACTAACCAGGATTCCAGGTTGCCTTTGGAAATCACCTTGGACAACACACCAGTGGTCTTCCTGGACCCACCCCAAGGTGTCAGGGCCCTTTTGAGCCTCCCCCCACTTAGTACTGTTACGATGGATTTGGACTTTCATGCCAAGAACATGTGCCTCTTACATGCCTCTCCCAAGTCTCAGGAGCCAGCCTTGTAGTCACTGGCTCTGTTTGCTCCTATGTGAGGGGTCTCTAGTGGCCTCTGCAAGCCTTACTCAACTCTTTGATTGGTCATGGTTAACTCAAATTCCCTATGTGCTATAAACTAGCCTGGGACGTTGTCTCCCTGCAGCTGCCCAACAAGGGGCACTGTCATTCCCCCTCTTGTAGGTCAGGACAGAGAGGCCGTGTGGCTTGTTTGAGGCCCATGAAGCCTGTATATGGCAGGGGCTGGATTTGGGCTCAGGGCACTAGCTCCCGAGGCCAGTTCTTAGCTGCTGCCCTGCACTGCCACTGCTTCTGCCCTGTCTTGCCTTGGCTCAACCAAGAAAGCAAAAGCTATTTTCACTTGTCACAGAGACCAGTTGCAGAATCTGTGCCCAGTGCCAGCTGACATGGCCTGGGGGTACTATGGAAGAGCCATGATCTTACCTTAGAGTCTGAGCCAAGGTTTTAAGCCGTAAGAGTTAGTATAAAATGCTCCCAGCTCTTCATGCTGACTCAGTATTAATTTGGGAAGAGGTGTGTCGGGACTTGTTACTTGGTGACAGGATTGCTGTGGTCCAGGAAGGGGGTGTGGCTTCCGTGTGACTTTGATTACAGTTTGCCATCTGCACTCTGGCATCAGGTTCTGTGTGCAGTTCTCCTGCCTTCGCAACACCCACCTTGTACATCTCACAGAAGGATCTCACACACACCACAGTGTCTGAGTCGTGGGAGCATTCCTTGTAGTTCTGAGCAAGTCTGCTGTATTGCCTGACGAGCAGACCCCAGGCAAGGCCACCAGGCTGCACGGCTGCTTGGAGATACCGAATAGGGGCCCTTGCGAGAAAAGAAACGCAGTAATTAAATGAAATTGCTTCACGATGTGTTGGAGTTTTTCCATCATGTATCCCTGGGCTTTTCCTGATGCCTAAGCAGAGTTTGTTACGAGGGGATTTCTTGGGATAGCGGGCTCTGATTTTAGGGTGGCTGAGTACAGTTTACCTAAAAAGTGTTTTCCTTCCACCAGGCTTTCCCCTCCAGAAAGCCTGAGAAGCAGTGCTGAGTGGGCTTGTGGCCATGCGGCCCTGGCCCAGTGGTGAAGTTTGGCTCTTCCACCCCTATTGTGTCCCACAGATGTGTCCGGGAAGCTAAGGATCTGGGATACCACGCAGAAGGAGCACCTGTTGAAGTATGAGTACCAGCCTTTCGCTGGGAAGATTAAAGACATTGCTTGGACTGAAGACAGTAAGAGGATCGCTGTGGTCGGGGAAGGACGGGAGAAGTGAGTCCCTCGCCTCAGCTTTTCCCTGCCCACCTCCCTGCTCAGGCCCGGGCCCCTTGTGGGGGGATGAAGTGGTTCTATGCCAGCCTGTGCTAGTGTGGCTGGAGCCCCCAGTAGGCCCCTCTGGTCACCTTCAAAGTTGTGTGACCAGCTCAAGTCACTGGCCCTTCATGGTTGGCTCTAGCCACACTTGAGGGAGGGCCTACCACCTGTCTCCTCTGACATCCGTAACCCTTGGCCTCCTAGAATTTCGACTGTCGTGCCACATTCCAGGCAGCAGGAAAGGGACAGGCAAAAGAGATACAGCCCTTTTATCAGGGCTCCTCCCAGCAGCTACCACACAGCTGCTCAAAGCTGTGAGGGAGGCTGGCCATTGCTTCCCTAGCTGGGCATGCCACCCGCAGTTCCCTGGCCAAGGAAGAAGGGCGAGTGGATACTGGGTGTACGGCATCCGGTGGCTGCTGCCCTTATGGGCCTCGTGACTAAAAGGGTCAGTGCTGGAATCCAGGTTTTCTTATGCCAAGAGCAGTCAGGGTTCCCTGCATGGCTCCATGGCTGCTCCTAAGTAATTGAACTTGACACCCATATGTCTCTTTCTCTTCCTGAGAGGCACTTTTTAGTCCATGTTCTGGTGGGTATTAATTCTTCCATGGCATTTCAAGTCATTCCTGTTGGTCTTAATTCCTTTTTCATTTTTTATCAGATAGTAAGTAAAACAATAAATCTTCATCGAATGCCAGCCGAGATCATGGCATCTCCTTTCCTGTAAAGGAAGGTAACTGGTGTGTTTCCTAGTTCCCCCCAGCAAAACTGTCAGGAAAGTAATGAAGCCATAAAGATACGCCCCGAGCAGGTGCTTTCTGAGGTACCTTCCCAAAGGCACTTGGGTAGTTCCTCCTTGTTCTCAGATCCTTTTGACAAATGCTGTATAGGGCCAAAGCCATGGTGCTTTCAAGCTTGTTCCTGGGACATTCCGAGCCGGGGCTGCACTACCGACCTTCGCTGTCCTCTGTGCTCCAGCAGCTCAGCTATCACATTTCTCATCAACCTCCGGGATTGATTTACTTTTGACTCTTCTCGTTGGGCAAAGGTTTGGAGCTGTCTTCCTGTGGGACAGTGGCTCTTCCGTAGGCGAGATCACAGGCCACAACAAAGTCATCAACAGCGTGGACATCAGGCAGAGCAGGCCATACCGGCTGGTAACAGGGAGTGATGACAATTGTGCTGCGTTCTTCGAAGGACCCCCATTCAAGTTCAAGTTTACCATTGGCGTAAGTGGACTTCTCTCCTTTGGTGGTTTTGGGGTGAACTCTGTGGATCGTATGAGAGAGGAGCGGAGTCTGGGCCTGTGTAGATGCTGGTGGCAGGAAGGTCACAGCACACATGGTGAAGGCCTTGATGCATAGACAGAAAGCAGGTTTTTGGGAGAAGTGTCACACGGAGGGAGTGCTAACCAGTCTCAGCCTTCGTCACACCGGGTCCTCAGCTGGGCATGGATGGTCCAGCAGGGAGAGGCACGATTGCATCTATTGTGAGGGAACAGGAACATCTCTTCTGATGCTGTGTGACCAGGCGGACATCTTGGGCTGGGGCGCTTTTGAGGAAGGGGAGCCAGAGTGGTGTCAGTCTGCTCCTTGGTTGTGCCAGTTTCTTAACCTGCTAAGCCAGCAGGGGAAATGAGCTTCCAAGACCTCCGGGTTGGTGTCTCAGAGACTTCCCCTGGAGAGATAGTGCGGGCAGAGATGTGTATACAGAGTGACATATGGTTAGAAGAATTAGAGACACTTTGTCTATGCTAGAAACATGCCAGAGGTGCCCTAGTGGATGCCCCAGGTTTGGTATAAATGGCCAGGCCGCATAGTCCCAGCTCTGCACATGCTTTCTGCTGTGAGCAGTGCCCGAGCCTCTCTAAGCCTCAATTTTTCCATCTGCAAGATGGGAGTGTGGTGAAGCCATCAGCATCTGGGGATTGTAACTGTGAGTCTGAACTGTGCACAGCTGCTGGCACATCCAGAGTGGCCGTGATACTCATTTTCCTGCCCTGATGGTTGGGCTGGAAGGCGGGAGCAGGGGCACGTGGAGACCCCTGGCAGCAGGTCCCAGCGTGGCCTGTGGTTCTGCGCCTGCCCTTGCCTTCCGGGTTCCTCCTGTACACATGCCATGGAAAGCCAGCCAGCCTGAGCGCTGGTAAAGGAAGAGGAAAGATGGACCACACTTCACCAGAAATGCATGTTCTTTGGGCTGTTATGTGCCTTGGTTGAGTTTGGGATTGGACTGAGGTCTCAGGACTCATCAGCTTCAGGTTCATCGGTGGTTCCAGTGTCCCTGTCTCATAGATGACTAAAGGAGAGACTGTCCTTAAAGTGGCTCATTGGGGTGGACTGTTCACGTCGGTGACTTCACACAGTGAGTCATAGGTGGTGGGCAGGGCATAGTGGAAAGGGCGAGGATAGGACTCAGGACGTGGGCAGAATTTCCAGAGACAGATACTGGCTTAAGGTACAGAAGGACTCTCCAAGGCTTCCCTGTTTGTAGTGAAATGGGCTTCGTTTTGTCCCTGAGCCTCGGCTGAGCAGGGCCAACCTGGTGGGCTGGCTGAGGTGGGGCATAACTATAGAGCGTGTGGCCAAAGGCCCCTGGGTCCCAGCACTCAATCCTCAGAGCCTGTCTCCTGCGGCTGCTGCTTAGCTGGTAGATAGTGGGGACCTGGCTGTTTGGGGAGCTTTGTTGAAGCTGTGGCCCGAGGTCAGTGCTCCTCGAGTGGGAGGGAGGTGCTGTGGACTATGCATGCGCAGGGCCGAGTCAGCTGCACTCCCTGCTCCAAACCCGGAGGGGAGAGACAGGAGGGGCTCTGCGTGGTGGCTGAGTATCCCAGCTGTTTCCAGTGAAGCTGCCCCCTCCCCAGCACCCCACACCCACGTTGTCTTTGGTCTCATTCAGCCTTAATGAGGCCGTGCGTGGGTGGGAACTTGTTTTCCTGCCCCAGGCAGGGTCATTTCCACTTGGCAGGAGTGGTTCAGAGCGCCTGTGTGGCGTATAAGCAGAGCTAGGGTTCGAATCGACACAGCTGGAGCCTGTGCTCCTCACCCCTGCCATCCTCCCATTTGTGCTCACTTGGGGTCTTGGTCAGAACTTTCTTTCTCCTTCCTTTTCCTTCTAATTTCAGTACACTGTCCTCACCCTGCAGCCCCAGCCCAGGGGTGTCAGGAAGAAACGTTTGTTGGCTCCTGTCCATGGGTCACCACCGCTTGTCCTGACATCCCCTGTGGAACCCACATCCACAGGTCCTGCCTGGGGACCTGGGAGAGAAGGAAAGGGCCATGGACCAGGGATCCGAGACACTGGCAGGCAGCCCAGCTGAGCTAGCTGGCTCTGTGACCTGTGGGCTAGTTGCATGTCTGTCCCTGCCCCCGCCCCCATACAGGATGATGACAGCCCTCCTTCTCCCCTGAGCCCACAGTGGGGGTTTGGGGAACTCGAGTGATGCCAGGAACACCTACCTGTTCATGAGGGGTTATCCCGGCTTCCGTCTGAGAAGGTTCTTAGAGGCTCAGCTGCCCTAGTGTAGGAATGACAAGGAGGGCCACCGACCCTACATCTGCCCCAAGACCTTGTAAGGTGTTGATGACTTTGGGAATCAGTCTGTGACTGCTCGATGTGTCTGCAACCAGGGAGGGCCAGGCTGCCTGTCCGTCTATGATTTCTCTCCTGCCGCCTTCCTCTGACTGTGTGAAAGGCCGTGGGGTACGGGCGGGGTAGGAAAGCCTGCTGCTCCCCAGAACTAAAGGGAAAATGTGCAGACTGCTGGGGAAAATGCTCACAAGGCACAAATACTCCTGTGAGGAAAGGTGAAGACACATGTTGAAGACTTGGGAGGGTGAGTGTCCTGCTGGCTGCTTCCTGTGTGTGGGTCTTCTGATTTAGCCAAAAGCCTGCAGTGTGGAGTTTCTGAGGAAATTAATTGAGTCTTTCTATAGTAAAAAGTTTAGTGAAAATTAAAATGTGTGTGGGATTTTTTTTTAGAGGAAATTAAGTTCCTCTTACTGTGAAATCCAAACAGTAACAGTCTTTTCTCCCCAAATCTTTCATTCCCATCCCCAGGACACTTGGGGTCAGGGCTGCCCTCACCTCCCCAGCTCTGCAGGCTGAGGAGCCTGTGCTAGAAGCTTCCTCTGAGGGCGAGCCGTGTCAGCAGCTGGCCCTGTGCTGGCCATGCCCATGCCACCCCCACCCTCCCTGCTCTGCCACAAGCGACAGGCTGGACCTGGAGCTCTCCCTGAGGCCGAGATGTTCCCAGTCATATGGACAGGAAAGGGGCCGTGGTGCGTGGCTGGGGCAGGGCACCGAGGAGGGTTGAGTTCAAGCTGCTGCCTCGGAAAGGAGTAAGTTATGTTCGGAACTTCAGAACATGCCATACAAAATCCCAGTGATGTGCCCGAGTGGAAACAAAAGCAGCACTTCTGAGAAAAACGAGGGACTTACCTCCTGAAGTCGAGGTTGGCCGTCTCGCTGGCCCCCGCGTGGGGGTCCCTTTGCTCTTCCTTTTTGTTCAAGAGTTGGTTGTACAGAGCGAGTGTAGGCTCCTGGCTCCTCTAAGTGGCCTGGCCCAGTTTCGAAGATGGGCTGGAGAGACCTTTCACCTGGAGTAGGCCCAGGCACCAGCTTGCCCCTACCCACCCCCATTTCAGATGCAGTGGGCGACCCGAGTTAGTAGCGGCCCTGGACCCCAGGAAACCAGGCCTGGAATGAGGCTTCAGGCAGACGGTCTCCATCTCCAGTGCAAGCGTCCTGTGGGTGAAGGTTTGGGTTCCCTTGAGGATCTGCCTGGGCCTGAGTAAAAGTGAGGGGTGGTGAGGCCGTGTCCCTGCCTCCCCCCACCCCCACCACGGGGATTTGTTTGTACCATGTATGTCCCTATGATGGGTACGTTCGGGTGTGTGATAAAGAGGCCCCGCTGAGTGTCTCCCATTTGTCCACCTCTGTGCACCTGGTGGCGTGGCCTTGGGCGAGTGTCCATGCCCCTCCAGCCTTCTGCTCCCTCTGTCAGGTGAGCAGTCGGCTGACTGGGATGGCTGCCCTGCCCCTTCTGGAACGGGGCTCTCAGAGCTTTGTGCAGTCTCGGTGGCAGCTGTTGCCAGTGCATAGGGTAGTTTGTGTCGAACGAGATGATCTCTGGGGACAACAGATGTGAGGGGCTGCTTGCCAAGGTGTGGCCGTGCGGTCTGGAACTGGCACTCACTGCCATGTCTAACCAAGTTCACAGTTTGGGTGGGGCCGGCAGGTGTTGCAACAACTTCTGCTCCAGGGCAGTTTCCGCTGCCGCGCTTCGCGTGGCCTTACACCTCAGTCTTGGTCGTGGCTGTTAGTAGAAGTGCTCCCCTCCTGGCCAAGCAGAATTTGAGCTCTCAATATGCAAGGTTTCTGGCTGTTGCTTTTCTTTTTTTGTTTTTCCTGCTTCCTTACTCTTGAAGGGGCAAAAAGGAGAAGTTTCGTCCTGGCTTGTTTCTGAGTGGCTGCTCTGTCCACGCCCCTGGCTGGCACACAGAATGCCCTTGCCTCTTCCTGAGCTGTTTGCCACCCCCTTTGTGTGGCTGGTCTTGATTTTCAAAGTGCTGTCCTGTGATGGTCACGCTGGGAGATAGCAGGGCAGGTCTTTTTGTCCTCTGGTTGATTACTGAGAACCCAGCTGACGGTGGCCAGTAAGTGGACCAAGGAAGATTAGAGCGAGCCTGTTGTACATTCATCTGGTCTTTGTTCTCCTGAGGAAAGTGGTAACTGGGCTAATATGTCTGGCACGGGGCAGGGCGGAATGGGATAGGGGGCTCCTCTGTGCTTCTCAGCCAAGCTATGTGGGCAGCAGGGTGAAGGCCGCAGCACTGCCCCCAGGAGGACTTGCCGAGTGAGAATGAAGCCGGGCTTGGGAGGGGTGGGTAGACTGAAGGAAGGGGAGCCAGTGTTTCAGTTCCAGGCATGAACCCACTTCTGGAGTACCACCCAACCATGGGACCACTGGAGGCACCTGCTGGGCTAAGGGAGGGAGGAGGTGGTGGGTACAGGGACTGAAAGCCCGTCTCTTTCCACCAACTCATGGACATGTGAGCAACATAAGTGGACGCAGTCACTTCAGCAGCAGGGTTGGTAGTCTGCGTGTACATAGGGGACCGCTGAGCCTGAGCTGACCAGGTAGTCAGCATAAGCATGCTGGAGCCAAGCCACCTGGAACCCAGTGGCACTCTGTCCCATTGGTGACATGGACTTGGTTGCCTTACTTAGTTTTTACCTAATTGCTTTAAGCCTTGCTGTCCTCAGGGGTGAGAGAGAGACAGCAATGATGGGAGAGAGGTGAGGACGGTGGGGATGGTACCCCTGGCTGGGGGGTGGCAGTGGGGAGCGGGTCCTCAGGGGGACTCATTGACACAGTCCGCATCAGAGCTCCAGTGAGTGTTGACTACGACGGAAGGATGGGCAGGAGTGAGCCAGGCACACAGGGGCATTGGGCATCCACTCCTGGGAGAGCCTGAGGCTTGACTGCAAGATTGTGTTGTGGCCCCTCTGGTTGGCTGGGGAGGGATAGACAGGCGGGACTGGGGACTGGAGTCCAGCTCAGGAGGTGTCTGGGTCGGGCAGCTGGATGGAGATGCTGAGTCTCTGAAACCCCCAAGATGTTCCCCAAACCTGCTTCCTCTTTGTGCGCTGGACACCCTCCCTTTGGAAAGGTAGAAGGGGCTATTTTTAGCCGTGGCTTCTTTTGGTTAATGCTCCTGCCTTGTACAGGGCTATTTCAGGAGCAGACATCAGTCTCGTGCTCTGTACTTGAACTCAGTGCTTGGCTTGAGTTGTAGGAAAAGGTGACAGAGGTGAGGTTGTAGGGCTGGGGGTATCTGCCTTCCTCCAACCTCCCCCAGGCCCCTCCCTTGGTACCTGTGTGGTTCTGGGGCCTGGGGAGGGGCACACTGCACCTCCCCTGCCTGGCCCTGCTAGAGATGCTTGCAGAGGTGGATGCTTTCGAGCTGGGCCACAGGCATCTGTTTGGGGGTCTGGGGCTTGGGTGTCTAGTCTTGCTTCTCAGGAGCACCTTGACTTCCAGGACCTGGATTGGAATATGAATATCTGTTCTGATCTCAGGGAACCAGTGAAATTGGAATTTGTTACAAGTTGGAATTGAATGGTGGCTAAATATTTTTCTCTAATTTATGGTGCATTCCTGAGGCACAGCAAAGAGAAATCAGCACCCCAGTGTACCCAGCCCTTGTTCCCTGGGCTCTGCTCCCTTTGGGATGAGCTCTTTTGGCCTCCCCACCCCCAGTTCTCAGAACGCCCTGCTTTCCTGGCCTATGTGGGACTTTCAGTCAGAGGGCCCAGAGGGGAGGCAATGGCAGCCCATCTCCCTTGCCCATTTCCCCATTGAGGAAGCCAAGAGCTGCAAAGATGGCTGAAGAATTGGGCCTGAGGACACAGAGTTGGGCAGCAATAGGAGGAGACATTTCGGATAGATGTCAGGATTTGAGATGCACTGTGTCATGTAAGCCGGTTGTTGGTCCTCATCTGGACAGTTATACATACTGCCCTGTCCCTCCACAGTGTGGTCTGGAAGAGCCCTCCCACCCCTGACTCTGCCCCCCAGCTGGCTCCTGCAGCCTCCAAGGGAACAGCAGCATGGGCCCCCAGTGTGCAGCAGCCGGCAGCAGATGGCACAACAGCAGGGTGATGGCAGCGGGGGGGGGGGGCGGGTGTTAAGGATCTGACCTCCAAGGGCTCTAGGCCAGAACATGTGCAGGCTTGCCCAGCACCTGCCTCGGCCTGAGAGCCCGTGCAGTGATGACGAGACTAGATGGGAAACTGGAGACAGAGTCTTACCAGTGGTTGGCTTGAGTTACCCAACCCCTGTTGGGCCTGGTTTTCTCCTGTCCATGGCCCCTCAGGTGGTGGCATGAGGGGAGTGGGACAGCGTTGGAGGCAGAGGTGGGTAGGAAGGCCCAAGAGACCCCAATTTGGAAAGTTAGGTTTGACTTTCATTCAGTTAGGTGTATTGTGCCTACTGGGGAAACTGCCTTTCCTCAACTCTGTGTACCTAGAAAATGCTAGAAAACACAGATCGCAGATCATTAAAGCAGAAAAGGTCGGCCTTAGATATAGGATGAAGGTACAACAGGAACTGAAAAAGCAAAGCACACAGCTGGGCCTAACCCAGAGAAGAGTCAGGCACTAGACCAGAGGTGCTTGTGTCGTCACCAAATCCAGCACCTAGGTGGAGCCCTGGGCCTGCCAGGCGCTGCAGCACCCTGTAGATCGCTGTACAGGCCTACCAGCCTGCCCTGCCATACCCATGACAGCGCACAGGGACGTGAAGCATGACATGCAGTCTGCCCATCCACTGGGCTCGAAACCATGATTGTAGTCGCCCTACATGGGTGTGCAGTAGTCAGTTACCAGGACTCCCACGATCAGGCCATTTGATTTCTCAAGCTTTTGTCATTTGAAAACACAGGTCTGTGGGGTGATTGCACCCAATTCCGCTGTAGGACCAGGCCTCAGCCCTTCCATGTCCAGCCGGACCCCACCTCTGAGCAGATGTTGGCAGCACCCTGAGGAAGGGTCTCCAGATCAAAGGAAGTTTCAGTTGCCTCTTGGGTTGTGGGGTGAGAGGAGTGGTTGTCAGTGAGCACTGGGTTGCTTTGATGCAGCTTCGAGGCGGCATCTCTCCCCTCGCCCGGGTTCAGTCGGTGTCTGATGGGGTTGCCAGTGGGCGGCCTGGAGCCGAAACCCGAACCATGTGTCTTTGCGAGATGAGAGCTGCTGCCCTGGGAAAGCTGCCGGGCTGAGCCATATCCCTCTCCTCTGCTGACTTTCGCAGCTGGGCTTTGGGACACATCGGTTTCCTTGAGTGTGGTGCTAGCAAACCTCAGGCACCTCATTTCTCTTTCTGGGCCTGCATTTTTCATCAGTAAAATGGGCATAATTGGCCTTGAAGGGTCATCGTGTGAGCATTACAGATGTTTATTTCTTGCATTAATTTCCTAGGGCTGCAGTCACAAAGGACCACAGACTAGGTGGCTTAAGCAATAGCAATTTGTTCTCAGCCTGGAAACCAGAAGTCCATGACCAAAGTGTGGGCAGGGCCAGGCTCCCTCTGTGTTCTTCCTTGTTTTGCCCAGATTCTGGTAGCCCTAGGTGTTCCTTGGCTTGTGGGAGCATAACTTCTGTGTCTCTGTCCAAATTTCTCTCTTCTTACAAGGCACCATCCTGTTGAATTTAGGGCCCATCCTAATGACATCTTAACTTGGTTAAATCTGCAAAGACCCTATTCCAAATAAAGTCACATTCACAGGGGCCTGGGGTTAGGACTTCAACATATCTTTTTGCGGGGCACAATTGGATCAAAAGCATTACACAGTCACACACGTGGAGTTCTTCCACTCAAGCAGTTCATGATTTAAAATTAAGCCAGTGGTTATGTGGGGGAGGGGCAGGAGATACCATTAAAGGGAATGGTTTTCCTGGAGGTTAGGTGTCGGTGCCCACAGAGGCAGTGAACCCCTCCTCCCGCCATAAGTGTCAGCGGTCAGCACTTGGTGTGTGCTTCTGGGTCAGGCACCGCCCGCAGATGGGGAACATTGTGTAGGCAGCTTTGTGACTGTGGTATTTAGAGACTCTTTCTCTGATATGAGCTATTCTTGATGGAGGAAAGAATGAATTAATTTACTCAGGAAAGGGAATCACTCCCGGAGTCATTTCTCCTCGGTCACTCAGAGTCTTATTCCCAGTGATGGTCATAACCGTTGTTTATTTTTGTTTCAAAGTCGGTTGTTTATTCATACCTGTCATGTGCGGTCCTGGGGGCTTCGGGCATGGTCTCAGCCATCCCAAAGCTTATGGATTCTGGGCTTGAGCTCTCTCTAGATCCCTGAGGGAAGAGGGCAGCTCAGGGGACATCACAGGGTCAGGCGGCTCAGCTGGAGGACAGGCCAAAGGCACAGAACAGCCTTCCACGCAGAGTGGTCAGCCAAGGCAGAGGCAGGGAGGCTGAGAACACCTGCTAAGGGCCTGCCTGGGACTTTTCTTTTCAAGCTCAGAAATTTTCCTGTGGACCAACAGTTCACATTGTCACAGTGGCTAATGTTGGAAGCAGGCTGTGTATTTCATAGAGAACTTTCCTGAACCTCAAGTCTGGTCTAAGGCCTGTTGTCAGGTGGTAACTGTCCACTTTCCCACAGGACCACAGCCGCTTTGTCAACTGTGTGCGATTCTCTCCCGACGGGAACAGATTTGCCACGGCCGGTGCTGATGGCCAGGTAAGTGCTGGGTGGCTCACCTGCCTGTCTCCTGCCACTCCTCAGAACCCACAGACTTATGAAAGCTGCTGTGAATGTGCAGAACCCAGACGTGTCTCCCTCCACCCTGCCTCCTGGGACATCAAAGCCCAGGAGACATGTCTCCTTTTAAATAGCACTGGAAGCTCAATCCATTAGTGCTTTTTTTAAGAGCCATAGTCAATAGAGAAATGGTATGCTGACTACTGAGGGCGTTCTCACACGTGCATATGATCCACATGTGTTTTTATTTCTTGGAAGATTTGCATCTATGATGGGAAGACAGGAGAGAAAGTGTGTGTGCTGGGAGGAAGCAAAGCCCACGACGGAGGCATTTATGCTGTGAGTATGACTTTGTTTCCCAACTTGGTGGTTGGGATTTAGCCGCATTCACATTTGCAGCCATCCAGACTCATTTTGAAGTTAGACTGAAAGTTGAAATGAGGGTTGAAGGTCGGGGCAGAGGTTGTGGGAGAAGGCAGTGGCCAGAACAGGAGACCTGCAGGCCAGCTCTGTCCCTGCCCTGGGTGCATCGCACCACCCCCAGGCTTTGCTCTTCCCTGCTCAGACGTGGGGGCTGTGGACAAGCTGCTTTCCAGGGTTTCTTCCCACGCTGACAATTGCTAACACTCGGCACATGGTTTTTGTTTGAACAGATTAGTTGGAGCCCTGATAGCACACATTTGCTTTCTGCTTCTGGAGACAAGACTTCCAAGATTTGGGATGTCAACGTGAACTCCGTTGTCAGCACATTTCCCATGGGCTCCAGTGTCCTGGACCAGCAGCTGGGCTGCTTGTGGCAGAAGGACCACCTCCTAAGCATCTCCCTGTCTGGGTACATCAACTACCTCGACAGGAACAACCCCAGCAAGCCCCTGCGGGTCATCAAGGTATGACCTGCCTTGGGAGTGGCCCTGCCCCGGGCTGACAGGAAGGAATGTGGCCATTTGGGAAAAGGGGGCCTGAGGGAGGGCCAGGCACAAGCTGGATATGCCTCCAGATCCCCTTGGCCCTCAGAGTTTCAGTAGAAGGGCAGGATGCTGGTTGTTTTTCTGGGAAATGAGTTAAGATTTAGACAAGGGGGGTGCCAGATGCTGTGTGCCCATTGAGCTAATGTAGGAGCCAGACAGTCAGGGCCAGAGGATTTTGAGGGCAATGGCTGTGCCTCCCAAGGCAACACCAGGAGAGTGCTGAGCGCCAGGGCAGGGTGGGGTCTTGGACTGGACCTTCACAATGCCAGGGAGACCCTGGAATCCTGCACTGTCAGAGTGGGGAGGGCCTGAGGGAGCAAGGGGGATCCTGGGGATCTGGAGGAAATGGAGCCAGAGTGGTTGTGGGCCTGGTATGCCTGGGAGGGACAGGGCCACTGCTTCTGGGCTCTCACCCAGGAGGACGTACTCGCCCAGGGGTTGCCAGGGTCTCCCTGTGTTCTGCTCACTGGGTGGCAGTCATACCTCCTGTTTGTATCCGCCCCAGCTGTTCTGACATCTCGGGAGACTTGCAGCCAGACAAGGAACAAGGAGCTTCTGAGGGAGGGGCCCCACCTGTGTCCTTGGGGCCTGCCCTGGCGGTGCCCACTTCACACCCTGGCCCTGCTGCGGGCTTGGGGCTGGGCTCCCCTGCCTCTGGCCACCTGGGTGGGTGACCCCTCCAGCAACTGTCTGAGCCATGATTTGAAGGGAGGGGTTTCCACAGCCGGGCTCCATGGTGCACCCATCCTGGCACTGAGACTTTCTAGAGCTCCTGTTTTCAGCCACTTCAGGGGAGGGGGTGGTATGGAGGGCAAACCCCAGGACTCCCCTCACCCACTGCAGCCCAGCATTTGCAGAGGTTAGTGTAGGCCAACTTGGAACAGGCCCCCAGGTCCCCAGTGGCACTGGCACCTCAGTGCTCTGGTCAGTGGCTTACTCAAAGTCCTCAGGGTCTCCCTGTGAGCTGGCTGCCCTGTGGGGAGAGGGCCTCCTTGACCCCATGTGAGTGACTTCTAAGGGCCGGGTTGCCTCGGTGCTCACTACGTGGAGAATCAGTGTGTTGTGTGTGCCTGGTCAGCCTGGGCAGTGTTGGGCAGGGACGCTGCTGAGAGGAAGCTGAACTGTTGGAGCAGCAGCATCTGCCCTTGCAGGTGGCCCCCACTTTATCTGTTTTCACAAAGCTTCACTTGACCTGGCCTCAAGGACACAGGGTCATCATTCCTGGCTGGGTCCCAGCCCAGGGCTGTGAGGGTAAAAGGGCAGGTGTGCACAGCCTGCAGGCCACAAGGCTGCTGCCTGCGGCAGCCGGGGTCTTCCTGAGACTGTCCCTGCTCCACTGGCCTCCAAGTGTGATGGCGAGAAATTGTGCATGAGAGGCTCAGGTGTTGCTGTCAGCCAGCTTTCTCCACGCCCAAGAGCAAATTTCTGTGGGCCACTGGTGGTGGCGCCAGGTGTCTGTCACCGGATCTGCATCCTGTGTCTGTTGGCACAGCCACCCTGGGAGCACAGGAGCCTGTGTGACTGCTCTTGCTGCTCCTGGTGACGTCACTGCCATATGGGCCAAGCTCCACAGGAACCTCAAGGGTTCTTACAGTTGACAGAGAAGAAACCCACGGCCTGTTCTCGTGCCACGCCTGTGTCAATCACAAAAGTCATCTAGTGATCTAGTGCCAATTCAGGCTGCAGAGTTTTCTAAGCACAGGAGTTGTAGTTCTTGGCCCTGGCTGCACATTAGAGTCACCTGAGCTTTGAAAAGAAACTTGCTGCCTGGCCAGTCCTGGAAGGATTCAGCCAGTCTACGGGGGGTGGGAGGGGGGTGCGTTCTTAGGGCACAGCAGGTCGTGCGTCGGGCCTGTTAACTGTCCCTTCGTGGAAGACCTTGTGGATATCTGCAGGTGGGGGCTGAGACCTTGCATGTCTCGGGGGCTCCTTGGTGAAGCTGCTGCTCCCAGCGGTGAGCGTGCACACAAGTCTCCCAGGAAGCGTGCTGAGCACAGGTTCTGATTCAGTTAGGCCGAGTGAGCCCAAGACTCCCAGTGAGGCCCACGCTGGCCTGCTGACCACACTTTTAAGTAGCAGGACTGGGAGGACACTGGGTAGGAAAGAGACAGCCCCTGGTTCATACGCCGCTTGCTGGGACATGTCATGATTTCCCCCATGCCTCTGCCAGAAAGATGGAAACGACTCCCTGTGTCAGTTCAGTGGTTTTCTAGTCCCACCGAGAACTGGGTGTACTTTTCTCCCAAGATAATTGCCATATTGTGGCAACAAGTGAAACATCACAGAATGCCCGGAGGCTCCTGGGAGAAAGCCCTGAGCTCACTCTGTGCCAGCTGCCAGATAAAGAACAGGGAGACCAGCTGGGGAACCCGCCTCCCTCTGAGGGGAAAGCGCTGTAATTAGGCCACACCTCAGCCTGTTATTTCTGTTCCAGGAGCGGTTGCAAAAGAGGGTGAATGCTTCCATGTTGAAGCAGATGTCTGGTTGTAGATGAATTCTGTGGTGCGCTCCACGCGCCCTGACCACCATGGGCAGGTGGGGGGAGGGTGTCAGAGCCCTTGGACAGTTTGGGTGGGGAGGGGGTAGTGGGAGAGAGCCTCACAAACTGGCCCTGAAGCTAGAGTGGTCCCCCTTATGTTGTGAGTGCTGGGGGCCTCCTGAGACATCACACCATGCCTGCTGTAACCGTGCAGCGGAGCCCGGGTAGGGTCTGCATCTGTGCCAGCGGGAGCAGTGCTTCCTCCTCCAGTGGCTGTGAGGGTTGGGTGGGTGCATGTCACGTATCTGCACGTGTTAGGGGCTTGGTGCCAGGCTTTGGTTTAGACCTGTGTCATCGGCCCGGGTTGGGTTAGGTGCCTTGGAGGGAGGGGCACACGTGGTGAGGGTTTGTTAGGTGCTCAGTCAAGAAGAAAAGGCTGGTCCTGGCTTGAGAAATCTGTTCACAGGCCATCACCGTGTGGCGAGGGGCGTCTCCCCCTCTCACCCAGAGGCTTAGTCAGCAGAAAGCAGCCAACGAGTAGCAGAGGACAGAACGGTGTGTCTTTAGCTCACCCTGCCCCTGTGTCTCCCCTACAGGGCCACAGTAAATCCATCCAGTGTCTGACGGTGCATAAAAACGGTGGCAAGTCTTACATCTACTCGGGGAGCCACGATGGACACATTAATATCCTTTGACTCACAGAGCTGGCTCCAGAGCCGCTGGCAGCAGAGGGGAATTTCCAGTTCCTACAGTGCCAGAGGCCAGGCCAGCCAGGGGACAGCAGCCACAGCTACATGCTCGCATCCAGCGCCAGAATCAGATGCGTCTATGTCTGCACACAAGCTGAGGAACGGCCTCGGCCTTGACCCGACCGGTCTCTCCTCGCTGTGCAGTCCCGGTGTGTTGCTTAGCTTCTCTGAATAGTCCCAGCCTTGTCCCTTTCACAGAAGTAGAATCATGACTTCTTAGAATCAGAAGGACTTGGAAACCCTTTAATAGAGTACCCTTGTTTTAAAAATGGGAAAACTGGAGTTCAGAGAGCTAAATTGCCTTTCCCAAAGTCACAGCCTGTGGAAAGCAGAGCTGGGACCAGAACTCATGACCAGGTAACCTTCCCTGGGGCATGTGTAGCCCCTTACAAACCCCCTGTGTGGCGTTTCTGTAAAAGTGCCCTCTGGCTTCTTAATGAAACGATTTTCTGTTGCTCTCCCTGTGTGTTCCCTGTGTGTCCTGGGATACCTAACTTCATGGAACCTCCTTGAACCTTGAGGGAGCTGTCTGCAGGGGTCCAGGACCCAGGCCCTCGCACATCAGCAAGCTGGCAGATGCTGTGTTTTTCATTCTGCCTTTCACACAGACAGTTCTCTAGTCTGTGCAGCTCTTCCTCCTGGAGGGGCCTGTCCCACACCCCCACATACCACGCCTTGCAGGCTGGCCATGTCTCTGCAGGGCTTTGCAGTTTTCACAAGATTCAGGGAGGTCTCGCCCAGCTCTGAGAGAAGAGGGCAGGTAAGTCACCTTCCACCTTGCTGAGCTTAAGGAAATGTGGGGTTAGGGTGGGGAGCGTCCTGCTCAAGCCTGCATCACAGCTGGCCGTAGAGAAGGCCCCGGAATCTGCCTCCTGGGGTAGTGCAGGACCCTCTCCGGTCATGCCAGTCCTCAGCAGGCCACAACACCCCTTCCTGGTGCTGCTCCCTCCTTGCTTTATCCCCATTCCCAGTGTGATGCGCCCACACTTCAGATGTCTCATTCCTGAGAGCGTGCCACCAGTGGAATACACAACTAGCTTCTTGGGGAGTAGTCTGTATTTGAAGTGAGACTGATTTGGTGATGTAAAAGCAGGCTTAAGCCACCCTCGTAGCTGAGCACCTGAGCTCAAAGTCCACAGACCCAATCCTGGGAAGGTGGGTCAGCCCCAGGGCTGTTACTCAGTGGCATCTGGTAGCCATAAGCCTAGCAGCGGGCACAGCTGGCCCTCCTGCTGATGGCCACAGGCTGGACAGCAGGTTACAGAAAAAAATGAAGCCTTGGCCCATTTTCAGAGTCCCAGTGAAAAGTGACTCCTGGACCCTCCACTCTGAGAGCCCCACCACATGGGAGGCTTTTCCAGAACTAGTGTAGATCAGTGACTGATCTGGCCAATTGGCCTTGTGTGGCAGTCACAAAGAAACTTAGTTGTACTATTTCTATCTTGGCACATGGAATTTAATGTGACCCTCTGACCTGCAGCCCGGCTGTCTTGGTGGCTTAGCACATCTGCTTTCTGAGATTCTGCACTTGGACATCCATGAGGAGACCCCACAGGCCCAGGGCTTGCTGTCCCAACCCTAACATGCTGGTGTTTCTCAGCTGCTCAGGTCAGGTCCTACAGTCCCAGAGACCAGGCTTTTCCTTAACTCCTGCCCCACATTACTGGGATTCAGAGACAGGGGAGAATGACTCCTTCGCTGGGAAAGGCCACACAAATCAGGTGTCCAGAATGACTGTAGATGAGTCTGGACAGCTCGTCAGCTGCAGCATGGACGACACCGTGCGGTACACCAACCTCTTGCTGAGGGACTACAGGTGAGAGCTGCCCGTGGGAGTTGAGGACAGGGGACCCAGAGTGAGCATCAGATTTCCATGAAGGTCCTTTGCCAGCAGCAGCTACTGTTCTTGACAACATTTTATCTGCTCTTTTTATTCTTTTCTGTGAGCATCCTCCTGTTGTCAGGCCTTGAGCTAGAACCTAGGTGACCTAGATTTGGCTCTTGCTGTATAGACGATGGCCAAGTGTAGACTCTGCCCTGAGAACAGGTGGAACAGGTCACAGCCTTGTTCTTCGAGAACTTACCTGATCAGTGAAGGCTGGTGACAGTGGAGCCTACCTCTGGCTATTATGAAGGTCAGATGAGCTCTTAGAGGTGCCTGGCACAGGGCAGGTGCTCGGTCCAAGGTAACCTCTCCTGCTCCAGGAAAGGATGGGCACATGGGTGATCCGATTGGGAGACGGTGTACCGTTCTCTTTGCTTTTGCTCTGGTGCCCTCAGCTGGCCATGATTGGAGCAAGGAGAGCTCAGTTGGCCCTCTGCACCCACATATTTGACCAACCTCAAATCGAAAAAGTGTGGGGGTAGGGGACAATAAATAATACAGATTTTAAAAATATATACAAAACAGCAACTACTTATATAGTACTTATGTTGTATTAGGTATTATAAATAACCTACAGGTAACTTAGGATGTACGATAGGTTATATGCAAATACTGTGCCATTTTATATCAGGGACTTGAGCATCCACAGAATTTTGGTATCCGTGGGGATCCTGGAACCAGTCCCCTGCAGATACTGAGGGATGGGATGACTAGCTGTTAACAGGTGATCTGAACTTATAAATGCAATTGAAGAGGAATGAAAGGGAAGTGTTCCTGGTCCCCAAGGCCTCTGCACCTACAGGGTCCCCTCACTCAGGACTGACCCCTATCCTGCCCACACACAACACTCCACACTACGAGTGCAGGCCCCATTGCCCTGCCTTGGAGCCTCGCACAAGCATGGCGCTGGCTCATAGCAGGTGTGTCATGCTTCTTGCACTGGCCTTGCTAATGCTGTGCAGCTTTGAGTCAGTGGGGCCTCCCAGTGAGTGGCAGAAGCAGCCCCAGAACCCAGGCATCCTGGTCCCCAGTCATCTTTCTCCAGCCCTGTGGCGACCCTGCTCTTAGCACCTTCTTCGTGCAGGTCTTCTTATTGGGCTGGGTAGCCCAGCTGTGAGGGAACCCAGGGCTCTTAGAAAGCCACCATGGCCTGGTGACCTTGCTGCAGGACCCATCCAGGGAGACCTTGGGACTCCACATTTGGCCCAGTTACACGAAAGTTTCCTCAAGAAATTTTAGTGTGTGTGCAAATTTTTCTAGGATGCGTTTTGATAGCATTAACTAGAACAAAAGATAACGTGATTTTCACCCATTAAAGGTAACAGATTTTTAGTTACACCACCCCCACTTGGGGGCAGAAGAATTAATTCTGTCTGTACCCAGGAAACTTCAGAGTCTTTAGCCAACAGATGTGGGGATAAAAGTCACTACTGGGTGGAGTGATGGGGCAGCAGGTGCTCATCACAGACAAATAGGCACAGAAACTGTCCCCATCACTTGCTTACCACCCTCTTCCCCAGCGCCAGCCCCATTGTGATTCATAATCCCTTTGTCGCAGATTAATGGGTCATTTTTTTTTCTTTTTTTTTTTTTTTTTACCGCCTTCATATTTTCGCTAGTTTTTCCTTCAATATAGCCTATGGTGGAATTTCCTTCTAATTAGCTAAATGGCTATAGTTTTGCAGTAAGTGTGTATTGAATACCTGCACTGAGCTGCTTACATACTGAAGTGACTGTGTTTTTCCTTCTGACAGTGGACAAGGAGTTGTGAAACTGGACGTCCAACCAAAGTGCGTGGCTGTTGGCCCTAGGGGATATGCCGTGGTCGTGTGCATCGGGCAGGTGGGGTCCTGGCTTAATTTTTGGCTAGAGGAAATGATAGGATAAGGGAGGCGAGCTTACAGCTGTGTGATGCCTGGTCTCTGGCGTCCACTCATGTCCCACTGGCTGGCAGCTCTAGCCAGTGTCTTTGTTGAGAGCTCACTTGGCGCCATGTGAGGGCCTCACACACGCATCCACTCATGCATGTGTATTCACATGTATTGGCTTACTTCATCCTCACCACAGTCCCACCATTTAGGCAGGCACCCATTTTACAGATGAGCTGGAGGCACAGAACAGATGAGTTGCTTGCCCCATGGCTGTGGCTGGTAAAAGAGCAGAGCTGGGAATTGCCTCTAAGCATTAGGGCACATGGCATGTACATTGGCCTGTGAGGTCTGCAGGGACTCAGCTGGGGTGGTTCTGTCTTTACTCGTGTTCAAATCCCATCCCTGCCTCATTGGAGCTATGGGACTTTGGGCGTTTACCCTACCCTCTCTGAGCTTTAGTTTTCTCACTGGATGATTATGAGGAAATAAGCTGCGTGCACCACCTCAAGTTCGTTTTATATGAGGGGGCTGAGGCTTAGAGCGATCTGGAGATGTTCCCAGGGCCACCTGACGGCAAGGTGGCACCCAGGCCAGAGTGGGTGCGAGTTTCTGACTCCACAGCCTGGGTTCTCATTCCAGACAGTGAGGTCACCTGTACACGTTTTCTTTGGGAATTTCTGGAACAAAGCTCCCTTGACTGAGATCCACGCCTGACCTACTTTATACAAAATTCTACTCTGTTCAGACGTCATGTGTCTGCAGACCTGGGCATCCCAGTGTGTAGATCGGGAAAGGTAGGTGTTGACTGAGCATCCGCTAGCACAAGTGACAAACCCTGCTAAAGAAAGCTGCCATTCAGATCCGCCCACCCCTCCTTTGTTCTGTGATCTTAATTGCTTCAGGGAGAATGGATTTGTCCTAGATAAGAAGAACTCCAAACAGCTTGGGTAGCCAGCAGGCCATCCAAAAGGAAGAAGGCACAGAGCGCTTTAGCAGGAAGGACAGGTGGGAGTGGCTTCTCTATGGATCAGGACCACTCCCAGCCTTGGCACCTGAACACTGGCCTTGGCCTCTGTGGGTGAGGGATGAGCACCTGGGCTCGAGCAGAGCCTCTGTGTCTCCAGGTCTCAGTTTCTTCACCTGTAAAGTCTCGGTCACAGTAGGCCGGCCCTGCCTACGAGGCTCATAGTGAGGATTACTCGAGGACATTCAAGAGGAAATTCAAATAGAGACTCGGCCGGTGCCTGCCACTAAGGAGGTGCTAGTGAGTACCCATGGTAGTGTTGCAGCCCAGGGGGACAGGCAACACGGAAGCCCTGGACCCCTTGGAGCTGCACGTACACGTGTTTCTGTGGTCTGCCACTACTCTCTGGTTCTGCAAGGGCATCCGTGACCCTCACTCCGGGTGAGAATCTTCCGCAGGGCTCCCTGTCACAGGTCATGGGACCGGGAGTGTCCGCAGGGCTCCCCATCTCAGGTCACAGGGTCGGGACGGTCCACAGGGCTCCCCATCTTAGGTCATAGGGTTGGGAAGGTCTGCAGGGTTCCCTGTCATGGGTCACAGGGCTGGGAGGGTCTACAGGGCTCCCCGTTAGGGTGTCAGGTTACCTACACACACAAGGTGCTAGAAAGGGCCTGAGATTTTAGATCAGGAAACAGCAGGTTCATGTCTTATCTCAGGCAAATTTGGGCAGACCTGTGCCCTTATTCTTCACCTGGCAGATTGGGAACTCCATCCCTGAGTCCTGCAGATAACGGAGGCAAGTCAAGTAGACTGTAGTCAGGGTGCTGCCAACTATCCCCCCCACCCCCACTACATGCAAAAACCTGGAGGGTGGGGCATAGGCCACCTGTCCTTAGGGTGACAGCTGATAGCTTGGGCGGGGGGACAAAGCGATATCCATCACAGATCAAGACTACGCTGTCCTGGAACAGTCCATGTTTAGGTAAATTAGAACCAGGGGGGGTTAAAAAAGATATGGGTGGGGGAACAGAAGGAGGGTCCTCTATGTGTGGAGCCTGTGCCATGTGCCAGAAGGTGGCAGGTCCAGTGTGGTGCCACAGGCAGGGATCCTGGGCCTGAGTTGCAGCTTGGCCCCTTGAGAGCTGTGCAGCCTGGGCATAAGTGCTCTGTACCCCGTTTTCTCCTCTATGAAGTGGGGGAGCTGCTTCCTGCCTTCCCCTAGGGCTGGAACACTCGTAGCAAGGTGCGTGGCAGACGCTCAGTGGATGTCAGCTGCAGTTTTGTTTACCCTGAGCATGGAATTTCCTCTTTCTGATACCTAGGCATTGTTGGGTTCTTATCCCCTGGGAAACTGAGGCCCAGGACAGTTTGTGAACTGTCCCCACAGCCAGTAGGTGGCTAAGCAAGGTCAAGGTTCAGTCTGTCTCCAGAGCCCTGCCCAGTCAGTGGTGTTCCCGTGAGAGCCTCTGTACTAGGGCCTGACACCCAGGCACTGGGCAGTGTGGCATTTCTAAGAACAGACAGACCTGCCCTCCTGAGCACTGTTCCTGTCCTTCTCAGAGCAGGTCGGGAGCAGAAGCAGTACTGGGCTGGCGAGGAGAAGCGGTCCGGCCTCCAGGCCCTGCTGTAGTGCACTGGTTCCCCTCCTCCCCTTCCTGGGCTGGTTGTGCCTGGGCCGGAGAGCAGAGGCCTCCATGCACCTGGGAGTCCCAGCCCTGCATTGCTGGCCTGCAGGAGTTGGGGCTGGACACTCAGCACCTGGGGCCGGGGTTCTTTCTGTCACGGGAGCACCAGCACTCAGCCATAGAGCCACACGTGCCAGTGAACACTGGCTGTTTCTTTTGACCTGAGACGCCAGAACGTACAGTCCTGCATGTCATGTTCATTCCCGCTGTTTCTTTAGAGCCTTATCACTTCCTGGTGCTTTTGTCCTCTCAACCCTACAAGGACTTTGGCGAAGTTCTTTTACTACGCTCTTCGTCTCATTGGAGGGCCTGAGGATCAAACATCACACTTTCCAACAAGTCGGTGCTTGTAGCAGTAACCATAGTGATGATTTGGTAATGACAGTGATGGTAACAGCCACTGTTCATCGAGACCCCAACTAGGGCCTGTCGCTGTCCCCACTCAACTGATGAGGGGCTTGAGGCTGGGACTTGAGCCCAGCCCATCCGCCCACAACTGTCAGAGGGTCTGCTGCTGACTGGTGCCTGTGTGTCTCGCAGATCGTCCTGCTGAAGGATCAGAAAAAGTGCTTCAGCATCGACGACCCTGGCTATGAGCCCGAAGTCGTGGCAGTGCACCCTGGTGGCGAGATGGTGGCTGTTGGGGCTGCGGTAAGGTCCCTTCCTTTCCCCCATGTCCTCTGACCTTGGTATCTGGGAGATACAGAGCAGTGTAGGCCGTGAGTCCCGGGGCTGTTCCTGGGAAGGCGGGAAGAGGGACAGAGGATGAGAGCAAGCCTGCAGTGTCTGGCTTCTAATCGTCCACGGTGTGACTCATGTGTACACAGTGGTCGCTGCCAGCCAGGCCAAGTCCTGAGTGCTCCACAGACAGCTCTCCACCTCACCTGCCCTAGAAGGGAGGTGTCACTGATGTGGAGCTGCAATGCAGCTTTAGCAGCAAGCCCTGAGCCTCAGGGAGGGAAGCACCCCACACTGGGGGCCAGGCACATTCGCACGCTGCCCCGTGCCAGGAGTGCCATGGACACAGAGCCAGCTTCTTCAGCCACTGCCCGGGCGGGGTTGCCTTGCTCCACCAGCCAGTTCGAGGACCCCAGGAAGGCAACTGTGCACTGAGGTGCCAATGGCCTTTCTCACAGAGCTGCAGGGTTGAAAGGGCTAATCTGCTGGAGGGGCCTTGCCTGGTTGCTGGCATGTGAGACAGGACAGACAGCGTTAGCTCTGCAGCATCCAGTCCGCCTGCTCAACAAGCCGCTCTGCCTCCAGCCTCAAGCCAGTGCTGGCGCTCACTCTTCAGCTGTGGAAAGTCACGAGTTAGATGGACAGCGTCACTGGGCGGTTCTCACTGTGGTCCCACCTGGGGGCTGAGGGGCCACCCTGTCCATGCCTGTGCCATGGGTGCAGCTTCCAGCAGGTCCACACCTGGGTCGAGCCCTCACGCTCCCAGGGCAGGCGCATTGGCTGTGTGGCCTGGGTAGACCTGCCTTTGTACTGTCCGGGTTTCCAGGGAGACAGGGTGAAAAGAAGGTGACCCTAGGGTCATTCCTCTTCAGACAAGGAGAATGGGCTTGTTAACTTCCAGTAGCAGCTGTTTTTATTCATTGCTCTCAGTGTCATCCTCAGTGGCCTTAGGACACATAGACCTCATCATCTCTGCTTTTCTTTGGTTAGCTAAGAGGCCACAGTAACGTGTGTCTTGTGTCTGTGGCTCATCCTCTGTCCTGGCCCCTCCCCAGCAGGATCTTCTCCTTCCCCCTCTCCCCTGCCCACGCCCCACCCTCCAACAAACCTTCCTCTTGACTCTGGTCAGCAGTGTTCTGTCCTGCACCATGTGGGGTGGAGGCGCTCTCCTGTCCCTCTTCTGCAAGTTCTCGGGCAAGGCACTGTCTCTGTGTGGCCTGTGTTCCCGGGGACTCCTCGGGGCCTGTGACCATTCTGTATCCACCCCCCCCCACTGGCCTGGCCCCTCCCCACCTCCAGGCATGTCCTTAATGTCTTTCCTCTCAGAGAGGGAGATTGCCCTCCACACAGCAGGGTTTAGGGAAACTGAACCTGGGTGGTAGTCCTTCATCCCAGCTCAACCCTCAGGAATCAGCAATTTCCATTTTTCTTGGTTGTCTTCTAGTCCCAGGCCTGTATGTTCTCGTAAGTCACGTGGAGGTACATCCACATTTCTGCTGTGTTTTCCCCTTGTGCTGTACATACGGTGCTTTGTTTAATGACATGTCACATTCCAGTCAGTGGATGTCCCACAATTCCTTTAGCCTGATGTCAGACATTTGCTGGTGGGTTTCCTGTGATGTGCTCAGTGTGGCCATGGAGCTGCCTGTGTGATCCATGAACACGGCCCTTTTCCTTCGTTTGAACACTTTCCTTGTGGGCAGTTTCCCCCTCATAAGACCATGAAGCCCTGACTCCTGTCACATGTAGGCATCAGGAGAGCCCAGGAAGGGATGTGGCTTGTCCACGTGATTTCGAAGGACTTTCTGTGCTCAGATACCCAAGGTTCGGGGCTGTAATTCCACTCTTCCTCCCATTTTTGAGGGGGGAGCAGGATGAGTCATGAAAACAACCAGGAGAGTCTGGAGCACCAGTGTCTCCTATTGATCTGTCCTGGAGAGCAGTTGCAAGGACCAGCCACCTTGCTGTGGTCCCCTGGCTTGGAGATCCCAGAGATTCTGTAGTGGCTCAGGGAAGTTGTGCCCAGCAGGGGAGACTGGCAGACATCACCTTGCTGTCCCCTCCTCATCCACCACAGTCCCATCTGCTCCACCCACAGCCTTCACTCCTTGGGGCCAGGCCCTGGGCCAGGCTCCCAGTGAGGAGAGGTGGGTGGAGCCTGGCCCTGCTGTCTAAAGCCATGAGAATCACTGGGGCTGGTGGCGTGCACCCTGGGAAAGAGCAGCTGTGCGCCCCCCACCCCCACCCCAGGAAGAGGTGGCTGAGTACAGCTGGGAGGTGGCAGGCTGGGCAGGGAGGGCTCACAGGCCCCAGCCGTCTCTGGAGAAGCCTGCCCAGTGCCCTCAACAGAAAGCTGCGTGTGTGTAGGCGTTTTCTCAGTTTGGCCTGTGAGCACCTGCACTGGAACTTCCTGCGGGGTCTGGATGAAAAGTACAGACTCCTGAGCACCAAACACAGAATCAGAATGGGGTAGGGTGGGGGCTAGGATGCAGTTTCAGCAGCAGCCTCTCTACGCGATTCTGCTCGCCGTGGCAAGAGCCACGAGAGCTGCCGAGGCATTTCAGGAGGTGCCGTGTAGGAGGAGCAGCAGCTCACCGGGCAGCTGGCTCGCTGACACCCGACCCCCCGTCCCCTCGTGCAGGATGGCAACGTCCGCTTGTACTCCATCCTGGGCACCACGCTGAAGGACGAGGGCAAGCTCCTGGAGGCCAAGGGCCCCGTGACTGACGTGGCCTACTCCCACAACGGCGCCTTCCTTGCTGTGTGCGATGCCAGCAAGGTGGTCACAGTGTTCAGCGTTGCCGATGGCTACTCGGTGAGTGGGCCCAGGCACCCTGTCCCCATGCTGGGTGGGTCGGGGAGGCCATGGCAGCTCAAGGTCGCAGACTATGCCTTTCTGAGCTTCAGCACCCTCGTTTCTGTGAGTAGCAGGTGTGTGGTGGGGCTCTTGCAAGGAGTTGGTGGGTTTGTAGGGCTGCCCAGCGCAGAGTAAGCACTGAGTAAATGGGGCCCTCGTTGTTGTCGCTGTGAGGGACAGATGAGATGACGTGTTTAGCTCTGGCCTGACCCCCTCTCTGTTTTCAACCTGCAACTAGGAGAACAATGTTTTTTATGGACACCACGCAAAAATCGTCTGCCTGGCCTGGTCACCAGATAACGAACACTTTGCCTCTGGCGGCATGGACATGATGGTGTACATCTGGACCCTGAGTGACCCGGAAACCAGAGTCAAGATCCAAGGTGACTCCATGCCTGAGCTGAGAATGCCCATGAGCCAGGACAGCCATCCCCTGGCTGCCACCCCCAGGGCCAAGTGCCCCATATGTTCATCTAGGGAGGTGACCAAGCAGAGGGTCACCCTCCTTCTCCCCAGCAAGCATCAGGAGCTCTGCAGGCTCCTGCTAGACATGGACAGGGACTGTGGGGTGCTCTTTGTTCCCAGCGGGAGTACGTGGTCTCCATACCCAGGGCACTGTTGCGTCCCTCCTGATGTCATCCTGTCCCCCACCCTGCTCCTCCAAGCTCAGCCACGACTCGTTCTCTCACTCCCCAAGACAGCGATGGCTGGTAGAGGTACAATGTGAGCCACGCGGGGACTCCACATTTTTCTAGTAGCTATGTTTAAAGAGGAAGCAAGTGAAATTGTGTTTAATCACTTACTTTACTTACCCAGTGTGCCATCATCTCCACTTGTGGTGGTAGCTGGTTTCAGTGGGGCTGAGTGGGATGGTCGCTCTCCAGCCCTGTCCCCACACCCTCTTTTCCCTGCCTCCAGCCCCTCCCCCATCCACACTCTTCATGTGCAGCCTTAGGCCCCTCATCCATTTTCTACACAGGAGTTGGCCTGTTGTGTTAAACCAACGGGATCCTTCTCTATGTGGAAACAATCCTGAGTCCACCCTGCAGAGCTTACTCCCAGCTGCAGGCCAAGGAGGGTCCCATTCAGCAGCTCCCAAACGCTCCAGGCAGCGGGCCAAGGGAAGTCAGGGCAGTCAGGATGGAGAAGATGTGCCGCGGGTTCTGGGGCTCCTGGTCTAGGAGATCAGCAGTCTCATGGTGAGACTCACAAGTTCGTGGTTGAAGTGGGTCAAGGTTAAAATACAGCAAGAGCTGGTTGGGTAGAGGGTGGGGGTTTGGGGTCTGTGTCTGCACTGAATAGTCACAGGCCACCAGACAACAACAGCTGGCCTCAGCATTGGGCATTTGTGCGTACAGTCAAGTTGTGCCCCTGCAGAGAGTCAGTGGGCGGTGTGGGCGGGCACAGAAGCCCCATGTTAGGGCAGAGCAGCTCTTGGCAATTTATGGAGCCCCCAGCAGCAGTGCCCACGCCCCCGCCTGGCTGAGGCTCCTGACACCGGGGCATTTGCCATGCCGGGGGTGGGGCCGGGAGCAGAGGAAGCTGCCAGGACATAGGCAGGTCCCACCATTGAAGTTCATGGGCAAAGGCAAAATAACAGCAGAGTTGAGAATCTAGTCACCATCTAGTCTAGACTCCTGCAGAGGGAAAGTCAGGTGCACCTCCAGCCCCGTGTTTCTTAGCGATTTGTTCACTGTCTTGGCCCCCTTACCCATTTAATACCGCAGATATACTGTCCCGTCAGTTTGTGTATTGTTGTATGGCATTGCTTTTATACATAAATAGGAACAGGTTTTTTTCACACCCTTGGGGGCAGGGGACACTTTTGGTTGGCAGGACTTGGAGAGGAGGAGCCGCTGGCAGCAGATAGGTGGTGTCCGGGATGCTGCAAATTATCCAGCAGCACACAGCCAAGAATTCCCAGCCTAGGGTCAGTAGTACCATCACCCCCAACCCTAGTCCTTCTGAAAGGAGGGAGAGAGGATCTGATCAACAACAATGTGGGCTCAGTCTCTTGGGGACCCTCTTGATGATTTAGTCACAGATGGTTTCAGCTTCCTTGTCAAGACATCTGTAGATGTAGGTAACTTTTTCCTAAATGGTGCCCTTTCTTCCCAGATGCACACCGGCTGCACCACGTCAGCAGCCTGGCCTGGCTGGACGAGCACACGCTGGTCACCACCTCCCACGACGCCTCCGTCAAGGAGTGGACAATCACCTACTGAGGAACCCGCCACCTCTGGACAGACCGAATCAGGGACTAGAGTTTACCTGCAGCGGAACATGTTATTTCTCTAACTATTTCTGTCACGCACCCCCGGCCCCCGCCCCGCCTCGGGAGGGACGAGGACCTTAACATTACCCTCGTCTACCTACAGGGTGTTCATGTCTGTACACGTCTTTCTGAAAGCTTTAGACAGTAACAGTTTGCACATGGAAAATAAAATGAGCACTTAAACATCAAGTGAAGCATAACTAAAAACCCACAACCCAGCCAGACCTTGAGAATGCAGAACATTCCAGAGGCCGCAGCCTCAAAAGCACACGGATACCCCAGCCCCAGTGGCTCTTTGTCTGTCAGAGGAGGTTGTACAGATGGTGCGCCACAGCTCCCACTTCCTACCTGCAGAGCATCTCTGCACCAGTGAGCAGGGGCTGCTGGTTGCAGTGTAGCAGAGCCCAAGTTCTGTGCGGGGCAGGTGTCTCTCTATTCCGTTGCATGCGAGTCACACCACGTGGCCGCCTCCAGATCAGACAGGACACACACAGAAACTTGGATGCATCTCATCGTCAGATTTTGTGCTTGATTTTAAGAATGGGATCGTGGGATTTTTTTTTTTTTTTTTTTTTTTTTTTTTTTTTTCCTTTTTTTGATGTGTCTTAACTGTTGCCTGTCAGTGTTTACAAGCTAGCGTGTTGACGGCACCGTGTCCAGGTTTTTGGAGCCCTTGTTAGCCAGACCGAGGTGTCCCGGTCACTGTTTACCATCCTGCTTCAATGTTTTCTTGTCTCTCTCTCCCCTTCTGCCCCGCAAGAGCAAAGATTAATTTAAGGGCAAAGATGAAGTCACTGTAAACTAATCTGTCATCGTTTTTACCTTCCTTTTCTTTTTCAGTGCAGATATTAAAAGTAAGTATAAAGCACCATGATTTGGAGTTTCTTTGCGTGTGTCGGAATCACTGGTAAATGTTGGCTAAGAACAATCCCTCTCCCTTGCACTTGTGAAAACACTTTGAGCGCTTTAAGAGATTAGACTGAGAAACAATTAAATATCTTTTCTCTTCATTGTGGATCACTGACTTTGTGTGATGGGGGTGCGTGGGGGGGGGCGCGGGGAGGTGGGAAACTTTGTGGGACCCTCATGGCTTTAGGTTTCTCACCTTTCTGCAGCCTTGGGGGAGACATTCAGGAACCCAGGGTTAAATCCATCATGTGGGAGGAAAGCCCTAGAGGAGGGGCCAGGATGCCCGGATCCTGTTCTCATCTACTGTGACCTGAGCCTAAATTTCTTCATTTGTAAACTGAAAACATTGGACCAGCTGATGTCTAGACCCCATCTAATTCTGAAATTCTTGGCAGTCTGTGACCTTTCTAATATTGCTTTCTCATAAGAAATAACATCATCTAGATGTTTAAAAAATAAATTCCCAAGTATCCAAATTAGTTGCACCGTTCTTGGGTGGAAAGACAACATAAAGTTGCCTATAAATTTGCCATCCCAATTTAAAACCTTCTTTTTCTAAGGGTGTGATCATATTACTTCTGTATTTTATGTATATAAAGGAGCTACAAAAGTCAGGAAAAGAAAAATGTTAGTCTACAAATCTATTAAGCAGATCTTTACGATGTCGACATTTCGTATGGTATCGAAAAGTCATCTCCAGCTCACCACCAATCTCATCAGAAACGTCATTAATTTAGGAAGCTATCAAGCTCACGGGATTTACAGTTCCAAATGAATATTCCAGGTCCTCGGGTGTACCTGTTCCTTGGGGGGTTATCCTGTCATTTGCCACGTCAAGGCCAAGGTGATTGTACATTTTGGTTCCACCTTCCAGAAAGAGAAAGCATGGAGGTGGTAAACATGCTGTCTTTCATGTCCACTCCTGTTTTATGGGGAACTCGTAGTCAAGCAAGCACATTTGAGGGGCAGATGGCACGAGTAGGGGGTTGAGAACCCGGCCCTGGTTAGGTGGCCACCTGCCCAGCTATGACTCCATTACTTCAGAGGAGCAGGGGACAGAGAGCCAGCCAACTCCCCGCACATACCAGATTCCAGCACCCAACCAATGTGTTAGCTTGCTTTGGTAAACTTGAGTTGCCTTGGGGCACGTCTGGGAATATAATTTTTTCTGACATCTCTGTCAACAGTGTCCTTGGATTGCAGGGTTAATTTTTAAAAATCTTTTATCAGTTGTAAATGTTCATCCTCATGAACCAAGATTTTCTCAATACCCTGCAACTAAAACAAAATGGAAAAAGTTCGATTATGGAGATTGGCATGAAATTGTTGAGACTGATTTAAAACTTCAAATGCCCGTGATACAAGCATGATATAAAACTGCAAATGCCCATGATGTTTATTAAGTTTACATAATACAAAGCTTCAGTCCTAATCTACAATTTAAACTTGGGTTGTTCAAACAGCAACATAGTTTACATTAATTATATATTTGAGCTCAGAGCATATTATTCTTAACAAACATGTCCCACTTAACCCCTTAATAAATTGGGATTTTGTGTAAGATTTTATTTATAAAAATAATTTTACTGAAAAAATAAGTTTGAAAACTGCTGGACTAGGTCATCTTTAAAAGCAATAATTTCTTATTATAGGGTAGAAGCTAACTTCAAATGTACCCATGATTATTTAGGTCCAGAAAAAGTTTCTAATTTTTAACCTTTAATGATTTTTTTTTTTTTTTTTTAGTTCCAGCAGGGGAAACATCCCAAGAAGAAAAGCAATGCACTTTTTGCTCTCATCCATAGCACTGAGAGGCACTTCAGTAAGACTAGTATTGATTATTCCTTTATTTTAAAATATGATCATAATCATTGTGCTGGGTGAAAAACAAAAGCTTTTTCCAGCGACTTTGGGAATCCACTCAGTGTGCCTGGACCACCTGCCTCTTCTGCTGATTTCCTCCATTCTGTTCCCTGACATGGTTTGAAGGAGGTGACGTGGCCAGAAGCAAGGGCACCCAAGTTCAAGGCTCTTCTCTGCCACTTACCAGCTGGGCATCTCTCACCTTAGACAAATGGCCTCTCTGGTTCTCAGTTTCTCCGTTGTTCATTTACTTCTTAATTCAGCATTTTTTGCTGTTTTTTTGGCATCATGTCAAGTACTATGTTAGGGGCTAGGGATACAGGGATTAAAAATAATAATACTAATAGCTACTGCTATTCACTGGAGGCCAAGAAAAATCCCAGTGTGTGTCTACGCACTTCACAGATATTTAGGTTCACAGATAAAATACAGGATACACAGTTACATTTGCATCTCAGATAATGCATAAATGATTTTTAGTATAAGTATATCCCAAATATTGCACAGACATATTGTGGTAAAAAAAAATTATTGTTGATCTAAAATTCAAATTTTAACTGGGCATTCTGTACTTTTTTGTTAAATCTGGCAACTTTCTATTATTATTTCACTTAATTCTCTCAATAGTCCTATAAGGTGTGGGTGTTATTCCCCCATAACAGATCGGAAACTGAGAATTATCAGTGAGTAATTTGGGGCAAATAATTGAACTCCTGTGGGGAGTAGAATATAGACTTAAAATGATGTCTCCTGACACTGAATCCTTGATGGCAGCTCCTCGTTATTCCCGAGTGCAGAGTCAAGACCCTTGGGTAGAAGACGCAGAGAGACAAGCTGCAGTTCTACAACAGGATGGGCTGGCTGGTGAAGCAGTGATCAGCCTGTCCCTGCTCATGTGCAGCAGGCAGATGGCAGCTCAAGGGGTTAACTGAAGATAACTGAATGAAGGGACCGTTTGGAGAGGCATGGGTAGGATTAAGGAACCTGTGAAGGGGTGAGGAAGCGTCCAGGAAGTAGCTCAGGGGGAAGCTGTTGCCAGTGCTGGGCCTGCAGGTGCAAAAGAGCAGCAGCCACTGCTGAGAGGTTGGGGTGCTCCTAGAGCCTCCCATTGGCCAAACCGAAGAAGTGCCGGAGGGCCTGATTCACAGAGCCCCTCCCCAGCTCTGCGACTGACATCCTCAGCAACTGCTCTCAGGTGCACAGCAGGGCAAGTGATCCCAGTGACTCCGCCGATGGGCAGTCCCGTCCCATGAGTGACCTCTGTGAAACCATCCTTGTCCCAGCTCTGGTCTTTCAGCATCCTTCCCTCTTGTGCTGTTGCCTCTTCGTTCCATTTTGACAGCTCTCCCTCCAATGTCGTATCTGCATTCCCGGAAGGAGCTAAAGGGAGGACAGAAGAAGGAGTGGAGTATCCATCAGGCAAGCAGAACGTTTTCCTGGAACGGCTGCTGACTTCCGCTTAGGTCTCAATACCAGAACTGCGCCACTGCTGGGGTGAGGCAGATAGGGAACAGAGTGTCTTAGGGTGACACACTGAACAGAATTGGCACAGCCAGTTTGTGCTCATCCAGTATGGAGTGGTCCCTGCGTTTCCCAGCCTCCTTGTGGTGCAGCTGGGTCCTGGGACTATGAGGGGTGTGGGGCACATCCAGACAGAGGCATCCTCCATCTCTCTCTTCCCCAGCCCTGCCCTTGGAGGACACATGTACCAGAAAGATGTGGTACTTGAGATGGACGAGGGCCACCAAGCTCAGAGCAGACTGTGGTGTGAGCAAGAACTAATCTCTTGACTTCATCAATCCACAGATTTCCTTGTTTGTTACCACAGCAGAAAAAAGAATGGAATGCACATTGGGGACTGTTAGCAGTTTCTACAACAGTGTGTGTCAATTTCCACTTCTGCGAAATGGGGACAATGGTGGTACTCACCTCATAAGGCTGTGTAGAGATTACATGAGACACTCCAGGTAAAGCGCTAAATCACTACTTGGCCCATGGTGAACATAGTAAATGTTAAAAAGTTACTGTCTGGCCGGCCCGTGGCTCACTCGGGAGAGTGTGGTGCTGATAACACCAAGGGCCCGGGTTCGGATCCCATATGGGGATGGCTGGTTCACTCACTGGGTGAGCGTGGTGCTGACAACACCAAGTCAAGGGTTAAGAGTCAAGGCTTAAGATCCCCTTACTGGTCATCTTTTAAAAAGAAAAAAAGAAGTTACTGTAGTTTGTGAAACGTTACTATCAAACTAGAAGTATACATGGTAGTAGTGATCACTGTGAATGCAGGACACAAAACAAGTATCCAACTAATGATAATACACAATAGTGACCGTGCCCCAAGAGAAGCCCGGGTGAAGTCCAGGGGGATTTCAGAGGACCATCTCTGGCTGGGAAATCAGGACAGGCTTCCTGGAGCAGGTGGTCCCTCGAGGCTGGAGAGGACACTTGCAGAAAGTCAAACTGGACTCAAGATGTGGCATTCCTGGAAAATATCCAAGACAGCGTTTAATACCCTCCAATGTTCTTCTTGCATGGAGTTGTTCATTTCCTCCATGGAGATAAACAGCTATAAACCTCACATTCTTTAACGTAAAAATCTCTAATTTTTTCTTTTCTTGTAGTTAGTCCTAGATTTCTGTGTGGCTTCTGTTTTCTGGAACCATCGATGTGTCCTCATGGAGAGTTAGATAAGCACTTTACAGACGGAGTCCAATACCGTCTCATCGGCAATTGAATTATGATGATCAGCTTGCTTGCTTCTGATCACATCACAAATTAGTCTGGATGGCACCCCAAGGAGACATTATTTTTTAGGCAGTTTGGGACTGGGAAAGGTCACATTTTGCTCCAGAAACACAGTGGTACTCTTCTGAATTCTAGCTTACCCTGATTTTGTTTGCGGTACATAAAGTCAGGTCAAGCAATGTGCTTCAAATAACCTAGATTTTTGACATTTATGCCTGCTTTAATGCCTGCCATTCTTCCTTCCCTTCTGCCTTCTTCTCTCTTTCTGTATTAGCCCATTTTCTGTTGCTTATAACAGAATACATGAAACTGGGTAAGTTATAAAGTAATAAAATGTATTTCTTACAGTTTTGGAGGCTGGAAGTCCAGGGTCCGGGGGCACATCCAGTAAGGGCCTTTTTCTTGGTGGGGGCTCTACACAGAGCCCCATGGCGACGCAGGGTATCACATGGTGAGAATGGCATATGCTCACTTGCCCTCCTTATAAAGCCGTTAGAACCACTCCCTGATAACCCATTAAACCACCGAACCATTAATCCATGAATGGATTAATCCATCATGAAGACATATTCCTCATGATCTAATCACCTCTTAAAGGTTCCACCTTTCAACACTGCCACAGTGGGGACACATGAGCTTTGGAGGGGACAATGAACCCATGTCACCTTCCTTTCCCTCCCTCCCTCCCCTCTCTTTCTTTCCTTCTTTCCTTTTTTCCTTTTTTTCCTTCTTTCTTTACTTTCTTCCTTTTTTCTTTTCCTTCCTTCATTCCTCCCTTCTCTTTTCTTCCTTCCTTCCTTTTTTACTTTCCATTACTGTATCTACTTCATTGGATTTAGAAAAAACATTGGTAATATTTTTTCCGCAAAAACAACAGTATAAAATTTAATTAATTAAAAGACAATGATACATCATTCATAATTCAGAATTCGGTTTAATTCACTTAAATGAAGCACCCGAAAGTGTATCTTTTATCTAGCTTGCTGAAAGTCAAATTTTAAATATGTATATGAAACCCAATCAAAAGCACCATAGGAAAAAAGGTCCACAAACAACAGTATGAAATTTAATTAAAAGACAATGCTGCATTGTTCATAATTTGTAATCTTGTTATTTCACTTAAATGAAGCAGCTGAAAGTATCTTTTATCTAGCTTGCTGGAATTCAAATTTTAAATGAGTATATATAAACTCTTTGATTAGCAACAAATAATTTAGAAACATAAGTATAAAATGTATGTGAAAGACAATGATATGCCATTCCTAGTTCAGAATATTGTTCAATTCATTGAAATGAAGCAGCTGAAATTCTGGTTTTATATGCATGTACTGAAACCCACTGGAAACCAGAATTGCAATAAAGGTCCAGAAAAATCAGTATAATACTTATGTTAAAGACAATCATACATCGTTTCTAGTTCAGAATTTAGTTTAATTTACTTAAATGAAGCAGCGGGAAGTGCATCCATCCCACATCTACCTGGCTGAAATTATGGTTTTATATACATGAATAGTAACCCTTTGGAAGCTGGCATTAGAATAAAGGTCCAGAAACATCAGTATAATTCCCAGGTAAAACACAATGACACAGCATTGATATTTGAAGGTTGCAAAGTACTATTTATCAAAATGAAGTCAGCACTCAGGCTTGGCCAAATTAAATGGCCACAACATCGGCCTGGGAGGAAAGCAGCCCTTGTCACTGTCTCAGCCACAAGATGCAAACATGTTTCTGAATTTAGCCGCTATGTCCTATAGAAACCCCACACATTCCTTCACTTTCTGACACATAGATATCACAGATCTTTGGCTTTTCCCGTTATAACTTGTAAAACCTCTAAGTGGCTCTTGTCCATTTCAGTTTTTTCAATCTTTGCTTTTAACTGGAGCAAATTACTCAGTGGCACACTTTAGTGCTACCAGTTTGTAGCAAGAGATGTCAGCACCTGCCCTCCAGCAGGCCACTTCCCTAGAGTGAGCTTTCTCAGCCTCAGCACTGCTGACATTTAGGGGAGGACAGTTCTTTGCAGTGGGGGCTGTCCTGTACATTGCAGGACATTCAGCAGCAACCCTGGCCTCTACACACTAGACACCAGGAGCACCGTCTGCCCCAGTTGTGACAAGGAAATATATCTCCAGACATTGCTATTCAAAGAAGGATCTCTTTTTATTTTTAAACAGTTTGGGTTTTCTGTTGTTGCTGTTGTTAGGTAGAAGAGCTTTACAACTCTGTGATCCTAAAAGATTAATTTTCTTTAAAAAATGAATATTGGGCTTTTCACTTTACTTACTCATTCAAAGTTCACTCAATCATTTATTAACTCATATTTTAAACTGTGGTGGTGGCAAAACTCCACTTCCATCCTCTTAGTGTCCTAGATGGGCCTGAGAATTAAACTGACACAGGATAGATTAACAGGAGAAAAGTATTAGGCCTCATGGCTACCTTAACATCAGCACAGCCGAGTTAAGCAACTTTCCCCCTTCTCCCCATCCCATTTCCCTTTTCTGCTCCAGGAACTGAGATTCCTCTCCTGGGAAGGGGTAAAAATTACCATTATCATCAAGGGAATGTCTTTTGGGCTGCATTTAATAGGCTTTGGACTGGAACATTTTGTACTGAGATAGTGGCTCATCCAGAGCCTATGATGTTATTGGATGACAAGGGCTGTGTCATGTCACCTTGCATACCACTGATTTTGAAATTGCCCATTACTCTGTCAGAACCCTTTCTAAAGGGCTTACAAACCTCCTGCCTTCCTTGGTTTGGGGGAACAGATCTGGTTTAGTCTCCCCTCCACATTAGCAGAATAAAACTTTTGGCTGAAATGGCACCTGGCTGGGGTCTCTTTCTCTTCTCTGTTTCACCGAACCTAACATTTATTGGCACCCAACAGTGGGGCCCAGTACTTTGGCTTCTAGCCACCCCAGCCATGAACCGGTGAGACATTCTCTCTCTCTCTCTCTCTCTGCCTTCCACCCCCAGAATGGGTTCTGGGACTCTTGCAAAGGATCTCTCTCTTCTCTCTCGGATCTCCCACAAAGAGGCTGCATAACTGATGGCAATTAAAGGCTGCTGGCCAAGGCTGCTCCTTGGTACAGTCTAAAGGCCTCAGGATTGTTCGCAACAGTAGTCAGCGCCTAAAAGGGTGGAGATCTCTCTTTCTCTTCTGCTTCACCTCATCTATTCTGTTCCAAGACTCAAGCGAGCTGCATTTCATCACCACATGCTATTGCTGATCTCCACATCCAGCACTAGCTATTGATCTCTGCTTAGGTGAGTGAATTCTTGTCTCCCTCTCACTACAGGACCCCGTTCACTGACAGTCCAGGACTCTCAAAACCCCAGTGCCAGGGCGGTGGCTCTCCTCTCAGCCACATTGGTGGCTACACACCTCCACACTTGGGGATGGCTAGCGTTGCTGGCTTGCCTCTTACTCTCAGGTCTTCAATGATTTCTGGGGATGCCTGGTCTTCACTGAAGGATCTCATGGACCTGAATGCTCTCAGCCCCCAAATTCACATTCCACCTCACAGGCAATCAGGCCTCTCATACCACTCTCACCTGATATCCCCAAAATGACTTATTTTCTTCAGCAACACTGTCTGGCCACAATACAAATTGGATGATGAAAGCTTGTGGCCAGAAGATGGCGCTCTCGATTTCCAAATTCTCTGAGACTGAGAAAACTTATTCAAATACAGTGGAAATTAGTCAAAAGTCCCCTATGCCCAAGCCTTTGTTTACCTTCATTCTCCACTCTCCCTCTTTCTTGTTTGCAACTCTTACCAACTTCTTCTCTTCAGTGACAAGCCCCCCAAATCATCTCCTTCTGAAAATTCCTCTCCTTCTGCCTTTGACTTCCATCCTACACTCGACTCTCCTATTCCCCAGCCACCTTCAACTTCCCCGTCCCGCTCCTACCTCCAACTTTAGATTGGATGAACTGAAGTGAAAGAAGTTGGTATTTCCTTACAATGTTGTGTTGGGGCCTGGAAAGTTAAACCCGAAAATGAAAGCCTCAAAAGCAAATTATTTTGGCTCTGACCTTCACCTGCCCTCCTGTCTCTTGCCCCCATTCTCCCTGGAGGCAAGCCAGAGAAACTCAAATCCTTCTTCCCCAAGGCAAGTCATATATACACTGTAATCTTGGCCCTGCCTTTCTGTCTTTGAGCAGACCATAAAGCAGTTCTCTGACCTACATTATCTGATTGTAGGTCATAAAACACTCATTGCAGAAAGGATCAGCCCAATACCCTGGAGGAATGGTTTTCTACACTCAGTCTATTGACAAGTGATTAATTTTCTTTTGTTTTCACCTACCATCTAGCCCTCTGTCCTGAGACAGTTTCTTTTCAACCCTGGTTTTGTGTGAGCATGTTTTCTTTTTCTTAAATCCATGTGCTTCTCTTCTTTGTCAAAGACTCTCAGGCCTCATGAGAAACACAGGCATGGTTTGCCAAGTGGCCCTCCTTTGGGGGTCTGCTGCCTTTCTCTTGAAACCCCCAAAGTCAAATAAATGGCTTTGGCTTTATTTGTTCATTGTCTCAGCCCTTAGCTCAGGAACCCATTTTAGAAACAAAAAGTTAGACTAAAAGTGACCTGTTTAACTAGATGGTCTCAAGTACAATTTTCTGACATCCAGCTGGTTATTTTGAACAGACTTCTAAATTTTCTTCTAGGCTTACCTATGTATTTCCTCAAAACTCTATGGTAGAGCTGTATGATTTTATTTGATCTTGGCATCCTTTTTAAAAACAAAAACAAAAACAGGGCCGTCCTGTGGCTCACTCGGGAGAGCGTGGTGCTGACAACACCAAGTCAAGGGTTAAGATCCCCTTACCAGTCATCTTTTAAAAAAACAACATTTCTCTGTGTCTCCCCTGACACACCCAAGACTTACATTCTTGGGCTTTGTAATGTAAATTAGTCAGTTAGCTTACTTTCTCTAAAACAAATAAGCTTTGACATTTTCCTTTTTTTTTTTTTTTTTCCCCCTTTGGCAGCTGGCAAGTACGTGGATCAAACCCTGGTGTTATCAGCACCATGCTCTAACCAACCGAGCTAACCCACCAGCCCAACCTTTGACACTTTAGAAACACAACTTAAAAATCAACTGTCTTTTTAAATTAGTAAGTTTACTATTTTATCTATCTCCTTATTAACATTTTAAGCAAAACCTATACAATCCTTACTGTTTCTGTTTCTGTTTGCATAAATATGTTTGTAAGCTGTATGTTAGATCCACATGTTCATTTCTATACATGTGTTTGTATTGTCTGCGTGGTACAAAATTGGCTCATAAATAATGTGAGCTCATTGAGTAGATAACTATACTTTTCAAGTTCACATGATTTTAAATTTTTAAAAAATTGTTGATAAAATAGATGTGTTTTCAGAATTTGATTTAAACCTTTTGCCTAGATTTGTCTTTTGGTCAACACATTTTGTGGTATGTTTGATACTTGCTTAATTTGTTTAAGGACTGAAAGCTTTAAGAGAACTGGCTGCTGGGCTTCCCCCAAAGCCCTGCACATGTCTTCTTGTTAGCTTGTCTTTGATGTTAAGCTTCTGAATTGTAGACACTAAACAGAGGCCAGGGTGAGGTCAGAGGACATAATGTGTCCACAGTACATGGGCCACCAGCTGCAGGACAAAACCCAATATACTCCCTCCTTATCTCAGCTCTGCCTCCTGGACATGCTGAGAGAGACAATATCTTTTAGACATTATCTTTGTGAATGTTGCCCTCTGCCTTGAGCTCCACATGGCCTCTCTGGATTCCATGTTGCCCTGAATGCCACATGGGTACTTTGGACCCAGGATGGCTAGCAAAAGGGTACCTATGTCCAATATCTCAAAGGCTATAATTAACAATAGCTGATAAAGGTGTAGCTTGATATGGATAGATTAAACAAATGTGAATGGGTTAAATGCTTATAAATGAGATCATCATAGTTTCAAAACTTCTCAGCAATTTGAAATCTTAATGTCATGTTATATTGATAAAATACTGAAATGTTATTTGCTATATAAATTTATTTTTATATATTTTGATTTATTTTTATGCAAAGAAAACTAAATATACTTAGATCTGTTAAAATTAAAAACAAGTCTCTTCAAAAATTGAAATGATTTTTTATCTGCAAATATTAATATAAAACAAATCAAATATCCTTCCTAAGTTTAAAAATCTTGATTGGTCAAAGTTTTTATTAAAATTTACTGTAATATTGATAGTAAACTGCTACAAAAAGTAAAATTTGGTTTTCTTCTTAAAATTTTCATGTAAACTATAAAAAGTAAACAATAAATAGGAGATATTTTCCATAATTCATGGAGACTCAAGATAGTTGCCTCATAACTGGAACCTTCGCTAGAGACTTTTGAAAACTACCTAATACACCAAGTTTTTGGCTGGGAAACTATAAATATCTATTTGGTAGAAATAGTTGAGGCTCAAACTGGACTTTGTATAATCTGCTGTGACAAATGGACCCCCCGTTCACTCGATCCTAAGGTCATAAAATAGGTTTTTTAAAATTATCAGCATACATATTTGCCTTGGTATTACTAATCAAGCGGGCTTACATTTTTCTTTGCTAGAAAACCCAGTCAAAAACAAAAATTCATTCTGTATGTAATTTTTAGGCAAATGAGGCCAATTTAACATTGATAGAGAAAAAACAGGTATGTAAGAGAAGAGGCGATATGAAGAAAGCTATGGATATAAAGATGTATTTGTGGTTAGAAAGGCTAAAAAGGACAGAAAATAATTTTTGTTTGAGAAAGCATCTGGTACAGTGTATTTTAGTCCCAGGGTAAGATGGCTATTTAGGAAGCAGGGAGTATTGGACAAAAACAGAAGGTAAGTCACGATAATGGTTTGTGTAGGTAAATTTATGCTTAGGAAACTTATTCCATGTTTTATCAAGATAATTTCTTGTGCTCTCTGCCTTTGAAATCCTTTGTTACTTGGTTTTTATTTTTATAGTGACTTTTGATCTTATTTAACTAGGTGTTTTAAGATTTTGTTATTTTACAAACTTTCCAAAACCAAATTCTGAAAACTCAGCCTTTTGACCTGAACTAACTTTGACAGTTTCCAAGAGCCCTGGAGCTTCCCAAAGGATATATATGAGATGTATCCAAACCAATTGGCTTATTTGATAAATTAGATTATATGGGAAGCACTGTCAATAGTGAGATGTTATTAATATGTGTTCCAAAATTGTGTAAGGTTCTTAGAGATCCATCTCTTGATATCAATGCTATCAGTCATAATCTTGGTTCAATTATAACTTTAAAGTGTAATGTCCTAAACTAACAGATACAGTTTATTCTACTGAAAAAACTAATAGGTTTAAAAAATTACCATCCAAGGTCAAAAGAACAAAAGTAAATTACATAAAACTGAATTAAGTGAAAAACTTATGGGTTTTTACCATTTCTTTATTTTGAAACATTGATGGCTTTTTTCAACAATTGAAATGTTTCCTTTTCTCTCTACTTGATCCATCCAGGATTTTTACACTATTCATAAGTGTGAGGAAAATGAAATAGGTTAGTCAGGCCCCCGTGCCTTGGGTCAGGTAGGGGGTGGTGCAGCACAATCTTTGGAAACAAGTTGTTTGGGGATGGAGTTAGTGCACATGTGCACCCGTGTATTTTTAGTTTGTTGCTATTCTTTTGTCTTCTTCTTCAGTGTGCGTGAAGCCGAGGCTCTGAACTGCTGGTTGGCAGAGCTCGTGTCTTGAAATAAAGATTATTCTTTCTTCAACCACAGCTCCAAGGACTTTTTTCCTGTTACCTAGCTCATTGACCTGCCTGGGAAGAGTTTTTGAATGGGCTCGAGGAATCCGTGAGCTCCAGACCCAGCCTTAGCTCTTCTATAAGTATTGTCATTTTACAGCAATATAGTTATTTACAGGAGTTCAATAAGGATCTGTTCTTCTTGTAACAGGACACAATTAGAAACACTGGTTATTTAACCAAGGCTTTGATTGGAATGTTAGGTTTTCTGATATGACCAAACTGCCCTGCTGCCGCCTGCCCCAGCCACTGTGCCTCCTGCCTTTCCCAATACCTTCTCCTCCCTTAACCTGCTCTCGTGGACTGCCACCTCCCCTTTCACCTAAAACCCCAAAATATGCAAACAACCCTCACCTCCCTTCCCCTATTCTTCCCCTTCAGAACATGGTGGGAACTGAGGACATTGTTTGGGGCCATGTTCCCTTTTCCTTCAATGATATGGCTCAAATAGAGAACTGATTAGGATCATATACTACGGATTCCTCTCTCTATATATGTAAAAGAAAATTCTCACTCGGCACTTTATATTATCCTCTCTTCCACTTTAAACCTGGAGGAGTAGGAGCAAGTCTGGACTGCAGCCCAAGCCCATGCAGACACCACGCACACTCAGGACCTGACTCAGTATCTTCTGGGTCCCGTGGCCATCCCATGTACTGATCCAAACTGGGACTATCAAATAGAATCCCCAGATAGAAGAAAGAGAGGTCGCATGCTCACATGTCTCCTAGAAGGGATGAAAAGGGCTTCTTTAAATGCAGTCAATTATAAAAAAAATCAAGGAAGTTACTCAGGAACGTAATGAAAACCCTGCACTTTTTATGTCTTATCTGATCAAGGCTGTAATATAATATACCAACCTTAAACTCAAAACAGAGAGGAAGAATCTAAAACCCCAAAAACTAAACCATGACCAAATCAAATACGTTACTGGCTACTGCTATGTGGGAAAATCAGAAACTGTGAGCACCTTAAGGCAAGGCTCAAGGTAAATCTCTCATTGCTCCCCCAGGTAACTGCTTCAAGTGCGGTGAACCAGGACACTGGACTCGCGTCTGCCCAAACCTGAGGCCCCATCAGGGCCCTGTCCCATGTGTAGTGATAAGGAGCACTGGAGAGTTGACTGCAGTAAAACGGTGTCTGGACCTGCTCCAGTCCCTCCAGAAACCACTGCTGAGCCTGGTTTGGAGCTATCTGAACTGCTGGAACAAGCTGCTGAAGATTGTGACTGATGACTGATGGGGCCCGGGGCTTACAATCCCTGCTGCCATGCCTATCACTGCCTCCGAACCCCGGGCAGCAGTAACAGTAACAGTTAGGCTCATTTTTGTCTTACTAGATGCAGGGACCACACACATTGGGTGCATCCAGAATATTCAGGCCAACTTTTTGATTCCTCCATTTCTGTTGTAGAGGTGAGAGGAATTCCATTCAAACCAAAGGTCACCTCACATACTTTTTTTGTGGTGAGAACATTTAAAATCTACTCTTTTAATAATTTTGAAATATATAATTATTATTAACAGCAAAATTGAGAGGATCTAGAATAGATCCTAAAACTTATCCTGTCTAATGGAAATGTTGTATCCTTTGACCAATGTAAGATTGTTTTATTTTGGTATTCGTGTGTGTGTATATATATATATGTATTTTTTCATGTATATATTTTAATATCTATTAGGTTTCATGCACACCATTACTTGAATGATGTGAGAGATGCCCTCACCTGTCCAAAGTCAAAGGATGGACATGGAGACACAAGGTACAGCAAAGTGAGACTTTAGTAACGGCTTTGCAAGATCTGGGTGTCTGTGAATGGGACAGGCACCCCCAAAGCGGTTACACTGAGCAATGTATTCCTTAGTGCACAAGTCCCTCCCCCAGTTTCTCATTGGCTGAGTACTGTGGAGTGCACAATCTTCCCAAATGTCATCTAAGTTTTGTTACTTCCTTATAAGGCATTTATTGTCCCCTTCCCTCTGGTGGAAAGGGGTGGGCTCAGGACAAGCTCATGAAAAAGGCCCACCAGAAGTCCTGAGGAAGAAGAACCAGGAAGTAAAAAGAACAAGGTGACCAGCACTATATTGAAAAGTCACCCTAGGGAAAGTGTACTTTCAGGGGTTATCACACCACAAGTTAGTCAAGCAACCCTTATTAAACTATTCTTTAGTTCATGGGAAAATGAGTCACTTCGGCTATTTTCCCACAAATGATATGCATGACATCTAATATTTTAATATCTATTAGATTTTTTGCATATCATTTCATGCATTTCATGCACATCATTCTCAAACCAGTGTCACACCTTACAACTTCTCATCCAGAGAGGAGCCTGGCTTTGAGATTGTATACAGCACTCTTCAAGTGGCATTAATGAATGCCATGGTATGAACCACTGGCTTAGGGCAAAACCATGCAAAATAACATAGATAACACTACTTAAAGCAGCATATCATCAATGGGGCATGCTAAGACTGAAGTCTGGGAAACATGGAGATGTTGCTTTGGCTCCCATGGATTTGTTGCCCCTTTTCCCCTGGGTGATGGAGCCGCCAAAGATTACTCAAAGCCCATCTCTTTTGAGCAGTGAGAAGCCCCAGAAAGGGGTTAATATCCCAGAACTTCCTCAAGCATGAGGCATTTCTTCCATTTGGGAAATTAACCACGAATTGGGGTTCTCTTCCTGCATTTATTCTCCAGCCCAGGAAGGTACAGGAAGAGACATAGTTTTAGGGGGGTTTTTTGTTTGTTTTTTATTTTATTTTTTTTAAAGATGACCGGTAAGGGGATCTTAACCCTTGGTTTGGTGTTGTCAGCACCACGCTCAACCATTGAGCTAACTGGCCATCCCTATATAGGATCTGAACACGTGGCCTTGGTGCTGGATCTTAACCCTTGGTTTGGTGTTGTCAGCACCACGCTCAACCATTGAGCTAACTGGCCATCCCTATATAGGATCTGAACACGTGGCCTTGGTGTTATCAGCACCACACTCTCCCAAGTGAGCCACGGGCTAGCCCTAAGAGACATAGTTTTAACAAGTTTAACAACAGAAGCTGGTAACATTCAGTAAAAACAGGTCAGATGACATTCTGTTAGGCAATTAAGTGATCCACTAACAAAGGCTTGATTTAGCAAGCATTCCTTTTCCCTCTACAGCTTTTTAGTAACTTTACATATCAATCAGTAACCTGTCTGTCTTTGAACCAGCAGCCTTGCTGTGTTACGATTCTTATCTTGCAACAGAGACTCAATAGCCTGGGTAAAATTTCCTGTCCTTTGCAAGTTCAATATTTAAATCTGCACGGCTTTGGAACATCAGGCTCTGTGAAGTACATTTGTTTTATGAATCCTCAGCATGCAGAAGCCACAGTTTGCTGGGAGGTTGCATGTCAGGATTAGGATCATCTGGGGTGAGGAGGGTTGGTGTTCAGTAAAATTCAGGTGCTCCATCTCACCCCAGATCCATTAAATCAGAATCCCATGGGATGAGCCCAGAAAATCTATGTCCTCCTCAGCCAACCTGGCCTTGGTCATCCAGAGGGCATTAGGAGCCACTCATTTTACAAAGGTCAAGGCCACATCTAGAGAAACAGAGACACCCAGAGATCTAGAGGAGCCTGGTGTTGGCCAGCCCAGGATGTCATCTGTCATCAGACTTTGGCAAGTGGGAGGAGCTGAGCTGAAGCTTCACTTCAGAGTAGGGAGGGACCTGGAAGCTGAAAATCTGGGTGCACTGGGGGCTCAGTGGGAGAAGCTCCATGCTCAGTGCGGGGAGGTGAGGCTTCTCTGAGCATGTGCACCAGGTTCTCTAGGAGGGGAAGGAGATAGAGAGGCGGGATGAACGACCTGGCCAGGAACCTAGTGTGAGGATGTATTCGGCAGGAGTGTTTCCTGGGCTTGCAGGAAGGTTGGGTTTGGACAAATCACAGGATGGTGGGTAACTCCCTTCTTAGAACCTCCAATAATTGCTGTTCAGAAGGCACAGGGGTGAGCATTTGGAGAATTCCACACCTGCTTATTCACTGCTGTGCCTTCAGCCTGATTGCAGTGGGTGCTTGGTAACAGAAAGGAGTTTGAGGGAGGAGGAAACACCCACCTTGATTTTGGGCTTCTGGACTCTAGGACTGTGAGAGAATAAATTTCTGTTTTATTTATTTATTTATTTATTTTTAAAGATGACCAGTAAGGGGATCTCAACCTTAGGCTTGGTGTTGTCAGCACTACACTCTCCCGAGTGAGCTGTGGGCCGGCCCAATTTCTGTTGTTTTAAGTCACCCAGTGTGTGGTCCTTTGTGACAGCAGCTCCACAAAACTGACTCAGACAAGGAAGCTGGGGACTCTGGTTCCCAGTCCCACTTTGCTGTACACCCTCAGGCAAGTCCTTGCTGTCTTTGGACCTCATGTTTCCTGTCTGCAAAAGGAAAGAGTTGTGTTGGATCAATGTTTGCCAGTTTTGCTGATAACTGGAATTACCTGGGACACTTGTTAAAATTATAGCTTATTAGACCTTTCCTCTGGATTTCCCAAATTCCATGGATCTAAGCAGGGTCCAGAAATCTCTTTTTAAGAAAGTCTACAGATGATGTCAGCAGCCAGAATCTTGCCATTGCTGCCTTCTGTGGCATTCCAGCCTTCTCAAGGATCAAACTTTGCCCCGTGGCCCTACCATGCTCTACCATCCAGGGTGCAAGTCACCCCAGGATGGTTCATGTTGATATATGTGCCCTTACCCACCAGCTAGACTGCAAACCCAGGAAGGCAGAACCACATCTGTATATCCAGCACATTGTCCAAAAGATGGCTGGTTCTCAGGAACAACACATCTAAACAAGTGATAAATGGTCTTTATATAAAAGGGCCTATTCTGGGGTGTGTGACAAGGGCCTCACATCTAAGGCTCTCAAGCCTCCCTGCCACCAGCCTGACCAGGGCCCCCACTCCCCAGGGAGGAGTCCAACTTCCATGCTGCCTCAGAGCGATCCTTAATGCAGACAGTGCTGAGGCTCTTGGTCATAGGAAGTGGGCTCTCTTATTCTTCCCATCTGCAGATAGGGAAAACGCTGAGGCTCAGAGAGGTCAGGTGACTTGCTCAAGGTCACAGAGAGAGTGGCAGGGTTGGGGTTTGAACCTCAGAGGTCTAGTATCAGCATCTTAGTCTCTCCTTCACTCCTCTGCCCACCACTCAAAGCAAACCCTGTCAGCAGGTTCCAGTCCAAGTCCCTGGGCTGATCCATCTCTGCAATGCTCTGCTGTCCCCTCCCCAGCCATTCTCCCTGCTCTCTTGCCAGCGGGCTTTGTTACCATGCCCTGAATAGGTGGCTCTCTGCCCTTGTAGCCCTTCTGTGGGAAAGCTCCTTTTCTTCACACCCACAGAGCCTTCCCTGTGGGCTGCTGGGGGAAAGGGGCACTCTGGTTCCCACAGCCTCTTGTGACTCTCCCCTCCTTCAAATCTTTGCTCAAATGTCACCTTGCCACTGAGGCCTTCCAGAACCATCTTTTTAAAATTTGCAATCCCCTCCCACCATCACCCATCACTCCCAGCCCTCTTCTTCATGTTTTGTCCATAGCACTTGTCACATTTTAACATACATATGTATGCGTATATGTATATATGTACATGTGGACATATATAGGGACATATATGCATATACTTATTTTTTTTATGATTTATCTCCTCTCCCTAGAATGTAAGCTCCATGGGGACAGGAATTTTTGCTGTCTTTTTCCACTGCTCCACCCTCAATGCCCAGAACAGTACCTGGACCACACCACACTCTCAGTGAAGTTTGTTGAATGAAGGAAGGAACACGTTCCACAGTGCTTGAAAGTTCTCTGTGTCTCTCTCCCTCTGTGAGTGTGAGCCCCATCGGGAAGGGACTTTATCTGATTCATTTCTGTATCTCCAGCAACTAACAGAGGGCCTGACACTTGGTAAGTCCTCAGGAAGTCTTTGTTGAATAAATGAATGAGTGACTCAGTGGAGGAACGGATGGATTTCTTTCCTAGAAGCGAGCTTGCTTGGCAAAATGCAGCCAAAGGGTGTTCAGTTGCAGCCTCACCACAGGCGGTGCCTTGGGCTGGTGGGAGCTCAGCACAGCAGCTGGGACTTCTGCAGCCCCAGAGCTCATTCAGGGATGTCAAGGTTGCACAGGGTGATCAGGTTCAGCTGGCCTGGGCAAACAGTGTAGGAGTCTGTCAGCCTTGACTCTGCTTCTTTGCCCCTGCCCAGAGGGAGGACTTGGCTTGCCCTGACCTATCAGAGGAACTGCCCTACTTACCCCAGTCCCTTGGAGGAAGCACCTCCCTCATGGTTTCTGCCAGCAGTGCTTCTCAGGAAACACAGGGAAGGAAGTGGGCAGCAGCTACAAATGTCTATCCACCACAGCTCCCAGTGACTTCTTGGCCTAGCAGCACTTGGATTTGCTGCTGTATTTTTCTCCCCTGTCTCTTTGCCCTGACCCGAGCCTTGGCAGACCCAGAAGAGCAACTGCCCACCTTGGAAGGCTGAAGTGCTCGTAGGTCTCCCTTCATAACCTATTGCTGGTTCTCTCCCCTTGGAGAAGTTGCCAGAAAGCCACAGAAAGGACAGTTTTCTCCTGGAAGCAGTGTGAACAAGGCAGCCCTGAAGAGCCAGAGCTCACAGGTGGTACCCCTGCATAGCAGGAAGGGCCCCTCCTGTCAGAGAAGTGACTCAGCATTCCCTGTCCTTGGTGCAGGGGTATGGTGCTGGGGCTTTTGCCTGAGCAGAACAAGTGTCTTTGCTGCTTGAGGCAGAGGGTGACCCTGAATGCTCCATGCACAGCCTCAGAGTGTGAGCAGCCAGGCTGGGAAGGTGGGGCCAGCAACAGGATCCAAGATCAAGGGGGTCTCAGAAACTTCATCCATCCTGCTGGGAGGAACATCCTGTGGTCTTCATCCTCAAGCCACAATACAGGAAAGAGGTGAGTCTTCAGAACTCTGCAGAGCATACAATTCACCTACCAATCCCTATCATTTTCCCCCATTTATGCTTCTATCAAAGGTAACTCATGGGCTTAACTCACTCTTTCCTTCAGATAAACAAAGTGGTTTGCTTGCTCCGTTCATTCATCTATTTATTCTTTTAAGTAGCATATTGATTTCCTTCCAGCATTTTTTCCTGCTAATTACATAATTAAAAATATTTATTGAACACCTACTATGTTCCAGGCTCTATTCTAGGTGTGGGACACAGCAGCAGACAGAATGAGCTGGTGGTGCTAGGGGTCCAGGAGGAAAGAGAACAGACTCCAGACGGCTTCCATCATGGGGTCTGACCAAAGGGAGGGGTACAGAGGGGTGGGTACAGGTAAGGGAGCAAACGGGGGATGGACAGACTCCCAGAGACAGCAAGGAGCTAGTGATACCCCTAGCACTGAGGGGCAAGTGAAGGACAGGGCGTGGGGAGCCCACTGAGAGCTGGAGCCATGTAGGGGGCAGCAGACGAGCTGTTGCTGGGGGGCTGCAGCTATTGCCAGAGCTGCTGAACTGGGGCAGGGAGGGAGCAGGGAAGAAATCCCCAACCCCTTTCTCTTCCCACCCCCTGATCTCCTGCCAGCTGCAGGGCTGTCACTGATGCTGCCCTTCTCCTTCAGGGCCAGTCTCCCAGGGCCACAGCAGGGAAGAAAAGGGTGGAGACTGGAGCTGGGGCGTCGAGGAGGGTCTCCAGTTCAAAGACCAAAACCCAGCTCTCGGGGCTGTGTGTTCTCATGGGAGGAGACAGAGAAGCAAAGGGCAGATGGCATTCATTAGGCAGTGGGTGGTGCCCTGGAAAGCAAGTGGGCAGGAGAGAGGGAGAGTCGTGCAGCTGCATTTTATGTTGGTGATCAGGGCGTCCTCTCCAGTTGGTCCCATTTGAGTGGACACCAGAGGAGCATGCGGAGGGAGCCCCTGGGATATCCAGTGGAAGGTGTGCAGGCAGAGGGACCGCAGGTAGAAAAGGCCCTGAGACAGGAGGGCATGTGACCTGCTGAAGGACACCAAGGGGTCCTGTTGATCCAGCAGAGGGGTGGAGGGAAGAGAAGGTAGGGACAGGGTAGGAGCATGAGGGTCAGATCTGGGGGCTGTAGACATGACCCTGAGAGGGTCAGGAGCCGTAGGAGGGTTCTGAGCAGAGGAGGGACCTATGTGCAAGGAGCACGGCAGGTGTGGAGAGCAGGTGGAATGGCTCTGCCATTCACCTGGAAGCAGATAACTGTGGGGGAGCAGGTGTGCACTGAGTGTGAGATGCTTATTACTCACCCAAGCGCCGCAGCTGAGACAGACCGTGTCTTCAAGCCATGGCTCTGCCAGGGACTGACTAAGATGCTTCATTGGCTTCCTTTGGTCACATTAAGTCTGAGGTTCCTTTTAGGTGTTTGAGTGACGATGTCATGTGGGCTGGCTGGGAAGGTGGGACACAGGTCTGAGCTGGTGATATTAATGTGGGAATCGTCAGTGAACAGATGGGATCATCGGAGCCACAGGCCGACAAGCTGCCGGGGAAGGAGTCAGAGAGAAGGGGGCGAGGACATGGCGCCAGGGAGGCGGGAGGAGAACGATCAGCTCACCCTGCCTCAGTCCCTCCTCTGTAAATGTGGCCAGTGACGGTGCCTGCCGAGGGCTGCGGGGGCCTGGGAGTGGGACTACTGGGTCACGCGTTAATTCTGTGCCTACTTTTTGAGCAACTGCTCAACTATCTTCCAAAGCAGCTAAAGCATTTCACATTCCCACTAGCAGTGTACGACGAGGGCTCCAATTTCTCCACATCCTTTTCTTTGTTAAATGGGTGGTATTAAGACATTTTGTACATAGCCTGGAAGGATCCAGTAGCGAAGGAGAAATTAATGATGCTGAAGAGAAATGGGGTCATTGCTGGGGAAAAATCTGTGACAGGGGGACATGAGACCCACGAAATGAGAAGTCCATTTGCACACTAGACTGCTGAAAAGAAACAAGGGGGGCCTGCCCGTGGCTCACTCGGGAAAGTGCGGTGCTGATAACACCAAGGCCACGGGTTCGGATCCCTACATAGGGATGGCCAGTTGCTCACTTGGGAGAGTGTGGTGCTGATAACACCAAGTCAAGGGTTAAGATCCCCTTACTGGTCATCTTATTAAAAAAAAAAAAAAGAAAAGGGAAATATCTCTGACATAAAGGCCCTGGAGGCTCACTCCGGTGGGCTCATCCCCTCCTGGAGAGGGTCCTTCCCACAGAGTGGCATAAATGGGTGTTGGCAGAAGGGAAGAAGCAGAGTGGATGGTCTCACTTTGAACCTCGACTCTCACCCACCAACATGGTGCTTTGGGCAAGTAGTACAATCTCCTGAACTCCAGCATCCGCAGCCATGGAACGGAGGTAACAAAACCCTGGTGGTTGCTCTAGGATTCAGTGAGGCTATATATACATAATACGTGCCAGGCATACAGGGGGTGCTTAGTAAATGTGGACCTTTTCCACTGGCTCATTCTTTTTAGAAGGTTGTGAATTACCAGACAGAAGTCACAGGTTGGCCCTTCTTTGTGGCCTTCTTAGTATCTAGCACTGTATTGGGTACATAGTAGGTGCTCCATAAATATTTGAAAGTGAATAAATAAATAAAAATAAAAATAATGATAAACAGATTTTCCAACAATAACAGCAACAGCAAATATTTACTGGGTACTTGCTACATGGCAGGCAATTCCAAGGGCAGTGTCTCACTGGATCTGCACAACACGACCTTATGGTAAGGACTCCCTTATCCCCACTTTGCAGAGGAGTGGCTTGTCCAGTGTGGCAGGCTGGGGAGTGGCAGACTGGGATTGGGACCTAAGATGTCTCATGTCACATCCCAGTTAGCCATCACAAAGTACTGTTGCTATCGTTTGAGTGTTTGCTCCTTCCAAAGCTCATGTTGAAACAATCCCCAATATGGTATTTAAAAGGTAGGGCCTTTAAGAGGTGATTGGATCACGAGGACTATACTGTCATGAATGGAATAATACACTACTAGGCTAGTGGGTTATCATTAGGTGTGGACTGATAGCTGTCACCATGTGATGCCCTGCACCAACTCAGGACTCTTCAGAGAGTCCCCACAAGGAAGAAAGCCCTCCCCAGATGCGCCCCCTTGACCTTGGATTTCCCAGCCTCCAAAATGATAAGAAATAAATTGTTTATTTATGTATTACTCACCTTCAGATATTCTGTTTTGAGCAACACAAAATAGACTAGTACAACTACCTATATAAATATTGCTAAACTAATAGTTGAATAATCCTGGAATCAGAGAATGATTTGAATTGCATCCAAAAAGACATCAAGAGAGAGACTGGTTGGCTGCTTGAGGAAAGGAGGGTATGGGCACTAGCTGGATTGGAAAGATTGAAAGTCCTGGGAAAGCAGTCCTTTCACCCAGAGACAACCTCTTCCTTTGCATCTCCTTAAGCATAGCTGAGATCACCCTGGGTGCAGAAATGTCTTCTTTCCAGTGCTCAGGTGGTGTTAGACATGAGTTGGTTGATAAAGACTCTCATGGAGGTGTCTTTCGGGAATCGGGTGATTTCTTCCTGCTCTGGGTCACCCCTTTGTCAACATCAAGACATTGGGGAAATGGGACTAGGCATGGGAAGCTGCCCAGTTGCTCTGAACCAATGCCAAGGGATCAGGATGGACCTTTCCATGTTCCCGAGAGAACACTGTCTCCCGGAGCCTGAGTATGTACCCAAGAAGGGCACAGCATCTCTTTCCCATGACTCTGGGGCTCCTGGGCACCGATCTTTCTGTGCTCTACTTGAAACCTGCCCCTTACTGTGCAAATCCTCAGCTCTCTCTGTGGAGTGTCAGAAAGGGGCTTGGGCTTGGATCTTGGCCTGGACTGCCCAGCAACATTCTTGGATCCCTCCCTCCCTCTGCCACTCCAGCCCTCCATTTATCTCAGGGTGCTGAACAGCGAGAAGTAGCATGTGGGTATCACTTTTGAGCTAGAGAGAGAGAGCAGGCAATGCGGCGTTCACAAAATAACCATGATGGCAATGACCATGGGCACGTCACAGGCTAAGGCTCCACAGCTGAGTTTACTCCCGTGTGGATGCACAGCAAGAGCCGGCCCCTCATCCTGCCCACATGGGCCTCGGCCTTGTCCATCCATGTTCTGCTGCATCCTGCTTTGCAGCTCTCCCACGTCGTTCCTCCTGATCTCACCTCTGCCATGGCACGCTGGTTCTGTGTTGGTCACATCCTCATGTTAAGAGAAGGGACGGACCCCGAGGGAGGTCAGCCCGTTAGTCAGCAGTGGCATGTTTTTCATAAGCCGAGCCAGCCGTCAATGGTTAGCCATTAATCATTCATTGCTTATCAAGATGATCATCAGAGAAGTTTAAGGCTGGATGCTGTTTTCTTTCACAATTCCCCAGGTTTACATCCGGTTGTTGGGAGCTGATCTATTCGTGAGGCGTATTCCGCTTGCTGTGTGCACTGGAGCAGGCAAGGGGAGCTCCAGGAAACAGGTAATTTATGCTCACAGACTTGGGTCTGCTTGGGGGAGGATTTCAAGAATTATAGACGCTTACAAAGCAGCAGAGTGAGGGATTTGAAAGTCAACTTTATAGGGTTCTGGTGAAGACTGAGTGAGAATAAGCACATGAAGTGCTTAGCGTGGCGCCTAACAAATATTAACATAAAATGAAATTGATCACGAGTGATTATGGCTGTGGCTGTCACTCCAGTGTTAGGTAATGTGGTAAATCCTCTTTGCCTCTCTCTTTCTCTGTCCCTTCCTTCCTTCCTCTTCTGCCTTTTCTTTCTTTCTTTTTTTTCCCCTTTCCTCCCTTCCTCTTTCCTTCCTTTATCTCCTCCCTTCCTCCTTTCTTCCTTCCTTCTCGCTCTCTTTCAAAGCTGCTCTATTTTCCACATTCATTTTCAGTTTCCTGTTTTGCGATCATCTTTAGTTCCATGCCAAAGTTAGCAGACAACCCTGTTGGAACCACACAGCTTTGCTCAGCAAGGCCACATGTCAGGGCAGACCATGCACAGAGCAGCAGCTCCAGGCACTTCAGAGAAGGGAGGTCTTTGGCTTCCGTGAATCAAGTTTGGCAGAAGAAGTCCAGTGTGCTGTTTGCTGGCTCTCTGTGGAATATTGACCCTCATCAATGCATTGTCTTTGCCTTTGTCCTTCCACCCAACACAGGCTTATGAGTGAGAGTCCGGCTTCAGGCTGTCTGGGCTCAGACCCAACCTCTGTGACAGGCTGGGAGGGTAAAATGACTTCTCTGAGCCGCGATGAGAACAGGGACCCAACGTAGTGTTAGACACAGGTTTTATTAGCAGCAGCAGCAGCAGCAGCAATCGTAGTAGCAGAGGTGATTTTCTAAATATTTAACATCAGGTACAGCCTAGGTGGGGGCCAATCAGATTGCCCAGAGCAGAGTCCCAGCACTCTGCTGTGCTAGATATTAACTCTGTGCCTGTTGGGCTGTGGGGAGACCTAGTAAGAGAGGGACACAGGCTGCCAACTCAGCAGGTGGGCATTCAGATGGCTTATGCAGGTGGTTACTCACCAGTGGGTACGGCAGCATTTTGATCTGGTATGACCACACTGGTGGGCACCAGCAAAGCATTTGTCTTAAACCAGAGCCATGTCAGTATTGTTACAGCAGCGTGGAAGGACTGGGAACTAGCATTTTTGGAACCCTCGCCATGGACAGAGCTTCTGTTTATTTATCTTATGTATTTTATTGTATTTTTTTTACTATTATTCTATTTAAGCTTTAGAGAATTATTTTGGGGCACTTGAGGGTCCTCTAGTCAAACACTAAATGGGCCTCCTCCTTTTTCCTCTTAGCCAGTTCTAAGACCTCATTCTTTCCATGAGGCCCTTACAAACAAGAAGTGCCAGACTGTGTTCCACAAAGCTCTGTGCTGTGCCTCCAGTGTTGACAATGACAGCTCACATGCATCTAGCATTTTCCATGTGCTTCACAAACATGAACTCATTTAATCCTCACAACAGCTCAGTGAGGTAGGTCCTGTTATTGTCTCCATTTGAAACTTAAAGAAATGGAGGTACAGAGAGGTTAAGTAACTTTCCGTAAGTCACACAGCTAGTAAGCTGTAAAGCTGGGATTTGAACCCATGGCTCCAGAGTCCATGCTGCCTGGGCTGCAAGCTGTCTGTACTTGGCCTTGTACTGCACAGGCAGGCATCTTCCCACCTGTGATGAGGCATCCCAGGATCCACGAGGGCATCCTCGGCTCTGGTGGTCTCTGTAGGGTGAGGCATATGGTCTCAAGACTCTGCTGGATACAGTTCCCCTGGGCAGTGGGTCCTTACTGACTCAGCAATCCTGTCTTGCTGGCTGGAGAGTAAGAGAAGATTGGAATTGGCCATGACCGAGAAAGAAGCACCAGCCATGACCCACATCCTCCTGGACGTGCCAGCAATGTTCTCTGTTCGCAACATGTTTTCTGGGAAAAATGCACAAGTGTCTGCCTGTGCTTGGCCTAGAGTGCACCTCACTTGTCTCAGCACAGAGGCTCAATCGTGTGGGGTCTGCTGCACACACTGTTGACCCCACCCAAGCCCACATTCCCTGCCCTTGTTATATCCCACAGAAATCTTCAACACGCACTGTCATTTGCTAATGACATTCACCGCCTCTCTGCTCCTCCCACTCACTCCCGTATCACTCCCCCTTCACATTCTTGACCGTTCATCTGCTCTGACCCTGATTTCTAGGTGGTTCCAACTTTGGATGGACATATCCCAACAGCAGCCACGCTCTGATCACAGCTTGAATCATGTCTTCTCTCCGTTGCTCTCCAATCTAAGCCCCCGATGGAATATCTGAACACCCACCATCCCCCTACCCTGTTCTCCACCACTGAGCCACGAATGGACTCTCAAAACCAGGAACGGTTGCTAAGGCTGCTCTGCAGGGTTTTGTGGTGATGACTTCCCAGCTTCTCACACCTGCCACCAGGTTGCTTTGCCTCTTCATGCAGATGCCATTAGACAGTATATAGGTGCCACTCGACAGAAGTCCCCCATTTTCCCACTTGCAAATCTGCGATCCTCACTGTACTTTTACCACATTTCATCCTTCAATTCCCATCCCTCTTGCCTTCCCTCTGCCCTGTTCCTCCTCAGGGCCGATGTTCTATGACAGCTCCTCTTCCAGACACTCCAGTCTGTCCCCACTCTGCCCAAATCTCCCGTGTTGTAGTCACCAGCAGCCTCCATGTGGCCACGTGCCATGGACACTTTTCCTTCCACATACGTGGTCCCCGATCAATATTCATCACAACTGACTGTTCGCACCTTCTTAACCTTCTCATCTTGCCGCTCCTAACATCTCTCTCTCCTTGTTTTCTCCAACATAGTCCCCTCTGCTTTTTACCACCTCTATCTTCTCTTTCCAGGTTTGCAGGGGGTTAGAAATCTTGATTCTCATTTGATTTTTAGACAAGGCTCTTTACTGAAAAAACTTATGGGACAAAAGTCCTTTGTCAGAAGGCAACGGCCTACAGCTAGGGGGCAAACGCCACTCAAATCAACTCTAATCATTGTTTAGGTAAGGGATTGTATACATTGATTGTTAATAAAATGGGTTCATTGGAAGATTTTGTAAGAAGGAAACTTACACAGGACTAAAGCCTTTAATGTGGACAAGAGAACTAAAGCAGAACAGGGATTGTTCTGAGGGCAATAACCCTTAATACAGCAAAACTTAAATGATGGGAAAATATGTGAGTTAAGATTTCCAAGGACGTTCTGCTAGATTAGTTAGTACACGGGGGTTGTTCCACATTTTGCTTTAAGCTGTTTCTTTGAGTTTCTTAAGAAGTCAGGCACTTTAATGATTATCTTATTGTTTCTTTTGCACATCACATAGTTTAGATTTATGATTCATTTGATGGTATATTGTTTAAACTATTTTGAACCATTCATGCTTGGATGGAGATTGTTATGTGGCCAGTTTCTTTATGTTCTTATTATGACTGATTAACCATTTGTTCTTCTTCTGTAACTTCCTTATCTTTACAATAAAAACCAAAGCAAAAACTGACACGGGGCTGCACCTTGCTTCTCCTTCCTAAAAGGAGTCGTCTTGATGCAGCCCCTCCAGGCTTCTCATTGCATTGATATTTGCTTTGAGTAATCTCTTTTGCATCTCCATTACACAGCGAGAGGTGTAACAAGTGGTGCCCCTTGTGAGGCGAACTTCTACTCCACGGATCAGAGAGTGACCTGCCAAAGCCTTGGAGAGGAGAAGGACATCCAACTTATACTCATTCCAGTAAGGGGAAAACAGGCAGCTTTTTGATTAGTGATGCACGCCTGCAGCAGTGTCTAGCTAGGCTTTCACTCAAAGGTTTTTTTTCTCTTACTTTCACTTTTAAAATATGGGAAATTCTTTAGGGAGGAGATTCAACATAAATTACAACTCCAATGTCTCCTTAAAGCAGCTGGCTATAAAGTAACTGAATGGCAGCTTGCTGAATTGTTATTAGTTATTAGACAACAATGTCCTTGGTATCCCAAAAAAGGGAGCCTTAACATAGAAGATTGGGAACAAATTGGTAGATGGCTTAAAAACACCTTGGATCCTATTAAAGCCTCACATCTTGCAGTTCAGAATTTATGTCAAATTGCTTTAAGACCTATTCAGGGCCTCAACAAAAAACTAAAACACAATTACATTGCTGAACAAAGTGAGGTCCTGCTGCCTCCTTCTCTCCCTTCTGCCCTTTTTACCACCAGCCCCACTCTTAGCAGTGGACAATTCATTCACTCCCTTGATGGAGGGTTGTATTAAAGAGGGATATAATATAGGAGTCAATACTAGTCATGCTTTTCCAGTTGTAAGAACTGGACCTAATCCTAGATATGAAAATCTTCTCTTTTCCTTATTTGAAAAATATAAAAAGAAAATAATAGAAAATGGTCTCCATGGTACTTTTACTAAAGGATTTTTAAAATCTATAGCTCATGGTTATGATATGACTCCTTGGGATTGGAAAACACTCAGAAAAACTGTCCTAACAACTGCTCAATATACCATTTGGTTACAAGAATATCAAGAGGCTATTCATATAACAACTTTAGAAAATATACAAAACAATATTCAAATTGGCATAGACATGTTCAGGGAAGGTAACTTTATGTCCCCTCAGGCCCAGGCTTTACTTCCTCTACAAGTACTTGATCAAACAACACATGCAGCTGTAAAAACATGGAATAAAATTCCAGAAACAAATACCCCTTCCGGCTCTTTTGCTACCATTAGACAAAGACCTACTGAAACTTACACAGATTTTGTTAATAGACTTCAAGATGTTATCCCTAGACAAGTAGATAATATTCAACTGGGAACTTGTCATTGTGTACCGGACTTTGCAAATGCTTTTATCTCTTGGCTGATAGCCAAGGTCAGCATGCCTTTACCTGCGAAGGAAGACAATGAACTTTTCAAGTGTTGCTTCGAAGTTATCTGCATAGCTTCACTATCTGTCATGGTTTGATGGCTGGGGACCTAGCCACATGGACTAGGCCCAGCATGGTTACAATGTTTCATTATATTGATATGTCATCCACCCCCTGATAGGACATCCCCTCCTGTAAAGAAGGGAGGTTTGAGCACATTCACCAGAACTCTGTGGCAAACTGTTTACAGTAGTCCCCTGTAAGGGAAATAAAGTTGAGGTCTTCATAGAGATCTCCTTTACCTATTGCCTGCAGTGACTAATTAAGTATTTAACAACCTTTCAGATGACTGGTGTACATGCAAATTCCTTGGGGCCTGGCGTGCCCTAGGGAAGTTGTACTAGGTACCACTGGAAACATCATGCTTGGCTTTAAGGGAAGAATGGCTCATTCTTGATGGGCTGTCTCCAGATGAGTTAAGCATATCTATTGGTTATTTTGGTGAACAGGTTATGCTTCGGGCACTTGGCCAGTTCCTGGAGGATAAACTTTCACTAAGTGACACAATGCAATTGGAATGTTACTACTTTTGTTATCAACTGCTTTAAAAATCACAAAAGGTGAGCCGGCCTGTGGAGAGAGTGAGGTGCTGATAACACCAAGGCCACGGGTTCGGATCCTATATAAAGATGGCCGGATGGCTCACTTGGGAGAGTGTGGTGCTGACAACAGGTTTAACCCCTGACAAGTCAAGGGTTAAGATCCCCTTACTGGTCATCTTTAAAAAAAAAAAAATCATGAAAGGTGAAGGACTCGATTTACCCATAACAGAGGATTTAATTTTAGATGAGGCTGGACAAATACAAAAAATGTTTCTACCAAAATATGGGGGCCTTTGCCTAATGGTTCAGCAGGACTTATTTAAGAAAGATCTAGTTATTCTAGTCAAGATATTCAAACAATACCAGGACTTATTGATTCAGATTATACTGGGCAAATTAAAATTATGGTTACTAGTTTAGGATATCATGTCCTTCTCATAGGAATTCATATTGCTCAATAAATATTAACACTATTTGTTACCCCTGGACATATAAAGAAAGAGGAACAAAGGGTTTTGATAGTACTGAAACTTATTGAGTTACAAAGACAAATAATGGACAATCCCTTCTTACTCTCACCATAAATCAAAAACAATAATAGGTTTAATTGATTCAGGAGCAGATATTACTATTATTGCCTCCAAAGATTGGATTGCCTCCTGGAAAACTTGTTCCTCTTTCATGACTGTGTCTAGATTGGGAAGAACACAAACCCCACACCAAAGTAAATATCTTTTAAAACGTATAAGACCTGAAGGACAAACTGCCATTATTGTGCCTTTCATACTGGATCTCCGTATCACTTTATGGGGGAGAAATTTACTTACACAATGGGATATTTACATAGACCCTTCCCCTCCAAATTTATTTTAATGGCCACTGTCACTGTCCCACCACTCAAATTACAATGGATAGATGGACCCCTGTTTGGGTGGAGAAATAGCCTCTTAAAGGGGAAAAATTACAACAAGTTTTATCTTTCAAAACTCAATTAATCCTTAATGATTTACAAAAACTTCTTGGTCACATTAATTACTCCAGGGGAACCTATTCATTCCATTGTCCTAAACACCCCACACGTCTGTACTGGGCTGATATGCCAGTTTCTTCCAAATGTAGGAGTTGGCACCTATTACTATTCCTGATGCTTGAACTGTATTTATAGATGGCTCCGGAGAGTCAGGTGAAGGATCTGTTACCTGACATGAACAGGGTTCTTGGAAACATTTCCTTACCCTTCATCATAGTTCCACACAACGAGCTGAACTAACAGCTGCTATTACAGCTCTACAACATTTTCCTCATCAACCACTAAATATAGTGGCTGATTCTGCTTATGTAGTTTGTAATTTATTATTTTTTTATTTTTATTTATTTATTTTTTAAAAGATGACTGGTAAGGGGATCTTAACCCTTGACTTGGTGTTGTCAGCACCACGCTCACCCAGTGAGCTAACCAGCCATCCCTATATGGGATCTAAACCCATGGCTTTGGTGTTATCAGCACCACACTCTCCTAAGTGAGCCATGGGTCGGCCCATAGTTGGTAATTTACAAGTGATTCAAGATACATTAATTCATGATGGGAATGACCCCTTTTGTTTTGAAATGTTTAGACGGTTCCAAAAATTAGTTCAATGTAGAAATGATCCTTTTTTTGTAACTCCCACTGAGGAAAGACCTAAACCATTGGTTTTATATTGTCATCCACTATAAGGGCCACAATGGTTAGGGCGTGTTGAATTGTTAACATGGGGAAGAGGGTCATTTGTTTTCCCTCCTACAGGCCCTCTTTGGATACCAGTAAAGGCCATTCACCTATATCATGTGGCACCATGTGGGCTAGAAACCACTGGAACTCCAAAGATACCAAAAAACCTGTTTCTAGCCATGCTCACTCACGTAATTATTAATTCCAAAGGTTGAAAGGTAAAATTTATTTTCCTTTATTATAGATTGCTAAGTATTTTCCCTTTTGCTGTAAGTAACACCATTTATTGGACACATGTCCTGAATCCACTTGTTTTTGACATAGTTATATGGAAGATACAGAATCTCCCTTTTCATCTAATGACACAAAATTCATGGGGGGAAACTGACTTCTCTCCTCTGGCCCATTACAAGATTATGAAATAAATTGTGATAAAAAGGTATATCATAGTGGATGGCATAAACTTCCCATGATTGTTATCTCCTCACTGACAAATTGCCCATTTGTATTACACCCAATTGGACAAATGATAATGTATGTGTTCCATTCTCTCCTCAATGGTATATGAAGTATATAATAAAAAATCCAGATCGACTTTTAGCATTAAAACATTAACTGTTTATTTCTGCCACCAGAGTTCCAGGAGTTTTTTGATATGGAAAAGATCGTCCTAAGCCTAGTATTCCTATCTGTTTCCATCCCTGGATTTCCATAGAAGACGGTAGAGATTTAGACTGGGTCTCTTGCTGTTCCATCAATTTCACTGAAAAAACATTAACTAATAATATTACCTTGGAAAATTGGGGACCCCAAAATTTATTAGTACTCCATTCTAATACTACTTGGAATTACACTCTTCCTTTTAATTATTCCGGATCCCTTTATAAATGGAATCCAGGCATGGCTGGTCCAACTTTGAGATTAAAATGTGACGACATTGATTCAGTTATGATTTGTACTTCTCGTCCTTATATATTTGCTGTGTTAGCTACAAATTTCTCCTTTTCCTTTACCTTGGGATTTAATATTACCCTTCCCGCTAATGTTACGTGGCTTACTCCTTGCATCAATCACTTCAGTATTACTACTCAATATATCATATGTCTTCATATTAAAACAAAGAACGGAACCGTGGTTACTTATTAACCTTATGCAACAATGGATGAGAAATTCAGCTTTAGAGCAAGTCGCTTCTGCTTTAGAACGAGCTTGCCCTAAGAAATTTTGGGGCATTCTAATTCCTTTTATAATTGCTGCTACAGCTATTGCTGCCACAGCAGCAGCTGCCACTGTCACTTTAACTTATTCTATTCAGCATAAAAACTGAATGATGGTTTTCAAAATGTTAACGCTCAGCTCCTATCTCAAACTTAAATTGATCAAAAAATTTTACAAAGATTAGATGCCTTAGAGGCAGCTGTAGGTTGGCTTGGTGAGCACCAATAAGCTCTTTGGACTTGAAATCAACTTAATTGTGATGCAGGATATCGCTCTGTGTGTCTCATTTCTATTCCTTTTAATTCCTCCACTTCCTGGGAGGATGTACAAAGACTGTTACATGGAGCTTTTCATTCTGACTTACATGGAGATCTTCAAAACCTAAAAATCAAACTTCAACAACAAATGACACAGCTTCAGGAAGAAGCTCAAAAGATTACTCTTAATCATTTAGGTGATCTGGCCCATTGGCTTAATCCAACCCATTGGTTTTCCAGTTTAAATATTAGAATTTGTATCATTGCTGGAATTAGTATCTTATGTATTTTGTGGTTTTTTATAGTGATTTGTGAAGAGATAGAGTGATTTAGCTTATGCCATTTTTACTGTTTGAAAAGTGTTCTTGTTTGAAAGCCCCCCAACACCTGTGGTGAAAATTGAAGGTTAAAAATTGTCCTGTACTTAGAAAAATTTTAAGTTCTGCCTGTCTTTGCTGTTTCCTGCCTGTGCTGTCCCTGACTGATAACACCAAGAGCTGTATCTGGATGTATCTAGACAAGCAAAGGAGGACACCGCCCTGTGAAAGTTTTTGCCATCCCTGAGCAATTAACTGGCTTCTTTCAGCTTCTGTTATCAGCTTGCGCCAGGCCTCCCCAAACCCCCTCCTCACGCCAGGAGGGTATGTGTGTCTGCATGTAACTATATGATAACTGTAAGTATGTGACTATATGATTTTTTGCCTGTGTGACTATGTGCCTTTAAAAGACCCCTTAAACTTAAACTCAGGGATGCTTCCTTCCAAGGCTTTCTTGGAGGGACAGTTGCCAGCCAACCAATAAAACCCCCCTTCTAAATTCTCAATTGAGTGTTCTGGTTCCTTTTCCATGCGGCAGCCTCACAATTAAATTGTTATGTTTCATGTTCCAACGGACTCATCAAGCTGAAGTAATGCTGACTCTTCTTCATTAAAAAGTCTTTGTTTCCACTGTTGACTCCAATTCCTTGATTTCTTCTGATTGTTTTTAATAATTAAAAGGGGGAAATGTAGCAATAATCAGCCACAATGTATATGGACAAAATAAAATTAAAAAAAAAAAAAAGGGGGAAATGTAGAGGGTTAGAAATCTTGATTCTCATTTGATTTTTAGACAGGACTCTTTAGCTAAGAAGCTTATGGGAGGGCCGGCCCGTGGTTCACTTGGGAGAGTGTATTGCTGATAACACCAAGGCCACAGGTTCGGATCCCTATATAGGGATGGCAGGTTAGCTCACTTAGGAGAACCTGGTGCTGACAACACCAAGTCAAGGGTTAAGATCCCCTTACTAGTCATCTTTAAAAAAAAAAAAAAAAACTTCTGGAACAAAAGTCCTTAGGTAGGAGGTAACGGCCTATAGCTAGGGGGCAAAAGCCACTCAAATCAACTCTAATCATTGTTTAGGTAAGGGATTGTATACATTGATTGTTAATAAAATGGGTTCATTGGAAGATTTTGTAAGAAGGAAACTTACACAGGACTAAAGCTTTTAATGTGGACAAGAGAACTAAAGCAGAACAGGGATTGTTCTGAGGGCAATAACCCTTAATACAGCAAAACTTAAATGATGGGAAAATATGTGAGTTAAGATTTCCAAGGACGTTCTGCTAGATTAGTTAGTACACGGGGGTTGTTCCACATTTTGCTTTAAGCTGTTTGAGTTTCTTAAGAAGTCAGGCACTTTAATGATAAACTTATTGTTTCTTTTTCATGTCACATAGTTTAGATTTATGATTCATTTGATGGTATATTGTTTAAACTATTTTGAACCATGCGTGCTTGGATGGAGATTGTTATGTGGCCAGTTTCTTTATGTTCTTATTATGATTGATTAACCATTTGTTCTTCTTCTGTAACTTCCTTATCTTTACAATAAAATCTGAAGCAAAAACTGACACGGGGCTGCACCTTGCTTCTCCTTCCTAAAAGGAGTCGTCTTGATGCAGCCCCTCCAGGCTTCTCATTGCATTGATATTTGCTTTGAGTAATCTCTTTTGCGTCTCCCTTACACAGTGAGAGGTGTAACACAGGTTGGAGTTCCTTAGGAATCTTCTCCATCTGCACTCCCTCCCTGGGTGACCTTACCTATTCCCATGACATTAATGACCATTGAACTTATTTCCAGCCCAGATCACTTCTTCAGCACCAACTGCCCAAGAGATATTTACAATTTGAGGTCATGCAAACATCTCAAACTCATCACTTCATACACAGAACTCTTCGTGTCTTCCCACCCCCAAATCTGTTACTTTTCCAGTCTTTAATAGCCTAATGAATGGTAATTACCATTAATTAGACACCGAGGATTTGCCAGGCATCTCCCAGGGCCCTAGTACCCCTCATCTAACAGTCATGGTATGAGAGAATGACAGCTATCACCAATTGATTGATGAGGAAATAGGCCTGCAGGTTAAATAACTTGCCCTGGGTCACAGTGGCAAAGCCAGGAATCAGGCTTCTGATTACAAAGGACTTGATATTTCTACTCTGCTCATGTCTTTTTATTTTATTATTAATTTTTAAACACACAAAGTTTAACATTTTTATTGCAAAACTCTTGAAAGTGAATTAGAAAAATCTAAGCAGAAATTTGGTGAAGGAAATGGGTAGGTAAGACACAACCCCAAAGAAACATATGTGATTAGTAAGTACATTCTAGGATTTGGTTGCAGGTATAAACAGGGCTGTCCCGGCCCCCAACTCTCAGGATCCCAGGCTCCAGTCTGGCTCTGTGGGTGGCCTGGATGTGCAGTTTTATTTACTTTTCAAATGAAGTACCTTTCAAAATATGAGCTTGCTTTTATGAACCTAGCATCAGTTTCAGAAGCTAGGAGTCCAAAGTCCAGGGAACACATCTGGTGAGAGACTTGGTGGCAGTGACAGCGATGGCAGAGTATCACATCATGAAATGGTGGAGCAGAGAGCTGCTCACATCTTTTAAAATCCTGGCTTTTGCTTAATTGTTTGGAGACCATCTTCATTCTTAGGAACCTGCAGGGCCATCATGTCGCATAAGTCCAGGGGGACATTTACCATGTTATCTGTGTGAATGGTGGTTCCTGGAGTCATGCAGTGACAGCCATTCACATAAACTCAAACAGGAATGAGCCCCTGGAGGGAGGCAGGGTGGTAGATGTGGACATGGTCATTCTGGCTTCCTTTGTCCCACCCCATCCTATATGATCCCATTCAGTCTCATCTCTTCCTCTCTCTTCCACCCATCCCACCTGTTGTGCTTACTTGCAGCTCTCTGGCCAGGCAGTCTGTCAGACTGTGGACACAGATGAGTAAGTGACAGCCCCCAAGCATGAGTGTAGGAGTGTATCCAGAGAAACAGAACCAATGGGATATATACATACACACACATCCTATCTGTCTATCCATCCGTCTATCCATATATCTAGATTTATTTTGAGGAATTGGCTTAGTGCTGAGCTAATTGAAGTCTGGCAAACCCCAAATCCATAGGACAAGCCAGTGGCTAGAAATTCCTATAAGATTAATGTTTCAGTCTTGGTCCAAAGGCTGGAAACAAGGGCAGAATTCCTATGTTATAATCCCGAAGCCAAATTCCTTCCTCTTCAGGGAACCTCAACTTTTTTTCTTAAGGTCCTTAAATGATTGGGTGAAGCCCACCCATGCTTTGGTGGGCCATCTGTTTTTCTTACAGTTGGATGATTGCAAATGTTAATCACATCTGAAAAATACCTTCACAGTAACATCTAGACTGTTCTTCAGATGTTTGGCCAAACAACTGGCCACCATAGTCTAAACAAGTTGACACATAAAATTAACTACCACAAATAGGTCACAGTCACTGGCAAGAACATAAAGAAGACAACAGTCAGCCTATACAATCTGATTGCTGCTGGGTTTATGTAATGTGCTCTGGGATGCACAGGAGGAGGAATCGAGGTTTCCAGAAGGAACAAATAGCCAACAGAGGAGGTGAGCCTTAAAGGTGAGACAGAGACAGGAGGAATGACAGTCTAGGCCAAGGGGCAGCCAAAGCAACAGCAGAGAGGCCTGAAGATGCACCCTGCTCCAGGAAAACGGAGGTCCAGAGGGCTGCAGTGTCCCTCAAGTATGTACTAGGATGATGCAGGTGGGGTCAACCCCTCAGGGCAGGACCTCACCCACTAAAGTTTGGCTACAGCAGGTCACCAACTGACAGAGTTTGTATGTGTTGCTCCCTCCAAAACTCATGTGGAAATTTGATCCCCAATGTGGCAGGTTGGAAACTGATCGAGTCATGGGGGCAGATCCCTCATGAATGGATTAGTGCTCTCCCTGGGGGTGGAGGGATTAATGAGTGAGTTCTCACTCTGTTAGTTCCCGTGAGATCTGGTTGTTTATAGGACCCTGGCACCTCCTCTCTCTCTCTCTCTCTCGCTCGCTCGCTTGCTTCTTCTCGCCATGTGATCTGCTTGTACCCACTGCTGCCTGCCACTTTCCACCATGAGTAGAAACAGCTTGAGGCCTGTGCCAAATGCAGCTGTCCCAGAATTGTAAGCCAGATAAAGCTCTGTCCTTTATAAATTACCCAGTTTCAGGTATTTCTGTTACAGCAACACAAACGGACTAATACACCAACATATATTCTTGTCCAGCCAGCTAAAATGACCTCTGGGCCTAAATCAATAGCTCAGAGCCCATCATCCTGTAAGAACTGTATATTCTTCCGGAACTGTATTTTCTGCCCCAAGAAGTAGAGCATTCAAACATGATTTTAACTCTACTTGGCCACTTGAGACCTTAAGGGCTTAATCTTCAAAAAAATATTTGTTTAACTTAAAGCCATTTAAAAAACCTGCCTAGTTATAGAAGTGTTTTATTTTTCCATTTAGAAAACTGGAAAATTATAGGAAAACAAAAATAAGATACAAATTGGCTAAATTATCAAGGCCAAGTGGTACCTGCTGTTAATGTTTTGTTCTGTTTCCTGTCAGTCTCTTCTCTGTGCACATAAATATGAGCCTGCCCCCTGCTCATCTCTGCAGCCCAGTCTCCACTGCTCTCCAAGCCCCTCACCCTACATACACCCGTAAGCAGTCTGAATACTGTCCCCAAATTGTCTCTTCTAAAATGTAAGCTCCACAAGGGCAGGGCAAGGCCTACCTTGCTCAGGGTTGTATCCCATAACCTAGGATATCAGGGACTTAATAAATATTTGTTGAATAAATAATTTAATGTGTAAATATTATGTTTTAAATTTATTTTAAAGACACATGGACATAGTTTAAGTACATATATTATTTAATAATGTGAATCTATTGATAAGTACAACAACTCTTAATATTGAATAATGAATATTTATGTATCTTTCTCTTTTTTTTGTCAAGAAAGAATTTATTATAAGCATTTCCCTCCTGGCATCAAACGTTCTCGTACAACATACCTGTTAAGGACTACATGCACTTCTGTCATATGGATGTGCCCTAATTTATTCAAACTTTCCTGCCAGATATTTTTTCCTATTGTAAATAACATTTTCAAACACAAAAAAATGCTACAGTGACCGTCTTGGACTTAAATCTTTGTGCACATTTTTATTCCTGCTTTAGGATACATTTTTATAAATGGATTAGTTGGACCAAAGGGCATAAATATTTTTATGGCTCTAAAAACATATTTCCAAACTCCAGAAAATCTGTGCACTTTTCTACCTGTCATGCCAGTGACTTGGGGTACAATTTTGGTAATTGTTTCTAATTTGACAGGTGAGATTGGCCCTTTGTTTTAATTTGCACTGATTTTATTTGCACATCTTGGAGACAGTCTAGTGTTTCCAAAATGTGGCCCATCATGAGAATTACCTTCTGAATGAGAACATTCTGGAGAGCAGACTGTATTTAATAAACAATGAGGCACACGTGGGCAGCAGAGGTGTAATCCAGCCCCACATCTCATAATGGGGAAACTGAGGCCAGAGAAGAGCAGGGCGGTGCCCAGGCCCTGAGGGGACCTGAGGTCCTAGTGAGGACATTGCTGTGTTGCACACTGGTGTCCTTGCCAGGGCCCCTCAAGTAAACCTTTTAAAGGCTGTTTGGGGCCACCTCCTGTGACTCACGCATCTGTGACAGGAAGTGTCTAAAGTCTTCTTCCTTTTTTCTCTTCCTCGGGAACAATGAAAGTCTAAAATATGAAAAATAAACCATGAAGCTCAGTGAAAAGGACCCAGCAGAAACAGAGAGTGAATGAAAAAAATACATTAGTCACTCCTGGCTTCTTCCTCTCTCCCTTATAGGAGCTTTCTGGTGACCCCACGGCAGAGCGCCCTTGACCCTCCCCAGGCCTCCTCCCAGGGGAAGCAAGGCATAGGTGAGGCCGGACAGAGAGGAGCGTGAGCAGCTGCTGGAAGCAGGGCCATGGCAAGAAGCAAGGTGAATTGTACAGTGTGTGGGATGAAGCTCAGGAGATCGATGATCTGGATGGTACTGAGAGTGAGGGGACAGCCATGTTGAAGATGATTATGTCACCACCCTTAAGGATACACCAAAACGCATTCCCCACTTTACCTGCCCCTTCCTCCAGGAAGTCCTCAGTGGCTACCAAGTCTTTCCCTCCTTAGGACTCCTCAAACCCCTTCTTTAAACTGGCTTCAAGGTGCCGGCCCATGGCTCACTCGGGAGAGTGCGGTGCTGATAACACCAAGGCCAAGGGTTCGGATCCCATATAGGGATGGCCGGTTAGCTCACTGGGTGAGCGTGGTGCTGACAACACCAAGTCAAGGGTTAAGATCCCCTTACCGGTCATCTTTAAAAAAAAAACAAGTATAAAATGGCATTTCAGGGAGGTGAAGCCACTTGCCTGAGGTCACACAGGGACATGGAAGAATCATGTGAAATAGACAGCAATTCCCTCTAAGTGGACATTTTTTCTTGGTGCTTGTATTAGGTGAGTCAAGGATCCACTGTCTAGGTATTTGATGTAATGAAGGATGTAGTCATTTCAAACATTCTGCTTAAATAGTATTGAACAGAAAACTCCCCTTTTTTCTCAACCCTTTCCTGCTAGAGAACTTTCACTTAGTTTTCACTTAGGTCAAGCCAGCTCTCTAGCCTTGGGAAATCATCCAGAGGACAGGTCGAGTTCAGTTCTAGAAGTTTCTATCAGGCCCCTTCCCTGAGCCAGGCAGGAGGAAGGCCTCAGGAATACAAAGAGGCTTGGGGCACTGTATGAGTCTGAAAGGGCCACCATGACCAAGCAGCTTAAACAACCGACAGGGCAGCTTAAACAACAGAAATGTATTGTCTCACAGTGCTGGAGGCTGGAAGCCTGAGATCAAGGTGTCGGCAGGGCTGGTTCCTTTTGAGGCCTCTGTCCCAGCCTGCAGATGGCATCTTCTCCCTGTGTCTTCACATGGTCTTTCCTCTGTGCGTGTCTGTGTCCTAAATGCCTCCTTTTATAAGGATACCAGGCATATTTGATTAGCGCCCACCCTAATGACCTCATTTTACCTTAATCACCTCTTTAAAGACCCTGTCTCCAAATATAGTCACATTCTGAAGTACTGGGAGATAGGACTTCAACATGGAATCTGGGGGACACAATTCAGCCTGTAAGACACACAGTCCCTGTCCTCAGTGAGCTCCTGTGCAGAGGGGAGGGCAGGGCAGCCAGAGGTCAAGGGAGGCGTCTGGGAGGATCTGGAGGGGGGACAAGCGGGGAAGGATGAGCAAAGTTTAGGGGAGTGGGGAGGAAGGGCCTGAGCATGGTGAGGAGGAGCTCAGTGAATGTGGGTGGATGAGTGTGTGTGTGAACGAAGGAGCAGGAGGAATCAGCACAGGCTGAACGTTCCCCAGCCAAGAACACCCAGGAGCGTTTGGTTCGTGACCACATCCATGATAGGAGTTAGTTTTCAAGAGCACAGGGCCATAGGCCAGGTGGGATGGGATAATTGTGTGGATTTGGAGGTGGACGAAGCCACGCTCTCCCTGCACTTTGATTCTTCCCCATAATGTACGACTAGCAGCTCCTCTGAAGGCTGATGGGAAGGTATCACGATGTGAACGCACTGGAGAAAGCAGTGCAGACATGTACAGGAGATGAGGGTCAGGAGGGAGCTCTGGATAATGGGGAGCCCTGGTGAGCTGCCACCTGGTTCAGGGAGGGACCTGCCACCCTTCCTCTTCCTTTATGCTCAGCTGAGGTTGTGCATTTGTGGTGACAGCCTGGCTCCTGGTACCTTTTGAGTTTTCGATCTCAGCAGGGAGTCATGGAACAATTTTAAATGGGGGAAAACAGGGGTCACCTGATCCAATGTACAGTTTTAGCAAGATGTGGTGAGACCCCTGCTACAGATGAGGAGACCAGGCAGGATGCACCGAAAAAAGTCGAGGCAATGGGGTGAAGAAGAGGAAATGAGAGGATGAATATAAAGTCCTCATCGGGGTGGCATGGACTGGGGGGGGTCTTCACTGCACAGGGATGCGGCTGTCCCTGTCCCTCCTCTGGCCCCCTCCTGCACTTCAGACCCCAACCACGCTTGGCCATTCTGCTTCCCCATGTACACCAGGCGTCCACACGGTGGCCTGGGCCCCATGGCCTCCCTGCCACCCCCACCTGCACATGCCCTGGGCCTACTCATCCTGGGGAGTCTGCTCAGAAACTCCCTTTTCCAGAAAGCCTTTGTGATCCAGTCGAGGTTGGTGGGTGCCTCGTCTGCACTGTCCTGGGGACCCGCTGCCATTCACATGTCATGTTGTAATTGGGTGTTTCCCTGTTAGAATCCTCCTCTGGGCCTACAGCTCAGCGGGAAAAGCAGGCCGAACGGCTGCAAACCAACCCAGGAGGTAGCCGGTTCTCCCAGAGGTACCCCTGACTGATGATTGTGCAGACTGATCATCGCACAGAATGACTCGGTGCTCAGTACGTCCCCAGCCCGACTATTGAGGGCTGGTTTTTGTTTCTGAAAGCTTTGGTTCCTTGTCTGCTTTGAGCAGCCGTTTCCCCACTGCTGTGCTTTGCAGGGCCGGATGTTTCCAGTGCATTTGAACTTTCAGGTTCCCAGCCTGTCTGCAGTTCTCCACATCTTTTATTTTAATGCATGCTTCCCATTAAACCCAGTTTGCTGGCTTCTCTGTCTCTTTCTTGTGGTCTTGAGCCCTGCCCTTGCCTTCTAGGCGGTCTGCATTCCCCAAGCATGCCTCTGTCCTGACCCCACCTCTGCGCCTGCTCATGGCCTCTGGGAGCAAACGGCAGAGGCAGCCTGCCCCAACCACGATTGAAGGTGCATCCCCGACACCTGGGGCAAGTCAGTCTTGCAGTGAATTAATTCTCATGACGTCCTGTTGTGTATGAGATCCTTGTCTCCTTAAGTTCTCCCTGAGCCAGCCCAGGGCTGGCACGCCAGAGGCATCCCTCAGTCAGTGCTGATGAGCAGGATAAAGTAATGACCAAAAGGCAAATTCTTTTTCTTCCAAACCCACAGCCTCCCCTTTTGTTCTAGAGCCACAGGGGAGCCGTGCATCTTTCCACGGCTGCCAGTGCTGTGTGTTTTCCATGTGAGCCTCAGAACAACTCCATGGGCAATCAGGCAGGGTCCATATCCACTTCTGCACTGATACAAGTGGTAGCTCAGAGAAATAAACTGACTTGCCAGAGGACTCAGTTAAAAAGTGGAAAGTCAGGGTTGGAATGCCGCCCAGGCTTCTAAGGCAAAGTTCTGTCCCCATCATTAGGAAGACGTCCTGGGTTTATGCCTGTCACCCCCTCCAGGAATGTTGGCCTTGTTAAGAGAGAAAAATAAAAAGATGCCAAAAAATAAAAATAAAAAAGTTCACCTCCTGGGTGGTGAACCCTGAGAGGACAGATTGCCGCTTCAGGACTTTTCGGTTGGTCGCTGTAATGACACGGCAGCAGGGAGAAAGTGTTACCCCATTTCCTGTTTAGGCACAGTCACATGGCCACATTTCCTGTCCCGGCGCTCCCGCCCTCTTTCCCGAGGACTTTGCCACCTCATTCACGGACATGCCTGACAGAATCTGGAGCCTCTAGGGCTGAGCGGTCAGCTGGGTCACCAGGGCTGTCACAAAGCATGGACTCCAAGGAACTGAGCTTCACTCCCCTCACAGGAGATGGGAGCTGCCCTGGGCCTCTGGGGCCGGGGAGGGAGCCGCTCGACTGTCACCACTCAGGACACAGCGTGCCAGATGGGAGGAGAAAGGTAAATGGGAAAAGCAGCCTGCGTGTGGCCGGGGGGCTGTGGGGCATCCGGGTGTGCGGGACGGTGCTCAGCCCTGGCCTGGCAGCTGCTGTAGCTCAGCTTTGAGTCAGAATCATGCTTCTCGGTGAGCGTGAGCTCGGCACGGTGCTCCAGCTCTCCGAGCCTCCGAGCCTCCGAGCCTCCGTGCATCCATCCACCAGCTTGACCGCATCTCCGGCTGCCTGGCTGTGCACATGGAACAAGGTCACATGCAGAACTGCCTCTCACCTGCTGGGTGGGGCCTTTGTTCTCCCCTTCCCCTTCGCCCCTGTCAGTCCATGGGCAACCTGTGCCCCTGGAGACAGTGGGGAGGAGGTAGCAGGCACAGGTGAGCCAGGCAGGGGCAGGGGGCTTCAGGGAGAGAGGCTGAGGCAGGAGGAGACGGCTTCCACCTGCCCTCTCCACCTTGTGGCAGGGTCCCCTCACACAAGGAGCTCTCCATCTGATGGGGTGCAGACAAGGGAAGAATCTGTGTCCTCTAAGGTGATAGGGGCTGGGAACAAAGTAGACACAGGGCTCAGAAAAGACGCCCAGCACAGTCTGGTGGCTGAGAGGATGTGGCATCTGAGCTGAGACCCAGAGGAAGAGTTTTTTACAAAAAGGTGATGGAGAATGCAGCTTCTCTTCCTGCGGAAAAATATTCTGGTCCCACACTTCACTTGGCAATGCCCATCCCCTCTCACCCTGCTTATAAACTCCCCCTCTCACCCTGCATCTGATCACCAGCATCTACTGAGCAACTCCTCTGCAGCAGGCTAGGTGCCCAGATAGACAGCAAGAAGCAAGGCCTCTGCCTTCAAAAAGGAAGACCCCCGCCCTCTGTCCAGACTCTTCCACTGACACTCGTGGGCACCTGCCATGTGCCAGGATCTCTTCTGAGGACTGCACCTGTTTTAACTCCCTTCTTGTGCGTAACAACCTACAAGGTGGCCTCTGTGACCATCCCCATTCTAAGGATGAGGAAATTGAGTCACAGAGTGGCCATATAACCGTCCAAAGGTTACACAGTTATAAGTAGCAGTGGTAGAGCAGGGCATCAGACAAGGTTGAATCAGAGAGAGAAATGTAAAAATGAGAAGGCGCAGCTTTCAGAGAGTCTCTTTAGAGGAGGAGACATTGGCAATGGGTCGTAGATATGAAAGAGTATCTAAGAGGGAGGACTTCAGGTGGGTGACATAGTGACCTTGGCATGTTTATACAGGCAATGGCTGGATCAGAAGGGAGTGGAGAGAGAGAAACGAAAAGAGTAAAAGTCTTTCTGAGCACTTGCTACGTGCACGCAGCACTCCACATGTCCACATCCAACGATATATCAACTTCTCAACAACCTATGCATCCGGTGCTATTGTTAAGATCCCATTTTACAGGTGGGCAAGCTGAGACCCAGGAGAGGCAAGTAACTTGCTCAGGCTCCCACATCTGAGTGATGGAGCCATCCGGTACTGGAGTCCAGGTAGAAAGGCTGAGAAGGTGAGCAGAGCAGGGAACTGGCTGTCAGAAACCTGCAACCCCTTCCAAACTGTTCAACTGACCAGGTCCCAGAGCTGTGGACCTTGTCTGTCTTATTCATGCTGTATCCCTGGCACTTTGTCAGGCCTGGCACCGAGAAAACACACACACAGATCCACACACGCACAAATACAGTCATGCGCCGCTTAACAACAGGGATACAATTCAGACAAATGCATCGTTAAGCGATTTCATCGTTGTGCAAAGTACATTATGAAAGGGAACAGCAATAAACTTGCCTATTATCTACACCAGTCACTAGTTGCATGAGCGTGGGCCCTCTAATTATGTTATTAAGTCTCTCTGTGTCTCATTTTCTCATCTGTTAAATGAGGATTAGAATAATGCCACCCCACAAAGTTATGAAAATTTAATTACAGGTAAGGATTGTGCCTGGCAATCAGTAAGCACTCAGCGAGTGTTAGCTAACTGTTATTGACTATTATGTTGCCATGGGGACGGGTGGGAATCATTTAAAAATGAAAGAATTCTAAAGTAGACATCAACCCTTTCACTTGGGGTCAGACCTAATGTGTCAAAAGTTTGGCTTCCTATCTTTGGGTGGGTCACCCAACGAGCAAGCCAGGCACTCTTCAACGTATTTTGCAATAGGTTTGTTTACACTGGTATCACGACAAACACATGAGTAATGAGTCGCGTTACAACAATACACTGGCTGCAACACCACAAGGCAATATAAACTTTTCAGTTCCATTATTATCTTATGGGACTGCTGTTATATATGCGGTTCATGTTTGAACGAAATGTCATGTGGCACACGACTGTATGCTAAATGATGGCAGAAAAAGTACCTTGCTGGGCACCTGGTCCCCTCCATCCAGCCCACATTCCCTTGGCCAGCCTAGGATGGCAGCCCCTCCTGCTCCTGGTCGGTACCAGATGGTCAGCCTTTGCTATGTGGCCCATATGTCTCTGCTCCAAGGCCTTATTGTGGCCATGGTCATCCTTGGCTGGGGCCACAGGGCAGGACCACATGGAGGCAGAAGCCTTGTTCTCAGTGCCAAGCTCTGTCTCTCTGTCTGCAGGTCCTTGTCCTAAAGTGCTCAGACCAGCCTCAGCCTGAAACAGTGTGTGCATGCGTGTGTGTGCATGCGTGTGTGTGCATGCGTGTGTGTGCATGTGTGTGTGTGCGTGCACGTGTCTGTCTCAGGCCCCTGCATGCCGCCCCCAGGTGAGGGGTCAGCAGGGGAGAGGCAGTGTGGTGCAGTGGTGACTACGTGGGCACTGGAACCAGACCACCTGGGCTCCAGTCCCCGTCCCAGGCAGCACAAGGGGCAGCTCCGTGCATCCCGTTCTCCTGTGAAAGAATGCAAGGGTCCTGATGTAAGGACTCCTGGAGGAACCGCCCAGAAGCACGCCTGCAGACAGCACTCCACAGGAGCCGGCTCCTGCTGCCACGACTTAGTCTTTGCTTTTTCCTCCTGTCCGGGGCCAGACTCCAGCCAAACCCAGGTCAAACAAACAGCAGCGTGTGGCCGCTGACGGGACACCTGCTGCAGAGGCTGCGTGCGGTCCGCGGACCCGGGCGAGCTCTCTGCGGCGGCCTCCCCAGCCCAGGGGACGGTGCGGGCCGCGTCCGCGCCGCTCTGACGTGCCGTCCTCTCCCTCCAGGCCTGGACCCGCCCGCTGCTCGCGGCCTCCCTCGCGGGCGCCTTGGGCTCCTCCTTCCTCTACGGCTACAGCCTGTCGGTGGTGAACGCGCCCGCCCCGGTGAGTGCCCGCCCCGCCGCCGCCGGCAGAGGGCGCTGCGGCCACGCGGAGCCCCAGGGCGGCCGCCTGGGCTCGGCTTCCCCACCTCGCAGACGCAGACCCTGTGCTGTGCACGGGGGTGGGGGGGTGGGGGGGTGGGGGGGTGGGGGGAGAGGGTCGGGGGAAGGAACAAAGAGAGTGACACCAGCCGCGCCCTCCGGGGGGGAGATGGGGGAAACACTGCGGGGGGGGGGTCGGGGGGGGTCTCAGTTCCTTCTGAATGGACTGTGGGTGTCCTGGGATAATGTTGGGCGACAGGGGGCTTCAGAGGTCCCCGGGGGTGGGATCCGGAGGGCCTCTAATGCCAGGGAAAGGAGCAGGAGGGGCCTTATACATAGAAACTTGCACATTTTCTTGATTTGCTCTTTTTGTGGGTCTTGGGTCACAAGCAAAGGCTGCGCAGGTATGTATTGGATAAGAACTATCTTTGTTTTATTCTGAGATCAGATCCAGGTACGGTTTCCCAGGCCCCCTTCACACCGTGCTGCTGGTTTGCAGGTGAAGGTTTGGTTTCCTCCTGCCTAGGGTGTTAAGCTCAGGTGCTACCCCATTCCTGGGTGGTGGCTTCTACTTTGATCTACCTCCACCCTAGGGGTAAGGGCAGGATGGAGGTGTGAGGGAAGACTTCCTGGAGGAGGTGATCCCTGAGCCAAGTCTTGAAGGTGGAGGGAGGGCACGGAAGCCTGAGATGCAGGAAGCATTTGGGGAAATGCAGGTAGCTCCAGGTGATTGGAGCGCAAGACGTGTTTGGGAGCAGCACGGGGCAGACAGAATTCAGGCTGGGAACAGCCTCGGATGCTTTTCAGGCTTTTCCTTATTTGAGGCCCAGCATCCTGCCTGCAAAATTCAGGGGGAGCCTCAGCCAGTGCGTCTCAAAGGGATCCCAGGAACCCTAGGATTTTGCAGAGGTGCCACAGGGATCAGGGCTCCATTTGTACTGAGACAGATCTTTTTTTTTTTTTTTTTAAATTCTGTTAACTCTTTGACATTTTTAGGTTCTGTGTCTAAGTTCACTTGAAAAATTCATTCTGATGCCAAAAATAGTTTGAAAACCAGGGGGCCTAGATGGCTTCTACAGGCACTTGCAGCAATTGATGATCCTTGATTTTGTTTTTGTCATGTCATCCCAAGATAGGGATCTGACTTGTCCATATTTGTCTTTGAAAAAGGACTTAGAATTTGAACTCTTGCTTCATCTTGAATGATCAGCCACTGAGAGGGTGGATCACCTTTGCCTTCGTGGCTTATGGAGCAGAGAGACATGAGAGACTTGAACTGGGATGGGATGATAAGGGTACAAGCAGTGACCGTGGGAGTATGTGGAAGGAGCAATCCATTCCTTCATTCATTCGTTCAACAAATACTTATGGAGTGCCCACCACGTGTTCAATGATGACAGTCAGGGAAGGCAACCTGGAGGAGGCAGAATTTGAGCTGAGCCATGAAGGATGGATGGGATTTCTGTAGGTGTCAGAGGATGACGCAGGAAACTGACGCACCTGCAAAGACCTGGCTGTGCCAAGATGGTGGCATGCTGGAAACAGCTAGTAGGGGTGTGTTGGTGCCCAGAGGAGTGGGGAGAAGAGATGGAAAAACAGGTGGAAAAGAAGGTGGAGTCAGGAAAAGAGGGCCTTGGATCTCAAGCTCAGGAGTGGGATTTTAGTGTATGGGCACTGGGGAGCCATGGCAGGTTCATGAAAGGGAGTGATACAACTTGCCATCTTTTAGAAAAACAACTTTGGTGTTAGTGGGAAGGACAGGAGAGGCCTGAGCTTAGAGGTATTTATTGGAAGAGACAATGATGAATTGAACAGAGAACATTTAAAATGCCATCCTTCCGTTTTAGGAGAGGAGGGGATTTCTGAAGACCTAAACAGCCAGGGTGGCCATTAAATTTCTTAATATGAGTAATACACATAATGACAGCCTCAGTAACAACACACATGAAAAAAGCACATATGAGGTGCCAGCCCCTCCTCCAGCATTTTCCATACATTAATTAGCTCAGTGCATCCTCATGACGACCCTATGAGGTATATATCATCATCATCCCCATTTTACAGGCAAGGAAACTGAGGCACCCCGATTACTGACTTGCTCACAGTCACACAATAAGTGGGAGCCAGAGTATGACCCGGACAAGCTTCTGGTTTCCTGGTCGTCAGACACAGTTTTAGTCATTTTTAATGGGATCTCTTTCTGTGTCAGCCAGTTTTGCACCGTGGGACTTCCTGTTTGGAGCATTGTGGCTCCACTTTTGTGGTCAGTGTGCCCAGCATGCTGTTCAGTCACTGTGACAACATGAGGCATTTTCAGCCCAGTGTCCTTGGGCGTCGGGAACCATGGTTCATAATAGGACATACTTTAGAGGAGCCTGAAGTAAGAGCCTTGAATGCCTTGATCCAGGGGCTGGGACGTGCCATCCCCCACTGGGCAGCTACTTCCTAGAGTCTACTCTCTGCCATGGAACGGGAAGCACGGGTTGTGATCCCTAGCTGGTCAACTCGGCCATAGAATGCTGCGCACCGGGCGCATTCATTCTCGTGGAAGTACTGAGGAGTCAGTGTGTTAGTCTGCTCAGGTGGCCATAAGAAAAGACCACTGACAGGTGGCTTCCACAACAGACATTTATTTTCCCACGCATCTAGAAGTTGGACACCCACAAAGTGCCACCTGTTTTGGTGTCTGGTGACTCTTTCTGGCTTGCAGATGGTCTCCTTCTTGCTGTCCACACATGGCAGTGAGAGAGTGAGCAAGCTCTCTGTGTCTCCTGCAAGGGCACTAGTCCCACCCTGAGGTCCCCTATGACCTCATCTAACCCTGGTCACCTCCCACAGGCCCCACCTCTGCATACCACCACACCAAGGGTTAGGGTTTTGATACACAAACTTTGGACGTGACATAGTTCAGTCCACAGTAGTTAGGTATTGATGTCACCTCCATTTCATGGATGAGGAAACAGGCTCAGAGTTGAAGCAACTTGCCCAAGATCACACAGATAGGAGGTGGCTACGCTGGAATTCAAACCCAGATCTGTGTGAATCCAAGACCCAGGCCCTTTCCATTCCCCTCACTGACCACCAATGCCAGGCCCCCAAAGTCCAGTGGTGAGGAGACTTGGCATGGTCACCTAAGGCAGAGAATGGATATGCGGAGGGTCAAGAGGATCCATGACAAGCCGAGTGGGCTGTTTACTCGCCATACCCATCACCCAGACGACTGCTGGGTTTACATACAGCAGCTCCAGGGACTCCAGGACAAGTTTGACGATGTCGAGATGGTTTTACAACCAGGAACCTGCAATTGCCTGAATCCTGCCCTTAACCCCTCCCTCCCATAAAGAACAGGATCCAACAGAGAAAGCCTTGCTATTAGCTAGGTCAGCACCCTCCCTAGGGGGCTTCGGGTCATGTAAGCCCCTCTCTTGCTCTGCCTAAAGGTCCTAATGTTTTACTCGTGCATCTTCAAAGAACAGAGAGGGGCAGGCATGCAGTCAGTCCTTCAGCGGCCTTCACTGGTGGTGTTTACCTTGTGTGTGTCATGTGGTCAGGTGCTGGGGCAGAAAGATGAGCAGGACACATACCATGTCCTCAAAGACCCCAGGCCAGCAGCAGAGACAGATGCCCAGGTAATCATTACCAGACAGGGGGAGACAACTGCTTGAGCCATGAACACAGGCCACAGGAGGGTTTTATTCTCCCTGGAGAAGTCCGAGGGCTCTTGCTGGGGCTTGAGAGAGAGAGAGCAGGGCATTTTCTGGGAACGGTGAAGACCTAGGGGTGGCTGGGTGTGGGGTCCAAGGGGGCAGAGGGGCAAAGGCTGGAAAGGGGATCTGGGGCCAGCTCGAGAAAGGTTGCAGAGGTCAGGCCAGGAGCACCGTCTAGGCTGTGAGCGCGGGAGGCAGGTGGAGGTGGAGGCTCACCCTGGGAAGCCCTCCCAGGGCAAAACCGCTTTGAACTGGAGCTGGACAGCCTGTCTGAGAATCCCAGCTCCATCACATTGGGCCTCTGCACAGCAGCGGTGCCCGTCTCCCTGAAATAGCTGTGAGAATGAAAGGACATGTGAGGTTGGAGGAGCTCAGCCCAGGATCCTGCAGTCACTCTGAATTCTCTCTTCTCCTCACAGTGGGCGCAGGGATGGGTGAGCCAGACAGCCCCAGGATCAGGGAGACTGAGATGGAGCAGAGACTCCAAGGAGTAGGATCTAGCACAGGCTGGACAGGCCAGGCCTGGTGAGAGCCCAAGACTTCATCTGGGGTGCTGGGTTCTCAATGAGGAACAGAAATCCCTGGGAATGGAAGAGATGCAGATATTGGGGGCTGGGGGTGTCTGCCCAGAGAGATGACAGCCAGGGGCTGCCACCAAGGGTGCTGTTAGAAATAAGTTATAGCATGAACACTGCCCTGTCAGAGGGATGCTGGCTTTAGCACTGGCACAGGCTCCTGAGGCCCCTGTTCCCCTTCAGTTACTGGATAACTGGGGGTCCAAGTGACAGGGGCACAGAGGGGCACTCAAGGCCATGCTGCTTACAGCAGGGAAGGCAGTATTTCACCACTGAGTAACCCACTCAGTAGCTGTCATGGTCCCTGGCTGCCACCCAGCCGTGACCTTAAAAATACTTCCTGCTTCTTTCTCCTCAGATATTTGCAAACTTTCTGGAATGCTGATAATGAAAATAGCTCCCACCTCTGGGCACCAACTGTGCAGCTGGCACTTGTTAGGGACTGCACACACATTTAATTACAATCCTGCCAGGAAGCCACAACTAACTCCCTTTTTATAGATGAGGAAACTGAGGCCAAGGGAGGTCAATGTGTCCCAGTTGCACTCTACTTTCAAAGACTTCCCAGAATCTCACTATCAGTCGTACCCCATCAGGAAGAGAACACCCCCATGTTTTGTGCAACCACAAAGGGTCCTTGACCAGTTCTGGCAGACGGGATGTGAGCAGAAGTGATTGTAAGCCCCTCACAGCCTGGCCCTGGATGGCATCCCACAGGGTCTTCAGTGCTTCCTCCCCCAGCATAGGTCCAGACTGGCAAAGGACCGTCCAACACACACTAGACTTCACATGAGCTAGCAGGAAATCCTTACTGTCTTAGCTCTTGACCCTTGGGGGTTTCCGTGCTGTGGTGTTGCACTGATCATATGACTTGTACCCCCAGCAGCTGACCCCGGTCAGTCTCTAGTTTGGCCCACAGCGGGGTCTTCTAACTGCTGTCCCCATTTCCACCCTGACTCCTACAGTTTATTCTCCACCCAAAGGCCAGAGGGATCTTTGACAAATCAAGGCAGATTATATTGAGCCTCTGCTCAAAACCCACCATGGCTGCCTGTCACACCTGGTAAACCATCCACACTTTATTATTATTATTATTATTTTGCTCAGAATTGCTTTGGCTATGCATGGTCTTTTGTTATTCCATATAAATGTCTAGATAGTTTTTTCCATTTCTGAGAAAAATGTCATTGGAATTTTAATGGGGATTGCATTGAATTTGTAGATCACTTTGGGTTGTATGGACATTTTCACAATGTTGATTCTTCCAATCCAAGAGCATGGGATATCTTTCCATCTTCTTGTGTCCTCTTTAATTTCTCTCAGCAGTGGTTTGTAGTTCTCATTATAGAGATTTTTCACATCCTTGGTTAACTCTGTTCCTAAGTATTTTATTTTTGGGGTGGCTATTGTAAATGGGCAAGCTTTCTTGATTTCTCTTTCTGCATGTTCACTATTGGAGAATAGAAATTCTACTGATTTTTGTGTGTTGATTTTATATCCTGCAACTTTGCTGAAATCATTTATCAACTCTAGGAGGTTTTTTGTGGAGGCTTTAGGCTATTCGATATATAGGATCATGTCATCTACAAACATAAAAACAAGTAACCCAATTAAAAAATGGGCAAAAGAGCTAAATAGGCATTTCTCAAAGAAGATAAACGAATGGCCAACAGACATATGAAAAAATGCTCAACATCACTCAGCATTCGAGAAATGCAAATCAAAACCACACTGAGATACCATGTCACCCCAGTTAGGATGGCTAAAATCCAAAAGACTGTGAATGATAAGTGCTGGCGAGGTTGTGGAGAAAAAGGAACTCTCATATACTGTTGGTGGGACTGCAAAATGGTGCAGCCTCTATGGAAAATGGTATGGAGGTTCCTCTAACAATTGCAGATAGATCTACCATATGACCCAGCTATCCCACTGCTGGGAATATACCCAGAGGAATGGAAATCATCAAGTCGAAGGTATACCTGTTTCCCAATGTTTATCGCAGCACTCTTTACAATAGCCAAGAGTTGGAACCAACCCAAATGTCCATCATCAGATGAGTGGATACGGAAAATGTGGTACATCTACATAATGGAATACTACTCAGCTATAAAAACGAATGAAATACTGCCATTTGCAATGACATGGATGGACCTAGAGAGAATTATATTAAGTGAAACGAGTCAGGCACAGAAAGAGAAATATCACATGTTCTCACTTATTTGTGGGAGCTAAAAATAAATAAATAAATACACAAACAACCGGGGTGGGAGAGGGAAGAAGACACAATTACAATTCCTTGAAGTTGATACGACAAGCAAACAGAAAGGACATTGTTGGGTGGGAGGGGGGAGAGGGAGGGGGGAGGGAGGTTTCGGTAATGGGCCACAATAATCAACCACATTGTATATTGACAAAATAAAATAAAATTTTAAAAAATAATTAAAAAAAAAAAAAAAACCGTCGGCACCTCTGTGACCTACACGTCCCGGCGTCTGGCTCCTGGCGACCACTCTGTTCTCGTGGCCCAGCATTTCCCCCTCCCCACCCCCACCCCGTCTCCCCGGACTGCTGCCCTCAAAGGCACCCTGCAGTGCCGGGCCCTGTGGGCCTGCCGCGCCTCTGCTCAGATAGCCCCTCCTAAGGGATGTCTTCCCTGATCCACTCATCCAAAAAACACCTCTCCATCATTCTCTAGCCCCCGCCCAAATTTATTTCTTACCGTATTTCACACCACCTGAGATATTATACAAGGGGTCTTCAAAAAATTCACGGGAAGATTCATATTATCTTTTAATTACGTTTTTCCATGCACTTTTTAAAGTGCCCGCGTATGTTTATTTGCTTCTTGTCCATCCCTTTCCCCATTTTAGAATTTAAGCCCCTCGAAGACACAGACTTTAGGTGCTTCTGCAGTGCCAGCTTCTAGAACAGCATCTGGCACATAGTAAGAATGTATCGTAAATATTTGCTAAATGAGTAAGTGGATAAACTTGAGATTTTTTAAAGTTTTTTTTTTTCTTCTCTTTTCTTTTCTTTTTTCTTTTCTTTTTTTTAGCAAATGTAGTTCTAAGGCAAGTCCCCCAGGTCTCTTTACTCCCAATCAAACCTCCAGCTGTGAGTCTGTCCTCACAACTGTAAATGTAAAAATGTAAAATTGTTGAGTGCAAAAATTCTAGCACGTTACACAGATGGAGACTTAAACTCGGGTCTGTCTAATGCCCAAGTATCCCTTCTTTCTGCCCCACTAGGCTGATCAGCAAACTCTTTCATTAAAGGTTTAGATCTTGAATACTTTTGACTTTACAGGCCATATGGTCTTTGTCACAACCATTTGACTCTGCCTTTGTAGAGAGAAAGCAGTCATAGACAATATGTAACTGATGGGTGAGTCTGTGTTCCAATAAAACTTTATTTACAAAACCAGGTGGTGGGCTGGGAATTGTTGGCTAAGCCTTGTGCTAGAGGTTCTAGGAAAGGGGGGGGGGACTCCTATAGGAGCCTGGTGTCATTAGACCTCTGGGCAGAGGGCTGGCTGGCTGAACATTTAATCCACGGCCTATGCTGTGTAACATCTAACACGGGAGAGAAATCTTCCTACAGACGTGTGTTTCCCTATATTTTCTCCTCTTTTGTCCACTATTGCTGATTTTCTAGGCCTTTGTCTTCTGTTTCCCATGACTAACTCTAATTGGCATAGTTCTGTCTGTCTCTCTACCTCTGTCAATCTATCTACCTATCTATCATCTGTCTGTCCACCCATCTACCTATTTACTTATCTATCTATAGCACTCTGATACCTTTGTAAAAGACTGCACAAAATCCAGGGCTAATTTGCATACCAATCAAATGTAACATGACAATTGCCTGGATTTTCAAGAAGTCATGCATGCAGGCTAAAGATGCACATCAGAAACCTGGCAAATGGCAAAATGGTTTATGTCATTTTAAGCCTTGACCTTTAGTAGGAGAATGTTGCTCTGCCTGGAACCTGCTTCACTAGTACTGCTGGAATAATCCAAGATTGCCAGAGTCGTGTTGGGCAATGTCCACTTGGTACCTGTGGACCCCAGTGTCTGGACCCCACCCAAGAGGCAGTGAGGCAGGGGGTTTCTGAGCTCCAAGGGCTGTTCTCGAGGAGCTGAGGTTGGTTCCCATCCTTGTGCAGGCAGGTCTGATACAGACCTGGGTGGGTGATAGTGTCAGGAACCAGTCTACAGGAAGGTTCTGGAAGCGGTGTTCCAAAGAAATGCAAGGTCTGAGCCAGGGTGGACAATACGGGGCCCACACTCCATATCAAAGGGGCCCAGCCAAGGATAACAACCAAGCCGAGGGGGAGATGGGGCTCAAGACAACCACTCCATGGGAAGAAGCATCTGGTGAGGACAGATGGACCCAGATGGATTCCTGACCTGGGACCCGTGAAGCTCCCATGGCTGTAGGATGAACCCCCATTGCAATGAGCCTAAGTGAACACTAAGCCTAGGCAGAATGGCCACCGGGGGTGGACATTAACAAGAGTCACCAAGAAGGACCAGGTTGAGATAAGTGTGCAGAATAGACGGAATGAGTGAGAATAGAGATTAGAGAGCAAAGAGGGAATGCCGTGGTTGGAAGACTGGAGAGGAATGTGGGGGGGAGGGGCAGTTTAGAGCTCATTCCAAGGACAGAGACTGAATGCTCAGCATCTGTCTGCACAGTTCTTGGCCCATAATTTGCGGAAGTGACTGGCAAAGGTACAGCAGACAGGATTCTGTAGGGCAAAGTGTCGCTTCAAATGACAACGATCATTTCTGTTTTCCTGGTGTCTAGCAGAGTCCCTGGTGCACAGGAGGCTTGCAATGACTTCAGACACTGACTACCCAGAGTTAGATCAAACTTCGCAGTTTAAGTGCACAGTACTCTGCAAGACTGCCCTCACTTCAGACACCAGGGCCACCCACACTGCTGAACATCTGGTTACAAATTTGGGGGTTTCCACTACCCCCTTGGGTTTGATAATTTGCTAGAATGACTCACAGAACTCAGGAAAGTGCTATACTTACAATTACAATTTTATTATAGCAAAAAGATGACAAATAAGAGCAAGCCAAAAGAAGAGATACATTGGGGGAGGTTTGGGAGGGTTCCAGGTGCAAAGCTTCTGGTGTTTTCTTTTCACGGAGTCAGGCTGCATTACCTCTCCCCCTCCCCCCCAACACATTGATGTGTAACACTGCACACAGTGTTTTCTACCAAGAAAGCTCACCCAAGCTTTGGTGTCCAGAGGTTTTATTTGGGTTTCATTGTGTAGGCATGATTTATCAAATCATTGACCACAAAGTAGAGCTCAATGTCCAGTCCCCTCTCCTCCCTGGATGTTGGGCTGATATTGCTTGGCTCAAAGCCCCAACCCTCTATCCCATGGTTTGTCTTCTTGACATGGCTGGACCTATCCTGAGTTATCTCATTAGCTATGCCATCAGCTGTGGTCTGAGAGGCCCACCATGAATAACAGAGACACTCCTGTCACTCAGGAAGTCCTGAGGACTTAGAGGCTACCTTCCAAGAATGAGAGACAAAGGCTGGCCAAATTCTTTATTGTGCAACTGTACATTAAATGTATATGAGAAACATAAAATACTCAGAAATGTTTGTTAAATGAATTAGTAGATGAAAGAAAGGAGGAGTGAGAAAGAATGAATGAGAACTTAGCTCTGGGGATCTAACTTATTGCCCCTGCTCCCACCCCATAGGAACTAGGACTTATTCAAAACAACACCAGCATCCACAAAAATAACAGTGAATGGTTTGACTTTTATGATGAATTCCTCACCTTTCCAGTGGTTTCTGAGTTGGCAATGTTTTTGTCTTCTTTAGAAAGGGCAGACACAGAATCTCACCCCCTGATGTTAGTATTTAAGCTCAGGGTTTCTGTAGAGCAGTTAATTTGACTCCCCATAAATTTCCCAGCAGAAATGGTGTATTCTATCAATTCCTTCCCTCTGCTCTTTCCCTAAGGGCGAGTAAACAAATGGTGATGAAAAGTAAAACCAGCATCTCTCTCTACAGGGGTAGATCTGCCCCAATTAGCTGCACATGTCAGAAGCTGGTTAAAGAAAAGATTCAAATGAACCCACAGACAGAGAACCCAGAGGCGAGTGCTGGTGCTTTTAACTAATTCCATCCACGCTGCAGTAGAAGCAGACTGTTCTGGAAGCCCGGACTGTTCCTACCCCTAGCCGGGGTGCTTCTGAGTGGCCTGAGGCCTGTTCTCAAGGAAACCGGGACAGAGTGATGAGCGTAGACCATGTGGAAAACATCGGCTCTGGATGGGTTGAGAGGAGGCATGGCAGGGTTTGGCGTCTTTGTTGGGTAGGGCTGAGATTACGGGAGGACCCAGTGCGTTTTGTCACTGCAGAAGCAGTAGGCACTGAGCTGGTGAAATGTGTACCCCAGAACCCCAGAGTCTCTTTTCTCCCCACTCTTTTTTCCTTCCCTCTTGCTTTTGCCCTGCCTTATCTCAGTCGTTATAAAAGCAACAGCTTCTATTAGAAAAAGAAAACAGCACAGAAATTCAGTAATAAGACTGCTAGTATGAATCACCTTCTATGAGTCAGGGACTAATCTCTCGTTTGTATACCAACCCTGCATGGCAGATATTGTGAGAATAACCCCATTTTGCAAATACAAGAGAGCCTGAGTAACGGCCAAGGCTACTGGGCTGAGGAATTGTGCTCGGGTCTGAAGGCGAAGTCAAAACCTGGGCTCCACCCAGAGGCCGCTTTTAATGCTTCATCTAAATCCACTCTTCCAGAGGTTGTCTGTTTACGCTGTTTTATAGCCTTTTTTTTTTTTTTTTTTTTTTTTTGGCTTAATACTTCTATTGTAAGCTTCTTTCTATGTTATTGAAATTCCCTTCCGCCAGGATTTCTGCTAGCTGTGTGGCACTGCACCATGTGACTGTCTCATCTTCCTAATACAGGCCTCCTGGTCCATGGCTCATCTTTCTCTAGTAGAAGAGGCTGCTGCGCTGTTTAGATTGTGAGCTGTGAGTCATTGGCTTGGTTTGGTTGTAATCGCAGCTGGCAGAGCTGCTGACTGACAGGAAGACAGGGCCTTTCCAGGCCTGGGTACTGGCGTCTGGGTGTTCCGGCCTGTGGGTGACAACTCGCCCTGCTCCGTCCCCTGGAGGTCAGAGGTTATCAGAGCTGGACAACTTGCATCTTCCATTCAGAATTTTCTCATTTCATAAAGTTCCTCTGGGAAAACTACTTTTGCTGAACCTGATGGAGAAAGGACCACAGGCCCATCATGGCGTAGGGAAGCTCTGCTTAGTGGGGTGGGGGCACTGGTTGCTGCAGTCAGAGAGCTGGGGACAGTGAACCCAGCAAAGTGGCAGGTAGGGAAAACTTGGAGGGAGCATGTTGCAGTGGGACTGCTGCTATGAACAAACCCACATGAATAAGACTAGAAACGTCATGTCTCTGACCCACAGGGGAATGACACTGAGAATTACCGGGCAGCTACTACATGCTAACGTCATGCTAGGGACTTCATAAATTTTATTTAATCCTCCCAGCAGCCCCATATGCAAGTGAAGGGTCCTTATTCCTGTTGTACAAATGAGTTATTCCAGAATCAGGGCTCAAAACCACCACCCTGAATTTTTGTTGGATCAGATGCCCTTTGAAAGCCCCTGCTGCCTCAAGCCTAATTTTTATCAGCCATAAATAATTTGACTGGTACTGAGAACACTTGCCCTTTTCATTCTGGCCAACCAGAGGATATGCTGAAAGGAGTGGGAAACGTTGTCTCAGATCTGCTCAAATGCACTGTCTCCCTGTAAACAGAGCTATGCAATCTCTCAAAAGAAGTTTCTAGTAGGAGAGAGGCTCAGGATTGACTGAGGTTGAATAAGAAGGATATTGGAAGTGCACCCCCTTCCCTGCTTTTTCCTGGGGCCAAACAGAAAATGAAACTTACTTTCTTCATGTTCTATATAATTAAACGCAAGGGTTGGGCTGGTCCCCCTGGCAAAGGCAGTTGAAGAGGAATCTAGGAGGCTCTGGAGGCTCACTCTCCTGACTATTGCTTGCAATTGATGTGCGTACTTCCTTGTGTTCTGTTTTTATTCTATAAGCCAGAGGCAGAAGCAAAAGGTCCCGAGGTGTCTAGCAGTACAGGGGCCTCTTTCTCACCCAGTCAGTCGGCCAAACTCCTCTAGGGGAATCACACAGTGAAGAGAGAAAAGCCACCACAAACCTGGAGACCAACTACCAAGTCCAGGTGAAACGGGAGCTGGATATTTCCTTAAGTCATGGGAGGTGTGTCTGGGTCCCCAAAGCCAGCCCCAGGTCTGATGATTCACAGGATGACTCACAGGACTCAGCACAGGCACGGAGGTGTCCTCACAGCTATGACTTATCATGGCCACAGGACACAAAGCAAAACTAGCAAAGGGAAAAGGCACACGGCGTAGATGAGAGGAGACCAGGGGCGAGCCCCCAGAGTCTCACCCAGTGGAGTCACATAGGACTCACTTAATTCCCCCAACAACGAGTTGGGAGAACTCCTGTGAAATTTGTCTACCAAGGAAACTCATCAGAGTCCAGAATTTTATTGGGGGCTGGTCACAAAGGCACCTTCTGCTTGGCATGCAAAGAAAGCCAGACTCCTAGAAGGAAAGTGGGTATAGACCGCACTGACACAGCATAAACCATCCTGTTTACAGAAACAGTTTAGGTATTCTGAGGCCACTCTTATCAGCTCTGGGAATGGTGATAGCCCTCCTCAAATCCAAGCTCCCAGATGCCAGCCTAGGCATCAATGCAAGCAGGTCCTTCTGGGGAGAGCAGTCTCAGGACTGCAGGGTTAACTCTTTTCTACACGGGAGGCCTTAGCTTGGGGAGTCATTAGGTGGCACTTCTAGGCTTATAGAGTTTTGTCCTTGTGTGGTCTTACTTAAAGAGCCTGGTTTGGTGGTAAGCGCTTTTGAAAGGACCTCTGTACTGTTTCTCTAGCTGTGCCGGTGTGTTCACTGGTGCAGACTGTCTTTACAAATCTCTAAGGCCTTACGGGCATGACTTGCTCTGTTGCTCAGCGATGTGTGTACTCTGGCCCCTCCACAGTGTTCTGTTTATGTGTGTTTTTATAGCACTCCTGAGAATAATTTTAGATAAATTCATGACAAGTTCTGTGTGAATCAGTAAGGAGGATTAACATTGTAAAACAGGCTACAAGGACATTTGCCTCCCTCTGTCTGGCAATTTCCTGCCATCATTTGGAGGTGCTCTAAGCTAGTCTTCCTGGATGACAACTGCAGAGTTCAATTTGTTGCTAGAAGATTGGCCCTGAGTTCTCAGGCTGGGAGATAATGGTAAATTACTTATGGATTCTTGGGCCTGAGGAATAAAAAACTAGCCTAGGCCCTTTATTTTAAAAATACAAAAATAGTGATATCAACCCCCCCAACATCTGATTTGTTTTGTGTGCTTCTTTTTTTTTTTTTTAAAAGATGACCGGTAAGGGGATCTTAACCCTTGACTTGGTGTTGGCAGCACCACGCTCAGCCAGTGAGCGAACCGGCCATCCGTATATGGGATCCTAACCCGGGGCCTTGGTGTTATCAGCACCGCACTCTCCCGAGTGAGCCACGGGCCGGCCCTGTTTTGTGTGCTTCTTATAGACCCAGCACTGTGCTCCATGTTTCTTTTCACATTAAATGCTCACAGTCACTCTTTAAGGAGGGTGCTAATTTAACAGATGAGGAACCTGAGGCACAGAGAGGTTAAGTAACTTATTCAAGATCACCCAGCAGAAAAGTGACAGAGCTGAGAGTAGAATAAAGTGGATTCCAAGGGCCCCCAACCACCGAGAACACGGCATTGAGAGGCAGAGCCGCTTGCTGAAGGTCGCCAAAGTTCACAGGAGAACTCATGGTACAAGCAAGTCTTGAACTCAGGACTCTGGATTCTTCGTTCAGTCTCCTTCCCTTTAACCAGGTGGCCTCGTATTCATTTCTTTGCAGTTTAGGCTCTAGTTAGTACTGGTTAAAATATAAATACTCCTTGATGAACTCATGGAAAATTGCATCAACCTCATCATCATCCTGTACCAATCATGGGAGCCTCCTTTGGTCTAAACTCTCTGAAATAGCCTGCACACTGCACCTACAATGCATGTTCTAAACAACAAGTTAGAACTGTTGATTCCCTGGTGCCCACGGGATCAAGCTCAGACTCCTTACCTGCAGTCAAAGCCAGGCACGACCGGCCCCTGCCCAGCTCTCCTGTCTCTCCTGCCGGGGGCCACACTTCAACCCCACTTAGTCACTTACAGCTCCTGTGTGTCAACGCATGGCCGCTAGCTTCTGTGCCTTTGAGAGTTCTGTTCCTTCCATCTGCAGTCCCCCAACCCAAGCCCACCCCACCTGTCCCTTTTGCTCACGGGATGTGGGTTACATGTGGGCTCTCATGGCCTTTCTTGGCTCCCTGCAATCACAGTACTTCTCACCCCAAGTTATAATTTTACATTTACTCAGCTGTTGTCTCCATGAGATCCTGAGCTACTTGAAGGTCTGGGCAGCAGAACTTGTATATAGAAAATGGGTTGGGCCCCCAGTGGTAAGGAAGCAGATATGTAGAGTCAGATTGAAAGATACAGGAATGGGCCTCTTGGATGTAGGCTCAATGGAAAAGTAAAACAGAAACCCATGAAGGAGATGGCCCAAAGTGGGCCTAGAGAACAGCTATCACTTTTTATTGCAGAACGTTTTTATTGCAGAATGTTTCCTTCAAACGGAACCTTACAAGTTCCCCCAAAACATGAAAGGAAAGCTCTGGGTGAAGGCCCCATCTCTAAGCCTTCCCACCCTTTATGACTTGGCCTAGATCTTCCCACCCTCTTGAAGCCCATGTCACAGTGCAATTGTCATGGCATGGGATTTGGAGTCAGGTTGACTGTGTTAGGGTAAATTAGCTGCTATAACAAAAGAGCCTTGAATCTCAGTGGCTTAACACAGTAAAAGTTCATTTCTCATTCATGTAACCATCTGAAACCATTCAAGGACCTGGCTCCTTCAGTGGAGTGGCTCCACTGTCCCCTAGGGTTTCAGAGTCCTCACTGTTTCCTCTGCATATGGTCAGCTGACAAGGAAAGGGAGTGATCTTGAAGCAGACTATGAACTCTTAATGCCCTGGCAGAGGTGACATGCATCACTTCCTCTCACACTCAGCTGAGAAGTAGTCATATGGCCCCATCCAGATGCAAGGGACTGGGCGTGTGGCCCAGCTGTGTGGCCAGGAAGAGGAAGCAAACACAGACACCGTGAAGTCTAGCAGATTCAGCAGCTCTGCCAGGTTCTGTGCAGCTGTGGGATGTGTTTCTCAACTCCAGAGTTCTCTGCTGTTAGTGAAACTTCTCGGGATGGCTGCAAGGGTTCACCGATGAGGTATACATATGTCTGATACATCCTTAGCAGTAACCCAATATTCATTCCATGTCTTCTCTTCTCCCCCAGTACAGTCTTTCAACATGTGATGGAGGTATTGATACGATCTTCGTATTTTCTACACTAAGAATTGGAATAAAGTAGTGGTTAGGAGATGGGCTCTGGGCCAGCTGCCTGGCTTTCTGTCCTGACAGCACCACGTGCCAGTGGTGTGAGCTTGAAAAAGTCTCTTACAGCTCTGTGTCTCAGATTCCTTATCTTCCCAAAGGAGAAGTGAAAAATACAGGTTGAACATCCCAAATCTGAAAATCCAAAATCTGAAATGCTCCAATACTGGAGAGTTTTGAGCTCAAAGAAAATGCTCATGGGAGCATTTTGGATTTCGGATTTGCAAATTTGGGGTGCTCAACTGGTATATAATACAAATATTCCAAAATCTGAAAAAATCTGAAATCTGAAGCACTCTGGTCCCAGGCATTTCAGATGAAGGATGCTCAGCCTGTAGTGCTCCTCTCACAAGGCTGTGGAGGGGAGGAGACACATTCATGTGTATCCAGTACTGAGAATAGTACCTGGGACATTGTAAATATGATGCCTGGGTTACCTATCTGTGTTATTATATGGCTACTGACACACAGCAGAAACTCGATTTGAAACACAAACACTATGTAAGCACCTGCTCTGTATTATGTACTGCAAGTCACGTGTTCACATATACTGGGTTCAAAACTCGCAGACTCAGTGAATGCTTGTGCCATGAGTTAGCTGGACAGTCCCCGTCATCTGGCGTCAGCTACCACAAGGCCTTTCATCTGGGTCATGGCTGAATTCATACTTGAAAGACAAATAAGAATGGGCCTCTTAATCCCTAAAAGCATTACTTCATAAACAGCTTTTGAGGAATTTTTGAGAAATGTGTTTTTTCAGGGGCACAGGCCATGCTCAAGTCTTCCAGCTTTCTAGAAGCTTTCTGTAGAAGCTTCTGTCCTGCAATTTCCCAAAATCGAAGTAAGGAAATCTCTGCAGAGATTCCTGAAGTAACGCTTGGCAGAGAGTGATCTGAAAGCCCTCTCGTGTGCCAGCAGGCTCCTGAGTGCCCTGCAACACAAAGGAAAGAGAAAATTTCCTTCCAAACAGCACCCTTTTAGTTCTCTACATGAACTTCAGGAAACTGATCGTTGTCGCAAGTGTGTTAATAAAAGGCTTTGCAGAATGGGTATTAGCTAGACTCCTTGCAAGAGAGTTGTAATTGCTGGATCAGTGCAGGGTCGCAGTAGTGACCAAGGTCATGTCCAGGAATGACCTTCTACCTGTGGGGTTCCTGTCTATCTGGTGGCAGGAGGGATGCCTGTGATGTCCTGGATACTCGTTACTTACATCAGCTTCTCTGGAGGGTCTTTACCCTCTAAGTCTTCCCTGTAGCCTTTGGGGCATCCTGTATCCCCCCTGTCTTCCTGTGGCCCCTCTACCCCTTTGGCTTAGCAATTATCGCTGTTTCTCTCGCTAGATTCTGTGCTTCTTGGGGGTTGTCACTATGGTATCATCAGGTTCTGACAGAGTGTCTAGCCCATAACAAGAGCTTAATCAATATTTACTTTTAAATCAATAAATGCACCACTGGACTTAGCTGCTCAGCTTTCACACTTTAATCATGCATTTCAGAGTCCAGACAGTGGAGTTGCTGCATTTGGGCTCCGAGGTCAGGCAGCTCCAGCACAGGTACCCTCCACCACGGACTAGCCATGAGACCGTGGGCACATCCCCTAGTCCCCTCATTTGTAAATGAGGACTTCTACCACTACGGTCGTTGTGAAGATGAAATGAGATAATATATGTGTTTTGGAAGTTTCCACAGTTGTAAGGAAAAAGAAATGTATCCAGTTAAAGCTAAAAAGAAAAACTAGTGAGTAGCTCGCAGCATCAGTGGGAGTGCTGGAGGGTCCTCTTCAGCCCCATATCTTAGCCTCAGTGGTGCCTCATTCAAAGTCCAGGCGTGTGATTGGCTGAGCTCTAATCACATGCCCACTCCCTAGCTGCCAGCGATGCTGGGAGAGCATGTACCTGGCCGTCTCAACCTCCGTGCCATAAGTGGCCTCTATTTCCCATGAGGGCTCATGGGGCAGGAGAGTCCCCCAAATGGGAAAGGGGCTTCTGATGCTGGGTAGCCTAAAAAAAAGACAAATGTCCACCAGAGCACACTAAGACTCGGTATTGCCCAAGTGGTCAATGTTAGCTGAATGTGCAGCCAGTGACAGAGTGTGTGGCACCCTGCGGTGAGGCTGCTTGTAGACCTAGCTGCAGCCCGAGGGTCAGTGTCATGGCACTCAAGGGACAGGGGATGGTGGTTTGGACTGGTTCAGTGGTGGAAGTGGTGAGAAGTTTTTGGAAGCAGAACAGTGTATCAGTTTGCTAGGACTGCCCTAACAAAGTATCATAGACTGAGTACCTTCAGCAGCAGAATTTGTTGTCCCACAGTTCTGGAGGCTGCAGGTCCAACATCAAGGTGCCAGCAGGGTCGGTTTCTTCTGAGGGCTGTGAGGGAAGGATCCATTTTATGCCTGTCTCTTTGGCTGACAGGTATCTGTCTTCTACCTAGGCCTCTTTACATCATCTTCCCGGTGCCTGTCTGTCTCCAGATTTCCCATTTTTGTCAGGACTCCAGTCATTGGATTAGGACTCACTCTAGTGACCTCGCTTTAACTTAATTACCTCTGTAGAGACTCTATCTCCAAATAAGATCATATTCTGGGGTTCTTGGGGTTAGGACACCTCAGCCCATAACACGCAGGGATGAGAGAGGATGGCTTAGTTGAGGGTCAAGGGTAGAAGTTAAGGATGAATTCGTGGCTTTTGGCTCAACACCTGGAGAAGGGTGGTGCCACTTACTAGGTGGGGAGGAGCAGATAAATAAAAGGAATTCAGGGGTTAAAGGCCAGGCTGACAATCTCCATCCCACCCTCCAATGATTGGTTCAGTAAGAGGCCTGTGCCCCACTATGGACAATAGGACATAAAGTCAGGCTTCCCAGAGGCTTCTGGGAAAGTTCTTATCACCAAGAGATCTGGGAGGGGCCAGGATTACTCCCTCCAGCCTTTTGTGAATGGGAAAGCACGTGGCCAAAACTGGTACTAGGAGCTGCCCTATAAACATGAGTAATGCGGTCTTAGGATGAGGTCAAACTATGGAAAGCAGCGTGAAGCTACAGGAAGCATCTGGATTCTTGACCATGTCACTGGGCTGCCGCATCAGCAGTCCCTGAAGCTCACCACTCCTGTGCATTTGCACTTATAAGTGTCCTTGTTGCTTAGCTATTTTGAGTTGGGATTTCCTGTTATTTGCAATCAAGTGCATCCTTAAATGTTTCAATGCATTATCCTCTCCAGTGGGCTGAAAAGTTTTTGAGATTCAGAGCCATGTTTGGTTTATCCATGTCCGGCTCAGAACCCAGTTCTCAGCACATGTTTGTTGAATGAATCAGGAGATGATGGCAGATCAGAGTGTCCTGTGCATTAGGCACGGAAACCTCATCATCAATAAGAATAGCTCCAGTTGTTGATAATATATTCTGGCCTCACTCCATGCTATGAGCAAGGTAGTCATGGAGCCCAAAGGAGAGAGAAAATGGGAAGAAGATAAGTAACTGGCAGGGAGACGGTGCCACCCATTCCTGCTTTGTCTCCGCCAGTGGCCAGTGTGTTTAGGTTTGAAACATGGGAGCTGTCTGTGTTCCTCTTTTGCCTTCTCCACCCTCCCTCCCCAAGCCTGGAGTCAATCACCCAGGAAGTCCTGTCCGTTCTGCTCTCAAAATATACCTTAAATTCATCCACTTCCCTCCATCTCCACTGCTTAGTCCAGGCCACCATGACCTTTGGACTGCTGCAGTGTCCCCAGAAGGCTGCCTGGCTTCCTCTCTAGCTCCCCTCTAATCCACTTGTCACCCTGCAGCCAGAGAGATCTTCTGAAAATGCAAACCACGCTATTTCCTCTCCTTACTCAAAACGCTCCCACTCTATCCAGAGTAAAATCCAAAGAAAAGCTACAATTGTTGCTGTGACCTGCAAGGCCTGCATGACCTGCCCTGTCCTGCCCCTCCACCTTTGTCCAGCCCATCACTTCCCTTTCTTTCCTATCCCATTTCACCCCACTGGCCTCCTTCCATTTCTGTGGACACCCCAAGCTTGCTTCTGCCTTGCTGTCTTGGCACATGCTTTTCTTTCTGCTTGGGACAACTTTACACCATTTTTAAAATTTTTAAATGGCAGACTGTATTATACTTTTTATAAAAGAGTTTATAAAATACACCCGTATGCATTGTGCCCACATGCACACATGCACGCATGCACACATGCACAGTTTAAAGAATGATTATAAATCTGGTACTCATGTAACCACCATCCAAGTTGAGAATTGAAGGTTTGACAAATGCCCCTCCCCAATTACTTCCCCTGAGATGACCACTAACCTGACACTTGAATTTTTTTTCTATTTTTTCTTTCCTTTGTAGTTTTACCATCTGTATATAATTCTGTCCAAAACTTATAATTTTGCATATTTTTGAATTTTATGCATGGAATAGTATTCTGTACATTCCTTTGTTTCTGGCTTCTTTCGTTCAGTATTATTTTTGTGAGATTTTGTTGTGTATCTGCACATGGCTACAGTCCACTTGTGTTTGTGGCTATCTTGTGTCATGTTATGAATGTTCCACAACTTGTTTATCCATTCTGCTGTCTGCGGGCAGCTGGGATCTTCTCATTTGAGGTTATTATGAACAGCGCTACCATGCACATTTGGGTAGACATATCCTAGGGCTCATGGAAAAGAGTTTTTCAGGGGAGTTTTCTAGAAGTGAATTGGCTGGCTGCAGGTTACGGACATCTTCACTGTGACTAGGCAAGGCCGACTGTCTTCCAAGATGCTGCACAAATTAAACCCCCACCAGCAGAGAGCAAGCACTGCTCATCACTACTTGGTCTTACCAGACCGTTAAATGTTTAGCCTACATGGGGATTTTGTTTGAGCTCCACTCACGTACTGACGCCACTCCAAGCTCCCGTTTGAACCTCACAACAGCCCCGACAGGTCAGCGTCGTCATTCCCATTTTGCAGATGAGGATACCAAGGTCTAGCTGACTTAAATCATTAGCAAATTCTTGTTCTGGGATTCGAGCCCAGATCTATGCAACCTGAACCTAAGCTTTCTCTGCAATGTCGTATACGGAGGTTTGTGGGCCCATAGCGGGTAGCAATGGGCAACTATGAGTATCTTACAGATTGAAACTGTCTTGGGGAGCTTAGTGCCAAGACCTCAGTCTTTGGTATGCATCAGAATTTCCCAGTCCCTGTCCCAAAACCACTGAATGAGAATTGATAGAGATGAGGATCTAGTCTGTATAATATAGTATCTCGTTGTGGTTTTAATGTTCATGTCCCTGTTGACCAATGATGTTGCACATCCTGTCATTACCTTACACATCATTTGCATTTTCTTTACAGTCTGGCAAGTCTTTTGCTCATCTTTAATTGTCTTGTTTATCTTCTTATTTATATATTAGAGCTCTTTATATATTGTGGATATGATTTCTTTGTAGTTATATGTGTTGCAAGTATGTTATCTCAGTCTATGGCTTGTCTTTTCACTTTTTGATGGTGTCTTTTGAAGAACAAAGGACTTTAACTTGGATGAAACCCAAATGAGCATTTTTTTCTTTTATGGTTAGTATTTTTGTGTCTTGTGTCTTTGGCTACCCCAAGGTACTTCTGTTGGGCATGCGCACTTTTAACACACTTTCAAGGTGATGCTGATGCCCGTTAAGGTTGGAGAAGCCCAAACGTAATGGGGAACATAGGCGTGGGCATGGATCTGAGACTGACTCCCACATTTCCACTTACACTGAGCAAGTCATTTTGTCTCTCTGAGCCTCAGTTTCCCTAACTTCAAAATGAGGCAAAGATAGGGACCATTCCCAACATTTGTTAGAAGAGTTCAATGAGATGAAGCTCAAAGTGCTGGCCCTGGGGAAAGTGCTCTACAAAAGCTGTCATTCTCTGTTCCGGCTTGCTTCAGCAGAAGGTTGAACAGAAGGAATAACATTGTTTGTTGTTTATTCTCAGCACATCAAGGCCTTTTACCGTGAATCATGGGAAAGAAGGCGTGGACATCCAATAGACCCAGATAGTCTGACCCTGCTCTGGTCTGTGACTGTGTCCATATTCGCCATCGGTGGACTTGTGGGGACATTAATGGTGAAGATGATTGGAAAGGTTCTTGGAAGGTCAGTAGCACGCCATCTCTATCTAGGGGTCCTCTCCATAATGTTCATAATATATCTGTATTATAGTCAGGACCCCGGCAGGCAACAGAATTTCACTCAGGCAGTTTAACTGGAGAAATTTTAATGCCCGAAGGGGCAAGAGGAGGAGATAGGGTATCATAGCCCAAGAAGAGCTGAAGCCATGGACGATGGATGGGCTGATGAGCAGGGGCTGGAGTGTGGAGGGACTGGGCTGTGCCAGAACCATAGCCCCTAACAAAGGGAGCAGTGGAGAAATATCCCGACCTCTTCCTCCTCCCACCCTCCAATCTGCTGCAAGGGCCGCCCTTTGGTCAAACCCACATGGAAGCCAGAAAACCAAGGAGCCTTGTTGGTGCCATCTAGGAGGGCCAGCTCCCAGGGCACAGAGCAGTGCAGGGAGGGAAGGAGATGGGATCCGAGCACAGGTGCAAACAGAAAACACTCAGCACCATGCCTTAGAGATTGTTCCACGCGAGTATAAAAACACCTGCTTTCTAAGAAAATCAGCTACTCTGACAGTCTTCCATTAAATGGAGATCTCATAACGTATGTAACCACTCCCTGATGGATAGACACGTAGGTTATTTCAAATATTTCCCATTACAAATAAGGCTGCATGGAGTATCAAAAATTTTGTGTTAAAATTTCTCACCCAGGCCATCTCCAATCAGACCCACTTTACCTCATGAGCCTGAGTCCTCAGTTATTTCTGGGATGAAGCCTTCTCTCTGAGCAGATGGATTTATCAATAAATTCCCTCAAACAATGTTTTCTCTGTATCTCTGCTCCTAACAACAACTTCCTGGGAGCTGCTGAGGTATGTGTGGAAAGAGCAGAGTCTCTGGAGCATTCCTGTCTGAACTTGAATCATGAGTCTTCCACTAACTAGCTGTGTGGCCTTGGCCAAGTCATTTAATTGATCTGAACCTCGGTTTCCTCATCTGTAAAATGGGCACAGTAGTTCCTACCTATAGGGAATGTTAGAAAGGCTGGAGAAAATGAATGGAAGGAGAATGCCATTAGCAATAGCTCAATAAATAGAAGCTGATATTACTTATCATCCTCATCATCACCTCGACATTCATACATAGCAGGTGCTCCACAAATTCCCAAATTTCATTTACCTGGATTGGATAGAAGATTTGTCAGACACCAGAAAATCTCCCCAGACCTTGGGACTACAGGAACATTATTAAGAAGGGTCCTACCCATGCCTTTACACTCTGCCTCAAATCCCCAAGAAGGAGCAAATCAGAATTGATGCCGTTTCAGAGAAGGCTTTTCAAAAGTTGGGACAGAAACAGTCTTGTGGTGCTCATAAAGGTCTTTTAGAAACCAGTGAGTCAGAGGAGGTGCTGACACCTTTCTTGTCACCCAGGCCACTTCCAAGGCAGAAACTAATGGGAACTCAGCACCTGGGAAGTACAGCTGCTGCACAATGTAGTGACAGATGCCATTCGAGGTCCTGCAGCGCTCCTGGCCCTCACACACACACAGTTGTTCAATTTGCCCCACTCCATGGGGTCTGTAGATGGGGAGTGGGAGGTTTAAGAGGTTAGGGCATTTGTGCTAGCTCCACCAGCTAACATGGTGGCAGAGCTCAGGCTGGAACCTGCACTCGACAGTCTCAGCACTGTGATCTTCCCACCATGCCAGGCCCATCTTAGGGCCCTGCTGGCAATGGTACTGTAAAATTCACGGCTGTTTGACAATAGGTGAGTGACCGGCTGGCACCTAGACTGGCACCACTGAGCAGGGTTCCTGAAATGCTGTCACTTAGCCTTGGCCCAAGCCAGAATCTGTCCACAGTCCCTTTGCCCAAACCAGTAAGACAGAGTCACCCCGCTGCCCCTGGCTCTGTGCTTGTGACATCTACCTGCCTTATACCCAGCAGTGGCAATTATGCACGAGGTTGCTTTTTAAGGAGACTCTGATCTGAGCAGGTGGACTAGGGAAAAGGATCATGGAATCGGGGTCAGAACGCTGCAGCTCAGCAAGCCCCGACTGCCCCACATACCAGATGTGTGACATGCGACTTAGCCACCTCACCTCTCAGCCAGCATTTTTCCCAAGTGTAAAATGAGGGCAATTACCACTTACCACTCTCACCAGCAAGGCAGCAAAAAAAGCACAAGGAAAGCAAAAGAGAAAACGTCTTTGAAAACATCTTGAATGTCGGAGTTATGAAGGCTCCCTCACGGCGACCTGGCGGAGACATGAGGATGCGGATTAGAGCAAAGGCTGTGGCTCTCATGCTTCGAGCACTGCCGGTTCTTTTCATTATTGTGGGGGTGAAAGTTGAACTGGCTGAAGTTTCAGCTTGAATGGTAGCATTGGTGGGAGGAAAAGGAACAGAAATTGACAGAGAAGGCTATTGTTTATTCACCTGCTACGTACCACTGAGATATATTGTTTACTTCTTTGTATTAATGTCCTTGCTTTACAAATAATGATTTTGAGGCCCTGAGAAATTGAACAACTTGCCCAAGGTGACAAAAAGTGAGGTCAAACTGAAATTCAGATCCGGGTCTGTTGGAGCACAGGCCAGCGCTCTTCCTAGTTTATGATGCTATTTGAAACTCCCTCTTTTTAAATTTTTATGTATTTATTTATTTTATTATTGATTATACATATTCATGGGGCAAGAGCTGACCCTCAGCACTTGTGCCCAGGTTGTGATGAGCAAATCAATGCTATCTGCATTCCCACCAGCTCAGATTGCAAGTATTCCCCGCGTCCCCCACCCAACCTCTCCCCAGTGCTCCTCTCCCTCCCCCTACCCAGCCCTGGCAACCCTAGGTCTGTTCTCTCCCTCTGCAAGTCCAGAGCACCACTGTGGTCTCTCTTTCCTTCCTTCTTTCTCTCTTAGCTTAGTGTGAGGACATGCAGTATTTTTCCCTCTGTGCCTGGCTTACTTCACTTAACATATTCCACTGTGTATTTATACCACATTTTCTTTATCCAACCATTCATTGATGGGCATTTAGGTTGGTTCCAAATCTTGGCTATTGTAAATAGAGCTGTGATAAACATGCAAATGCAGGTATCTCTTCAATATGATGATTTCCTTTCCTTTGGCTATATATCCAGCAGTGGGGTTGCTGGATCATATGGTAGTTCTATCTGTTGTTGTTTGAGAAATCTCCATACTGTTTTCCATAACAGCTGTACTAAGTTACATTCCCACCAATGAGGTATGAGTTCCCCTTTCTCCACATCTTTGCCAGCATGTTATTTTCTGTATTTTTGATAATAGCCAGTCTAACTGGGGTGAGATGATATGTCATTGTGGTTTTGATTTGCATTTCTCTGATGATTACTGATATTGAACATTTTTAATATACCTGTTGGCCATTTGTAGGTCTTCTTTTGAGAAATGTCTACTAAGCTCACTCACCCATTTTTGAATCAGTTTATTTTTTATTATTGAGCTGTTTTAGCTCTTTGTATATTCTGGATATTAATCTCTTGTCAGATGCATAGTTTGCAAATATTTCCTCCCATTCTGCAGGTTGTCTTTTCTCTCTGTTGATTGCTTTCTTTGCTGTGCAGAAACTTTTTAGTTTGATATAATCCTGTTTATTTATTTTTGCTTTTGTTGCCTGTGCTTTAGAAATCTTATTCAAAATGTCTTTGCCCAGTCCTATGTCCTGAAGTGTTTCCCCCTCTGTTTTCTTCTAGAAGTTTATAGTTTTGGGTCTTACATTTAAGTTTTTAATCCACTTGAAGTTTGTTTTGGTATATGGTGAGAGTTAGGGGTCTAGTTTCATTCTTCTGCATATGGATATCCAGTTTTCCCAGCATCATTTATTGAAGAGACTGTCCTTTTCCCAATGTACACTCTTGGTTCCTTAATTAAAATTCAGTTGGCTGTTGGTATGAGGATTTATTTCTGAATTTTCTATTCTGTTCCATTGGTCTATGTGTAATATATTTTGAAGTCAGGGGGTTTGGTGCTTCCCCCCCCCTCCTTTGTTCTTTTTGCTCAGTATTGCTTTCCATATACATTTTTGAATTTTTTCTTTTTCTGTGAAGTATGTCATTGGTAGTTTGATGGGGATTGCATTGAATCTGCAGATCGCTTTGGGTAATATGGTCATTTTGACAATATTGATTCTTCCAATCCATGAGCATGGGATGTCTTTTCATTTTTTGCATCTTCTTTAATTTCTTTAATTCGTGTTTTATAGTTTTCCTTGTAGAGATCTTTCACTTGCTTGGTTAAGTTTATTCCTAGGTATTTGTTGTTGTCATTGCTATTTCAGGGATTGCTTTCTTGATTTCTTTTTCTGCTACTTCATTGTTGCCGTATGGAAATACTACTGATTTTTGTGTGTTGATTTTGTTTCCTTCCATTTTACTGAATTTTTAAATCAGCTCTAGGAGTTTTTTGGTAGTCTTTTAAGTTCTGTCTGTATAAAATCATTTCATCTGCAAACAGGGACAATTTTACTTCCTCCTTTCCAATTTGTATGCCCTTTATTTCTTTCTCTTGCTTAATTTCTCTGGCTAAGACTTCCAGTACTATGTTGAATAAAAGTGGTGAGAGTGGGCATCCTTGTCTTGTTCCAGTTCTTACTATGCTGTTCCAGTATGATGTCAGCTGTGGGTTTGTCATATATAGCCTTTATTGTATTAAGATACTTTTCTTCTATACCTAATTTGTTGAGAGTTTTTATCATGAAGGGATGTTGAACTTTCTTATATGCTCTTTTTGTCATCTATCGAGATAATCATGGTTTTTTTCTTTCATTCTGTTCATGTGATGTATTACATTTATTGATTTGTGTATGTTGAACCATTCTTGAATCCCTGGGATAAATCCCAATTGATTATGGTGTATAATCTTTTTGATGTGCTGTTGGATTCAGTTTGTTAGCATTTTTGCGTCTGTGTTCATCAGGTATATTGGGCTGTAGTTTTTTGTTGGTGGTGGTGTGCCTTTGCCTGGTTTTGGTATCAGAAAATGCTGGCCTCGTAGTCTGAGTTTGGAAGAATTCCATCCACTTCAATATTTTGAAATAGTTTAAGAAGTATTGGTATTAGTTCTTTAAATATTTGGTAGAATTCAGTAGTAATTCCATCTTCTCCTGTGCATTTCTTTGTTGGGAGAATTTTTGTTACTGATTCAATCACATTACTTGTTATTGGGCCATTCAGATTTTCTATTTCTTCTTGGTCTAGTCTTGGTAGACCACAGTGTCCAGGAATTTTACCATTTCCTCTAGGTTTTCAAATTTATTGGCATATAGTTGTTCAAAATGTCTCTAATGATCCTTTGGATTTGTGATATCAGTTGTAATGTCCCCTTCTGAATTTCTGATTTTATTCATTTGGGTTTTTTTCTCTTTTTTGGTTTATCAAGTTTGTTTCTTTTCACGAAACCAGCTCTCCATTTGATTGATCTTTTATATTGTATTTTCAGTCTTGATTTCATGTATTTCTGCTCTGATTTTTATTATTTCTTTTCTTCTACTTATTTTGGGTTTGGGTTGCTCTTGCTTTTCTAGGTGCATTGTTAGGTTGTTTATTTAAAACCTTTCTATTTTTTTGATGTAGGCATTTATTGCTATAAACTTTCTTCTTAATGCTGCTTTGACTATATCCCATGGGTTTTGGTATGGCTTATTTCTGTCTTCATTTGTTTCAAGAATTTTTTTTTAATCTCTTCTTTGACCCATTGGTCATTCAGGAGCATGTTGTTTAATTTCCACGTAGTTTTGAAAGTTCCTCTTCTTATTAATTTTTAGTTTTATTCTATTATAGTCAGAAAAATACTCAGTATAATTTCTATTTATTTGAACTTGTTGAGACTAGTTTTGTGGCCCCATATATGGTTAATCCTGCAGAATGTTCCATGAGCTGATAGGAAGAATGTGTATTTTGTAGCTGTTGGATGAAATGTTCTATAATGTCTCTTAGATTCATCTGGTCTATGGAGCCATTAAATCTGATAGTTCTTTGTTCATTTTCTGTCTCCATGATCTGTCCAATGGTGAAACTGAAGTCTTAAAGTATCCAAATATTATTATATTGGTGTTTATCTCTCCCTCTAGATCTGATAATATTTGCTTTATATATCTGGGGTGCTCCTGTGTTGAGTGCATATATATTTATAATTGTTATATCCTCTTACTGTATTGATATCTTTATCATTGCGTAATGCCACTCCTTGTCTCTTAGTACAGAATTTGATTTAAATGTTTTATCTGATATAAGTATAGCTACTCCTGGTTGCATTTGTTTTCTATTTGTGTGGAATATCTTTTTCCATCCCTTCACTTTCAGTCTATGTGTGTCATTGTAGGTATGGTGTGTTTCTTGTAGGCAGCATATAAATGGGTCATGTTTTTTTTTTTTTTTTATCCATTCAGCCAGATTTTTAATTGAGGCATTGATCCATTTACATTAAAGATTATTATTAATATGTGAGGTCGTACTCCTGCCACTTTGTTGGTGTTTTCTGATTGTTTTGTGTATCCTTTGTTCTTCTCTTTCTTATTTGTTTATCCTTGTTGTTTGGTGTTTCTCTGTATTGAGAAGAAAAATTTTCTTTCTATTTTGTGTATCTATGCTACCACTAAGTTTTATATTTTGGGGCATTTTTACGATGGTGTTATTATTCTTTCTCTTCTAGATGTAGGACTCCACTAAGCATTTCCTGTAAGGCCAGTTTGGTGGTGATGAATTCCCTTCATTGTTGCTTGTCTGAGAAGACTTCATTTCTCCTTCAGTTCTGAAAGATAGCTTTGCTGGTTATAATATTTTTGGCTGGCAGTTTTTTTCTTTCACTACTTTGAATATAGTATCCCATTCTCTCTTGGACTGTAGGGTTTCTGTTAAGAAGTCTGCTGTTATTCTAATGGAGAGTCCCTTATAAGTGACGTGACACTTTTCTCTTGCTGTTTTTAGATTTCTCTGTCTTTAACTTTTGGTGGTCTGACTCTGATGTGTCTTAGAGAGGAACTTTTTGGGTTGAATCTATTTGGGGACCTTTGAGCTTTCTGGAGTTGGATGTTCATATCTTTCCCAAGACTAGAAAAATTTTCAACTATTATTTCATTAAATATGTTGCAATACCTTTTTTGTTTTTTCTCCTTTTGTAATGCACATAATTTGAATATTTGTTCATTTAATAGTATCCCATAAATCCTGTCGGCTTTGTTCATTTTTTTAATTTGTCTTACTGGGTTACTTCAAAACAGCTGTCTTCAAGATCAGAAATTCTTTCTTTTGTGTGATCTAGCCTGTTGTTGAAACTCTCAGTTATATTTTTTATTTAATTCGGTGAATTCTTCAATTCCAAAATTTCTGCTTATTTTTTTATGATATGTATCTTTTTGTTAAATTTCTCATTTAGATCATGAATTCTTTTTTTATTTCATTAAATTGTTTGTCTGTATTCTCAGTGAATCTCCTTAAGATTATTAATTTGAATTCCTTTTCCAGCAAGTAGACTGTAAGGTCACCAAGGAAGGAGATGCTAGTGAGGTAAAGGAAGAAAAGATGATTTTATTAGCAAGCAGCAAGCAGACCTGCTGTGCTGATCCGAAAAACAGCATCAGCCCGGGGAGGCAGTTGGGTGTCTTCTTTTATAGGGTTAAGATTGGCATCTGGCCTAGCCTAGGGAGATGGTCACAATGTTCCACTCTGGATACAGCCTGTTCTTGGGAACAGAGACATGAGGAGACAGAAACCTTGAGCTCATGGCAGAAGCAGTTACAATGTTACACTCTGGGTATAGCTGCTCAGCCTGCTTGTGGGAACAGAGACTTAGGGAGATAGAAGCTTAGAGAAACAAAACCGAAGGGTGGGGGCTTTCTAAATGTCAGGTTTTCAGCTCCTGGGATCTAACATAGGCAATTCTCAATTTGTTGGCATCAGTTATTAGAGCATTATTGTGTTTCTTTGGTGGTGTCATGTTTCTTTTTTCTTTTTCTTTTCTTCATGTTTCTTGTTTCCCTGCACTGATATCTGTGCATCTGGTGGAATAGTCACCTCTTTGAATTTTGTAGAAAAAATTCTGGCTTGTGTGGGGAAGGACTTTTACCTGCAAATGGGCTTTTGGGTGTTGATTGGGTAGACTACAGTGGCTTTGTTCTGGATGGGTGCAGTAGACTTTGTGTAGTTTCTTCAGCTGTAATCCACTTTGGCTATGTCTGAGTGTGCCTCAGCAGCCTATTCTTGGAGATTTGTGGCAGCAGTGACACAGTCTTGTGGGGGGGGTGTCTCTGTGTTGGTTCTTGGGCTGGGGTGTGCATGTGCTCACTGTGAGTCATCTTAGGAGCTGGCTCACTGAGGATGGTTTTGCTGGGTTGATTTTCAGGTTGGGGGTGTGGGCGTGTGACATGTCAGGGATTCTGGGGATGGTTCATCATTGGCAAGGTCATCATGCTGATTCTCTTACTGTGTATGGGCCCACCAGGGTGTGTCGATAAACTGTTTCTCACTCGGATGTGAGAAACATGCAATGGCTCAAAGACTTGGGGGTGGATCCAGCAAGGGCACGACCGCTGGGCTGTTGCTCTGGGGATGTGGGCATGCTTTGTCTCACCTAGCTGGGTGGAGGTCTCCTGGGGCCAGTCCACTGCACCACTTCTTGATCCGGCTGTTGTTCTGAGTTGGGGGTGTGAGCATGCTTTGACTTGAGTGGCTGGTATAGATCTGTTATAAGCCAGTCCACTGCACCATTTCTTGATGCCAGGTGTGAGGTCATGCTTCCTTCAGCAGTTTGGAAGCAGGTCTGCCAAGGGCAGGGCTCTTGAGCCTTCTCAGGCAATGGAAGAGGTTGCTAGGTGAGGCTGTGAGAGGGGGCCCAACCTGCTTCTTCTTGGACAGTGGGCAAGGCCACCAGGCAGGACTGTTGAGGGCATGACTCTCCAGATCATGGATGCACTTTAATTCTTCCACCTGGGATGTGTTAGTTAGAGTAGGGACCTGTGAGCTGTTTTTCTGGGTTGGGAGTTTAGATGCATAGAAGTCAGCCCACAGGCAAGGAGCGACAGGGTGTCTGTCTGATCTCTGGCCATGAATGTGAGGGTACATCAATTCATCAGCCCTGGAGGTGGCTTCTCAGATGTGCAGGACTAGAATCACAGCCAGTCCTGGGTCCAGGCTTCAAGCCACTGAGATCAGGGCATTGTAGTCTATCCTGTGAGGGAGCACAGTGACTACTGGCCCCAGGGCAGGGCGTGCTCCTGCAATGGCTCTCGTTTCAAGATGGCACTGTACCGCATCAGCTTGGGTCACAGGGGTGGCAGAATGAGAGGTGCACAGTGTGTGCTCCTGTTCAGAAGCAATGTGGTGTGTGAATTCTAGGCAGCTCCCCATGCTTGGCCCCAGGCTTGCAAGGGCTGTGGAGTCCTCCTGCATTAGGAACTACAGGCCTCTGTGGTGAGGATGGGGGTTGATGTAGACCCTCTTCCTACCTTTTCTCCACATGGAAATGTCTTTCCTGCACTGATGGTGTGGTGGAGAATTGGGGCAGCTGAGGCCATGTGCCTCTCTCTTCTCTCTTTGCTGCCATCCCAGGCATTTGTTCTCCACAGGGATCTTGCCCATCTCTTGCGGCACTCCTGTACTCTCCCACAGATGCTCCTGTCAATATTTAGCATCTATTAGTTGTTCTGGCCCTTTTCTGTGAGAGGGATGCACCGCAGGCACCTCTAGTCAGCCACATTGCCCCGCCTCCTCCAAGAATTCTATTTTGAACATGCTTGTTTGAGATGCCTACTAGACATCCAAGTGGAAGTGTCTAGGAGGCAGCCAAATGTGCAAGTCTGGAGTTGAGAGCAGAGTCTGGGACAAAGATATGACTGGGAATTGTCATCAATTAAGATGATGGGACTGGATGAAATCACCCAGGGAGGGGGTATAGAGACAGATGGAAAAAGAAGAGAGATCAGCTAGAGCTCTGAGACATCCCAAGGTGAAGGGGTTAGGGATGGCTGGCTGGTTAGCTCAGTTGGTTACAGCACAGCCTTATCCATGACAATGTCATGGATTTGGATCCCGGTACTGGCCAGCTGCCAAAGAAAAGGGAGGGGAGGAGGGTGTCTAGGGAGGTGAGGACAAACCAGCCTAGAGACTGAGAAGGAGAGGCTGGCGAGGCCCCAGATGTCCAGAGACCATGTTTCAACAAAGAGGGAGCAGTCAACCATGTCAAGTGCTGCTGAGAGGTGGGCAGACTCTGTTTACTAAGGAGTCTCACTCCGGAAGGGAGTGGAGGCAGGGGAGTAGCTATAGAGGGGTGAGGGACAAGAGACAGTGTTTGGATGTGCTGGTGTGGGAGTGATTGAGTAGAGAAGGGATGAATTCTTTACTGAGGCAGGGGGATAACCAGGAAGGAGAGGGTGAGGTCCAGTGCACAAGGAGCCTGATACGCCTTAGGTCAGAGAAGGGAACTCTCATCCAGAATGCAGGTGAGCTGGTGGGTCTGAGGGTGGGAGAATGAGCTAGTCCTCATCTGTTAAAGCCTTTGCCTCCTCCTTGGTAAACTGAAGATACCATTAACACCAATAGCTACAGGTATTAAAGATGAAATGAGATAATTTGTGCAAAAGTCATGAGCTTTTTAGCACTACATGAGGGTACTTCAAAAAGTTCGTGGAAAAGTAGAATTGAAAGATAATACAAAATTTTCCGTGAACTTTTTGAAGTACCCTCATGCAAGAGGTCTCATGTTGAGTCTGTACTAAGGTGTGGGATTCTCTAGGGCCCAAGAATCTCTGTATTTGTGTTATTGGTGAATCTGAAGAGCAATCAGGCTTAAGAGCCACTCAACGAGGCTAACATTATTTTTATGATTATCGTTAATTTTATCTTACTCACATGTCCAGTTTTGGCTGCAGGAGGGCAGTGCAGAAGGTGGATGGGAGGAGGAGTCGAGTTCTGATTTCTATTTCTCGCTGTCTGCAGAGTCAAGAACGTACTGTTACGCCTAATATCCAAGAGCCCTCGGAATCTGGCCACAGCGTTCCTCTCCTGCCTATCTCTCTCGACAATCTCTTCACAACCTTCTCTTACACTAGACTCCACACCGACAGGGATTTGTCCTGGGTAGAACTGGGACCCATGGATGGAAGCTATAGGGAGGATATTTTGGCTGCTTCCACCCCTGGGATGGAAGGTCAGAAGGGAGAGGCAGCATTGCTAGGGTTCAAACACCAGGGCCACAGGGTAGAGGGGGCAGGTTGCTGGGACCACAGAGAAGGCTGGGCCACAGAGGAGGCATACCTGCTGCAATGGGCGCAGAGAGGAGGGAAACACCTGCTTCTTACCTTCCCACCCACCAGATGTTGGCCAGTCTTACCAGGAAGTCAGAAGGCAAGGGACCCTGGGAAATGTAGTTCCCTTTGAAGTGGAGCAGGGCAGAGAAAGGAGAAGGGGTCAGAGGACAAACAGGCGAGTGACGGGCACAGTTCCTGGGTGTTCAACTCTCATAGCCTCTATATCGTTACTTCTAGAAGTCACGAGGGTTGTATTTGATTTTGAGTGACAATTTGATGACTGTGTTCCTAACTAGATTGCAAGGTCCATGCGGGTGATTTTAAGAACAACTTTTATTCTCCCAGTGTCTGGCATTCACTGAATATTTGCTGACTGGACACCTGAATGAGGGGCCATGGAGAATGTGCTTTCAGTCCAGGTCCGCCGGCTCCCGAGCCTCGACTTCCCACCACTCTTCCCAGCCCTTGCCCAGCTTTCTCTGTCAGGTTGACGTGTCAGTTCCCTAGCGGACTGCAAGGAAGGGCCGTGAGTACTGAGTAGTGCTGTCTATTGTCACCATGCTTTGAGGTTCCACCAAGAAGAGAAATTAGTACCTTCAGGCTCATCTTTATGGGATCGAGTCTGTGACCTTCCTCATCAGAGTCAGGGAGATTAATCTTGAATGGAATTTTTGCTTTGAGTGTCTGCTAAATCATAATTTTTTTTCCTCCATCATGAGGTCCATTTAAATTGATATTTTAAGAATGAAATTGTACTTATTTTTTGAATAATTAATGCATTCATGTGGCTTAAATTTACAGAGGACCAAATGAATATAAATTAAGAGTTTCCTTTCCATTTCTGTTCTCCAGCCACTCAGTTCTCCCCGCTGGAGGCAACCAGTGTTACCACTTTTTTGTGTGTCTTTCCCAAGGTTTGTGCCTAATCTATACACAAAAACACCACTTTTTCACACAAATTGTTGCATATTTTACACAAAGTTTTTTACCTTGCTCTTTGCACTTAATATATCTTGGAGATCTTTTCAGAGCAGAATATAGAAAGCTACCTGTTTTAATGTCTACATATGTATCACCATATGGGAGGTATCATAATTTACTTAAATAGTCCTTTATTAATAGACATGTATTGTTTCAATAATTTGCTATTATAGAGAATGTTGTAACAAGCAATTTTGTACCATAATCATTAAGCCAGAAAAGTCAGTAACTGTAGGATTCTCCAGGAAGATGTAGAAAGAAAAGAAAATTTAATGGAAAGTCCTAGACAAGTCAGAAATAATGGATAGAGTTCTGACCTGAAAGTGAAGAGTTCTAATTCCTGAAAGTAATATTGAAGTCTCCTTTCAAATTCCTAGCTTCTCACAATACAAAACAATTTAATATCTAACATTGAATTTTTAGGGGAAAAAAAATAGGCTGTGAGAAGCTAAGATGTTTTCCCAACTCCTTGACTCATCAACTAAATGACCTAAAACTAGTTATAACTTGCTAGTGTCCTAGTTAAGTAGTCTATAAAATAGGGATAGTAAGAGTACCTACCTCATGGAGTTGTTTTGAGGATTAAATGAACTATTCATGTAATATGCTTAGAATAGAGTCCATCATATAGAAAAAGTTCAGTGTGAGCTATTGCGTGTGAACTATTATGATCATTTTGCAAGTGAGGAAAAAATACAGAGCAATGAAGTGCCAAGTCTCCTGGCTCCTGAAAGATAGAACTGGTGCAGTAGTCCAGGTCCCCAGGCCTCCAAGTGAGTCATGCCTCTCAAGTGTGAGGTCTTAGGGATATATTCACGAAAGAGCGATAGCAGTCCTGACCCATAGCAATCAATAATGCCTATTGCCATTGGAATTTGCCTTGTTTGAGGGGATTAATCTGCCCTTACACTTAGCACTGCAGTTTATCAAATCTAAGATGCCATTGAGTGTAAGAAGTATTGTTATGTTATGAACCAGGAAGGAAGGAAAGAAGGAAAGAAAGAAAGAAGGAAGGACCAAAGCTGTAGGATGCTATGCTGGTTATCAAGCTGTTGTGTCTCAGCTCTGCACTTAACCTTCTGTGCTCTTCTCTGTGATGCTGGGGTGGGGACCTGTGCCCCTATTTGTCCTTTGCCAAGAGGGACACTCAAAGAGGAGGGAGAAGAGACTGCTCTTTTTTGTTTTCCTGAATTTCCTGCCAGTCCCAGCAATGACCTTGGCAGTTGATTTCAGCTTCCAACTTTTGTCCACTCCCCAGAAGTAGACTCATGGTCCCCCTCAGAGGAAATGGGCAGTGCCCACCCATAAAGGTCTGAGCCAAGTATTCAGGGCCATCTTTCCAAGTCCCTAAGACATCAGCACCACATAGGCAGCACCTCCTCTTTTTGAACACCTCAGTCCTCTGATACCTGCTTAACCAATTCCCTATGTTAAATTTTCACTATTAAAATAACTAGAGTGGTTCCCATTTTCCTGCCTGGACCCTGACTCTTGACTTCAGAAATGTTCAATGAAAGTCTTAGACTCAATGAAATAAAATACTACAACAGGGAATTCATAGATGTCAGGGCTGACGGTGCCTTTGGAAGTGACCTAGTTGACCCCAGTGGTGAGCCTGAGGGAAGAAGTACCTTGTTCAAGGTCACACAGCCAAGGTGACATTGGGGGCTGGACCCACGCTCCTGACTCTTAGCCAGTGCTCTTTCCACTGTGCCTGAGCTTCACTCTGCTGACCCCTCTGAAGGGCCCGCTCCTCTCCCTGCTCCTGGGATGGACAGGCCAGTGACACACCTCATGGTGGGACATCCTCATCAACCCTTCTTTTCCTTCCAGGAAGCACACTTTGCTGGTCAACAACGGGTTTGCGATTTCCGCTGCATTGTTGATGAGCTGTTCTCTCCAGGCAAAAGCCTTTGAAATGCTCATCGTGGGCCGCTTCATCATGGGCATAGATGCAGGTGAGACTTCACCATGATGGGGGAGGGGGTATTAACACATTCCGGGGGGGGGTGTTGAATGGGACCCCCTACTAGTTTTGAGTTGCCAGGGACCAAGGATGCTAAACCCCCCACATAAGGAGGGACAGTCCCACAGAAAGCACCATTCCATTTACAGTGCTCTAGCACCCTAATCGAGAAATGCTGGGCAGGGTAGACCAAGTCAACCCAAAGTCACGGATGGTCTTCAGCAGGTCATGGCTTCTGCTCTGTCACTTCACCATAAAACTCATAGTCCAAGGTTATCTGTGGCTCCCAGGGAGCTTGTATGACAACTGTTTCCTGTTAGACCTGTGGCTCATTCATTCATTCATTCATTTATTCACCACACATTTTGGGAGAACCTGCCATGCCTTGTGTTCTGTATGCTGGGTCACAGTGATTGACAAGACCCAGCCCCAGGAGCTTCCGTACCAGTGGGGCGGGCAGATGCATAATTACATACACAGGGTAGGTAGTAGCAAGTCCCAGGAAGAAAAAAAAGCAGGGCAGGGGGCTAGCGAGGGCTATTTGAGAAAGGCCAGTCAGGGAAGACTACTCCAAGGAGGAAATACGAGCAGAGACCAGAATGAACCAAGGGTGAGAACCAAGTGAGTATCTGGGGATGGGGTTCCCCACAGAAAGCAGAGTGCAGGGGCTGAGGCAGATGGGTGCTTGGCACGCTCCTGGAGGCCAGTGTGTGGGAGCTCAGGAGCGAGGGGAGTGTGGACACTGACGAGGCAGAAGAGGAGCCAGGGCCGGGTCGTGTAGGGCCTTGTAGGCTGTTGTGAGGACTGTGGGTCTGTGCCGAGCATGAGGGGAAGGCAGGGGAGGGCTGAGAGGAAGGCAATGTGGACTGTTTATGTTTCAGTACGATGGATCCCTCCTGCCCCCGTGTAGATAAGAGAGTGAGAGGGAAGCCAGGAGTGGAATCGGAGAACGACTTAGTTGTCCTGGGGAGAGAAGCCATGGCTGGGACAAGACGGCGGTAAGGGAGGTGGCAGGAAGCCAGATCCTGGCTGTGGCTGTGCAAGTAGGAGACCCAAAACAAACAAACTCTGCCTTCTTTCTAAGTATGCAAATCTGTATAGTATTACTTTTAGGCATTTGTGGAAAGATTGCAAGCTTTAGGATTAGAAATCCCTGCGTCTGGATACCATCTCTGCCGCATGCCAGTTTCTCATTTTTGGTAAGTTACATAATGGTTTGAAGTCTCAGTTTCCCCATGTGTAAAATGGAGATAATAATACCTGTTTTAAAAGGCTGTGATAAGCCTGAAGTGAACATATAAATATGAGGGTACTTCAAAAGGTATTATTTATCATTGTTCTGCTACATGAGCCCAGTTAGGAGCTGCAGTAGGAGTCTCGGTGGACGTGTCCACGTCTGCTGCATTAGTTCACAAGGTTGGTGGAAAAATAGAATTGAAAGATAATACACATCTTTCATGAACTTTCTGAAGTACTCTTGTACTGCTCAGCACTGCCTGGAACCTATTATGGGCTCATTCAAGGCTAATTCTCTCCCTTGTCGATGTCTTAAAAGCTGAGGGCACCAGGCTGAGCAGCAGGAGCTGTCTCAGGAGAGGTGAGCGGGAGAGCAGGGGCCTCGACGTGAGGCTGGGGAGGACTGTTCACTTACCTTCATTGTCCTGGTGGCAGGGATAGGGGTAATATTTCAGGACTTTGTAATAGTCTATACTCAGGATAAAATTACTCTCTGGTCTTAATATTCAAGTTGAAGGGAGATGGCTATAGAAAAAAATGTTCATTGGTAGGAATAATGGCTGGTGTTGATGTCGTGTTATATAATTTACCAATGGTGTTCATGTATTTCCTCTCCTTTGATCTCCTCCTCACATTGAAAGGATGTTTTTTAGTTTTCATTTTATGTATGAGGACATCGAGGCTCCAAAACGTGCGAAAGTAAAGAGGTTAAGGGTGAGGGCTATGGATTCAGGCTGCCTGGGTTCCATCACTTACCTGGGTTAATTTCATTAACTTGTCTATATCGGTTAGGTTTTGCTGTATATTAAAAAAAAAAAAAGTTGGCTACAAGCAATAACCATTTTATTGAGCTTCCAATTCTGTGGGTTGGCTGGGCAGTTCTGCTCTGGGCCAGCTCTGCCGATCTCTGCCGGCCCTCTCATGTATGCTCGGTCAGCTGCAGGTCAGCCAGCAGCTGGAGGACTTAGGATGGTCTTGCTCATGTGTTTGGCTGCTGGCAGGTGGGTTGGTCTCAGAGGCTTTCAACAGGACCAGCTCACCTCTGCTCCACATGGCCTCTCACACTCTGATAAGGTGGCCTGGGCTTCTTCACATGGAGTTCTTAGGGTTCCAAAGAGCAGCAAGAGGAGAAATTTCTTTTTTTTTTTTTTTTTTAAAAGATGACCGGTAAGGGGATCTTAACCCTTGACTTGGTGTTGTCAGCACCACACTCAGCCAGTGAGCGAACCGGCCATCCGTATATGGGATCCGAACCCAGGGCCTTGGTGTTATCAGCACCGCACTCTCCCGAGTGAGCCACGGGCCGGCCCAAGAGGAGAAATTTCTAATGTGCAAGAACATTTGCTAATGTCCCTTTAGCTAAAGCACCTTTCACAGACAGGTGCAGAGTCAGTGTCAGAGAGGACCAACTACCCAAGTACATGGATGCATGAAAGCTGAACAAATTGGGGGCTACCACAGCAACAGTCTACCTCACTGTCTTAGTCTCTTTCTCGAGTGACTTAATAGTAAGGCCTCTATATTAGTTAGGGTTCTCCAAAGAGACAGAGTGAATAGTATATATTATAAATATATGAGAGGGTTTTATTAGGGCAATTAACTCACACAAATGTGAAGAAAATTCCCACGATAGGCCGTCTGCAAACTGGATGCTGGTAGCGTGGCTCGGTCCAAGTCCGAAGGCCTCAAAACCAGGGAAACTGATGGTGTCCTTGGTGTAAGTCCTGGAACCCAAAAGCTGAAGAGTCTCGAGCAGGCAGGAGTCTCCTCCTCAGGCAGGAGAAAAGAGTGTATCCCAGCTCCAGCGGATAGAGAGAGAGATTCACCTTTTTCCTCTGTCTTTTCTTCTCTCTGGACCCCCAGTGGATTGGATGGTTCCCACCCACATTGAGGGCAGGTCTTCTCCACCCAGGCCACTCAGGCTCTCATACTAATCTCTGCTGGAAACACCCTCATGGACACACCTAAAAAGATAGCTTTACCCAGTTTCTGGCATTCCTAAATCAAGTTGATACCTGGAATTAACCTTCACAGCCTCTTTATTGGATCATGTAAAAATTAAATGATCTACTGTGCATGTGAAACATTTTGTACAGTTCCAGACAGTTAGTGGCCCCACATCCCCACCTCAAGAATGGTGGTAGTATAATTATTATTATTATTGTTGTTGTTGTTGTTATTATTATTATTATTATTATTATTATTATTATTATTATTTATTCTCAGTTACTTCGGTGCTGATTCAGGATTTGGACCCAGATAGTTGGGTTTCAAAGACCCAGCCTACTTTGGAGAAAGGTTGGATGACACTGGAGCATACAACCTTGAAAGTCCTTTTCTAATGGAGGCAGCTGAGATTCTCGCTTTCTGGCACTTTTATATTTCATCCATCTAGCCCTTTTACTGTTGCTTTGACTGTCTAGCTAACTTGGGGGAGGTGACACTTATTACACAAAACTAGTTGCTCTCTGAATTTCCTTAAATAAAAGTAAGCTGCATTCGAAGATAGACATCACTTTTACAAAACAACAGAATTAAAACAAATTCTAGAATGAGAGACCTATTAGGACTCTATTGGGCAAAACCTCTTTGGCCATCCCTGGACATCATTTGGTGATTTAGGCAACTTACTCAACCTCTCCATGCCTCAGTTTCCTCATCTTTAGAATGGAGATAATTTACTTCAGAGGGTTATTGTGAAAAGTCAATAAATTAATATATGTAAAGAGATAAAAAGGACCCTTGCTACTTGGTAAGCACTGTATATGTTAGCTATTATTATCACCATCATCACCATCATCACCATCATCACCACCATCACCACCATCATCACCATCACCACCATCACCATCATCATCACCACCATCATCACCATCACCATTATCACCACCATCATCACCATCACCATTAACACCACCATCTCTATCACCACCATCACCACCAACAGCACCATCATCACCATTACCACCAACAGCATCATCATCACCACCATCATCAACATCACCACCACCATCATCATCACCACCATCACCACCATCATCATCACCACCATCACCACCATCATCATCACCACCAACATTACCATCATCATCACCACCATCATCAACATCACCACCACCACCACCATCACCACCATCACCACCAACACCACCATCACCACCACCATCACCACCATCACCATCATCATCACCACCAACACTACCATCATCAACATCACCACCACAACCATCACCACATCACCACCATCACCACCACCATCACCACCATCACCACCACCACCACCATCAGCACCAGCACCACCACCATCATCACCATCACCATCATCACCACCACCACCACCACCATCACCACCATCACCACCACCATCACCACCATCACCACCACCACCACCATCAGCACCAGCACCACCACCATCACCACCATCACCACCACCATCACCACCAACACCACCAACACTACCATCATCATCACCACCATCATCAACATCACCACCAACATCATCATCACCACCATCACCACCATCATCACCACCATCAACATCACCACCAACACTACCATCATCACCACCATCATCAACATCACCACCACCACCATCACCACCATCACCACCATCACCACCACCATCACCACCATCACCACCAACACCACCACCACCACCACAATCACCACCACCATCACCACCATCACCATCATCACCACCACCACCACTACCATCATCACCATCAACATCACCACCATTATCACCATCACCACCATCACCACCACCATCATCACCACCATCACCACCACCACCATCCTCACCATCTCCACCAACACCATCATCTTCTCCTAAGAAATGCACATTCCAACCATAATTTATGGATTAAATAATAAAGTGCTTGTGAAAGGCTTGGGAATGGTGCTCTGGCCACAGTGCTATTTATTGTCAAGGGCAAAGCAGAGCCAGGGGCAGGTGCCGTGACCAGAGTGCCTCTCCCTCAGGAAAGACAGCTTGCTCACTGGGGACGTTCTTCCTCTGCAGGCATCGCCCTCAGTGCACTCCCCATGTACCTGGGAGAGATCTCGCCCAAGGAGATTCGTGGCTCTTTGGGGCAGGTGACTGCCATCTTCATCTGCATTGGCGTGTTCACTGGCCAGCTACTGGGCCTGCCCGAGCTACTGGGAGTGGTAAGTGCACACCCCTCTCATCTCACTGTTACCACTTCAGGGCTGAACCCTTCCTCCAAAAGCTTGTCCCTATGGGCTGCGATTGCTGAGCATTCAGCCTTTTACTTATTGTTGGAGAAAAGTTGTTGCTGAGTTTCTTTGATTAGGTTTGATAGAGAATACATAACAAATCCAAACCTTACAGAATGTTCAAATCCATTCACCCAATAACTAAACAGCTCAATTAGTATTTGTTTGGGCCTTTTTCTTTCTTATACAAACCTATATAAACATATATGGTTTGTTGTAGTGTGGGGTTTTTGTTGGTTTTGTTTTATTTTTAATGGAATCATGCCATACACATTCTGCAACTTGCTATTTTCATTTAATATATTTTTGGTTTCTTTCCAAGATATTTTGCTTAGCTGTACTTCACTCCTGAGTCTTGTTTGCCCTAAATAAATAGGTAGTTGCATAGTCTTCTGTTTTTGACTTGTTGTTTGGGAGGCAGGAAGGCCTGAGTTTGAATCCTAGTTTAGCAATTTACTTGGCAAGAAGGAACGCCTCACCTAGGTTGCGGGGGGGGGGAATCAAGGAAGGCTTCTCAGAAGAGGTGGCCTCTAAATTAACCCCTGTAGGGTGAGCAGGAGTTAGGCAGGTGGTGATGGAGGCTGGGAGAGATGACAGTCCAGAGAAAAAGAGTAACTAAAGAAAAGGCACTGCCGTGGGACAGGACCCTGTGAAAGAACTTGGATGGCTTGGAGTCTGAGGAGATGGTGTGCAGGGGGGAGGCTGAGAGATGAGGCCCCTGTCCACTGAACTGCAGCAGACTTCATCCCGGAGGAATTGGGAGCCTGGGGCAGCCCTAGAACAAGAGTGACACAGCCAGATCCGTGTGAGAAGGTGGCTCTGGGGCGAGGGGGTCAAGTGTCAACTAGGTTGGGAAAGGTGGGAAGAGAGGAGAGAGACCAGGCGGCGGGAGGCCGCTGCTGTGGGTACACGTGGTAGGGAAAGGATGCGGCCAGACTTAGGCAGTGGCCATGGGGACAGAGGGGAGTGGCAGGCTCAAGACCTTGGAGGACTTGGTGCCTGGCTGTCTGATGAGGATTTGGAAGAAGAATAGCGAGGATGCCTCCCGGGGACCCAGAGGAATTCCTCCCCATACACACAAGAAGGGCAGGAGGGAGGGGGGAGATTAAACCACTAATGGGCAGAGGCCCAGCACGTGCCAGACCGTCCTAGGGCTGTGAACAGTGTACAAGACACAGCCCCTGTGGAGCTGAATCCTAGCAGAGGAGGTAGGCGATAAATAAAATCAAACAGCACACACACCATGGAGTGTTTATGTGAAATACTGGTTGTCATGCCTTTGGTCCCCACAGCTACTTTGTGTGTAGCTCACATCTGCAGCCGTGGAAACAGAAGCCGAGAAGTGAGGCACAGAACTAACAACTCATTAAAATATGCTGGCACTGAGAGCAGCATCCGTCTGTCTGCTCCCAGACCCTCCCATGGGGCGTGTCCTACACAGCCAGGAAGGGCACACGCAGGTGTCTGAGGAGTGTGGCAGCTTAGGTTCTTCTTAGGGGCTGGTTTGGGGCCGGCCCGTGGCTCACTTGAGAGAGTGTGGTGCTGATAACACCAAGTCAAAGGTTAGGATCCCCTTACCGGTCATCTTAAAAAAAAAAAAAAAAAAAGAAGGGGCTGGTTCTGCCCCAGGGCCCCTTCTTGGTCCTGACTCCTCGGCATCACTAACTGCAGAGCTGGCCCCTTCTCGTTCAGTGGAAGGTTTGATAAGTGATGAATCGAGATTGGTGGCCTCGTGATGATGAGTTAAAGTAAACTGGTTGGCATGTGTCGCATTTTTTAAAATTTTGAATATTTTGTTCATTTTTTATTGTGGTAAAATGCACATAACATTTTAACCATTTTTAAGTGTACATTTCTGGGCATTATCTATACTTTTTATATTTCAGCTGATCTGGGCCACCTGATTCTGATCTTTTATCATCGACCCTTTTCGGTTGTTATGGCTGTGATTTTGTTTTTCTCCTTTGCAAAAACAAAAACAACTCATACTTCATATTTGTGGTTGTCACATGCCTATTTCTATAATTAACGTGAATGTGTTGGAAACAGTCTCTACCAAAATGTGGTCCGGCATTAAGCAGACTCTTGCTTTTTGTGTTTAAAGGAATTTTTAAATTCTAAAAATAAGCATTAGGTGTGTTGATGCCTGTAACAGTGTAAAGAGGGTGGGAAATCCTATTACGGTAATTGAAAGGTGGAGCTTTGAATAAGTGATTAGTTTGCAGGACCATGACCTAGTGAATGGATTAATAATAGTGGTCATGGGTGTGGTTCTGGGGGCTTTAAAAAGAGAGGGAATGAGGAGGTTAGGCTCTCTTGCTCTCTCTGCTTCTCCGTTTTCACAACATGATACCCTGCCGTCGCCATCACCACCACCAAGACTCTCACCAGATGTGTCCCCTGGACTTTGGACTTCCCAGCATCAGAAACTGTAAGCAGTAAATTTCATTTTTTAATTTTTAAAAAATTTTTATTGAATCAAAATTGATTATACATATTTTTGGGGTTCAACATTGAGATCTATTGATCAAATCAATATTACTAGCATATATATTGTTACAAATCATAATTATTCTTTATGCCCCTTGTGAATCTGTCCCTCTCCCCCTCTCCCTCCCCCCTCTAATTACCCTAGATTTCTTCTCTCCTTCTGAAAGAGTAATGGTTACTCTGTTGATTTGTTGCCTAGGTGCTCTGTTCAATGCTGAGAGTTATGATCAGGTCCCCCAATATTATCATAGAGCAGATGCTTCTTCTGTCACTCTGAAATGGGCTTTGTGCAGAAAGACATCCTCTTCTTTTCTTTCTCTCTGCTGGTGACTCTCCTTGTATCAATGCACTCCAGTGGCTGGCGGACCATCCTCATGGTGGTCGTGGAGTACAGCTGCTTTCATGGTGGCCATGGTTATTGTGGTGGCTGTGGTGGGCCACCCACATGGAGGTGATGTTTTTGGCATGCTCCTTCATGCTGGCAGCATCCCTGGTTGTGGGGAGTGTCTGGTCCCCTTCTCCATACCTCAGGACCCCAGGTGGGTTCTGAGGTGCTGGCATGGTGTGCCTGGTTGTGGGAGGGGGTCTGGTCCCCTTCTCCATGCCTTGGGTTCCCAGTCAGGCCCCGAGGCACTGGCGCAGTGTGCCTGGTTGTAGGAGGGGGGGTCCAGTCCCCTTCTCCTTGCCTCAGGTCCCCAGGTGGGCCTCAAGGCACTGGTGCAGTGTGCCTCGTTGTGGGAGGGGTTCTGGTCCCCTTCTCCATGCCTTAGGAACCCAGGCAGGCTCTGAGGCACTGGTGCAGTGTGTCTGGCTATGGGAGGGGGGTTCAGTCCCTGGCTGCATGCCCCAGGCCCCTGGGTGGACCCTAAGGTGATGGCGGTATGCCTGGATGTGGGAGTGGGGTCCTGTCCCCGGATCCATGCCTTATGTCCCTTGGCAGGCCCCAAGGTGCTGGTGGTGTGCCTGGGCCAGAACTAATTTTTTGTCCTTTGCTTACTTCTAAAACAGGGGAACTTCCTTTGGGAACCAGTACTTGAGCTCTGTGGTTGAGCTAAATTGCTGCTTCGCTGCTATTTCCCTAGGGAAGGCTTTTTGTGTAGCTTAGGGTTTAATGGTTGACCTTATAGGTACTTCCAGCTCCCCAGAGACTCAGTGCACCTGGGTTGTGTAGAAATTTGATCTGGGCCTCAGTTTTTCACCACACTGCACCCCATGCAAATCTACATTCCTGACCAGTCTCCTCTGAGTGGTCCTGCTCTGATTGGGGGGCAAATTAGCTGTCCTTGCTGTGTCCCAGTGTTCTCCTTCTGGGCCCATCTCCCCCACCACTTGTGCTCCAAACACTTCCCATGGGACGGGCCCTGCACCAGTCCCTTGCAATGACTCACTGGCCTCTGAATGGCTCCCCTTTTACAGCTGTGTTCTGGCTCCTCGCTCCTGTATGGGTCCACGGGAACCCTATTAGTGTTCTTGCTGTCCTGGGGGTCACCAAAGCTCTCTTCTCACCTGCTGCATCCAAGTAACTCCATCTGAAGGGCACAGCTGCGGCTTCTGCCGGCTCCTGCTCCATGCACTTAGCAGATCCAGCCTTAAAGCAGCCGCGGCCCAAAATGCTCAGAGCAGTTTTTTCTTTCTCTCGTCGTGGTTTCTCCCACCTTCAGGAACTCCGTAGGTCTCTCCTCTTCCCCTGAGCTCCAGCGGCCCCAACTTGGCTGATGTTACATTTTTATAGTTATAAATTGGTTGATTTGTGGGAGAGAGTGATGCTGGGGACCGTCTATTCTGCCATCTTGACCAGAACTCAATAAATTTCATTTTCTTTATAAATCACCCAGTTCCAGGTATTTTGTTATAAGCAACAGAATCAGACTGATGCAGAGAATAAAAACAGTGTAACAAACAGCCTGAGCTCTTTAAACATGAAAAATATATTTTAAAGTAAACAAATAGTGCTGTGTCCTTCACTAATAGAGAAGTAAATAAATACCTACCTCATTAGAGGTGGAGCTTCTCTCTTTGGGGATCATTTCCAAATTCCTCACCACTCACCAAACTCTTTTGTAAATCAATATCAGGTTCTTTCTGAACCTCTGTCTTCTCCCTTCACTCATTCATTCATTCATTCAACACATTTGTTAAACATTGAGTTGGATGTTGGAGCTACTGTTTTGAGCATGTCAGGTACAGCCTGCATCTTCATGATGCTCACAGACTGCAAGGACACTGTGACCTCGGGCAGGTCACTCCACCTCCCTGACCAGTGTCCTCAGTAGCAGACAGGGTCACAAGTCCCAAATCCCCAAGTCCTCCTCACGCATGACTTCCTGTGGGAAAATATCACTGGCAAATAGTGACTGTTCAAAGCATAATCAGAACACCTGTGTGCCTGCCTCTCCCGTGCCATGATCTCTGTTTGCTTCTGCATCTTGTCCCTCAGGAGATACATCTTACTGATGTGCATGTACACTAACCCAGAGGTGTCAGATCTATGCATTCATTCAACAAGTGTTTAAAAAGCCCTGGCTATGTGCTGCTGCTGGTGATGAAACAGTGAGGTCGTCAGACAAGCTCTGCCTCTGGGGAGCTCACAGGAAGATAGCCAGTGGGCACCAGGTGATGGGGGGAGGTAGGGCGCTGAGCTCAGGTGGGGGTTAGGGATGGTTTTCCTGCAGAAGTGACTTGTAAATGCATGCCTTGAGGATGTGTAGAATTTATCTGGGCCAGGACTGGCAGGAAGAGAGAGAGGCAGAATGGTCTTGGGGGGAGGGTCCAGCAAAGGAAACAGTATAGAGAAACCTGGCATTTGTTCAGAGACAGAAAAACCAGGGGGACCGGAGCTTGGACAGGGAGCGGGAGAGGGAGGTGCTGCTGGAAAGGTAGGCAGGGCCAGATCTGTGGGGCAGGAGGGCCACACCTGCATTGTAAATGAGCACAAGGAAGGGTGGGCAAGACGAAGGTGTTTGGTAGGGCCTGTGGCTGCTGGGAAGACATTCCCCATCCCGTGAGGACAGCCCCCACTGTTTCCATGACAGACACTGACCTAGAGGTGATCGATTTTCTGATTTTCAAGAGAAATCATAAATCCAGATCTAAGGTCATATTTCGTGGCTCTTAAATATTGGAAACTAATTGATCTTTAAAAAACAAGACACTGCACCTCACATCTGTGGCTTGGTCCATCCTGTGGGCCACTTTTTACACACTTTAGTGGGGAGTGTGTGCCTGGGAAGGTTTCTCTGCATCCAAGAGCAGTGAGAACCCACTGAAGGTCAAAGTAGCAATGACAGGACAAGACGACCTCTTTAGAAAAGATGCTTGGGCTACAGAGTGCAGAAAGGATGAGATCCCAGCCACTAGTGCAGGGATCGACTGGTCCAGCTGAGAGCTGCTAGAGGATGTGGAGAGGTGAATGCGGGTGAGGGAGGCTGGTGGAGATGGGACGTGGTGTCACAGGGAGGCAGTCTCAGGAACAACTCCCACGTGTCTGGCCTGCCAGCCAGGTAGGACAGTGGGTGGAACCAGATGCTGAGCCAGGGAGCCCTGCAGGAGGAGGGGCAGCTTTGCAGGGGACAAAATGACACATCCACTGACATGAACTGCCCAAGATACAGAGCAACAGGAAGGCAGAGCTGATTTGAGGATCCAGGACCTGGATTCCCAGGCTGTGTGACTCTTCCTGGAGCACAGGCCTCATCTGCAGGATGTGGCCAAGGGGCACAGCTACCCAAGCCACCTCCTGGCCTCCAGCCAGCTGAGAAGTCTCACACTGACAGGTGTAGCACTGATTTCTTCCCATCAGACTGGATTTTCCCAGATAGTCTTGGCCCTGCTGAGTGGATATGTGAGTAATCTAGTGATTTTTTTTATTGGTTATGAATATTCATGAGATACAAAGCTGATTGTCTCTAGTAATTTTTTTTCCCCAAATTCATGCTCTGGGAAGGTGGATATTGGGCCTCTGGTCCAGGAAAGGACATCAAATGGGAAACTTTTCATGTTTGAGGTTTGCCACAGTTATGTCACTAAGTGTCAGAATTTTATATTCTCTATTTTAGTCATATTTCTCATTTATCTTCAAGGACTGAGATGACTAAGCTTCAAAAAAAAATTAAAGAGAGAAAAGCTGGGCTTCAATGCATATGATCTCTGTGAAGTGTGGAGGCTGGAGGAACTAGCAAGAAGGTGCTGTTTAGAACAGGCTGCAGGAAGGCGAGATACGGAAATCAATGTAGGAATTCATGCTGGTGCCATTGTTATGGGAAAACTGCAGGTTTCATCAGCTGAATCGGGGTTCTTGCTGTCTTGAACAAAGAATTGGATAAGACACACCAGAGGCAAAAAGCAAAGGACAGTTTTTTAGGAAGAGAGAAAGAACACTCCAGAGAGAATGGACCAGGCTCTAGCAACAGTGTGGCTCAAGAGTGCTGACAGGTACATCCCCTGGGGTTAAAAATCTTCCCAGCTGGATTCATGTCATTTGGCCATTGGTTGAGCCTTAGTAGTCTCTGTTGACTGGCACTTTAGCTGGTGGGAGCTCATTGATCCAACCGAATGGTTCCCTACGTGGGGGCGGAGCTCCTTATCTGCCTTTACTTCCCGTGGCGGTGCATGCCCACATCATCAGGGAACCCGCTATACCAGCTCTGCTACTCATGAACAGCCAGGTTTCCTCTTCCAGCTCTTGTCCTTTTCTGATTTCCCACACCACCATGAATTCAATCAAAGACACACCATAAAACATTGTGGTGGTTGAACATTGATGTGACATTTTGTTACTTCCAAAAGATACTTTTAAAAACATATTAATTAGGTATTTCTCTTGCAAAGATTAAGAAGAAAGGAACTTAGATGAAAATTGTAGGTAGGACTATGAGAAGACCAACATGGGAACCCATGGGGCCATAAATGAGTGACTCCATGTGCTCGGAGAACATCCGTTTTGGTATCATGCCAGGCGAAAGCCAGTGGGCGCTTAAAGTTAATCCTCACCTTAGTGGCGTAGACATTGAATACAGCTTAACATCTATTTTTTTCCGGTGTAGAAAGATTTTTTCCTTGGTTCCGAACATTTAGAAAATGTAAAAAAGGAAATAAAGCCGCTTGAAATTCTACCATGTTAGGGAAGGCAGCCAATTTTAATATTTTGGTGTATTTCTTCCTAAGTGTATATATATCTATTATATGTATAAAATAATATTGTACTTAGCCTTGTGTTTTGCTTTTAAAAAATCACTATCACATCAACATCATTTCTCTAAATGACTAAACAATCTTTGTAAACACATATTTTTAAATAAGTATAAATAAGTTTTCAATGTTCACATCATATTCCATTACAAAGGCGCATTATAACTATTGTCTGTTACTCAATGCCTTTGCTGTTTCTGCATTTTCACTAGCATGCATAATATTGAAACAAATATCTTTCATGAGTCTTTTACCGCTTTTGTTTACTTATTTGTTCGATTTGTGTGATTGTGGTGCATCTATACCCATTGTACACAATATGGAAGAATCTGGAAAATAAAAACATTAAAATTTCTATATCTCACCACTTCTGGTTAAACACATTAGCAGTTTTAAATTTTCTTTCCCTTATTTTTTAAAAATACATTGCGGGGGCGCGCCTGGGGTCCTCCCACAGACCCAGAAGGAGAAGGAGCCGACAGGATTACCCCCGGTGTTGGGACCGAGGGATCTTGGGGAAAAGTGAGCCTGCTGCCCGCCAACCCAGCCCCATGAAAGAGACACTCAGACGCGGCAGGGGTTCTGTCAGGGCAGTTCCACTTTATTGCCGTTACACTGCAATTTATATAAGCAAGCAAGTAGGGGCTTTCCATGAACTAACCAATCAACTAAAGGATCACGCGGGCATGCATTTTGTACTAACAAGTTGAGCATAACGATCACGCAGGGTTCACGAGTGCGGAAATACTGGAGGACCAATAAAACCTTTTGGAGCTATCTTGGGTTACGCCTCCCCTACTTCCCACGGGCGCCATCTTCATCCTCCACCCATAGGCACCATCTGGCTCACAGATAATGTTTGCTCCTAAAAATGGGCCCAACAATATATCTTACACACATGTACACAAACACATAATTTGGTTCATTCCATTTATAACTTTTTGTTTGCTGATTACTTTGCAACATTATGTGTGAACTAGCCATTAAGATTATTTGCCATGACATTTCTTAATAATTGTACAATTTTCTGTTTTATGAGTTACCATAATTTCCTTCATTGTGCTTGTATTTATTGGACATTTGAATTGTTTCCAGTGTTTATTATTGAAAGACTGCAATTTAAAATTTTGGGATGAGTAAGCTTCTACGTAAATAGTTATTCAAATCTCCAATTATTCATGTAGTTTAGTGCCCCAGAAGTGGAAACAATGGGTCAAAGAGTATAAATTTATTTACAATGTTCTACATATTGTCAAACTTTTCTCCAGAGAGGCTGCCTTAATTTACCTTTCCACCAGCAGTGGACAAGAGCATCTGTCTCACTACGTCTGTGTCATTTATAAGCATTTAAATAGCTCCTTGGTATTTGATAGGCAAAAATAATATCTCATTATGATATTATTTTGTATTTCTTTGCTTTTTAGAGAGGCTGGAATTTCTTTTAAGTATGGAGGTTTCCTCTTAGTGCTGTAACAAATGATTACAACAAAAACAGAAATTTATTCTCTCACATTTCTGGAGGCCTGAAGTTCAAAACAAGTTTCATTGGGCCAAAATCAAGGTGTCAGAATGGCCTTGTTTCCTCTGGAGGATCTAGGGGAGAATTCATTCTAGCTTCTTCCAGGTTGTGGTGGCTGCCAGCATTCCTTGGCCTATGGCCACATCACTACAGTCTCTGCCTCTGTGGTCATGTTGCCTAGTTTTCTTCTGTCTGTGGTCAGATCTCCCTCTGTCTCTCTCTGTCTGGAGAAAACTTTGACAATATGTATTGTATGAAAGCCTTAAATTTGTAAGAATACTTGTGATTACATTTAGGGTCTACTTGGATAACATAGGGTGATCTCCTCATCTCAAGATCCTTAACTGCAAAGTCCTTTTTTGTCATATGCTATGGGTTGAATGTTTGTCCACTCCAAAGCTCATGTTGGAACTTAATCCCGAATATGGCATTTGAAAGGTAGAGCCTTGAAGAGGTGATTGGATCCTGAGGGCTATGCCCTTATGAATGGATTAACCCATCCATGGATTAATGGGCTAATGAATTAATGGGTGATCATGGGTGTGGACTGGGGCTTTATAAGAAGAGCACATGAACAGGCTCTTGCTTAGCCCTTGTTATGTGATACCCTGCATCACTGTGGGACTCTGTAGAGTCCCCACCAAAAAGTAGGTCCTCACCAGATATGGACTTCCCAGCCACCAAAACTGTAAGAAATAAATTTCATTTTTTTTTAATAAATTACCCAGTTTTAGGTATTGTGTTATAAGCAACAGAAAACAGACTAATACACCACCCAAGTTAATATTCACAAATTCCAGGGATTAGAATGTGGATATCTTTTGGGAGGCCGTTAACAAGGCCACCACAATAAGTTTAATAGTTTTAAAATATTTCGCCTGTAAATGGCCTGACTTGTTCATGTGCTTTGTTTATTTGACTACTGGGATGTTAGTGTTCTCTTATTCATTTTCATAAGCTCTTTTGCTCTTAAACATATTAATCCTTTGATATACATGTGGCACATATTTTTCTGGATTTTTTTTTTTTTACTTTTAATTTTCTTTTTATTTTCAATGAGCAGATTTAAAATACTTTTATGGAATGAAGGCTTTTTATTCCTTTGAGATTTCTTCCACTGGTTTTTAACTTAGAAATTTCCTTCCCATTCAGGGATATAAATCTTCACCTGTATTTATTTGTGGGTTGTTTATGATGTCAGTTTTTACATTTGATTCTTAAAATCATTTGCATTATTTTAGAATATGGTGTAGAGCTAGGGCTGGGTCTGAAGCTCACAGACCCCTTGAGCCCATTCACAAACCCTTCACATGCAGGTCTATGAGCTAGGCAACAGGAAAAAGGTCCTTGGAGCCATAGGTGAAGTAATAATAGGCTTTATTTCTAAACGCGAGCTCCGCCTGCCGGCAGTTCAGAGCCACTGCTCACACATTCTGAAGAAACACACAAGAATAGCAAGAAGCTAAAAATACTTCCGCGAGCATGTGCACTGACTCCACTCCCACACAACCTGTTTACAAAGAATGTGCTGCACCACCCCCAACTGGACCTGAGGTGATGGGGTCCTGACTAAACTACTCTATTTTCCTCACAATCCACCCCTTCAGGGTCCCTCACCATACAATCTATGCATTCAGAATCTTCGACGATGTTCCCTTACCTTATAAATGACCCTTACATTCTTATAACCTATTGTCTGTTCAATATGCCTTAAGGCTTATCCTTAAGGCTTGTCCTGTAGTTCTGTCCTTTCAACTATTAGCTGCACATGTCCAGTTAGCAGTCATCATTAGTGTGATTTTCCATGGGAATCCTGTAGTCGTACTGATGAGATGTTCAATGCATAGTCAGTAGGCCAACACATTGATCTACAGATGTATGTATGTACCCAGTCGACTCTGGTGCCCACAGCCAGAACACTATGGGCAAAAAGACAGAAGGGTTACTGGTACCAATTGGGGGAGTTCTCACCTCTCTGGTAGGATACTATGCCTGTTTCCCATCCTGAGGATGGATGGTCACAGGAATAAGTATCTTACCTGGTTTATGATACCATACATTATCTGCTAACACTATTGGATCTGTAGGTTCTGCATGTAACAGTATAGGGGAACTCATAATTGGCCATAATGATAATACAAATGTGCCCTGTGGAATAGAGTGCTCATCTGTTCCAGACCATGTTACCTTCACTTGAGGAGGCCACGTACTTGTCACCAAGGTGAAACTTGCAAGTCTTCTTCTAATCCTTTCCCCCAAGGCCCTATTAGACCTACCCAGCATATATGGGGGGCTTTTATACTCCAAGATCATTTCCATTGTACTGTCTCTCCCTGTTGTAAACAGGTTGGGGCTGATAACAGAATATTTCCATTCTTGCCATCTCCTGGCTTCAAAAGCTTATTTTTAGTAGTGACTTGCAGTTGTATACGTGCTGCAGCCCTATGCAACAGAGCTTCTACTTGAGAGGATCCACCCTTGTGGGGTCTCTCATTTAGAATCCTGACTGTTGACCATAACCTCCATGTCCACCCCTTCAGGGATGGGGGTTGGGCAGATAGCCTTAGTCTGTTTTTTAAAAGACCATTGTAACGTTCAATCATTCCTGCTCCTGGGGATGATATAGCACATGTAACTTCCACTGAATAGACAACTGGGAGGCCCACCTCTGAACCCCATGTCCAGTAAAGTGGGTTCCATTGTCACTCACTGTGACTACAGGCCAGCCATACATAGCTGTAAGGCTATTAAATGCCTTCACAGCGTTTACCTGGTCTGGGGCCTTACGAGGCCATATAAACAGAACATCAGTAGCTGTATCAACAGCTGTGAAGATGTATCTGAAATTCTCTGACCTTGGCAGTGGTCCAACAAAGTCCACTTGCCATCGAGTCAGGGGCACCCTTCCTTGAGTTATTTGTCCATCTATATGGGGTACCTGCTGGGGGTGTGGACTCTCTTGAGCACATAATGGACAAGCATGATAAGCATTTACTACATCTTTCCATTTAATAGGCAAGGCCCATCTTTGAGCCGCCATCCACATGGTTTTGCTGCCAGCATGCTGCATTCGTCAATGTAACCACTGGGCTACATCAGTAGCTGGGGCTCTCTCCAGCCATCTTACCTTAGCCAAGGCATCGGCTTCATCATTTCCTGGACTGGCTAAGGGAAAGTGTTCTGTGACATGGAAAAGGATTACTTCTTTCTCATGCCCCAATTCTCATAACTCTTGCCACATGGCTTGTCCCCACAGGGGTCGGTGGCCTACCATCCACCATTGATATTTCCAAGTAGAAATCCAAATGGTTAAACCTTTATGCACAGCCCAGCTGTCAGTACAGATGGTTAATGGCCCAGGCTCATTTTTTATCACCATCCATACTGCTCTCAATTTTGCCCATTGACTGCTTTGCCCTGTGCCATTTTCATACCACATAGTATCTGTTAAGGGATAGACAGCAATAGCTGTCCATGATGCTGAGGGTCCCGTGCTAGAGCCATCTGTATATCAAGCTTGCTCTGTGATAGGTCCCTGTCCCTCATGGAAAGGTGCAGCCTCCACCTCCATGGGTAGTGGTTGTGTCAAAGTTTCCTCTACAACCTCTACTGGGCCTAGCACAGCTTGCAACTCTTTGGACAGAGGACTCGTTGACACAGTGTTTCTTTGTTCTATATATGCTCCCCATTTAGACAGTGGGAGTCTGAGCTACACCCATTTTAGGGTTCATTGCCCATGTGCACAGCCAACCTAGTATGGGGTATGTCATCCTTACTAGGACTTTGGCAGTTCCTGTGATAGCTTCAGTGGCCATTAAAGCAGATTATACAGCCACTAACTGTTTTTCTATTAGGGAACAGCATACTTCAGCACCCTTCCAGAGCTGAGATCAGAATCCTACAGGTGCTCGGAATTGGTCTTATCTCTGCCACAAACCCCATCCTAACCCCTCTTGGGTTATATGTATGTCTAATTTAAAAGGCTTAGTGGGATCAGCCACTTGTAAAGCCTGTACTTGCTGTATTGCCCTTTTTGTAGCCTGGTAAGCCTGTTCTACTTCCTCAGTCCAATCCCAGAGGGCTCCTTTCTTTGTTAATGCATATAGTGGGCATGCCATTTGTGCCATCTGGGGTACAAAAGCTCTCCAATACCCCAGAAGTCCCAGTTATGTCTGTAGCTGAGCTACAGTTGTGAGTCAAGGGTATGCCTGTATCTTGTCTATTGTAGCTTCTGGGATGACTCCCATCTTACCCAACCAGACAATCCCTAGGAATTTGACTGACAGCCCAGGTCCTTGTACTTTGGCTGTGTTCACAGCCCACCCACGTTGTTCCAAATAACTTAACAACATTGGAGCTTCCTGGGTTAAATCTGCAAGAGGATTGGAGGTTAGTAACATGTTATCAATGTAGTGAAACATTGTAACTATGCAGGGCCTAGTCCACTTGGCTAGGTCCCAGCCACTAAACCATGACGATGGTTGGGCTATGCAGATAACCTTGGGGCAATACTTGAAAGGTCCACTACCTCCCTTCCTATGTGAAGGTGAACTGATCTTGGCTATCAGCCAAAATTGGAATAGAGAAAAAAGCATTTGCAAGGTCCAATACATAATGATAAGTCCCCAGCTGAGTCGTCAGCTGATCCAACAAGTCATGAACTGAAGGCACAGCTGCATGCAAAGGAGGCACTGCTTTGTTTAGTTCTTGATAGTCTACAGTCATTCTCCAGGTACCATCAGGTTTTCTCACTGGCCATACCAGAGCATTAAATGGGCTGTGAGCTGGATGAATAATGCCAGCTTTCTCTAATTCCAATATAGTGGCACCTATCTCTGCATGTCCTCCCAGTAGGCAATACTGCTTTACATTAACCACACATCTTGGCTGGGGTAACAACTGTGGGTCATGTTTAGCATATCCCTGTAACACAGGCTTTATTGTCCGTATTCGTAACTGAAACTCTCCAACTGTTGTTTGCAGGTGCAAACCATAAAGTACACCCATACCCAGGATGTATTCAGCTACTGGGGATTTATATACAGTGTATACATGAGGAGGTAATCTTCCTATGCCCAATGGCAATGACAGAGCTTTGACTTCAATAGTATGTCCTCCGTATCCATCTATATGAACTGTGGCCCCTGGAAACTTATCTGGATTGCTATATATCAGGCTACATTCTGCACCTGTATCCACCAGTGCCAAAACATGCTGTATATTTGTCCTCAATGAATGTATTACCAATTCAATATGAGGCCTCCAGTCCTTGCCTGCCCCCAAAAGATGAGAACCTTGGCCTGCTCCTTAATCAGAATGGAACAGTTCGTCCGCCTACTCGGGAGCAACCAAAAAGTCCTTTAAATCCACTGAGCTTACCCTGCTACCTGTTTTCAGATGTTTAGTGAAATGCTGTTCAGGGCACAATTGTCGCCACAAGGGAAACAGGACTGCATTTGGCTGCAGGTCAATTCTCTTGCTATCAACTCCTGCTGCAAGCAAGTCAAGCCACATCTTCTTATGGCTAGTCTTGCTTGGTCCCTTCAGGATAAAATCCTGAGCATTTCTTGGGAGTTGGGTCTCAGCCACCTTTTGGACCCCTTTCACTTGTCTGTTTTCCTCTTCTTCACCCAGGCTGGCTATCATGGTCATTATCTCATGTATAGGATGACCAATGTATGGTGCCAGTATGGCCATCAGTGACCCAAAGGACATTGATGGGGCATTCTGCAGCACTATGTCTCTCATGCTGCCTGTAAAATTTTCATCATCTGGGCCATGAGTGTTCACATTAAACATGGACTGCCGCATCCCCAACTCCTGAATTATTTGAACCAAATCAGCATATGTTTGCCAATTACTAACAGTCTTGGGCAGTTCTCCAGCATTCACCCACATGGTTCCAGCAGCTGCATTCACTCAGTCTATTAAGGAGTGATTACCTGGCCCTTGTGCGTATCTGTGGCTATTCTGTAGCTGCTGCCTCAGGGACAGATGCATGGTGATGGAGGCCAATTTTTCCATCTTCTCACCAGAGCATATCACACTATCCATCCCTAACTGCAGCAGCCAAGCAGCTAGGGGCTCCCCCATTTCTGCCAGAACTGTCTCCCCAAGTCAACTAATTCAACCTGGGTATATGGGACACAGGTGGTGAATTGGGTCACCTGTGGATTGTCCACCAGTTGCCCACCCAGTCTCATAGGCTGCTTGCATTTCACTTTCTGATGCACAATAGGTCATGCCTGTAGACACACGGTCTCCCCCAACTCACCACTGAGTTCATCATCCTCCCTAGTGTGAGAAGCAGGAGTGGCCAGTTGCTGCACATCATCCTCCAGGACATCCATCCACACTTCCAACAACTCTGATTTCCACTTCAAATCTTCCAGTCACTGCACATCATCCTCCAGGACAATTGTCTGTGCTTCCAACAACTCTGCTTTCTTCTTCAAATCTCAATCTGTTTGCAGCAGAGTGAACAGTAGCCAGGCTCTGGTCAGCAGAAAAGTGGCCACCAGGCACCACATGCTCAGGGATAGCCACATTTCCTCCCCCTCCCAAGGGGTTTTCCGCTGTAGTGCCTGGTCTGTGCTGCCTTGCAGTGCAGTGAGCAGCAACCAGATCCTGGTCAATAGGAAAGTGGGCATAGGGCACAACATATTCAAAAGTAGCCACAATTCCTCCTTCTCCCATGGGCTTTTGGCTGCCATCCCTGCTCAGAATCCTGCCGACTACACCAATTGTAGACCTAGGGCTGGGGTCTGAAGCTCACAGACCCCTTGAGCTCATTCACAAACCCTTCACATGCAGATCTACGAGCTAGGTAACAGGGAAAAGGTCCTTGGAGCTGTAGGTGAAGTAATAATAGGCTTTATTTCTAAACAGGAGCTCTGCCTGCCAGCAGTTCAGAGCCAGCTGCTCACACACTCTGAAGACACACAAGAATAGCAACAAGCTAAAAATACCCAGGCTAGCATGGGCAGTAACTCCACCCCTCCACCCCCACACAACTTGTTTACAAAGAATGTGCTGCACCACCCCCAACTGGACCTGAGGGAGGGGGCCTGACTAAACTATTCTATTTTCCTCACATATGGTGTAACATATGCACTAGTTTCACCCCCGCCCCTTTTTTTTCTAAACTAGTTATTAAACCAAACAACCTTTCCCCTACTGATCTTTGAGGTTTCCTTTACCACAAATTAAATCATATGTATTTGCAAGTTTCTGCTTCTGGACCATCCTATTTGTTTCTTCAATCTTTCCATTCTGGTGCCCTCACTTCATTGTTTTAATTATTGTCACTTTATTATATGTTTACTACTGTGCTCGTTAGTCTCCATTTTCACAGCTGTGTCAAAAACATTCACTTGTTCATTCTCCTGTGGGAACTTTAGAGCTATTCCCCCATTTTTCATCACAAAATTGTCACTGAAATTTTGACTGGATTTGTATTAAACTATTACATGAGTTTGAACACAGTTGAGATTGTTTTTGATAATGTGTCATTTCCATTGAGACACACAGCATGACTCCCTCTTCATTTAGGTTTTCCTGTCACTCCATTCTTGTTATTGCTGTGTCATATTTTTAACTAAGAAAATGGAAATTGATTTTCTTGTTAATTACTAAGGTATTCTTTATTTTGTTGGTGCTCTTGAAATTTCTCTCCATTATGTTTTCTAACTGGTTGTTAACAAAATATGGGAAAGCTGCTGACTCACTACATTAATCAAGACTTCTGTTTTGTTTTCTAATAGTTTTTGCTTATTTGTTTGCTTACCTAGATAATTCCAATGAATGTTTATTGATAGCATCTGCAAAGAGTGATATTTTTTCCCTTTTTTCTAATAGTTATACCTCATTTCTTTTTACTGACACTCATGTCTAATATATTCCCCAGGATAATATTAATGATGATTAGTATAGGGGCATCAATTAATTATAATTCTTGTTAATTTACAAATGATATTAATTATCTTGGTAAGGTGTTATCTGTCTCACCTTCGTTGTTACAGGCTATCAGCAATGAATAAAATATCCTCATATTTCTTAATCTGTTGTGGGGTTTTTTTGTTATCTGACAGCTAATTATTGAATGTTTTATGTTATTATAGTGCCTTGTGTTAATCTATCCTTACATTCCTGGAATACATCTTTCTGGTCATTGTGTACTCTTCTTTTTATATGTTGTTAAATTTGATTCATTAGTATCTTATTTAGAACTTATGTACTTATATACATAGATGAGATTTGTTTAGAATTTTTAATGTTTAACCCATATTTTGCTCTCTTTACATCTTCTATTCATTCTAGAATGTATTATATAACATGAGTTGGTAATTAAAGTATCGAAAGACCTCACTAGTAAAAACTGTCTACAGCTGGAGTCTTTTGTGGAAAAAATTCTCCAAAGACTTTTTATCAATTTCTTCCTTAATTAACAATTAAGTTCTATTTTATTCTATTTTCTTTTGAGTCAATTATGTTAAATTCTGTCTTTCAATAAAGTCACTTATTTCACTGAAACTTTCAAATTTATTAGCATTCAACTATATAGATTTTAATGTTATCTATCTATATTCTTTGTATCTTTTTTCTTGATTTCATTTTATTTATTTGATATCTCTCTCTTTTTAAATAAAATTTCCAAAGAGTTGCCTCTAATTTGTTTTTGAAAGACTGAGCTCTTTGAATTGTTCATTTGCTTTGAATTGTTCAATTGCTTTCCAGTTGTATTAATTTCTTTGTCATTATTATTCATATATTTTTTTTAAATACAGATTTGCCAACATTCCAGAAATTTTAATCTGCCACATTCTCAATGTTATTGTTTCCTAAATAAATTGTTATTTTAATTCCATCTTTAGTACAATTAATTTAGGATAATATTTTTAATTCCCATGTAGATGTGACTTGTGATTGTCACTCGTTGTCAGGTTTTTGGTTCTTGGGGGGAGTTGTTTTTTGTATAAACAGAAAGTAATCTATAAATTTCTCTTTAGGGGAACACATCAAGTTTATTGTGTGGTGGGTTTGTGGTCAACTTTTGCAAATGTTACACGTCTGCTTAGGAATGGTAGCTCTTGTTGAGCACATTATAAAATACAGACCCGGCATTACAAAATGATTATTTCATCACAGTAGGTATTATTAATCTATAAAATACAAAGTATCTCATATCAGGAAAGTTTCCCATGAGATTAAAAAGGGGTGATCATGTGTGATTCCATCACAGAAGAAGGAACTTGAAAGGGAAGGACACAAAGCAGCCCCCAAGCAGCAGCGGCAACTCAGGGAGCATGAGGGGTCTCGTGCCTGGGTCTGCATCCCAGCCTCTCCACCCACTCGTGTGGGACTTCGAGCAAGGTGCTAAACCTCTCTGAGCCTGTTTCCTAACCTATTCAATGGGATTAATGACATGTCCAAGTAAATATATGTGAAGCACATGGAACAGTGCTCGGAGCTGGTGCTAAATTGATGTCAGCCATCATGTCGTTTAATTCATGCAGCAGTACCTAGAAAAAGTATTAATAATTTATGTTTTACAGATTAAAAGCTTAGTCTCAGAGATGTTTGATAATTACCCCAATGTCCATTGGTAGGGAGGCAGTGGACCCCGAGCTTCCTGGATTTGAAGCCTGTGACCTCTCTGTGGCAGGACCAAGGTCCCACCTGTTGGGATCCCAGGAGGGCACCCCCAAAGCTGAGAACCCTGGTACAGGAAGTCAGGCACAACAGTCGTTTTTAGTCTCATATTTTCTCATTTGGACCCAGACCTTGAGTGTGTGAAAACACTTCTTTTCTCTGAGTTTTTTGATTTAGAGCCCTTTGGGCTTCATTCAAGCCCAAAAAATAAAGAACTTTGACTTTTGTCAAGAATATAAGAAACGTATTCATCCACGTGAAGGTATTTCCAGCCCCAGCCACCCAACAACGTTCTCACCTGATGAGAATCGTTTTTGTTCTACCATGTCTTGGAAATCACACCTTTCCTCTTTGAAAGGAAGAATCTCATTTGGAGGCATGGCCCAAATGTTATCTACAGCCGTAGTTGATCGGATGGGTTAGGAACAAGCACACAATGAATTTCCTTTGAAGGGAAATAGGAGGAAAGAAATTTAGAGATCGTCACTTTGCATTCTTTCTGCCACTTCAGAGTCCCTCGCGGGTTGATGCCTAAACTCCTTTAAAGACATTCAGAGCTCTCGAAATGTGTGTTCTCTGGTCCAGCAGCATCAGCACAACCTGGGGAGGAACTTGTTAGGAATCCACATTCTCACCCCGGCCCCGATCAATTCCTACTGGATTGAAACTCTGAAACTAGATGGCATGCATAACTTCAAACCTTTTGTTTACCCAGGTGCATCCAAAATTGGCTTTAATAAACACTCAGCAACTCTTTTGTAGAAGTTACTGAAAGTCTCCCCCTCCACTTGAATTGCCAACTCCCCAATCTCCTCATGGTGAGCTTTAGACTCCCCAGGCCCCTGTGACCCTGCATTTCATGGAACAGCTAAGCCTGGGACATCATGTTGAAATCGCCTGGGTGTTTGTTAAACAGGACTTCTCAGCCCCATTCCAGACCTCAGAATCTGAATCTTTGGGGATGGTTGCCCAGAATTTTTATTTTTATCAGACTCCCTGGGGTGATTCTTAGGCACACAGAAGGTAGAAGGAGCCCACTCTGGCCCACAATTCCATTTCTGGACCCCACAGTGAGGGTCCCACCTCCCGGCTGCTGCCTCTGCTGTTCCTTCCTCCTGACCTCCTTTCTCTGCCCTCTCTGACTCATGTCATCCTGCAAGGCCCAGCGAGAAGGGCCCCTCTTGAGATGTTTTCTCTCCTGTCAGCCCCCAGAATTAGCTGTTCCCACCTCAGTCTTCTCCAAACAACACTCCTCTCTCGCAGACTTGCCTTGATCTGTGTTGCAGTCATGTGGTCATTCACCTGTCCTGTCTTTCTCCAGGACCGAGGTCAGAGGCCTCACCTTTGTGTCAACATAGATGGGACCTTGGCGTCTGCAGCACTGAGCTGCGCCCTAAATGTGGATGGCATGCATACATTTCTCTGGACCTTGGAATTAGGAAGAAGATCCCAGTTCATGAATTTTCTATTACTTCTTCATTCCTGAGAACACAACAGACCTCCCCATGTGATGTGTATGGTCAAGACTCAGGCCACTGAATACTCAGAGTGCTGTGACTTTGGGTGAGAGACCTCTGCTGACCTTGAACTTATTGTCAGTAGCAGGAGGAGGCTGCATTAAGTAGCTCTGAGGCTCCTGTCTGCTGGAGCTTGTGATCTGGTAGCCAGCACTACTGGGGATACATGCCCCTGGCCTGGGCACTTCAGCCCCTGGCCAGCTCAGCTGGTAACTCCATTTGCAAGCAAGGAAGGCTGAAGGTAAATACAGATAAATTTAATAGTTGTTGAAGTCATGTCATCTGGAATTTTAAAGAAAGTCTTTGAAGCTTATCTGAACTTTGCTGTCCTGTCACCAAGATAGCCTCAGGGGAAAGCAATTAGTTCAGCTGCCCTTTGAGTAGGTGGCCTGGAATGGGTGTTAAAAAAAAAATTCCTGAGCCCCACAGAGGGAAAGATCAGGGACTCTGGAAGTGTCATGGTCATTAGGCCTCTGTTCCGTGGCCCCGTCGACTCTGGCAGCCAGGCTGGCATTGCCTCAGAGTGAGGCTGTGGAGGCAGAATCAATTCAGGCAGAGGTCAGGCAGAGCTTCAGTAACTGCACCAATGATTCACATTCACTATGGGCCACGCTCCTTTCTAAGCCTGTTCCGCGCGTTAACTCACGGAGCCCATACAATGGCCCTGTGATTTAGGAATCATCAATATTGTCCCCACTCTACAGAGACAGTAAGAAGCACGCTCCAGGTCACACAACTATAGTCGATGGCAGAGCTGGAGTTGGAATGCAGGTGGTTTGTTGTCAGCATCCCTGCTGTCCCCATTTTGGCCACGGCCATTTTCTGGTAGAGCCCAGTTCAGTAGAATCACATATAATACAGCACTCTCCACCCTTGGCCAGCTCTGACTGGTTGGTCTGATTATAAGACGTTCCCTTCAACAAATGCTTCTGAACAGCAAAGCACATCCCCTCCACCTGCAGGTGTTTGGCTATTTTAGCCTCCTCCCTATCCCACAGAACTGTTGGAAAGACAGTGAGAAAACGGGTCTGAAATACCCTGTGATCTGCACGTCAGGGCACAGATGTGCAAGGGTGTCCATCACCTGCAGCTTCCAGGGCTCTTTGTGCTGCAGTTCATCCTTGCTGGGGGCAGTGGCGTTATGAGACCCATTTGTCAGGTGAGGAGGGCAAGTCTCAGACACATGCCACACCCTGCTGCTGAGGAGGACTATGCCCACTGTCCTCTGGCCACCATGGCCAGCCCTGTCCACTGCACCATGCAGTGGCCATTCTCTTGGAAACAGCCTGATCCCCGCTGTTTCCCAGCTGCTGAGCTGGGCACCATGAATGCACTATCTTATGCTACCCCATCACCGCCTGGAACAGGGGTGCCGGTGTTACAGGTGAGAGGATCCAGCTTCAGAGGGCTGAGTGACGTGCCAGCTCAACTCCAACCAACCTTGGATTTGCCTGACTGTCCTGCACAAGTCACTGAGCCCCTCTGAACTGCAATTTCCCCATTTGAAGAAAGAGGGGAAGATTAAATGGGCAAAGCAGGAGAAACAAAATTTGCAAAGCACTTACCTAGTGCCAAGTAGTGGGCTTTACCCATGTCGTCTCACTTGCCTCAACATGGCAAATAGGTTCTGTTATCATCACTGTTTTGCAGGTTAGAAAATGGAGGCTCAGTGTGGGAAACCTTGCCCAGAGCTATGCAGCTAGTGGTCTTGGACCATGATTTGGACCTGGTGGGCATTGTTAATGTGTTACGGTGTGTGAGACCCCTAACACCATGCTAGCACATATGGCCCAGACACATGTTCTCTCTGCCTTCCTCCCCTCTCTGTGAAGACAGGAATGTCCACTTTGCCTCCCATGACCATTCTTGGTGTGCACTCTCCACCTAGAAGACAGTCCTAGATGCTACTAGATGAATGGGTAACTGGTTCCGAGGGGTTGCTGTGTGCCCAGAACTGTGCCAAGCTCTTCACCAGCATAGTCTCCTGCAGTCCTCACAACACACAACAGTTCTGTAGGGTGAGATTGCTGTTATATCCATTTTGCAGATGAGGAAACCAGGTCCCTCAGGAGGTTAGAGAACTTTTCCAAGGCCACACACTTAAGGAACCCCGAGCAGGACTCATCCAGTCTAGCGCAGACCCTTGCTCATAACCAGCCCACCTGCCCATAACCAGCCCACCTGTCCATAACCAAATTAGTTTGGCCCAGGACTTGTACATTACGCAGAGCTACCAGGCAGGGCAGATCTGTGTCAGATGCAAGGGTTGGGGCATCAGGGCGGTGTGTCCAGATCTGGCCTGGGTTCAGGTGCCCTCTTGTGTCTTCAGCAGACATGAGCCCCAGACCGTGACTTGGACCTGTTTTTCCATCCTTGACGTATGGTATTCATTTGACAAGCATTTATTGAGTGCCTACTGTGTACTGGCACTAGTCTAGGCTCTATCCAGCAGTGAACAAAACAGACAATGATTCCTGCCCTCGTTAGCCTTGCTTTTTAGTGGAGGACACAGATCACAGGCAAATAAGTACATAAAGTCAAGTAGTGATGACTCCTGTGAAATAGAGCAAATCAAGAAGGGGGCAGGTGGCGCAGGAGGCTATTTGAGACATCATGGCCATGGTGGGGGGTGGTCTCTAGGACTGAAACCTGTGTGAAGCATGGAGTGGTCGAGGCAGTCCCTGGGAAGGACGTCCCACCTCTTCCCCAGCAGTGTCTCTGCAGGTGGCCTTTCCCTAACCTGGCTTCTTCCTGCTCCCTGCTCACCTGCATTTTCCATCAAGTCTCCATCTCATGTGGCTCTCCCACACTCCCCACCTACTGCCCCTAAATCCAGGTCCTTCTCGCCTCTGTCCTCTGGACCAGTACACATGCCTGTCATCCACAACTTCTGCCTTCTACATCCATGAAATTCCAACCAGTTTATTCGGCCCTTGTTTACTGAGCATCCACAATGCACCTGACCCCACAGGGATGAGTCAGGCCATGTCCCCACTGCAAGGAGCTCACTGCTAGAAGGGTAGATGCTACAGGGAACAGAGAGCAGTGGCCCATAGGGTAAGTGTGGCCTCCGGGCCCACAGGGAGCCCACAGGTGAAGGGAGCAGCCCTGGCACAGCAGGAAGGGCCAGGGAAGCCTTTCTGGAGAGGATGGCGTCCACCTTGAAGTCTAGGGGAAGTTAGTTAGCCAAGTGGAAGGGAGAGAAACACCATTCCAGGAAGAGGGAACAACCAGTGCAAAAGCAAACAAAAAATGGAGAGAAACTGCGAGTGGTCCGATAAGAGCACCAGGGAGGCGACAAGAGCTGAGGAGGACAGGTCAGCTGGAGCCACACCCATGTGCTCCTGCCCCAGTGCACCTGCCATTTCAGTCACCTGCCCAACCACCTTCCTGTCACCATGCTTTGGCTGGGTGCGTCCAAGCTCCTCAGTGGGAGGGGTCTTAGCATGGTGGAACGTGCTCTGACTTGCAAGTTAGGAAGTTATACATTTCGAATTCTACCTCTGATGCTTTCTAGCCCCGTGAATTAGACAAGTCACTTCAACTCTCCAAGGCTCAGTTTCTGTTTCTGTGAAATGGGGACAATAATAGATACTCCTTGAGGTTCACGGAAAGAATAAAAGAGATATTATGTGTAAAGTGCTTCGTGCTATATTCTGTAGATGACAGCCATCATGCCAAGCACTGGATACTGTGTCCATCAAACGTAGCCCAAATTCCTCAGGCTGGAACTTAAGGCTCCTGGATTTGGGTCCAATCTCCAATTTTAACCCATTCCAACCTCTAGCACCATTCACCTACCTGCACTTTCCTAACGCCCCTTCTGCCTTCCCGCCATCCTATAACCCTCAGGCCGTTCCCCAGGCCTGGAATCACTTCTCTCTTTCCCCCTCTCAATCCACATCACTCAGCCTTCAAGAAAGTGCCAACTCAAACAACGGGAAAGGAACGTCATTTTCACAGCCCTTCTGAAAGTGGAAGTGAGAAGCTGAACCCCACTTGCGCTTGGGCTCCCGACAGAGCATTCTTTTCCTTTGCTGAGTTTTCCCAACAGATGTCATGTGTGCCTTCAGTCGGGTAGGGTCACGTTGGCAGGTGCCCTGTCTTCTTGCTCCCCTCTGGCTTCGCGTTGACTATAAGCCCTTAAGGGACTGGCCTGCTCTCGTTGGGGTTCCCTTTTCTCTCCCTGCACTGCCCAGCATGGAGTGGGTGTCACTAATATTATCCACTGACTCAAGCATTTGTTCGAGACGGCTACGCAGCCTTTTTATTAATAACTTAATTGAATGGAGAACAATATCTAGGGCCAGTGCAGGGGGAGTTTGTTTTCCAGGCAGAAGGGCCTGTTTGTTTGTTCAGTACCAATCTGTGCAGTTTTCATGGAGTCTGAGTGACGTGGGTAGGTGCAGGGCCCTGGGAGATGTAAATCCAAACACGGTGCTTCTGTAATTGAACATGGCAGGCGTTGCTTCTGGCAGATTTCAAGTCCTAATACTTGGAACAGGAAGACTCCTCTCACATGTAACTTCCTTGACCTCTGAGCTTCCCAGTGTCCACTGATAACAACTCCCTTCCACACTTTTTTTTTTTTTTAATTAATTAATTTATTTTTAAAATTTTATTTTGTCGATATACATTGTGGCTGATTATTGCTCCCCATCACCAAAACCTCCCTCCCTCCTCCCTCCCCCCTCCCCCCAACAATGTCCTTTCTGTTTGCTTGTCGTATCAACTTCAAGTAATTGTGATTGTTATAGCTTCTTCCCCCCACCCCGGTTTTTGTGTGTGTGTGTGTGTGTGTGTGAATTTATATATTAATTTTTAGCTCCCACCAGTAAGTGAGAACATGTGCTCACATGTTCTCCCTTCCACACTTTGAACACTGAGGGAGAATATTACCCAATGAGCCTTGGTTCCTACCCATGAGGGCTTGGGGTTGAAACTGGACAAAGATTTGAAAGAAATCCTTACCCCTCCCCATCCCAAACACCCATCCAACTAGCAAGTCAGACCAGAGAAGTGACTCAGCCCTTTCTGGAGAGTGAGAATATTTAGGTTTCTCAAGTGCAGACTATGTGGCTGAATCACAGCAAATGGAGCTTGAGGATGTAGACCAGGGATTAATCCACTTCCGAGAATTAATCTCAAGGGGGTGCAAAAAACCTCAGCAGTAACCCAAATAAAAGTTATTCATATTTTTAAAACTATTTTAAATTATTTTAGTCAAAACAATACAAGCAAATTGTTTTTAAAAAATCCAACACTATTAAAAGGCTTATAGTGAAGAACACAGCTCTGTTGTTTCACCCCCTCAAAAGACTATCTACCCTCCAGAAAGAGTCTTTTACAACTCTTTTACTTGGAATTTGATAATCCCCCCATATTTTAAAATAATTGATTATAGCACTACTTCTAGGTTCATTAGACAATATCCATTGGCTTTTTGTCGTAGTAGCTGAGGTCTTAGGACCTTACAGCACTATCCTCCCTCCGCTTCCTCTATTCTTCCAGTGGTAATAGCATAATCTTTTGTTAATTCACTAGTTAACATTTTCATGACTATGTACCACTTACTTTCCTTTCTCAGGCAACTTTTTGTTTTTCCTGGAGTTAATAATTCCAATGTTGTTATTTTCTCATTTGTGTAGTTTTCTATGTAACTAAAGTTGATTTTTTCCAAATGCTCCAACACTAAACATCTGGTAATAAATTTGTTACATGCTCATATATATCACAAATGGTCTATCAACTTTATTTTGTACCTCAGCCCTCTGGCCTGTTGCTTCCATCTAAACAGGTCATCTGTGGTCCTGGTGCAGAGCTGCCCTCCTGGGTTCTTTCCATCTCTCTCCTGGGTAGCATCCACTGTTTCCTGAACCCTGCATCTTCCTCTTCTTGGTTTATTTCCTTGTTTTGCTGAATCATTTCTTTCAGTGCTTTCCTAAGAAGAAAACATGCAGGGAAGGCAATGCTTCTGAGAACTTCCATGTCTGAAAATGTCTTTATTGTCCACTTACATCCAATGGATAGTTTAGCTGGGTATGAATTCCTGGGCGAATATAAATTTCCTCAGAATTTTGAAGTCATTGCTTTACTGTCCTCTGGCATCTGTCTTCTAGCATTGCTGATGAGAAATCTGATGCCTTTCTTATTTCTGTGCACTTGTATATGAACTGTTGTTTCTTACTGGGAGCTTTTAGTATCTCTTTTCATCTCGTTTTGCAATTATATGCTTTGATGTGGGGCTTCTTCTCTCATTGTGCTGAGTTCTCAGTAGTCCCTAACAATCTACAGACTTGTTTTCTTTCATTCTGTGAAATTAATTATGTCACTGCTTTGGTAATCTGCCCCCTCCCCCTACTTTTTTATTCTCGCTGTCTCTCTCTGAAACTCCTTGCAGATAGATAATAGACTGCTCCTCTAATTCCGATTTTAATCTTTTCTCTCCTTTCCTCCATATCTTTTATCATTTTGTTCTTTTTTTATGGAAGATTTTCTCAAATTTATCTTCCAACTTGTCTATTGCATTTTTTATTATTATCATATTTTTAATTCCTAAGGGCTTTTTTCCCCGTTTCTTTTTCATTCACATCCTGTTCTTGTTTTCTAGATAAAATGTCTACACCTATATCTCAGAGGGTATTAATGGTAGGGAGGGTTTTTTTGCCTCCTACATTTTGTTCTCCTGCTACATTTTCTCTCTTTGCTCCAGATTTCTTTATCTTTCTGTTGGGTTTTTTGTTGTTGTTTTGTTTTGTTTGTTTGTTTGCCGCTCTCCTTCCTGTCAAAGGCTTTTCAAATGTCTGGTGCTCACATTCTTGTTTAATACAGAGCTGAGCAAAAGCTCTAGGTGAGGGACAGGGCTTCACACATGGGAGATGAGAGGGTGAGCAGCAATTTTATTGGGAGACCCCCATATGTCATGGGTGGGTGCCTGTCCTCTTTGGAGGTTTGATTTCTCTAGACAGAACAGGAGGTGCCTATTTGGGGAGCAGATCCACTGCAGGTGGCTGAGGGCTCTGAGGGTTATTTTCCTGATTTTGGACTCATGTTTTGTTGCTGTGCCTAGTATGCCCATGCCTGAAATTACTGCAGGTCCATTCATTGTGGGGATGAGCCCAGTCTTCTGTGGGGAAGGAGGGCTGACTGGCTTCAAGGGGTGGACAAAGGAAGTGGGGTCTAAAGGGTTTTCACCCAGTCTCTCTCTGTTTTCAGCCCAGAGCCTTGCCCTGCCTTCAGTGGTCCCTCATGCTGAGCCATCAGGGGTCTGCAGGGTGAATGTCCTCACTTCCCCTTGTGCCCACAGAGGCTCGGATGACCAGGTCCTCCACTTTGTTTTCCATCTTCCCAAACAGCTGAGAACCTCTTGCCCATTGTGGCCACGTTTCCTTTCTCTTGCCCTCATGATTAACACCTTTGTGGTTCCTACACCACCATGTTTAGGAATTGGAAAAGATAAATAATTATGGACAATCTGCATGTTTATCAGAAAGTTTCCACTTTATTTATTCAGTATCCAATATATAGAAGGTACCCAGGAAACTTCAAATAAATGGATTTTAGAATGATCAAAGTATAAAATACTAGACACAGAAAACACTAAAGAAAGCCTGGGCCATTCATATAATAAATGGGAGACTGAGTCTCAAATAGCACCACTCCCCACTGCTTGAACGCCTCTGGTGACAGAGCTCTCACTACCTCCACAGCAGTGGTTTGTAGGAGGAGGGGGTTGTGGATCAGAATGGCCTCATGATACTTAAAAAATTTCAGATGTTCCTGCCCTATCTCAGACCTCCCGAATCAGAATTCTTAGAGAACATCTGATGGAATTCAAAAGGTTAATACAGACCCAACTTTGTAATCTTGGAGAGATGGAGCAGAGTCAGACATCACCTCTTTTCCTCATCCAGGTTTGTAGGAGGGCCGGGCTACCTCAGCAGCAAGCAAGGCTGATCTGATTGCTCCTCCTGCACCCGAGGGAATGTTGGACCTGTAGAGTGGACACCCACTCACCTAGGGTCCCTGCCACACCCTGGTCCAGGGGAAGAGGCAGAAAGAGGCCTCACCCCCTTGTATACAGGTCTTTATTGGATTAGCTCTACCCACCAGCCAGCGTGGACCAATGGCCGGACCAACAACCCAGTATCCGGAAGGGCAGGCAGCCAGGAGTGTGTGGGCAAGTCCACTTCATGCAGCTCAGAGCACTGTGGAGCAAGGGTTCCCCTTCCCACCCCGTCTGGGTCTGGGCAAGTGTGGTTTTAAACGAGTCTTCTGATGGGGCAGCCATGATAGAGCCCCAGGCCATGGTGGGGCTCTTTGGGGTGTGTGAAATGGTAACGGTGACAGTGCTGAGTGAGGGTCACTAAGAACTGAGCACCAGGCTGAGCACTTTGCATGTGATCTATTTAATACCATTGCAACCTGTCATGGAGGTTTATTATTTCAGTTTCACTGATAGAGAAAGGTGAAATATGAGGTCCAGATTTACAAAAGGAACAGGCAGTGTGGTGAGGAGTCAAACCCAGGTGGGTGTGGCACCAAATGCCCACACTTGGGCCCACCTGGCCCTGGGGCTTCTCCAGCTCTCTAAGTGACAGGGCATGGCAGGGCTTTGGGACAGGCCAGGTGACATGGTGTGGGGCCTCTAGTCACTGCCTGACAGAGTTACCTTGGGCAAGACACTTTCCCTCTCTGGGCTTTGGTTCTCTACCTCTTACCCATGGCCAAGGGGCAAAAGAGGCTCAGTGTGCATTTGGAAAACAGCGCAATCCAAGCTTGCCCCTCTTTGCCACAATTCCCAGATGGGAATAACCAATATGTGACCTGAACCCCATAAAAACTTAGAATTACAGGATCTGAATAATTTGTCACAGAATTTGTGAATCACAGAAACTTGGTCATAGAACATTAAAACCACAAATGTGTGATTCTGGGGCTTTAGCAAAGAATCTTGCAACACAGAAATTATAGCATGCTTGAGTTATAGGACATTCAGATCGTAGAATCCATAAGTCGAAATTGGCCTCAGCAGAAATTGGCCTGACCCCTTTTGGAATGCAAAAGTCTCCTTCAAATCAACCCTAGTGTTGTTATTTTTATTATTTCTTTTTTTTTTTTTTTTTTTTTTTTTTTTTTTTTAAATTTTATTTTGTCGATATACATTGTAGCTGATTAATGCTCCCCATCACCAAAACCTCCCTCCCTTCTCCCTCCCCCCCTCCCCCCCAACCATGTCCTTTCTGTTTGTTTGTTGTATCAACTTCAAATAATTGTGGTTGTTATATCTTCTTCCCCCCCCCCCGGTTTGTGTGTGTATGTGTGTATGTGTGTGTGTGAATTTATATATTAATTTTTAGCTCCCACCAATAAGTGAGAACATGTGGTATTTCTCTTTCTGTGCCTGACTTGTTTCACTTAATATAATTCTCTCAAGGTCCATCCATGTTGTTGCAAATGGCAGTATTTCATTCGTTTTTATAGCTGAGTAGTATTCCATTGTGTAGATGTACCACATTTTCCGTATCCACTCATCTGGTGATGGGCATTTGGGCTGGTTCCAACTCTTGGCTATTGTAAAGAGTGCTGCGATGAACATTGGGGAACAGGTATACCTTCGAGTGGGAGAAAATATTTGCAAAATATTTTTATTATTTCTCAAACACGTATAAAGCATTCCCTGCACGTGAGGTACTCTTCTGTGACTCAATTTTACAGATGAACAAACCGGGAAACAGAGAGGTTAAGTCTTTTATCTGTGATCTCACAATCAGTAAGTGGCAGGGCCAGGAGTCAGGACCCAACCCCAGAGGCAAGCTAGCTCATAGCTTCTCTGACACTGGAAGCCTCATGAGCTGCACACAAGCCTGGAGCCAGGCACTCTCTGCTTCTCACCTTCCAGTCAGTGGGCTTGTCCCTATGGTAGCTACTCTAATTCTGCAACCATTCAGCCAAATGTTAAATGAATCCATTATAAATTTCCTGTTCCCTTCTGACAATTTTACTTCTCAAGTATTTTTTTCTTTAATTCCATGTCAAAAACTTTCATACTTTCTCTTTTCATTGCGAATAGTGAGAAACATTTACAAAATCTGATTTTTCACATCTTTAGCTTATTCTCCTAGAATGAAGTGCACCTATTTGAGACAGAAAGGACAGTTCTCAAAAACCCAAATCCCTAAAGACCATTATTATTATTATTATTTTAAAGAGACTTTTCTGAGCCTATAATTACCTTTTGACATTCACCCCTCCTGTCTCTGTGTGTGGCAAACAAATTAGACCAACATAGGGTTTTGTTTTAACTGTGTATTTTTCTCTTGATAAGACATGTGTTTTGAGACTGATAAAGGATGTCTCTGTATAAAAAGAAAGAAAAGAAAAGGAGACCATTTTTGAATCAAAGCGATCCCAAGAGTAAAACGAATGTCTCCCCAAAATTTCAGAAAATGACACTTGAGACAGCAGAGATGACGAGAGTCATTCACTGTATAAACCAGATGGGAGTGGCCGTGAGCTGTGACTTTTCAAAATCGACTTTGGATTTGTTGACAGAACATTAGCATTTCACATAAAGGTGGGAAAGGAGTGAAGCAAGGAGCCGTGAAATCAGTTAGCTCTGTTGGTTGTTCTGGCAAAAGATTTAGTACGAGAGTCGGTGGCATAACGGCCTTGGTGAGGATGACGTTGGGCAAGGGCTGGGCGGAGAAGCTGAGGATTTCACTCCAGGAGCTTAGTCATCCAAGCTGGCTTGCTTCTTTCCCCTCTACCTTCTCCCACTAAACTTGGCGAGATCAGACTTTATCTGCAGTGCCTAGAACAAACAGTACCTGGCATGGGGTGCAAGAAAAATCATGCATCATTATTTTCCCAAATCCTATTCAGTCTTGCCCAAGCCAAAGATGTGAGAAATAAAAGTCTGTGTTTCTCACTATTCCCAAGGAAAAGAGGAGGCATGAAAGTTTTTGACATGGAATTAAAAGACACGCTCTGTTGTTTCTCCCTGTGGTCCCTCAGTGGCTCCTTCTATCCAGGGACAGCTGGTTGGCACAGGGAATGGCTGAGTGGGTGATGCTTGCCTGGCTTCCTGCCCAGTCCCCCACATCCCTATGGTAGCAGGTGGTTCTGCTGGTGATGGCTACCCTCCCTCTGGTCAGCCAAGCTGAGGGACCCTCACTGTTGTTTGAAGCTGTGGCTCCTGATGTCCAGTCTCCAAAGATGTCCACGTTCTGTCTAAGGTTCTGCCACCCCCAGGGGGCTTTAACAAGTCAAGGACAGTACTAACTAAGCCCATGGTGGAAACTGTGCCCTCTGTCTTCCTTCTCGCACCTGGAGACTCAGCTCACTCCTGTGCACTCTCTTATTCTTTCACCTTGAACAACACCTAGACTTTTGGTTCCTACCTATTCTTCCCTTTGGAAGCCTTGGATGAGTTAGACCCTGGACCACAGAGGAACAGATTCCTTTTGAAGGTTAAAAAGATGTTAATCATCATTCTACTGAGTATGAACAACATGTTTCTCTGAAGCAGAAAAGGTACATTCCACCTGTTCTTTCTTACCCTGGGAGATTAACTCCTTAATGATTTCTGTTCACCTTCTGTTAAAAAGATACACTGGAGGGCACATTTTGACTAAGAGTTGTTCTGTAGCCTGAGGGCAGACGGCCAAAACAGGAGCTGCAAATGCTAGTTGTGGAAAGTAAAATCATGCCAAACCTTGTGCTCCTCTTCCTACCTCCCACCAAATAAAATGCAGCAACCACCACAACAAAAAACATTAGAAAGGGAATAGAGATGATGTGCACATGGAGTGTCAGTGTCGTCCACTCTGATGGCAGTTCTGTTCCACAGCTGTTAGTGTCCTACTCAAAGATTCAGAAGAAAGCGAGGAGATAGGAATGCCCATGGGAACAACCTAGATTGGGTGGTCAGGAAGGCTTCTGAGAGGGGTGGCATTGCAGGTGAGATCCGAGTGGTCAGAAGGAGCCAGCCTGCAAGATGGGGAAGACGATTCCCAGTCAAAGGGACAGTCAAGGCAGGGAAGGACGTAGTGGGTTTGAAGAAGTGAAAACATGACTGGGGTTACCGGAGTGAACTGGGGAAGGAAGTATGAGGTGGAGATCAGAGAAATAGACAGGACCAGATTTAGAGACTTCTGCTTCCATCCACCTTAAATCACCAGGAAATGGACAAAATATGCAAAACAGTTTTCAAACACTGGACAGCAGTCAGGGCAGGACAGTGATGCTGAGAGAAGGAAAATAAATGAGGTGAGCTCTACAACTGCCCCACCAGGTTTTGCAGGAAAAATACTGGAGAGGAGGGAGTTAGAGAGGAGAGAAGAAGGAAAAGGGAGAGAACACACTCGCAGACAGGTCTCCTCAAGTCATCTGCTGAATAATGATCTGCACATACGCTAGAGAAAATGACCTGAAGCAGGCAGGGTGTATCAGAAAAGAGTCAAGCAGTGTTAGGAGTTTGCACACATCTGGAAACAGTTCATGTTTCAACTGGCCAAAGTGGAAAGACTTCCTAATAATCGGGCATTGAGTATCATAAGGGTACTGCCTCAATAGCGGGGCCACAAACAACTATTAAAAATTCACAATGACTGACATCTAATTTTTAAAAAATTGCCAGACATGCAAATAAGTGAGAAAATATAACCATCAACTGATAGAAGTAAAACCAGAAATTTCAGAGATGGTAGAATTTGCAGACTATGATGTTAAAACACCTGCTATAGATACACTCCATATGTAACAGAAGGTAATGGAAAATATCAACATGATGAGAAGAATAAAAGATGTAAACCAAGACTGAAAGCAAACTCTCAGAGATGAAAAATGCAATACCTAATATGAAAAGCACACAAATGGGATTAAGAATAGATTAGACATTGCAGAAGAAAAGGGCAGCACACTTAGAGATGGAGCAATAGGACCTATCGAAAATGAAACACGAACAGAAAAGAGACCAAGAAAAAGTTTAACCTGACATGATCATCTGTGAATGACCTAAAAACCTTCAGCTAATATCATACTTAACAGTGAAAGATTAAATACTTTTCTCCAAGACTCGGAACAAAGTGAGGATGGTGTCAACATTGTACTTGAGGTTCCGTCCAGCGCAATAAAGCATGAAATACAAATAAAAGGCATAATGTTTAGAAAGGAGAAATTAAAACTGTCTTTATTTGCAGATGACATGTTCATCTATGTAGAAATTTTAAAGATCCAACAAAAAAGTTACTAGAACTAATAAGTTTACTCAGATCACGAGTTAACAGGTCAGTAGATAAAAATCAAATGCTAGCAATGAACGTTAAGAAAGTGAAAAGATCATTTGTAATAGCACTAAAATATGAATACTTATGAGTAAATTGATCAGAATATGTACAAGATCATACACTGAGAACTATAAAACAGTTAGGGAAATTAAGGAAGACCTAAAGAAACAGATATACCATGTTCACACTAAAATGTCAATTCTTCTCAAAGTCATGAGTAATTTCAATGAAATTTCAATCAAAATCCAGCAGGCTTTTTTAAAAAAAATAGAAAGTAGATGAGTTGATTCTAAAATTTATATGGAGATTAAAGGTCCTAGAATAGCCAAAGCAATTTTGTAAAGGAAAAACAAACTTGGGAGGTCTGGTACCATCTGATTTAAGACTTACTATAAAACTTTGGTAATCAGTACAGTGTGGTATGGCAAAAAGTAGAAAATAGATCAATGGAACAGAATAAAGCCAGACATATATTGTTAACAGATTTTTAACCAAGGTGCCAAGGTAGTTAGATGTGGAGAGGATAATCTCTCCAATAAATGGTGCTGGAACAATGGATATTCTTATTAGAGGAAGTGAAAGTGGGAGATGGATGCAGGACTTGTTCCACAAAGGCAGAGGGCAGGAGGGGGCCTGGGCTCTCTGGCTCCCACTCTGCTCTCTGAGAGAGACTCAACTTGATGATCAGGGGCACTATGGCTGGGTTTCTCCAGGAACGTGCACAGTCTTAAGACTTTTACTTGTTCCAGGAAATGTGCACTTTTAAAAATCACTCTTTGCTTCAAGTAAATACTGTTTTCTACTTGAAGAGCTCAGCTTTGGGAAATGTGGCCATTACCCAAATTCCAGCTCCTATCTTCACTCATTTAAAAAAAAAAAAAGAAAGAAAAGAAAAAAACTCAGAAAATCTGTGATTTCAAAAATTATGCCACTGCATGACTCAAAATGTTTATTTGAAGATTGGTACACCTAGAAGGACTTATAGAGCTCACCTAGCCCAATTTTCCCTTTGGACAATGAGGAAACCGAGGCCAGAGGGAAATGACTTGCTCAGAGATACACCTGAGTAGCACTAATGATATTAATAGAGATGATATCAAGTGTTTGCACAGTTGACTCTGTGCCAGCCTCATTCTAAGCACCTTACTCACATTGACTCGTTGAATCACAACAACTCTTTGAATAAGTACAAACTTGGCATTGTTACCCATTTTTCAGATGAGGAAACCAAGGCACAGAGAACTTAAGTAACTTACCCAAGGTGACTCGACCACCGGAGCTGGGCTGGGAAGGCAGGTGCCTGGGTGCAGAGCTGTGTGCTGTGTCCTTACACCCACTGCCTTCCCCAGGGGCTTTGGGATCTCTGGCTCTGGGCAGCCAGATCTTCAGCCTGAGACCCTCACACAGGGGCCCCAGAGCCAGCTCTGCAGACGCTCTGACATGCACCTACCGACAGCCAGTGACCTGCCACTTAACCGCCTTCTTGGCACAGCTGTACCCCAGCACATGAAGCAAGTACAAGCAAATATTTACCTAGTGTCATATTAAATGGGCTTAATGAGCCATGTGCTGAGAGGCCCTTTAACTCTCCCTGCAGATGTCCTGCAGGGGAGGTGACATTTCAGCTGGTTTAAAGGAAGAAGCAGGAGTTTGCCAGGCAGGCAAGGGCAAGTCACAGGTCTCCTGGGCAGAGTGAAGGGCACATGCCATGTCTCAGAGAGCCTGAGAACAAGCTGGCAAACAGGAGAGCATGAAACCACTGGAATGGGAAGGAGCAGAGGTGTGGGCTTTATTCTGGTAGTTTCTTTCCATGATAGGGTGTAGTCTCTCCTTCTTAGACCCCTGGACACAGGCTACCCCATGCCGGCTGGGAGTCTTCACCTGCCCCAAGAGCCCTTTCTCTCCCCCACCCTGTGCACACCCCAGGCACCTGCTCAGATGGACTGTGCCCAGTCTGGAAGGAGGGATGCCCAGGAGCGGCTGGGGCAAGAAGTAGCACCCCCAAATGGTCTTCGTTTTGAAATCTCTGTGCTTTCTTTGGCTTCGGTCTCCTCCTGACATTTCAAGTACTTCAATGGTGAGGAAACATGGTGAGGCTCTGGAAAGCCCCTTCTTCATGAAAAATGATTATACCCATGGTGCCTCTGCCCATCAGAGTCCACTGGTGCCCACCGGGCTGGGACGTGCTGACCATCACCCCTGTGGGGAAAGAGCACACAGGAGGAAAGGCAAGGCTGGGGGAGGTCGGTGTGGGCACCTGAGAGTGGGTCTGCCCATCTTCAACCCCTAGACCTCCTGCCTGTGTCTGAGATGTGCGTTCCATGTGCTCAGCCCAGACAACGCAGTCATTGGGCTCAGGAGCAGCACATCTGATTCCAGACTCACTCTTGGGCTAGGATGGGCCCCTTAAGTTGGCTCAGGACCACAGCAAGGGGGGAAAGAGCCAACGTCTTTTGGCTCCCAGCCACAGACCAGGCCCATGCCAGATGTCGCCTCCATCAGCCTCGCAGCAACCTACAGAAGTGCCTGCTGCTGCTTTCTTCTTCCAGCTGAGAAACTGCAATTCAAGGAGGAATAAGTAATTTGTTCAAGACCCCATAGCTAGTGAGTAGAAGAACCAGATCTGAACTCGGGTCTAACTTCCAAGTCCATGCCTTTTCTGTGACTTTGGGCTGCAGGGATCCAGCTGAGTGGGGCTATGAAGGACACAGGTTGACATTCAGGGTCACAGAACACATGGATAACCAGGGCTAGTCTCTGGCTGTTGAAAACTAAACCTCACAGCTTACACATTCCCAGAACATATCCCCAGAAGTCATTCACAGGGAGGTCCAATCCACAGAGTGCGTCTTTGTGCATTTGCAAGCCTTAGGACAAACCACGTTTCTCTGTCTTCCTTTCTCTAATTTCATTTAGAGGATGCTGATCTGAATGCAGATGATACACAATCAGGGAAGAATGAGGTGGCCAACAAATCCAATGCTGTGAATGGGTCTGAACAGTGAAACCCAGAAGCCTGAAGGTTCGGCCAGAAAACAGAAGGCTGGCAAAGGGAGTAACAGCACGCTTCAGCGCCAGGGAGAGTTATTTAGAAAAGAGTGGCATTAGCTAGTTCCCTGGGGAAGAGAGGAAGGGAGGTCTCTATAAATGTATAGTCGGGGAAATTGGGTCTGTCTTAGCACAGGGCAGCCGAGCAGTGGCCTGTCTGACCACGAGGATATAGTACAGAGGTCAGGAGCACAGAGTGGATACCACACGGCCTGAGTTTAGTCCCAGCTCTGTCTGCTACTGATAAGAAGCGTGACTGTGAATGAAGTGCTTAACTTCTTGGTGCCTCAGCTTCCTCTGCTGTAAAATGAGGACAGTGGTAGGGGTGTCATGAAGATGAAACTGAGTTACTGTGTATGAAGAACTTAGCAAATTTGTACACGTGTGACAATGTCGTGTTACCCTAGGTCAGCCAGGGGAGTTTCTCTGCAGGTCTCATAGGGTCAATAACCCTTTAAAACATCTCTGTCTCTCTTTCTCTCTCTAAAATAGGAAAAGGATAAACTGGATTTCATGAGTAATTTTGCTGCAGGACTTTCTACTGGCCTCTCCAGCTCTCCAGCCTCAGTTTTCTTATCTGAAAAACGGGAATAATCACTTCTGACTTAACTCTTTAATAAGTTGCTTGAAAACCAAACAAGGCAGAAGACAGCCAGATGTTGTCGGAACGGGGGCACGAACTGGCATTTCTTGAAAGCTGACCCTGGGCGGGTCAGCACATGGGTGCTTCTCTCGCATCCAGTACTTGCAGCCACTTCTTTCCGGTGAGTACTGTACCCTGGGAAGGTCACTTCGTTATATTTCTAACAGGAAAACGGAGGGAATCACAGAAGCCCATGTTCTTGAGATCCCTGTTGTTGTTGCTTGAATAGAATCAGACTATGAAAAGTAGTGATTCTAGAACAACACATTTGCTGCAATGAACTGAGCTATCTTAGTACCTGGATTGTACTCTGTAGGGTCAGGCGTGATGTAGGTAACAGACTGACCCTTCATGCTTCAGTAAGTTGGTGTAAACATGGCTCCCCACCCCAGGGTCCCATAAAGCAGTGGCCAGCAGGGTCCTTCCCTGGGAGGTGGTCAGAGGGACGCAGAGGTCAAAGCGGCTCCGTGAACACCTGTTGACTGGTGCCGCTGCCTTCTGAGACCCAGCTTCTAGAGAAGAGAGGAACATTCAAAGATTTTACAAAGCAAACTCCTGAAGGTGAATGCAGCCTTCCACACTTTCTCCCTCATGGAATTGCACCTGCATCTTGCTTTGATGTGGCCCTCACGGTGTTTGGGTAACAGCGTGAGCTATTGGAGCTGAGCTTCAGTGATCTCTGATAAGTGCTGTATAGAACTCTCTATAGAGCAATGGAACTAGTTCAGCCTAATATAATCTGCGTATAAATTCTCTATTCAGCTTGCAGCTGCCACCAGAAAGGCAATGTGGTGGTGTTTTGCTTCCGAGAAAGAATGCCAAGGAAAAAGTCCCATGCAAGGACTGGTAGAGCCAGGCTCTATCCCCCCAATTTCTCAGGTAACCTTGCATGAGTTACCTGACCTTGCAGGTCTTGATTTTCTCTTCTATAGACTGGAAATTATAAAAATACTTCGCAGGGGAATATTATTTATGATACTATAAAATGTCAACCATTTAATAGGATACCATATGGGGGAGTTTTAGCATTTAAAGAAAATGCCTTGAGAGCAGAAGAGTTTGTGGTTTCAGGGTTCTCTGTCTCCAGCTCCTGCATCACTAATCTATGGTCTCATTCATCTTACCTTACATGCATTACCTTACCTTACCTTACAAGCATCTGCTGAACACCTGCTGTGTGCCGGGTGCTGGGCAGACACATAAGGGAACAAGAGAAGGGACAGCCCTCAAGGATCTGTGGAGTGGGGGAGACACACCCCTTAAGAAACATGTTGCTACACAGGGTAACATGTGCTTTAGTGGAATTTTGTACCAAGTAGAGATGCCATCCATGGGAGGGAATGCTACAACTTAAAGGACAAGTCGACAGATGTTCTATAGAAAAGGGTCTGGCATTCCTGGCAGGAAACAGCATGTGCAAAGGCACAGCAGCATGAAGTCAGCATGTTTGATCCAAGGAGACCCACAGGACAGTATGACAAGAGCAGAAGTGCCAAGGGCTGGTGTCCAGCCAAAGGCAAAGCCAGAGTCATGGCAGGATTGTCATAAGAGAGAGCTTCATATTCCAGGCTGCAAGAGTTGGACTTGATCCTGAAGGCAGTGGGGAGCTGCTAAAAGGATTTAGACAGAGAAATAACTTGTAACATCAAACTCACCATCTAGAAGGTTTTCTCTGAGGCTATGAGGGGGATGGAGAGGATGGCAGAAGGATCTGGGTGTAGGTGAGATGCTGTTGCAAGATCCAGGCAAAACAGGGTAAGAACCTACCCTAAGGCAAATGCTTATGAGGAAGAAGGGGAAGAGAGAGAGGCATATGGGAAGGAGGCAAGAGATGGAGTAACAGGACTACATCAGGTGGGCAGCAAATGGGATGGTAGTGGGAAGGCAAGTGAGTTAAAGGCAGGGATGCAGGTGACACCGAGGTTTCTCAGTTGGGTTGCTGGATAGGTGGTGGTGGCCCCAGCTGTGATCAAGGAATTGGCATGTGTGGGCTGGATGAGAGAGGCATTGTGTATTAGTTTCTGTTGCTTACAACAGAGTACCTGAAACTGAGTAATTTATAAACAAAGAATGAACAAAATTTATATCTCACAGTTGGGGAAGCTGTGAAGTCCATGGTCCAGGGGCACATCTGGTACCTTCTGAGTGGGAACTCTCTACAGGGTCCCATGGTGACACAGGGCATCACATGGCAAGGGTGGCAAGCGTTCTCTTGTGTGCTCCTTACAAAGCCACCAGTGCACACCTATGGTAACTCATTACTCCATGAATGGATTAATCCATTCACCAGGGTTTGGTATTCACAATCCAATCACTTCTTAAAGGCCCCACCTTTCAACACTGATGTAGTCTGAGTTCCCTCTTAACGCTGTTACAATGGGGATCAAGCTTCAATGAGTTTGGGGGGGATCTTCAATGCACAGCCCACGAGTTACCAGTGGAGCTGTCCACGAGGTACCTGGAAATAAATGGGAGTTAGGAGCCTCAGTTAGAGGTGTTACAGAAAAAAATCATTAAATGACTTGTTAGAGCAAGGCATGGACAACTTTATCAGGACCATCGAGATAGGAACAGGGATGCTGCAATGTGATTTTGCAGTGAAAGGGAGGGATCGGGTTCAACTTTATAGCCAAAGAGCAGAGTGGGGATCAGCAGATGGAAAATTACTAAGAGGAAAAAACACGGGTAAGGGGGATTCTGAATAAACTTACCTGTCAGGTTCCTGCTGAAGACAACCCAGGTAACCAGACATCACCTTGGGGACGGTGGAGGGTGAGGAACCTGATTATATGTGGAGGTTCTGGCTAAACTGACTCAGTGGGGGTCTTTGCTAAAACTGGATTTTACAGAGAAGTGCACAGATGGCCTAGGAGAAAGTTCAGGAGCCTGACTAAAGTTTGGCCAAGCAAAGAATCTTTGCGAGAGGTGTGGGCTGGACATGATTTGGAATCATGGGCTCACAGATGTGTCTTAGGTCAGGTTCCCCAGGAAAGAGACCCTGAGATGGAGATTTTGGGGGCAGGAAGTTGATTGTGGAATGAGCTCAGATCAACAGCTGCAGGACTCAGCACAGGGAAGGGAGCAGCCCTCAGTACAACAGGGCCCTCAGCGGAGCCCATGGGGATGGCCATCAGAGTTGTCCCTGTGAGGTGGGGGGACAGACCTTCACAGCCCCACATCAGCCAGCCATTGAATGCAGTTTGCTCCTGGGGTGGGTCACCTTGGTGGGGGAAACATCCCTCACGGATAATTCCTCAGCCAACAATGCTCCCAGCAGCTCTAGGACAAGCCCCTCAGTTATGGGGCACACACCTCCCTCCACTGCAGGTGATGCAGGTGGAGGCGAGGCCCAAGACAGCGGCTCTCAAGTAGGGGCACATTAGAATCACCTGAGAGCTTGAACACCCCCAGCATCGAAGCCACACCCTCAGATCAATTAACCCACAATTCTGAGTGTGGGAAGTGGGTATCAGTAGTTTGTAAACCTCCCCAGATGATTCCAGTGTGCAGCCAAGTTGAACAAGCACTGCACTGGGGGAAGTGGGTGAGATGCACAGAGGAGAGGGCTTGGCTCGAAACCCTGGGGAAGTGTTCAGAGAAGCTGGAGGAGAACCAGGAGAGAGTGTGCCATGGGAGGCAAGGGTTGGAGGTTTCAGAAAGAAATAAGAGGTCAGCTGCAACAAGAGCCTACATGGTACCATGCCTGGGGGAGGGTGACCCAGCTGTTCTGAAATGTGCCTGGAATCAGATTTAATCAGGGATGGTGAGATGATGGACATAGTTACAACTGCCTTTGAGAGAAGAGTTTATTACTCACAGTTCCCAAAAGAAGGGGGCACACCACGCCACTCAGGGCCACATATGGAGGCACCAGCACTGGTCAGGAGGCAGAGGGCGCAAGGGGGAAACACAGCCAGAGCCTCTGATGGGGCTTCCATGGGAAGGAACAGGCGAGGCAAGGCAGGCAAGCTTGAGCAAGCCCAGGATTGGACAGTCTGAATAATGTTGGCAGGTTCTGGGTTATAGAGGTTGTCCCCAGTCATTTGGTACCTGGCCCTAGGGCAATTTACCATGGGGGAAATACTGGCTCAGTGTGCTAGATTAGATGAAGGAGATGGTTGGAGGACAGGCTCTGGATTGGTTGGTTTGCGTGTGTAAAGTGTGCTGTCATGCAAGTGGTCCACTATCTCTAGGAATTAGCTAGTTCTGGGAAGGGCAGTCTCTCCAGGGTCAGCAAGACCTCAAAATGTCAAAATATAAGACATAATTAATACACCAACCTCATGGGCAGCCAGTTCAGAGATCAGAGTGGGCTGGATCTCATCCTATCTCACCCTAGGCAGAGAGCTGAGACCTGGGGGCAACTTCCATACACGCATAGGGTAGCCTTGACCCTGGATCCTTCAGGGCTGCAGAGGAGAGAGAGAAAGAGATGCAAACCCTCAGGTTAGGGGAACTGCAGAAGAGGTCACTGGTCCTGGGGTTGGGACTCTCGTTAGCCCCTGGGAAGGACCCACAAGGAAAGAATATCAGCTTTAAATGTCTGTCAGCCCCAGAGACCCGACCTAGCTCCTCACCACTCTTGGACCCTGCAGGGGCAGACACTGGCTAGCAAGTGGGGGCGGGGGGCTGGGAAGGAGAGGAAGAGAAATGGGGCCGTCAACAGTCTACCTTCCTGCCCCGAGCTCTTCTCACTGCAGGCGCCCCACTCACCAGAAGCAGGCTTGGAGGGAGGGGGCCGGGAGAAGGGATGGAAGAGTTGTCATTCAGCCCATTCGATTGGGTTGATTTTGATGATTATTTTGGACTGGCCATTCTGACATCTAAATTGAAACTGTGACTCTAGAATAGAACACCGCTTAGTCCATATGACTAAGCAGAAAAGACCTGAGCCCCTGGAGGAGTCCAGGGGAAGAGTACCCTCAAGGATAAAATATGAAAGGAACATAGCAGACAAAGATCAAGTTGTATTTTGATGACATCATGGACTGTGTTTATTTTACCTGAAGTTTCATTTGTGAAGCACCTAGCATGGAGCTCGGCACCTGGAGATTACTCCGTAACATCAGCCATCAATAGAATAAAATCCTAAATACGAAGAAAGATAAAGAAAAGCATCCCATTTAACCCCCAAATAGCCTTGTAAGGCAGGTCTCTTTCCTCCCTTTCTGGTGTCCTGCAGCACTGAGGCTGAGCTCTTGTCCTGTCGGTGGCATGGGTGGCCTGGCCAGTGTTGCACCCATAGTGCCACTTACCTGGGGGGCCGCTAGCACATTGTGATGTCCTTTAATAACAACTCAATTTGGGGTAAGACCAGTGATTCCAACTCTACTTAAACTTTTTTTTGCTGCCTCATTACAGTCCAGAAAAATATTATTTATGGAAGGGACTGAAGTTGTCTATAGCTTGGGGGAAATAAGATCTAGACATCTATTTATAAAATGGAAAACTTGCATGTTAAAGATCAAGATAATAGTTATTGCAAGACCCATTCACCTTACCTGATAGTGAGTTAAAATTCATTTCAGCCAATAAAACTATCCATTTCTTTCCTCCTGAGTAAAATAACAGGTGTAAAAATTCTGACCCGAGTTCAGAGAGATGAGATCTCCTGTGCTTTCCCAAACACATCAGGCTCCAACTGGAGCCACAAAGACTCATCTGAGCTTGACGTTCAGTGGCACCTTGTGGCCCTGCGTTAGGCAAGTAACACATGGTTTTCTTTTTTGAACAGTTCCTGAAAAAGAGGCTACCCTCTGTAATGGCAAGAGGCTTTGTGATGTGATCAATGTATAAGAAATCCCCTTCCCACACTCAGTTATTCCTCCAACACATTTATTGAAAAGCTACTATGTGCCGAGCATGGTTCTGTCCTCAGGCAGAGCACAGTCTCAACTGTAATGTAAAATGCTGAGTCCTTGGCTCGTATTGGGACCAAGTGCCCAGGAGCACTGGGAAGGGCCGCTGAGGATTCTTTTGCGATAGGCAGATGAGAAAAGGTCAGTCCCAGCTCACCTGGCCTCGCCTCCAGGTCTGGTGGCCTTGGAGCTCGTTCCTGGTCCCTGAGTCACATCTTGGAAGGCCTTGTGGGGTTAGAATTCAAATTCTGGGATCCAAAGCTCGGTGTTCAGTCATGCCTCGGTGAGCCATTTTATCACCCTGTGCTGCCGCTGATCTTTCTGTCCAGTGGAGATAATAACAGGCTGTGTCAGAGAGCTGTAGTGAGGATTAGAGGAGATAATCCGTGTAAGGTGCTTCATGTAAACATTGCTCTTTCCTGTTGAACTTATAGTGTTTGTGGCCCTGTGCTCAGCACTTGATGCATCTATTAACTCATTTTATCCTCCCAACAGCCTGTGACCAGGTGTTATCATTATCCCCATTTTACAGATGAGAAGACTGAGGCATGGGCATTTAGGGACCTTGCCCATTTCTGCAGTGAGTGGGGGATGGAGGTAGCATTCTAATCCAGACAGCACGCTTGGGAGCCATGCCCTGCACTACTCACTACACCGCCCTGCCCAGGCTGCCAGCCACTTCTCAGCAAGTGCTGATGGCGATCACATCTTTCCCACTGTCGGGAGAGGAGATGTGTGAATTCATTCTGAGAAATACTTCTGCAAAGCACTGGATGTGGCGTTTCATGTGTGCAGGTTATCATGGCTACTTTAGTATTATTTGGGTGGGCCACACAGTGTAATATGCGCAGAAATGCTCCACTTAAAACAGTCGCCCACCCACACACCACTCACACTTTCCTCAGCAGCAGATGAGGGAACAATTCCTCTGATCTGCAACCGCTGTCCCTGCGGTCAGCCAACATGTACAGGAAATCTCTGAACACTTGCTGGAAAAAGCCAAGTTGTGAACCCTGCTGTTGGCTAAGCTCCATCCCTCCTGTGTCAACTTTTGCCCCAGCTCTGCTCCAGATGCTCCCCGACCCACACCTTCTCCTCTGTCCAGTCCTGGGATGTGCATGGAGTGGTCACTGCCATTCTCTTGCCCCGGTCCAGAACTGTCAGTGTCCCAAGGTGGGGGTCACCCCCTCCCCCCGCCCCGGGGTTAGCAGCAACTACCTTTTCTCTAGAGGTAGAAAGCAGACCAAGGTCACCAAAGTGACCCCCTTAGGAAAGGTTCCACATGTCCTACTATTTAAGACTCCATGGATCGAGGGCCGTAGCACAGACTTGATAACAGCTTCTCAGGAAGAACAGCCCTGCAATGTTAAATGTGCCTACTGATCATAGATTCACGATGAATCTCCTCTAAGTTGTAGATTCAAGGAAATAGAGTGTCTGTCTCAGTGACACAGATAGACCCTTCAAAGGCTCCTGGTTGTCCTCAAGCCAAATCTAAGTGCCATGGAATGACAGCAAAGTCCCTGTGACCTGGCACCTGCCCAAGACTCCAGCCTCAGCTCCCATATCTCCTCATCCCCTGATCTTACATTCCCCACACCTGTTCTTCCCCAGTAAGCCTGGGCGGATCATGCCTCTGTGTCTGTACATGCTGTTCCCACTCCAGGGTGCCCTTCCAGCTCCTCCCCTCCTCCCACTGGTGGCAATTCCAAGGACATCATCCCAGGATGTGCCCCTCTGCTATGATGCCATGGGAGAAGTGGGCTTGGCTCCCACCTGTGCAACTGCTGGCTGGGGGACCTCAGCACAGGTGTTTCCCTTACCACATCTCTGATGTGCGACAGTAGCCCCGGCCCCCAGGCTGTTGGGAGGTTGAAGGTGGCAGTGATGGGAAGTGCTCAAGTGCCTGGCACATGGCAGGAGCTTCACTGGGTTGGTTCCCTTTTTTGTCCATCTTCTGTTTTTGTCTTACTGAGGCAGCATTTAAACTTTGAGAGAAAGCAAAATAAACAACACACACACACACACACAAGTGAAGTGGAAATTCCACTTATTTGTATGTTGGACCTTTTTTTCCCCATTTTTAAAAAATTGAGATATAATTCACATACCATAAAATTCATCCTTTTAAAGAAAATAGCTCAGCAGTTTTTAGTATATGCACAAAATTGTGCAGCTATCACCCTTATCCAATTCCAGAATATTTCATCACCTTAAAGTGAATCCCCATACCCAGTAGCAGTCACCGTCCCCGATTCCCTCTAACCCCTGCAACCTATCATCTGCTTTCTGTCTCAGCTCATGGTCTTTTAGCTGGAGCTCCCCCCGCAGTCTGAAAAGCTAGCATTGACCTTGCCAGTTCCTCAAAGGGTCATGGGAGGACTGTGCTTGTGGGTGGGACCAGAGGAGTTTGTGAACAAAAATTGTTACTAGGTACAGAAAGAGGAGTAGAATTGAAGGTACCTTGGAGATCAGGCCTAGACCAGCCACTGGCCACGTGCTCTTGGCAGGTCACTCCCCCACTGCTTTGTGCTTTAGGGGTCCCTGCTGCCCTGCCCTTGTGGGATTCTGGAATCTACACAGGGTCTCTGTCATCCAGGTCCATGGTGAGGAATGACAGAGGGGAATTCTGTCTTCCAGACGACAACATATGAGAGATGGGGAGACCACTGGCTGAGGTTGTGGCCAGAGCTGACAGTTCTACATTGATTCAGGTTGAGCGTTCTGTGGACACATCCCTGTAGGATTCCCCCACCTGACACCCAAAGAAGCCTTTGCCCGTGTGTGAGGTCTTTTCACGTCTGAATGTTACTGGCATCCAGGTCCCACTGCTCTCTGCTCAGAAGCACAATAGTCTTCAGTGTCCAATGCTGGCGCGGAGCAGGAAGTTTATTATCAGACATCGGAGACAGACTAGAACTGTCTCCTCACTTTAGGGTTTTGGAGGGGGGTTAAAGAGGAGCTGAGGGAATGGAACGTGGGCAGTGAGAAGCAGGAGGGAGGGGGCGTGCAAGGGGCCAGGTGCAGTCTCCGCAAGACTCCGTCTGGCTTCTGCTTCTGTCCTTGTCATCTCAGGGTCCTGCTGGAGGGTGGAATCAGCACGGCTTTATCAATGTCTTCCTTGGTTTCCCTTGGATAGTACGTGCAAATTTGTAGCTCCAGGCTGTCCGGAAAACAACTTGACATTTATGTAAATAATGTCATCTTGCCCCATAACCAAGGTTCAAAATATCAAATGACCATGGAAAGAGAGGGAACTCAGAGAAATGCATGCCAAGGAAAAGAAAAATATGTTTTTTTTTAAAATTTGCCTCCAGCCCATGTGGTTGTAGGTACCAACATGGCTCAAGTCCTGCTCATTCCAACGTGAATATGTCTTATTTTCTCCTTGACTGTCTCCTTTTACTTTCATAGAAAGTAGAATATGTCAAGAATTTGGCATTGAACACTTGGCTTTTCATCCTTCTCCCCATCAGAACTGCCTCGAGATTGACCTTCTCCTCATCCAGCGGCACAGTGAGAGCTTGTTTGTAAACCCGGGTCAGAAAAAAGCAGGTCAGGAGGAACGCTGCCTTGATCGGCACAATAACATGGCTCTCTGCAGCCCTGAAGCTGTATCGTAGGTGAATGTTCCTGCTTGGAGGAGTCAAAATGCCTCGAATAGCGTGTGTTGTAGGGACCTATTTGCCCTTCACAGGCAGCTGGAATGGGAAAAGTCCTCCTACCTGACGGGCAACATGTGCCCCTAGTCCTACCACCCTTACCTTCATGGTGCTGGGACAGCTCCAGCCTGTAGGCTTGCCAGGATGCCCAGGGACGGTGGAGCCAGCCAGCCCTGGTGTCCACTGAGTGGCCTCGGCCATCCTGAACCTCCTGCTTTTCAGAGCTACCTCACAGGGCACTATCTCATAGCTCTGAAGATCCAGGGACTCAGGCATGGAAAATGCCACATACACAGGGCTGGTGCCTATTGCTTATAACACAATACCTGAAACTGGGTAATTTATAAAGAAGTAAAATTTATTTCTTACAGTTTTGGAGCCTGGGAAGTCCACAGTCCAGGGGGCGCATCTGGTGAGGGTCTTCTTCTCGGTGGGGGCTCTCCACAGCAACACAGGACATCACGTGGCAAGAACAGGCTGAGCAAAGAGAGCACGTTCATGTGCTTTCTTTATAAAGCAGCTAGTCCACACCCAGGATCACCTGTTAATCCATTAGTCCACAAACAGGTTAATCAATTCATGAGGGCATCACCTTCAGGAGCAAATCACCTCTCAATGGCCCCACCTTTCAAATGTCATCATTGGATTTCCCACCCTCTTAACACGGTTACAGTGGTGATCAAGCTTCCAACACATGAACGTTTGAGGGACACATCTGATCCATAGCAGTGCCTACCTGGGTCAGTTCCCTCCTTTCAGCCTTTTTTCTTGAGGATCCTGCTGGGCACGGAGACGTCCTGCAGAGAATCGGAGCTGCTGGGTCCAGTGGTCCAGTCCCCAGTAGAATGGCTGAATGTCACCTGCATTCAGCAGCGTCTTCTCTCCACAGGAGAGTACCTGGCCATACCTCTTTGGAGTGATTGTTGTCCCTGCTGTCATCCAGCTGGTGAGCCTGCCCTTTCTCCCCGAGAGCCCACGCTACCTGCTCTTCGAGAAGCACGACGAGGTGGGAGCTGTAAAAGGTAGAGCCTTTCTGTCACACGTGCCTTCACAGGCCAGCACTGCAAGGTGCGCTGGGCCTGGGCCGGTGGGTGCGGGAGGGACGTCATCATCATCCCCGTCTGCGGGCACTGTGCTGGGCGCCTGCCACAAGACACCATGTTGTTTCATCTTCCCAACAGCTGTGCCGCAGGGGGCAGAGAGGGGACACGGGGTCACTCAGGGAGTCGCCCCGGGAGTCTGGAAAAGCCAGGACAGACAGGCTACAACCCAGGTGCCCACAATTCTGAGTCTCTCCTTTGCCACCACTCTGGTTGCTCCCAACCAGAGACAAAGTGAGCTCAGATTTCTCAGTGGAGGAGGTGTTTGTCCTCCTTCCCTGCTTCTCTCCTTACTGACTGCTCCTATCCTAGCATTGATGTGCAGGGAGAGGAAAAGAGGCAGGCACAGAATGACCATCAATGTCACACCAGGCGCTGGACCGAGTGCTTCTGCACAGAGACTCACCGGACGTTCCCAGCAGCCCTGTAAGGGGGCAGAAGTAGACCCATTTCACAGGAGAGGACACCGAGGTTCATGACAGGGCTTGGGAGTTAAATGCCTTAGACGTGGAGTGCTGGGATCAGATTCACAGCACACCTTTCAGAGTCAAAGGCATTTCTACGGAACCCTGAGATGGCAAAATCATTTGGCCCAGAGATAGACAATATAGAAGGTATAATCGCATTCCCTTTTTTTTAGTTTTACAAAATGAGACGCAATTGATGTGACTGGGGCAAAGCAGGAGAGGTCGCAGGAACTAGTGCTGTCCTCACATCCCAGCTCTGCCACCCCACCTCGAGCAATTCCTTTAACCTTTCCGAGCCTGGGAACCCTTGCCTGCAGAAAGGAAGCGACACACACCTCCCTCATGGGGCTGTAGCAAGGTCACACACCTCCCTCATGGGGCTGTAGCAAGGTCAAACTCAATACTGTATATAAGGTTCACAGTATGAGTATCTGCTACCATCATTAGTGAGGACTCTATTTTCTTGTCCGTATCTTGCCCTCTCACCTAAATTTCAGAAATATCCACATCCAGGAAAAAAAAAATTGAAAGTTATATATGCAATTTGTACAGCATGTTTTAAAATTCAAGCTACATAAATCTTTTCTGAATTAACAAATGACATAATGAAATAGTAATCATTGCCTGTATTTGTCTAGCAGTTTATGGTTCAGATCCATTTTTCATTTACAACATTTCTGTAAAGTGAAGTCAGAGAACATTGACGTTACCTTCGTTTTGCAGATGAAGAAACTGAGGCTTACGGGGGTGAAGTCACATGCCTGAGGCTGTGATTTTGGTCTTACAGGTTTATAGCAACCATGGAAAATATGATGGGAACTAGAGACCTTTCTTCAATACACTGCCCATATATGCAAAATTTTGCCCACTGCTTGGTGGGAGGAGTGGGACTTGAGCCCTCTCTCCCCCAGAAGCCCACGGGGGACTCTGCTTAGTAACCCCTGCCCTGATCTCATGGCCAAGAAGTCTCAGAAGAAGGACTGGAACCCAAGGGTGACTTTTCTGCCACTCTCCTCCCGCACAGAGCGACACCAGGAAAGGAAAACAGTGGCAAGTCAGGCTTTGGATGGTTGTCAGATAGTGGAGACTCTGGAGCAAAAAGAAGGCAGCTGAGAATGAGCCAAGGCGTTCTGATTCCGCAAAGCTGCCAGGCTGGGGATTGTTGGAAGAAGGCAATTCCTCCAGCTCTGTCTCTCCTGGCCTAGGAGTAGGCCCCTCAACCCCTCTGGCTCCACTCAGGAGAACAAAGAGGACATAAAATAAATTTGTGTGATTGAAAAAAAAAAAAAGGGTAGCCATAATAGATACAAGTAGGACAGGATGGGGAAAGGCAGGTATAAACAGAGGTCATGATTTGGGAGAGAGCTATGCTCGGTGCCTTGCAGGCTCTTGGTAAGGGAGGGACGGCAGAGGTAAACTCCTGCCTTGTCCCCTCCCCCACCTCTTGCCCACCTAATGCACCCACCAAAAGCCAAGGAAAGCACCCAGAGAGGAAATCATGGATGATCATCTCCTTCTAGGCCCTGCTGTCTGTGGAGGCCTTTCCTGGAGTCCTTTGTCCCACCTGTGCCCACCTGGAGATGACTGAAGAAAGAACAGGGGCAGTTTAATGCCCTGTGGCTCCCCCTTGTCAGTTAGAAAGATGTTGCCACCTCCTAAACCTGGCTGAGGGAGCTTGGAAGAGGGAGGCAGGGACACAGTGAGTCAGAGGTCTTCTGCCACTACTGACAGTTACCTGCTCTTGGAAGACCAAGGTCCTCCCCCATTGTTGTTCTGTTCTCATTTTTAAGGTGTAAGCCAAGATGAGTGACCTCTGAGAAGCTCCCATTTTCCCCTGGACTGTCTCCATCCCAGGGCTCTCTTTTCCCTGGCTAGAGAGACAACTGGTGGAACAGGGTACTCAGCAAAGAACAGCAGCCCAGGGTGGTGGGCGCCTTCCTACAGATCACCCAAGGGCCAGAAGCAGGCAGGAAAATACAGCTCACAAGCCACCCTGCAAAAGCCCCACACTCTCAAGCAACAAAGACATGCCTTGAAATTTCCCCTGCATTTCTTCACTCCAAAGAGCAAGCAATTGAGAGGTAACAACCAGGCCCACTTTAGAGAATTTAGAGGATTGTCGAGGGTTCCACCAAAGCAGAGGATGTTTTCTATGTCATGCCTGTGGTTGGTGCCATCCTTGAGCAACCCCTGAGTTTGTTGGGGGTCTCTATGCCCCTGAGACCTGGGGGGAATTGCTGGCCCCCAGTTCCACAGCATGGGGATATTCAAAGCCCTCTTCCAGATTTCCCTGCAGTCCTGAGCATTCCTGTGCTTTGAGCCTCCTCCGCTTCTTGGGTGCTGGGTCTCTCACATACCACCTTGTCTCACATCATGGTAACCCCAGCTTGAATTGAGCACCTGCTTTGGTTCCCTCAAAAACAACAGCAATCAGGCACACCAAATCACAGGAGTGGTTAGAGGCCATGTGGAAGATTTCAGGGTGCAAAGGTCGCTCCGCAAGGTGCACGACATCCCACTTCTCACCGACCGCCTCCTTCCCCTCCCCTCCCATCTCTGCTCATTACCCTTCCACCGTCTCCTCTGCCCCCTGAGTCCCAATCTCTTCTCCTTCTAGTGGGTCGAGCAGCTTCCCTCCCCTTCCGACATGCAGACATCCAGCAGACGCCTTTTATTCCAAGCGTTTATCAAAATGTTTCTCTCGGTCACTAAAGTTTACATGCTTTTCTTGCCCTCTTTGTCCCTGGTGATGTCACTGTTGGAATGCTGAGGCTCCCTGGCTCTCTAGAAGGCCCACTGTGTGCCATGCTGTGTGGCTCAGGGTTGACTGAGAGTCAGACTGTTACTGGTCCCAGCCTCAGGGGCCCGATGAGAAGAGGACTGTTCCAGCAAGGTCAAGGAGTTAGCCCGACAGAGCTTACACTGGCCACTGCTTCCCTGGTAGCAAGCTGGGTCGAGATCCCTGTCCCCATTGGAACCTGAGGCTACAGCCCAGCCCTCAGTGGGGGCTTCCCTACTTGGAGTCGCTTTCGTCAATATAATGACACCAGGTTTGGAAAAGCACAGCAGGAACTTTATTCTTTGATCAAAGAATGGAGAAGGATGAGCTTGTGCTCCAAGGACACCTCTCCCTGAATCGAGGAAGGTTTAAGACTTTTATAGGGGTAGAGGGGTAGGAGGGTCTCGGGTTCTTGGAAAAGGGGTGGGGACTTCTTGGAAGCAAATGGAGCATGCGCAGTGGCTGGGGGTCTTTGCACCTGGCTCAAAATGTGCCTAGCTAGGTACGTTTCTCCTCCAAGGGCAGGGGTTTTAGTATGATAACATATGACGATGAGGTATAATGAACTAAGAAGGTCAAGGGTGGATCAGGTGGTTATCATTGGGACTCTTCAGCTTCTACTGATTCTGCAGTTCAATGTTCTACTTACAAAAGCTAAACATTTCCTCAGTGGTTACTGGCATCCGGCCTTAGTTCCCTATAAGCAAGCACAGCTCCAAAAAGAAGGAATAGTTTATAAAAAGCAAACAGCTTGCAGCTTTTCTTGGGCATTTTCCTAGGGATTTGTAGTGGGGTAACCCGGTGACAAGACGAGCTGGGTTGCAGCTTCTTCCTCCCCACATGACAGCGTGTGACCCTAGACACGCCGCCCATCCTCCCAGAGACTCAGTGTTCTCACCTGTGAAATGGGAATGACACAAGGGCTCGTCTGCAGGGCCAGCAGGATGATTAGATCAGATCGTGGATGTGAGAGTGCTTTGCGATGTGTGAACACTGTACTTGTAGCAGTGTCAGCTGTGGCGATCATGTGGCCAGTAGCAGTCCATCAACAAACATTCCTGCTAGGTCCTTGTCAAGAAAGACGGTGAAGGAATCCACCCCCTAGAGCAGCCATGAGCGTCTTGGATCCAGCCAAGACCTTGGGGTCACACAGAGAGGTCCTGGGCCTGGGGGAAGATCCTTCCCACCATGCTGTAATACTGGGGCCCGTCCCAAAGGGCTGTTGAGAGGACAGGGTGAGGGTTGCCTTGTTGCAAATGCTTGTTTGTCTAGCTCATTTTCCTCTGCGCTTGAAGGCTCAGTGCAGCGCCACAGGAGCACAGTTTTCTATGTGCCTGGCTCACTGATTATGCTAGTCCAGGTCCTCCAAGAAGCAGACCAAGTGAATTAAGTGGGTGGGGACTTTATTGGAGTGTCTCTGTAAACCAATGTGGGCAGTCCAACCCCAAGTGGAGAGGAAAAGAACAGAAGGTTGGACAGAAGCGTTCTGGGCTGCTGTGCGGTCTGAGGAAGGTTCATCAAGGCCCTGGGGGTCCTTAGGCCAACACCGGCCCCAGAGGAGCCCTCGGTCTCCCAGGAGCAAGGCTGCCTTGGTTTCCCTGCTGTGCTCAGCCACCGGCTGACAGCAGCTTCTGGGATCCTGGTCTTGGTACAGATGGGATGACAGGTCTCAGAAGCTCAGTGGCCGCGGCCCTTGGTCAGTTGCATTCCATAGCTGGAGGTCTGTGGGCATATTCTCGGGCCACCATGCTGATAGAACCCACTTCCCTCCAAAACAATGCATTCAGTTAAGATGTGAGGCAGAGTGATATATTCTGTGAGGTCTTAGGCTGGGTCAGGACAGCCCCTGTAACAGGCAGGGTTCTCCAGAGAAACAGAACCAATAGGATGGGGATAGATAGACAGAAAGCTAGACACATAGATAGATAGATAGGTAGGTAGGGTTCTATTTTAAGGATTGGCTCACCTAATTGTGGAGGCTGGCAAGTCCAAACTCTGCAGGGCAGGCCTGCAGGTTGGAGACCCAGGGAAGAGGTGACTTTGCAGCTCAAGCCTGAAGGCAGCCTAGAGGCAGAATTCTCTCTCCCCTGGGGGAGGTCAGTCTTTCGCTTAAGGCCTTTAGCTGACTGGCTGAGGCCCACCCACATTATGGAGGGTAATCCGCTTTCCTCCGAGTCTACTAATTTGAATGTTAATCTCATCTAAAAAATATCTTCACAGAGACATCTGGACTGGTACTGGACCAAATATCTGGGGACGTTGGCCTGGCCAAGTTGATATGTAAAATCGGCCATCACAGCTGTCATCCCTGTCTCGCACTCCCACAGTCATCTCATCCTGCTGCTGGTGACAGTATGGTGTCCCTCCCTGTTCATGACCCTCCCTCCCCAGATAGTGAGTCTCTTGAGGGCAGTGGCCATGTCTCCTGCAGCTTCGTGTCCCCAGCATCCAGCACAGACTTTCATTGGCTAAGTGTTGAATAAATAAGAAAATAAATCTAAGCTTTGAAAATGTGCTATAAGCTGTTGAAGGATATTTACCTGTGAATTAAAATATTGAGTTTCACACAATTCCTGGGCAAGGAGAAGGCAGATCGACCTCTCCTTTCCATAGATGAGAAACTGACTGCAGGAAGGTTTGGGAACTTACCATCACCACCCAGCCTGGTGTTCATGGAGCTGGCCCCCAAAATCCAGGGCTCCTGACTTCTAGAAAGGAGATTCCTGCCAGTTACCTCCCATCTGGCCTGTCTGTGGCCTCTTCCGGCATCCTAAAGGATGAGGATTTGGAAGGAAGTCTTAGTCCATCTCGGCTGCTATAACAAAAATGCAATAGACTAGCAGCTTCCAAACAACAGAAACTTATTTCTCACAATTCTAGAGGCTGGAAGTCCAAGATCAAGGCACTGGCAGATTTGCTTTCTGGTTCATAGATGGTGACTTCTCGGTGTGTCCTCACATGGTGGGTCCTCTTCTATAGGGGCACTAATCCCACTCATGAGGGCTACACCTTTGGGACCTGATCACCTCCCCAAAGTCCTCACATCCTACTACCATCACATTAGGGATTAGGTTTCAACCTATGAATTTGGGGGAGGGACACAAACATTCAGATCATAGCAATGGGATTCTGGCAGAATGGCTCCATTTCCTGGAAAGAGGCAACTTGAGATAGCTCCCGCCTCTCTCATGAGCAGAGAATTCATGAATGTGCCTCACAGATGTGCCTGGTGGTTACAGAACGCAAACCCAAACAGCTATCCCAAAATCCCTTAATTCAGTCTTCATAGACTGGAAATTTAATGAAACAGCCATGATGCCCATTTTAATGTTTTATGAGCCATGGAGCTCCCTGCAGGAATGAGTAAAATAAACAATTTTAAACCCCAAACATGGGGCCCTGGGACTCATCAACTTTGGGCGCATCTGCAGGTTTGTAAACCTGGAAACAGATGTTCAATGGCATGAGTCCTGGAACAACACAGGCATCATGTGAGCATCCTCACTAATGATTTGTTGGGCATCAGTCTTGCGGAGCTCTTCAGATGCCAGGCACAAAAAGAGACCACGGGATGTGGGTGTTACACACTGGGTGGGGTTCAGGAGCCCTGGTTTTGTCATGACACCTCTCTGGGCTGTGTTTCCCCACCTGTACCATCAAGGACTGAAAGAGATGCTTTCCGAAGACTGGTCCAGCTCCAGGTTCTGAGGCCGGAACCAAGGCACATTGGGGCAGAGGCTAATGTTGGGCATGGGGCTGCTGGAAGCAAGTGCTCAGGGTCTGCAACTACACACAGGCTTACACAGCAGGGGAGTTATAAATGTCATTGCTGGGGTATGCTGCTTCCTGTCCGAGGGAGAGTGAGGTGGCACAGAACTGACACTGACTGGGTTAAAAAGCCCCAAGGTAAATCTAAGCTCTGTCACTAGGTAGCCAGTTATGCCACTCTCCGGACTGTCATTTCCTCATCTGTTCATGGCCAGGGCCAGGCTAGATTGTACTAAGGGTCTCTTACAGCACTAATGCCAGGCCTCTGTCAGGATGGAAGCTTTCTTCAGGGACAGTGAGGATTCTTGTTCTGCCATTAGATAATGTCTCAGGAGTACAGCCATTTTAGGGCACAAGAGGTAGGACAGAGTAGTGTAAGAAAAAATAAAAAGCCCCTGTGGTTGACCGTGTGAAGCTGCCTGGGGCAGCGACTGCTCCCAGGCACCTCAGTGGACACATGACGTTCCTTTCTCCTCCCTGGCATCACCCCTGTGATTATTCAGGTGGAGTGCTGCAGTGGACAGGCAGAGCACCCAAGCCTCTCTGAGCCATGAGTTTTGCTTTGTGCAAAGAAAGAACTAGATTAGGAGATTTCAGTTTGTCTTTCAGCTCTAGAAATGGTTTCCATTGGGTCTTAGTACGTGTTGTGCCACTATAACAGAATACCACAAAGTGGGTAATTTATAATGAACAGAAATGTCTTTGGCTCATGGTTCTGGAGGTTGGAAAGGCCAAGACAAAGGGGCCACATCTGGTGAGGGCCTTCTTGCTGGGTTGTCCCACGGCAGATGGCAGGAGGGCAAGAGAGAACACACACAAGACAGAGACAGAGACAGAGGAAAAGAGCCAAGCTCATGCTTTTATCAGGAGCCCATGCCCACAATTACTAACCGACTCCTACGATAACATTAATCCATTTGTGAGGGCAGAGCCCTCATGACCTAATCTCCTCTTGAAGGTATCACCTCTCAACTCTGTTGCACTGGGGATTAAGTTTCCAACACATGAACTTTGGCGACACATTCAAGCCGTAGCACATTGTTTGAGTTCCTCATATGTGCTCATGTGAAAGCCAAAACCATGACCTTCTCTCCACCCTGCCCCACCCTGAAGGATGTCGACTTCCTAATCCCCAGAGTCTGTGAACATGTTGGGTTACATGACAAAGGAATTAAGACCACAGATGAAATTCAAGGTGCTGACCAGCTGACTTTGAGAGGGGGAGATTATCCTGAACTATCAGCTGAACCCAGTGTAATCACAAGGGTTTTTATAAGTGGAAAAGAGAGGCAGAGAGAGAGACCAGATGGGAGGCAGCGGGAGAAGGACTTGGCCCAATGCTGCTGGCCGTGAAGATGGAAGAAGGGGCCACAAGCCCAGGAATGCAGATGGACTGTAGGAGCTGGAAAAGGCAAGGAAAGGATTCTCCCCTGGAGCCTCCAGAAGGAACAGCCCAACAACACCTTGTCCAGTGAAGCCTATTTCAGATTCTAACCTCCAGAACTAAAAGATGACAGATTTGTGTTGTTTTAAGCCACTACATTTGTGGTAATTTGTTGCAGCAGCAACAGGAAACTAATAGAGCTACCTACACTGCATCTACTCCTTCAATCCTCCCCTCTCCCCCCAAAAAACTTACAAAGTGTTTACTTTTTATTTTATAGATGAGGAGACTAAGACACTGAGAGGTTAAGTCAAGGTCACAGAGCAAGTACATTAGTCAATGTTCCACTTAGGAGAATGGAAGTAATATTTCAACCAGAGAGACCCTGAATGCAGGAACATGGTTACAGAGGTGCTGGTGGGGCCAGGGAGTAGGAGGGGTCAGGCACAGTAATGCTGGAGTCCATGAGCCCACCCTCCTGGCTTATGCTGCTTGAGGGCGGATGCTGGAGCTATCCGGCTGATGGTGCTGGCGCCCCAGTCTCAGGCCGAGCAGGTGCCACCACCACTGATGGTGCTGGAGCCCCAGTCTCAGGCCGAGCGGCTGCTGCCACCACTGATGGTGCTGGAGCTTTGACTAGAAGCAGAAGAGATTCTTTCTTCCTCCTACTTTCAGTCTTGCATCAACGCCACTCATTGGCAGAATCGAACCAGATGAGCTAGTGTGAGTGCCAAAAAATGTAGTTTGTAGGTGTCTAGCCCCAGTGATACGGGAGAGAATCTAAAAGGATGGTTGAGGGGCTGAGTCCCCATAGGCCGAATCTGAGCCCACTTGTGACTGGTGGGATGTTCTTAGCATTTCATCTCAGCGGCTTGGCACTGGCTCCTTCCACCTGCATAGCCCACAGCTCCCTACTTCATTTAGGTCTCTGCTGAAACAGCATCTCCTCAAAAACATCTCCCCCAACGACAGTAGCTCCAACAGCATCAACTCCTTTCACTGTCACGCACCCTAATTTATTTTTTTTCTTAGCACATATCACGACCAAAAATGATGTTTATATGTCAATTTGTTTAATATCTCTTTCCTCCACTGGAATGAAAAGCTCCATGAGGCTTTTCCTGTTTCACTCATTGCTGAACCCCCGGCACCTAGAGCAGGGCCTGGCATGTAGTAGGTGCTTACTAATTGTTATATGAATATAAAAAATTGAAGTACTCTTAACACCAGAGTCTACAATGTCCACCGTAGCACGCTGCTTCTTAAAGCTCTGTGCTTCGTGCTTGGAGGTGTTCATAGCAATCAGATAGAGATTTGCTTGCTGTGAGAACACAGAACAATTTCAACCAGAGCAGAAACAGACTGGGAGGTCAGAAGTGAGGGAGCTTCATTATGCAGACCAGCCATTTTTACCAGGGAGATGTTTCAGACAGTTGCTTTGGGCCTTCTGATGTTTCTGTCTTGATAGTTTCTACCTCTGTACCCAAGAGGTTTTCCTCGGTGTAGAGATGTTCCAAGCCAATGCACAGCATGTACATATAAAATCAGCCCCATCTCCAGTCTCCCTGCAGCTACTCACAAGGCAGAGGTGTGTGAATGTGTGCTGAGGGGGAAGGAACCAGACTGCAAAACGTTTATGAAGTGCTCGGCAAAGACGTGGGCTCTCCGTGCTTATGAAGGCTGCAGTGCAAAGCAGTTTTAGTCAGATGTGGAGACCAGCAATAAACTACATGAGGCTCTCCTTTCTAGAAAGTCTAATCCCAAGCATGAGGAACTGATATTAAGACTCACAGAAAGCTATCTTTTGGTATACAATAGGTGCTCCCTAAATGTGCATTGAATGAATGAACAAACTAATAAGGCCTAATAAGGGCATCCTAAATCTGTGCAGTGGCTTGAGAGAAGGGAGGAGAGGGGTTTGTCATGTGCTAAGGCCCTGCGGCACATGGGCATGTTTCATGGGCTTGCCCATCCCAGTATCCTCCAACTCTAAGAGATTCGTGTTCTTACCCCCACTTTACAGGTGGGAAAATAGAGGCCTGGGGAGGCTGATATAACCTACCAAAGGTCACTTCATTAGTGAGTAGTGGGGCCAACTTGTGAGCCCAAACTTGTCTGGCACCAGAGCCTAGCTCTATAAGACCACAGAATCTGGGATATACATGGGGTGACACCTGAAGCAGCAGGACAGAGCTTGGCACAAATGGAACGTGACTGGAGGAGAGTAGCTGAGCTCAGCCTCAACAAGAAGCTTCTTTTCCCTTCAGAAGGTGGAAATGAGCCAAGGCCAATGCAAGTCCTTCATTTTGCAGACATGGAACCGAGACCCAGGGAGGTGAGAACTTTGTCCCAGGCCACCATGAAGGCCCGTGGCTGAGCTGCGACTAGCCCGCTCTCCTGACCCAGGGTGTTTGTCATCCTCTTCCACATCTTCCAAAGGAGCAGAGCTTTGGGCCAAGTTCAGGGCAGGACCGGCTGCTCAAAGCCTTGCAGCTCCGTGCAAAGTTTGCTTCTAACCTGCTGGGCAGCTGTGATTCCCTGAAGCTGCTCTGCCTTAGCTCTTTGCCCCATATCAATGGTTTATTGGCACAAGGGTGGCAATGACTTTTCCGATCCCTTACATTTAGCATATTGGAGAGCACTGCAAAGATGGGAGGGTCCTTATCACAGAGGTGAGGAAACTGGAAGTTAAAGGTCAAGCGACCTTGCCCAGGCCACACAGTAGAGGCCTCTTTTTCCTCTTTTTTATAAGTATTAGTGACGTCTTCTACCTTATAGAAATCTAGAAAAATTTAGGCAGCTCACAATACAGGTGTGTGTGTGTGTGTGTGTGTGTGTGTGTGTGTGTGTGAATATGTCTAAGTGCATGTGTATATATGTGCATGTGCATGTGTATGCACATGTGTGTGTATATATGTATGTGTGTATGTGTACATGTGAGTTTCTATGTGTATGTTTGTGCATGTATGAATATGTGTATGTGTGCATGTCTGCCTGTGTATATGTGTATATGAATTTGTGTGTGTGTGTGTGTGTGTACACTTGTGAATGTTTGTGTGTGCGTGTGTGCGTGAGTCTGTGTTATAGATAAAACTCAGGGCCCTGGAAGGAGAAGGAAGAAGCCCTACCAGGTTTAACACAGCTACTAAGAGGCAACACACTGTGCAGGTTAAGAGCCCAGATTTCCTGAGCCGAGCTGATTGGGTTCCTGCCCTTGCATTGCTGTTTTCTAGCTATGTGCAGCTGTTAACTTGGCTCCCCTCTCTGGCGCTTATCTCACTGGGTTATTTCAAACTTCTAATTCACGATTTAATTCACATAAAGGGCTTAGAACTATGCCTAAAAATTAGCTAGGCCACAGGAAGTATCTTGTTTTTTTAGGAGGAGCCACCAAAATACTCTGAGCTTCCTGGCAGCCAGGGCAAAAGAAGGAACTGGTTCCTTCACAGACTCTCCCTTTATGAGAAACAGGCCAACTTCTCAGGAGAAACAGAGTTTACTTGCACACTGCTCTAAAAAACATTTTCACAAGGGACCCTTGATAGGGGTCTTGGGACACATAATAAAGTCTTGAACCTAAGTTAAAACAACTGCAAAAGATAGCTCTCTCTGTTTTCTTTTCTTTCTTTTCTTTTCTTTTTTTTTTTTAAAGATAACCAGTAAGGGGATCTTAACCCTTGACTTGGTGTTGTCAGCACCACACTCTCCCAAGTGAGCTATGTGCCAGCCCTTGTCTTCTTTTCTTATATGGACTCTCAGTAAGAGCTGGAGGCACAGCCTGAAAAGCAGCCAGGGGAAGGCCATTGTAATGTAGTCTAAGTTGTCAGGAACCTTCTAGATCCACCACTCAGTCAACACTCACATATTTATTGAGTTTCTCTTGTGTGCCAGGCACTGTGCTAAGCCCTGGGAATAAAATATGGGAAAAAACCATACAAGTCCCCTGAGTCCTGAAGAATTCTGTCGGAGAGGGAATTCACAGATGAACGTAGACCGCCCCATGCCGGGAACTACAAGGAAAGAGCATGGAGCACCAGCGTGTCTAGAATGTGGGAGACAAGGAAGAGCTTCCCGGAGAAGGTGGCAACTGAGCTGGGGTGGGAGGACAAGTTGGCATGAACTAGGTGAAGGGAGACAGGGCGGGAATCCATCCAGAGTAAGAGGGTTGATCATGAACCCGTGAATTCGTGTGACCAACTGGGGCAGACCTTGAAGTTTGTCTGTTATTAACAAGTACTTGCACTGCTGCCACCTCTGACAGCTTCTCCTAATAGCCACCATCCATGAGGGACTATCCCTGCACTTACCCCGTATGGACACTACGTCAGTTGATTCTTATAAGTACCCCCGACGCGCAGAGTGGCCCTCCATAAATGCTGGCGATATTAACTCTAATTCCCTACAGAAGAGAACTTAGGGTTTAGCTGTCAGGGACCCTGTGGACACAGAAGTGGAGATGCCATCTCTCTTGCAGGATTTCATCCCTCTGAACCTCAATTTCCCCCATCTGTTTAATGGCAATAAGAGTGTTGATCTTGCAGGGGTTCCGTGAGGCTTCTGCAGTCTCTGCATCCGGCACCACCCGCTTGCACGGTAGCGAGTTGTGATCTGTCTCTCCCCAGACTGAGCCTTGTTCTTTCCTTAATGTGGAAGACCTTTGTGCCCAACCCCCAGCACACAGCAAGCTCCCAAAGGCTGCAGGTTAATGGAAATGAACTAAATTTGGTTCTGCCAGCTGCTCAGTTCTGCAGTTTCTTCTCATTCCTTTGAGATGCATGGAAAGAAAGATCAGACAGATCTAGGGTGGAGCATTGACTCCCTCCCTGTCAACCGGGGTGATCTTTGACATGTTTCTTACCTCCCCGAAGCTGAGTGGATCAAACAACACTCACCTCGAAGGGCTGTTGTAGGAGTTATGATGAAGTCATAAGACACATAACACAAAGCCTGGCACGTCGTAGGTGCACAATAAATGGAAATTTTCTCTCCCCTGATCACTGTCTCTCGATTGTCCTTGAATAAAGGGGAGTCTATAAAGAGCAAAGATCTGATTACATAACAGCTCCCTCTCCCAGCTCAGGAGGTGACCCTACAGTCCAGGGTTTTCTTTCCCACTGGGAAATGCAAATTGTCATTCCTTTTTCAAGGTCTTTGGAGTTAGTGACAGCATGGCCAGGAATATGAATGACTTGTGAGCTATGGAAAGGCCTTTTACTTTCCAGTTTAAGGGAGAGGGTGGGGTGAGGGGGTGCAGTAGGAGGAGAGGCCTTAGATGGACTATTATTAAATGACTTGGAGAATCGAGGGAATGAACTCCTCTGGGAGAGTTATTTTCCATAAGCCAATATCTTTTGGAACTGGGCTCATGGACTACACACTTCTAAGGCCATTTCCTCTCTCTCCAAAAGCAGCTAGTCAAAACTGAAGGTGCTGTTCCAACCCGTCCCACCCACCAATGCCATGGCCCCATCTCCTCCCAGCCATCCAGAGCCTGCACACTCCTGAGGTCCTGGACTTGCTTTAGAGACCCCATTTTCCATCTTCCTGTTCAATGCCTGGGTCCCACAACATCTCAGACAGGTGATCACCAAGCCTCTCCTTGTCTACCTCCAGGGATGCGGAACTCGCTGCTCAATAAAATAATCCATCCTTGGACCCATCGGTCAGGCAGTTCTTCCTTGTGGTCAGCTGATGTCCAGTGCATCCCATCTCTTGCCTGTGGTCCTTGATCTGACCTCAAAGTCATGGAAAGAAAGTCCAATCCCACCTACATCCAGGACCATCCTCCCAGAGGATCCCCTTCTCCAGGCTAAACACCAGCAGATATGAGTAGGGTCCAGTTACCTTCATCCAACATGGTTTGAGCACCTGTTGCATGCCAGGCCCTGAGTAAGAACCAACCTCTTGCATGCACTGCCTGTCACAGGCTATCCCTAGAACAGCAGCTGCCCTGAGCTAGGACCAAGTGATGACAGGAGCCATCGCAGGTGGAAGCACTTACTTGCCATGGTCACATCCAACACCGCTCCACATGCAGTTTCCTCCTGCCCCTTTGCGAGTGGTCTCCCTGATCCAGAGGCAGATTCCAGGCCTTCACCTAAAGACTGGTGGAAAGGGAAAGTTGTCCCTCATAGTGTGAAAAGGAAGGCAGGAGTTAGTTCCAAAAAAATCCATTCTTTGCTTCCCAAGTGTAATGAAATGGGTGCTAAACTTACAGCATAGACTCTGCCTCACTCTGATAAGCGTGACGGGCAGAGGGATGGTTGAGCAAAAGCCAGAGGATGCTTCCGGCCTTTTGGGATCTCACCATGTGAAATGAAGCTTAGAGAGAGAGGGGAGGAAAGAGGAGAGGAAGGAATTGGGGGAGAAGGACAGCATTTCAAAGGTCTGGAAGATCTGGTTCTCGGTTTCTGGCTGTTCCTGTCTCCCCAGGTCCATATGTTGTAGCCCAACCCCCCGTGTAATGGCTTTTGGAGGTGGGGCGTTTGGGAGGTGACTAGATTTAGAGGTCATGAGGGTGGGGTCCTCATGATGGGATTAGTGCCCTTATGGAAAGAGGAAGAGAGACCAGAGCTCCCTCACTCTGCTCTCCACCACGTGGGGACAGTGAGAAGGCGGCCGTCCATAAGCCAGGAAGAGAGTCCTCTGCAGAGAACTGAATCTGCTGGCTCCCTGAACTTGAACTCCCAGCCTCCAGAACCATGAGAAATAAATGCCTGTCATCTAAGTGGCCCAGTCTGGTATTTTGTTACTGCAGCCTGAGCTGACTAAGACAGTTCCTAAGTTCCAGAACTGAACATTAAGAGTAAGACTTTTGGAGCCCTTGCCTGGATCTAATCCCAGCTACTCCATTTCCCAGGTGGGTGATGGTGGTGGCCTCCTCTGGTGTCTCCATCACATCCTCCCTCCCTGCCTCATCTCCCCAACCCTCACCCCTGCAAACCTCCCATGCCCCATCCTTGTCTCAGGCTCTGCCCTCAGGGCAACCAGTTTTCCTGGCCATGAGCAGGTTTCTTTCATTATCTCACCTGCAAAATGGGAATACTAACCATGTCTACTTCAGGGGGCAGTTATATAATAATTAAATAAGTGAAGGCATGCCAAGTGTGTAGAACAGTGCCCAGCAGAGAGCAACCCCAGCAAGTGTTAGCCAATGTTATTTCCATGTTGGCCTAAATGATGGTGGTGGCTCAAAAATGAACCTCATAAAATGATGGAGATCCAAATGGAAGAAGGAAACCAGGCTGGCTGAACCTAATGCAGCTGGTGTTCAGCCTGCAGTGTCATCTGCTAGGAAGGAACCATTTGGGGAGGTGGAAATTTAGCCAATGTGTTTCCATTTTCCCAAGGTCATTCAGTTGTTCTTGCAAAATAGTCAGAAGATGTTGCCTTTTAATATTTTAACAGCCAGACTTTAGCAAAGCCCACTGAACTCTTTATTTGAAATATTTTTAAACAGGAATATTTTTAAACTGTTTGTGAGGTTTTTTAAGGCTTTTTGTTTGTTTTATTGTGCAGATAAAAGAGTTTTTATTGGTGACCAGTGAACATAATTTTGTCTACCAAAACACATGGTGATTGAAACATCCCTAAACATTTCTTTTGATAAAACAGTTTCTTTTGAAAAGTTGCTCCTTTCTCATTCTTGTTAAAATGTCACCTCTGCCTTGAAGAAACAGATTAATTATGTCTTAAGTTTTAAAATCTCTGCTAGGCACCATACTGTCAGCGGCCATTGAGACCAGCAACTGGCTTGTACCTGGAGTAGAGGTGGCGGTTCCACTATTGCCCTGTCTTTGTTAGTGCTGACACTTGGTTTTACCTTTAACTCGTAATTTCTTTGGGTGATTCTTTATAAGCACCTGTACATTTGTCAGAGTTAATGAAATCCAAACCAGATACTACCATCCCCCAATCCACTCACCAGTAAGTTGCACAAGGAAACCGCAGTGTCTCCCCCCACGCCGAAAGGGAGGAAAATGAAGGTCGCCTGTCAGCTCCTCTGCATGGTGGAGCCCCTCCCCCTTGCTGCAGGGGGTGGGAGGCGCATGTGCTGCTATGAGACCCTCCTGGGAGGAGCCAGCAACCTAGAACTCTGTTTAAGGCAGTCATTCTGACCAGAGGTCATTTTGCCCCACCTCCAGGAGATATTTGGCAATGACTGGAGGCATTTTGATTGTCACAACCGAGGGGGTGCTACTGGCATCTGACAGGCAGAGGCCAGGTGCACTGCCAGACATCCAACAATGCACAGCACAGCCCACGCAAAGAGTAATCTTGTCCAAGATGTCAACAGTGCTGACGTGGGGAACCCCTGCTTTAAGGGAAAGGACTAGGTTTGCCACCTGGGTCGGTTCAGTTCACATCAACAAACACCAACTTGACATCTGATCTCCACCAGGCACAGGAACCAGGTCCTCAAGGTGCTCATAGCCAGTGGAGAGATGAAGTTCGATTGATAGTGCAGGGAGGAAGCGTCGAGATGGGAAAGCATGCGGGACGGGGGCCCAGGGGAACCTGGCAGCTCTCCTCTCCCTGTGGCTATGGGTGAGGGACAGACTATCTGGGAGGGTGTTGAAACAAGGAAGAGTTAGCCAGGTGAGGAAAGGTGGGGAGAGCCTCCCCTGCAGAGGGAATCGTGTGGCCAATTGGAGAAAAGCGAGAAAGCACGATGCAATGTTTTAAGTCCCAGAGAGATGCACGCAGAGATGGAAGCAGCAGGAGATGACACTGAAGGAGAGCCACAGGCCAGGCCATTGAGCCCAGACTTCATTCCAGACACAGCTGGGAGCTCAGGTAGTCTTTTCAGGAGCAATGAAATGGTGTGACACATGGCTGACACCACAGCATGGACAGCAGGGTTACAGTAGGAGCTCAGCAGGGCATGGGAAGTCAGGACCCAGGTGGCGATCAGCAGACTATGGCAATAGATCAGGGGAGGGTGGTAAGAACCGAAGCAGCTCAGTACTTCACGAGTTGAAAAGAGAGCTAAGTTGATGGATTACTTCGCCCTGTCAAGTAATTAGTTTTTGCAGGTTGGGTTCCAGGAAGCAGATCTGAGAATGAGTTGGGAGTGCAGAAGTCTCATTGGGGAGTAGCACCTGGGAAAGGACATGGACAAGAGCAGAATTGGGCAGGGGGAGCCATCAGGCCACACTGCACCTGGCAAAGCCTCTGCAAGTGCAGTGGGGAGCTCTGGAGCGATACTCGTGCATGACAGTAGTCCCTCTTTGGGCAGAATGGCTGGGTCCTTTATCACCACCTGGTTCAACCATGGGCTGGGGGCCACTCTGAAAACAGCATCACCTTGTAGAGGACTCTCCCTCAGCTAAGATCATGAGGCTGCCCACTAACCTCACTGCTTTCAGTCAGGCGCCACGTCCTTTCCCGAGGGGTTCTGAGCAACGCAGCCCCATGTCTGCCATGCTGGTCACACAAGACACCCTTCCTCACCCAGTCACAGGAACCCCGAAAGGAGGGGTGGGGCATGTTGAACAAAGAATTTTTATGAACATCTGTGCCACAGGAAAGTTAAATGGGTGCTTTAAAAGAAGATCAGAACATTTAAGGGGAAGATGAGAGATCTTTGTTCCAGGAAATTTTGTTAAGGGCTGAGAATTAAATTTGTCCGAGAGCTTCCTGGCAACCAAGGTGAAAAGGTTATAAGGGGGTAAAGGTTATAATGTTCTCCTTGTTAATAATGGAAAATACGTATATCAGGGAGGGGAGAGAAATATTTTCCTGCCCGAAGGCTCTAGAATTATTTTATCACAAGGATGTTGCATTTTGAACTTTGAGGAAACATTAGAAATACTGCGGTTCAGTGCATGACACAGAAACATGACTCATCCAGCCACCTCTCTCATTCACCCTTAATAAGTGCTGGGAAAAGCATTAAATCAGAGCTCACGAACAGACATTCTGAACCCGTTTTCGATACCCTGCTGGAAATAACACTCCAAGGCCTTCATGTGCTTTCTTATTGAAGAATCTAGAGCAAATTTAGCAGTTTTTTCTTTTTCTTTCTTTTTTTCTTTCTGCTTAAGAAGAGTGTTTCCACATACCCTGTGATGCAGAGCTATGTTTTAAATATGTTGTCCACCGTGTCTGGAATGGCTATCCCCAGGAGTCATCACCATAGTCAGCATTCCCTGTAGGAGGTAGGGCATCAGAGCCCTGAATATTTAAATCCGTGTTCTAATTTGATCTGATGATTATGGTCTCAGGGGTCTACTCAGCCCACTTTCGTGCACAAATCTGTGGAGTTTATACAATTAAGGTCTTGGTAAAACATGGCAGGTTCTCTGAGGCCGGAAATATGCAGTGTTTAAACTGGAAAAGGCATAAATCGCGAGAGTGAGTTTGAATCCCATGAAGGTTAGCTCTTGGCAACTCCTCTCAAGGTTTCTGTATTTCAGAGGGTCCATGGAAAGGGACTTGAAGGTCATTAAGTTCAATCCTCCTTCTGATGATAGAATTGACCCAGGGCATCCTGGCCAAGTGGTATGTGACCTCCCTCTGGACACCTCCAATGGGCATGAGCACAGAGGGCCCAGCAAACAGGAGGTGCTCAATGAACATTCCTCGAAGGAGCGCTTCCTGTGTGGGAAGCTCTGAGCCAGACTTTAATGTGTATGATATCACGCAATCCTTCCAACAGTCCCGGCAGGCAGACTCAATTACAAAAGATGAATGAAGGCACAAACACCCAATGTCAGACACAGATTTGAACCCTAGGCATGGTCTGCTTTACCATAGGGGCAATCAGAGGACCCAGGTTTCCTCCCGGTTTTTCTCCCAGCCAGCTGGGTGACCTGGGGCAAGTCATTGCATCTGGCTGGGCCTCAGTCTTCCCATTTTTAAAGAAGGGCTTTGGACTCCATGGTTTCAAAGGCCCTGGCCAGCTCTACCCCCTGACTAGGTATGTGTCTGAGTGGAGAGATCTGCCCAGCATTAGCCGTGGCAAACATCCTAATGTAAACATGCTGAGAGTCCATGCTTTCCCTGTTTGCAGCATTCCAGACATTCCTGGGCAAAGCAGATGTCTCCCGAGAGATGGAAGAGATCCTGGCTGAGAGCTACATGCAGAGGAACATCCGCCTTGTGTCTGTCCTGGAGCTGCTGAGGGCTCCCTCCGTCCGCTGGCAGATTGTCACTGTGGTCATCACCATGGCCTGCTACCAGCTCTGTGGTCTCAATGCGGTGAGGACTGGACCCCAGCAGGGCATCCTGCACAAGCAGAAGAACCGGAGGGAGGCGGGAGGGAGGCCAGAGGGTGGGGTGGTTCAGGGCTTGGGCCCTGGATGCCTGGGCTCAAATCCCAGCTCTGCCAACCTCCACAAATTCTGTGCCATTGGGCAACCATGCCACTCACCTGATCCTCAGTTTCCTTAGCTGTAGAATGGGATGATATAATATGGAAAGAGGTAATCCACAAAGTGTTCATTTCGGCAGCTAGCACAGAGTCAACCCTTAATCGGTGCTGTGTATCATTATAATGATTTATCCCTAAGGATGCTTAACAGTCATTCCTCTCAATACAGTGGGTCACTAGGGAGTCACAGTGAGAGCCATTGACATGATTTACGTACTCTTGGCTGGCCTGGCTTCAACACGTGAATTTGGCCTGAGAAAACTTCAAGGCTTTAACTAAGGATGTTGTGGGGCCTGAGCTCATGTGGACAGGGAAGTCAGAGACGGTCTGTCCATGAGGTTCCCAGGCCCTCCAACGGATGCAGCTGTCCCTTCTCTCTTGAGGGCTCCAGAAGGTAGAATTCCTGAATTTGAGAAATAGGGAGGCAGACTCTGGGTCATTATCATTCTTACTGCTTCTAGAGAAGGCAGCGGGTTGCCTCCAGGGGTGGTGAGCTCATGTATGACGCTGTGCAAACAGGCTGGCCAGCCATTTGGCAGGGGTGTGTAGAGGAGCCTCCGACTCCCTCTGAGGTCACTCGGGTAGCTTGGGAGGAGTGTGGCTGAGCCCAGAGTGGGGGAGAAGGGGTGCCTGCCAGGAACCTTCAAAAGAGCCCCAGATAAAAGAGCCCTGCATTTATACTGAATGAGCCTGAGCCCAGCACCTGCTCTCTGTCAACAGAGAGAGTGTTTGGGTATCTAGGGGAGGTGAAGTGAAAGACAGCAGCTCCTGCCTGGAGAAGGGAAAAGGACACTACAGAAAGTTACTGGTGTAGTAACTGGTGCTGTGCCCTCCTTTCAACAGCTCTTGATTTTATTTGCAGAATCACTAGGACAAAGTGAGGTCATGTTGCTACTTACGTGTTTCTACTTTTTTTCTTGGTTTGGTTAAAGCAGAATGAGGAGATACTTGGGTCAATGGCTCTGCCAAATCCTATGGACTGACCTTGACAAGTCCTACTGTTTCCCCCTCTTGACAAGACCAAGGTCATACTAGGTGGTCTCAAGACTTGTTCTGCAAAAGTAGAGAGAGAAAGTATACCATCTCTTAAAGCTATCACATGGAGTCTTAAAGACCTTTGGAATCTGTATGTAATGAGGCATTTAGATGGGGAACCATGACATTTCTAAACAGAATTCTCTCTTCCACTGGGACCTAATCTTCCCATCTGCATACCCGATATAACTTTATAAATTCCACTAGGGTGTATCTGCAAGGCCTGCTACATAAGTAAATGATGGGAAAAACCATCTCATTTGCTCCCAAAGCCAGCAGTGCTAAGGTCTCAGCTTCAGAGTATTCTGTCTTGCTTGTGATGATTATTTTCAATCTTTAAGTTGGGAATAATACTCCCAGCTAGGCATGCTTTGCTTGACACAGAACAAAGAGCTCTGGACCCAGAGTCAGAGGCCTGGCTTCCTGTCTCGGCATGACTGGGAACCTGCAGTGAGAAACTGCACGTGTTCAGCAGTTGGCGTGGACCAGGAGTCGTCCCCATGGCAGCCCTGTGAGTTAGGCCCCACCATTAGGCACAGAGATGTTGAGACACTTTTCCAAGGTCATAAAGTGAAATAGTAGAAAGGGGATTTGAGCTGCCAGCTGCCTGGACCCAAGGTTTGGGTGCTGGAGCCCTGAGCAGAGAGGGTCCCAAGGTCCCCTCAGAGCATCCCCAGGTATGTCACTAAGGCTATATCCCCAGACCATTCCCAAGCAGCCACTGGGACAATTCTTACTTCTTCCATTTTATGTACAAAGGAATATGCACACACTGGTTAGTGGCAAACGCCAGTATCACAGCCCGACTGTCCAGGCTCTCCCACTACACCTGCTGCCTTTTAAAGAAATTATTTTTTTAAGTTGACACTTAATAATGATACATACTTATAGGGTACAATGTGATATGTTGATACCTGCATACAACGTGTAATGATCAAATCATGGTAGTTAGCATATTCGTCACATCCAGTCTTTACCATTTTTTCATGTTGGTAACATTCAAAATCCTCTCTTCTAGCTATTTGCAAAAATACAGTGAATTATTGGCTACAGTCACCCTACCGTGCTATGGAACACTAGCACTTATCCCTCCTGTCTAGCTGTAATTTCGTATCCCTTAACCAACCACTCCCTACCCTTCCTCCCCCGCAACCTCCCCAGACTCCAGCAACCACTACTCTACTCCCTAATTCCATGAGATCAACTCTTTTAGCTTCCACATATGAGTGAGAACATGTGGTATTAATCCAAATTCATGAGACCGAGGAAGAAAGCCAACATGGATCAAAAACTTTAAATGCCCTTTAAATCTTTCTTTGCCCCCCTAGTTTCACCAGAAATTACTTGGGGGGACATGGTTTGTTGTTTGAGACATTTGTAAATACTGCCAGATGCCTCATTGTTCATCACCTTATTCCAGACTCAAACAGTTCTGCAGGGTGGGCAGTACCATCCCCATTTCCTAGATGAGGAAACCACAGCTTACAGAGAGTCAAGGACCTGCCCAAGTTCCCAGGAGGTGGCACCTGCACTGCCAAACTCACACCTGCTGCCAGGTGCGCTGTCGTGGGTGGCCCAGACACCTTGTAACAAACCAGGGTTTCTCAGCCTCAAGGCTCTTCACATTCTGAGCTGGACAATTCCTTGTTGTTGGGGAGGGGAGCTATTCTGTGCCCTGCGGGGTCTTCAGCAACGTCCCTGGTCTCCACCCACTAGATGCCACTAGCCTGCCCCACCAGCTGTGATCACCAAAAATGTCTCCAGATGCTGCCAAACATCCCCTGGGGGCAAAATTGGCCCCCCGTAGAGAACCCCTCCATTAAGCAAACATTACCTATTGCTCAGTATATTTATGCTAATGAGTGAAGGAATGGTTTTGTCATACTTTAGAAAACAAGCAAAAGTCAGATTCAACAACATTTAGTTATTTCTAAATTCCTTTTTCGTGTTGGATTGGTTCCCCCCACTCCCCACCTCCCGCATGCCTCTCACAGTAGCTTTCAAATTCCCTTCCCTAAAATTAGACCTGTCAGTTTAAATTACTTATTTTAGGCAGCTGCCTTTCTCCTGAGCAGTTTGTCCTTTGCATGAAAACCAGACTTTGTGTGAGTGTCAATCTCTCTCCAGCACGAAGGAGCCTCCCTGAGGCAAAGCCCAGCCCTTCCTCTGGGGCGGCCACTGTGGCTGATACACCTCCACTGCCCCTTCCCTCGCCCTGACTAGCGTTAGTGACATCCCTGAGTCTTCAGCATCCCGAGCAGGCAGTGACGCATGGTAGGCACTGGAATGTTTGGGGAAGAGTAGAGTAGGAGGAGGACAGGGGACAGGGAAAGCTCTGTTTCTACCAAGTCCTTGGCTGAAAATTGGTTCAAAACCAATTGTCAAACCCAGTTCAGGGACACCTTAGCTTTCTTGAACCTTCCTGAATCTTCTGGAATGCCGAGGATTATAATGGGACTCTTATCTTGCCCTTCCTTCTTCTGGATTTCTTTCTTCTTGAACGCAAGAACCCCATCCTACTAACTTCCCTGGGCCTCAGTTTCCATTATGAAAAATAGGGATGATAATAGTCAGTTTGCACAATTGCTGTGAGGATTATACAAAATTATGTATGAAGAATGTCTCATAATTGGCAACTGCTCAGCTTACATCAATCTCCCACCAATTTCGCTGTTAACAGTGCGACTGTTTCTAGGATTGTTGTCTTCTCTCTCAATGCCACACATTTTCAAGATTTGCTTCTTCTGATATACCATCTTGGTTAGGAAACAAGACACCCAAGCTTGTTAGAAATCTGTATAAAACAAGAGCAGAGTGGCTCAGGGTGCAGCCATGCATCAGCCATATGGGCCTGGTGACATCCGTGCCAGGGGTTCAGAGGCATCTTTCTGCCACCGGGTTTGTCCACTTGGTGGGATGCCCAAGTATTACAGAGTTCCTGGTGTGTTCCTCCAATCCCTGAGTTGACAATTGTTGTGTAGCCCCTCCCTTCCCTGCTGGACTAGAAGGTGTTCCGGAGCAGAAAAGAAACTGTGCTGTTCCTGTTGTAACCCCAGTGCCTCACAGAGTGCCAGACGTCCCATGCCCTCAGGAAAAATCAACTGAGTGGAAGGGAGAGAGACGAGAGGCCAGGAGAGAGGGACAGAGAGAGGGAGGGAGGCACGGAGACAAGAACCCTGCTATGTGGTTATAGCAAAGCATGACACCTTCCCCTTTTCTGGCCTGTGACCACATGAAGGTTTCTCTGACTTGTGTGGGGCCCAAATCATGTTTAGCACACAACCTCTAATTATAATCTCAGAAGCATTTATCAATAGCTTTTATTTTGAAAAGATTCTTCTGAAATCCCTTCCTAACTCAAATTGGAAAAATTTAAAATGTTCTTCTACACTAATAGCTGAGACCATGTCACTGAAACAATTTGCTATGTCCCAGTGGATGGGGAGAAAACTAAACAGAGGCCCTCCGTGTGACTGCCCTGACGTTGTGGTCAAAAGTGCAAGGGCTGGGGTCAACTGCCTGTGTGCCACTCATGGCCTTGAACTTTCGAGTTATGGAACCTCAGACAAGTTGCCATAATGGCTCTGTGCCTCAGTTTCCCCAGGTGTAATGTGGTTGTGAAGACAGATAAAAGGACACATTTACAGCTCAGCAGAAGGTCAGCCGCATAAGTGGTACTCCAACATCTTAGCTATTATCTTGTTGAAAGAGCTCTGCCACCAGAGTGACTTGCTTCCTCCAGCTTGCCAGCTGCATAACCCTGGGTGAGACACTTAACCCCTCTGAGCCTTAATCACTCAGATGTCAGAGTCCAAAGGAGACCAGAAAGGTGCTATCTGTTAGTTAAGGGTCACTGTGAAGTTTTATTTTTATCTGTAAAATGAGGAGGAAAACTAGGTGACCCAATACTTTTTAAAAAGTCTTTAAAAGCTAGTATTCTGTGGCTACTCTTGAAATTTGAGTCTTTACTTTGTATCTTTCTGCATTTTCATGATGAAAAAGTGTGAGGAGCAGAGAAGGGAGCCACCCTTACTGGGCACTGACCGCGTGTTAGGTGTCTCGACACGTCATCCAGTTGAATTCTCACATGCGCTTGAAGGAGATGAAGCCAGGCTGGGGGAGGTTGAGACCCACGTCCAAGCTCTCACCACCATGGCACTGGCTGGGAGTCACACCCATTCCGTCCAGCTCCCAGCCTCCCACCTGTCAAATGATAGCAGTCTGCCAAGAGAGGACTTCAGATGTTCGGTTGCCCCAGCCTGGGAATTTGGCCACACTAGGAGCTGAGCTACAAGCCCGGCTAGCCCTGGAGGCCAGTGAGTGTCTGTGGGTCCTGTTTTGTGAAATGTGAGGCACACAGCTGTGGTCAGGGCCACAGCTAGTCCCACCAAGAGAGGCTGGAGAGTCAACTCATTCCTCCACCTCCACCGTCAGCCTGGAGCAAGGTCTGATGAGAATGAGGGGTGGCATTTGCTTGGGGCTTTGGATGAAGCAGCTCTGCAGAGGAATAGAGCCTGGACCTTCAGGCCTTGTCAGGCAGCACAACCCCTCCCCCCCCTTCCCCAATCCCACCCTGGAGAAGGTCTTGCTCCACTCCTCAGCGGCCCTTTCTTACACTTTCTGTGGACGCACTCTGTCCTCTCTCACCTCTCCCATGGACTGCATGCACCTGCTCTGCTCCACAGGACTAGCACCCCCTTGTACCAGCTCAGAGGGAAATCAGATGCCTTCTCACCCACAGGCAGAAAGATTTGGAATGACCTGGGCTCAAGTCCCAGCTCTGCTACTCATAGCTGCGTGGCTTTCACCTGGCTGAGCCTCACTTTCCTCATCTCTTAAATGGAGGCAATGGGTTGTGGTGAGGATGCAGTTAGATCACGTAGGTGATAGGTTTGGGGGCATGCAGTATATAAGCCCCCTTTCTTCCTGTCTGAAATTCAGAACAAGTCAGAGAGAGGTACAGGAATGAGCTAGACGGTGATCAGAATGGCGGCTCTACTCCAAACGGAGCTGGGTTAGAGGGTGTGACTTCAGAAGCTGCAGTTGATTCTGCACCTCCAGATTTAAGGCGCTGACCCAGTCACAGGCAGAAGGAAGCAACTCCAGGCCCCTCCCTGCATAAAGAAGCAGACAGGTCACAAGCTTCCCGCAGGAGGCAGGTACAGAAAGAGCCCAGAGGGGGCGCAAGTCAGCACCCACCGGCCCAGCCACTCCATGTCCCTTGGGCTGAGAGGAGGCCTGTTCTCTGATGGATGCTCCCCAAATGGGAACAGCAAACGAAGGGAAAGGAGGTTCCTGCCCAACAGTAGGTGAAGCATCAGCAACATAGTATTTAATAAACGAGCAAGGTCTTCTTTGTCTTCTGTGCCTCAAAATAGATCCTGTACGTCACTATGTGTTTGTGGAGACCACCTCTGTGTTTACATCTCTCTCTGTCTCTCTCTCCATGGTGCGCTCTCTCCCTCTCTCTCTCTGTCTCTCTCTCCTTCTCTCTCTCACACACACTCAGGAAATACATAATACATATGAATTATGTCTTTATCCAGTGTATCATTTCATATCGCTGCTTTAAGAAATTACTACAAAGACTTACTAGCTTAAAACAACACCAATTTGTTATATTACAGTTCTGGAAGTCAGAAGTCCTAAAATCCAGGTGTCAGCAGGGACATATTCTTCTGGAGACTCCAGGAGAATAATCCATTCCCTTGACGTTCCAGCTTCTAGAGGCTGTCTGCATTCCTTGGCTTGTGGCCCCTTCCTCCATCTTCAAAGTCAGCAGTGTGGCATCTTCAGACCTCTCTCTATCTCTATCTCTCTCTGTTTCTGTATCTCTGACATCTGTGTCCATCCTTACATCTCCTCTCTCTGACTCTGGTCCTCCTACCTACCTCTTATAAGGACCCTTGTGATTACATTTACAGCTCACCCAGCTAACCCAAGATAATTTCTCACTTCAAGATCTTTAACTTAACCACATCTGCAAAGTCTTTTCTGCCATGTAGAGTAAAATGTTCACAGGTTCCCTAGATAGAATGTGGACATTTCGGGGTGGACCATTGTCCTACCCACCACATCCTACAAGCAAATATTAGACCCATACTCTATGTCAGCATCACTTTGTTCTAAGCAAAGTTTTCTCCTATGGAGCCTCATCTGATGCTTAGCATTGTCACATTCACAAGCTGTGAGGGGGCTAAAATGATTATGCACGTTATATCTCGTCTCTGAAACACTACGTTATGAGTTAAGAATGAGAGCATTAGGACATTGGAGGTAGGGACTTAAAAAGACCCAAATCCTCACCCCAAACCCCACCACCTGCAAGGTTCCTCAAAGATTTACCTCCTAAGAAAGAGCAGTCTGAGAAGAAGACACAGGTATGATCCTCCCCACGGCACATTTACAACTGCCGGCTGCTCTTCCTAACCATGGAGCAATTGTGTCTCAATAGAGAGATAGAACCTTCTAGAATAATGCCTACCATTTGCTATAGCAAATTATATATTGATTATATAAAAGGCACTATCCTGGACGCTTTACATCGTCATTTTAAAAATTTTTACAAGAACTTTGAAAGAGTATTATTACCTTCCTTTGGAGAATGGAGATTCAGAGATGTGAAATCACTTGGTCCTAAGAGACAGCAGTGGGGTTGGGACCCTGGTTCACAGCAGGACATGCTCCAAATTTCCTGGGTGCTTCCTTGTGATTCAAGGACTTCAAACTGTCCAATCAAATAAACCTCAGAGTGAGCAGAGATAAAGCCACCTTCCTACTCTATAAAATGTTGGAGGGAGAGGAAAGTGGGTTCCTGGAGCAAGCAGAATATCAAGAAGACCAGAAGTTTGTGTGATGTCCGGGCTTTCTTCCTGGGGACACGGCCAGCCCAGCAGGACCTCCCCTGCAGGCCCTGGACTGGAGGAGAGGGTCTGTGGGCCAACTTCTGCCTTCGAAGCATAAATGAAATTTAAGAACTGGTTGGCTCTTAGTGCATTTTTATAACTGTTTCTCGATGAGCATAGAATTTTGTGCATGATGACTCTCTCCACTAACATTTAAACCTGCCAAGAGATGTCCATGGCAGTGTCACTACAGGAAGAACTGGAACCAGGGAAGAAAGGGGTCGTGGGGAGCGAGAGGAGGCAGGAAAGAGGTGCTGAGCAGGACGAGGGGGTCCAGTGTGTGGCTTCCACAGGAGGACACATGAGGAGTGGGATCCGAGGCTGGAAGCCTCAGGAACACAAGTGGGTCAGGGGTGGGGTTCAGAACCAAGGATGTGAATAATACAAATGTCAGAGGTGGCCACAGGGCAGCCTGGGGAGATGGAAGCATAGAGAGTCTTGGCCATTGAAAACCAGTGAATTTGGGTGAAGATTAAGAAAGGCTCTTAACCTTCTAGAATCCAGCCCTGAAGGTGTGCTGGGGATCACAGTTATCTTCGAAAAGAGAATAGATTATATAAACAAATCTAGTGGAAACTGTGGGTTTGGGCAGCCCTAAGAGCGATAGGAATTAATGAATTTATCGGGAGCAACCTCTGTACACTGGCTGTGACAGCAAACTTCAAGCTGAAGATGAGTCTAAGGTTCTAATTCCCCAGCTCACTCAAATGAGAGGCAGACACTGGACAGGAGGGTCTTTGTTTTACATAAACATTATAACCCATTTCTGCCAATAGATGCATCAACGCCCACAAGTACAAAGAAATTTGTGCAGTAGTTTTCACTGATGATTCTAGACGTGCATAGTAATTGTAAAGAATTACTTCCTTCACTAAAAAAAGTACCATATGTAGATATAAGTAGGTCCTAAATCTTCCCCAACTGCATATTCTGGTAGCAGGACAAATTTGTAGAAATAAGAGCTTCATCCAGAAACAAAAAGGCAAGTGTAAGAGAATGCCTGGCCAAGTCGGGCCTGGCAGGTTATGAGCAATGTGCACTAATGAGCTCTGACATTTCTGATGAATAATGATCCACTGTTCACAGACGTCCCTAAGGTCCTTCTAGGCAGCAGGTTTTCCTATCAGAATTCATATATTAGGACAGCATGTTTTCCATCATTTAGCAAACTTAGTTTTGAGGAAATGACTGGCACGTGGAGAACACAGAAATTATTTGTGTTGATCGAAAGCTTCAAAGTAAATAATAAGTAGTCACAATTCTCACCCAGTTCCTGAACCTCAGAGGACAGACAGGGTAGGCATGGCTGTGTCCTTTTGATGGGGGGGGGGAATGAATTGCCTGAGGTCACACAACTAGTTCAAGCCAGAGTCAGGTCTCTAATCTCCTAATTAGTGACCATCTGATGATGGTTATGTCAGACAGGATTAGATTGGCCTCATGTGGCAGAGACTCCAGTGACCTATGGTTTTCTCTCTCACATGAAATCAGTTTGGAGAGCTGGTACAGCAACTCCAGGGCCACACGTCCTGATTTGCCACGACAGCCTCAAAGTATGCCTGTTGTACTGGCAGAATTGTTAACACTCTCAAAAGTGCCCAAGATTGGGTAATAAATTATAAAACCACTCTAGTTGGTGAGGACACAGGCTAACTCCTCTTTCTGCTCTAGCATCTGAACAGGTGGCTTCCATCCCAAGGCAGGGGTCTCCATGCATAGTTACGTAGGTTGTGCACTGCACACCTCTTGGGAGCATCATTCACAATGTACCCATTGTACATTTATTATGGCAATTTTCCAGTCAACGACAGTAAAGTGTCTTGTGGAGTGGGGACTTTTTCTGATTCTCACAAAGTTACCATGGGTTACCAGTATTACATCCACCATCCTGACAACAGAAAGGAGGAAGGGCAAAAAAAAAAAAAAAAAAAAAAAAAAGATGGGAGCATACCTCCTTGATTAAAAGTTTCTTTTAAAAAAAGAGGCTTCCTAAAAGCCCCACCAACATTTCTATTTCTATCTCATTGCCACGCTTAGCTGCAAGTGATACTGGGAAGTCCAGTCTTTTAGCTGAGCACGTGCTACTCCCGGTAACAAGGGAGTCCTGTTAGCAATGAAGAAAGGGAAAGTGTGGGAGGGGGACAAAAAATGAGCAGCCACACCGCACAGCTCCACCTGTGACTCTGGATTTAAGACAGTGAAACTCAGAGACCACCTTATACCTGAATTTAATTTAGAAAATTGACGAGGGCCTCCCACTGACCTTTCTCCTTTCTTTTTGTTTCCTGCATTATAGATTTGGTTCTACACCAATAGCATCTTTGGAAAAGCTGGGATCCCTCCAGAAAAGATCCCATACATCACCTTGAGCACGGGTGGCATTGAGATTTTGGCTGCCACCTTCTCGGTAAGTCAGTGGAGTGTCACTCCATGGAACACTACAGGTGGGTAGACAGCACGACAGGGACTCCGGGTGACAAAGGGGCATACCTTTACAGGGCATGTACTTTGACACTTGATGGTGTCTGGCTTTTAGGAGTTCATCATGCAGTTTTTCACTGACATTTTACCCGTCCAGAGAATATTCCTGTCCGTATTTTGCTTCCTATTCCCTTTCTTTTAATGAATAAGTTCCTCCTTTGAACTCTTTCCTAGTTGTAAATGATACAATATGAACACCCGGTGAAAGAGCACAGCATCGTCCCCGGAGGTTCAGATCAGAGAGTCTGTGTGAGTCTCCACTCTCTTGTTATATGACTTTTAACATGTTTCAGAACCACTAGCTGTCATCTCATCACCCTAAGCCTGTAGGAGTTTTCAAGGCAAAGAAGAAAGCATATCATAGAGAAGGTGATTTACTAATAAGCAAAAATGTTCAAAAGAAGAGAGACATAGAGCTCATCGCTCTTTCTCAACCTCCAATATGCAAAATAAACATTTGGTGGGGTGGAGGGGGAAGTTGGGAAACTTCAGAATCTAGCAGAAACTTCCCAGGGTTTGGAATCAGACCAGACTAGATTTGGATTCTGGCTCTCGAACTTCTAGGCCATGTAGTGTTGTTGTCCAATGCACTCAACCTCTCTGACCTTCAGTTTCCCTCTAGGAGTTGTTCGTGTCTCTCCAACCTTCTAGGGGTGCGGTCTGTGCTTCACGTTTCAGGCACATGGTACACAGTGGGGTTCTCTACCAGATGAAAGGAGAGAAGGCTAAAATCAGAGAGTAACATTCTCTGTCTTGATGGAGAAACTCGTTTATTTTCACTCTTGCTAGCTGATTTGGACCGACAAGACTGATGACTCTGCAAACAAACAGAGGCATCCTGACCGTATTTCTGACATGCTTTCCACAGAACACTGTGGTTTGCTTCTTTCTCTTAATGGGTCATTCTAACAAGATGCTTTTAAAAAATGGCTATCGTAAAAAATGTAGAGGAGTGACGTTTTGTCTCTTTCGCCTCCACTTCACGGTCTTTTGGTTACAGGGAGACTATTTCATTGTTTCACTATCTGGGAGTTTCCCAAAATTCCTGTCTGAGTTACAGACTGCACCCAACTTTTATTAATTTTTACTTAGATCAGCAGAAGAATGTAGTCAGTCTGGGATAAAAATAATTGGAAAAGTACAGGGTTTTTTGTTGTTATAAGACATCAATACCAGCTTATTAGTGCAAATTTGTTAAATTCAGAAAAAAAGAAACAGAGAAGAAATGACCTATAACGTGCTACCCCATGAAGTTTGGCAAATTTTTCCTGTCTTTATTCTATGCATAAATGTATGAGGGTACTTCTAAAAGTTTATGGAAAGATTTGTGTTATCTTTCAATTTTATTTTTTCACAAACCTTGGAAGTGTCTTCGTATGTTTTACTCTTACACAGTAGTCATTCCGTACTTTATACTAACCTCAATCCTGGTCTTGTTCATGTAATATTATGTCGGAATGATTTTTCACTTTTTTATTTATTGCTTGAGTATTTTTTAATTGAAGTATATACCATATATACAGAAAATTATGCATATCAACATCCCTCTGAATTAATACCTGTGCTGAAAGCTGTATCATTCTCCAAAAATTTGCTCTATGGTAATTTTTCTAATGATCGTCTGTGGGGTAGGATGGTTGAGCATCCCTGCTGAGAACCTGGGTAGCAGAGCCACACAGCCTGGGGTCCAACCCTGGCTCTGTTCCTTTTGAGCTACGTGACCCCAGATAAGTTATTCAACATCTGTGTGATTCAGTTTCCCCGTTTCGGGACAGGCTGAGGGTAAAACACGTGCACGTGCATTGAATGATTCAAGTACTGCCTGGCAAATGATGTGCACCCAGTAGGTGTTAACTGTTCCTGTCCTATTTAGGCAGGTTCCCATAATTTGTCATTTTAAGTAAGGCTGTCATGAACATCCTACGATAGGGCAGGTTTTATAGGGACTCTTGCAATCTTTTGATAGTTGAGAAAACCAAGAACCAAAGAAGGGACTTACACAGGGTCACAGAGTTAGTTGGGTCAGAACCTGGGGGAGTGAAGAGAAATGATATCATGAGGCCTTGACCGCCCCCCAGGACCCTGCAGTGCTTTATGTGGGATTTCATGGATGCTCACATCACTCCTGAAAGTCCAGTTTTCACCCTTGTTTGAAAGAGGAGCAGACTCAGGGAGTGGTGATGCTTCCAGCCTTGGTCTCTCTGACTCCTTCTGGTCCCCTCTCTCTGACTGGCAGATCACCTTCATTAAAAGCTGACAATATTTGGAAAAGTATTCCTTGGAGGTGCTAATCCCAGAAAGGAGGGCAAATGACTTCACTCTCCCGGGAGAGGAGAAGACCTTTCTAAAATCAGGACTCTAGAGTTGCAGCCTCTGGGGGGTGTCCCTACCACTGCCTTCATGTGTAGGCCGTGTTGGATCTCAGCCACTTGGACCATGGTCAGTTCCTATGGTGCCCTTCAGCACGTTCTTGTCAGCACCTCCTGTGGCCAGGCTGTTGACCCTGTGCTGGCCATCACCATGGTGCCTGCCTACAGGAGCTCACAGTCCAGTGGGGGAGGCTATGACCCAAGGTGGAATGATGTCGCACTATGCTAGAGGTGCAGGGAGTGATAGCTCCATAGCTCTGGTGGTGGATTCATTCATTCACGCATTCATCCTTTCCACACACACCTCAGGGGCACCTACACAGTACTAGAGGTCACCAGTGAAGTTGTCGTGATCCAGAGAGAAAGATCCGCAAACAATTACCATGTGCAACACTGAGATAAGTTCCAGGAGGGCTTCCTGCAGGACAAGGAAGCCAAGAGCTGAAAAACCAGCAGTAGTTAGGGACAGGGAAGATAAGGACCCTGGCAGCCTGTTTCCCTTTTATCTTCGAAAAGAGCTGGAGAGGCAAGAATAGTCCATTGGAAACAGTGCTTAAAATGGGAGCATTTACCCTAGTCCCTGGAAAACCAGGAGATTAAATTCAGCATGAGGCTGGGAGTCTGGGATAGAAAGTCGTTCTGGGGAGAAAGAGTTTTGGCTTTAGGACTGGGCGACTCTGAATTCAAATTCTGATCATCAACAGATGAGTGGTCTTGGGAAAATTACCCAACATCTCTGAATTTATTTGCTCATCTGAAAATGGACATAACTAGGCCCACCTGTGTTAGGCGAAACACTCCTGTTTCTCAGAAGCTGTGACTATGTTGTCTTACGTGGCAGACGGGACTTTGTGGGTGTGCTTGAATTAAAGATCCTGAGATGCGGAGATTTCTTGGATGAGCAGGGTGGGAGCCGCTTTAACCACAAGGTCCTTATAAGTGAAAGATGGAGGCAAGAGGGTCAGCGTCAGAGAAGGAAACGTGGCAACGGAAGCAGAGGCAGAAGTGACGTCATTGCTGGCTTTGAAGACGGAGGAAGGGGCCACTGGAGCCAAGGAACACGGGTGGCCTCCAGACGCTGGAAAAGCCAAGGAAATGAATTCTCCCCTAGAATCTCCAGAAGGAACACAACCCTGCTAACACTGATTCTTGTCAGATTTCTGACTTCCAAAACTATAAGACAGTACATTTGTGTGGTTTTAAACCACTAAGTTTGTGGTAATTTGTTACAGCGGCAATAGGAAACATACAGCGCCTTACAGAATTGTCATGGAAACAAAATTCAAAGCATGTGAAAGCCACTCTCCTGTTGCTAACAGAGTCAATATTCAGTAAATCTCTTGCACCTCCCAAAGTTTTTATTGCTTTGTTTCCAAATATGTGTACTATTTCACCTAACCCTTTGAGATAATTGCCTAACAAAAAGAATTTTCCAATTTTTTTTTCATTATTTTTACTGAGATTTTGACAGTCTATTAAAATGGCTCTGGAGCCTAATACAATTGAGAAGGAAAAGACATTTTTGCTCATTTGATCTGCAATTAATTTGGCTCAGGGCATCACTCATCAGTGTGGGCAGTTGTAAATAATTGCCATCCTGGAGGAACAGCTGGTTTTCAAAATTGGTTTTCTTGGTGCAGCATTAACTTTCTGATGAGTGAACTTCCAATGAGTGTCATTCAGGCCCCACAAGGCTGAGTATCTGCTGCCACATGGGGTGGGAACTTTGTGGAACATGGGGTTCATTCTGTTGAGAAACAGACTTTGTGCTTTTTCAAATCTGGGGAGGGAAATCACATGAAGTCATTCTTATTCATTGCAGGAAGTTTTTGTAATTATTAGGAACGAAAGTTAAAAAAAAAAAAATCAAGTGTTCGTTGGGCCCCTGCTCTATGCCAGGCATGGGTCCAGGTGTGTGAGATACATCAGCGGACCACACAAAGTTCCCTGCATGGAGAAGGGGTGGTCCTCGTTGTCAGGGAGGGGGACATACAGAGAACAATAAACACAGCGAATAAATAAGGTGGAGGATGCTATGAGAAAACAGTAGAGCAGAGAAGGGGGATTGAGAGGTGGAGGCAGGTTGCTGTATTAAACATTGTGATCAGGCTCAAGGCAGGTGAGGGAGTTGTCTGCCCAGATATCTGCAGAAGAGCATGCCAGGCAGAGGAGCAGGAGGGGAAAGGACATCAGGGAAGAGGCGCAGGGGGTGGTCTGCCAGCAGATTGATTCAGGCATGGGGAGGGTACATAGGGTGGATAAGCCACCCATCAAGAACTATGGCCTTTGGTAGAGGGACAGAGCCAGCCAGAATGTCCCTGTAGAAAGGCAGCCTCATTCTCTTCCTTCCCACCTTCTGATTTCTGATTTCTGCTGAAACCACCTGGAACTCAGAGGGCAAGAAGCCTGGTGATTCAGCCCTACAGGTCCCACTGCAGGACATGGAGCAGGACACAGAGTGTATCTGGAGGGGTGAAAAGGGGATGTGCGGAGCAGGAGCAGGAACAGGAGCAGGAGCACGTCTGCCTGCTTGAGGGACCCCGGAGGGCCTGCAGGGCAGAGGGGAGCAGCCAGGGTGTTGAAGGCGGAGGGCCAGGGCATGTTTTAAAAGGATCCCTCTGGGCTGCTGTAAAGAAAATAGATGTAGGCAGCGGGGTGTCAAGGGTGGAAGCAGAGAGAGCTGTCGGGAGGCTTGGAGAGAGGCTGATTTTCACCATGAATCATCAGACTGCAATGTGCTCTCGAACTGACCTCAAAGGACTAAGTTCAGCTACTTCTCCTTGCTGGACATCCTCTTTTCATCGATAAATAATGATTCTGTAGCATTTCTATGGGCCCATACTAGCAGGAAGAGACTACCCCCTCCGCCTCCTCCCCCGCCACACACACACATCTACTAAAACATTAGATTAAGTCCAAGTTTGTTTAGCAAAGGTTACAGGAACTTGGCAGAAGGGAGGGGCCACATCAGGCAAAAGCAGATCCTGGTTTCTCCCAGGGCCCCCAACCCACGCTCCCTCGTGGCAGAAACAACTACCAGGGGCTCCCTCTAAGCTGCACCCATCAGATCTGAGAAATTAAAATTCCGGCTGAGAAACTTTTCCTATTTGGTGGTTACGTCATCATTCAAGAAACACTGATGTAACCTTGTCACCTGAGTAGGAAGTACCATGTTGACCTGGGGCCTCCCCTCATTTTGTTCTGAGGGCTCTGCCTCACAGGGAGGGGTTGGGAGGGAGCCGTTTCCCAGCAGTCCCCACTCCCACCCACCCTCAACTCAGTGTACTCAGATAATACCTTCTAAGCAGGTTCTATTTCTGAGTTTGGCCAGAGACCTGGGCACGAGTCCTTCCCTGCAGCCCACCCTCTGACTTCTACAATGCAATCCTGATTCATTTCCCACCACAGTTCTTCTGATTCCCTCTCCATTGCTCTGACAGTGCCCTTTGGCTCCCGTTTCTGATCTGGCCCCATCAGCTTCCCCATGAAAGGGCAGTGAGGCTGTGGCTCTTGGGGGACCATGTGGCTTTGCACCAGCTGCACGTGCTGCTGTTTCCACCACCAGCCCCTCGGCCGCCCACGCTCCCGCTGCACTGTGCTTCCTGGTTTGGGAGCATTGGTTCCCAAGTCAGCTGGACATCCAGTCTCCCTCTCTGCTCCTTTCTTTTAAGAGCTAATTGTTTTTTCTGTTGCCCAGCTTTGAGAACATTTTAAATTTATGCTCATAAACCTCTTAAGAACTGCCTATTGAAAAGGACAAGAGGGTGGGAATTATACTCCACTCAGAAGCTGCAGAAGCTATGGCCTCCAGCCAAGATTCTAAAGTGACCCAGGAGAAACAAATGTCCCCAAGACTTGAGAGCTCGGGAAAGCCTGGTCTTGGTGCCAGCCTTTCCTTCTGTTCCAGCTGGCCCTGATCTGTGTCTGATTTTGCACTTTGGTTGAAATATCTCAAAACCTCTTTAATTTGTTATACTTAGGTATAACAGGCCACTTTGGGATGATAGTCATTTAAAAGGTAACTATTTTCCATTTCTCACACCTTTGGCCCAAGCAGATATGTACAGGTCTGTCTTACACACATTCATTTTTAAGCAGAAATTTCCAAACAAGAATTATGTTTTAATGAATTATTCTTAATTTTCAATTTAAAGAGAGCTTGCCCCAAGTGGAAAATTATTTTTGACAGCCTGTCCTTTGAGCATGGATTTTACAACTTCATTAACTTGAAGATAACCACAGCTTCCCAAAGTCTCACCTTCTTTTCAGAGAGAGATTTGAAAGCAAAGATTGACATTTGCATGCTTAAAGCAGAATCACCAGCAGTCAGAACTAATACTGAACTTGACATTTCCTTCTTGCTTTCTGCCTCGGCCTCCTTTTCTCTGCCAAGAGATCTGAGTCAGTGATAATCACGCCATTCCCCATTCCTGTCTCGCATCCTTCTATCAATAAAACTTTGGCAATAATCCAATTTCTGTCTGGAGAGTTGTTGTGAGGTTGTCACCCAGGAAAGGAACCAAACACTTAATTAAGAATTTTAACGGAGTCTTTATTAGCTGGCCGGCGGCTGCCTCCCCTAGGTATTTTGGGAGAGCAGCAACCAGCTTTGGTCTGGTGGAGTTTATAAAGGCAAAAACCACATCCCGTTGGCACATGGGTTTGTCCAGGTGCACAAAGCAAGCTAGGTAGCTAGGTTACAGAAGCCAAAAGTGAGCAGTTAAAGCAAGCAAGCATAAAAATCTTCATTGTGTATGGTTCTGTTCCTATGTAATGGTTCACTGTGTATGGTTCCTGTTTCTATGCAACAGTCTTTGTTCCTATGAGAAGATCAACCATTTCTCGCAGAGAGGGGTAGTCTGACAATGAGAATGGAGCTCCTACCCTAGATGGCGTTGGTATTGCTCAGGATTCTCTGCTACAGAGTCACCAGTTGCTGATGTGATGAGGGCTCCTTGGGGACTTCTTCATCCCTGAGATGTCAGGATTGAGGGGCAGCAATTTGGGATACCTGGGTGCTGGCCCTAATCTGGGCCACATCTTGCCCCAGTATTCAAATTTCTCCTGCAAATTCCCAGTTGTTATGACTACTTTGGCCAGTGCTATTGAGAAAAGCCTCATAGAGTTGTTTTAAAATGTAAATTAAAAAGTGTGTGGGGGGAGGGGTGTATGTGTGGGACAACAGGTTTAAAGAAATGGCAGCAGTAGTTGTCATATTGTGTCTCTGCAGTCCTTGGTCTCCCTGTGTTCCACCAGCCTAGGCACGGGCCCATAATGAGCATTCATGCATAGTTGCTTAACGGAGTAAGGCTTAATTAAGCCATTCCGGGAAATGACACTGGCTAGCTCAAGACAGAGCTCTTTGCCTTTGGCTGCGATCCATGCCTGGGAGTAGTGGATAGGAATTCTGAAGGAGGCAGACCCCTTCTACAGTGCTTCGTCCCTGGAGTGGTTTCTTTTTGGGCCCTGCACACACATAGTCAGTGCACATGGCCACATGCTCACAGCATCAGGGCAACCAGGCAAGGACTGGGTTCACAGGAATCAGCAGAATCAGTAAAGACCCTGCAAGGAGTTGGACAGAGAATTAAGTCACTTCTGTGATCAAAAGGCTCACCATCGGGGCTGGCCCGTGGCTCACTCGGGAGAGTGCGGTGCTGATAACACCAAGGCCATGGGTTCGGATCCTATATAGGGATGGCCGGTTTGCTCACTGGCTGAGCGTGGTGCTGACAACACCAAGCCAAGGGTTGAGATCCCCTTACCGGTCGTCTTTCAAAAAAAAAAAAAAAAAAAAGGCTCACCATCGTATAGGAATGAACCCTTACAGGGCCCTTCAGTCCCTGGGAAAGTCAGGAACTTCTGCCAAGCCCTGAGTACTGCATGTAGTTTATATAGAGGGATAGATACAGAACACAATGTGGACAAAGAAGGATATATGAAATGTATATAAAGGAATATAAAATGTATGTACAATAATATAAAGGCACATTGAGTCAGATTTGGAAGCTTTGATTGAGCCAAATTTGAAATAAATGAAATTTTAGGCTATATTTTCTTCTCTCTGTCCCTTCCTTCTTTCTTCATGCATTCAGTTATCTAGCAAGCAGCATACCAAGCCTTGCACTCTATCAGATATTCCCTCATTGTATTGGTTTGCTAGGGCTGCCATAAAGCACCATGAGCTGAGTGGCTTAAATAATAGGCATTTGTTGCTTCACAATTCTGAAGGCCAGAAGTCCAAGTTCATGGTGTTGGCAGGGCTATTCCTTGTAAGGACTATGAGGGAGAGTCAGCTCCAGGCCTGTCTCCTAGCTTCTGGGAGTTTGCTTGCAATCTTTGGTGTTCCTTGGCTTGTAGAACTGTCTCCAAGTCTCTGCCTTTATCTTTCCATGGCATTCTGTCTGCATGCAGGTCTGTCTCTGTGTCCAAATTTTTTGTTTTTATAAGTACACCTGTCATTGTAGATTAGGGACTGTCCTAATTTTATTACCTCTATAAAGACCCTATTTCCAATTAAGGTCACATTCTTAGGTACTGGGTATTGGGGTTTCAATGTTTCCTTTTTGGGGAAGATGCAATTCAACCCATAAAACTCCCCAAGGACAGGGACTCCTGTATCTGTCTTCTCCATGCCCTGATGCCAGGGCCAGTCCTATCGGAGGCTTCCAGTGACCACAGGAAGTTCACACAAATGAGGAGAGGAAAACTTTGGGAGCATGTGCATATTCTTTTGATAAATGTCCATATGAGTTTGTCTCAGTGACACTGAAGAGAGACAATAGAGCACAGAGGTTAAGAACAAGACTTTGGAGCTAGACTACCTGGCCTGAATCCTGGCTCTGCCACTGTGTGACCTCACAGGTTGCTAAGCCTCTGTGAAACTAAAGTTCTGGATATAACAGGGGACGATAATAGCAGCTTTATAAGCCCACTGAGATGTTATAACCAGCAGATGATAACACCATGGACATGTTATAAGGATTAAATTATTGAGAAGACTTAAATTATTAATATATGTAAAGCATTTGGAGCCATACCTGGTACATAATAAGTGCTATAATAAGATTCACTACCCAGTAATCAAGACATCCTGGTGTTGGCATAAGGATAGCCATACAGATTAATGGAACATAACAGAGTCCAGAAAACAAAAGTTGCCAAAGTAGTTCAGTGGAGAAAGTATAGTGTTTGCAACAAATGGTGCCATAGAAACTAAATGTTCATATGGAAAAAATGAATGGCAACCCTTATGCCATACACAAAAATTAACTCAAAATGGATCATGTGTCTAAATATAAAGAGCTAAAACTATCAGGCTTCTGGAAGGAAACACAGGAGAAGGTTTTGCAACATTTAGATAGGCAAAGGTTTCTTAGATGAGATGCAAAATTATAAATCATTATTAAAAATTGATAAATTGGATTTCATCACAATTAAAAATTGTGACTATTTAAAAGACATTGTTAACAAAATAAAAAGGCAAGTCACAGACCAGGAGTGCATACTTATAAAACACACATGTGACAGGGAACTTGAATTCATAATACATAAAGAACTCTTAGAACTAAACAATAAGAAAACCAGTTACTTACTTAAAAATGAGCAAAATATCTGAACAGATGCCTTACCAAAGAAGATATCCAAAAGACTTTTTAAAAGACATGAAAAGATGTTCTGCACCATTACTCATCAAGGAAATTAAAACTAAAACCTGCATTGAGATACCATTATTCACCATAAGGATGACCAAAATTTAAATGGCTGATAATACCAAGTGTTGCTAAGGAAGTAGGGCAACTGGGACTCTCAAACACAGCTGGTGGGAATTTAAAATGGTACAACCCCTCTAGAGAACATTTTGGCAGTTTCTTATAAAGTTTTTACCCATACATCTCAGCCATTCTACTCATAAGTATTTACCCAAGAGAAATCAAGCACATGTCTACACAGAGACTCACATACTGATGTTCATAACAGCTTTATTTATCAGAGCCCAAAACTGGAAACAGCCCAATGTCCATCAACAGATGAGTGGAGAAACAAATGGTGGTAAATCTATGCAGTGGAATACTGCTCAGCAGTAAAAAGGGCTATTGATTGTTACAATAATATGGATGAATCTCAAAAACATTATGATGAGCAATACAAAACTCTAGAAATGACAAATCTGTTCATAGCACCAGAAAGCAGATCAGTGGCTGCCTGGGGCTGGGGGAAGGGATGCAAGGGAATTTTTTGAGGGATGAAATGTTCTGTATCTTAATTGTTGGGGTGGTTTTAGGGTATAGACATTTTTCAACACATATGAAATGGTACAATTAAAATTGGTACCTTTCATTGAACAAAAACTATACATCAATAGAGTTGATATTGAAAATCCTAACCAGGGAAAAGGTTACCATTATCATTCCACCAAAGCTCCTAGCACTGTAGAGAGGGGCACTGAGTGCTGGGTAAATGGCTACTGAGTGGACAAATGACCCTGTGACTCCGGAGTCCCCAGAGGAGGTTTCTTGGGAGCATCAGCAGTCTAACAGTCCCCTGCTGACATCACAGGCTGCGGTTCATTTTGAGTTAATGTCTTCACTGATGATTTCAATGTTGGGTGGGAATACCATGTTCACTCTAATCCCTCCCTACTGGCTGCACTTTAATGGGACATAAAGGAGGGAAGGCAAAAGGACAGGGCCTTGCAGACTGATCCTGTTTCCCACTAGGATGCGGAGGGTTGTTTTCATCCCTTCCTTCTTCTTCAAATCCATTTCCCTGCTGTCTTCCTAGACCATCTTCAGAGATTGTTTTCAAATCAGGGAGAATGTTTCCGGCTTTACATTGGCTCAGGTTACTGGTTCATCCAGAGACTTCAGGGAACAAAACCAAAAGCCAGATTCCCGCTCTGAGAGCCCTTGAACACGAGCATCGTGCTGTAAGGTAATGGCTCTCAGCTGGTTTGTGTTTGGTGCACACTTTCCAACACTGAAATTGTGGGTAGTGCTCTTGAAGAAACTTTTTTAAAAAATTCTCAAAACACAAGTCAGTAACCCGTGTGTGTGTGTGTGTGTGTGTGTGTGTGTGTATGTATATATATATATATTTTTTTTGGAATCAAAAAATATATATATTTTGAATCATAATTGATTATACATATTTTTGGGATTCAAAGTTGACATATGTTGATCAAATCAATATTACTAGTATGTATATTGTTACAAATTATAATTATTCTTTATGCCCCTTGTACAATCTCTCCCTATCCCTCTCTCCCTCTGACCGCTCCCCTCTGATAACCCTAGATTTCTTCTCTCCTTCTGAAAGAGTAATGGTTACTCTGTTGATTTGTTGCCTAGATAATCTGTCCAATGGTGAGAGGTGTGTTCAGATGCCCCAGTATTATCATAGAGCAGATGCTTCTTCTGTCACTCTGGAATGGGCTTTGTAGAGAGAGACATCCTCTTCTTTTCTTTCTCTCTGCTGGTGACTCTCCTTGTGTCAATGCACTCCAGTGGCTGGCGGACCATCTGCGTGGTGGTTGTGATGTCTAGCCACTTTCATGGCAGCTGTGGTTACTGTGGTGGCTATGGTGGGCCACCCACATGGAGATGATGTTTTTGGCATGCTCCTTGGAGCTGGCAGTGTGCCTGGTTGTGGGCAGGGGGTCTAGTCCCCAGCTCCATGACCCAGATCCCCAGGCAGAGCCACGAGGCACTGGTGGTGGGCCTGGTTGGGGGGGTCTGGTCCCCGGCTCCATACCTTGGGTCCCCTGGCAGGTCCCGAGGTGCTGGTGGTGTGCCTGGGCTGGAACTAATTTTTTGTCGTTTGCTTACTTCTGAAATGGGGGAACTTCCTGTGGGAACCAGTACTTGAGCTCTGTGGTTGAGCTAAATTGCTGCTTTGCTGCTGTTTCCCTAGGGAAGGCTTTTTGTGCAGCTCAGGGTTTAACGGTTGACCTTATAGGTACTTCCGGCTCTCCAGAGACCCGGTGCACCTGGGTTGTGTAGAAACTCTGATCTGGGCCTGAATCTTTTCATCAAACTGCACCCCATGAAGGCTGCATTCCCAACCAGTCTCCTCTGAGTGGTTCTGCACTGATTGGGGGACAGAATGGCTGTCCTTGCTGTGTCCCAGTGTTCTCCTGGTGGGCCTGTCTCCCCCACTGCCCGTGCTCCAAACACTTCACGTGGGACTGACCCTGTGCCAGTCCCTTGCGATGACTCACTGGCATCTGAATGGCTCCCATTTTTCAGCTGTTCTGGCTCCTCACTCCTGTGTGGGTCCACGAAAACCCTATTAGTGGTCTTGGTGGCCCCCAGGGCCTCTTCTCCCTTGCTGCCTCCAAGCAACTCCATGCAAAGGGCACAGCTGTGGCTTCTGCCGGCTCCTGCTCCATGCGCTCAGCAGTTCCAGCCTTAAAGTGGCCGTGGCCCAAAATGCTCTGAGCAGTTTTTTCTTTCTCTCATTGTGGTTTCTCCCTCTTCATGAACTCCGTAGGTCTCTCCTCCTCTTCCCCTGAGCTCCAGCTGCCCCAGCTTGGCTGGTGTTACATTTTTATAGTTGTAAATTGGTTGATTTGTGGGAGAGAGTGACACTGGAATTCCATCTTGACTGGAATTCCCAGTAACCAGTATATATTAATCTCAGACTAACAATATCACATGTTGATCTCTGTATGACAATGTAAAACACATTAATCCAGTGTAACAGTGTAACATGTGTTGGTCTCAGTTAATAATGTAATACAGATTAATCTCAGTGTAGCAATGTGACATGTTGATTCCAGTGTAACACTGTAACATATTAATCTAAGTGTGCCTATTTAACACATGTTAATCTCAGTGTAGCAATGTTTCCCAGTGACTGTGGTGCTCATCCATGGTAATTTCCAGTCATTTCAGCACCGTGTCATTGGGCACTCTAACCTGACTGCCCTAAAATGCTTAGGAGACAAAAGCTTCCACATTCCAGTTATAAGCAGACTTCATTTCCAGTGCCAGCTTAATTTTGGGCTCTGAGCTAACCACAATCTTATATATCATTATCAGTACATCCTTAGATTGTAGCAAAGATGCATTTTACACGGTTGTGAAAACTTGTCAGTGTGAGTATTGAAAATCACTGGTGATAGGGAAAGAATAAAGACTTTGACTCAGGGGACAAAGATTACATCCTCACACTTTAACAAACTCTATTTTTTAGTCTTTTTTTTAAAGTAAAAAATCTCATATAGAAAACTTTGAAAACTAAAAAATAAACAAGTAAAATAAGAATCACATATACCCCCAATGAGAGTTAGCCATTGTAAACTATTTTTCCATGTATTTTTCCAGAGTGTATTTGTTTAACATAACTGTAATTTATATAACTGCATATATAAGTAAATACACCTTTCTGTCCTGCTTTTTTCACTTAACATTGTGCCCTGAGAATTTTTCTATGCTATTTGAAACTTCTCTCAAAATATGTTAATTTCTACACATTTATCATCTAGTTGTTCTAGGATTTACTTAACCAATTCAATTGTTGGTGGACTTCTAGATTATTTCTATTTCTTCATTAGTATAAACAACACATTGATGAAGATTTTTGTCCATGAATCTTTGACCAAATATCTATTTCCTTAAGATAAATACCCAAAAGGTGAATGACTGAGTCCAAGGGTATGGCTATCTCTAGTTTGGAAATTTTTAATGTCTCAAAAACCAGAAAAGACTTTGTAGATGATCCCAGCCTTGCTACTTACCAGCCATGAGACCTTAGACACATTCCCAAAGTCTCTGTGCCTCAGTTTTTAACCTGTAAAATGGGGCAAACAATAGAACCTACTTTAGTTATTGTGAGAATTAAATGAGTAGATGCATGAAAAGTGCTTAGTACAGTGCCTGGCACATAGTAGGTGTTCAATAATAACCATCAGCCATTTTTATCTCGACTAACCCCATCATCATCAGAAAAGAGGAGAAATTAAGATACAGAAAGATCAACTGACTTGTTCAAAGCCACATGGCCAACTAGAGCCAGGAGCTGGGACCAGACCCCCAGGCCTCTCCTTGACTGACAGAAATAATACATCTTCTTCCACTTATTTGAAACCTCTGTTGTTCATGAATCTATTTCTGGCACCTGTGTCCTTTCCCCCTGATCTCACAGCTACCCTGCAAAGATGATATTATCATTCCCATTTTCCAGATGGGGAAACTGAGGCTTGGAGAAGCTAAGTCACCCATTTGGGGCACAAAGAAAGCTAAGTGGCAGAGCTAGGACTTGAACCCATGTGCCTCTGGAAACCACCTGCACTCTGTTCTGTTGGGTCAGGTTTCTGGGAGGCCAGGTTTGGAGGCTTGGGTCTGCCCTTCCTTCATAGGCAGCAAGAGAAAAGCCTTCCCGGCAAGAATTGCCTCCCTGGCAGGCTGGCTCTGAAGGAGGGGAAAGGGCTCTGGTGGCCCTGTCCATCCAGTTTCTTCTTCCAAACTCCCTATCAGAGTCCACCCTGATGAGGAGGAATGGGGACGTCTTGATGCACAGCAGTGCTCAGGAAGTGCTCCTTCTTCCCTTTCTTCTTTCTCATAAGGATCATCCTTCTAGGGTTGTGATCGTGGAGAAAGTGGCTGGACAGTCTCAGGGTCAAAGCCAGCCTTGAACCATGACCCCATCACTGGCTCCCAGTGCCACATCCCCCTCGCTTGCTGCTAGATGTGGAATAGTAATGTTCTCTCTCTCTTTTACCCTGGTCTAGGGCTTGGTCATTGAGCGTCTGGGACGGAGACCCCTCATCATTGGTGGCTTCGGGCTAATGGCCCTCTTCTTCGGGATCCTCACCATCATGCTGACGCTGCAGGTGAGAGGACATATGTGTCACACCTTGGGGGAGGTAAGCATGGGGCTGGCTCCAGCTTCATCACTTTGGGGCCTTTGGTTTGTGGGGTTCATACTGTCTACAGACACCTCTTGCAATGCAGCTCTCCCCAGTGGTTTCTCAGCTGTGGAGCTGCTGGGAGTCCTCAGGGAAGATGGTTTGGTGATGGGTCCTTGGGCTGGTAGGCAAGAGATCTGACTTCTGGTCCTGTCACTACTGCCACTGGTGAGCTGTGTGATCTTAGGCAAGATATATCCCCTTTCTGAGCATCAGTTTACCCATCTATGGGACAGAGGAGATTGCACTAGATGACCCCTAATAAGCCCCTTCCAGCTCTCGCATTGCAGCCATGGGTGCCGGGCACTGCATATTGGGCACTTCCTCAGTTGTCACCGCATTGACTGGTGATTAACAGCAGGGACTCTGGGGCCAAACTGCCCACATTCGAATCTGGCTTTTCCACTTACTCACTGTAACGCTTTTGGCAAGTCACTTACCCTTTCTGCTCCTCCCTGTTCCCTTCCCTTCCTTTCCCACCGGGCTGACTTAGGCTCAGCCTTCAAAGGTGAGCACAGGCTCTTCCCTTCCCCACATCTATGTAGATGGAGTCAGGCAGCCTCTACCTGCATAGCCCCAGCACCTCCACACTCACTCACTGTGTCTCAGAACTGGGGACACCGTGTGCTAAGGACCAGCCATCCAGTCTGCTAGAGCAGGTGCAATTCTGTAAATATCCTTCCACATCCAGCACCAAGCCACCCCACTCCTGCCAGAGAAGCAACAGCCCCCATCCCTGACACATTCCATGAAAAGAATTAACTCATCTCATACCTTGCAGGATGGCAGGGGAACAAACATGGTGCTTTACATCATAATAGTGATAACTAATAAAAAAACTTTTAAATGGAAAATGCCTGTAAAACATCTCATATTGTCTGCTACAGACTAAAAACTCAAGCACTGTGTTATTCATTTATTTACCACTTCCTGTATGCCATGTGATAAATGCTGAAACTGGGGCTCAGGGACATAAAGTGGCCTGTCCAAGGTCATGCAGATAGAGACAGAGGAGGAGCTGGGGTGGGAAACCAGGTCTTCCAGACACGTGCCCACATCCCTATTCTCCCGCAGGACTGTGCCCCCTGGATCCCTTACCTGAGTATCGTGTGCATCCTGGCCATCATTGCCTCCTTCTGCAGCGGACCAGGTCAGGTGCTCGTCTTTCCTCATCACCTCGCCCAGGGGCTCATGGCACCACCAAGTCGGGGGCTCTCCTGAGACAGATGGGGAGCCCAGGGCCCAGAAAGAAGCAAAGCCTGATGGGGGCAGAGTTCTTTGCCCTATTTAAATGCAGTTGGGCTGCCTTCATTCTGTCCCACTGACATTAGGCAATGTGCCCACCCAAAGATACATGGGTGATAATGTCCAACAACACAGCAATAACTAACACCAGTGAGAGCTGTGAGCCATGGGACTGGTCTGTTTGTGATGAATCAAAGATAATCAAGGTGCAGCTGTGCCCACGGAGAAGTACAGTTCAACATGAATGACATAATAATAATAATGACAATGTCTAAGATTTATTGATCACTGATTATGTGTTGTACTTGGCTAAGAACTTGACGTGCATTAACTCACTTAAGGCTCATGACAGTTCTAGAGAAGGCAGACGGAAAGTGATTTGCATGAGGAACAGGTGACAGAGCTGACTGACTCCCAGGCCCAGGCAGGTACAACTTACATGGTACCTGCGTGTGTGTGGAGCCTGGAAGGTTCTGAGCCTCATTTTACCCAGGAGTCACTTCTAGTCCCAGCTTTGCCATTTCTTAGTCATCAGTCAGTGGAACACCTCTCCTCTTCTTGGGCCTCAGTTTCCCCATCTGTAAAATTGCAAGGGTGGAATGAGACTGAGGGCCCTGCCATTCCCTGGCCCTGTGTCTGTGCCCAGCAGGGGCCTCCATCAGAAGCCAATGTGGGACTGAGCAGGTGGGTTCAGGGCAGGCCAGACACAGCTATGCGCTCTCTCCATGAGGTGATGTCCGTGGCTCTTCTTTGTTACGGTTTCTGTGTTGATGCAAACAATGCTAAGTTTCCATCAAAACAAATGAAGCTGAATTTCTGTGTCTCTTTCTGTATTGCTGATTTTCATGGGCCATGATGTTCCAGGTTCGATCATATATGTGATGGATGAAAAGCATTCGTCCCCATCCGGGACATCGGGGTGTTTCAGTGAGATGCAGAGTAGGCCATGGAATGATCGGGGGCCTCGAGCATACACGCACGTGCACACCCACCCACGCTGTGCTGTGAGGTTGGTCAGATGGCCGGAGGAAGGGGAGGCCACCTCCCAGCAGGGCGGGGAATTAGCAGGAGGATGAGCAAGCAGCGTGTGCTGCGGTTAACAGGGGATTAAGGAGTAAATGTGTTTAGTCCTACCAGCGAACGCATCACCAGCTCATGAGACATTTGCACTGGTGGCCCTGGAGGTGTCCAGCCAGTGGCCTTGTGCCAGCCTGGGGACCCTGGTGAGCAAACCCAGGCAGAGAAAGTCTCTGCTCTCACAGGCTGTTATGGAAGTCCCAGCTGAGGTGTCCCCTGTTCAGTGAGGCCGCTCCTGATCACTCAGTCTAAAATCAGCACACACACATAAACACATGCACACACACACACATAAACACATACATAAACACACACACATACATAAACACACACACACATAAACACATGCACACACACACACATAAACACATACATAAACACACACACACACATAAACACACACACACACACATAAACACACACACACATAAACACATACATAAACACACACACATACATAAACACACACACACATAAACACATGCACACACACACACATAAACACACACATAAACACACACACACATACATAAACACACACACACACACACACACATATACACATTCTCTCTATTTCATCATCCATTTTCCTTCCTTCATGGCACTACTCATGGGCTCATCTATTTCCTGCATACTCATTTGTGTAAGGCAGAGATGGGAACGCTTTTTTGATAAAGGGACAAACCATAAACATTTTTTGCTTTAGAAGTCACACATTCTGTGTCACAACCGCTGTCACTCATTCTCTGTCACAACTACTCACCTCTGCCATGGTAGTGTGGACACAACCATAGACAAGGCGTGAATGAATGCATGGCGTGGCTGCATTCCAATCAAACTTTATTGACGAAAGCAGTGGTGGGCCAGATCTGGCCTGTGAGCAGAAGTCTGCTGATGCTTGGTTTGATGTGTGTGTCCCACAGCTAGAAAATAAGGTGGACAAAAAGACCTTGTTTGTAGTTCATGATCTTATCCTGAGAACCCATAATTGTGTCCAGCACATAATAAATGTTCCATAAATGCTTGTTAAAAAAACAAATGAAATAACTGAGGGGAGAGCTGGGAAGGAAGATGAGTGGATATGACAGTGGAGCCTGGCCTGGCAGCAGAGTTTTTCATAAGGAAGCCTTGGGAGAGAGAGAAAGTAGAGACAAAAGGCCCCAATTCTGCAGTATTCCTGAAGTTCCTGAAAAGAGGCAGTTGGAGTTTAACGGTTTCAGCAAAAATACGGAGGTGGCATTAGCCAATTGGATGTAGTAAAGGGATCAGTCAAGCTAATACCAAAATTCTGTGTTAGAGAAAGAACAGGAAAAAGGTTTAATTCCTTTCAAATCAATTTCTCAGGCTTTTACTGAGAACCTGCTCTGTGCCAAGTTGAGGGGAGGGAAAGCAGGGGAAGGCAGGAGGTAGGTAAAGTAGAACCAGATGTTTAAAATCTTCAGTCAAAATTGAACAGTGTGTAATGATATCACATACGTTCACCTACTCTTTCATCCATGCAACAAATACACTGTGCACATATGACCCAACAGCTCCTTAATCACCTGCCAAAGAAATGGTCCTGCAGCTTCTAATCCAACTTTAGTAACTTATAAAACAGTTCCAAGGCCACTGATCAAGAAAGATAATCCTTAATAACACGCTCCTGAGCAATGTGCCTTGAACACTTCATATGTGCAGTCTGTCACTTTAACAGCAGTGAATACATGGGTCATGTAATGCTAGCTGCAAACAAATATGTCCCCAAATGACAGTACCCCAGCATGACAGAAATTTGTTTCTCACACATGTAACCATCTATGGCTAGTGTCCCTGGTAGGTGGCCAGCTTAGACCCAAGCTCCTTCTGTGTTGTGGCTCTACCAACCCCTGGGAGTTCTTTGTCTCCAGCATCCAATAGGCAGAAAGGAGAAGACTGTGGAGAAAGCTTCTTAAGAGGCTTGACCCAGAGAACACCATCCCTTCCACTCATACTTCAGTGGTGAGGACAACACATTCACATGGTTAGACCTAGATGCAGGGTCTGTGCTTTATATACCAATTTCTTCCAAAGTCCTTAGTGCCGGCCTGAGATCTAGAAAGTTCTCAGCAAGGACCTGTGGAAGGTTTAATTACAACCAGGGAACACAGATAGAAGGGGCTGGGGCAGGTGCTATCACAGCTAGAGCCCTAAGGTGTGGGCAAGGGAGGCACTGAACCCACAGTGTACCCCGCAAGTGATTGGGTAAACCCAGAGGCAGAGCTGAGGCCTTCCCTGGCCCCATCCCGCTCTTTGCCCAGTCCTCGCCACATGGACTCAGTCTCCACTCATAATGGCATTCAGCTGTCAACCTTTCTTGAGCATTAACTTTAATCCAGACACTGCTCTGGATGCCTTACATACTTCACCCCTAGTCTGCATGACAGCCTTGCAAGTTAGCATTAATCAATTCCTTTAACAACACTGAGAAAACTGAGGTCCAGAGAGGTTACAAGGCTCCCCTAACATGAAAGAACTAGTAACTGTTGGAGCCAGGACTTGAACCGAGATCTTTATGAATCTGTGCTCTTTTTATTCACTACAAAGCATAAGAATCCACATCCATGCACTGCTCTGAGCTCTGCATAGCACTCATGTCTGCTCCCTAATCCAGTCTCTGATAATAATAACTAATATTTGTTGAGCACTTACTTTGCACCAGGTCCTGTTCTAAGTGCTTTAATTCTTACAAAGATATTTTGTGAACATATTTGTGTGAACACAGAGTCAGATTGTCAAACAAAAATCACAAGAATTCAAGATCTTACCCAGAATCAAATTTTACTAATAATTATAGGATACAGGTTGTCACCAGGCACAAGTGAACTCTGAAGCCCTCAAGACAGCTTCCCAGTTCTTCCTTACCACATTAGGGTGCACTTTGTCCTGATTTAACACAGAAGGTCTCTACAAAAGACACGTAGGGCATCACTTAATGAAAGAAGGTATGTTATTTATTTCATACTCTGATAATTCCATAGCTGATACTGACATTTTCCAATCTAGGCAGACCAGGAACAGTCCACTACAAGCATTATATACATAAGAACCTCTTACCTTTCTGCCAGAAAATACTATCATGAGTTTGGATTAGCAAGTTTACATTGAGAATGGACTAGGTCATTTTTTTCTTTGGTTTCTCTCTCCCCATCTCAAGGGATAGAAGATGGGTTTCATATCAGCTGCTAACCTCTTTCTTCCCAAACTAATCTTATTCTCATTTTATAGATTAAAAATAAAAAAACAAAGTTGAGATTGATGAAATAATTTTCCCCAAATCACACAGCTAAGAGGCAAATGCTGGATTTGAGTCTTCACCGTCTTGTTCTAGCACCTATGATCTTAACTCTTACATATGCACCTGGCTGATGCTCATTAGTTGTTAGCTAAAAATTGAGTGGAATTAGGCCCATTTTGAAATTGACTCGCAAGGTTAAAAACTATGCAGAGGAAAAATAGCCTACCCAGAGAATCTGGGGTGAGAGGAAGAAGCTCCTGTTTTTATCTTCCCAGAATAGGATTACTCTTGATCATTAAAAACAAGTCCTGCTTGTGTCTACATGGAAGGATATAATTTTGCCATTTGTCAGATCTCCTTGGCTGAAGGTGAGTTAAAAGCATTTTGATTCTCATGGTTTCCAGCCAGTCCTGGTTCAAGTATTTTCTCAACACAGAAGTCAGGAGCAGTCTTTGGTCTTTGTGTCTCAAACTCACAGACATCTAAACCACAGCACTTAGTGTTGAAAGGAAGGCTGGGCTGTCACATGCAGAGCTTCTTAATGAACCAAGGCAGAACAGAACACGGGAACGATTTCACAGCAGGAGAGACCTCAGAGACCACCTGGCAAATGAGGAAACATTCCAGGGGACTGGAATGAATTAGAATTAATGCAACTCATGTTTGGAAAAGACCATGAAGATTTTCTAGTCCAGTCATTTATTAGAAGCTTAAGTCCCAGCGTGGTTTCCCTGCCAGGAACGCCTCCAGCCATGGCTTGATTGCTTCTGCAGATGAGGAACTCACTGCCTCTCAAAACGCTGCCTCAAACATTGCTCAATCACTCAGGAAGCTCTTAAAAGTCTTGACACCCAGCCTGCACCAAAGGCCAGCCAAGTCATAGTCTCTGGGGGTGGGACCCAGGCTTGGTATTTTCTAACACTATATGGTTCCAACGCACAGCCAAGTCTGAGAACCACTGGGCTGGAGCAGTTTTTTGACCCTGGCTGAATGTATTACAGTCAACTGGTGGCTTAAAAAACACTGATGTCAGCTGAGTTAGAATCTCTGGTGGTGCCTGGAGCACAGAGTGAGACACAGAGGAAGAGTTGGGAGACAGGTTAGCAGCAGATCTAGAGAGCCTTGAGTGGGGCACTGAGGAGTTGTGATCTTATCTTGAACTTCATAGAGGTCTGCTGGGGGATCTGTAAGCATGAATTTCCTGGGGCAGATTCACAGTGAGAATAAAGGAACCAGGAGGTGGCTGGGAGGGAAGGAACCAGAGGCAGAGACACCAGTCAGGGGCCTCGAGAACCCACCAAGGATGGCTAGCTGGGGCAGTGCACCCCTGCCAAGGGCCCCGTGGACATTGCCCCTGTGGTAAGTGCAAGTCACCAGGTAAGGAAGCTCTACATTTCCTGGTGTGATTTTTAGTGTTTCTCAGGTTATCTTTGTCTGTAACAGCTGTTTCTCAGGAAGAACAATAAACATTGGCATTGTATCGCGAGGAAAAGGTTTGCCTTCTTCCCTGCCTTTTTACACAAATAAGCCAACTTGGACTCATCTACGAACTTGCCTAAAGTGCTTCACTGATCCGGACCACAGAGCTGTGCCTTCTGAGTTTTTCCACCAAGCCCTTGCCCTTCTCATGATATTATCGACTTCACTCCCAGTGTTTGCACACCTGGCTTTCTTGTGAGTGCAGAGCATGCTGAGTTTCCAGGGCTTTAGTTGCTGAGCTTCTCATCAATGTTTAGGGGACTTTCTACAGGGAAAGCCACCTGCACCCCTCAATCCCAGATCAGCTGTCTGCCCCTACCCTCTGCTTCCCAAATTCCCCCATGTTCACCCAACAGCTGGGCCTTGCCAGCTGCAAATGACTTTAGCCACAAGGTTGGCTGGGGTTTAGAAGCATCATTTAAACTCGCATTGACAGTGCACAGCTTAAGACCCCAGGGAAATTACCTGTCTAGGGGAGGCTGCCACTTGGACTGTGAGATCATTCATATCCTCCTAAGTGGACAGGGAGGAGCAAATCCCAAGAGGAGCCACCCTGGGAAAGTGTCTTGGAGATGCCAAGAGATGAAAGGCTGAGAGACCCCTCATTTGGGGCTTTCCTTCCTGATGAAATGAGAAGTATCAACCTCCCAGGTGAGAAACCAGGAGTTCACCTGAGGCAGCTTCTTGGTGAAAAGATCAATTTAAGGAGACGTGACAGGTAGTTGACATGAAGTGAAGGGAAAGAGAAATAGGAAGGCAGTGTCTGTCTCGTATTCTATTTGTGTGCATAACCCCAAGGCAGTGGCAGAGAAGTCTAATAAATGAGACTCGATAAAAGAGCTTTACCCTTGAAGAAAAGGAGATCATCGCCAAAGCGTGTCAACTTCAGTTTGAAAAATCTTATTAAGCTTGACTATGTGCCCTGAGCCAAGTTAAGTCCTGTAAGGGGGATTTAACTTGTGTCTGGTGTGGAGGACAGACACAGACAAGATACAGTATGGTCACTGTGGTTATAAACCTGCAAACTGGGATCTGGATGCTCCAGAGCACAGAGCAGTCCTGACAGGGGCGTGTGCCAGTGCTTATTTAGCACATGCCTGGCTCAAAAAGAGACTGCTCTATCCATCAGGTTGATTTAACCTGGAGAGACAGCCCAAGAGTACTAACATTAGAGGGGACCTTGATGATCTGCCTCTGTGTGTCCTACCTGCCCCTCTCTCCCACCCCACCCAGAGCCACAGGCAGCCACCCCCTCACTCATGAGTGCATGGTCCCCCCCCCCCCAGAACACCACCCCATTCATCTGTTTCAGGAATGCCTTCTCATCCTTAAAAAGTCAGTTCACACTGAATCTTGAGCCTTTCTTAGAACAAGGCAGCTCTCTGTTCCCACAGCCCCATGCATTGCTGCTAGGATGCCCCCGGTCCCCCATTACAATGTCCATGGCTGGCCAGCTCTACTAGTATCGGGGACTGCGGCAAGGACAGGGGCTTATTTCCATTACTCCTGTATCCCAAATGCCAAACACAGAGCCTGACAACCAGTCAGCGCTCAGTAAGTGATGTATTTGTCATGCGTTCACTTAACACACATTCAAAGAGTCCCTGCTCTATGGTTTGTGCTCTTTTCTGTCACCAAATGCCAAATGTGTGCAGTTTTCTGACACCAAATACATGTCATTTTTTCCACACCAGTTCTCCAGTTCTCCAACACTGAGTGTTCAACAATTCAATTTGATTTTGACACTGTCTACCCAGAGTGAACGCAGACACCATAAGTTAAAGGGCTCAGTCCCACTTCAGATGCCAGCAGTAAGGGGAGTCCCCAGGTGCCCCACACTTCTGCCCTGCTGGCAACAAATGTTGGGGGTTCCAGGGTCCCCCTCAGTTTCTATAATTTGCTAGAATGATTCACAGAACTCAGGAAAGTGCTCTACTTACAACTGCAGCTTTATGATACAGAATCCAACTCAGGAACAGCCAGACGGAGGAGATGCACAGGACAAGGTGTGGGGGCTGGAGGGCAGAGCTTCCATGCCCTCTGCTGGCACAGCACCCTCCCAGCACCTCCATGTGCTCACCAACCCAGAAGCCCTGCAAACAAGTCATTTAGGGGTTTTTATGGAAGCTTCGTTATGTAGGCAGGATTGATTCGGTCATTGGCCACTAGTGTTTGGACTCAAACTCCAGCCCCTCTACCCTCTCCAGGGGTCAGGAGGTGGGGCTGCAAGTTTCAACCCTCCAAACATGGCCATCCCCTCCCTGAAACTATCTAAGGGCCCACCCTGAGACTCCTCATTAGCATAAACTCAGGTATGGAGGAAAAGGTCTCATTATACATAACAAAAGCCACTCCTATTACTCAGGAAATTCCAAGGTTTTTAGAAGCTCTGTGCCAGAAACTGGGAACAAGGATCAAATGTATATATCTGTATTATACCACAGTGCCAGACCCGGGGCTGGGCATTGGAGGTAAAGGGTAAACCAGACAGTGTCCCTGCCCCCGTGGAGAAAAAGTTGCAGGGTCGCCACAGGTGTTAGAACCTCATGTACAGCCTGGTTCTGTGGAGCCCTCGATGTGGCTGGCCACGGAGGCCAACTGAGGGGTGAGGGAGGAAGGGGCTGGAGCCTTCCAGCTGCACGGGCTGCTGGCCAGGGCTGCCCCAAGGGGAAACTGTCCCACTGAGGAGGCTGAGAACCCCAGCCATGATCTCAGAACTGAACGTGAAGGGTGCGCCCCAGTGGGTGAGATTCAGAAGGAGAAAGTCCATGCCCAGCAGACCTAGGAGGAGAGTCTGGGTCAGGGAGATGGGGGGGGGGAGTCCTGTGACGTAGACTCAAAGCCCCACGCTTGCTCGATATTTCCAGAACTCCAACCCTGCACCCACCACATTAGAGAGAAGGAAACATAAACATCCCGTCCCTACCCTGTAGGAGGCACAGGGGGACAGGCCTGGAAATGAATAATCACTATTCAGTGGACTTATAGGAGGGCAAGAGAGGGAAAGAAGAGGGAACTAATGTGTGCTGAGTGCCTCAACTTCACCCAGAAACTGTTTGTATGTTATTCCTGTCGCTTCTCTCACATCTGCAAGATTGCCTCTATGACCTGGCAGCTGGTAAGGGCAGAGTCCAGACTCAACCCTTGCTGTGTGCTCCTCCGAAGACCCTGCCGTGGGTCAGGCACTACAAGCTGGCTGGGAGGCTCTGTCCACCAGCCCACACCACCCCGAGGGAGCTCGGCCAGCAGACAGCAAAGCTGGGGGTCAGGCCAGGCCCTGCACAAGATTGGACTGGTCACCAAGTCATGAACCAACCCATGTGAAGTCCTCGCATCGCGCCTAGGCAGGGATAGGTGCCCAGGACCTTGCTGCTTGTTGAATGACTGAGCAAGTGAATGAACACAGGAGTAAATGAGAGGAAAAACCTTATCCATGGCCTTGGCCTCCACCCAATGGCATTAACTCGGTCTGTGAAAAGGGCTGGGGGAAGAAAGAGATAGAGAGAGGTTGGATAATGGATACAAAATGACAGCTGGCAGGAGGGACAAGTTTTAGTGTCCTATAGCACTGTGAGGTGACTATACTTGCAGTTAATAATTTATTCTGTTTTCAAGTGGCTAAAAGAGAATTTTGAATGTTCTCCACACAAAGAAATAATATATGTTTGAGGTGATGGATATGCTAATTACTCTGATTTGATCATTACATATTATATACTGGTATCGAAATATCACACTGTACCTCATAAACATGTACAATTATTATGTGTCAATTTTTAAAAAAATAGCTTAGAGCTTAGATGGGCATCAAATCAGATGACTTGTTTTCTGTAGAAGTTAGGAAATTATATGGAAAGCAGATGACAAGTTAATTAATTTCTAACTTTGCTGACCAAGCAGAAATTATTTGGTAGAAGAAATAGGTATATATATGTTAAAATAACTAGGGCTATAAATTAAGAGACATATCCTGACAGCAAATCAATATATAGACATAATTTTTGAAAAATTGTTTGATGAGAATTAAATGAGAAGTCTCAAAAGTCCATGTTAAAAAAAAACAACAGTTATTACTTGGGACACACCAATCTCTCTAAGATAAATTTACACCGAAGGGGAGATTTAACTCCAGCATTGCTGGTATAAATTCTTAACAGTGCCCAGCTAGAAACGAGGAGCCAGCCTCCACACCCATTGCCACACAGAATTTTAGGAACGGGACTTATGAGATGACCTATCTAAAGCCACTTGTGAACTCTACACTATTACATAAATTTGAAATTTGGTCAGAGTCCAGTGGAAACACAAGGTACCATCAGCTGGAATTGTGCAGTACACTAACATTTACAAAGCAAATGTGTTTCACAGGGCCTAGTTTCCACAGCCCTGTAGCTTCAGGTTTAACCTAAGTTTTAAAAATTACGTATAGAAATGTTAAGTTTGCAAAAGACAGGAAACTTTCACCAGTCTAAAGTCTCTGTTGTGGATATAGAATTGTAACACAGCAAAGTTGCTGGCTCATGGACAGATGCCCTTGAGAGCAGGTTACCTACTGATTAATATGTTAAGAAAGTTGCATTATTGTTATGTAAAAATACTGAGGAAACTGACATAGGAAAACACAGTATTTGCTAAGAACAAGCTTTTGTTGATGGGTCAACGTAACCTTTTGCAAATTGCATTATGGAATGTCACTTTGTTATTTCCCTGATGTTACCAGCTTCTATTGTTAAACTGTACTTAGCCATAACTCCACTTGTGTTCCTTTTCTGTAACTTCCTGGTCTGGAGAATAAATACAGGGAAAGGACCCCAATTCGTGGTTAATTTCCCAAAGGAGGAATGCCTCTCTCTTGAGGGTTCTGGGAAATTAACCCGTTTGGGGTGTCTCACTGCTCAGAAGAGATGGGCTTTGAGTATTCCTTTTTGCATCTCCATCACCCCATGTGGGGCAAAGCAACAGGAATTTTCGAGGACATTGCATGAACAGACTATTTACAGAGTGAGGGAAGGGTTAAGGGGACCAGCAGGAGAGAGGAAGCTGTCACCATCCCTGGGCCTCACTGGGCACGGGGAGAACCTGGTTTTCATTACAGAGAACAAGAGAAAATAAACACAGAGAAATAGGATTTCATCAGGTTGGGCTGACTTCCAGCCATTGAGATATTTAAGATTTCTTGCTGCTATCCCCACCCCCACCACCAAGAACCAATTTTCACCCTTGTTAAGAATTTATGATACAGATTCATGTCTGCTTTTATCAAAACCAATTTTGAGATTCTGAGAACTGGATGTGCAAATTCAGCAACATGTTGTTCTCTTGCCTGTGGCTTTGTTGGGTGCCCCATATCAGGCCTCACACTCTGATGTCATTTTACAGGGCAACTCCCAGTGCCAATCCAGGTTAAGTCAGTGACACTGTAGTGCCTTCAGCCCTGGGAGCATGAAGTGGAATAAAAAAGGTTCCAACCAGGAGCCTGAGTGCAGCTTCCAAGTAAAGAAAAGGAAAAGGCAGTCGCTGGCTCTGTCACTGGGGGAAGAGGGCAAATGATAGAGGAAGCTGAGGCTCAGAGAGGTTAAGAGCTTAACCTAAGTCACACAGCAAAGAGCCCTGTAGAATTCCAGTTCAGGGCAATCTGACTCCGGAGCCTGAGTTCTTAAGTTATACAATAGACTGCCAAGATGAAGACAGGTCCCTGGCACTACAGAAGCACAGAGGAGATATGTATCTGGGAGTGGGAGTCAGATTACCTGGAGAATACAAAAGTTAGACTGATTTCTGAATGAGTCAGAGAGCAGAGCCACCAAGTGCAGGTTCTCAAGGTGGCACTGCTCAAGGTGCCATGTCTAAAGATGCATCATCCCTGTCTTAGATAGACACTGACATATGAGACACGGGTGTTCATACGGAGACTTACTGTCTCTCAGCCAGGTTCTGACACAACAGTGGTGTGCTGTCTCCTACATCCAACCCACAGGCAAAACAGCCATGCACATACTTGGCAACACATGTCCCTACATGCACTAGTTCACACACATACTCATACACACTTGTGCACTCCAGTCTCCAGGAGTTCCCTGAGGTTCCTTTCTAGCCCACTCTCCGAGGCCTGATTCCCATCCTCTGAGTGATTCCAAATGTGGCATGGTTGCCTTGCTTTGGGGGGAAGGCACAGAGCATGGGCATGTCCTGTCCCAAGGATGGTGTATTTATTAGTCTGTCTGTGTTACTAAAACAGAAATACCTGAGACTGGGTAATTCATAAAGAACAGAGGTTTATTTGGCTCATGATTCTGGGACAGCTGCGTCTGGCACGGGCCTCAGGCTGCTTCTACTCATGGTGGAAAGTGACAGGCAGCCGGTGGGTACAAGCAGATCACATGGTAAGAGGAAGCAAGAGCAACAGAGAGGGGAGTTGTCAAGATATTTTAAACAACCAGCTCTCACAGGAACTAATAGAGCAAGAACTCACTCACTACCCCTCCTCCCCCAGGGAGAGCATTAATCCATTCATGAGGGATCTGCCCCCATGGCTCAAACAGCTTCCAGTACTACCACATTGGAGATCAGATTTCCACATGAGTTTTGGCAGAGAGAACACATCCAAACTCTATCAGATGGGGTGAGCCAACAACAGTGGGGGTGTGCAGGTGCACTCGCTGAGGCTGCTGCTGGCTGGGAGGCCTCTGGAGAACTCCCCTGGTGAGGCCAGGCTTGGCCACAGGGTGTGAGTGTGCCACTTACACAGTAATATACTAACATGTAGAATGTTTTATTTGAGGAAGGGACACATTTTCTAATTTGCAAAAGTGCCATTTGGGCTAGCTGTGGTTCTAGAGGTGGCCAGCTGAAAGGAAAAGAAGGAACATCTGGGTAAAGGACAGATGTCAGAGAGTGGGGTGTGTTGATGGAATCCAAGGACATACATATAGCTGGAGAGAAACGCTGGAGTAAAAGGGGCTCAGGGGAGGTCATGACACAGGGAAAGTGGCAGTTAGATCATCATGGGCCTTGCAAGCTGACACAATTACACTTTGTCTTTACAGAAGCGGGCAGCCACTAAAGAGTTTTAAGCTGGAACGAAGTTATCAGAAGACTGTACTTTAAAAAGTCTGTGAAGGAGGAGTAAATTGGAAGTAAAATATGGAAGATGGGAGAGGCTTGATAAGAGTGAATTCAGGGAGATCATCGAGGAGCTTGTAACAGTCAGCAGTTACTGAGTAACAAACAGCCCCCAGACCTAGAGGACTGAACAATGACCAGTTGTTGTTGCTCCCCAGGTTATGGGCTGAAGTGGCAGTTTTACTCTTCTGGCCCAGGCTTTGCTGATCTCCTCCACCTATTAGCTGTGCAGGAAGCAAAGCAATTTACTGAAAGTTAATTCATCAACGTCTCTGCAAAGGAGACACTCTTATCCACAATGAGGACAACAGGGCTCCAGGAAGCCCTGCCCTGGCTGCATCACTCAGCACATAGGTGGCCCAGCTGGGATTTGAACTCATGTCTGCCCGACTCTGAGATCTCATCTTTCCTGCCCCCCTCCCTCCAGTTTTCCAAACGCTCAGTTTTCCTACTTATCTCTTTCCCACAGCCTAAGGCAGAGTTAATTAGTGAGCTTATCTCCTGAAACTCAAATATAAAAACATGGCCACGTTCTTTATGATTTTTTGCCAGAAAAGCTCATCCCTCAGAAGCAATCCCAAGCAAACACTGTCCTAAGAAAGAGTGAGTTCTTCTGTGTTTTAATACATAAGCCCAGATGCTCAATAGAACTGTAGAAAGTTTCAAAAACTGGCTCTGCAGTCCTTGGAATCAGTGACAACTGCCCTGCTCCTAGGTCTTTTCCGTGGTTTCCATCAGTGGCTGTCTTCCTCCTTACTGTAACTTGGGCAATCCCTGGAAATCCAGCAGAGGAATCTGTCACTTAATTATTTCTTGCAACTGCTGAGATGGTGAGAACATGATTCTCTGTCAGACTGTATTAGTTTCCTGTAGCTGCTGTAACAAAGTACCATAAACTGGGGCTACAAACAACAGAAATGTATTTTCTCGCTTTCTGGGGGCCAGAAGTCCAAGATCTAGATGTTGGTAAGGCCACACACCTTCAGAGGTTCCAGGGGAGAAGTCGTTCCATGCCTCTCTCCTGGCTTCAGGCAGCTGCTGGTGATCTTTGGCTTGTGGCTGCATCTCTCCATCTCTGCCTGCATCTTTACGTGTCCTCCTCCATGTGTCAGCCCCAGAACTCCCTCTGCTGTTCTAAGGGTTCATGTGGTTGCATTTAGGACTCAGGCTGGTAAGCAAAGATAAGAACTTCCTCCAAGATCCTTAACCTAATCATATCTTTTGCCATATAAGGTAATATTCACACTCTCCAGGGGTTAGGACATCGATTTGGGGGGCTGCCATTCAGTGCGCTATACTAGGATAGAGATAAGCATCTGTTTTCCCAGATTTGTGAATATTTTGGCTTCTACTACCAAAAACAGTTCATTTAATCAAATCCTAACTTATTAGGCTACCGTCTGCCAGACACTGTGCTGGGTCTAAGTTTAAAGAGATGAGCAGAAGACAGCACCAGATCCTTGGAGAAGGATTGGTACGAAATCCAGTGAGAGTAATAACTGATGTGTTGCTAAGTGGTCCGATCTGCCTGGGTGTTTCAGGTAAGAGTTCCAGAGAAGGTACTTGGTTCTGGTCTGGAAAGAAGAACAGGCGAATGTGAGGAGTGGGCATTCTTGGGTGGAGGAAGAGCACAGGAGCCCAAGGCCAGAGGAAGAGCCACCGATGTGCCTGGAACACGGCCATGCAGCTGGCGAGCTCTGGCCGGCAGCTGATGAAAGTGCATAGGCAGGCAGAAAGCAGCACATGGAAAGCCTTGGCATTTAGGTGTTTCCTGAGCCAAGGGGAAGCTACTGCTGCATTTTAAGCAGGAGAAGTGGACTGACCAGATTTGTGTGTCAGAGTTAATTCTGGGAGCTGGGTGGACACAGGAGTTGCTGCTGGAACCTGAGTCTTGAGCCTGCTCTCCCACTCCAGCCATCTCTCCACCTCTATTTCCTCTCTCAAAAAATCCAGATCCTGACTTACACTATTTCTCCCTTATGGATCACTGTGAAAATCAAATAAGATAGTTAATACCAATAGGATTTGTCGATATGCAGAACTTGACTGATTATTTCCGTTGTCTTTACTTGTGGGTCAGATAAACACTAAAATAAAAACCACCAGGTAGCCCATTTCTCTTTCAGAATTTGCAGACTCACTCCCATGTGGAAGATCAGGAAACAATCTCTTCGGTGTAGGAAAACACTCCCTTTCAGATGTCAGCAACTTTGACCCCAGAGGGAATCAGAACCCTTCCCCTTGGGGGATGTTCCTGGAGACACAGGGCTCTTGTCCCCAGGGAGCCTCACCTCTGTGCAAACTGTTCTGCGATCCTCAAGAGGCCAGGAGCTGACTTGTTATCTCAATTGTCAAACTTGGAAAAATAATAAACATTCTTTTCCCAAATCTTCAGCATCAGTCACAGTAATGCTAGGGAAAGGAGAAGTTTTGCTCTGGGCTTACTAAGCACTCAGTAAACCCCGCAGGTAGTAGGGTGCACAGTGCATGACAAGAGGGAGGCCGGGGAGCTAGCTGCCAACTCTGCGGGATTTAACAAACTCCATGAGAACAGAGCACTTGCTCCCGCGGGAGTACCGTGGAGAGTGTGCAGGACAACAGAGGAGGACACAGGGACTGTCCCAGGGAATCAGACACAAACCCACCACTGAGGGGATCTTTCAGCTCCAAGGCTGGCAGAGGGGAAAGGCGTGCCTGCTGGAGGAACCAGCATGGTCAAAGGCCTGGAGGTGTGACCTACAAAGCGTACTCTGGGATGGAACGTACTGCAGTGTAGCTGGGCAGCATGTCCCAGGGCGTCAGGGAGGGGAGACAGGCATGTGAGATGTATGCACGGACGAGCTCCCCTGGTCCATAGAAAGGGACTGACATGCAAAAGCTTGATGTTTACCCGAGGGTGGAGATTTCCCCTACACAGAATGACAATTCATCAGTTCTGGAGATAATCCTTCTGACTCCTGTGTTCTTTTAGGCAGTTGGTCATCAGCCTGTCTCTTTCCTAGGCAGTCAGAGCCCTGTCCACAGTGTCCCCACCCCCAGCTTTCACCCAGCTCTCAGAGGATGCCGTGTGAGTCCCCTCTCACTGGGCTTGGTTTGCATGGGGCACCCCAGCCCTCCCTGTGGTGGGGCAGGAGGAAGGGGCTCACTGCTCAGCAGTAGGCCCCCCCTCTCCACACAATCTTCCCTCGTTCTCCACTTTCTCCCGTTTCTAATCTCAAAATCGGGGAAGGGGCCCGACCCCCATCGGCATTCCTTATCTGTGCTGCACGTGGTGACCCAGCAGCCAAGTATGGAATTTCCACCTCTGGTGCTTCTTGGCTCCAAGTCCAAATGAAGCTTCTCTTTTAGCCTCTGATTGCCCATGCAGTGTAAATATGAACCAGACGGTGTGGGTCCTAGGCCAGGGGCCTTAACGCCACTCACAAGGGTGGGGAAGCATCTGAAAGAAGCTCATGCCATGTCCGGATCTTGAGGAATTAATAGGGAGTAGTTCTTGAGGGCAAATGGGGCTGCAAATTACCACCAACTCGGTGGCTTAAAACAGACGTTTGTGTTCTTCTGGACAGTTCTGGAGGTCAGGAGTCCAAAATCAGTTTCACCAGGGTAAAGTCAAAGTGTCGGCAGGGTGGGTCCTCCCGGCGCTAGGGGAAATCTGTTTTCTGACCTTCTGCTGCTTCCAGACATGCCCCCTTCCCTGACTCATGACCCCTTCCCAGGTCTTCAAAGCCGCAGCTTAGCATCTTCTCTCCTCTCTGACCTCCAGCCTCACTCCTAGAAGGACACTTGTGGTTACAATGGGCCCTCCTGGATAGGATAATCCAGAATAAGCTCCCATCTCAAGATTCTTAATTTAATGACATCTGCAAAGTGGTTTTTTTTGTTTGTTTGTTTGTTTGCCATGTAAGGTAAGATACTCACAGGTTCTGGGGATTAGGACATGGACAGCTTTTGTGGGGAGGGGGAGAACACTCCAGGAAGTAACAGCATTTCCCAAGGCTAAAAGGGAATGAGTGAGCCGAACATATTTGGAAAGTGGAAGGCGGTCCAGGTGGCTGTGTTGTCGTGGGGAGCAGCAGGAGGTAGCAGAGAGGGGACTAGGACGTAGGCACGACCAGATCAGACCCTGCTTTGTGTACTCAACTTGTACAGTGATTAAAAGTGAGGGTCCAAGGAACCAGACGTCCCCAGGGCTCAGATGCTAGTTCTACCTCTTAACTAACAATGTGGCTTTGGGCAAGTTACTTAACCTCTCTGGGCCTCATCTGAAAACTAAATATAATAATAGTATGCACCTCACTGGGCTATTGTCAGGATCAAATCCATCATTCATTCAATGAATAGTGACAGTTGCCACGTGCCAGGTGCCCCTACAGATGCTGGGGATACAATAATGAACAAAAGAGACAAAATACCTGTCCCCATGACATGTTTATTTCAGAGAATGGAGGGAGACAATATAAACAATATGAAAAGTAATTTATATAGTGTATCAGGATGGAGAAAATTAGAGCAGGAATGTGGAAAGTGCCCACAGGAAGTAATGGCCCTTTGAAGGAAGGTGGTCAGAGAAGGCCTCAGCAGCAAGGGGGCAACTGAGCAGAGACTGAAGACAGCAAGGGAATGAGACATCCAGACAGCTGGAGGAAGAGCACACTGGGCAGAGGCAGTAGCCTGTGCAAAGGCCCTGAGGCAGTAGCATGGGTGCTCTGTTTGCAGCACAGCAGGGAGGCTGGTGGGGCCAGGAGAGCAGGTGAAGTGAGAACAGCAGGAGATGAGGTTGTAGAGTTGGAACGAGAGGACAGGAGCCAGCAGATTGTGCAGGGTTCTGCACACCACTTTAAGTGCTTTGGAATTTCCTCTGTGAAAGGGTTTTGGCAACCCTCTGGGAATTTGGGGCAGAGAAGTGACAGAATCTCAGCTCCATTTTTAAAAGATCCTTTTGGCTGCTGGGTTAAAACAGATTGAGGGAGGCCAAAGGTGGAAGCTGTGAGTTAGTAACTTACAATAATGCAGGTAAGTGGTGATGGCCACTTGGGCCAGGGTGGCAGCAGAGGGGGTGACAAGAAATAGTGGCTGTAATATAGTAATATTTATGTATTTTCAAGGACAGAATGCCTTGACAGGTTGGATGTGGGGTGTAAAGTTGTACAAGAGTCAGGATGGCTCTGAGCATGGAGCTGCCACGAGCTGAGAGGGCGAGGAAGGAGAGCAGGTCGGGTCGGTCTTTGTCATGTTGGAGCTGATGTGGCATGATGTGGCAAGGGCAGGTGAGCTGACAGTGTGAGTGGAGAGCACAGGCCCCCCACACTGAGATGTAGTTTGTGATGAGGTGTTTTTATTAGGGGTCCTTCCTTATGGAAAGGAGAGGCAGAGGCAGAGGTGGGTGAAGCAGAATCTGAGCTGCAATGTGGCCCCCTGGCAGCCTCGGCCAGCCCCACAGGGAGCTCTGCCACTGTAATGGCCCACGCTTTCCACCCCACCACTGCCAGTCATTGGAAGTAGGCCACCCCAGGAAGGTCATGGGCTTGGGCGAGGTGGCTCTCAGAAGCTAAGGCCATCCACCGAAGCATGCCCTGCAGCTGAGCAGCTCTCTTTTCCTGAGGGCTGCTCTGGACGGTGCATCTCCTTGTCTGGCATGCTCATGTTCCCTTATCTGCAATTCCAAAATCCAAATAGCTTAATTAAAAACAGTTATTTTTCAGTAGGGTGGCACCAAAACATGGCCTCAGCAGATGTGAGCTCTTAGCCATCTTCTTGTGTCCCACTTCATGAGATCCTTGATAATTCCTTCCTTTAAGCTCTCCTGGGTCTGTGACAAGCCTCTCTCCTGAGTCCTCCCACTTCCCTGTCTGCTCCTCTTCAGACCCTCCCCCACTCCTTGTCTCTACCTGACCCTGAATGCTGGTAATCCCCAGGGTCTGTCCTTGGCCCACGCACTTCCCACTGTAAACGCACTCCCAGGATGGCCTTCTTCACGTAAGTGTCACCATCCATTCTTCTCTGGTGATTCCCAGTCCATGTTTCCATCTGCAGCTGTGTCCTAAGTTCCAGACTGAGCTGTCTACTTCCCCACAGAGCAACTCCACTGTAGATGCCCTATAGGCTTCTAAAACCTCAGCATGCTTGTCCTAGTTCCTTTTCTGCTGTTATAAAAGAATCCTGCAGACTGAGTAATTTTTAAACAATAGAAGTTTATTTGGCTCACGGTTCTGGAGTTCAAGACTGTGGGGCCACATCTGGTGAGGGCCTTCTTGTTGTGTCATAATATGGCAGAGGGCATCACATGGTGAGAGAGGGCAAGACAGAGAGAGGAAATCAGACCAAACTCATTTTGTGTCAGGAGCCCACTCCCATGATAAAAAGACACTCCCCCATGATGGTATTAATCCATTCACAAAGGCATAGCCCTCATGACCCAATTATCTCTTATAGATTCCTACCTCTTAATATTGTTACAATGGCAATTAAGTTTCAACATGAGCTTTGGAGGGGGCAATCATTCAAGCCATTGCAGTGCCCAATCAGAAGTCCTCATTTTTCTCCCTAAATCTGTGCCTCCTCCTGCATCTCCTAGCTCAGTGAAGGAGAAATTGTTGACCTAGAGTCATCCTAGACTCTCTATATCCTCATTCCTCACTTCCACACAGGCAATGGTTTTGAGGTATTCTCAAAGCACAACTCTCAGTGCTCAACAGGGAAACCAACAGATCTCAATGGATTACTGAATTGAGCAATTATCTTCAGCACCACCACCATCATCATCATCATCATCATCACTTATCTTAGTTTGTTCAGGCTGCTACAACAGGAAAACCATAGACTGGGGGGCTTAAACAACAAATATTTATTTCTCACAGTTCTGGAAGCTAGGAAGTCCAAGATTAAGGCACCAGCAGATTCAATGTCTGGTGAAGGCCCACTTTCTGGCTCATCGGTGGTGTCTTCTTGCTGTGTCCTCACATAGCAGGAGTGAGGGAGCTCTCTGGGGTCTATTTTACAAGGGCGCTAATACCATTCATGAGGGCCATGCCCTCATGACCTAATCTCTCCCATAGTCTTCACCTCCAAATGCTCTCACACTGTGGTGAAGATTTCGACCTATAACTTTTGGGGGAACACAAACATTTAGTCCGTAGCATCACCATCATCATCATCATCACCATCACCATCAGTATAATCACCACCACCATCATCACCACCATCATCACCATCACCATCATCACCACTATCATCATCATCACCACCACCATCACCATCATCATCACCACTGTCACCATCATCACCATCATCATTATCATCACCACCACCATCATCAGCATCATCACCATCATCATCACCACTATCATCACCACCATCATCACCATCACCACCATCACCACCATCACCATCACCATAATCACTATCATCACTATCACCATCACCATCATCAGCACCACCACCATCATCACCATCACCATCACCATCACCACCATCACCACCATCATCACCATCACCATCATCATCATCACCACCATCATCATCATCATCATCATCATCACCACCACCATCACCACCACCACCACTATCATCACCATCAGCATGGCCAGTCCCATTTATTGAGCACTTATTGTGAGCCATGCATAGTAATAAGTCCTTTACCTGCTTTATGTTCTTTAACAAGAAACTCAAGAGCTCGTTGAAAAGGAAGCAAGGCATTCCACTTCATCTGTCTCAATTAATGCCAGAAACCCATGCAGACGCAGCGACTGCAGGGTGGGATGGGTGGCGGAAACAGGACAGAAAGGAAACGTCACTTCCACTCTCTTCTTCCAGAGCTTTAATGACCAAACTTTTGTGAGCCATTAACCTTGTTTTAATTTGTCTTTTTCTTTAAATGAGATGCAATTACATGATGATGACTCACTTCTCGGAGATATTGAAAGTAAACTGCTAACATGGAAATGTGCCCCTTGTGTTCACACACTCTCCATCATTTTCCTGTTAATCTGAGGGAAGGCAAGATTGCCACTGGTAAAAAGTACTGAAGGATTACTGTTTGTTTCTCCATACTGGGAGCAGTATGGCCAGCATTCGGAAGAAGATTTTAGGTACCAAACATCGACTCTTAAAGAGCAAAAGTTGATTTTCCCAGACAAACAACATGAAATGGGGGAGGCCTGTGGGCTCTGAGTTTGAATCCCCCATGCAGTCACCAGAGGGCCTGTTTTTACCCTCTCTTTCATCAGTTTACCCAGATGTAAAATGGGTCATGCGTGTGAGGATTAAATGAGACAATATATGTGAAGCGAGTATAGATGCTGCCCATGCAGCAACATGTGGGGCGTGTTCAGTGGTGATGGCTGCCCCTCCCTTTCTCATGGCATAAGCCTTAGGACAAGTCACCTTATTCACAGATGTGCCACTTTGCCTGGCAGCCCAGGTCTCAGCCCTGTCTTCCTTCCCCAGTTCTCAGATTGTCGCTGACCTGAGCCAGGGAATGTGACAGCTGCTTCAGCTCCCACCATGGGCTGAGCACAGGAAGGAACAAAATAATTTGACCCTCTTTTTTTTTTTTTTTTCCCTTAAGATTTTCATCTGTTTTGTTATTTCTATTTCTGGTGTCTACAAGTGAGGGCGTCCTCTGTGCTCAGCTTTGTCCCAGATGTTGGAATAGCATCTGGAACAGCCGCCGTGGAGACCACACTTCTAGGTAGGAAGTTAAGCCATAGCCAAATAACATATTAATGTAAAGCTAGGTCATCATGAGTCCCTTGGAGGATAGGGCAAGCAAGATAAAGAAATACAAGTGACAGGACAGAGCAGTAAGGGGGGTGCATTTTAACTGAGATTGTCAGGAAATACCTCTCTGAGCAGGTGAACTTTGTACAAAGACTTACAGAAAGTCAAGAATTGAGCCCTACAAACATCTAAAGAGGAAATCTCCGAAGCAGAGGGAAGAACTGGGGCAAAAAACCGGCTTGGCATGTTCTAGAACACCCTGCCCAAGAGAAATAAAATGCGCCACATATGTCACTTTAAATTTTCTAGTAGCTACAGTAAAAAAGAAATAGGTAAAATTGCTCTCAGTAATGTATTGCATTCAGTCCAATATATTCAAAACATTATCATTTCTGCATGTAATCATCATGTAAAATGTGTTCATGAGGTATTTCACATTTCTTTTTTTCGTACAAGGGCTTTGGAGTTGGCGTGTCTTTTACACTTTCAGCCCCTCTCGATTCAGACTAGCCACCTTTCCAGTGCTCAGATAACACACGAGACTCAAGTCTACTATATTAGACAGTGCAGATCTAGGAAGACCAAGGGAGCATCTTGTGGCTGAAGTGGAATAAACAGTAGAAGTGAAGGGAAGCCAAGTCTGAGAGCAGGAAGGAACAAACCCTGTAACCACAGGGCATGGTCGGTCCAGCTGTTGGATTCCAAGTGCAGTGGGAAACTACTGGAGGTTTTGAACCAGAATGCTGACTTAATCAGATTTCAATTTCAAGTGATCACCATTGGCTGCTGTATGGATTAACAGATTGGAGGTTTGCCCCAGAGTGATCTCTATAGAGGAGAGCTGCTCCGAGGTGAGCCATTCAATAGTAATAACAATAACACACCAGTAGTAATAAGCAGCCACTTTCTGTCAATCACCCTGGTGGATCAGTGCACCCATTCTGCAGATGAGGAAACTGGGGCTCCAAGAGTAGGTGACTGCCCTCCCCCTACGTATCACAGATAGTATCGGAGCAAGGACTGGGGCCCTTTCCCCATGCCATGGGTCCCTCCCCACCCTTCTCATGGGCTTGAAACCACTAGCTGGAAGCAGAGGGGTCCCAGGTGAGGCACTGGCCACGCCTCATTTCTCTGCACTATATCCTTTCACCAGGAGCCATATGGCAAGCCACGCACCCTGGGGCCAGATTCCTGCAAACCAGCTTTATAATAGGGACCCTGGGCTGTCTCATCAATCTGGTGGTAGATCTTCAAAGACTACCAAACACCAAACCAGCTCCCACTCACTGCCTTCTTTGTATCCTGGAAAGAGAAGAAAACTCACATGGCATCACGGGCTTGGGGTCAGATACAGGCTACCCTCCAACTATTTGTGATGTTTTTGAAACGTGGCTTAGCTTCCCAAGCTTCCACCTCTGATGCTGTTTTATGATAAGGACTATTTAAAGACTGTTTAGCAGTATGTACAGTGCCTTCACCCAGGAGGTGCTTGGTGAGTTTTAATTTCCCTTCTTGCTTTTATCAAGGCAGATTTAGGTGTATTGTATAATAACACAGATTATGAATTCAGAGTTCTATTAAGAAATGATAAATGGTCTGATAAAAATTTGTGGGTTTTTTTCACAAGCCCACAAAAATGATAAGCATGTAGTAATTTAATGCCATTATGTGGCTTACTGAAGAAAATTCTACGATAGGGTTTATCGGCCTCAGCACTACTGGCATTTGGAAAATATTTTGTTGTCAGGGGACGGGGCTATCCTATGCATTGTACGATGTTGAGCAGCAGCCGTGGCCTCTACTCACTAGCTGCCAGGAGCATTCCCTTTCTAGTTATGACAGCCAAAAATCTCTTGAGGCATTGCCTAATGCCCCCTGGGAGGATAATCACTCCTGGTTGAGAACCACTGTCATAACCTGGTGTTTTGGAATAAGCACAGGCTTGGGACTCAGCCGCCCCTGGCTGGGCCTCCTACTTGCTGTGTGATCTGAGGCAGGTTGGTCTCACACCTTGTGGATTGTGACTCAGAAAGTGGGGAGGAGGAATGCCTAAACATCAGGGGACATCTCAAGTGTCCTGCTCACAGCTCTGAAGCAGAAGCAGTTGGTATCCAAATCCTCCTCCCAGCTTCAAGCCAAGAGCTTGCTAAGGCACCATGCCTAGATGTGCAGGCACCTGGATAATGGGGGATCGTCGCCCCATCTCAAGATCCTTAACTTAGTCACATCTGCAAAGTCCCTTTTGCATGTAAGGTAACATACTCAGAGGCTCTGGGGATTAGGACAGGGGCATTTGGGGAAGGCATTATTCTGTCAACCACGGCATCCTTTATACCCTAAGTATATGAGGAGAAGGAAAAAAACAGGAATATGAAATGGCATTTCCTCTATTTTTTGTTTCCCAGGTGGGTAGTTTGAGGCAGAGAAACTAGGCATTTTTGCTGTTCTAGCCTTGGGCTTGAAGGCAGGACCCCACTTAACCGCTGTATGACCTTGGGCAAGTGAGCTCAGCAAGATGGGGCATATCTTGCAGGATCTGAGTTTAGAGGAATCTCGGTATGTGCTTAAAAGAAATCTCTGTAAAGTGGTTAATAAAGTTCCAACTCATAGAAAGCACTCAAGAACTGGCAGTTATTATAAGGATTTCCCTAAGCTGCAGTTCAGCTTCCTGTGCTTAGGAAAACTGACGCTGACAAAGATGCCCCTTGTTAAGCAGAAGCCTGTTTTGGGACAAACCCCCTCCAGTGCTGTGCAATTCTGGGGTTCTTGCAGGAGGTCACTTCTGCTGACAACAAGCTTTGGAGACATGACAGTCTTAGCTAAATCAAACTAGTCTTCCAGAAGAGAACTGGTTATGGGAAAACATCAAACTGAACTTGTCGAGGATTATTTTTCTAAGACAGTGGCAGCCTCTAATGGAAATTTGTACCCACCATGAAATCTCATTTATCAGATTTTGTCAGCAGAAGAGCTGGTCCATGGAAATGTTCTCCCTCATCCCTGAGGGGTATCGCATTACGCACCCAAATTCTTTTTTTTTCTTCCCAATTTCTTTATTCAGACCAAAATGGGTTAAAATATAAAATCAAGCCTGTTAAAATTATGTCTTTGTTTTTATGAGGAAAATAATTCATGTGCTTTAGTGTATGGATTTTCTGAAATCTATGTTCTCTGTTCACAGTCATTTTTGCTCTTTTACTTATTCTTAATTATATCACAAATTAATTCATTCAACCAGAAGATTCTGAACACACACTACATACCAGGTACTGCACTCCATCCTGAGGATACAAAAATAGAGTCAGAGACATTTCTCTGTCCTGCTGAGTTCATAATCGAATTAAGAAGACAGATAAGGATAGGTTAATCTGGGAAGTGTAAGTTCAATGTATTTTATTGTCAAATGCAATAGGAAGGAACTGGAGGAGTAAGGTTGACAGGTATGTGCATTCGTTAAATTAAAAGTATTTATCAAGCACTTTTTATGTTGATGCAGGCACCAGAGATACACCAATAAATGACGAAGGGATACCACAAATGCACATTTATAGAACCCTCATGAATAAACTAATGAATACTTTAAGATTAATGACAAGTGCTACAAAGGAATAAAAAGAGTCAGGGGCTAGAGTGATGAAAAGAGGGGGCTGCTTTAGTGAACGTGGACATGAAGGGCTTCTATGAGCAGCTAACATTGGAGGCAAGACTTGAACGCTAAGAAGGAAGCAGTCCTGTGGGGATCTAGGGGAAGAACGTGCAAAGGTCCTGAGGCAAGAACTTGCCTGAAAGGTTCAGGGAAGGCCAGAGTGTTGTTAGGACAGGGGAAGAAAAATAATTTTTTCTTCAATCCTCACAGGTTCTTAGTTGAAATAGACCCCTAACAAAAGGCAGACTAACAAGAGAAAAACAAACAGAGGTTTAGTGACATTTAAATTTCATGCATACACGGGAGACACCCAGGAAATGAGTATCCCAAAGAAGTGGTTTTAAATTCAGCTTCCACAAAGAACAGTACATTTTTAGAGAAGTGCCAAGACAAAGGAATAAGGACTTTGAATGTCCAGAGATGGCAACTCGTGGGAAGGCAAATAAATGACAGATAAAGGGTAGTTAGTACAGCTCATTAATGTAGATTCTTCTGCTACTGTCTCCAGACTGTAAGCGTCCAGAGTTGTCTTCAGTGATTGACCTTTCTTCTCCCTGGTGGGGCGAGAGAAGGATACCTTATATCCTGCAAATTAAGAAAGGGAAGAGTGTTTTCCTGTAGCTGCTTTTCTTAAAATTGCCTTCAGCTCAGCAATGCCTCATATTTCGGGAGTCACATTCTAGTCTCCCATATTAGCAAAGGAAAGAGATGAAATTGGAGGGATAGCAGAGGCCCGATGATTGAGAATCTCATAACTCCTCCATAAGGAGTTAGGATTTTATTTTCAACACCATAAAAAGCCACTGGAGATTTGAAGCTGAGGAAGGATTTGATCTATCCCCAAAATATGAGAGATGTGGCTATATTCTCAATCATTCGTCCAGCAAGTAGTTATTAAGCTTCTACTGTGCGATTCAACGCCAGATCCAGGGGGGTTTAAAGATGAGTAAGATTCACCTAGTGGGGAAACAGCCAGGCTTGTTCATTCAATAAATCAATATTTATAGAACTCCTATACTCTGTGCCAGAGACTGTTATAGAAATAGGGGCAGTGCATGGGACAAAACAGGCAAAATCCCTGCCCTCAATAAATGGAAGCTTTCAGAAAACACGTAGAGATATAGTGTAAGGCAGTGATGATAAGTCAGGCAAATGACAGGAAGGAAGATGCCGGAGGATGCTGGAGGAGGTGGTGTCTTAGACAGGGTGGCCAGGGAAGGCCTCTCTACAGAAGTGATAATGGAGCAGAGATCTGAGAGACAAGAGGGAGGCAGCCATGTAGATGAGAAATCTAGGCCAAGGGAACAGCCAGTGCAAAGGCCCTGCATGTAATTCAATGCTTTAGAAGGAAGCTCAGGGTATGGATGAAACTCCCAAGGTGCACGCAACAGCCTCAGCCTTCAAGGAGGACGTCCCAGGGGAGCAACCTCTGAGCCAGGACATGAGAGATGATCAAGACTCAGATTTGGGCTCCATCGAAAAACCAGAGTCTTTCTTTGGAAAATGAGTGAGTTCCCCATCAGTGGAGGTGTACAGGGGCCTTACCCTCCCTGTGAATGGATTCCATAGAAAGGGGCTGGGTTGGCCTGGACTCCAGCCCTGGCTGGGGAGAGTGGGGCCAGGAAAGGACAACAAGATTGCAAAGGGGGAGATGAATGAGGGGCTTGAAGCCAGGTACACATCCAACCCATCCTGGGGGGCAGGATCCCAGCCCATCTGTTCTTATTCCCTCACCTGCTTGTTCGTCCTCTGGTCAGTCATCTATGCATTTCTAGATACTCCTATTCATTTGTTCACACGCTGACTCATTCATGGTCTCCACTTTCACTCAGTACCCTCACCAAGTGCCTTGTCCAGGCCGAGCCTGTGGTTTTGTCACTCATGGATCCATGGGGATGGCAAGTGGTGTCCCTTGGTGTGCAGGGGGCTGTGCCAGAGGGACAGAAAGGGGGCTGTGGGCCCATAAAGGAAGGCGTCCCCAGCCTGGGAGGCAGAGGAGAGGTAGTGATCCATGGTCAATTTTATTTTTATTTTTATTTTTTAATTAATTTATTTCTTATTGAAACATAACTGATTGTACATATATGTGGGGTACAGCTTTGAATATCAGTACCAATGCACAATATGTGATGCTCAAGTCAGGATAATTAGTATATTCAACTTTACACAACGTAATCATTTTTTGTGGCCCTTTACCAATTTCTCCCTAATCTCCCCCACCCTCCCCTTTTTCCCACCTCTGGTGGCCTCAGTTCTGTTCTCTCCTTTGAAAGTTCAAAGAATTATTGTGATTGTTGTATCTTTTTTTCTTTCTTATTTATTTATTTATTTTTTTACCTCCCCCTTATGAGTGAGAACATGCAGTATTTCTCTTTCTGTGTCTGGTCTATTTCACGTAACATAATTTTCTCTAAGTTCATCCATTTTGCTGCGAAAGGCAGAATTTCATTCTTTTTGTGGCAGGGTGGTATTCCTTGTGTATATACACCACACTTTCCTTATCCAGTCATCTGCTGATGGACACTTAGGCTGGTTCTAACTCTCGGCTATTGAAAATAGAGCTGCGATAAACGGGATCATTTGACATGATCGCTTCCATTACCTTGAGTATATACCCAGCAGTGGGATTGCTGGATCATATGGCTGTTCTACCTGTAGTTGTTTGAGGAACCTCCACACTATTTTCCATACTGGCTGCACTAATTTACAGCCCCACCAGCAGTGTAGGAGGGATCCCCTTTCTCCACATTCTGCCAGCATTCGTTATTCTCTCTCTTTTTGATAATGGCCAGTCTAATTGAGGTGAGATGATATCTCAGTGTGGTTTTGATTTGCACTTCCCTGATGCTTAGTGATCTTGAGCATTCTCTCGTGTGTCTGCTGGCCATTTGTGTATCTCTCTTTGAGAAATGTCTATTCAGCTCCTTTGCCCATTTTTTAATTGGGTTATTTGGTTTTTTTACTGTTAAGTTATTTGAGTTCCTTGTATATCCTGTATATTAACCCCTGGTCAGATGCATAGTTTGCAAATATTTTCTCTCATTCTGTAGGTTGTCCTTTTGCTCTGTTAATTTTTTCTTTTGCTGTACAGAAGCGCTTTAGTTTGATATAGTGTCATTTGTTTATTTTTTCTTTGGTTGCCTGTGCTTTTGGGGTCTTGTTTGTAAAATCTTTTCCCAGTCTTGCTTCCTGAAGTGTTTCCCCTATGTTTTCTTCTAGGAGTATTATAGTTTCAGGTCTTATATTTAAGTCTTTAATCCATTTTGAGTTGATTTTGGTATACGACAAGAGGTACAGGTCTAGTTTCGTTCTTCTATATATGGATGTCCAGAATTCTCAGCACCATTTTTTAAAGAGGCAGTCTTTTCTCCAATGTATGTTCTTGGTGCCTTTGTCAAAGATCAGTTGGCTGGAAGTTTGTGGGAGGATTTCTGGGTTCTCTGTTCTGTTCCATTGGCCTGAGAGTATGTTTTTATGCCAGTACCGTGTTGTTTTGCTTACTACAGCTTTCTAGTGTAATACCTCTGGTTTTATATATTTTGCTTGGGATTGCTTTGGCTATTCAGAGTCTTTTGTTGTTCCATATGGATGTTAGTATTGTTTTTTCTATTTCTGTGAAGAATGTCATTGGTATTTTCATGTGGATTGCATTGAATTTATAGATCACTTTGGGTAAAATGGAGATATTCATAATGTTAATTCTTCCAATCCAAATTCATGGAATGTCTTTCCATCTTTTTGTGACCTCTTTAATTTCTTTCAGCAGTGATTTGTTGTTCTCATTGTAGTAATCTTTAACTTCCTTGATTAAATTGATTCCTAGGTATTTTATTTTCTTGGTTACTATTGTAAATGGGCATGCTTTCTTGATTTTCTTTTTCTTCTAGTTCATTGTTGGAGTATAAAAATGCTACTGATTTTTGAATGTTCATTTTGTATCCTGCAACGTTACTGAAATCATTCATTAGATCTAAGAGATTTTTGTAGACTCTTTAGGTTTTTCTATATATAAGATCATGTCATCTGCAAACAGGGACAGTTTGACTTTGTCTTTTCAAATCTGGATGACCTTTATGTCTTTCTCTTGCCTGATTGCTCTGACTAGTACCTCCAGTACTATGTTTAATAGGAGTGGTGAGAGTGGGCATCCTTGTCTTGTTCCCATTTGTAGGAGAAAAACTGAGAGCTTCTCCTCATTCAGTATGATATTGGAGGTGGGTTTGCCATATATGGCTTTTATTGTGTTGAGATATTTTCCTCCTATACTTAATTTGCTGAGAGTCTTTATCAGGAAGGGATGTTGAATTTTGTCAAATGCTTTTTCTGCTTCTTTTGAGATAATCATATGTTTTTTTACTTTATTTTGTTGATATGATGTATCACGTTTATTGACTTGTGTATGTTGTCATCCTTGCATCCCTGGGATGAATCCCACTCGATCATGGTGTACAATTTTTTTGATGTGTTGCTGTAATCTGTTTGTTAGTATTTTGTTGAGGAATTTTGTGTCTATGTACTTCAAAGATATTGGCCTGTAGTTTTCTTTATTGTATTTTTGTCTGGTTTTGGTATCAGGGTGATGTGGGCCTCATAGAACGAGTTTGAGAGAATGTCTTCTGTTTCAATTTTTTGGAATAGTTTGAAGAGAATTGGTATTAATTCGTCTTTAAAGGTTTGGTAGAATTCAGCAGTAAAGCCATCCAGTCTTGGGCTTTTCTTTGTCAGAAAACTGCAGATTACTGCTTCAATCTTGTTGTTTATTATTGGTCTGTTCAGGTTTTCTATTTCTTCTTGGTTTAGTCTTGGTAGTCTTGGTAGTTTGTGTGTATCCAGAAATGTATCCATTTCCTCCAGATTTTCAAATTTGCTGGCATATAGTTGTTTATAATAGTCTCTAATGAGTCTTTGTATTTCTGTGGTATTGGTTGTAATGTCTTCGTTTTCATTTCTGATTTTTATTCTTTGGGTCCTCTCTGTTCTTTTACTAGTTAGCCTCACTAATGGTTTGTCTATTTTATCTTCTCTCAAAACCAACTTGAGGTTTGTATCATTTTTGGGGTCTCTATTTCATTTAGTTCTGCTCTGATCTTAATATTTCTTTCCATCTAATAATATTGGGGTTGGATTGTTCTTGATTTCCTAGTTCTTTGAGTTGTAGCATTAGGTAGCTTATTTGAAATCTTTCTATTCTTTTGATGCAAGTATTTATTACAATAAACTTCTTGCTTAGTACTGCTTTTGCAGTATCCCACAGGTTTTGGTATGACGTGTCTTTATTTTCATTACTTTCAAGAAATTTTTTGACTCCTTGTTTAATTTCTTCTTGGACCCATAGGTCATTCAGGAGCATGCTGTTAATTTCCATGTATTTGCATATTTTCCAGAGTTTCATTTGTTATTAATTCCTAGTTTTAATCCATTGTGGTCTGAAAAGATACTTGAAATGATTTCAGTTTTTAAAAATTAGTTGAGACTTGATTTGTGACCTAACATGTGATCTATCCTGGAGAATGTCCCATATGCTGATGAGGAGAATATATATTCTGTAGTTGTTGGATGAAATGTTCTGTAGATACCTGCCAGGTCCAGTTAATGTAAAGTATAGTTTAAATCCTGTGTTTTTTGTTGACTTGTTGCATGGGTGATCTATCCAGTGTTGACAGAGGAGTGTTCAAGTCCCCAACTATTACCATATTGGGGGTCTCTTTCTTTAGGTCTAAGAGTGTTTGCTTTATATATCTTGGGTGCAAGATATATAAAGATATATAAGATATACATTATGCACTAATATATTTATCATTTTTTTATCTTCTTGCTGGATAGATCCTTTTATTATTACATAATGGCCTTCTTTGTATCTTTTTATGCTTTTTGGTTTAAAGTCTATTTTTATCTGATAAAGAATAGCTACTCCTGCTGATTTTTGGTTTTCATTTGCATGGTGTATCTTTTTCCATCACTTCACTTTTAGTCTGTGTGTGTCTTTACAGGTGAGGTGAGTCTCTTGTAGACAACATATAGTTGGGTCTAGTTTTTTAATCCAATCAGTCAGTCTGTGTCTGTTGAGTGTGGAATTTAATCCATTTACATTTAGGGTTGTTATTGAAAGGTATTGTCTTGCTCCTGGCATTTTATCAATTTTTGTTTGGATGTTTTAAATATCTTTTGTTACTTTCTTCCCCTTTTATTGTTTGTCTTCAGTGTTTGTTGGTTTTTTTGTGGTGGTGAGATGTAGTTTCTTTCCTTTTCATTTGTGTTTTTGTTCTACCAGTGGGTTTCATTCTTCCTCCTATATTCATGGTAGGGATTATCATTTGATGGATTCCAGATGCAGGACTCCCTTGAGGACTTCTTGTAGGGCTGGTCATGTGTTGGTGAACCCCTGCAGTGTTTGTTTGCCTGGGAAATACACTATTTCTCCTTAATTTCTGAAGGATAGCTTTGTTGTGTATAGTATTCTTAGCTGGCAGGGTTTTTGTTTGTTTCTTTGTTTTTCTTGTAGTATTTTGAATATATCATCCCATTTTCTTCTGGCTTGTAGAGTTTCTGTTGAGAAGTCTGCTGTTCATCTGAAGGGGATCCCCTTGTAGGTGACTTGATGCTTTTCTCTTGCTGTTTTCAGGATTCTCCCTCTGTCTTTGAGTTTTTCCAGCTTGACTACAATGTGTCTTAGAGAGGGCCTTTTTGAATTGAATCTGGTTGGGGATCTTTGAGCCTCCTGGATCTGGAAGTCTGTGTCTCTCCCTATACCTGGGAAGTTTTCCTTTATTACTTCATTGAATACATTTTCAGTGGCTTTTCCACGATTTGGATGTTTGTGTGCTTAAGGTTATCTGCTATCTGTCTTAGATTATCTTCATTTTTAAAAATATTTTTTGTCTGCCTAGGTTATTTTGAAAAGACTGTCTTCAAGATCAATAATTCTTTCTTCTGCTTGCTCTAGCCTGCTGCTTAAGCTATTGGTTGTGTTTTTTATTTTGTCAAATGAATCCTTCATTCCAGGAGTTCCACTACATTCTTTATTAAGGTATTAATCTCTTTGTAAATTTCCTCCTTCATGTCCTGGATAGTTTTTATTATTTTGTTGTGTCATCTAACTGAGTCTTCTTGTATCACATTTGAATTTTCTTAAGATTGTTGCTCAGAATTCCTTTTTAGTCATTTCAAGGGTTTCCTGCTCAATGGGGTCTGGTACTTGAGAACTATTGTATTCCTTTGGTGGACTCATATTTTCTTGTTTTCTCATATTTCTAGTATCTCTACATTGATGTCTGCTCATCTGGTAGAGCAGTTGCTTCTTCTATTAATCTGGAGTGGGCTTTAAGGAGAGATACTTCCTCCTGTAGATGTGTATTATGTTGACCATTGAGTAAGGTGTTTTAGTATTGGTTCTGGGTAGACACAGTAGTGTAAGCTCTGTGTGGGTGCTTCGGCCATATTCAGTGTTGGTTGGAGTTGTGTATGTGTGCCACCATGGCCTAGGCACTGGGGCACTTAGTGATTCCTTGTTGAAGTTAGTGACACTGTGTTGTGTCATTGAGGACATGGGTGAGCTGTCAAGTTCTTGGCTGGGTTGGGTGACCCTAAGCAGGCTTGTTGGCACACTGACTAGCATCCTGTGACCCTAATGGGTGCACTAGGGTATACTGGAGCTCCTTGGTTTGAAGGGCTGACCCTGGGTGGGGTTCCTCTTTCCTCTTTCCTGTAGTCAGAAGCTCCTCCTGGGTCCTTGCTTCCCCCTGTTAGAATATGGGCTGGCGGTGGTTGGAAATTTACTTGCTTACTCGATTTGGCTCTCCTGGGTTTCTCCACTCCCTGGTGGGTTCCATGTGTTTCTCTCTCTGGATCAAGGCAGTTCCATAGGTTGTACATGTATCTCCCACCCCCAGGTGTGCTACCATGGGAGGCAGCATAATTCTCCTTGTGGGTTAGGCCACTGGGTCGTGGCTCTGCACTTGCTCACCTCTTTCCCCAGGCTCCACTGGTGACCCTTCTTGTGCCAATACAATTAAGTGGTCAGCAGATTGCCTGCATGGCAGTGGTGGCTACTGCTGTGCTGGTGGGCCATCCTTGCAGCAGCAGTGGTGAGAGGCCACCCTTGTATTGGTGGTGGCTGTCGTGGTGGCTGTGGCAGACAACCCCCACAGTGGCACCCTGTGGTCCTGCCATCTGTCAGAGGGGGCTGCCCTCAGCTCCCGAAGGTCCCCACACTCCCACCAGCCACCAGCAGGCGCTGCCTGAATTTTAAAATAGTTTTCCAGGCAGAAAGCAGTAGAAGGAGAAGTAAGAGAAATGGGAGGAGGAGACCACCTGAGACAGGCCAGGAGGCTGAGGGCAGGTGCCATCCATCCAGAGCTGCAGGCAGCCTTCACTCCTTGTGCTGGGAAAAGACTGGAACCTCACCTGGCAGGAAGAACCCCAGGCTGTCAGCTGTCTGCTTAGCAGCAAGTTTTTGGCTCACACCACCCTCAGGAGCTGGGCGCTGATTAGGCTTTTGATCTGAAAATGGTTTGGCCTTGCAGAGGTCACTTGGCACCACCTGTCCTGGAAGGACATTGCAGCTGAGGTAACTGGTTCTGCAGAGAGAGCACTTCTTGACTTCCAGGAGGAGATTCTATCTCAGCATTAACACCTATAGCAGCAGTGTAAGCTGCAGCTGTGCAAGTTTGAGGAAGACACCCAGAAAAGAAAAATAAACTAGCTCTTCTGCTGGGAGAGGCTCCCAAGAGAAATCAGGAAAAGCCCGAAGCCTTGTGAGGCACATGTGCACAGAGCACTTGACCTTTACCTCATTTCATCTATTCAGCACTCTTGGGGCCTCCCGTTTTAGTCATCTGAGTGAGGGCTTCAGTCTCTATTCTCCCCTCAGCCTTGTAGCTGGCATGGAAGAAATACCATGCGTCACATCCTATTTCTGCCATTCTGCCATGAATTAGGTGAATGACTGGGCAATTCTTTCTTCTTTGCCTCAGTTTCCTCATCTATAAATTGGGGATAACACAGCCTACCTAGAAAGAGTCTTAGGCACATTAAAAGTAATTAATATAACTCTGAACAAGAGGCCACAGTATGAATGGTCAACACATGGTAGATATTATTTTAAGATGTCCACCTTGACTGAGAGGAGTGCATGTAGTCCTCCAGCAGATCTGGGTTCAAATCCCATCTCAGCCTCTGTTACAAACTGTGGGGCCTTAGCTAAGAATTTTTACCTTAGGTCTCAATTCCCTCATCTGTAGTTTGCCTGGGACAGTCTAAGATTATACCTGATATGCTGATGTGATTATTAATAGCACCCCTTACACTCTCAAAATGTCCAAGTTTGAAAAATAAATTGTTTTGTATCCCTATACATCAATAAAATGGGCATGACAATGCCACAGTCAAGGACTTCTATGAGGCTGAATGAAGGGAATGCAAAGGAAAACTTCTGGTAAACATGCAAGTGCCATCCCCTCTCCCCCTAAGCCTGCCTCAGTAGAGTGACATTCATGAAGACAAGTCTGATATCAAAAAGAAGACACCAAAGTGGGAATGTGTTCACAGCATGCAGCAGAATCTGCTGAAAGGCTCTCTCTCCCTCTCTCTCAGTCTCGGCGTTGCTAACATGTTAAGCTGCCCCCAAGTCCAGCTCCTGCCCGCTCCCAGCTCCCGGCTCTATCTCACATTCAAACCCCTGTGCTTTCCCCATCTCTCTCTCCTCTTTCTGCTCAGTTCTTCCTTGGGTAGATCAATTCAGTGTCTCAGAAAACATTTACAACCTGATATCTTCTCTCTCCCCCTATCTCATAAGCACAATGAGATGCAATCAGGAAATAATTAAACCGAGACACCACCAGGGTGACCACCCTCCCAGTTTTGCTGACTCTGAGAGGGTTTCTGAGACAAAGGATGTCCTGTTTTCAAAGCCGGGACGAGCTGGTTGCCCTAGATGCCACAGCAGTGTAGATTATAAATCCACAGGAGTTCAGAAAAAGACAAGTCCATGTGGGCTTTAGTCTAGGGCAGGGCAGGTCTTTGAAAAGCTAGGATGTGTTTCCCCAGAAAAGGGCTGTAAGATAAGGATTCAAGTGAAGAATTCAAGACAAGGGTTCTTTGAGGGAAGCTTCTTGTCTCTTTTGCTCACTGTCCCTTTCCCTGTAGCAAACCGTGTCTGTCTCTTAGTGGGTACAGTTCATTTGGTGGGTGATCCCAAAAGACACAGAGTGGGAACAGTGAATGAGCAGGTAGGAAAACACAGTTAAAGTCTATTAGAACAAACCCACAGTGATGTGCTCTGCTTGGGGGTGGGTTAACCGTACTCAAACGACCTTTCCTGACCTTGGTCAGGAGCTTATGTTTCACTGAGGTCAGTGGTCTTAGTGGTAAGTTCTCGTGGGCACACTTTAACAGTCTTCCTTATTTGTGTGAGCAAGGGCAGGGGCTGGGGGGCTGACATAGACAATCAGAGTCACTAGATCAGAAGTGTCATTTGTATGGGTGCTGCAGGTATAAGGCAGCCTGGAATAGAATAAAGGAGCCACCTGAGGACACAGCTCAGAACCTGGGTTTCCACTCATCCCTGTAACTCGAGGCCATCCCACTCTCAGCCTGGGGCTTGGCTTCCGCAGCTGCAGACTGAATGGGTTTGTTTATTCACAGAGTCAGTTTGGCTCTATGTAGCCCATTTGCTCCTGAGACTCTTCAAAATCATCCCCTCCCCCAGGAAGTCCAGGATAGCGACATTCAAGCCTAAGAGTTAGATGAAAGAAGATGCACTGGAATAAAGTCTATGTCAAACAAACTAACTGGTAGTCACGAGGGAGAATCACTTTCTATTTCAGTGGAGCAGAGTTCAGGAAAGAAAGTAAGTCGCATGACTGATCTTATGCAAATTCAAGGGAGGATCACAGAGGATGGCTGTTCATGGCGCAGAGGCATGAAGTGCTTTTTCACAAACATTTTCCCAGTTTTTTTCCTGGAGTCCTTAACTCCTGTCTCCTAACCAGTGTCCCTGCCAGCCTCCACACTCCTTCTGCTGACCCTTACTCTGCTCTGTGTCAGGGACAGCTTTTCAAAGCACAAATGTGATTGCATCTCACTCCTGCTAAAACCTTCCAGTGGAACTATGGCTCCTTCTGCCTACAGACCCCTAACCCTTAGCACAGTGGCCCGGGTGCTCCAGGATCCACCTCTGCCAACCTGCAGACTATGCCTCTGCTGCTTCACCTCCCCCACCTCAGCCGGGGCTCCCACCAAATGGGCACCCTCTCAACCCACTCCTGGGCTCTTCCCCACACTGGTCCCTCAGACTGGGTAGTCCTTCATCCACCCAACTACATGTTGATTTTCCATTTGTCCTTAAAAGATGTGTGTAACTGTTACCATCCCTACTCATTCATCCATGCAGCTCACATCTGCTGGGCACTCACTGAGAGACATGATCTGCTATGGGCAAAGCAACAGTGAACGAAAGACACAAAAAGCCTCCTTCAAAGAGCACAATAAACAAGCAACAGGATGAATGTGTAAAAAGATGATGAAGCAACCTGTGGAAAGAAATGGGTAGGAGGCCGTGATGGAGAAAGGTGGTGGGGAAGGACCTCCCCCTTCTGCCTACTTAAGTAGACACTAGAGTCTCATTGCCTCCTGGAGAAGTTTCACTTCCATTTCTTTAGGAACGTGTCCCACAGGGGAGAGACCACAGGCTTGCACCAGCCACTTCTGCTGCCTGCCTGCCCCATTGCATTTAGGCTGTAGGGAAGGGAGACATCAGAAAGGTCCCATAACTTACTTATCACATACAGTGAGCCAAGCTTGTGCTGAATAAATTACCCATCTTGTGTACCCTGCAGCCTGTCCAGAGCCCGGGGGGCATTTCCAGCAGTGGGAATAGTCAGGGCATGGGCAGGAGCCAGGATTCCCAGGGAGGACACTGCATAGAGCAGGCAGGCTTGTCCTACTCCTCTGAGATGTAGCGAGTCTAGCTTCACCTCTCTGGCCTCGGTCTTCCCATCTGGAAGATGGGGATGGGGCTGGACTGGGTGGTCATTTAGGTACTTTCCAGTTCTGACCTTTGTAGCATCTCTGGATACAAAAGGAGGAAACTGCCTTTGCTCTTTCAGTTTAGACCAATAACTCTTGATAGCTTGTAATTCTTCCTTACCTGAGATCAACACTGGCTGATGCCCTGTCCCTGTGGAGTTTACCACTCGCTTTGTAAAGCAATTTAAAATTCCAGAAAGGGAAAACTTTTCAAGAACTTATAGGAAAAACTCAATAGATATTAACTATTTTTGTTATTGTTGCCCACAAGAGGTGTGGTCCAGGGGAACATCAATCTTGTGGCAGGGCTGGCTGTCTTAACTCAGTGAACCTCCAAACACTGGAGGCTCCTTGAAGGCAGGAATGGAATCTGCTTCCAGCTCACCATCGGTGCCCCAGCATAGTGCCAGGCACATAGTCCATCTCAACAAACACTCATTAAGAAGGCAAATGATGAGAAGCAGAGTAGCTTTAATAGTCGATGTTGACTGAGCCTTTGCTACATGTTAAACATGTTGCTGAGCACTGTCTCATTTAATCCCCCAAACGGAGCAAGACACAGGAACTGGTACTCTATCCTCATTTTATAGATGAGGAAGTTGAGAGCCAGAGATACGACTTACCTGTGGTTGCACAGCTTATAAGTGCATGGGTGGGAATTTAAACCAGGTTTACCTGATGTCAAAGCCCATGCTCTTGGCCACTAGCCTGGCTGCCTCAGCAGAGTAATAATCTTCCAGGTGACAAGTGCTACAACCAGCTTTACCGAGATTTCAAATAGCTCATCAGGTGCTCAGATTATAGGTGGGGAAACTGAGGCTTAGAGAAGGACCAAAGCCCCCCACTTTGTGGTCAGCAGAGCCACAGGTGCCTACTGAGAGTCAGGATGGGACCAGGCTCTGCAAAGGACCCCCAGGGGGCATCTGCCACATCTTCCCATCCACAGTCACTCAGCAGCCTCTCCTGCTTCCCTACCTTGGAAGCACACACCTGAGGAGGTGAGTGTCCAAGCTGCTCTCAGAGATAAGAGGACAGACCTGCCTGAACATGCATCCTCCAAGGTGAGGAGGTTCCTGAGTGGAGAGCCCCTTTGGCACTGTCCCCTTCCTAAACTGAGTGAGTTCTGGTTCCAGATCTCCAGACAGGCTGCAGGGTGTGCTTTCTGATTGCTGATGCACTCTTGGCTGTCCTCGTAAAACAAACCCTTTAAAAATCAGTGCATTTTCTCCTTCTTGAATGTCTCTCCTAGAAAAAGGGCAGGAGAGAGAGTCTCTTATCTGAATCACAAGCTCTTGGTTTCAGGGTCAAGTCTATCATTTACTGCTTGTGCAGGCTTGAGCAAGTCATTCTGCTAACCTGTGCCTAATTTCCCCACCAGTCAGGATTAGAATACCTGCCTCCTAAGATAGTCATCACATGGTCTAGCAGATTCAGCAAATGCCCAGCACAGGACATGGCATGTAAATGTTGGATAAAAATGGATGGATAAATGGACAAACAAGTTTAAGTCTACTGAAATAAACAAAGCAAAATATTCATGAAAAATTTCCAAATTGATTATATTTAAATTTTTTAAAAGCTACATTAAAAAGCTTGTGCTTAAGGGAAAACGTATGTAAAGGATTAAGTGATATATAGACACGTGTGGATATTTTTAAGGGGATTTGTAGGCATTTTCAAGGGATTTAGAAATTGATAATAGTGGTTTCACTGGAAGAATTTCAGTAAATATGAGTTATAGAAAAGTTTAGAGAGTTGCCATTTATTTCTTTTATCCAAAAATGAAATAAAAATCAAGCTTTTTCTCAGGCAAGAGTTAGAAAATAGAAAGGAGAAGGAATAGGGATAAATATGTGGGAAAGATTGCCAGAAGCAGAAATAACAGAGCTGTCTTTGGTGGAATAACACAGGTGCACATTACTAAGGACCATCTCATTTAATCCTTAACACAATGCTAAGAGGTAGCAACTACTGTTACCTTCATTTTATAGATGAAAAATTGAGAACCATAGATACCTGTGGTCACATAGCTAGCAGGTAGAGAGATTGGAATTTACATCAGGTTTATCTCCTAGAGGGGGAAGAAAGGTTGTGAGAAGAGGCTTGGTATCAGACGGTTCCTCATGGTAGACACCAGAGGGTGGTGTTGTCACAAGACAGCTTGGTTGTTGGACCAGCTGAGCCGGAGAGCTGAGGCACAGAAAACAGAGATTTGGAGGAAAAGGAAATTTCCTAAAAGTAATTCTCACTTATTTGTGGGAGCTAAAAATAAATAAATAAATAGATGTCCAAACAAATGTGGTGGTGGTGGGGAAGAAGACACAACAATCACAACAATTCCTTGAACTTGTTAAGACAAGTGAACAGATATGTTGATGGGTGGGGGGGAGAGGGAACGTGGAAAGAGGAATTGGTAAAGGGACATGAAAATCAACTACACTGTATATTGACAAATTAAAATTAATAAAATAAAATTAAATTGAATTAAAAATTAAGAAAAAAGATCAAAGAAATTAAAAATAAATAAAAATAAAACATCATCACACACACAAAATAAAATAAAATAAAAGTAATTCATATATAAAGAATATCCGTAATTCAATTATTTCTCACTTGAACATAGCTGAACATAGCTATTAGAAATTTACCAACTAGGTAGAAGAAAGTTTATTCACTTACAAATGTTTCTGAGGAAAAAATAATGGCATGATTAACTAAATAGATGCATTATTAACTTGGTAGATAATTCTCAAAATTATAAGCATTGTTTCCAGGATATCCACAGAATCTTTCTAATTACTTAGCAGTTTTTTAGCTAATTAGAACACTTGATTAGTGAACACATACTTTTCCACCTATTTTTTGCGGTGATAAGAGAGAAAAATTAGAGAGGAGGGTAGAGATGGAGAGAGCGAGAGAAAGAAATTAAATAAATTCAGAGTGAGGGACATATACCTCAATCTGTATCACCTCTTAATAGTCTATGAAGACCTAAGTCCCAGGAGTTGGAAGGAGCTTTTTCCCAAAATGTGGCTCTTCCTCCAAGTTTTATGACCTTGGGCAAATAAATTCCCCTCTCTGAGCCTCATTTGCCCTATCTATAAAATAAGAACTTTAGTTTTAACTAGCGTCCTAGATAATATCCTAGGATTCTGTGCCTCAAGTGCATAATTTGGAATCTAGTTTTCTTTTTTACACTGTACATGCTAATAAGCCAAGTGCAACCACATGGTGTTAGGGAAGCCCTCAGATACCAAAGCAAACTGGCAGGCATGACACTCACTGGAAAAAAAAGTTAGTTAACCAGGTGGCTCAGAGTCCGTGGGCTGCAGTGTGCCAGGAAGCCAGCCCAGATCACAAGATTAACATTCTCGTGGGGCACATTTCTGGAGAACGATAATAGTTAAAAGCTCTTCAGCGTTCATCATGTATCAAAACTATTCAATATGGGTTTTCTGCCTTAGCAGCTTAAAGCCTCACAACAACCATATGATAGCACTTCTATTGTCCTGATTTTACAGAAGAGAAAACTTGAGCCAGAAAGATTAATCAGCATACCCAAAGTGACACATAGTCTGTAAGTGGCAGAGCCAAAATTCTCACCCAGATGATCTGACCTAAGCAGCATGCTCCTAACCGTAGTGTTATATCCCACTCCATGCACTTAACTGTAGTGTTATACCCCACTCCGTGCACTTAACTGTAGTGTTATACTCCACTCCATGCTCTTAGCATTGTGTCGTACCATTCCATTCTCTTAGCCGTGGGGTTTTACCTACTCAGTGCTCTTAACCCGAGTGTTATACCCCACTCCATGCACATAACCCTAATGTTATACCCTACTCTATGGTTTTACCATAGTGTAATATTCCTAATTCATGCTCTTAACCATAAGATAATATATGTAATATATATCATTGTATCCCCACACCATAATCTAAGTCATAGTGTAATACCCCTAATTCATGCTTTTAACCATAAGATAATATATGTAATATATATCATTGTATCCCCACACCATAATCTAAGTCATAGTGTAATACCCCTAATTCATGCTCTTAACCCTTATATCCCCACTAGTCAAGCAAGTACTAAGGTTTCTAAGACAAAAGATTTACTTAATTATTAACAATTGTTATGCAATTATTACAACAGTTATTGGGAAGCCTAACACTCACAGAATAGATGACAGTAGCAGAAACTCTTGGTGCCTCTCCTCAGATTCCCTTGTTCACGCTCTTTTGTACATCTCAGCCAGACCTACAAGAGCAACCTCCTTCATCTTCTTGCCTGAGGGCTTCCAGAGCCCTCACAGCCCATGCTCATGACAAGCCACAAGCACTGCCCACACAGCAGCCCTCAACCAGTGACTGACAGGACTTGGTGAATAAATAACGCAGCTGCCTTGTCCCTAAGATCCAGTAGTTCTGAGACGTGTTTCCGAGGGTCCCAGCTGGATTCAGCTGTGGTCACTCACAGGGGTAACTTGCCAACAACATGCCCTTTGTCCACTTCCTCCCTTCCCCAGGCTCTTACCAGTGTTCTAGGACCAGCTTACACCAGAACTACTTGTCCTGATCTGCTTCTGAGGAAATCCAGAATAAGATCACCAAATGAGACACCAAAAAGGATTCAAATAAGGTAATGAGATGAGCTGGCCCAGAGACATTATCATTTGGGGCTAATTTTCAAAGTTTAAGCTGTATTGGGCTTTTAGGCAAAAGGGGCTGAGTACTATGATATGACGAGACCCTTCTGCGAGACATATGGGGTACAGCGTGACACCATCACCATCCTGATTGGAACTGAGAGGTGCAGTCAAAGGAACACAGCGTTTAGAATCAGAAGACCCGGCTAGGATGTTATCTCTTTCACTAATAAGCAGGACTGGTAATTTAGGCAAAGCCCTCTAATTCCTGGAATCTCAGCTTCCTCTGTAATAACTACTCATAATTCATAGTTTTGTCATGAAAAATAATTCAATGAGATAAGGAATGCACGTTCTTATTGTGAATAATAATATCCACAAAAGTAAAGGTCCCAACCCAGCGAATTTTAAAGGAGGTGTTCTCTTGTCAAAATCCTTACCAGAAAAGATTGTTTTCATCTGCCCTTTAACTTTGAAGTATATCATTTTAAAATGACCAGCCCCTGCAGACCTACCACAAGAAACACCAATAACTTACCTTCAAAATACTAATTATCAGGGGGTTTTAGGTAAACATGGTCACGTATAACCTTTTTCCAGAATCTCCCTACCACAAATACCTAACGAAATAAGCAGGGGGAAAAAATTGTTAAGAAAAAAAAAGAAACATTAATACCAATGAAGCAAATCTTTACACAGAGAAAAAATTGGACAGCAGCAACCAAACAGGGAAATCTACCATAGACCTTGAAAATTGTCAGTCAATGAAGGGCAATTCTAGCACAGCATATTCTGTCTCCACTCTAGGAAACAGCACTGACCAGAGAAGGAGATTCAAAAAACCCTAAGAACTCTCACTAGCACCCTGTTTGGGTGGGGTGGGGATAAGGTGGACAGAGGAGGTGAGTTGGCAATCCCAGGGAAAGGTCAAGAAGATACCGCCCCCCCAGCAGCTCTCTTGAAGGGTCCCAGGGGTTGACATTTTCCAAGACTTTGTCCTAATTCAAAGAAGCCAGTTACAGGACACTGGAGTAGAATATATCCCTGAGCATGTGGAATGGGTTCTGGTGCATGTCACTTTACAAAATGTCAGATGAGAGAAAGAGGGAGCAAAACCCAGATCCTCCAGAAAGGGCTGCTGTCAGCCCTGACCAGGTTTTCTCTCTTTCACACCCCCAGCATTGTCCTCGATTTATAGAAAAGTTACTGAAAGGCAATACTCAGACCTCAAACTGTGGTTTGAAATACTGGACAAACTGGAAGATGATAAGCAGGAAAGCAGTCAAAGATGAATCATCTACCAGAGCACAGCAGGTGGAAACTGGCTGGAGCAGCCCACTCCATCAAGTATAGAAATGATGAAGAGCAGTGATGCAGGGAAAGCTTCAACATGAGACATCAGGAGAAGGAAGAAAGGAAGAGGGAGGGAAGAACAGAGAGGGAAACTGCACAGAGCATGCAAAATCTACTTAGCATACAAGAGTGCAAAGTCATGCAAGAGATGATAGATAAGAAAGAGAGACAAGGTTGATCCGACATAAGGATAATCAATGCTTCTGCAGCAAAGAATTCAACATGTAGAACAGAGTCATTTTCAAAGGGGTAACATAGGAAATAAATGAAGAGTGGATCTGCAGCTCAAGGGGACATGCTGTGTTCTACAAAAAATAAAAATTGCTATAGAGAAATCAACACCAGATATCTCATCATTAAATTAATGAGTTTCAAGGATAAGGAACAATTTCTTTGGGATCTCGGTAGAAAAAGCCAATCACTTAAAGGAGAAATAGTTTGTTCATAGAACATTTAATGTCAATGCCAAATACCAAAATGCAAATGGGGATAATTTCTGGGTGGAAGGTTTAGGAGTGATTTTTGTTTCCTTTTCATACTTTTCTGTGTTGCATGCTTCCTTTAATTGTTTTAAATGAGCAAATATTACTCATGATACACAGGAAAAATAATAAAACTACTTTCGTTTGGGAAAACAAAATAAAATAACCTACCAGAAATTTATTTTGTTTTCATGTTACCCCATTTGTTCTCATTTTACCCTGGATTTGAAGAGACTCTTAGAAAATCAGGCCACCAATGCCTTAGTAAAGAGGATTTGGGAGAGAATTCAGATAAAACTATAAAAACAACTAAGTTTCCTTCAAGTATGTTAACGTTTGTTAGTCTCTTAGACTTGTTTGCAGCACAGTGGAGTGATGAAGACTCATGCTCTGGAGTCTCTCAGCACTGAGTTTGCATCCCGTTGGTGTGATCTTGAGGAAATTACTTAACTGTCCTAAGCCTCAGTTTCTTTATATGTTAAATGGAAAAATAATAGCAGTGACTATCACATAGTCATAATTAAATGAAATAATGTATGTGAAGAGATTTCACAATGCCTGCCACATAGTTACCATCATCATCATCATCATCATCACCAGCAGCTGCAGCAGCACCATCATCATCATTTTCACCATCATTTCTACTATCACCATCATCATGACCATCATCATGACCATCAGCATAACCATCATCATCTCCACTATTGTCATCATTATCATCACCATCACCATCACCATCATCATCATCATAACCATCAGCATAACCATCATCATCATCTCCACTATCACCATCATCATCATCATCACCATCAGCATAACCATCATCATCATCTCCACTATCACCATCATCATCATCACCATCAGCATAACCATCATCATCACCATCACCATCACCATCATCATCATCATGACCATCATCATCACCATCATCATCATCTCCACTATCACCATCATCATCATCATCATCATCACCATCATCATCATCATCACCATCATCACCACCATCATCATCACCATCACCATCACCATCATCATGACCATCATCATGACCATCATCATCGTCATCATCACCATCATCATCACCATCATCATCATCATCATCATCATCATCACCATCATCATCATCATCATCACCATCATCATCATCATCACCATCACCATCACCATCACCATCACCATCACCATCATCATGACCATCATCATCATCATCACCATCATTATCACCATCACCATCACCATCACCATCATCTCCACTGTCATCATCATGACCATCATCATCATCATGACCATCATCCTGACCATCATTATCATCTTCAATATCATCATCATTATCACCATCTTCTTCACCATCATCATCATCATCAACATTACATCTCCACTGCCATCGTCATCACCATCACCATCATCATCTCCACTGTCATCATCCTCATGACCGTCACCATTGCCATTATGATTATCACCTTCACTATCACCATCATCACTATCACCATCATCATCATTACCACTCCTGGCTAAGAGATCTTGGGCATGTCACTCCCCTTCTCTGAGCTTCGGCTAACTCATTATAAAATGGGGGACGTGATACAGAAGGGTTTGAAATTGTTATTACAGTATCTAACACTTATTCAGTGCCTCTCATGTGCAAGACTTACACTAGTGCTTGCATACAGTAGTTCATTTAATGCTCACAAACACCCCCAGTAGTAAATCCTTACTATCATCACTTTATAAGTGAGAGAACTGAATTCTAGTGAGAATTAATGGAGCCAGGACTTAAACCTTTTCTTAATGAAACCAGAACCCAAGCTCTAGCCCACGCTGCTTCACCACCCTCTCTGGTTGTAAAGATGGAGGAGATAATGGGAATGAAAACCCATCAGCACAACAAAGTTGTACAGGATCCTCATGGCTGCTTGTAATTGTCCTCAGGGGGTGGCCTGGAGTCCCAGTGAAGGCAATAGAGAGGAAACCTGATATAGACATACCGTGAACTCCAGGGTGCCTTAATCATTTGTTCTTGCATTGGTCCTACATACATTTACAGAAAACTTAGTATGTATTCATCACTGTTCTGGGAACAGTGACCATAACCAATAAACAAGTTATGTATGGCCCCAGCCCTGAAGCAACAAAGAGACATGGGGTGGGGGGATGGATTTGTCAATTTTCTACTCCATTGTAAGCTGAGGTGCCACATTCTGATATACCAGAATCAGTAGTCCTGAGTTATCCACAGGTGCTTCTAAAAACACCTAGGGAAGTCATGGGAAGTTAAAGGCCAGCTCCCTGTTCAGGCTTCAGAAAAGCTGTGAACTGACCCCCTAGGACGTGCTGCAAGATTCCCAGAGGTGTTAGCTGCAGGACCAACTGGGTGCATGACATAAACACTTCCTGACAATGAAATATTCTGCACTCCACACACCCGAAGGCTGGTTTTACCACATTTCAATGTGTAACCATTGTTCCCACACATTTTCATAAATACCTTTAAGATATAGAGAGTCTGCTTTCTTTTGCAGTAAACAGCATATCAAATCCTGTCAACATCAAATTTTGAGCATTTAATTCATGTTTGTAGATACTGATGGAGAATCTACTCTCTGTCAAAGATTGAAGGCAAATAGAAACAGCATCCACTCTGGGGGCTCACAGTCTAGTGGGAGGTGAAGGATGGTCCATTCTGAGTCAGTTTTTTGGACTTCATTTGTTGGAGTTCAAGGCTTGCTGGCAGTGTAGTGGGGTGATGCCAGTGAAAGCTCTGCAGAGACAGGACTTGAATTGGTCCTGGCTCTGTGGCTCTGTGACCCTGGGTTGCTTGGTTGGCTGAGTTTGACGATGAGTGATTGTGTTATGTGCAATGCTGGTCTCCATGGAGCAGATAGTCTCCAAATTTGACTCTTTCCTTCCATCCCCACTGCCACCATGCAAGCCCTCCTACACAACCATTGCCTCCTCCCTGAACTGCCCCAACAGGCCTCTGCATCCACTTGTACACCCTCCAGCTCTTTCTCCAAGCAGCAGTGATCTCTACAAAATGCAAATTGATCACCCCAACCCCTGTGTGGAACCCCTCAGTGGTTTCCTTCAATAGCAAACCTTCCTCTTGATCTACAAAAGGCTGCTTCACTGGCACTGCTCACTTTTGCCACCTCATCCTGTTCCTATCTCCTTCAGAAAGAGGTTGACCCAACCCCTTCACTCATAGGACCTCTGGCCGCCAATCCCTCCGCACAGCATGATCTTCCCAGATCTTCCCAAGCTGAGTCTCCTCCTCCAAGCCACTTCTCCACTGTCACCTCCTGAGAGAGCCCTTCCATAGCCACTGTTATGATCAACCACCCATGGCCCTGTGCATCTCTCCAGAGCGCTTATCCCATTTTCTTCTTGTTTATTACTTTACTCACTTCCTTTCTAATGAAGTCATCTTGTCTTCCCCACCAGACGAGGGAGCCCCGTGTAGGCAGGGCCATTGTTTCTCCACCACCACTGCTGGACCAGACCCAGTCCAGTAAATAATGCTGAATGTTGACAGAATAATTGCCTCTAGCCTAATGATTTCCTAACTGTGTTCAGGGTCTCCCTAGAGTTTGTAAAGGTCCCTCAGGGACTCCCCTTCACTATCCACCTTCTCTTGTCTGAGAAACGCCAAGGTGAAGATCTGATCAGCAGAGTGGGTGTGGGTGTAAGGGGGAGTACAAGCAGGCCCCCAGCAGCCATGCTGAGACCAGGTCCTGGGTCTGGCCACAGGGCTCCATCCCGTCTCACTGAGCAGGACATGCAGGAAGGGGAATGTACAGACCTCAGAGATTCTCTGCTGGGCGTGGTACCCAAAGGGTGTTTGGAAATGTGTGGTGGTAGCTTGGGTTGTCATGGTGATTGGGGGCACCCCTGGCATTGGAGATGAAGGGTACTAAACATCCTGCAGTCGCACAGGACAGTCTCTCAAAATAAGGAGTCGTCCCGCCCCAACGCCAATGCCATCTCCACTGAGTAACTCTCAGCTGCTGCAGTGACTCAGGAACTGGGACCCACCATATGTCCAGTCAAGGGACATTAAGAAGGACAAAACCCTAGCAAGTTGGGCAGGGGCTTCTGTCCCCTCTCAGGAAGGATTAGCAGAAAAAAGCACTGGATTTGGAGACCAAAGTCTGGCTCTGCAATATTCAGGAGCTGGGTAGACTTGGGCAAGTCAAGTAACCTCTCTGGGCCTCCGTTTTCTCACTCGGGGATGTGGTAGCTGATACCTGCCTCACTTAGTTACTGTGAAGATTAAATTAGAGCCATTTTAAACACAATATATTCAGTCAATGTCAGTTGCCTTATAGATCAAATTTATACATATGGTACTAAACTTGTAATGCATCACAGCATGATTCAGAGGGCATTTGGAAAGCCAAGAGGATGGTGAATCTCTCATTTGGATAGGCCAGGTCAGAGAATGGTTTTTATACCATTAGGGTTTCAGGGCTAAGGGATAACTCCAGCCCTCACTCCACCCAAACAGGCTCTTGCCAAGAGAGCATTCCCCTGCCACGTGGCTGGTTCTAAGGCCTGGCATATGGAGATGGATGCTGCTGGCATGTCTTCTCAGAGTGAGTAATTCCACATGCTGGCTCTCACACTGCAGGTGGCGTTCCATTCATCTTGACTGCCGAGGTCTTCCAGCAATCACAGAAGCCAGCTGCCTTCATCATCGCGGGCACCATCAACTGGCTCTCCAACTTTGCTGTCGGGCTCCTCTTCCCATTTATTCAGGTATGACCAACAGGGAGCCTCTTGTCCCTGGGGTCCCCTTTGATTCTGCAGCCCTCAGAGGGGTGATTCGTAGAGCAGAGGCTGATCTCTGTCTTTCAACTGGGAACTTATCTATTGTCCTAAGGAAGAAAGAAACTGTGCTTCAGCCAAATCCCTTAATCCCCCTTCTCCCTTCTGCATCTTCACAGAGCTGCTTCTAAATGCCAGGGGCTGCCTCAGAAGGAGCAGGCTACCCACTGCTGAGGGTGTGCAAGGAGACGTAGGTTAGAGTCTCAAACCTACAACCTACTTATTGTTTTGTACTTATAGTGTGCTTGTCTCTGTGTTAGACAAATTCCAAGAGATAGTCCCAGGGCTCCCTGCAACCTTGCCACCCATTTAACATCCTCACTGTCATCATTATAACCACAGCTAGTGGGGTCACTGTCCCAAGGGTGACAGTGATTGGTAGGAAAATGCCCACATACTCAGGATTCAGATACAAGTTCTTTTTGTGTAAGCAAAGAATCTATCCATTCCCTTGCTTGTTAATTCAACACATATTTATTGACCCCCTACTATGTACCAGGCACCGTTTCAGGCAATGGGCATAGGGTGGGAACAAGTCTTGTGTTCCTTGGTCCTGGAGCTGAACAGGGAAGCAGTGGGGGCAGACGTGTTATTTGAGACAGGGTGGCCTATGAAGGCCTCTCGAAGAAGGTGGAGTTTGAGCAGAGACCTGAGTGCAGTGAGGGAGTGGAGCAGTGTGGGAATGGCAAAGTCCAGGCTAGAAAAATAGCAGGCACAAGGGCCCTGAGGCAGGGCTATGCTCGGCCTGTGTAAGGAACAGCATAGAGACCAGTGTGGCTGGAAGAGGGGAGAGATAGAAAATTAGATCAGAGAGTTGTCTGAGCAAGAAAACCAAAGACAACGACTGCAAGGGTTCTGCACAGAGCAAGAAACCCAACAGCATTTGCAGAAGGAGGGTGAAGCTCCCTGCTTGAATGACCATGAGGGCTCCCTGCAGCCCATAATACCAGGTGATACCACCTGGAGAAGGTGAGACTCCAACAGATGCCTCTGAGAAAGAATCCACCATTCATTCTCAGACTCTTTGACCCTGTCCCCTCATTCCACCACCTGTTCTGGAGACTCTGTTCATAGTCTGCCTGTTAATTTACCAGTGCCAAGCCCAGTACTTCCTAGATATTCTGCTGCCAGCTCAGATGAGCTGCAGGTCAGTGTACCCGGCACAACAAACCCCAGCCACCTAGCCCCAGGCCCACATGACAGCTGCACCTGCGTTCACAGTGACAGAGCAGCTACTCTGTGCCTGGTCCCCGGTGTCCATGTCAGCCTCAACCCTGAGCTGGAGTGTCTCATCTTTGCCATTTGGAAGACGGGGAAGCTGAGCACCAGGGAGTAGATATGGTCAGCCCAGGTCCTGCAGTCAGCATCACACCCAGCTCCTTGGCTCCACCGCCTCTTCCCCTCCGGGCACTCCGTGTGTCCTTGCTATAGCGCCCTCAATCTCTGAGTTAGAAGGTCGACATACCGCATAACTTTCAAGGCATCTTTGGCTGCATTTTAGCAATAACCTCCCTATCTCCAAAATATAAGTGCCATGGGGGACTCCATGGGCCATGCATTAGAGAAGCCCCCCACTCATTTACTCCCAGCCCCGGGCACCTTCACCCAGTGGTGGTCAGAACATAATGAGTTGCCTTTCCAATTGACTTCAAACCTTAAATGCCATTTTCCAGTTTGGTTCAAAGCCAGCAGATCCAGAGGTCAGTAAAATATCCATTGTGTGGGGAAGATGAACTTCAGGTCGCTTCTCTGTCAGTGCTGATCCCACAGCCTTTGCAAATGAAGTGGAGACATTCCAGAGCCTTCACATGGTCCAGAACTAAGCTGGGTAGTCCGTGAAGCAGGCCACTATCTCCTGAGTGATCTGGAGGGTGTGAAAGACCTCACTGTACCCCCAGGCCAAAAATGCCATCTCATTTCCTGCCACAACTTGGGAGTTAACAGCACTGACATGCCACGTTAAAGCTAGTGTTTATTGAGCACTTGCTGTGTGATAGGCGATACCCAACCTCTGTCGATGCTGGCAGGTAATACCTTTATCATAGAAGAGGACACTAGCTCAGAGACATGTGGTGACTTCCAAGGCCACCCCACTGGGAAATGGCAGAGCCGGAACTTGAATCTGAGTCTCTCAGCCTCACTTATATGCTGAGGGAAAAAAGGAGCCCTTGATTATTCAACAGATGACCCCAACCTGGGTAGTTAATTTGTCATATATATCCATATATCTATCCCAGAGAGGCCTCTGGCTGAAACTAGATCCCTCTGTCCTTTATTTCACGTTGCTCATATTTGGCAAATCATAGCCATCCACAGCTTCTGTCAAATACAGATGCAGTCCTGCATTTTCCTCAAGACACTCTCTTAGACTCAGTGTGTGCAGGGACCAGTTTTATGTTCAGTTCCATAAAAAGCATGTGAGCTCAGCCTAATCTGTTGATTACTTGTCCAGGAAAAGGTGGAGGAGGGGACATTTGCTATGTCCCGGGTCACCTATGCAGTCATGCCACTGCATGGAAGATCTTATTACCCCCATGTATCAGTCAGGATGGGCTGGGTTTTGCTGCAGGAAGAAACAGCCCCCAAGAGTCAGTGGCCTTAACCCCCCAGGATGGTTTCTCACTCCCACTAGCTGTCCACTGCAGTGGCTGGAGACCCTGCCCCAGGGCTCCCCTTCTCAGGGGTGCTGTCCAGCAGGGCTGCTGCCCCTGTGGCAGGTGGGGGGGATGTGGCACACCTTACACTGGCCCTTTACAACCCTGGCCTGGCAGTGACATGTGCCACAACTACATAAATTCCCTCGAGCAAAAGTCACACAGCCACACCCTACCTACCACACCAGGAAACACAAACTGCCACTGGTCCAGCAGGACACGAGCCAGGGAGTTTGTGCCTGTTCCTAATGACAGCACACGAGAAAAGTTAGGCTCAGAAGGGTTAAGAGGCTCGCCTGAGGCCCTGCAGCTGGTTAAAGGAAGAACGTGATCACACCATGGGCTTGTGCCCCTTCCTCTGCCCCACGCAGCTCTGATGTGCATCAAACTCTTTTCACAACAACCCACTTTCTGACGGCCTTTGCAGTATGTTGGGGGGATCACTTTCATGTCAGCTGGCTCGCTTTCAGCAGGGCACCCCTTGATGGGTGCCAAGGGATCCTGGGAGGTTTCTGGGGTCACCCTGGCTGTGGACTAGCTGGAGCAGCTGAGGGAAAACTAGGAACAGGACTCCTGGTGGTTATAGTGTCCCTCCTGTAAGAGCCCTGGAGATGCATCTGTGTTGAGACTGTCACTCATGCTAATGGACTGATCACATGTCAGTCTGAGAGCTGCTCAGAGCCTGGCCTGAAGCATGGGTGCAAGGCCAGGGATCAGCCCAAGTTAAGGGCCTCGGGGCAGAAGGTATGCCACTCCCCACAGAGCTGAGGTCCCTCTGTGCACATATCTGTGTGCCTATCTTAGAACATCCAGACCAGCTGTTTCCTCTTGGACAAGCCTCCTCTTGGACAAGGGGCTCAGGCTGTGACGGGAGGGGTGTGCTCACCCACTCTCCCTATGGGCTTGGGTTTCGGAGTTTGGGCAAAGCAAGCAGATGTGCAGGGGGTTGGGAAGAAAGACAAGCAGTTGGGGAGGCTGGAAGGTGGTCTCCGATCCATTCCATAGATGTTGGGCTCAGATGGCGTTGCTGCCTTTGGCATTTCGGGGCTAATTTGGAGAGAGATGGCTCTCACATCAGAGGGAGAACACCTGACCTTGACCTTGGCCTTGACTGGCAATATCTGCAGCCATACAAGGGACATGGGCAGGTGGCCTGGAGGAGCCAAGAAGGAATTCCAACCACAGAGCCTTCTGAAAAGCTGATGGGGCAGCATGGGAAGCAAGGGACTAAGTGAACTGAGGACGTGGTGGCTCTCAAGGAAGAAGGGAAACCCCAGCGGACATGTGAATCCCCTTGCAGCCTCCCTACTGGTGGCCATCAAGCCTTCACTTGGACTCCTCTGGAAATAGGTCTTACGCCTCCTAGAGGAGGGACAATCCCATCACTAGACAAATCCAGTCCTTAGGGAGCTCTCCCCTGGATGGGCCAAAACTATTATCATAAACACGAACTACCGTGTCTGTCTATGGAACAAGGTGGTCAGAGCACTAAGCCACCTTGCATCCAGATGTGTGGCATGAGGCCAGGCCTCGACCAAATGAAGGGCTGAGTGGGAGTAAGGTTTGTCAAGGACCCACAGTGGGCATGGACACATGCGATCTCATTCAGTCCTCCCAGCCACTCTGCAGGGAAGCTGCTGCCTCCACTCTAAATGGAAAAATAATCCTGGGTGTCATGACTGGGCCAAGATGATACTGCTACCAAACAGCAGGACGAATATTCAAATTGAGTCTATCTGGCCCTCAGGGGAGCCACACCAAAAACTGTTTAGATTTCAAAATGCAAGTATATAGTATTCATTCAGTAAACCCTTGTTGGCCATCCACCATATGCAAGCACTGCAAAAGGTGCTGGGGACACATCCGTGAGGAGACCAGCATGCCGTCAAGGCCACCCCCGAGGGCTGTGAGGGAGGGGCAGTGTGCACCCCAGGGTGGCCACACCAGGCAGAGGACAAGAAGCCCTGCAGCCCGGTGCACACAAAACTGCAGCAGGACTCTCAGGAGGGAGCAGCGCCTTCAGCTGCAGGAGTCTGACCGGGGAGGCTCCTCAGAGGAGGGACACTGGGCTCAACTTTGAAGTGTGAGTGCAACTTAGATCCGTGGTGCTGGAAAAGAACATTCTAGGCAGAGGGAAGAGCATGAGTACGGGTTTGGAGCTGTGGAAGTACATCTTGTGTTCAGAAGGCATCGAGCGGTCCTGAGTGGCTGATGCAGAGAAGGGGACGGAGGAAGAGGGTTAGACAGAGGAAGACAAGGAGGAAGACTCGACCCCAATCATGGGAGACCTTAGATGCCAAGTTTAACCATTTAGGTCCAGATATAAGGGAGAATTTGAGTGCAATTTAAATGCTGAGCTGTATTTTTGGCAGAACCGTGGACATGTTTTTGTTGTGATGCTGCTTCTAACTGCTGATGGATACAGTCCTCTCTTCCATCCCCGGCTCCACTAGGACGGCAGGGTTACCGAGGCCAGGGGCAACCGTCAGTCAGTAGCAAACATTCCCATCATCTTGGCGTTGGCCGCAGTGATTCCCACTCACTTGCCACAGACTCACCTCATGTGTTGGGGGCAGCAAGGTGCCCTTGCAGTCAAGCTGCAAAGACCCACCCCGACCATGACTCTGAGTCAAGGAATCAGAGTAGCCCATCCCCAGGATCAGTTCACTCCTCCGAGTCTCAGTGCTGTGGCTGGTAAAGTGGAAATTATAGTCCATCGGGTTGTCGTATGGATGAAACGATACAACACACTATCTTGGGCTGGGTTCCCTGTGAGCAGAAGGTGCGATGGGGGTGTTCATGCATGTGACTGTACCTTTGATCTCCCCCACGTGTACCGTTGATGAAGTGCCGCTGCCAATACAGCTGAGACCCGTGGGGCTGGGCCAGGTCTATGATTTGTCCAAAGCCACACAGCTGTTAAAACAGTGTTCCAGATGCAAGGCAAAATCCTCTAGTTCAACAGCTCACTCCCATCCCAGCACTGGCGCAGATCAGAAGGGATTCATGGATGTGTGACTGTAGCTATAGCAGGTTGAATAAGGGCCCCCAAAGATCTGAGAACCTGTATGTGTCACCTTATGTGGAAAAGGTGTCTTTGTATGTGATCAAATTAAGGATCTGACATGAGGGGATTATCCTGGATTTGGGGGATGGGCATTAAATGCAGTCCCATACGCAGTCCGTATCACAGGGAGGCAGAGGGAGATGTGACAGACAGAAGCATCATGTCAGATGTGAGCAGAGAAGCAGAGATTGTAGAGATGTGGCCACAAGCAAGAACACCAGCAGCTGCGGGAAGTTGGAAGACACAGGAACGATTCTCCCCCAGAGCTTCCGAGGGAAATGTGGCCCTGCCAACACCTTGGCTCAGCCCAGTGATAATAGTTTCAGACTCTGGCCTCCAGAACTGTGAGGGAGTAAGTTACTGTTTTAAGCCACCCAGTTTATGGTAATGTGTTACCACAGCTATAAAAAAGCTACAAGAGGAAACCTCCAGCATGAACAATCATTGCTGGCACTGATTGGGGGCTACACTGCTCCTGGTTCTCTTCCATGCACCCATCCCCATGTCTTCACCTGGATGTCCCTCTGTGTGTGTCTGTGGCCTAATCTCCTCTTCTTATAAGGACTGGATCAGGCCACCCTAATGACCTTATTTTAGCTTAATCACCTCTTCAAAGGCCCCATTTCTGAATACAGTCACTTTCTGCAGTGCTGAGGGTTAGGGCTTCAGCATATGAATCTGGGGAGGACACAATTCAGCCCATAGCAGCCACCAAGAAAAACTGCTCATGCATCTTGATTGTCTCACTTATTCCAAAATGTGTCAATATCAAACATATTCCAGCCCTCAAGCAGAGACCCTCAAACAGCCTGGACATCTTCCTCAGAATAAAGTGTCTGGACCAATGGGGCTATGGTTGATGGCACAAGTCAAACCCGTATGCACCCCACTTACTAGTGAGGGCCTTGGTCTAACTTCTGAACCAAGCCTCAGTTTCCCCATTTGAAAAACAGGGGAAGGCTTTGGCTCTGGCATCACCAGTGGTGGAGACAGCGGTGGTTATGTGTGAGCGCACATCCCCTGGCCCTCAGCTTCCCTACGCACTCGCTCTGAGAGTCCTGGGGAGGGCCCTGGCCTCTCCTGCTGAGGGCTGGCCTCAGCCTGCGGCAGGAGCAGGCACAAGTGTCAGTGTGGCCCACTGTCAGTGGCAAGTGGGGTCGGGGGATGAAAACCCCTCTTGTATTCTGATACGGGGTCCATGTCTCCCAGAGGTCCCTAGCTGGATGCCGTCCCTCTACACTAGTTGCCTGGGGCTGCCATAACAAAGTACCACAAACTCAGTGGCTTAAAACAACAAAAATGTATCCTCTCAGTCTGGAAGCTAGAAGTACAAAATCAAGGTGTCAGCAAAGGCGTTTTCTTCTGCAGACTCTGGGGAAGAATGTGCTCCATGCCTCCTCTTAGCTTCTGGAAGGTTCCAGCAGTCCTTGGCTTGTAGCTGCATGACTCCAATGTCTGCTCCATCGTCACACTTGTGTGCGTGGCTCTGTGTCTCTTTTTATGAGGATACTAGTGATTGGATTGGAGGTCCACCATAGTCTGGTATGACCTTCTCTCAGCTTGATTACGTCTGCAGAGATTATTTCCAGACAACCTTACAGTCACAGGTATTTGGGGTTAGGACTGCAGCACATCTTTTGGGGGGTACAATTCAAAGCATAACACCTTCTCTTTCTAGGGTGACCAATTCATCCTAGTTTGTTCAGAACTGTCCCTGAAAGTCCCACATCCCAGAAGAAAACCTCAGTCCCAGGAGACCCAGGACAGTTGGTCAGTCCCCCATCCCATCAATCATCCCCATTCCCCTACCAGTGCCTTCTGGATCACCTCCCAGAAAAACTTGCGTTCAGACCCCTGTCTATGCCTCTGGGGGCTCCCAGCCTAAGGCAGTGCCAATACCACTGGCACAGCCCCTGGTGCATGGCAAGGGCTTGGTGGAGGTTAGTTGCTGTGGTTGGTTGGTGGTTGTCTTCTTGTCCTTATTTGCCAAGCACTATGCTAGACACAGAGTGGGACACAAGGCGAAACTGCCCAGACTCTGGGGTAAGACAGCCTGACCTTGAATACCACTGCGCATTCAGCAGTTAGGTTGTGGGCAGGGCTAGCCAGACTTTTCGACTCTGGTGGACTTTTGAGCTGCAATTTTTATGTCTGTAAAACAAGATAATTGCCCCAATTTTGCAGCAGGGCTCTCAAAAGCATTAGAGATGAAGCCAAGGTTTCGGCACAGTGTCTGCACGTAGACAAGCAGCAGCTGTTGCTATTGTTATTATCAGTGGTGTAAAGTTGTTTCCTGCCCTGCTATCCCAAGGTCACTTGGGAAGAGGAGACATCAGGGCACAGACAGGAAAGAGCGAGTCATGATCCGTGCTGGGGGCTCAGCTCCACCCCCTCACGAACTGAGTCATCAGGCAAGCTGCCCTGAGTTTGTCTGCCCATGTGGTCACCCAAAAACATTACACCCTCTCCTCCACCCCCTATCCATTCTGCCCCCTCCCTGCAGAATGTTCTAGATTATGGGGTGGGGTGGGGGCCGCCTTGACCCCTGGTGAGTTTGATCTCATTCTCTGTTTCTCTGTCCTTGGCTTCAGGCTGCCCCTTTCTCTGGGCCTTTGCTGTGGTTAGCATGAGTGTCGCTTGGGCCGTTCATTACAAAACCTGCAGATGACTTGGTCTCCAATGTTAGCACCAATGTTTCCTGGTTTGGAGAAAATTGCATGCAAATGTAGGCCTGCTTGATTCCACTGGAGTTATAGAATTCTGTTTGAGTGCAATACAATGTGGAAGAGAGAAAATGATTCCATTTAACTTGAAAAATATTAGGTTCTATCCCAAATGCCCCTGCAAAGGGAGGGGAGAAGCTTATGCTCGTCTAGGTTTGCGGGATCTAAAAGCAAACAAAACTGCCCCCTCACTTCTCTGGACAGCCCAGAGGGCACTCCTTGGGTCTGAAGGGAGGATGAAAACACTTTCACTCAGTCCTGCCAGCACCAGCATTGTGCTGGGCCCTGGAGGTGGAGGAGAGAACAGTAGGGTCATAATCCTGACCTTACATTTTAGAGCAGAACAGACATGAACCTCAACGGGACAGGAGGGGTTTGTTTTTCATGGGAGTGGGTAAGATGGGGCGGGGGTGGGGGACACAAACTAGGCTGGTGAGTGCAGGGATCCTCAAAGCTGAGACTGAGGAGTCGGCTGGCGTCTGGGGTCAGAGGCAGACAGAGGCAGACAGAAGGCAGGGCGCTGGCACAGGCCCCGCGCAGGCGGAGCAGCGTCCACGAGACCTAGAGGACTGCAGGTAACTCCCAGAGGGACAGCAGGGAGGCCGGGCCAAATGCTCCAAGGTTTGAGGGCAAGACAGGGATTTGGGGTTTACCTGAAGGACTCTGGGGAGCCCCTGCATGATAGTAAAACGTGATTCGTTTTGTGCTTTTAAAAGACCCCTTTGGCTCCCTAGATTCAGGGCAGCTGTTCACTCAAAGTGGACAAGTTCAAAAGATATCTAAAACCAGGGTGACAGAACCGGGACAGTGGCTGCCCTGTGTGTATGGGGGAGAGGGCAGCTGACTGGCAAATGGCATGGGAACTTTCTGGAGTGGGGAAACGTTCTCTATCTTGGTAGAGGTGCTGGTTACACAGCTGCGTACTTTTGTCCAAACTCATCGAACTGTACACCTAAGATCTGTGTATGTTACTCTACTAAAAAAAAGTATATTTTAAAAGAATTTTTTAAAAAGATATTTCAGGGTAAAGTCATCATAACTTATCAGGACTTAGTAGCAAAGACAGAGAGAGAGAGAGAGAGTGGCTTCAGACGACCCCCAGGTGTCCATGTGGGGTGACCAGGAATAAGAGGAGCAGCCTTGTCAGGCACAGGGAAGCTGCGAATGGGAGACGTGGGCAGGGCGGCTAGACATGGTTTCCAGTGGGGCCTGTTGAGTTGAAATGCCTCCAAGCAGCCATCCAGCTATGTATCCTGGGTAGTTCCAGTAAGATCTCAAGTGTACTTATGACAGTGACTCAGGAATCTTGCTACACACCAGAGACATAAGTCACCATCAAGATCCCTGCTCCCTTCCAACTTCCCCCACAAACATCCTAGTGTTTCAGATCTACTCTGCTCATAAAGTAGCATGGCTTCGCCTTTTAAAGTTCTTTGCAGGATTGAAGTTACAAACCAGGAGGGTGTCAGGCACCTGCCTTCCCATCAATTATTAAGTGGCGATCCAAGTACTGGCTCATCCAAGAGTTTGGTGTGAATCACCACTGAGCCAGTGTTGCAGCTTCGTGGGTGGGAGTGGAAACTAAACAGAAAATTACATTTTCATCACCTTGTGAAATTCTAACATGGACCACTTTTTTGTACCTTCCTGCATCTCCATGAAAGTCCTCTGATTTCATTCATTTGTCCATTCATTCAACATACTTTTATTAAGAACATGCTTCCAATGATCCAGGCACTGTCTAGGGCTAGGGACACAATGGGGAGAAGGTGATATAGACCCCATCATCGTAGAACCTACAGTCTAAGGCAGGTTCTACAACCTGGGGCCTGTGGATCCCAGATGGCCCATAGGTAGGTTTCAATGCCCCCACACCAGAAACAGTGTTGAGAATATCATGTGTATGGACTTCTTTCTTTTAATGGAGGAGATCTTTTTATCAGATTCTCAAAGAGGCATGTGGTCCATGGCATGTCAAATGTTGCCAATCTCACCTCAGTCCCTTCTTTTCTCAGCCAGAGATCCAAAACAGGTACAGTCTCTGCAACCTTATCCTTCAATACTCAGCTCAGAAGTGTCTATTGAAATGGGGCTGGGCACACCAGCCTGCCTCCCCACTGTTACAGACTGAATGTTTCTGTCCATCCAAAATTCGTATGTTGAAGTCCTAACCCCCATTGTGATGGTATTTAGAGGAAGGCCATTGGAAAGTCATTAAGTTTAGATGAGGTCTTGAGAATGGGGTCCCCATGATGGGACTATTGTCTTTATAAGGAGAGGAAGAAAGACCAGAGCACTCTCATGTTCTCATTTTCTCTCTCTCTCTCTCTATCTCTCTCCCCCCCACCATGTGAGCACATGGTGAGAAGACACCAACTGCAGGCCAGGAAGAGAACCCTCACCAGGGAACTGAATTGGCTGACACCTTGATCTTGGACTTCCAGCCTCCAGAATTGGGAGAAAATAAATGTCTGTTATTTAAGCCACCCAGTCTGTGGTATTTTGTTACAGCAGCCCATGCAGACTAAGACACCACCTACCCCAAATTCTAGATACACTCAAAATAAAGAAAAGATGTACAACCTGCTAAAAAACCAAGAAGGGGTCCCATGGGTGTACCCAAAATTATAAGGATATCTCTGAAAGAGAGAGAGCAGATGGGGTAAACTGATGGAGGGAATCTGTCCCAACGTACAACAGGACAGAGCTGCTGAGAAAGGTGGAAGTGGCCCCATGGTGACTGGTCAGGCCACGGGACTGGTTAGGGCAATTCACCTGGAATGGCCAGAGAAATAATAGAAGAGAAATTCTGAAGACCTGAAGAAATTCCAACCTACAGAAAGATGAGTCCTCACTGTGAATGGGCCCACCTCACGCTGAGCAGATTGACTGCAAAGGACACCATTCTAGACACAATGATGTGGACTTCAGTAACACTGGAGTTAAAAAGAAAACCCTAAAAGTTTCACAGAGAAGAATCAGGTAACCTGAAAAGAAACGACAATCAGATGATATCACACTTCTGGGCAAGACTCCACCTGGAAGGTAAGGAGCACTTACCCTCTTCAAGGTCTTGAGAAGAAAATATTTCGAAATTAGAAATCCATACTCAGCCAAACTGGCCTTCACATATGAGAAAGGGGAGAAAGCATTTTTAGACGTGAGAAGACTCTGAAAGTTTACCACCCATGGTTGGCTAGCTTAGCCTAAGAAGCTTGTCCTGCAGGTTTTTATAAATAACTGGTGTGCCACATCTCCAAAACAGGAGCTGGTTTGCATGGTGGTTTAGAACACAGACTCTGGATTCAGTCTAACACTAACCAAATGGGAAGCCTTGAGCAAGCTGCTTAACAGTTCTGAGCACAGAGAACTTAGCACAGTATCTGGCACAGAGTCCTCAACAAATATGACTCAGAACGAACATTAGTATTAATGACAGTAGGAGTGCTCCCAGCTACAGGCCAAAGGCATGCTCTTGTCCACAGCAGGAAAGAGTGATCTAATCTACATGTCTGTTGCAAAGACTAATTATTTAAAATATCCTTTTTCCTTGACCTATCCATTCCCATTAGCAATTAATATTTTTGAATTTCTACGTGTTTCAGTTGCATGTCATTTATTTCAAAGCAGAGGCCCAGGATTTGTAATTACTCATAGCCAGAAAATGATGGAATGTCAGGGCTACAGATGTATTAGTCTGCTAAGACTACCATAGCAAAATACCACAGAATGGGTGGCTTAAACAACAGAAATTTATTTTCTCACAGTCCTGGAGGTTGGAAGTCCATGATCAAGGTGCCAGCAGTGTTGGTTTCTGGTGAGGACTCGCTTCCTGGCTTGCAGATGGCCACCTTCTTTCTGTGTGCTCACATGAACTTTCATTGGTGCATGCCTGTGGAGAGAGAGAGAGATCTTTCTCTTCCTCTTCTTATAAGGCCAACAATCCCATGGGATTTGGACCTTACCCTTATGACTTCCTTTAACCTTAATTACCTTTTAAAAACCCTATCTCCAAATATAGTCACACTGGGGTTAGGGCTTCGACATACAAATTTGCAGGGGGGTGGACAATTCAGTTCACAGCAAGAGGGAAACTTAAAGACAGGTTGATTTGTTTTTCCCATTAATATCCACTGAGCACCTACAATTGTCCACACTGTGCTGGACACCAGGCCACAATGATGAGCAAAACCAGACGTGAGCCCTGCTACACTCATGGAGGGTACAGTCTAGGAGGAGATTGTATCCTTGGTTTTCATAAAGAAAACCAAGAGATGCTTGGTCACTGATATGATCCTCATATCAATGCATCTTTTCAAAACCCAGTGTTTTGTTTTTCCTGATTTTCATATTTACATAAAGAGCATCATCCTGAAGATATTTTTCTGTGCCCTGTGTTTTTACTCAACACAGGCTGTTGAGAGTCATCACGTTGACACATGTAGCTACAGTTCATTGCTTTTCATTTCTCTGCAACACTCCTTTGTAGGAATGTATCCCAGCTGATTTATGCATCCCCACTTGCGTGAGCATCTGAGTTGTCCCAAGTTCCTGGGACACTAACAGTGTTAGTGTGCACATCCTTGTGCAATGGGCAAGGCAGACTGTGCCATTGGCTCTCTGTGCTCTGCAGTACGGAAGCCACTGAGCCCTGTGTCACTAGTGAGCCCCTAAGTTGTGGCTACTGCAAATGAGGAAATGGATTTTTAATTTCAATTGATTTAAGTTTAAATAGCACAGCTCTGGAATACATACACTCAGCAGTGTAATTGCTGGGTCACAGGACACATCACCTTTACTTGGTAATGCCAAGTTACTTTACAAGTAGTCGTAGCTATTTACAGCCTCCTCAGCAAGTGTGAAAAGTCATGTGACTCATCAACACTCGGTTTTGTCATTGTCAGATTGTTTACATTTTTGCCAGTCTAATAGATGTGAAATGATACACCATTACAGTTTTAAGTTGTCTGACCTTGAATTACTAAGAGCAATGAGCACCTTTCCATGAGCTTATTTGCCATTTGTATTTCCTCTTCTATGTAATGCTTGTTCATACATTCTGCTCTTTTTTCTACTAGGCTGTCTTTTTCTTGTTGACTCGTAGGAGTTTGTGTTGTATGTGTTTTTTTAATTCTTTGTTAATTATATATCGCAATACCCCCTTCCCGTTCGTGGCTCTTGTACTCTCTGTATGGTGCCTTTTGATGAAAAGACATTCTCAATTTTTGAGAAGCCAAATGTATTACTTTATTTAGGAGCTAAGCATTATGAATGTAAAAGTGTTTTTTAACAGAAAACCTTAAATATGATTATGCCTGTTTAATTCATGGTGAAATTAAGGCCCAGACATGAGTGGGCACTTCTCAGGGTCATGGGGTGGGCTGAACATTTGGTGCAGTCAGATCTAGAATCCAGCTCTGCTGATTCCTAGGCAAGGTCCTTCCCATGAAAGATGTGCTGTCTAAAATCACCTTGCTGGGGGCTCTGGACACAACCTTCTACCCCAACAATGACTTAGGTGTGGTTGAGGCTGGGCACAAAGTGTGTTGCTGAGTCATTCTGAAGTAAAAGAGAAGACAGAAAAAATGTGACACGTACATCCTCAGCCCCAGGTGGTTTGTGCCACCTACTTCACTGACCAAATCTCACAAGGGAGGCAGGCACAGAACAGGCAGAGGCCTCCAGATCAGGCCCACCTGGGTTCAAGTCCAGGTGCAGCCCTTACCCATCTGGTGACCTCAGGAAGTTCCACACCTTTCTCACCTCCACTGTCTCACCCGTAAGAGGAGGTTATGGAGACGTGCTTTACTGGTGTGGTGGGGGACACTGCAGAAAGCCAGGGACCTGCCATGGCCCCTGCCCCAGCACACATGCACCAGTGAGGGAGTCAGGGTCAACAACGGGGAGAGCAGGGCTGCCAGTCAGGCCAGCTTCGTGTCAGTCCGACTCTCCCATGCATCCTCTGTGGCTTTGGACATGCTTCAGAATCTCTATCATCCTCAATTTCATCTTTTGTAAATGGAAATGAAAATAGCTGTATTGCAGTGTGGGCAGTGAGGACCAAATGACACAATGTTTGTGATACTGCTGGCACACAGGAGGTGCTTAAACGTGCATTTCTTTTTCAAGATTAAATTTGGTCACATACTTGCAGTGACAGTAGGTTGTGGCATGATCTCTGGCTTGAAATTATTTCTAGCAGATACGAATAAATGTCCTTCAGTTCCAGGAACGGGTGAATTCCAGCTCCAGGCCAGGAGGGCTTGAGGACAGCCCCAAAGCCCATTTTTCTCCTGCATCTATATTATCCCGTCAGCACCCCTCCAGCCGTGGCCCTGACTTTTCTTTGGGCTGAGAGTAGCCTGAGGGTTTCTTTTCCCATTCACCCTGTGGCTGGGTCTCCCCTTGTCTTCTCACGTGTCCTTATTTTCTAAGCATTGAGCACTGTGTTGCAAACACAAGCTCTGGAGTCAGACTGCCGGATTTGAATCGTAACTTTGCCTCACAGACCAAAATAACTGGGCTGATGACCACACCCCTCGGTTTCCTCGCCTGTAGAAGAGTACAACGCCATGGGGTTGCTGTGACATTCCTCAGCCAGTGGTGCCCAGCACAGTAGGTGGTCGACAAACAGCTGTGGCTCTCATCACAAGCCTCGACCCTCTTCACCCCAGCCCGAGGGGGCTGCGGCTCACGGGAAGAGCTGAGTCTGAGTTTCACTCCCAGTCCTGCCACTTCCTAGTGGTGTGACCCAGAGCAAGAAGGACCTCTCTTCCACTCAATTTCCTACTTTGTAAGGAGGGACCAAATCCACCTGCTTCTCGCAGGTGGAACACTCACAAAAGATCCAGCCCCATAACTGGGCAGTGAAGGTGCCCATTGTGCTGTTTCTTCCTTCTTCCCCCTCTTGAAGCCTCACAACGCCCTCCTACCAATACCCCTTATTAAGGAGCAGGTGTTTGCAGGCCCAGGAGTTAGAAGTGTGGCTACTCATTTTGTGTGCAAGGCAGGGGAGGTGCCGAATATGCGTCTGTTGAAGGTTCCATGCCCTCATAATTGTGGGAAGAAGGGACTGTCTTAGTGTTTTCATGCTGCTGTAACAAAATCCCATAGACTGGATAAGTTATAAGGAAAAGAAATGTACTTTCTCACAGTTCTGGAGGCTGAGAAGTGTAAGATCAAGGTGCCGGCAGATTCAGTGTCTGTCGAGAACCATTCTCTGCTTCCAAGAGGGCGCCTCTTGCTGCGTCCTCACATGGCAGAAGACAGAGGACAAAGCGCCTAGCTGGTTCCCTCCACCCTTTCATAAAGTCACTAATCCCATTCATGAGGACTCTGCCCTCACGACTGCTAAAGGCCTCATCTCTTAATACCATCACATTAGTTTGAATGCTTACATTTGGGGGATTACAATCAAGCCATAGCAGAAACCCAGAAGGACTTTTTTATCTAGAGGCAGAGCTTGTGCCCAGGAGGTGAAGCCTCTCACCCTAGCTGTTCCATGACTTCACCCTCCCAGACTCCTGAGGGAGCGGGGCAAATGTCCTTTCCCAGAATGTCTGCAACAGCCCTGGGTTCTGGACTGAATTCTGTGAAACCGTGAGAATAATCCTAGTGACACCCATCAGGCCTCTTGGGGAGGGAAGCCAAACTGATGGCAGCTCTGTAGGTGGCAGAGAGGTTCAGATGGTTCCACGTGTGGCCTGGGGTAGGGCAAGGAGTCTCTGAGCCTCAGACTACTCACACATTCAGTAAACAATTATTGAGCATCTACTATGTATCAGATTCTCTCCAGATTCTGGAGATACAAGAAGCTTGACAAGTCCTGCCCTCAGGTAGCTTACCTCCTGGTGGGGGACAGAGTTAATAAGCAGGTAGTTATACACTATTTACTGAGCAGTGGTGAGTGCTTTGAAGAGCAATGGAGAGAGCTGGGATGAGCCCTTTAGAAATGGGGGTCAGAAAGACCTCTCTGAGAAAAGGCCCCTTAAGCCAAAATGAAGGGGAGTGAGAAAGCAGGATGTGCAGGTGTCTAAAAGAAGTCATTCCAGGAAGAGGGAACAGCAGGTGCAAAGATCTCGAGACATGAAATTGGAGGAAAATGACGACGGCAGTGTGGCTGGAGCAGAGAAAGCGAGAACGGGAGTGAGGTCAGAGAAGTAAGGGCAGCCCCAGAGGCCGTGGCAAGGACTTTGGCTTTATTCAGAGTGACCTAGAAAGTCCTATGGGCTTTGAGCAGAGCAGTGACAAGTTCTGTCCTTTGCATAACAGATCACTCTGGCTTCTCTCTTGAGCATAGTCTTACCAGGGCCAGGTATGAAGCAGGGAAATCAGTTGAGAAGCTACTGCAATAATCCAAGCAAGACTTGATGGTGGCTTGCACCAAAATGGTAGTAGCAGAAGAGGTGACAAGCGCTCAGATTCAGAATAGATTCCAGTGTGGAGCCAGTATGACTTTCTGATGGACCACATGTGGGTGGGAGAGAGGAGGAGGAGCTGAGCCTGCCTCTAAGTGCTCTGGTTGGCCTAAGCAACCGGAAGGGTGGAGGTGACGTCAACCGAGATGGTGAAGACTGGCACAAGAGCAGGTCCAGAGGCTCCACTTTGGACTCGGTAAGTCAGACGCCCATTCAGCATGCAAGTGGGGATGTTGAATGAAAAGTCGGACATACCTCATTTCATCTTCAAAACAGTATGTGGGTAGATATCACCATGGTGCAAGGGAGAACACTGACCCTCAGTGGACTGAAGTTCTGTCTTAAATGGTGCATCTTAAGTAATGGAACAACAAGCAAGTAATGGAGTCAGATTTGAATCCCACTCCATTATCTGCAGAGCCCCTATCATCCTCCACATTGCTCATGGGATCTTTGTGGATGAGTAGAGGGCACACACCCCCAGATGAAGCACCCCAGGTATGGACCATCCCTGCATGCAGACACTGCTCTACATACTTTAAAGGGAATATCTCATTTAACCCTTACATACCCTATAAGTACCATTATCATCCTCACTTTACAACTCTGTAAACTGAGGTACAGAGAGTTTCAGATTTAGTAAATGGTGGATCTGGGATGTGGTCCAGTGATCAAGCTCTTAAGCACCCTGCTATACTCCAAAAATAAATGTGTATCAAATCAAAAAATAGAAATAGAATGGAATTGACTAAAACCCAGATATTGCTTCTCGTGAAGTATCATTCAAAGACAGCGTCACCTTATCTTTCTATGAATAGTTGTTTGTTGCGTGAAAGAGTTACAGCTGTGACAGGTGGAACTCGGAACATCTTTAGTTCAGCAAGAATGTATTGAGTACCTCCTACAAGTCGGGCACTGTGCAAGGCACCAGAGCTACAGAGACGACTGAGTCACTGAGAAGCTAATATCACAAGGTCTAGTGCAGTTGGCAGAGATATTCTAGTCCAGGCATTAGATGTTGTAAATCGGAATACATACAACCAAGTGATTGCATTCAACATTTCTCTTTCATCTAATCTCTCTCATTTGTACAAGGCTGTATCACAGTATCTATTAGTGAGTTAGGTCTTTTGCATATTAGAAAAACATGTTGCTATCTTGGCCTAGTCTGTGCTCCATATTTCTCTTTTGAACTGGGGAGTTTCTCTTTCCTTACAACTTCACATTGGTGTCACGTGCGTAGTAAATGGGGGGAGAGAATGTGGTTAACGGTAAATACACACAAGATAATATTCAGCAAGTATTACATTTTGCTTTTGTAATGATTAATTTTTAAATGCCTAGTGCACAAAAAATAATGACTGCCATTTCCTCATCTTTACCAGGGTTTGAAGCTGATTTATTCATGCTTCATGTGAAAATGCCTCACATAAAGCCAGCATCACACACGGGAAAATTTATACATGAATGAGGAGCTATATAAAAAAAAAATCTGTTCAGAATGGTCTTACAGCTAGTTAACTGACTGCCTATTTGACTTTTTTTTTTTTTTTTGTCTCTGTCTTTCCACAGAAAAGTCTGGACACCTACTGTTTCCTGGTCTTTGCCGCAATCTGTATCACAGGTGCTATGTACTTTTATTTTATCCTGCCTGAGACCAAAAACAGAACCTATGCAGAAATCAGCCAGGCATTTACCAAAAGGGACCAAGCATACCCACTGGAAGGGAAAAATGACTCAGCTGTGACTGATGACAAGATTAAAAGAAAGCCTGAGCCAGATTCCTCCTCCACGTTGGACAGTTACGACAAAAACAGGATTGTCTAGATGGACGACCTTCCATTTCAGGAAACCAAAGACTTCCCCATTTTTGGAAGGCTTAAACTGATTGAAGCCGTGCAAGTCTTACGTGACTGGGTATTTAAAAACAAACCCGTGCTTACCTAATGTCACAACCATTTTGACTTTATTCACAGCTGAATATCCCAGACTCTACTGGAAACTGGAAAAAATCACCCTGTGATTCAGTAGACCCAACATTCTTCTGTATAGATCAATGGCCTGCCTTCTTCATGACTTAACCGATGATTTCAAAATGAAATTGGGGAAATTGTGTTTGAATGATTTCTCAAAGAAAAGCAATTTGGTCTCACAGAAGACCAAATGGACTGAAATCACAGACTGAGGTTCTAGTCCAAGCTTGACCATAAGTAGCCCTGACCTGCCCTCAGCCTGGATCTTGGATGCTGCAATAACCCTTAGCTTAGGAGCTGGATGTAGACTTTCAGAATTCATTGGAAAGACTCTTCATACCTCCTAATAAATACTGTTACCAAACTTTGTCTCTGCCTTGTGGAACACAGGCTTAGGAGAGCCTAATACCATCCCCCCATCTTGCAGATTCTGCCTTTCCCAGGCATGTCCCATGGGGCTCAAGATTTCCATGTCTGAAGCTATCTTTGCCTTGGACTATTAGACTCCTGTGTGCTCCCAAAAAACATAAAGAAGATCAGTGTGTGGAAGACTTCGAGAGGCAGATACAAGAAATAACTTTCCAGTAACTGGGGCAGGGACTGCAAAATGAACTCTGTTAAATTGCAAAACAATGTTGAGAATGATCCTGAGGCTAACCTAGGCTTGGTGGGAAAGAACATCATGACTGATTGGTAATGTCTGCCCCAGAGGCAGGAGTGAGCATGCTGGCACATGTACCTCATGTTTCCCAAGTCTAGAAGAGATTTATCTGAAAATTAATGAGCTGCCTTAAATGATGGTGAGTTCACCATCACTCAAAGTGCTCAAGCAAAGGCTGGGTGATTACTCATCTTGACTGTTGTTAAGGAAATCTAAGTGTCAATTTTGAAGGAAGACATTTGGAGTAGATATGTTTAAGGGCTCTTCCAATCCTTACATGCTAGGGCTGTTTTTGGTTGGAGCAATTTGCAGCCTTTCATTGTAATGCATGGCTTGTGGTTTGGGTGATTCCCTATATTGCCTCCAGAATGAAACAAATTGAAAGTGCCCATAAGTTAATAAAGTGCACTTAAGTTAGCACCAGTGTGTTTGAATTTAGTATGTCATAGAATAAGGAGTAGGGCCAGAGAGGAAAGGCTCTGGTCCTAGCAACGCCACTGGAAACTTTTCAGCCACAATCCCTTAAGACTTCTCTAATCATTGTCAAGCAAAGGCAGCTTTAGCCAAAACGTGAGTCCTGATTCCTTTCTTGCTGAATTTTCTTTTATAACCGGGCCTCTCCTTTGGTTGACTGCTAACTCATTGCACTGTCATCCAGCTTTGGTTTGGCTGGGCAGTTTATTCAGTGTTTGTCAATATAGAGAGAAAGTAATATGTGAATACCAAAAGTGCCTGAGACCAAAAGAGCCAAATAAAGTATAAAATAAAAATCTTAGCTTTTGAGTGTTCTCTTTCATTTGGAGATTTGAGTATTTAGTGAATAAATATTTATTAGGTACCTACCATGGATCAAGCACTAGCTAGGTACTAAAGACGTATCAGTAAACAAGAACATACACTTCCCTTGCCTGCACAGCTCATGTCTACCAGAGAAGATGGAAAATCCAAGCATTGACAGTAAACTTTTATCAGTACTGGGGGTTGAGTGGAACACAGTGATATAGAAACATGCAACAGGAAGAGTTGGAGTGAAAGGCGAGAATCAGGAAAGCCTTCCAAATAAGTGACAAAAATAGAATGGGGAACAATATTATTATCAGGCAATAGGCCAGGAATTACTTACATGTTATTACATTTGAAAAGCTAGTAAGACCACATTAAGGGAATTTTTCAAAAATAAAACAGTAAGACACCCATAATCTTACATGCTTCCTTCTCCCTAACATTATCATTTTAGTTTTTATACAACTCTGTTCATTTCTTGCCTATTATTCATCCAGTTGCAATCACAGAATATATAAAACAGAATTACAACCACCTTGTCTATTCTATTTTTTTCCACTTTATATTAAATCAAATGCATCATCTCAATTCCAAAACATTTTGTTCATACTCTAATATCCACTGCAGTGAATTCTTAATGTATTAAGTTATTTTTCAGATACTGAAAGATAATGGGGAGTGGTGAGTTAGAAAGACAGACATTTGTATGAGCTTTGCTATACAGGCTCTAATGCTTTGCTGAACAGTGCTAACCATTTACAGCACCCTGTATCTACTCGTGGACCCTAAAAGAATCTCTAGTCAAATTAATAGCCCTTTTTTTCTAACTCCTGACTGGGTGTTAGGGATTAGGTCCTTGTATTACTATTGTGCCTATTCCCTCATCTTCAAGAGATGGGGGTTAACATTTCCTCTTTTCAGGTTCACTAAAATAAAAGCAACTCTTCCAGCTTCTGGTTCTAACTAAGGAAGTAAGCACACTCCACCTTATTTCTCTCACTGATTATATCTAAAAAGCCTGGACATAACTGTAGTGCAAATATATGAGGACTCTGGAAAATAAATTATAGCAGACAAATTGAAGAGGGAAATAAAAACTCTAAGAACTGCTAATATGGCAGTGAGTTTTCTGCATCTGCCCCCTGCCCCCCATCTCCTGACTCATACTCCAGGACAGACCAGTTTCCAGAACTGAACAATGGGCATGGACAGAAAACATTCCAAGAGAAATCCTCTTTCTGTCTCTGTCCAGAGTAACAGAAAGGGGTGACCTTGTGGGGAAAAATGTGGAGGGAGAAAGATGAATCCCCTTAATTTATATTTTTTCTCCTCTGGCCCTGTCCTGAGGCAAGCCCAAGTCGTCTTTAAAGAAAAATCCTTCTTTCTGATGAGAGGAACTGGTAATATGGACCTCTGTGGTCCAAATAGTGCAAAATAATGCCTTTTATTTTTTCTTCTCTTTGTTCTATTGATGCTTTGCCCAAGATGAAAATCCACTTCTGAGATGTGTAACACAATGGGCAGGCTAAAATGTTGTATTCCTAGCTAAAATACCAGGAGAAAACTAGAAACTGAAAATTGAAAACTAGAAACTGGAGAGTGTAGGGGAAATCACAGTGAAGAGAAAGCCAAAGAAAGGGATACCCTAAATATGTGTATGAAATTCGGGGCTCATCCCTAGAATCCACACGCATAAACATGGCTGGAAGCACTGTCAAAAGCTTTGAGAAACAAAATATGGTGCAGACTCTCACACAGGTCCAGATTGGCCCCTGGGTAGTGTATGTACAAGGTGAACCCGAATAGCACTGCAAAGACTTTCAAAATTAAACTGAAATTAGAATCACAGTCCACAGAATATGGGTGATGACTTTCAATCTAAACATAACCGGGTTGATTGCCTGCTTTAAAAAATTTTTCCAGGAGGTTTTAGTAGGACACAGAGCCTCATGTATAATATTTAAAATGTCCAAGATACAATCCAAAGTTATTTGACATATGAAGAGCTAACAAAATCTCACTAACTGTCAAGGGAAATACAATCAACAGATGCCAACCCCAGGATAACCCAGATATAATAGTTACCTTGAAGTAACTATTGTAACCATGCTCCATGAAGTAAGGAAAAACATTCTTGAAATTAATGAAGAAATATGTTTTCAGCAATCAAAACTATTTCTAGAAACAAAAACTTTAGAACTAAAAAATGCAATGACAAGTTAAAATAAGCTTCACAGCATCAATAGCAGAATGGAGATGACAAAGGAAAGAATCAATGAACTTACAGATAGATCAATATAAATTACCCAATCCAAACAACACACACACACAAAAAAAAAAGAGTGAAAGAATGAACAGAGCTTTAGGGACATGTGGAACAATATCAAAACATCTATCATTTTTGTCATTGGAGTCCCAGAAGGGGAGGAGAAAGAGATTGGTGAAGAAAAAAAATTAAGAAATAGTGATTGAGGACTTTCCAAATTTGGTGAAAGAGATAAATTTACAGATCCCAAAGGTCAGTGAACTCTAAAGAGGATAAATTAAAAAAAAAAAAAAAAACACTCCCAGATGCATCATAACCAAACTGATGAAAAGCAAATATAAAGAAGAAAATCTTAAAAGGAGACAGAAAGAAATCAACACATTACATATACTGAAAAAATTATTTGTATAATTGTAGATTTCTCATCAGAAATCACGTAGGCCAGAAGAGACTGGAACAATATTTCGGTATTTTTTAAATACTGAAAGAACTGTTCATCCATTTCATTTTTTAAAAACAGATCCACCTATATGCTGTTTACAAGAAGCCCACATTAAATATAATTATATTGACAGGTTAAAAGTAAAAGAGTAAGATAAGATACACCAGTCAAGGTAAACATGATTTATGTTTATAAGTCAAAAGAAAGCTGGCCCAACTAAATTAATATTAGAAAAAGTAGACTTTGGAACAAGGAGAATTGCCAGTGATAAAGAGAGAAATTATGTAGTTTAAATGGTCAATTCGCCATAAAGACATAAAAATTCTAAATGTCTCAAAATGTTCTAAATGTTTCAAAGCACGTTTCAAAATTCACGAAGAAAAAGCAAATAGAACAGAAAGGAAAACTAGACAAATCTGCACCTGTACTTGGAGATTTCAGTGATCCTCTCTCAGTAATCAATAGAAAACAGCAAGGATAGAACTGGCCAGTTAGCTCAGTTGGTTAGAGTGCAGTGCTGATAAGACCAAGACCAAGGGTTCAGATTCCCATACTGGTCAACCACAAGAAGAAAGAAAAAAGGAAGGAAAGAAGGAAAGGAAGAAAGGAAGCAAGGAAGAAAAGAAAAGACCAAGGATATGGAAGACCCAAACAACAGTATCAAGCAGTTTGGCCTAATTGACATCTGTAGAATGTCCAAATAACAATAGCAAAATATATATTCTTTTTAAGTGCATTTGAAACATTCAACAAATTAAAATGTATACTGGGCCATAAAACAAACCTCAACAAATTTAAAATGATTGAATTTTGTACAAATCAATAAGCTGATTCTAAAATGTATAAGAAATAGCAAAGGAAATAGTATAGCCAAAACAATTTTTTAAATACAGAACAAAGTTATAGGATTCATACTACCTGAGTTTAAGATTTACTATAATGCTAAAATAATCAGGACACTGTGGTAAAAGTGAAAATATAGATACATAGATCAGTGAAACAAAATAGAGAGTAGAGAAATAGACCCACACAAAAATGATTGACTAAATCTGGAGAAAAGTGAAAAGGTATTATCTTTTCTACAATGGTGCTGGAATAAATGTTGCAATAAAATAAACCCCAACCTACATCTCACTCCTTAAAAATGAATTCAAAATGGATCATAAACCTAAATCTAATATATAAAATTGTAAAACTTGTAGAAAATACCATAGAAGAAAATCCTATTAAATTTAGGCAAAGAGTTAGATACAATACCAAAACAAAATCCATAAAAGAAAGTTTGATAAATGGCATTTCATCAAAATTTAAAACCTTGTTCTATGAAAGGTACTGTTAAAAGAATAAAAAGACAAGCTACAGGCTGGAAAAAAATATTTTCGAATCACATATTCACCAAAGAACATGTATCCAAAATACATTAAGAATCTTCAAAACTCAACAATAAGAAAAAAAGTCAAAAATTGGAAAAAAGCTATGAACAGGCACTTTACTAAGAAATATATCCAAATGGCAGATAACCCATTTATCTTAAATTTATGAAAGGTGATTCATGATTAGTCATTCAGGAAATGAAAATTGAAACCATGAGATACTCGTATCAAACCTACCAGAATGGCTAAAATAAAAAATTCTCACAATACCACACGCTGGCAAGTATGTGGAGTGGTGGGAACTCCCATATATGGCTGGTGAAACAGCCACTGGAGTGACAATCAAAATATCATCTCTGTTACTGACTGAGGCTATACTACAGAAAACATCCTATGCATATTTTCTAATATTGAACCCATGAGCTGAATGTATCCACCAACACCTGTAGGCTTTTCACCTACCCCCACTCCATACACATCTAGTCACAGGGTCCAGGCCATTCCTGCACGGAGGAACAGAGAATGTGTAGATCCTGTGGCAAGCCCATCCTAGGACAGAGAGAAAATAGTGACAAGAACTCCCTTCTTGACCAACTCTAGTCAGGCTCCATTGAGCACTCTTCTCAACTGGACTTTGTCCTTAGCCTACCAACCCCAGTTTTAGCAAGAATCCTGCTAATCCAGTTTAGTGAGACTCTCCCCACTTTTGATATCTAATCAAGTTTCTCCCCCCACCCTTTGTACCTCTTACTAATATTCCTCTTAGTAATTTTCCATCCACTGATGCCTTCATCCCAAGCTGACCCTGTTGTCATCAGAGTTGAGTTTAATCTCTCTCCCCTATGGCAATAGTTTGGTGTTAAGTTTTCCTTGCCATCTCTGTCCAGTGCCATTTTTCTTTGACAGTACTCACAGCTTTAAACCCACGTACTTTACTCAATCCAAAAAGTTGAGACAGAAAATCAGTCCTCCTCTCTTGGAGGAGGAGTGAATAAAAAGAGAAGAAAAGAAGTTCCTGTCTAATAGACCCAGGAAGAAACAAGAGAGGAAGAACATTATGACTGGCTCCATACATAGTGTCAGCTGGAGATGAAAGTCTTGCAAAAGACACCTTCTCAACACAACTAGAGTCATTCATGATCCAGCAACCATTTCTGGAGGGCAGACCATAAATGGAATTCAAGATGCTGGGCTTCTGACAATGAGCTTGCAAGTGAACCTAGAATCCTCAACCTCAGCTGGTTCTACAGTTTGGGAAACTTTATACATAGCACTGGAAGGCAGTCACTCAAAATAGTGCTGGTTCTATAGTTTGGGAAACTTTATACATAGCACTGGAAGGCAGTCACTCAAAATAATGCCTAGCCAGGTATTCATTGGTCAATCCAAGAATGTGATGCAGTGGCCCAGCCAATCACCAGCAAGTAAGGAGGGAGAGGCAAAGTCAGTGGTTGGTTGGTCTTGGCTTCTGCCAGCAAGGATTGGCTGCTTCTCTCACAGTACTGACTGGTGTTGCCTGTGGCCCCCAGATAGATTAGGGAGCTGAGACTATCAAGAAGAGGGATTTAGTAGAACAATAACCTCCTTCTTTTTACTGTTTAATAAGACAGATGTAGGGGTGTTTTCCTTATAATGAAGGTCCACTCATTTAGAAAAAGGACACAGGGTGCACATTCTATCCTAAATATTTACAGTGACAAGGACACTTGTACAGATGTGATTATGTAATGAGTGAATGTGTTTGTGCATGTGTGTTAAACATACAAAACATTCCTCTCATATTATTACATATGTTCACCCACTCTGAACAGAATCGGCTAGTGCTTAACTAGAAAAAAGAACTGCTCCAGGCGGGCAGAAGCCTTTTCTGTTTGACTGTACATTCCATCCAGCCAACATAGTGCCTGACACTTAGTAGGTGAACAGTATATATTGGCTGAATGAATAAATGACTAAATGGGTATTATGGTAGGTAGAATAATGGCCACCCAAAGATGTCCAGAGCCTAAGCCCCAGCACCTGTGAATATGTTGCCTTACATGGAAAAAGGGACTTTGTCGATGTAATTAAGTTAAGGATTTTGAGCTGGGGATATTAACATGGGTTATCTGGGCAAACCCAATGTAATCACAAAGGTTCTTATAAGAGGGAGGCAGGAGGGTGAGAGTCAGAGAAAGAGATGTGATGCCAGAAGGATGGATAGATGATAGATAGATAGATAGGTAGATAGATAGATAGATAGATAGATAGATAGATAGATAGATAGATAGATAGATAGATAGATAGACAGATATAGATAGATACATAAAGACATAGATATATAGATACATAGATAGATATTTGAAGATACCACACGGCTGGCCTTGAAGGTGGAGGAAGGGGTCTTGAGCCAAGGATTGCAGGTGACCTCTAGCTGAGAAAGGAAAGAAAACTAATTCACAGCCCTGCCAACACCTTGATTTAGGTTTTCTGAACATCGGGACTGAAAGATAATAAATTTATGTTGTTTTAAGCCACTAAAAGAGAGTGTGTGTATAACTTCTTTAAATTTGTATTTTTTAACTTTTTGTTTTGAAATACTTTCACACAGAAAACTTATAAAAATATTTTGATATTATAAAAATAGGTCCAAAAATCATCCAGATTTCCCAACTTTTCATCTTTATTGAAGTATAATTGACAAATAAATATTGTATATATTTAATGTGTACAGCTTGATGTTTTGATGTAAGTATTGTGAAACTGTGAAATGATCACCACAATCAAGCTAATTAACCTCACATATTAATCATTTTCTTTTCTTTTTGTGCACGGTGAGAACATTTAAGATCTACTCTCCTAGCAGATTTCAAGCACATGAGTACAATGCAGTCTTTTTAACTACAGTCACCATACCGTACATTAGATCTCCAGAACTTATTACTCTTGCATAAATGAAATATTGTACCCTTTGATCGACATCTCCCCTCCCCCCAACCCCTGGCAACCACCGTTCCACTCTCTGTTCAGCCCCTAAATTTGTGGCCATTTGTTACAGCAGCAATAGGAAACTAATACAGATAGCCTAGAGCAGTGTCTCTACAGCAGGTAGACTAGGCAAGGCACAAGATGCTTCACTGGCATGTGAAAAGAAAATATTAGAAAGTTTTTATATTTATTTTTCATTTGAAGTAAATCTTATTGGACTCATTTTACATGATTCAAACACTGTCCCAACCAGACCAGCCATCACTTAGATTATCTTGGCTGCTTCTCCTCACAGACCTTTTGAAGAACTTCACTCTTTCTGCTCTCCTCAGAATCCCGAGAGTGCTGACTTTTAATCCCACACACAAAACACCTTTTAGTCCCTTCTAGTGCACAGTAAGCATCAGGGAAAAAATGCCTTTATTGGAGGGAGGAAAGAATGAAAGAATGGAGATGTAGTGACAGGAGCTTTGCCACCCACCGTAGACCATGGGGTTGAAGGCCACACCCTAAGGGTGCAGCACAGTGAGCTATAAGGAACCTGGGTCAGGACTTCGTGGAGCAGAACTGCTATAACCATCCTTATCTGCCTACCTCTGGCCTCTGCTTGTGAGAGTAAAAACTTCTCTCTTGTTTAGTTACTCTTACTTTGGGATTTCTCTTACTATGACTAAACCTCAACTTAATTCATGCAGGTCATGACGGAAAATAGCCCAAAGCAAATGGAAATTTATGAAGCAAATCAATTTTTTTTTTTAGAAACCCAGCAAGTTGTTTCCCTGGGGCACAGTGCCTCCAGGTTAAGGGAGCATGGGTTCAGTGCTGGATTCTCAGCTCACAGCAGCTTTGCTGTAAGCTTGGAGCTGTCCGTGGTGCTGACCTGGGCTTTTTGCCTAACGTTACTAATTCTCTATTTTTCAAGTTTGCAAAAATACTTTTACAGGAGATAACCTGTGACATAAATATTATTGGGTTCATTTTAGGTAATGTAAACTTTATTCTTCCAGGTACAAGGTCACCCAATATTAGTGTTTCTATCACTACACCACAGGACCTCCCTTGTCTCCAGAATGATGACTCTGATCTGTTTCCATACCTGTTTGAATGACATACATGTATTAATCCCTTCCACTGTGGCAATGTGACACCTGCTGATGCTGAAGTATATTGTAATATTAATGGCCTTGATGAATCACGCCTCCTGGTATACTGCCTTTGTAAAATCCCCTGCCACATTGTCTCTACACTTGGGCATGCAAATTTCCTTGGCCACTGAGACATCAGAAAATGTGACACAAGCAGTAGCTTGATAAGAACTAGTGCTCTAGAGTTTTCCCTCTTAGAATGTTAATGTCATCGTGCGAGAAGTTCCAATCTAGCCTCCTTGAGAATAAAAGACCGCATAAAGGGAGAGACCCAATTTTCTCCACTGTCTCAGCTGAGCCAGGATCCAGGCGACTCTTCAGCTGAATACAGCTATATAAGTGAGTCCAAGAGAAAATGACAGAAGAACCACTCAATCAATTCACAGAATCACATGAAATAATAAATTATTGTTGCTCCAAGGCACCAATTTTTGACATGGTTTATTAAACAGCAAAAGGTAGATAATACAGACCCATTTTTCTGGTTACATTTATCTCACTATTCAGTTAGTTCTTTGGCACTGCTTAGAGCCCAGACCCAAACAAGACAAGAATTAACATTTTCTGGATTAATGGCTCATTCATTCCTCTTTAAAACATTTGTTGAACACCTACTATACACCTCTACTAGGCAATGGGGATACAAAAACAGATAAAAACCAATCTCTACTTTTGGAAGGTTGAGAAAAGGGTGGAGAAGGCAAACCATGGAAAACCAGCACAAGCCTAGTGTTCCCTCCATGTAAAATGTCTTTCCCCTCTTTTTCACTTGGGTAACCTCTACGCATTTGTAAGGACTGTGCTGAACAGTCCTCTAGACCTGGGCTGGGCTAGGTTCCTTCCTTTTGACTTCCACAGAAGTCTTTATTGAGGGATTTATCACTGTTTTAGGATTATTATGGTTTTTTTTTTTTCACTTGCACATCTCCCCTGCTAGACTTTGAGATCCTTAACTACATCAGATTTATCTCAAGATCCCATGTTCCTGAAACCTGGCTAGTGCTCATCACATATTTACTGAACAAATGAATGCTGTGATGAAGATATGCAGAGGATGTCATAGGAGCCCTGAGGAGGGAATGAATGTGTCTTGGGGTGATTAGGACAAGCACTTCTGAGTGGAAGCATGTGAGTTGCACCTCAGATGAGGATTAGGATTTTATCAGAATGAGAAGAGAGGAGGAGAAATTTGAGAAAAGGGCTGAAGACATGGGAGTGAATGCATAAATGGCCTACTATTCAGAGAACAGCATATTGTTGATGTGGACAAACACGGCGACCATGAGAGTAGAGGGAAGATGAAGGCTGCTCGATGGTTCTAGCCTAGACTATGAAAAACGTGAGTGTCACACCAACAGTACTTCCTTAATATTCCTGGGACCAAGCCTGGCCCACATCTTCCATCTATGACTGAACATGGGTCTATGCAGAAAACACCCAATTCTGACACTGCTTTTTACTTGAATAAATCATGGGACTGGGAAGTTAGATAATTACAATTGGACTTCTGCTCATTTCTCTTCCACTGAACATCTATTAGCTGGTTGTTAACCCCAAAGATCAGAGGGCATGTTGAGTAACAGGAACTCAGCAGCTGCTCACCATTTCAGACCTTTGCTGTAATTTACACTAAGATGTAATTATCCTTATCAGAATCACTTCCCCTGGCAAATTTATACATTAAGTCAAGTAAATTTCCTCTCATTAAATCACAGCATTTGGGGACTGCAGTTTGTCTCAGCCAAGAACTAGAGCTTGGAAGAAATAAAGGCAAAGGCAGGAAAAACTAAAAAGAACTTGAGTTCTCAGCAGGAAGTGTGGGTGCTAAGGGCAGAGGCAGTATTTCAGACATAAGTTGGAAGCCCAAACCCCCAGCAGTTCCATGACTATGTGCCTATTGAAGTTAGAGCAGTCTTTAAAATGTGGCACTTCTCAGCTTCTCTCTACCTCAGCATTTGGCAAATTAAGAAAGTTGCATTCCATGTAAAGTCCAGATGCAGAAACGAACATCTAAAAGAAGATATTTACAGTAATGGAAGCAGATACTTCAGATACAGTTTTGTTCCATGAGTGAAAAGAAAAATAAAAATGTTTGTGCTAGAACTGTTAGGTGCTTTCACACACATGATCCCTTTTGATTTTCACAGCAGGACTGTGGGGTAGGATCTGCACAGTCCCCTAATGTCTGTTTCTCTTTCTTCTTGGAAGCTAACACAATTCTAATTAGATAACTTGGAGTAGAGATTGGAGACACTGTATATGTCATATTACCAGCTAAATCTCCAGCAGTAACCACAGTTCCTTGAACAGAGTAAGTGCTAAGGAAAGAGCTGATGAATGAGTAAACTAAGATGTGAGTAAGATAATTTTTAACATCAGGGATTGTTGAGAGATATATAAAGTAACTTTAAAGATGTTGGAAGTCGCCAGACCAGTAAAATTTGGCTGAAACCTGATTGCATATAACAACACACCCAGCAAACGAATGTGTATCACTTAGGACTCTTTCAGCTGCAAGTGACAGAATCCTAACTCATAGTAGCTTAAAAATTTTTAAAGGAGGTTTTTCTTTTGCTTGACCAGAAAGTGTAGTAAGGCTTATGTCTAGTAAGCTTATGTCCTGGATGGATTCAGGGGTTCAAATAACGTTGCTCAAAGTTCTGACTCTGCCTCTCCTTTCCCTTGGTTTTCTTGTCTCTGCTTGCTTTTGTTCTCCTGACAGTGCCTTGGCATGGCAGCCTCCAGCAGCCTTGCATCTTCTCAGCAGGGGAAAAAACTTCTCTCTCCCAGTGTATCAGTGATCTATTGCTATGGAACACATCACCCCAACACTTATGTCTTGAAAGAACAACCATTTTTTGCTCACTATTCTGTGGGCTGGCAATTCACTAAGGGCTCCACTGGGCAGTTCTTTGGATCCATGTGGTGTCCCCTGGATTCAATCAGGCATTTGTAGAGGTTTGGTTGGTCTCAGACAGCCCTGTTCACATGTCGGAAGCCTCAGGTGGGATGGCTAGAGCAGTTGGGATGTCTGAGCCTCTCCCTCTACATGGTCTCTCTCTACATGAACTGTTTCTTCATCTCCAAGAAGCCCCCACCCGGCTTTCTCAGAAGGCAGCAGTGTCCGAAGGGAGTGAGAACAGAATCTGCAAGTCCTCTCCAGGCCGAGGCTCAGAACTCACACAACATCTCTTCAAATGATCAAACCAAGTCGTGAATCAGCCCATGTTCAAGGAGAAGGGAACTAGACACCAGCTCTTGATGACAGTCACCCAAAGTCACATCACAAAGGGGCATGTAGGATCAGAGGAGTGATTATGGCCAGCTTTGTAAACAATCTACCATCCCCAGTGTCCAGCTGTCAACCTCGGGATGATTCTGATTGGACATGCTCAAGTCACGTGTGTATCCCTGAGTCCATCACAGTGGCCTGGGAGGATGAGTAGCTCTGATTGGCCAACCTGGTCATGGGCTCAGCCCAGAAGTGGTAGGCAGGGGAGAGGGCAAGGAGTAGTGTCTTTAATTGACAGCTCTTCTAGAGCCACCTGGAGTCAAGGACAGAATCTCCAGAAAACCAGAACAGGATGGAAAAGTGTGTTCAGAAGAGAAAATTAAAGTTCACACAGTCCAGGCAGGCTCTTCCATCCTAAGGGGATGGTGATCAGCTGTGAAAGCCTAAGATAAAGCTCACAGTGTCAAAGGGCACTGCCCATTGGACCCTCAAGAACAAGGATGCCCTGACCTACAGACTCATCCTGTCCGATCTTTCTTATTTTGGAAATGAAAGTATAACTCTCCAAGCCAGGTGCCAGAAGTGACAAATATTTACATCAATTAATTTATGTACTTTTTTCTCATTCCATACTTCCCCGGCTGCCTCCTGATTATAATTTGGCTTCCTGAAAACTGATCAAACCAATTTAAACACTGACTTTTTCTAATTATTCTATTTTTCATAGCAAAAATTAGTGAATTGTGGCTGGCTTACATATCAGTCTCTTGTTAGAATAGTAAATACCAGTCATCCCCCAGTCCCACTAATTCTTAAGTACTAAGGTTTCATCTTTTGACTAAAATCCCTATCATTGGCCAAAATCTTATTCCTTGAGGGGTCTCCCCGAGGCCTCGTTGGAGGTGCCTGGGCTTCTGCCGTGCCTGTCTCTAGCCATTGCCCCCACTTTGCCTCAGAAGAAATTGAGGCTTAGAAAAACAACTTGCCCAGGTTCACAAAACAGAAAATGATTCCTGACCACTCATTAACTACAATCCATTCATTCACAGAACACTGACTGTGCCCCTACTGTGTGCTCAGCAGTGCTATACATGTTGGGGATATAATGGAGGACAGATAGAAAGTTTCTTGCTGTTGTGAAGCTGACATTCAAATGGATGGAGATGGGAAATAAACAACCAGATAAATAAATAGGCCATAAAAATCAAATGATGATGAATGCAATGCAAATCATTAGAGCATGTGATGTGCTAGGAAGTGTCTGGGCCATGACTCTAGATTGGGTTGCCAGAGAAGAATATTGTAAGAATAGCATCAAAGCATTACCCGTGGGCTTCAGGTGCCCAGCTATAAAATGGGTTGACTGCACAGAATTACCTCTTTATGCATAAGGCTGGATAAGAAGGTCTGGATAGAGGACTTGTTTGGGGTGGATAGAAAACCATTCATAGTGATAGCAATGACGATAATTTATTGAGTACACTGTTGAGAGCCTAAGGTGAATTCTCTCTAATCTTCATCACAACCCTACTGATGCAGGTATTAGTCTCACTGTTTAACCAATGAGGAAACTGGGATTCACTTAGATTAAGTAACTTACCCCAAGATTGTTTGTAGAGAGCCGGTGCTGGTGGGCCAGGCAGGCCAGGCTGAAGCGGTGTTTGAAGTTTGCTTGGCTACCTGATGCCTCTCTCCAGCCTTTCCCTGATTCTTCCTGCTCTGTTCCAGCCACTCTCTGCTCCCTTCTCTCTGCCATAATAAACTCAAGAGACCCAAACAGGCTTCCAGGGTCAGCAGAGTGTTCCTGTTTGAATGGAAAAGGCATTGGCTACCCCCAGCCAGTCCCATTCCCTCCAACTCTCACTAATCATCTGCTTCCTTGGCCTCAGAGCTTCAGCCACCAGGGCAGCCAGGCTGGGGACAGAAGGATATGGCACCCAAGGACTTCTGATCCACATACTCTGCTCCCACCAGCAAACTTTAAGGCAGGAACTATTTGCCCAAGATTTCCTAATTTATAAATAATGAAATTTAGATTTGAGCCTAAGTACTCTAAACCCTAGTCTAATGTACATTTTTATCATGCCATGTTATGTTCAGACCATAAACAGATTTTCCCAACTAGGGAAAATTAGAATCATCCCCAGCCCGAGCCACACAGACTCTGCCTCGTTTCTTTTCAGACGCATCCTGGGCCTCCCAACAAAAGCCAGTTGGCCTAAACACAAGTGTCTCCCACTTGCAGGGCTGCAGTGAAAACCCTGGTGCCTGGGACAGAAGGAGACCGATGCCTCCCAGGGCTAGTGCAGGCCAGGGCCATCCAGTTGAACCTTCTTTTGTGTGGATGGTGCCCCCTGGGCTTGCGCAAGGCAGCCCTGACCCTGAGTCCAAATAAGACAGAGGGGAGAGATTTCTAAGCCAGAGACAGTGTTCCCTCCAGGAGTCACACCACTGCTCACCTTAGCAGAGGAGAGAGCAAACCTTTCTGGAAGGCTGGATTTATGAGGTTTCATCCATCGTGTGGGCAAACTTTACCTGTGGGTGAGAGATGCTGATGGAAGAATTCTGAAGTCTCTCTTAAATATGGAACTATACTTATAATCTAGGTAAGTGAGAGAGTGTATGAGAAAGCGCCTTGTAAACTGGACAGGACTCTCTAATGTAAGGAATTGCTGGCAGGTCGATAACAGCTATGCCAATGAATATTCTCCAGCAGAAATTTTATGTTCAAGCTCTGTCTCTGACTCTATCTTTCCATTACCACAAAAACTGCGATTACAAACAGTCGGTGTGTGGCTGGCACTGGCAATACAGGGGTGAATCCAACACACACACGCACATACACATACACACACCCGCCATTGAAGGGAGCAAAGTCTGGGGAGAAGGGCAGTCAGGTGCATAACTGCAGTGTGGTGGGGGTGAGTGCCAGCATGGAGGGAAGCATGGGGCACTGTGGGATTAAGGCAGGTCACCGAACCCAACTGAGAGAATCAGAGGAGGCTTCCTGGAGTAGGCAGACTGTCAATGGAGCAGCCACAGATAAGGGAAAAGACCTTTCAAGCAAAGGGGAAAGAACCACTGCACAGATGGAGTGGCACATGGGAACACACATGTGGCTGGTGTGGCTGGACATAGGATGTTTCAGGGGTAGAAAGGTGTAGTAAGAAGTCTTCTAGACTCAAGTAGCAGATAGGACCTTGCATTCCATTCTGAGGAATGAGAACTTTGTGCTGAAGGCAAGCAGTTCCCAAACCGAGCTTCCTGAAATCCTGGACTCCTGGGAGCCCTGGGGAAGAAGGGTCCCATAATCAGATGAGTTTGAGAAAACTTCACACTAACTCTATTGGAGAGCCACAGAGTTCATTAGCATATTACAAGTTCTGAGAAGTCCTGCACTAAAGAAGCCTGTTTAGCTTCATCTAACCCATCCCTCCCAAAACTGGCCAGAAGGAATGGAATACTTATTGTTGGTCCATAGAACACTTTTTGGAAAATCTGCCAGTGCCTCCGGGCAGACTTTGAATGCTTATGTAAGCACAGAAATGACCTGGTCAGGTTGGGATATTGCAAAGACATTCAACTTGAGGAACAGCCCCTTCATCAGCCTGCTTCTAGATTTTCCCCCCAAAACGTCACCAACAGTTGTCACATACTGTCCCAGCATGCCCTTGGCTTCTTTGTTCTCCCGGCAATCATCCTACTTCACCAGCTGCAGAGTCATTTGGCAAGACTCAGTGTAGATGTCACCTCCTCCAGAAGCTTTCCCTGATTCACCAGGGAGGCTAGGTGGCCCACATTCGGTCTCCAGCGTGACTCGTAGCCCGGTAAGTTGGGACACCCTGGTCCTCCTTCCCCCCTGAGCATTCCCGCGTGGCTTCCCTTGCTGACTTACTATGCTCTTCCTACTCTCACATTAGTTCTCTCTTCAGTTTTCATCCCTTCTCACATTCAGATGCTGTCCTGGACAGTATCTGCCATTCCCATGGGTTCAACCACATGCCAAACACTGGCAGAGACGTATCCCCAGGCCAGAACTCCCTTTACAGTGGCTGAACAGTGTTCAACCCCCTACTAGACATCTCCACCTGGATACCCCTTGGGCCCTGCCAATCAGCACATCCAAGCCAGAACTCACCTTCCCTGGTACAACCTGTCTCTCCTGTGTGCCCTGTCTCAGGGAACGGCAGCCTCCACTCGCTGTCCAGGCTACGAACCTGAGGGTCCTGCGGCCTCTGCTGTCTTCCTCCCTCCCAGATGCAGTCAGCACCCAGGGCCGAGGATTCAGCCCCTCAAAGCGTGTTCCTCCCCTCTCTTTCCCCTGTGCCACCATCCGAGCATCATTGCCGTCCCTCTGCATCACTGCAATAGTGTCACGCTGCAGCAGAGCCAGCCTCCTAAAACACAGACACAGTCATGTCACATCCTTGCTGAAAACGCCCGTGACTCCCCATTGCACGTGCTCCCCCCACACTCACCTGCCGAGTCTTCTGCTCTCTCCCTCTTGCCATTCTCTTCATGTCACATCCAATTAATATTCTAAGACTTTGCACATGCTGTTCCCTCTGCCTTGAATGCCTTTCCACTCCTTATGCCTGGAAAACTCCTAGCTATCCTCAAAGTCTTATCTCAAGGGTCACCTGGCCTTGGCTGGCCCTCTGGGGCAGCTCAGGTGCTCTTTCTCCCAGGCTCCATAGCCACACTGAGCCTCAGTTTCCCCATGTGGAAACGGCAATCCCTACATCAACCATCTGTTGTGAAGAACAAATGAGAGAAACAAGGTAGTGTCCACACTGTGCCCAGAATAAAGAAGACACTCAGTAAGAGGCATAGAGGTGACAAGGGGTATTCCCCCTCACCCACCAGAGCAGCTGTTGTGATCCCCACTGGAGACCAGCCTCTAAGTCAGTCTGACCTCCCAAACCACTCAGGCCTTGCCAGCCAAGCCCATCCCTTCCACAGGGTCACCACCCAGTGGCCCTAAAGCCTGACCAGCTCCCTCCATGGATGATGCAGGAGGAGTATCACCAAAAGCCCAAACCTGAGCTTTTAAAGTTCTAATGTGATCGGAGGTGCCACAAAGACAGATGTGTAATGTGCCAATTTCCAAGGGCACGACGATTGACAGGCACTGGCCCCAGGATAGAGAGAACCTCATCAAAATGGAAGTAGGTTCTCTGAGAAGAGGCCCGGCCAGAGGAAAAGGGAGCCTGTGCACAGCTGCTGGAGAAGAAATGAGCACAAGGTCCAAAAGCCAGGTCCCTTAGATGCTGTGACAACCCTGCTTCCAGCTGGCCAAGGGGGGAGCCATGCAGCCAAGCCACCTAGCTAGAGGTGGCAAAGGGACTTCCATGTAGGCAACTGTATCCATGGCTCCACTATGGCTTTGAGCCAACCAGCTGCCAGGTGGCAAAGCATGGGGGAATCTCAGGAAACAAGGCCTGGGGCAGACTTATTCAGGTGGCTCCCTGGGGCACATGGTGTCCAACCTCACTCACTGGGGCAAGGAGGCTATGTTATGATTTCAGTCCAGAGACCAGAGAGTAACAGGAGGCACGCATTTGACCAGACTTGCCTGCGTAGCTCCTTGTAGCAACTGTCCTGGCTGCTAACAGTTGGCCAAGGTCTTGGGGGATCTTGGATTCTGGCCAAATCTTCCATCAAGGTCAACATGGAGCAACGTGGCCTCTGCATCTCAGCAAAGACAATGAGGTTCCTGCAAGTCAAATCTCATTATTTCAGTGTGTGACATCTTTGAGTAACAGACTTCAAAGCAATGCAGTTCAGTTGATAAGTGTGCATCACTCACCAATGCCACACGCTGGGATACAAGGGAGGCGTGGCCCCTGCTGTTGAAGAGCTCCATCCACTGGGGGGAGAAAGCCAATAAACAGACAAGGAAAGTCTGGGACAAGTGTCAAAATGGGTGAGGGAAGCTCAAACAAGAGGCATCTAGCCAAGTATTAACAGGGAATGTGGTGGAGGTCAGGGATGGCTTCCTGGAGTAGCAGACACCTCCACTGAACCTTGAAGGAGCAGGAGGATGCACAAGATAAAGAAGGGGAAAAATGCCTTCTAGAAGACGTAGAATGAGCAGAGGCATGAGACATAAGACAGCAGGACGTGTGCAGGACACTCCGCACCCCTCTAAGGCTGCAGCCCTGAGTCAAGGGAAGAGAGCGGCCAGTGATGGAGACCAGAGGGTGCACCAGGTGAGCATGGAGGGAGCGGACCTCACCTGCACCTGGTCCCTGTGAAGGTGTCACCTCCTCTTTTCTGGAGTCATGGCATTTCTCTCCTCCACTCACACACCAGCCAGCTGGATGCTCATTTAGGCCTGGGATTATTTTAGGAAATAGGGTGATTCCTTCTGTGCCCAGACTCCAAATGCACATAAACACCTGAACAAGGCAGACAGGTGGATGTCAGTCAGCTAAGAAAGTGGATCAAGAAGGGAGCTCAGGAAAAACTCAATCAGTTTGATCTCTCTAGTCTTTAGGAGTCTTAAAAGCTCATCAGATGCCTCTCTGGCCAGTTCAATCATCTCCCAAAAAAGCTATCTTGACTTCAAGCACATCCACTTGTCCTTGAAGTAGCTCTCACCTGCCCTGAGAGCCGGGCAGCAGAGTGACATTCTTCCAGCTTTTAAAAGAAGTGCCATGAGGTGATTAGAAAACCCATTTTCACAGGACACTGTGAAGCTAGGTCCTCTATATTGTGTCCTCCACTTCTTTCCCCCACCCTCCATCACCCTGTAAAATATTATTCCAAGGGTAAGGGAGCCTTCTCCAGTGTTTTCTCTCCTAGCAAGCCCACCACAGCCAAACAAGAAGGTGGAAAGAATTTACAGAGTGCTGGCTGCTCCCATCCCCGAGCTAAACACCTTTCGTATGTTCTCTCCTCTGAGGAGCATGCTTAAGAGCAACCTCTGGAGCCAGAGGGCCTGGGTTCAAGTCCAGACTCCACCACGTAATTGCCATGAGACTTTGGCCAGGTTACTTAACATGCTTTGCCCCAGTGGTCTTCATCTGTCAAACACAGATGATAGTAATACCTACTTCTAGGATTGCTGTGAGAACATAATCAGTTGTGCATGTAAAGCACCCAGAGAGTGCTCAGCATGTAATAAACCCAGAATAATCACTGACTACTGCCATTGCTATGAATCGACAGAGCAGTCCTGTAAGATAGATACAGGACTGTGATTACTAAAGACAGGAAAAGGGAGGGAGGGTAGCAAGAAATTGGTTAATGGACACAAAGTAGCTAATTAGGAAAAATAAGTTCTATTGATGTACAGTCGAACCAGGCATCTGTAAGTAACGTTAATTCACTGCATGTTATCAAATGACTAGAAGAGAGGAGGTCAAATGTCCTCAATACAAAGAAATAATTATGTCTTATGATGATGAATGTGCTAATTATCCTGATTTGATCATCACACATTGCACACAGGCATTGATACTCAACTCTGTACCCCACAGATATGTATAACCAATTACATACATTTCAATAAAAAAAAAGATAAGGTGGAAGCTCCCTTATGACAAACAACTGGGGCCTGGGGCTGACGGGCGTTCTCAACTGCACAGCCCCTCCCTGGGGGAGGCTTTGCTTCCTTAACCAGTTGGATTCAGGGTGACCATGTGGCTTTGATTAGCCAATGAAGAGTGGACAGAGGTGATGTGTGGCACTTCCGAGCAGAAGCTTTTAGGGCCAGCTCGTGGCTCAGCATCTTTCTCTTGTCATTCTGCCACGAGATCAGCAGTGTCGCAGAAAGAGGCTGATGTGGGTTCTGGAGTTGGAGCACCACCAGCCACAGTGGCCATGCCGCATGTGCAGGAAAGAGACGCGGGGGTTACCTGTCACTGCAGCGCACCCTCGCCTAGCGCAGCTGAGTCAGTCGATGGGAGGTGCAGGCAACAGGCTGGTGAGCAGGAGGAGGGAGGCCAGGGCATCTCTCTGTGCCCGCAGAGTCTGCCAGCACTCACTCCCAGTGGCCCCACCACCCCCTCCATTTGTCCCCCTGGCTACAGGGAGACAGCAGTTTCCTGCTGTCACTGACACTCAGGCTGCTTTGCTATTCTATTTGTCCTCTCTGTTCTCACAACGCCTTTGTAACTACTTCTCCATATTAAAATCTCTATTTTCTTCCTCCCTGGCTGGGCCCTAATCCTAATGGGGTGGCAGAGATGGGCAGATGCAACCTGGATCAACTACCTCAAAGCCCAAGTGCAGCTCTCCCCTCACCCCACTGCCACCCTGGAGACTGCAGTGCCCATGTGGCAGTTGGGAGGCTTGAAGAAGAGGGATTTTAACACCATAGTAAGAAAAATGCAACATTTGGCAAAAGACAGGGATGAGGGGAGAGGATCTGCATCGCACATCCCACTAGGAGCTAATTGGCTGTGCAGGCAGGTAACTCGGTGGGTACATTGTGAGTAGCCAGTAAACGGGAATAAATCCATGGCCTGCATGGAGCAGCCCACCCCTCCCCCTTCTCCCTGAACACGAGCTGCTTTCTACAAGTTTCCAACAAGCTCTGCTCAGTTGAGCAGCCCGTGGGTGACGGAATCGAGGAACAAAAGCCAGGGAGAGTGGAGAACGGTGCTGAGGACCACGCGAAGAAGTTATGAGCAGGAAGCTGAGCCCGAAGAACTCCATCTACGCGTTTCCTTCTCTCCACCTCGATGTTCTAGGCTTTACCCTAGAACCGTGAAAGTCCACGACTCTGAGTCCACCTAGCGAAGGCCTGTCCATCCATGAACATTCATCGCCTCTTTTCCAAAAGCTTTCACGACCCCAGGTAGAGTTATTCACCTCTTAATACAGTGTCTAGTGACTTAACATTGTGTTTTTATCATGTGTTCATGTGTTTTGCTTTCCTTATGACTACAAACTTCTTGAGAAGAACCACAGTGGATAAGACATCTCCAAATCGCCTTGCAGAACACCAATGGTTAAAACAAAAAAAGTGCTGATGCATATTTTGTTGGAAGAGAGTGAGGAGAAGAAACAAACAGAAATGATCTTTAGATAACATACACCGAGCTCTACCAAAACGCGAAAATACAGTCTATCCATATGGATGACTTATATCCATAGGATCTAACATGGTCACTAGCGCATAGGACGTATGTAATAAGCACATCAGTCATTCATTTATCCAACAGTTCTTTATTGGGAGCCTATAACGTTCAGGCACTGAGGACACCACAGCTGAAGGACAGTCAAGAACTCTGTCCTCACAGTGCTTACATTCTATGGGGCAGACAGACCACAGACATGTAATTTAATATCAAGTAACAAGTGCTATTAAGAATATTTAGTCAGAGTAAGGGGTCAGAGAGTCTCTGGAGCAGTCAACAAATGTCTCTCCAATCTCACGTGGTGGACAGTGAACTACTTTTTTAGTGGTAAAGAGATTTCCGGCAGGGATTGGATGCTGGCTCTGCTGTCTACTGGCTTTGGGGTGTTGGGAAAGTAACAAATTCTTTGACCCTCAGTGTCTCACTTTACAGTTGCTCATCTGTAAAATGGGGAGAATATTGCCGATGTTAAGGGTTGTTGCAAGGATTTAAACAGATAGTATATTAAAAGCATTTAGCATAATTCATGATAGACATACAACCAATAAATGATGATTAATATTACTAGATGATATAGTAAAATCACAAACACAAAGCCCAATATATCATCACCATCAAAATCATCTTCATCCCGATAACAACATAAAACTCATATCATGTGCCAGACTGTTCTAAACATTTCCCACAAACTCACATTTAATCCTCAAACAACCCAATTATTATTAGCCCCATATTATAGATGAGAAAACAGAAAAAAACTAGATAGACTGAAACCTACAGAGGACAAGTGGCTTGTCAAGATCAAATAGCAAGGCAGTGCCAAAATCAGGCCAGAGTTCCAAATCTTCCAATTCCCTGGCCAATGCTCCTTTTATCACACTCACCAAGCAGGTTTCATCTCCTCTGAGACCACATACCTGTCAAGGAAATGGGCTTGTGATTAAATCCTTCAGTCCAAGTATTCCTGGGGGAGTTACTTGGGGTCTTCCAGAAAGAGTTCTGTGATCAAGTACATTTGGGAAATCTGGGTTAGGCAAGATTAGAGAGCTCTCCTTACCGGGAGAGATAAAGAAGCTAATGAGCATCTCAATTCACCCGAAAGAAGAATGTTCTGTCCTATCCTCCACACTGGCCACAGAGCCCTTCTTTCCAAAGCATGGCACTGGCTGTCCCCGGAGTGTCCTGGGGAAGTTCTGCAGGAGGCCAGCCTACATGTCCAACATTGCATTTTCTATACTACGAGTATCCACAGACCACCGCTTCATTGAAATTCATTACTTCTTATTAGGAAACATTTCTCCTAACTTTAATCTGTGAATCCCTGTCTCTAATCAAATATATACATATATCCTTATTCCTCCATTGGAATGGCCATTTAAAAGATTTTATCCCTGAGTAGATAAGCCTGGCTCGTAAGCACTTGTATCGTGCTGATACTTGTCATCAGAGAAGCAGCAACAAGACCACACTTAGCAAAGCAGGTGGCTCTTTCCAAGGAGCGGTTCCAATGGGACAGAGAAGAGCTCTAACTCAGCAGCCCAAACACAGCTACCCCGTCAGCTTTTTGCTTCTCCTTTGCTTGAAATGTTCACCCTCAAAGTGATCCCCTGAATTAGACTAAGAATAACCAATATAATGCATCTTATTCAGCAGTTTGCATAGCACTTTCCAATCCACTCTCTTAAGCCAGTCACCCTACCTTGTACCCTCTCCTGTCAGTGCACTCACTGTCCATGTTATAATGTAGGTAACTTAGATTCACCAACTGCAGGAGATGCCACCAGGTCTGGCTGCAGCTGCTGCCGAGATAGGCAGTTCCCGGGCATACATGGCTTCTCAGCTCAAGAGCCCACTGAGTCCCTCAACGTTTCTACCTCTGGGCTTTCTCTGCAGCTATGGCAGCGGGCTGTATGGGATCACCTCTCTACCATGGGGGATGGGAATCACGGGATACACACCTCAGCCTCTTGTCCAGAGTTATACTGTTGACTGCATTCTGTGCAGCTTCTTGGTGTCTCCAGTGGGGTTGACCCACAGTGGTAACCGGCTCAATAACACATCCTCAGCTGGCTTTTCCTCTGTGAGGTTCTAGCTATCCTCAGTTAGCAATAGCTATTGCTGTAAGAAACCACTTCAAAATTGTATTTAGCTCACGAGTCTACCAGTCAGTAGCCCAGAAGTCTCTTTTGGGTTGAGCTAAGCTGACCTTGGCTAGATCTTCTCATGCATCTGTGGTCATATGGTGGGTAGGCTGAGAGATGGTTGGTCTAGGATGGCTTTTCTCGGGTGCCATGTGGTGGCTGGTTGTCAGCTGGAGTAAAAAAGGTAACCAAGCCATGTGTCTTATTCACATGGTAGAAGCAGGGTTTCCCAAAGCAGCAAACACCAGTCTGTGAGAGTCTTCCAAGCCTCTGCCTGAGTCATGTTAGCTAATGTGACAGCCCTGAGAATGTACCTGGCAGACCTCCAACCACAGGAACTATAGCAGGCTGTATTAGTTTGCTAGGTCTGCTGTAACAAAGTACCATCCTCCTTTGGTATACACAGCGAATGCGTTCCAGGACCCCCTGTGGATATCAAAATCTGCAGATGCCCAAGTCCCTTATGTAGGATGGTATGGTATTTGCATATAACCTACACATATCCTCCCATATACTTTAAAGCATCTCTAGATTACTTACAGTGCCTAATACAATGTAAATCCTATGTAAATAGTTGTTATACTGTATTATTTATTTGTATTTTTTATTATGGTAGTGCTATTTTTATTGGGGTTTTTTTTAAGTATTTTTGATTTTCTGTTGGTTGAATCCATGGATATGGAACCCCAGATATGGAAGGATAACTGTACCACAGACTGGGTGGCACAAATAACACAAATTTACTGTCTCACAGTTCTAGAGGGTTAGTCCCTGATCCAACATAACTACTGTCCTTACAAAAAATGGAAACTTGAATGCAGAGACAGACATTCGCTCAGAGATAATGCCATGTGAAGGTAAAGGCAGAGATCAGGGTTATTCTTCTACAAGTCAAAGAACCCCGAAGATTGCTAGCAAACCACCAGAAGCTAGGAAAGAAGCATGGAACATTCTCTCTCATAGTCCTCAAAATAAACTAACCCTACTGACACCTTGCTCTCAGACTTCTAACCTACAGAAGTGTAAAACAACAAATTTCTGTTGTTCTAAGCTACCCAGTTTCCAGTACTTTGCACAGCAGCCTTTAGAAACTAATACATCCACCAAGGGCTCCTCTTTCCTAGTGCAATACCAGGCACCATATAACAGTGGTCTTCCTAGATACAAAATTTTACATGTTGTCAAAGGACTTTCATAACCATGACCCTGTCTGTCCATCACATTGAAGTCCCAGGGGTGGTACTGTTATCACTATTTTACATTAGAGAAAACCGAGGCCCAGATGGGGGCCTCAGTAACTTTTCAAGTAATATTCAAGGAAGTAACTTTTTAAGATAACAGTAACAACTCACATTCCTTGTGTGTTAAGCTTATATAATTCATTAGCAAAAAAAAAAAAAATCCCCTATGTAATAGAAAATACCTCTGAATATGAAAATGAGACCAATGACTGCAGCAGATGCAGACTTGAGGTTGAGAAGCCAGGGCACAAGGAAGATAGATGACTCCACGCACTCAGAGACAAGGCAACTTCAACAGATGCTCTCAAGGCACACAGCAGTCACTGGTCCACAGCGATTCTGAAATCACGCTTGGCAGACATTATGGGGCGCCTACCCTGGAGAAAGAGAATAATCCTTAAAGATGCCCTGGTTGCAGAACCAACTGCTCTCTAAGAATAGTTTCCAGTCCATTGTTTTCTGTGGTCCTTCCCTCTACATTCTGGAAAATCCTTCCTTTTCCTGTTTTCCTTCTTGGGTATATCTGAAAAAGACTAGGAGAGGATGCCATTTCAGGGGACCACACATCTTTCTCAGCCTGCTTCCTGCACATCGGGTCAGTATTGGCCTATAACAGTACAGATGTTCCTCAACTTACATTGGGGTTATGCCCATATAAACCCATTGTAAGATGAAAATATGGTAAGTTGGTAATATATTTAATGTCCTGATAACCCACTGTAAAGTCAAAAAATCATCAGTGGAACCACTCTAAGTCAGGGACCATCCATATAGGGCTGGGAGCTCTTTGAAAGTACAACTCTCTCAAAACCTTAAAAGTTGTTTTCTTATTTTATTCCAAGAGGCAATAATCATACCACAATCATCTCAGACATATGCCTTTCTCTCTTGGTGTAAGAATGAATGTGAAGGCATCAGGCATCTAAAAGAGAGACACACTATTATTACTTCTTTCCTTAGACCATTTTGTCCATCTGAAGGATTTACTAGATGTTAACTTAATTGGTTCAAAGATTTAATAAGGAGTGTGACAGCTGCACCCTTGATTAGGTCCTAGCCATGGCTTCTAATTGGCATTGTTCCAAAGGCCATCTCAGTTCTACATTTTACCATTAGAGATGAAAAACAATTATCTTTCAACCCTGAGTCCAAGAATTCCTCGGCTCTCTCTTTTCCTTTTCACACGTGCTTAAAAATTAGGCAATTCTTTTCTGAGCTCACCTCTTTCTTACAGTAACAACCAAGACTTGCTGCTAACATTGTTTCCCAATCTTTTCACCTTAAGTCACAATCTTATGGAAATTACTCTGCAAATGCCCCTTCCTGTGCTCCACTGCAAAGGGATTACTTCCCCTAAACTCCCTCCAGAGCAATTCTGATGAATCCCTAAGTGACTTCATGACCTGCAGAGAGATTTAATACATTGCGTTGTTGTGCCGGGAGTGGGGTGCTGCCAAAGCACAAACCCTAAGATATGTGGCATCAGCTCTAGGACCAGACAGTGAGCAGCAAGAAAACTGTTACTAAAGGTTGGACAGATGGTGATTTATGTTACGCTGTGGTGAAGTATTTGGTAAAGCAATCTTATGAATGATTTGGAAAGGAGACGATGTACTGGCACTAACTCTTCTGTGATAGCATCTGTCATAGCAATGACCATAACAATGTCCGTACTTATGAATATTCCAAGAGGTCATGGAAAGATTCATATTATCTTTTAATTTCACTTTTCCACGAACTTTTTGAAGTGCCCGCATATGTACTTTATCTCTAATCATCACAGAATAGATATCAGTCTCTCCATTTTCCAGAAACAAAGACTCAGAACCAGAGACACCAAGCAACTAGCCCAAAATTACACATATTATGCATGATTAAGCTTGAATTAGAACTGGAGATTCATATTTCCAGATCCCTGACTTTCCTAACACTGTCTGACCTCGACAATTACATAACTTCTTTTATCCTCAGGTTTTTCCATCTCTAACATGGGATTGCTTGGACTAGAAAACATTTAACTCCCCTTTTTCCTCTGGGATTCTTTGACTCTAAGGATAAGAATAGGAAAACTCCTTTGTCTTGAGCGTTTTCCAGTTCACAAGCCCTAGCACACTCATTACATCTAATCACTGCAGCCAGAGGATTAAATAAAATGGGTAGATTGACATTGGTGGTTGGGTGGAGGAAGTGAAGAAATAACCTTCTTTACATAATGATTCCTGTTATGACCTGGTTATAAATAACCCATGGAGACAATCAGGCTTCTCTGACAGGCCCTGATTGTAGTGGATATTGGGATACAGTGACCACACAAATGTTCTAGGCTGATTGGGAAGGTGCCACTTCTGAATCAGCTGGGCTAGGTTCTTTGCATAAGATGAGTGTTTAACTTAATGAATAGAGCCCGCTGATGAAACACAAGAATGTGGGAGCTTCCCATTATATCTTAGAAGATAAAATACAATGTCATCTCATGGCCAGTGTTTATTATGATACCCAAAGAGAGCTCCAATTACTTGCCTCTGTGCCTGCATCCTTTAGATACCTTGGTGCTCGGTTGCATCAGACTCATCCTGTCTAAAATCCCTCCAAAGGACCAGAGAGAAGAAAGGGACAAAAATAAATCTCACCTGCTCACCTTCCAAAGGACTCAGCAGCCTCTACTCACCCAGCCGTTCATTCACTCATTCCATGAACTTTTATTTAGCTCCTGCTCAGTGCCAGGCACTGGGCTGGAACCCTGGGGATTGTGGAGATGAAATAGGAGAATACAGGCTTTCTGGGAGCAATGACTGCCTAAGAAATGTATCTAGAGATTGTAGAACAATGGAGAAAGTAGTTTAAGAGAAGTGCCTGGTGCTGTGGACAGGCAACACAGGCAGAAGCTCGTGGCTAGGGAATCAGAAGTTTTTCATGAGCATTTGACTTGGGCTTGGACTGAGAATCACAGGGCAACATAGACAGCAGCTTGTGGATAAGTCACTGGAGTAGCAGGTGATAATTTAAATCTTCCCTTCAGATGGTTGTAGTCACTAGTCCAGCTGTGAAGGGTGAGGATTACAGATGTCTCAGCCAGAGCTCATGCACAATGGACCAGGGACCAGGAATAGGCTCCTACCGGGATACACAAGCATCAGTCAGTCTCCATCTCAGTTCTACTGTCTCTACCTACATACTTTAGTCCAAAGCCGTCATGCAAAAATCAGACAGAGCCTTGAAAAAATCACACCAAGGTTTGGTTCTAGGCTCAGCCATTTTCTAGGTGTGGGACCAAATGAAAGTGACTTAGCCTTTCTGAGTCTCAGTTTCCTTGTACATAAAATGGGGATAGTGATATCTGAGTTATGGGTAGATTGTAAGAATTAAAATAGTTCTTGCTGACCCCCTTCCTGGGGGCTACCTCTGTCATTGCACTGATCACACTCTGTAGTGAGGTTGCCCTTGGGAGCAGAGATGCAATCTGATTGATCTCTTAATCCCTGTTCTTGGAGCACTTCCTGAGAGCTAGTAGACACTCAAGAAAATTTGATGATACTATGGTAAATTACAGCATTGTATTATACAGAGCAAACGTTTGCTTTTCCCTTGCTCCCAGGGGAGTGGTGTATTCCCCACCCCTCTGACATCAGGCTTTGCCATGTGACTTCTTTGGCCAATGGAATGTGAGTGAACATAACGAATGTCACAACCAAGCAGAGGCATGAAATTTTCTTACATGGTTTGACATGGCCTCTTGTGATCCTCTCCTCCAACATGAAATAAGCATGCTTCATATAGCTGCTGCTGCTTTCCCAGATTCTCTAATAACAGCCAAGTGAAGCAAATATGAACCCAACTCACCACCTAGAATCGGGCCCATCTGAATCTAGCCAAGCCCAGCAGAGCCCTGTAGAGCCATAGCCAACATATGAATGTGAGACATAAACGTTTGCTGTTGTTAGCACTGAGATTTTGGAATTGTTTGTTATGCAGCATTATCATAACAAAGCCTGACTAATACATTACATAAAGTTAATTGATTCCTCACAATGTGATAGGTATTGATCTAAGTGCTTTATATAAACAATTATCCCATCTAATTGTTATAGCATTGCATGATGTGGTATTATAAGTATCCCCCACTCAACAGATTACAACTGAGGCATCTGGTCAACCCCATCCATGTTATTCCTCTTCAATTCCTGTATCCAAATGAACCAGGCCTCCTGTGTTCATTAGAACCATAGACCAAGCTTGTTGGAGAAAGACATGGCTGTGGAGATGGAATGGTGGGCACAGCTTTGGGTCAGAAAAATGCCCTCAGTAACTACAAATGATTGTTGACACTCCTGAGGGCTGCTCAAGAAGAGACAGGGATTGACATCTCTGGATGGGATATTTGAGGACCCTTCCTCGACTCCCAGGACTCAGGCCTAAGGGAGCATGAGCCACATAGCTACGACTGGCAGGGTGTTTAGTGGGAAGAGTGGGCCCTGCAGTCTTATTACCTGAGTACAAATCTCAGATCTGCCACACATACTGGATGACCTTGGGCAAGTCACTGAACCTCTCTATTCCTCAATTGTCACCTGTAAAGTTGTATAATTGCTTGCACCCATCTCTTGGATTTGATGGGAATATTAAATGAGTTCATGTTCATAAATGTTTAGCATAGAGTCTTTGCATGGAGCATGCACCCAATAAATGGCCATTGTCATGACCCTCTGTTCTTTTTTTTTTTTTTTTTTTTTTTTTGTGACCGGCACTCAGCCAGTGAGTGCACTGGTCAGTCTTATATAGGATCCGAACCCGCGGCGGGAGCGTCGCCGCGCTGCCAGCGCAGCACTCTACCAAGTGCGCCACGGGCTCGGCCCATGACCCTCTGTTCTTTGATTCTCCCTGAGGACCTTTGGAGACAGGGAGTGTGAAATTGATCTCTGCATATGTATAAAAACAGGACTCGGGGCTGGGGGACCGGTGCCCTGACCAGGGCAATGCATCCCTTACCATTCTTGCAGTGGTACAGCCCTTCCTCTTGTCTTTTTGATTGGGATTTAAGGCTTTAGTCCCTCCTACTGGTGTGCAAAGTTATTTTCCTAAGGGCCCTTTAGAACAGCCATCACAAAACATGGTTTCTGGCTCTCAGAGAGAAAATTTCTGACACAAACTGAGTCCAGAAGAATTCAGATAAAGGCAAATAAAGGCACTTGGGAGCTCTTATGAGACTGAGTGGCCCAAAGTAGAGGGGACATGGGGACGTGGGGGGCAAGATGGATCCATGAAGCACCAAATAGGAAAACCTTGGGATGACTTCCAAGAAGTATCTTCAAGGTTTTAACTTTCACCTACATGTGGTTGAGAAGCAAGTTCCCTCACTGCTCTGTGCCACAGAGATAATGACAGTAACTACATCACAGCATCATGATAAGGATTGAATGGGTTAAGTAATGCATGAAAACCCTTTGGCACAGTGTCTGGCACAAATTAAGCAGGCAGTGTTGGCTACTATCTTTGGTGGTGTTGGTCTGGAACCCAGACTTCTGCTCTGGTCCTCAGCTCATACACCCACCTGAATGGCCCACATGTACCTTAAACATGAGTCCAAAGCTGAATCCGAAAGTATCAGACCCCTCACCACCACCACCACCAGGTTTGCTTTCCTCTCAGGCCACTGAGGGCTCTATAGAACATAATATCAGGTCTGTGGAAGCAGAGCCCATGATGCTACTAACCCATCTTTAATTTTGGGCCCCTGTGCTAGGGACATAGTGTAGGCAATCTTCAGCTTATGGGTTTTATTTTGTTTTGTTTTGCAATTTGTCATCACCACATTCTTACAATGTGGGATAATGTCAAGCCAGACAGGCATCGGCTTGAATCCCCACCTTGTCACTTAGCTGTGTGACTGTGAGCAAGGAGCTTGACCTCTCTGAACCTTGGCACCCTTCATTGTACAATGGAAATGAACAGACATTCATAGGAGTTCTATAAGGGATCCATGAGATCGCTCTGTAAAAGTCCTAATGTGGCATCTGGTATGAAGTAAATTCTAGTAAATGAGCATTCCTTACATAAATAATGATGCTGTGATGTGCACATAATGGTTATCATTATTAGAGATGAGGGGACTGAACTCAGAGACGTTGAATCATTTACTCAAAATCACACAACTAGGACTAAAACCCAAGTCTTTTGCTTTTCAGTCTGATGCTCATTCTTTATTGCCTGAAATGTCCAGATCATTCCACCAGTTGGGGGGGGGGGACAGGTAGTTGCTTAAATTATTGATTTCATTTTAACAACTTCTCACCCTGAAGGAGGAGCTTGCAAATAAAGGCCCGGTACCTTTGAGTTTAATTTCAATCATTTTCTAAAATCCTCTTTTCCCCTTAGCTCTTCTTTGAAAGTGGTTTCCTGCCACTTTACACAGAAGGGCCTGCTTTCTTTCATGAAATACCAAAAACAAATAAAAAGCAGGCATTTGAAATGCTGTTTTACCTCCCTGTGAGTTCACAGTTGTCAATTGTAAATCACCCTTCTCCACGCTGCTTTCAATCAAGAAGTAATCAGGGTCCTAAAATCCCTGCACATCTGTATTTGATCCACAAACAACTAAACAACTGATCTTTGACAAAGACACCAAGAACATACATTGGGGAAAAGACTGCCTCTTCAATAAATGGTGCTGGGGAAACTGGACATCCATATGTAGAAGAATGAAACTAGACGTGTGCTTCTTACAATACACCAAAATCTACTCAAAATGGATTAAAGACTTAAACATAAGACCCAAAACTATAACACTCCTTAAAGAAAATATAGGGGAAACACTTCAAGAAGTAGGACTGGGCAAAGACTTTATGAATAAGACCCTAAAAGCACAGGGAACAAAATAAAAAATAAACAAATGGGATTATATCAAGCTAAAAAGCTTCTGCACAGCGAAAGAAACAATTAACAGAGTGAAAAGAACAACCTATAGAATGGGAGAAAGTATTTGCAAACTATGCATCTGACAAGGGATTGATATCCAGAATATACAAGGAACTCAAACAACTTCATGGTAAGAAAACAAATAACCCAATTAAAAAATGGACAAAGGAACTGAATAGGCATTTCTCATAGGAAGACATACAAATGGCCAATAGACATGAAAAAATGCTCAACATCACTAAGCATTAGGAAAATGCAAACCAAAACTACATTGAGATATCATCTCACCCCAGTTAGACTGGCCATTATCAAAAAGACAGAGAATAACAAATGCTGGAGAGGATGTGGAGAAAGGGGAACACTCCTACACTGTTGGTGGGACTTTAAATTAGTGCAGCCTTTATGGAAAACAGTGTGGAGATTCCTCAAACAATTACAGGTAGGTGTGGACTGTCTTAAAGGATCTTTTCTTAGAAAATGAGGGTGGAGATAGTTGTTTGTGGAGACACATGTGTGTGCTGGCGTGAGCTTATATGTGCATATGTGTGCCCACGTGCTTGTAAATACAGTTTGGGCATGTGTATTTTGTGGGCATCTGTGTCCATGTGAAGTGTGTGTGCATTAATACCCACCCTGTGTTTGGCTGGGAATGCACAGGTGGTCAGTAACAGCAGGGGGCTGATTGTAGGGACACTAACAATGACTCATTTTTTGCAAACATTTTAGCAACAGCATTTGTTATTCAAATGACAATCATAGAAAATGCCTCCTAGCTAGCACCATGGAATAGAAAAATGAACACAGCTTTCCAAATCAAACAGGTGTGATTTCAAGCCCTACCCCTGGCTCTTACCCAACATCTCAGAACCTCAATTTTTTCATCCAGGTTGACATAAGGAGGAAACAAAAAAAGGTCTACAAAGCACCTGGGGCATAGCGAAGGGCTCTTCTCTCCCTTTTCTTCTACATTAGTTTAGCTCTTACTTAGTAACAAATTAACCTAGAACTTATGGGCTTAAAACAGCAAGTGTTTATGTGATAGTGTCTGTGGGTCAGGAACCCAGGCAACACTTCACTGAATCTTCTGGCTCAAGGTCTCCCAAATGCTGCAATCAAGGTGTCAGCCAAGACTGTGATCTCATCTGAAGGCTCAACTGAGAGGGGCTTTACTCCCAAGCTCATTCATGTGGCTATTGGTAGGCCTTGGGTCCTTGCTGGCTTTGCCCTCCAATACCTCCCCCCAACCCCCAGTTTCATGCCATTGGGTCTCTCTGTAGAACAGCTCACAGCATGGCTGCTGGCTTCCATCAGATCAAGAAAGTGATACAGCAAGACAGGGCAAGCAAGATGAAAATCACAGTCTTTTTAGTATCTAGTCTAAGGGTGCCATCCATCACTTTCATGATATTGTGTTCATTAGAAGCAAGTCATTAGGTTCAGACCACACTTGAAGGGAGGGGATTACAAATGTCATGAGTACAGGAGACAGGGATCATGGAGGTCAGAGGCTAGCAGTCTGTCCTCCAGCCCCCAGTGACTCACATCCCTCCCACGTGCAATATACACTCATCCCTCATAAGATCCCTAAAAGTTTCCTCCCTCTTCAGCACAAGCTCAAAGTTCAGAACCTCATCAAATCAGGTCCAGGGGTAGAGGCACATTCTTAAAAATAATTCCTTATGCACAGCTCCAGAGTACAGTTGCTCGTCATTAATTATTCTATGAAACTGAGGAGACACACAATCTGCTTCTTACGCCCCAAACAAATGGTGCAACAGGCATAGCTTAGCTGCTATATCTTCCTCCTTTATTTCTAGATTTTCAACAAAAGTGTTCTGTTTTTATATCTCACTAATTCACTTATTCAACAAATATTTATTAGGTACTTACTATATTCTCCTCATTTGTTTGCATTCCCATTTTACCAAAGAGGAATCTGAGAATCAGAAGTAAAATATTACAACTCAAATTTTTTTTCCTTCAGTTAAATGATCTCTGGAGTTCTCCATCAATGAGAACATTCTAGCCACATCAGCAGTGAGGTTTGGATTGGTTTGGCTATTTAGATCATCAGCCACAAAGATAGCCATTCAAATTATTTTATGTGGTAGAATATCTAAGAATAAGTCCAGCTAATTAGAGAGCTAGAGAGTCGATAGATGGAGTCATTGCTAACAAGAGCCCATTTAATATTGTAGCAAAAGCACAACGCCAGGAAGCAAGGCAGGACCAAGGCAGATAAATATGAAACATACCTAATGATTGTGTAGGCCAATAATGTTTCTCAACTGTGACTACACATCAAAACACATTTAAATTTTTTAAAATACCAAAGCTTAGGACCTATCCCTCAGAAATTCTGGTCCAACTGATTTGGAGTGGGAGCCAGAGATCAATATTTTAACTCTCAGGTGGTTCTAAGGGGCAGACAGGGTTGGGGACTACTGGTAGACCTAGAGTGGCAAATACTTAGAATGCATCACACATCCCCCACTTCCTAGGCCTATAATAGACATCAGGTTCCTCATTGCCATTGGTTGGAATGCAGCTTTGCAATCTCTTGTCACAGGATTCCGGGCAGTCACTGCCAATAAAGCCAAGGTGACACATGAACTGGGATATACCTGCTAACCCCGATAAGCCATGCTGGGCATGATTTCTCAATTCTGGAAATTATCAAGGGTGTGGAAAAGTTGGGCTCCCTCCACGCTGAGCAGACCTCACCTGATGTAGGCAACTGACATCTAATTACCCATTGATAAAGGGCTATTGGAAGAGCACAGAGGGTCAAGATGGAGAGAGAGAGAATTTTCTACAAGGGCTGATGAGAAACAGTTTCAGAACTCCAAGATATCTAGCCTGGAAAAGATGCACAGAGCAATACAGATGAAGAAGCATCCTCTGCCCAGACTCCTCCAAAATGTTATGTAAGACCAAAAGCAGGGAGGACTCTCCAGGGAGACAGACTCTCCTCAAATCCCGTTTCTGTCACTTCCTAGATGCATGACCTCACACAAACTATTGAACCTCTCTGAGCCTCCTTTTCCTCATCTTTCAACGGAGGAAGTGTTGCCCACTTCACGAGAACATGGCAACAGTTGCATGAGAAGATGTATATGAAGCACCACACAAGGTATGTGGACAACAAAAGCTGGTTGTCACCTTTATTCTGTCACTATTGGTGAAGTGCCAGTTTCCTCAGTTCACTGAGAGTCTTGAGGGCAGGGACAGTCTTAGAAGAGAAGAGAAAACAATGTTCTGAGCATTTCCCCTGGACCCAACCTTGTGTTAACATCCTACAAATGGAACCCATGCCTTCCCCAGGGACTGTCAAAACAATATCTCATGAACAGTGTCAAAGCACGATTCGATGTCTCTGCCCCCACTTGTGAGTTGAGGTGCTCATGTTCTTTTCAAGCCTTTCTCCCAAATCAGCCTGGAGATCCAGAGGGTCCCACATGGGCTCAAGAACATTGTCCCCTGACTCTCCCCTCCTATCAACAATTTCCTCCTTATCAACTTGACATCTTGTGCTATTTCTTCCTGTTCCAATCTGGTTTGCTGTGGAGACATTTAATCACTCTCCTGTATCTTGTCCCATGAGCTCTTGGTCTCCAGGAGCTTCCTGCACTGCCTGTACAATGGAGCACAGAACCACGACATGGACACAGAGAGGTGCTACCCTGTGCTCTCAGGTCTTAGGGACACAATCACAGAGCTGACAGTTTCTGAATTCTCACTGAGTGCATGACCAGACCCAGTCCACATGAATCATATCACATAATCCTGATAATAAACTGCAAGGTAAATAGCTTCTTACCCCCATTTTAATATGAAAAAAACAAACCAAAACAAACAAACAAAAAACCTGGGCAGATAAGTTAATCTCTTTGACTTCTAGGTCTCATGAACTAGGAAGTTAGAGATTCAGGATTTGAGCCAGGGGTGATGGTTTTAAAATATGTCCATAAGACATCAAAATGAATGCACGGGACTTGGTATATGCACATAGCTAGGCATAGAAATATATACAGATACTTATTGGCATGTATATATGCACATATGAATATGTGTGTATGTATATACATATATCTATTTCCGAGCTCTGTCTTTTGTGAAGAGTCTAGAAGCAATGTCACTCCAGTAGCAATGAACACCCTTGTTCTCAGATCTAGATTTCTAAATACCATTCTCTGCTAGAAGGGACCAGGTCTCCTTGGAGAAATGGCTGATCCCAGGACTTGGGCAGAGAGTATACAAGCTGGGTATGGAATGTCCTGTGTCACAAAGTAGCAAACTACTCAAACAATGACAGCATGTCAAAAGGACACGGGCACCAACTTGAAAGGGCTCCCACTCACCAAATTTGGGACAATTTAAACATCATGGTAAATACAAGTATGGATAGTAAAGGATTATAAGCTACTGGAAAAACTAGGAATTCCAAGAGTCTACACTGATGTAAATAAATATATTTTTAAAATGCTCTTCCTTACAGTAGAAAACCAACCATAAATTTCGAAACATGATGGAAAAATTTTAAAACATCATTTGACAACCACAGTAATAATTGATTCAGGGAAGGAAGGATGTTAAAAACCAAAGGGTGAAAGTTTGAGGAATAACAGAATATTTTTATAGTCTCAAAGTGTTTTTCTAAATGATACTTAGTAATTGCAAAGGGTTAAATAGTAACTTTATGGTAGAAACTGTCATACTGCCATGAGCAAAGGTTTGTTTTTGTATTTTTATTTATTTATTTTTAACTGACATGTAATAAATGTACATATCTATGGGATACAACATGATATTTGGGTACATGTATACAATGTGTAATGATCAAATCAGGGTAGTTAGCATATCCACCCTCTCAAACATTTGTCATTTTTTTGTGTTGGGAACATTCAGAATCCTCTCTTCTAGCTATCTGAAGTTACACGATAAATTGTTGCTGACTGTCGTGACCCTACAGTGCTATGGATAGGAGGGACAGGTTCTATGAGCAAAGTTAACATTGCTAGTAAAGGGATTAATTGACAGCACCCACCCCTTGAAATGACGCTGGAAATGAGGTCAGTGTGGCTTCTGTGGTATTCCTGCCTGACGCCCAAGTCAGAATCTAATCAGGAGGCAACACCAGGCAAACCCAAACTGAAGAACATTCTACCAAGTGACTGGCCAGGTGACGAAAGACAGAGAGGCAGAAACTGTTTCACTTTAAAGGAGACTAGAGAGACATGACAGCTTAAATATAATACGTGGTCTTGGGTTGTTTTGTTATAAAAGACATTATCATGAAACCTGAGTAAGGTCTGTATACTCAATAACCAATATGTTCCCTGCTTTTAGGAAGTATGCACTAAAATGTTTAAGGATAAATGGGCACCATGTCTTAGGTGATTCAGAAAAGAGAGAGAGGAACAAAGCAAGCAATCTAGTGATACAGTAAAACATTAATGTTTGGGGGATTTTTAAACATTACTTAAAAATTCTTCACACTATTTTGCAACTTTTCTCTAAGTCTGAAATTATGTCAAAATAATTTTTTAAATAAAATATAAAATGTAAAACATCCTCCTGCAAGTTATTCGACACTCTCCCCATCAAAAGGTGAAGTGTCATCCCCTCCCCTTGAATATGGGCTGGCCTTAGTGACTTGCTTGCAATGAACAAGTATAGTTCTTGAACGCTAGGTCATAAAAGGCTACTTGGCATCCACTTGGCTCTCCCTCTCTCCTGGGCATGGGCTTTGGAGCCCTGAGCCACCATGCAGGAAGTCCAGCCACCATGAAGCCACCAAACTGGAAAGACCATGTTGGGGGGACCTCCTAGATGTGGAAATGCCTGGGGAGCCTTTGCTGTTCCCTAGGGACAGAGGGTATTTTTTTAAGTTGCCATCTCCTGTCTCACCAACAGAACTTCCCCAATCAGAGGACAGGTAGAGAGAGACCACGTTTATTGAGCACCTGCTCTGTGCCAGACACTGTTCTCGGCCGAGAAGACAGCGGTGGGCAAGACAGAGCAAGTCTCAGCTCTTGTGGCCCTTGGCTTCCAGGACAATGTATAGGAACCTCCGAGTCCTCTTAAAATGTGTCAAGCCACAGAGTTCTTTAACACAATAGAAAAGTAAAGGACAAAGAACAGCACAAACGTAACCTCTGTGGGACATACACTTATTTCATCCTCACCCAGCGCCATGGGGTTTATGCGCCCATTGCTCAGATAAGGAAGCTCAAACTCCAGGAGGTGCCCAAATTCAGACAACTAATACATGGTGGAGCTAAAACTCGATCTCCAGGCTGTGGAGCTTCAAGTCCCGGGCAGGGTGGCTTTGTGGGCCTGCAGTCCATTGGCTTCTCAGAGCTTCTCAACTGCCCCACTATGGGCATTTGGGGCTGGATAATTCTCTGTTGTGGGGCTGTCCTGAGCACTGTCGATGTGTAACAGCATCCTTGCCTCTATCCACAAGATGGCAGTAGCACCCTGCACCCAGTCGCAACAACCAGCTATGTCTCCAGACATTGGCAACTGTCGCCAGTGGGGGCAGGAGGTACAAAATTACCCCCAATTAAGAACCACTGGCCTTAATGTAAACTCTGGTTTCACCACTTACTTGTCACATGACCTTGGACAAGCAACTTAACCTCTCCGTGCCTCAGTGTCCTCATCTATAAAATGGAAAAGTAACAATATGTGAGGTCAATGCGAGGAACAAATAAGAATCCAGGAAAGCAGTCGGCCCATCCATGTAAGGTCTCGGTACATGGACTATTTCATCCGTGACCTTATGATGCCTTCCCTTCAAACACAAAGCTGTGCATGGAGCAGGTGCACTATGAAGGTCTCCTAACCTATGGATGTAGGAATGAATCAGTTAACCAGATAGTTAACCAGTTAACAGAGAACTGAATATTCTGATTTGTGCATTAGTGCATTTGCTGAGGGGAATGTCTGGAAGCCTCTCTCAATCATCCAGTTAAGGTTAAAGGTCCCATGGCCAAGTTGCCTGGGTTCAAGTCAAGCTCTGCCACTCATGAGCTGTGTGACCAGGGGCTGGTTATCAAGCCTGCTAGTGCCTTTATTTCCTCATCTGTACAATGGGAATAATAAAAGCACCAACCTCACAGGGTTGCGAGGGTCGAATGAATGAATGTGTGTGTCATACCCAGCACAGGATGAACCTCCGCAGTGCCTGCTGTGGTTGCTGTTACTATCACCAACGTTGACCCACCATGCTGCTCCTTCACAGCCCTCCAGCCACACTGGCCACCTTTCTCTGCTCCGAGCATGCCAAGCACAATCCCATTCCCAGGCCTTTGCTCTTGCCGTTCCCCCTGCCTGGGTCACTCCTTCTCCTAGATGTCAGCATTGCTCCAACATTTACTACATCCAGTTCTCTCTTTATCAAACCTCTTCTGAGAGGCTCCCCTAACCACCCTCAATAAAACAGCAGCTTCACCACTCTCCTCACTGTTTTACTTGCCTCACAGCAATTACCACTGCCTGCTATTATGTATCACGGCCAGTGCAGTACAGTACAACACAGTACACTATAGGACAGCGGAGTTTATCGGCTTGTCTCTCCACCACTAAAATATAAGCTCCAAGGCAACAGAGAATTTGATTGAAGGCTCTATTCCCAGCATCTAAGACAGTGCCTAGCACATAGTAGGTGTAAATAATTATAATGAATGATGAGCGATATTTTACAGAAGGAAATTCCAAAGCCCTTACATAGTCCATTTTCTGTAACGCAGAACTTATTTAAACCGAAACCTAGAACAGCGTTTGACACAAAAGATTTTTCTTCTAACAACCTGTTCTTTAGAATATAATAGCTGTATTATAGAGACTTCCAGGTCAGTTGGATTTGCATTTCTCAAACTGTTCCCCATAACTATGGACTGCAGAGAGACAATAATAGAAATTCCACAAAAGATTCACAAAGTCAAAGACACTGGGAAACAAGTCAGAATTCTCCCACACCTGGGGATTCATAATGCACAGGAAAAGCTCTAAAAAGCCCTGTAGAGAAAAAAGGTATTGAACCTGGGTTTGCTGAATTTATTTCACCATGGAACGTTAACATCTGTACCACGAAGCACAATTTGGTAAATAGCGGTCCACAGAAGCAGATAGAACGTGAGGCCCAGAGAGGTTATCTGACTTCCTCAAGGTCACACAGCCACCTTCTGAATCCTAGAGCAGTGTGTTTTTCACTGTCCCTGACGTTGCCCTAACAGTCCAGTTGGCTATCAGTTCACAAGAGGTCAAAAACTGAACATAGACCTCAGATTCCAGTAACAGTTTGATTAAATCATATACGAAAATTAGTGTACTGAATAGGATTTGCTTTCAGTCTCACTGTTCCAGAAATATCCAGTTATGCATTCAACAAATATTGATAAAGCACATGTGCCAGGCACTGCACATTTTGCAGTGAACAAGAAACGGCTGTAGAAAAGACTGACAGTAAAATTATCCTTAAAGAGACCAAAATTGATTGAACTGTCCTTGATAAGATTGCTTCAAAGCTGGGACTTGTAAGAAATTACATATTCACATTTCATTTGCTTACATTAACTGTGTTCACATTCAGATCTAATAGTAATCATACACTCTCAACTGGAGTGGTACTGAAATAAAATGCTCCCTTTCACTGTGCACATTGCACAGAGGAAAACCAAAAAGATTGGAGTTAGTTGGGCTTTTTTGTTGAGCATCTCAAACTACAAATTTTCCTGTTTCAAGTTCATTCAAATTTCGTCTCTGGCTTCTGCCTTACAGTTAAAATGCATTCCCCTATTTGCTACCGTCTACAAAAAAATAAAAATAAAAAGGCCGATTTAAAAATGGAATTTATTTTTGAAAGCATATAACTCACACATTTTGAAGTCCTTCAGAAAATATTGTTTATCAAAAGTCATGTCATTCTAAAACACACTATAGACTTGAGATGGAGAAAGATCGAGCTATTATTCAAAATGATGCTTTCAATGAATTGATAACATCTGCCTAGGATTCAGGAGAACTGTCTTATGTTATTTTAAAAAATAAGATTCCAAATAAGAAAAAAATATATATTAGGGTTGTGGGCTTGAGAAGTCCATATCTGATGCCATGGCATTAAAGCCAGCTTTCAGCACACACTCAAGATCTGTGTATCCAATAAAAAGAAATTAGAGAAATGAGGAACTCTTCAACGTCCTTTGCCCTGTGTGTTCATTTAAGACCAAATTGACAGCAGAGAAAATAAATGCGCCCTCCCAGACCCGGCGAATATCGATACACTCGTGGTTTCGCCAGGAGCATCCTAAAAACCAGTCTGGCAAAGCAAAGATAATTACCCCATAACACACATAATTTGTGTTTATTAGACACCAGAACAAATCAGGAAGAATTCCTCAGCTATAGAAAAGATACCTGCGAGCACAGAAAGCAGAAAATGCATAAGCACAGGGCCACGGGAAGCAAGACACAGGGAAGCCACCAGCCCAACCCATCACCACACACACACACACACACACACACACACACACACACACACACACACACACACACACACACACACACACACAAAACCTGTTGTTTAATAATCAACCCAAACACAAGTAAGTCACTGGTTTAAAGGAAGAGAAGCGAGGATATTAAGGACCAACTATCACTTTTTTTAAAAGATGAAACACCACTTTCTTTCTCTAGTAGGACCATTGGCCCATCTCCGGTAGGCTGGGGTATATTTGACTGAGTTTATTCCAACTGCCTCTGCAAATCAATGGGGTGAGGTTTCTAAGCACAGGAGCTACTACAAAAAGACACAGAAACACAGGATAAACTAGGCAGCACTGGAAATGCGTGCGTGTGCTTGTGAATGTCTGTGCAGTTATGCAGATCCACGAGGGTGTTTCTCGTGCACTTTAATGGAACCCATTCGGGGTGAAAGGGGTTATTTTGCCCAATGAAATCTCTCCTTCGCAGTCCAGCTCCCAGACAGACTCGGCGGCAGGGTCACCATCAGGGGACGTCTGAGAGAGGCGCGACATAGGATCCAAAGGGCTCTCCTCCTTGCCCACCTGCTGGCCCCCAGGGGTCGCCGCGCTGGGGCTTGTGTGGATGTGGGCAGCTGCGGTCCCCTCGTGGAAGACAGTGTCTTGGTGGCAGGAGACGAGCTCATTGCTGATGTTCACTGTCTCCACTGGGGTCCGGGAGCAGAGGGGGCTGCACCCCAGCAGCTGTGCAAACACCTTCCGGAAGTCGGCATTGAAGGCGTAGATGACGGGGTTGAGGGACGAGTTGGCCCAGCCGAACCAGACGAAGACGTCGAAGGTGGTCTCGCTGACGCACAGGAAGCCGGCCCGAGGGCCCGAGGGGGGTCCGCTGCAGAAAGGGACCAGGCAGTTAAGGATGAAGAACGGCAGCCAGCAACACACGAAGACCCCCACTATCACCGACAGCGTCTTGAGGACCTTGGTCTCCTTCCGGATGGAAAGTCGCAGGCTGGTGGCCGGCTCACAGGCAGCGCGGCTCCGGCAGCTCTGCGCGCGCTCCGCGGCCCTCTCCAGGGAAGAAATCCTGCGGATCTGCAGCCGGGCGACGCGGTAGATGCGCGTGTAGGTCACGATCACGACGGCCACGGGGATGCAGAAGCTGACGAGGGAGGAGGAGATGGCGTAAGTTCGGTTCAGGCTGGAGTCACAGGTCACCGTCACCTCAAGTTTCCCGGCTTCCTCCCAGGGCGTCCCGTTGGCAGGAGCGGATGGCAGGTCCACGCCACCCCAGGAGCCCGCCTTGTCCCTGTGCCAGTTGAGCTGGACTGGAACGAAGGAGATGAGGACAGACAAGGTCCAGGCCAGGCCGACCATGACCAAGGCCACGCGCCGGGTCATCTTGCGCTCGTAGCGGAAGGGCCTGGAGATGGCCCAGTAGCGGTCCACGCTGATGACGCACAGGTTCAGGATGGAAGCGGTGGAGCACGTGATGTCGAAGGCCACCCAGATGTCGCAGAACGCCCCGAAGGGCCAGTAACCGGCCACCTCGGCAACCGCCTTCCAGGGCATGAGCAGCAGCGCCACGAAGAGGTCGGACACGGCCAGAGACACGATAAAGACGTTGGTCATTTTGGCGCGCAGGTGGCGGCTGCGCACGGCGGCCGCACACACCAGCACGTTGCCCAGCAACGTCCAGACGATGAGCAGGGTCAGGAGGCCGGCGGTGACCACGCGTGCGGGCCCAGGCGGCGCCGCCCCCGCCGAGCCCCCGAGGGCGCCCCCCTGCGCCCGCTGCTGCTGCAGCCCGAACCGCGCCGGGTACGCGGTGCCGTTGCGCCCCGGCCGCAGCATTTCGGGCTCGGCTGCAGGCGCGGTCTGCGCGCGGTCCCAACTGTAGCCCTGCGCACCCCCGGCGGCCCCATCGGGCACCCCCGGGGGGTGCGCCCGGACCCTCAGCCAAGGGACCCCCGAGCCCCGGGGGCGCTCACCGTGCGCGACGCCGGGCCCCGGAGCGCGCGGGGACACCTCTCGCCTCCTCAAGCGCCTCCAGTCGGTGGTCGCGTTGAGCCCCTCCAGTCCCGGGGCCGGGGGCGGGAAGAGGCTGGTGCTCGCGGGCGGCCGGCGCTGCTCCCGGGAGGTGACAGTCTGTGTCTGGTTGGGAGCCTGGGAAGGCAAGAGCGAGCAGCCACCACCGAGCTCTGCCGCGCTGCCGCCGCCCCTCGCTGCGCCCGGGCCCCGCGCTCCCGCCTCCCGCGCACCCGCCCCACCTGTGCCTTGGCGCCCTCACTAGCCGGCTCCACCCGACAGAGCCTAGGGCCGAACCAACAGGTCTGAGAGGCGCCCCAGTGCCAGACCCTAGTCCCGGGAAGACGAAAAGGTGCTGAGCCCAGCCCTGGTGACCTGGCCACGTTTGGGGAGCAGAGGGAAGGGGCAGCGGTGGGGACGCACGGGCTTCTAGACTGAGAAAGAGCGTTTGTAGGGTAAATAGGGCCGCCTTGGATTGCCCACAGACCGGAGTCCCAATCCGAACTTTATTCCTGACTGTGTGACCTTGAGCGCTCTACCTAACCTCACTGTGCCTTGGTCTCCTCATGCGCAACGTGGGAGAATGACGCCTCCTCCCCCGGGTGGCAAAGGGTTCTGTGAACCCATCTGGGAAGAGGTGCGACGTAGACAGTGTCTCCTAAGAACGGTATCTTTCTCCCAAACCCCTCCCTCAACACCCATATGGAGACTAGGGCTTAACGGGACCACTTAGGACGCTGTCTTTTCCCCACGACCACCCCCAATCCTTGACCGATTTTTCCTTTGGGGACTGATTTTGGATGAACCCAGAAGATGGGGTTGGGGAGCCCCCCGAGAGTTGGAAGCCTCCTCTGTACAGAGCACTTTCACAGTCTTTCTCTTTTTTAACCTTGAGATGGATGGACCAATATCTCAGTGTTTAACAGAAGAGGAAAGGAGGCTTGAATAGGTAGCCCAGAGCCCAAGCCGGAAAAAAACGATGGGAAAAGAGTGGTGAGGGGGAAGAATGTTCTGAGCTCCTCGCACACCTCCCAGCTGGCAGGCTTCAGTGGCGTCTCTCTGCAGGTGCTAGGCTCAGCGGAAGGCGGCTGGGAGAGAACTGCGGGAGGCAGCAGCGTGCTGCACAGACCCATCCGAGACCCGCTGGCCCAGACACTTGCAGTGCAGGGAGGCCTAGGAACAGGGGGACTGGACTTGCTGATCCCCGCCCTGCCTCTCTCCACCCAGACCCACGTACATCCTTCACCCTGGTCCCCACCTGTACCCTGGGCCAACTTCTAGTCCCCATCTCCTTCGGTGCTTTCTGCTGCTGGAGATGGCAAGGCCATCTGTCCAGGTGCCGAAGCCTGAAACTGGACAGTCATATTCACTTCCTGTCTCTCCTCATCTCCTAGGAGCTGGGCCACTCCTCTCCACCACTGACATCCCTATCCAGGCCTCTGTCTTCTCCAACCTGCATTATGGTGACACTATCCTATCCTCCAGGCTCTGCCCTGATCCTCTGTCCTCCCTCCACTCGACAGCAGGCAGAGCGATCTTGCTCAAATGTGACTACGATCATGCCACTCCTCAGCGGAAGCCCCTCAGAAGCTCCCGCAAGCCCAGTCCTTGGCCAGGTACAAAAGGTCTTTTAACCATCTTACCCTTGCCTTTGCCCACAGCTCCTACTGCTCCTGGCACTCCTCCACATGCAGGCTGGATTCAAGCCACCACCACCACCACCAGAAAAGAACGTGCACAGTAATTCCCCAGATGGGTCATGTGGTGATTCCTCAACCTGGAATGGCCTTTATCCCACCCTGTCCTGGAGAACACCAACTCATAATGGCAGAACAAAACTTGGATTTTGGAGACAGGGGTTTGAATTCCAGTTATTCATTCTTTTATTTGGCAAATATGAAGGTATTTCAAAAAGTTTGTGGAAAAATAGAATTAAAAATAGTGTGAATCTTCCCATGAACTTTTTGAAGTACCCCTGCATTTATCGCACACCTATGTCTAGATGCTTTATGTACGTATATATATACACAGTCCCTTCCCTCTAAGAACTTGCAGTCAAGTGTTAGAGACATACTTCAACCCAGGAATTATCCAAAGAAGTATACAGTTACAACCAGATAAGTGCACAGCCTTAGGGAAGTGTACAACAGGGGGGAATTGACCAAGAACAGGGAAGGCTTCCCTGGAGAAGTTTCTCTTTGGGTTGAAGTCACAGCTAAGTAGGCAAAGGGGAAGTCAAAGAGAAGGAAAGAGTATGGCAGGCAGGAAGAACGGGCAGTTACTAGCTTTGGGATCTTGGGCAGTTTACTTGATCTCTCTGAGCCTCGGTTTCCTCACCTAGAAAATGGGTTAATAATAGTAGTTTAAAAGATGAGCGTGGCAAGGCCAAAATAATTAATGCCCAAGTGTTCTGAGCCTCCCTTCTGCCTGTGGCTGTGCCTGTGAATTTCCTTGCCCTGGGCTGCTCTCTGAGGAGGATTCTGCCCTGACTTTTGCCACGGAGAGTCAGAAAATAGAAGTATTATTGGAGCTGGGAAGCCAGAGAAGGAAGGAATGGTCCCAGGAGAAAGAGACTGTGTTTGATTTCACAATAAAGAGCAGGGGGAGTGAAGTGGGGAGAAAGACCAAAAACCGGGAGTGGATTTTCCCAGGTAAGATTGTGTGAAACGTGGGGTATGAACGAAAGCAGATAGGAAAGGAAAAGGGAATTTTATTCTATTTTTTTTAAAAATTTTTTTGTAGGTCACCAGCTTTGTGTTTTTATTTTTATTTATTTATTTTTATTTGTTTTTTATTGAATCATAATTGAATCAATATTTTTGGGATTCAATGCTGACATATGTTGATCAAATCAATATTACTAGCATGTGTATGGTTACAAATTGTACTTATTCTTTATGCCCCTTGTCCAATCTCTCCCCATCCCCCTCCCCTCTGCCCTCCCACCACTGATAACCCTAGATTTCTTCTCTCCTTCTGAACAAGTAATGGTTACTCTGTTGATTTGTTGCCTAGATGATCTGTCCAATGCTGAGAGGTGTGTTCAAGTCCCCCAATATTATCATAGAGCAAATGCTTCTTCTGTCACTCTGGAGTAGGCTTTGTGGAGAGAGACATCCTCTTCTTTTCTTTGATCTCTGCTGGGACTCTCCTGTGTCAATGCACTCCAGTGGCTAGTGGACCATCTGCATGGTGGTTGTGACATCTAGCTGCTTTCATGGCCTTGGCACTGGTGGTGTGCATGGTTGTGGGCAGGGGTGTCCATTTCCCGGCTCAATGTCCTGGGCCTCTCGGTGGGACCCCAAGACACTTTGGTGTGCCTGTTTGTGGGTTGGGGTTCCAGTCCCTAGATCCATGCCCCAGGCCCCTGGGCAGGGCCCCCAGGCACTGGCAGTGTCCCTGAGTGTGGGTGAGGGGGTCCAGTCCCCAGCTCATTGCCTCAGGCCCCCAGGCAGGGCCCTGAGGTGCTGGTGGTGTGCCTGGTTGTCGGAGTGGGGTCCAGTCCCCAGCTTCAAGCCTCAGGTTGGAAAAGGGAATTTTAGAGGAGTCCCATTGCCTTCACAGAACTTAAGATCATAAGTGAAGAAACTGAGTGTGGAAGTTACCTTTTGGCTCTTGAACGTAACACTATTTAGACACTGAGCCACATGGATCATGGCTCTGTGAGTTGTACATGGAACTTCACATTAGAATCTTTCCCTCCTTTTAGATCTAAGGCTATCACCTCTCCAGGAAGCCTTCTCAACTCTTCTGGACTGTACAGTGGTCCTATGCTCCAGTAGAGCCCTGGGTTGGCTTATATTGCAGTAATTATGACACTGTATGAACCGTATCATTCATCCACATGGCTGGCTGGCCCTCTAGACTCTCAGCTTCTTAATCAAGGAAGTCTGTCTCATTCATGTGTGAATTCCCCAAGCCAACACAATGAGTGGGCTCTTGACAAATATTTGTTGGTAGATGAGTAAGAAAAGGGGGACTCTGTGCTAAACACAGTGAAATCAATGGGCAGATGATCCAAACAATCAAGAAAGACACACACAGTTCTTCCAGGGCTTATATTCTAGAGGGAAGACAAATTATAAACAATTTTGAAAACATGATTATGTCATCTAGTGATATAGAAAAGAAATCAAACAGAACAATGAAATAAAATAGCTCAGCTGGAGGGACAAGGGGCTTCAAAATGGGGGTCAAGGAAGCCTCTTTGTGATCAGAAAGATGAGAAGGATTTAATCGGGCAAATACAGGGGGATAAACCATTCTAGAAGAGGAAAGTGAGCCAGTGCAAGGCCCTGGGGCAGAACAAGCTTATCTGAGAAGAAGTGAAAGGGTCGGGATGGCTGTAGCATGGTGGCCAAGAGAGGCAGAGGCATGAGATGGGGAAGGAGGTGAGCCCTGTGAGGACCTTAGAGTCTATTTGAAGGTCCAGATGGCTGGAGTTAAAATCCCCTGGACTGGATGATATCTGAGAGCCCTCACTTCTCTAATGCTACAACCTGTAAGCCCCAATAATAAGAGCTTGGAGGCTTCAGGGATGATGGGAGAAACTGGAATGCTATCACAGAGGAGATCCAGGTGCTTTCTCCCAATTCTGACCTTTCGATTTTATAAACAGGTTTCAAGGCTGAGACCCAAAAAACTCTAACAAATATAGCATGGACACTGACCAATAGCAGCAGGTACCGCCCTGTAGCAGGGCACCCCTTGCTGTGCCAGCATTAACCCTTTAATTGCTGGTCGTAGGGAGGTCTGGGAGAGTCCCAAGAAAGGAACCAGGAGGTCCAAGGTAACAAAGGTCACTCAGCTGGCTTAGGGCAGTGGTTGTTTACCAAGTGGCATGAAAATGTTTTCGTACCTGGTGGAGTCATAGTGGGGTGTCCAGCTGAATATCGGTGGTGGGAAGGACCACGGTGCAGGGCCAAGATCTGGGGAGTGGACTTGCTGAAGCTGAGTCCAGGGGGAGCCTGAGCTGCTTCCCTGCCCTCCCCTGATCACCTTCTCATGCTTCTAGATGCATGTTGACATCTCAAACATATTCAGAACGTTCTTTATCACCACTCCCACTCCTGTGTCGCCTTCGGCATCCTTTCCACTTGTTCTCGCTTGCTCCTTATGGCAGAGATGCCCCCAGCAAAAATCTGTGTGCCCCCTCCCCTACATTTAGTGAAGCCACATGTTCCAGAAGCATAGCTCTGAGGTGGAGAAGGCCCATGTGGCAGCTACTCTCCAAAGACGGCCTCCCAGGGAACCACCCCTCCTGGTTTTCATGGTTCCTCCCACACTGAATCAGGCAGACCCCGGGTTGGCAGTAGAACGTGGTGGACGTGATGCTGCATGGCTCCTGAGGCTGGCTCACGAGAAGACGTGCAGCTCCCACTTTGGTCATTTGGAACCTTTGCTCTTGCGACTCTCCCTACTGGGTGCACCCACCATGCTGCGAGAAGTGAGAGCCACATGGGAAAGCCACAGGGAGGGTCTCTGGTTGAGAGCACAGCTGAGCTCCCAGAAAACAATCGTGTCAACTGTCAGCCATGTGAGTGAGCTGGCTTGGACATTCCAGACCAATCTGTCCTTCTGCCACCTCAGCTACAGGGATGGCCCATGACCCCAGGAGTGCCCACCACTGTGCTGAACCTCCTGGCCTCGTTGATCAGCTGAGCAGGGAAACATGTCCCACACAGGCTCAGGTGGAATTCTTGCCTGGATTGCTGTGTAGATGCTGGGGAGAAAAGTTGGGTCTCTTTCTGCTGCGATGGCTAAGCTGGGATGCTGTGTGCCTTGGGTTTCCAGGCAGTCATTTTCCTTGTTTGCAATAGGAAAGAATGAGGCCCATACAGAGAATAATCCGAGAGACAGAGAATGTTGGTGGGGTTGGGGGGAGGAGGAGGAAGAGGAGGAGGGGAGGAAGAGGAGAGAGAGAAGAGACAATGACACCTTTGAACCTCTAAATACAGTCATACACTGGTCTTGCAGCTACAAAATCACCCTTTTGCTAAAACATGTCTAAGCGGAGTTTTGGTTATCACCTGCAACCAAAAAGCCCTGCCTAGTGCAAGGAATAAACGACACCCACTGGTGGTGTGACAAGGAGCTTTACTGCCTGTTTGGGAAGCACAGGAGAGAGGACCCTCAGGCTGGAGGGTGACACAGATTCCCCAGCCTAGGGGGTGCAGGGCATTCCTGACAGAGGGAACAGCGTGTGCAGAGGCTCAGAGGCACAAAGCTTCACATGTGAAAGGATAAGTTTTCAGAAGTCTAAAGGTTTTCCCTGTTATTCAAAGAGGGTTTCCCATTGTTTTTGCAAACTGAGGGTTTTCTCTATATCAGTAAGACTTTGTGTATGCAAAGTAGAATATGCAGCCAGGTGGCCACAGCACGTGTCTCTCCAGTCCTCCCAGGTAGGGCTCTGTGAGCCGCTTGTCTGGTGGGGACGATGGTTTCGTGTACGCACTAGTTGCTCTCTCTGTCCCCGGATCTTTTCCACATTTTTTCAAAGAGCTAGGCAGAGTTTAAAATGACTGAAAACCAGGGTGTCTCTTTGAATTATCCTCAGAACACAGCCTGAGAACACAGCCCCATCAGCACAGACTCTAACCCACTAAGCGGCTAATGAACTCCTTTATTTTAGCCCAGCCCGAGTCCTGGTCTCAGGGGATGACAGTGAGGAAATGACCCTTTCAGACGTTTGGCTCCTGTGAAATTGCACTAAGAGGATTTTCATAGAACATTTTAGCAGAAAGGGAGTTTTCCTAATCCAGTCAGCAAACAGTCCCCTGTTTGATCTCAACGATCCTCCTTTTTCTGAAGCTGTATTGTGAACTGGATTTACTTCACTGGGACAAACGGCAACATGAATAGGAAAACAGTCATGATGTTGCTGCTGCAGCCGCCACTGCTGGCATCAGAAGACTCGACATCGTTTTACACAAGAAAAGCTTGGTTCCTGGGCTACGGGATAGACTCTGAGTTCCCACCAGCAGCCCTGCCAGCGGCTCAGCTTGGCTCGTGGAGCCCATTGGAAAGGTGGAGATGCCCCATCTGCATCACCTGAAGCACAAGCCCACTGATGGTGGTCCCAAAGCCTCCTGTTTAGACCCACAGGTCAGGCCCTGTCCTCCGTCTCCCCAGCTCAGGAACAAGAAGGTTGCTGGCAGGCTAACATGGCTGTCCAGAAGTTTGGCACATTGGTTAGGCAGCACTGTGTAGATGGGGCAGAAGGACGGGCTTACATGACAGTCCTAGGTTCAAATCCTTCTTCTCCAACTTGCTAGCTCTAGACCTTTGAGCAAGCTGCTGAACCTCTCTGAGCCTCAGTTGCTTCATCTTTAAAATGGTAACACTCACACTTACTATGGAGAGATATCATAAGTGAGATGCTGTACTTACAAAATGGCAAGTCCCTGTGTTGGTCAAGTTTTGTTACAATAATGCTGCATAACAAACAGCCCCAGGATCCCAGTGGTTTAAAACAACAAATACTGATTTCTCGTTAGCAATCTGCACTCAGCTGGGGAAGCTTTGCCTGGGACTGTGGGTCAGTTTCCTCCTTGTGTCTCTCGTCCCCAGGCCAGTGGTTCCCTGGAGCTTGCTCTTCTCTTGGCGCAGGGTGGGAGCCAGCAGGGCCACCTCAACCCCACATACACTTACAGCCTCTTGTGCCCCGCAAAGTTCCATGTATTTGAAATTTAATCCTGGGCTTCTGGTCAAGATGGTGGAATAGATGGTCCCCAGCATCACTCTCTCCCACAAATCAACCAATTTACAACTATTAAAAAGCAACAACAGCCAAGCTGGGGCGGCTGGAGCTCAGGGGAAGAGAAGAGACCTATGGAGTGCATGAAGGTGGGAGAAGCCACGATGAGAGAAAGAAAGGACTGCTCCCACTATTTCGAGCCCTGGCTGCTTCCAGGCTTGAGCTGGTGAGCGCACATAGCAAGAGCTGGCAAAAGCCACAGCTGTGCCCTTTGTGTGAAGTTGCTTGAAGGTGGCAGGGGAGAAGAGGGCTTTGGTGGCCTCCAGGCCAGCAAGACCATTATCAGGGTTCCCATGGACCCACGCAGGAGTAAGAAGCCACAGACAACTGAGAGAGGGAGCCACCCAGAGGCCAGTGAGTCATCACAAGGGACTGGTGCACAGACTGTCCCATGAGAAGTGTTTGGAGTGCAGACAGTGGGGGCGAGGGGCCCACTTGGGGAGCACTGGGACACAGCATGGACAGCTGATCTGCCCTCCAGTCAGCAGAGGCCCATTCAGTGGAAACTGGTCAGGCGTAAAGAACTGCAGGGGGTACAGTTTGCTGAAGGTACTCAGGCCCAGACCAGAGTTTCCACATAACCCAGGTGTGCCGAACCTCACAAGACCCAGAAGTGCTTACTACATCAACAATTAAAACCTGAGCTGCACGAAAAGCCTTCCCTGGGGAATCAGCAGCAAAGCAGCAATTTAGCTCAACTACAGGGCTCAAGGGCTGGTCCCCACAGGAAGTTCCCCCATTTTAGAAATAATAAAAGGACAATAAATTAGTTCTAGTACAGAGTTTAAGTGGTGGGAACAGCAAATTATCCAACACAGAACTGAAAGAAAAAACAAAATACCCACAGATCAGAGAAAATTTTAATATTAAGCAGTAAAGATCTCACACTATCAAAGAACACCTATAAAACCTAGAAGGACCAGAAGTCCCCTGGACTCTCAAGCCCTGACGACCACACCCAACCAAGTGACGACTACTAGGCTACCGCTGGGTGTGCCCTGGCTCAGCCACACACCCCCGACATCCGTGATCAGCCCAGTGACGACCACCCAGCCGCCACAGGAAGCTTCAACCACACCCCACCTCCTTCCTCTTCCTCATGCCCTATTTCACTTCCCATTCCTCTCTCCCCTTCCCCCGCAACTGCTCTGCAACAACATCTTAGAATGTAAAAAAGGAATCATATTAATAAATGAAAAAAATTTTTTAAAATAAATAAATAGGAAATTTAATCCCCATTGTTAAAAGGGTGGGAAATATTATTATGGTAATGGAAAGGTGGGGCCTTTAAGAGGTGATTAGATTATGAGGACCATGCCCTAGTGAATGGATTAATCCATTAATGGTTTAACAGTGGACATGGACATGGTTATGATGGCTTTAAAAGGAGAGCAACTGAGAAGGTTAAATCTCTCTCTGCTCCTGCCATTTTGCCATGTGATACCCTGTGTCACTGTACAGCCACCACCAATAAGACCCTCAGCAGATGTGTTCCCTGGACTTTGGACTTCCCAGCCCCCAAAACTGTAAGCAATAAATATCATTCTTTACAAATTACCCAGTTTCAGGTATTCTGTTATAAGGAACAGAAACATACTAATACAGGAGGCATGACAGCTGGATCAGGGGAAAGATACATTAAAGGACATTACTGGGACTGTTGGCAAAATTTTAATGTGGACTGTATATTAGATATGAATCAGTCTTGAATTTCCTGAATTTGAGCACTAGACTCTCCTTGTTCTTAGGGAATACATGCTGAAATGTTTAAGGAAAAAGAGCAAGATGCCTAAAACTAAATTTCAAATGGTTTAGGAAAAGATACATAATATAATATAATATATTAAAGCAAAAGTGGCATATAACTCTTGGTGAGTCTGTGTGAAGGGTATATGAAAGTTCTTTGTCTTACAACTTCTCTATATACTTTAAATTTTTTCAAAATAAAAGAAATATATATATATAATATATATTAGGAATGCTTTCAGCTGTGAGTAACAGAAAGCCTGACTGCTTGTGGCTTGTGCACTAAAGACATTTTATCTCACATAACAGGAAATTAAGGAGCAGGCAAGGACTGGTGCAAAAGCTCGGTAAGGTAGCTGAGGCCCCAGACCCTTCTTGTCTTTTCACCCAAATGCTCCACCTTTCTCCCACTACCACATTCAAGGCAGGAAGAAGGGCGGGCTCATCTCTTTCTGATTTAGTGACCATAATCTTTCCAGGGCGCCCAGCAGAAGCCCCTTACTTATTGTCTGGACTAGGAGTCAGCAAACATGTTCTGTAAATATTTGAGGCTTGCTGCCAAAGCCTCACATATGGTCTCTGCAGCATATTCTGTGTGTGTGTGTGTGTGTGTGTGTGTGTGTGTGTGTGTGTGTGTGTGTGTGTGTGTGTGTTTTACAACTCTTCAAAAATGTAAAATTCAGCTCTCAGGCTATCATTTGCCAACACCTGGTCAACCCTGTTCACGTGCCCACCTCTGAACAATGTCCAGCAAAGGAGGAATGGGTTTACCACACTCGGGTAGACCAGTCACCCAAAACTGATGTTCCAAGGACACCTGGTTGGGGCACTGGGCAAGGTTGCTGCTGCCGGAAAGGCAGGCTGAGATCCACTTCTTTCTCCAGCGTGAGAAAGCCAGTGGCTGCTGCTTCTCCCGATCCAAGGAGGAGACCAGAACCCACCATCATGAGCCAGGTCTGAGAGCAAGCAGGAGGAAGAAATTTAACCAGGCTTGAAGCTCCATCTCGAATGGAGGGCCTGACTGTGTGCTAGAAGCAGGCAGAGTATCTCTGCCAAGGTCTTGAAAACTATAAAAGGAAACATGGCAGTCCCCAGTGCCCACGGTGTCCCCGGCACTTCTCCAGGCCCCGTGGCGGTCTGGTGCTGTGAGGGCAGCCACGTGTCCGTGCAGCCATTCAGAGAGGCCCTGGGAGAGAAAGAGGCAAGCCCTGAGAGACAGCATCAATACAGAGGTCATCACAGGCGCCAGAGGACTAGAAAGGGACTGAGCAGGGTGCGAGGTGAAGCGCAGCAGGGGTCTGTTTGGATGGATGATCAGGAGAGACATCTATGCACGGCCTGAAGGAAGAGAAAGAGATGGATCCTTGCAGAGAGAGCAGCACGTGCAAAGGTCCTGAGGTGAGGAAGAGCCTGGAACAGACAAGGAAGAGAAGGGAGCTGGGCGGGGCTGCGGCGGTGCAGGAGGAAGGGGGCCGGGAGGTGGGGGGACAGGGGCAGGACTGGCGTCAGAAGATGACAACGTAGCAGGGGCCAGATCAGAAGGCCCTGATAAACCAGGGTGGGACTTCGTACTTTCTTCTAAAAGCAATGGGAAGCCATGGAAGGGTTCATAGCAGATGACTTGATTTGATTTACATAGACAATTAGCAGTACTGTCACTGTCATGGTGGTCTATGTGTTATTAATGTTCCTGAAGCGCTGCACAGGAATTACCCTCCCTTTTGCAGGTTAAAATACTGCGTTCGCCCTTGTCCTGTCTCCTCCCCGTAGTCCCAACAGAAGTGCCCTGCAAACCCCAGACTCCTCCGAAACCTCTTGATAAGGACAAGGGGAGTAGGGACCCGTGGGGATCAAGTGGAGGGAACATTCTTTGCTGAAACTGTAGCGAGTTCTTGGCTTCCCTATAAAACCTCAGAATCCTCCCAGCCCTCACCTGGAAGCGGGGACAGCCATCTCTGACGCCGCTATAGGGGTCCCAGGCGGTAAATGGAGTACAACTGGGACATCTTGTGCCCACCCCTTCATTTCTCACTCTTGAGGCAACTGCCTACCCACCGGGTACCCCCTTTGAGGTCTGCCCCGAAAGTACAGGTGAGACGGATCCGCAGGAAAGGCGCCGGCGCCCCCTGCTGGTCGTGCTCTTCCACAGCAGGGCTCAGGTTCCGAGTGGAAGAACCAGCTGTTTGCAGCCGCTTCCTCCTCCACCCTGTAAAGCGGGGTGCAGCATCTCATCACTAAGTGAAAATGAGATATCCTGTCAGTTGACTGATTGTTCTGTACACAAATCCCCAAGAAATCGTGTGACAGATATGCTTATCAAATTGACTTTCTTTTTAAGATGACATGGCTATAGGAAAGAGCAATGGAGTTCTAAAAATTGGCGTAATTGTCCAAATGCTAAAACTTCCCAGCTACGTGGGTGTGATAAAAAGCTTCCGTCACTTCACACAAAGTAACAATGCTCACCTGACCAGGTGGACCCTGAGCCGGGACTTCACAGACACAGATAGAGATGGATACTTGGGGGTGGCGCCACTGTAAGGTGGGTGCAGGCGTTATTCCCATGGATTTCAGGACTGTTGTTTGTGGTGGGGAGACAAGCGAGTCTGATCTGACCCCCAGGCGAGGGCAACTAGGAGGACACCGGTGGTATTTGGTTCAGCAGTTTGGGAGGCCTTGTGGGAGGGCACCTCTCCTAACACACACCCTGCTGCCAGGGGGGAAGGTGGCCACCTGGATGCCCAGCCCCACAGCTCTTGCCCGTCGACTCTGCCTCACCAAGGGCCATGATACCCAAAGAACGTGCATTCAAATCCTGGTTTCACGGATTCAGGGATGAGCTCCAGCCGTCAGATGCGCAGGCTCCTCCTCTATAAAGTCACAACAGGTAAGTAAGTGTCTTAGCTCAGATTGCTGTAACAAAATACCACAAACTGGGTGGCTTCTCGACACCAGACATTTATCTCTCACAGTTCTGCAGGCCGGAAGTCCAAGATCAGGGTGCCAGCATGGTCAGGTTCTGGCGAGGGCTCTCTTCTGAGCTGCGGGCTGCCTACTTCTCCTAGTATCCTCACATGGGGGAAAGAGCCGAGTCTCTCTGGCCTCTTCTCACCAGGGCACTAATCCCATTCATGAGGACCCCACCATCATGACCTAATTACCTCCCAAAGGCCCCACCTCCAAATATCATCACATTGGGGTTAGGGTTTCAACATGTGCATTTGGGGAGGGACACATACGTTCAGTTCATTACAGTAAGAGACTGCCCTGATGGTTTGTGTGTCCAGGGCATCATCCCCTCGAAGAAGACCCATATGGGAAGGCAAAGCAATGTCAGGTTTCCTGATGAGCACAGAATCATCCGTGGGGGAGTGAGTCAGGTGATCTTAACAGCTAATGGCTTTGAGCTGCCCCCACCTCGGGGATCTACCTGCCAAGGAAACCAGAACCCACTGGTGTTGACACCCTCAACTCAACAGTGGTGGATGAACATTGGAAATTTACCTTCTCTGGTGGCTTTAGCTAAGTTCATCTTCCTTACCCTGACTTTCTTTTTCCTCTCCTTCAAATGTTTTTATGATGAAATATCTCACGTATGTAAAAAAAAAAAAGTACAAAGGAAAATACAATGAATGCCTCTGTACTGATCTCTTTGCTTAATACAACACGTCAGCTCTGCTTCCACCATCTTGCAATGTGAGACCCCTGGGTCACTGTCATGATCGCTGGATGGACTTTGGACTTCCCAGCCTCAGAAACTGTAAGCAACAAATTTTGATTTTCTTTATACAATACCCACTTACATGCAGCAAAAATGGACCAAATAGAGGAAATTGGTACCAGAGAAGTGGGGTGTTGCTTATACCAAATACTTGAAAATGTGGAAGTGCCTTTGGAACTGGGTGTTAGGCAAAAGTTGGAGGAGTTTGGAGGACTCAGAGGAAGATAAAAAGACAAGGGAAAGTTTGGACTGTCTTAGGGACTGGTTATGTGGTAGCAAGAAGGATGCTGATAGAAATATGGACTGTAAAGAACCTTCTAAGGAAGTATCAGATAGAAATCAGAAGGAGTTTATTGGAAACTGGGGCAAAGATCAACTTTGCTACGAAATGGCAAAGAACTTGGCTGCATTGTGTCCATGCCCTAGGACTTTGTGGAAGTTGGAACTTAAGAGTTGTGAACCAGAACATTTGGTGAAATAAATTTCTAAGTAGCAAAGCATTAAGTAGACTGCATGGGTGCTTGTAACAGCCTATGCTGAGTTATGGCAGAAAAGCCATGAGGTAAAGCCAGAATTTAAAAGGGAAGCAGAGTCTAAAGATTTGGAAAATTTGCAGCCTGGCCACATGGTAGAGAAGCAGAGTACATTTTCAGAAGGAAAATGTAGTGGTACTAAGAAGATTAACACAAAAGTACGGGATTATCAAGAGAAGGGGGAAAAAGCCCTGAAGGCATTGCAGAAGCCTCTGGGGCCAACCCTTCCATTTCAGGCCAAAAGGCCAAAGGAGACAAAATGGTCTTGGTGAAGAGGCCCAAGGTGTCCTCCATGGGCTTACTGCCCAGGGACACCTTGGGAAGCTGCTTCCAGCACCAGCACTTCAGTGCTTTGGCTACTCCAGCTGTGGCTAAATTGGCCCCAGGTGTGGCTGGACCCACAGCTTTATAAAACACAAGCCGTAAGTCTTGTTGGTGTCCACGTGGTGTTAGGTCTGCAGGCTCACAGAATGCTAGAGCTGGGAAGGCTTGCGAACCTCTACCTCAATTTCAAAAGACGTATAGAAAAGGCTGGGAGGCCCAGGAAGAGATCTGTCTCAGGGGTGTAGTCACTGCAGACAGCCTTCGCTAGAGCAATGCCAAGTGGAAACGTGGGGTTGTAGTCACAGCAGAGAAACCCCATTAGCACCATGCTTTTGGAGCTGTGAGAGGGGGACTGCCATGGAGACCCCAGATTTGTGGAGCTACCAGCATGTAATACCAACCTGGGAGAGCTGAAGTGTGGCCTGAGACCAGAAAAGCCATGGGAGCAGAACTGCCCAAGGACTTGGGGACCCAACCCCAACACCAGTGTGCAGAGGACATTGAACATGGAGTCAAGGTACATGATTCACCAGCTTTGAGATTTAATGCCTGCCCTGATGGGTTTTGGGCTTGTTTGGGACCTGTTACCCCTTTCTTTTGGTCTATTTCTCCCTTTTGGAACGGGAATATAAACCCTATATTTGTCCCACCACTGTATCTTGGAAGTAGATAACTTGTATAGATTTCACACATGGAACTTTGAACTTTGGGCTTTTGAGTTGAAATAAGACTTTGGGGATAAAATGAATGGATTTGTATGGAAAAAGGATATGAGGTTTGAGGGGCCAGGGGCAGAATGTAGTGGATTGAATTATGTTCACTCAAAACTCATTGAAGCTTGAATTGTGTTCCCCAAGTTTTATATATTAAAAATTTAGCCCCTGCTGTGACTGTTAAGAGGGTGGAAAATCCTATTATGGTAATTGAAAAGTGGAGCCTTAAAGAGGTGATTGGATTGTAGGATCGTGCAGTTGTGAATGAATTAAAAATGGTGGTTGGGGTGTGGTTCTGAGGCTTTTAAAGAAGAGGAGAGTCTGTCTGTCTCTCTCTCTCTGCTTCCACCATGTTACAATGTGAGACCCCTGGGTAGCTGTCTATGGATGGACTACGGACTTCCCAAATTCAGAAACTGTAAGCAATAAATTTTGTTTTTCTTTATAAAAAAAATAATAATAATACAACACGTCAGACACAGCATATGCTCAGCCGTTGGTCTCCACTGCAGCCCACCCCTTCCCCCTACTCAGAAATTGGTGTGTGTTCTTTCTCCACATGTTTATAATTTTACTATATATGAGTTATCCCCCAAATAATATCAGGAATGGTTTTGCCTGTTTGTAAACATTACATTAATAGTATCATATCAGTTGTACCCTATGCTACTTAATTTTTCATTCAGCGTTGTTTTGGGGGACTTATCCATGTTGCTACATGTGGTTCTGGTTCATTCATTTTTCATTCCTGTAAAATATTCCATTGTAAGAAGTCCATATTTTATCCATACTCCTAATTGACAGACATTTCGGCTGTTTTCTGTTTTCACAACAACAAGCAATGCTGCCATGAACATTCCTGAACACATATGTGTGAGGTTGTCTCTGGAGCACACGCCAAGGAATGAAATTCCTGGGTCTTAAGGAATGTGTGCCTAGTCAGTATTGCCAATTGTTCTCCAACCTGGTTTACCAACTTACTCTACCACCACCGATGTATGTGGGCTCCCTTGCTTCCACATCTTGACAGCCCTTACCTAAATGACAAATGGGAAACGGTATCTCATTATTGTTTTAATTTGTCTTTCCCTTATTATATCCCTGAGATCTTAATACTTGTGTGTTGTTTACTTTCTTTCCTCTTCTGTGAATTAATTGCCTTGGTATTCAGATAATAAATTTTCTCTGCTGCCTACAGTGGTTAAGTCAGGATGCTTGATTACTCGTGGGTAAAAGCCACCTGGTTGAAATGGTCATCCCTGAGGCTGCAGGGCTAAGAGATGCTACATCTTCAGATCACTCCTTGGAAGCCATGAGCCCAGTCAGACTCTGCTGACTTTTCCAAGCTCTGACAGTGCCCTGAGTCCACCCGAACACCACTACAGCTCTAATCAATTACTTTCAGAGTTATTATGGCTCCCTTTATCTCCTTGGAAGAGCCCAAAACATGCAAGCTGAGGCCCCAGAACTATACTGATGTGCTCAGAACAGGGATAAAATTAATGCAAACCAAAATGGAGAAACCAACATCTTGCACAGTCACTGTGGAGTCAGCATAAATCACTCCAAAGAGCAATTTGTCAGTGAGTTCAAAGACTCAGTTATGAAGATGCTCACCATGGTGATGTTCATAGTAGCAAAAATAAAAAACTAAAAACAAAACAAAATAAACACCTAAATCTTTCTAAATGTCCAACATCACAGTTTGACTAAATAAGAATTGTACATCCTTCCACGGAATGTATTTAAAGCCACCCAAATCACATTGCAAAAGAAGACACAAAGTCAAGGAACGTTGTTCGGGGTCTTAAATTGGGGTCTGGGACTCTGGACGAGATGCTTCTCAAAGGGAGCTGGCATCACCTGAGATGATTACTACAGTGCAGACTCCTGGGCCCCACTCCAGACTGACTGAATCCGAACCTCCAACTGGGAGGGCAGGAAATCTCAACAAGCTCCCCGGATCATTCCTAGGCATACTAAAGAGTGAGAATCAATGCCTTGGGGACTCAAAAATAGGTACGGAGCACTCTGGCATATTCAGAGAAAAAAAGCAAGTTACATACAAATTCAGAATATTAAAAAAATGTATCACATTTGTGTGTGTGTACTAATAGGTACTTAGGTATCAAAAATTGACAGTGATTACCTCTAAATCACAGTTTCTCAACCTCAGCACCGTTGACATTTTGGACCAGATCATTCCGGATGATTTGGGGTGGGGCTGTCCTGTGCATGGCAGGAAGTTCAGCAGCATTCCTGGTCTCTACCCACTAGCTACCAGTAACACCCGCTAGTGGTAGCAATCAAAAATGTCTTGGGCCGAGCCCGTGGCGCACTCAGGAGAGTGTGGCACTGGGAGCGCAGCAACGCTCCCGCCGCAGGTTCGGATCCTATATAGGAATGGCCGGTGCACTCACTGGCTGAGTACCGGTCAAGAAAAAGCAAAAAAAAAAAAACTGTCTGCAGACATTGCCAAATGTCCCAGGTTGCCAAAGATCTCCAGGTTGAGAACACATATTCTAAATGGAAAGTATTATAGATGACGTTTTCCTTTGCTTTTAGTACATATGCCCATTTTGTAGTTTTTTTCTAAAATGAACATATTTGAATCATGTAAAATAAACTCAGTGTTTCCTAATGTACGATTGCCTGTGCTGTCAAAAAAAAAAAAAAAAAGCACTCAGGTAAAAAGACATTCACATCACTATTACAGTAAGTAAACTAATTTTATTGTAATTTAAAAATAGCTATGGAAAATCATATACAAAGGCCTCCCAAATGTCAACATTCCCTAGACGCCTACAATAGAAACCAACAATAGGAAACGAAGTTAATTATGGTACATTTACTTCATAGACAGCATTTTAACACAGCATTCAAATGATATTTATAAAGAGTTTATAACAGTGTGCGGGAAGAGTTCATGCCATATTGTTAAGTGGTAAAAATAATTGGGTACAAAATTGACTATGTCACATCATCACTGGTAGATATAGTAGTAACAATAAAGAGAATTCTAAATCCTACGCATCAACATAGCTAAAGGAAACACACCAAGATGTTAAAAAGTAATTAACTGAACAGTGGCATATAGGGGATGTTTTTCTTCTCTAATCTTCTGAAATGTTCAAATTTTTATAATAAACATGTATTTATAGTGACAGTGAGAACAGTAAAATTTACTTTTAAAAATACTTCAGGATGATCACAAATAAAAATGTGCCAAAATTTCGGGTAAGAAATATGTATTTCTATGGATCTATGCACATATTTCGATCCAGATCATAAAAGTAACTTTGTTCAAAAATTAAACTTACCCAGAAACTACAATATAAACTAAATGTTATTGTCTGTGCCTTCGTCAGCTCTGAGAAGGATAAAATTTAAGAGTGATTACTATGCAGATGGTCAGAAAAAAGCTGTATGTAGTCACATGATAAATTACAGACAGAAAATGCCTTTTTACGAAAAACAAATTGCATAATTATTTTTCCAACCTGGGATCACATTCTTCTAAAACATGGTCTCATTTAGAAGGAGATAAAATAATTAGGATTTGATTTTAGATTTCAGCCACCCAGTGGATTTGGATCTAACTTGTTTACATCATCAAAGGTGATGGACAGTTCCAGCCCACAGGAAACACAATCACTGCAGACAAACAGCCGCCCTTCTCATGTTTGTCAGGCAATATTTGATCAACCTGGCCATTTCCAGGTGGTTCTAATGAACTCTCTTGTCAGCTCTCTCCTCAGTCTATGTGGACACAGATTATATCTTACAATAAACCTCAAAGAGGGAAGCAGCTGCATGCATTCGGTAGAAAATAGAAAACGGCATTGCCAGGTTGACCACAATTATCCAGGGTTCAAAGCCAAAGACAATTTCCTCCAATCCGTTGTCATACTCAGGGCGGCAGCCAAAGGCGGGAGGTATCCAAAGCTGCAAGAGAAGAGGAAACTGTCTGTCATGGTGGGCAGCCTCCAGCCACCTCAGAGGCCCTGCTCAAATCCCAGGCACCCCGGAGCTGACCCGAACTCGCCAAGACTGGGTCGCACCTGTCGAGTGACAAGGAGACTCTCAAGACATTCTCGTCTCCATGGAAACCATCAACCCCACTGATCCCACCACGTCCTTCCCTCTTCCCACCCACACCTACCTGCAATCAGTCCTGAATGAATGTTTTTCAAACTGACCCTCCCTCTGCCACTGCCCCCGAGCCTGCTCCTCCTCCAGAGTCCCCCATCTCCAAAAACAGCATCTCCATCTACCCTGGAACTCAAGTCACAAACCGGGGACTCCGTGCTTGACATCTCACTCCCTCCACACACTACGACATGAACAACCTTGAGGACACTGTGCTCAGTGAAATAAGCCCATCACAAAAGGACCAGTACTGTGTGAATCCACTTACATGAAGGACCCAGAATAGTCGAATTCATAGAGCTGGAAAGTAGAGTGGTGGGTGCCAGGCTGTGGGAGGCAGACTGGGGAGTGAGTGTTTAATGGGAACAGAGTTGGAGCTTTGCAAGATAGCAAGGTTCTGGAGATGGATGACAGTGATGGTTGCACAACCACGTAGACTTTATACTGGATCATAACACTTAGAAATGCAGAAGATGGAAATTTTATGTTATGGGTTTTTTTACTACAATTAAAAATAAAATAAGATAAATGAATCAGATCCTGTCATTCCCAGCATAAAACGCTTCAATGCTTTTCTCCTGCATTTAGGGTCGAGTCCTGGCTCACCAGGCTCTGTAGGTCCCCTGGTGCCCCCCACAGCACACTCCCCCCTGAGTTCCATCTTCCAGCCACCTGGGTTTCCTCCAGGACCCTTGAGTATGTCCAGCAGGCCCACCCCGCTTTGCAGCCATGGCTTCCCCGTGCCTGTCGCTCTGCCCTGACTGTCCCCTGTCACCCCTATCCACTCCCTGCCTCAGAAGAGGCTCTCCCCACCCCCCAGTGTCCCACAGCCCCCTGAGCTTCTGTGCTACAACCCCACTACCTGTGTTGCCTGTAGGGCCATGGCTCCTGGAAATTCAGCTGACATTTCTGTCTGCACTTTGGCTGGAACAGAGCCCACTCCATGTGTACAGGCACATCAGCATCTGTGGCGGGAGCCTCTGTCCCTGCTCCTGAGGCTTGGGAAGAACACATCCTGCTCTCTGCATGGTGCCTCTGGCATGACAAGGGATCAGCCACAGACTTTTGAAGGGCTGCCCACCAGGTCAACTCAGGCCTCTTAAGACCTTGCAATGATCTCCACCCTCTAGTTCAATCCCCAGGGAACCAGGGCTGTTCCCAGGCCAGCACTGGCAGAAACAGGGATAAGAGACCAGTGCACCCCCCTGGGACTGGGCCCTGGACCTGGCTGGGTCCCAGCAAACCATCAGTTGCCACTTGAATCTGGTATTTCAGGCAGTGCTATTTTTGTTCAAACTGGTCCAAAAATGCAAGCCAAGTGTTCCACCTGGTGGCCACCCAAAAAAGCAACAGGGAGTAAGTGGCTTTTCAGAACTAGCTGAAAAGAGATATGTTACTGTCATGGAGTACGTACAAAAAGCATGTGCTGGAGGGGAGTTCTAGAATTAACTCTGACTTTATTAAGAATTTGAGCTAGTACACCCCTCCTTGGAACATACATCTCACCCCAAAAATGCAGCCCCCGTAATTATTCATATTTGTCCCTCTGGTTGTACTCTGTAACTCCTTGCTTCACTGCTTGCCCCTGACATAACTCCTGGCACGCAGCACGTGCTCAATAAATGTCTATTAGAAGAAAGAAGAAGGTCTGCCTGGAGCCAGCTCTTCTGGGCTCTTCCACCTTCAGAGCCCCTCCTAACCGCCCGCTGATCTGGAGGGGCCGAGGCCCAGGTGAGCCAAACGAAGGGTCGGATCCGCTCGGCAGACACATGGCCATCCCGGCTCCAGACGGACCCTCCAGATTTTGTGGCTTTAGGGTAATATCAAAAGCTGCAGCCCTTGGGCCAGCCCCAACTAAATTAGGGGAAGGAGGCTCAAAAGCCTATGAGCTGACGGGTAACATAGAGCAGACGTGATGATTCAGAGGCTGGTAGCAGAGCTGACTGTACCCAGAATGATGCACAGCCACCACTGCAGACTGGGGCGGTGCCACCAGCCACAGTCACAATCACTGCAGAGGCCCAGGGGGTGCCAAAGGCTGCTTCCCCACCTATTTACCAAGCCCTGCCGTCCTTTCTCTGTGTGTCTCTGGAAATATCCCAACAGCATGCAGTGCTTTTTTCTCCTTTTTCTTCTCTCCAGCTGCACCAGCATTGCCCCGGCTCAAGCTCCCGTCCTTTCTACCTTGGCTGCTGCAGGGGCTGCTGTTCTGCTCTCCCTGCCTCTGGCTTTACCTCTTCTCCATCCTTCTTGCACATGGCTTCTAGGGGGATCATTCCAAAACACAGGTGCAGGAGGGTCCCCTCTTGCCCTCAGCATAAAAAGAGGAACTCAGCCAGGTCTGATCAAGCCAGAGCCGTTTGATTGGACCCTCTCTCCTGTTTGCTAATCTGCTGCTCTGCTTAACATGGATGAAATTCATGCTAAGTGCTTGAATTTAGGAGCTAGATGCTCCCAAAATGTGCCATGGTGCCTTCTGCCTCTGCATATTTGCACATTGTGTGCCCTCTGCCCAAAATGCTTTTCCCTGCCTTGACCGCTTAGTGAACTTAAAATTGTTCCTTGTGGTTGACACAGACAATATTGGGAGTGACTGGACACCTTCATCTCCCTTGCCACCTTCCATCACGAAGCCTGGAAAACAAACCATTCACAGTCCCAGCCTCCCTTGCATGTAGGGGTGGCCATGTGAGAGACATTGCCTGACACCAGCCCTTCCCCACTTTTTCCTGTTTCAAGCCCAGATGTGATGCCTGGCGCTGCTGCAGCCATCATATGACTGTGTGGCAACAAGTGCCACACCAAGCATGGTTGAGTGGAAAGACGAACAGTGCTTGGATGCTTAACGAAGTGGTTCAGCTGCTGGGCCAACCCTGAGCAGCCAACCTCTGGAATTCTTGTGAGATAATTAAATGTCATTAAGACTGAAACACTGCTGGCCAAGTTTTCTATTATCTGCAGACAAAAGCTCTCCTGATTGACACTGGGCCTCACCTCAAGCACCACCTACTCATTGAAGTCCCTCCCTGGATGCCTGCTCCTAATCCACCTTGTACATACCCCTATCTCAGCACCCACCATACACATTATATTACACTTTTTCTTTGTCTCCCTACCCCACTACACTGTGACCTTTTTGAGAAAAGAGTCTTCTCAACTCTGATCTTTACTTCCCAGTCCAGCCCATGGCAGGTCCTCAGAAGGTGGATTTGTAACATATAGGTCTACCTTCCAGCCTCATTTTCTAACCTTGTGCTTAAAGTATTTTTATTACCAACTGCCTCCATTCCTATTTGAAAAAGGCAAGGAACATAGATTAATTGATTTAAAAATAATAATAACAACTTGATGCAGATTACCGAAATATTGCAGAGGAACAAAAAGGCTGCAATATTCCTCAAGACTCTTCTCCGGGCATTGCCCTGCCAGAAACAGGGACAGCAGGCTGGGCCCGGGGCCCCTTCCCAGATGCTCCCCTCCTCTTCTTGGCCACAGCCTCCTCTCAAACACATCCTTCCACTGACTACATGTGGCATGTCCTCGCCCTGGGTCGCCATGTCCCCGGGCACAGCTCCGCTCTTGAGGCAAGAGGAAGCAAAAGATGTGGGGTGGCCATTGCAGACCGTGACCACCCGAAGCATTCGGATGTCCTCGGAGAGCTTCTCTGGCTCTCGGTGAACAGACTCAATGATGAAGAAGTTCTGGATGTATTTCTCAGCAATCACCAGGATGGAGTAAGGCAGGTTGTACCAGGTGTATGGGGGGTGGCTCTCAGCACAGAGGACAGCCAAGATCGAGCCCCAGGAGATAAGCCAGGAGCCTGAGGCCGTGCTCACCAAGAGGTCCACGTCCAGTTTGCGGGCTGGATTTTTGGACTCGTCCAGAACCTTCTTGTCAATCCTGTAAATCCAGATTCCCACGAGCCCCGCGACTGTCATGAGCATCAGCAGGGTGATGGCATACAGGTAGAACATGGTGAGCGCTGACTCGCTCTTGTTTTTGGAGCGTCCGATCCGAATCAGGTATACCACCATCACCCCGATTGTGGCGGCCAGCACGGTCAGGCCCAGGCCCACGCCCACCATGGCCCCATTCAACTTGAACTGCATCTTCTGATGCTGGTGGCTGTCCACCTGGCGCCCAATGTTTTTCCACAGGACGTAGAGCATCATGGAGGCCAGGATCTGGTACTCTATGTTGAAGGGGTAGAGGTAGTAGATGCCTTGGGAGATGGCAGAGCAGAGCACCGGGGGTGAGCAGTTACACTGCGGGGTGTGGTCGTCCAAAACTGAGGGAGGCAGCAGAGCACATAGGAGGGCGGTTAGCGGGTGCAGGGGAAAGAGAAAAGCACAGAGAAGTGTCTCCACAGCACGTTCGTGCTTGGGTTTTCCCACTCGATCAAAAGCTTTATTCAAGTCTTATTGTCATGTTCAATAACGTGACTAAATTGATAGCCATGAATATCCCCAGAAGAGCATTAATTACATACATCATATTTTTTGGCAGGTTGCCAAAGAGGATAGACACTATGATGCCATTTTTGTAAAATATCGATATGTAGATGATAGGCAGATTGTACAGACAGACAAGCAGACAGAGAAAAAAATCGGAAGGACATAAACTAAAATGTTAGCAATGGTCATCTCTGGGTGGAAAATGACAGGTGGCTTTCATTTTCATCTAGATTTTGCTTTCTTGTGTTTTGTAAATTTTCTCTGTGTATGTAATTTATGGGTGTGATTTTAAAAATTATTTAAAAAAAATACTTTGTGGGGAAAATGCCCTTTTAATTAGCAAAGATTTCCCTCTTAGACTTGCAGTGCTGGCAAGTGCGGCTGGAGACAAACACTCTCAAACACCAATGGCCGGAGTGCGGGTCGGCACCGCCTCCTGGAAGACAGCTGAGAAGCAGCCCAGAGGACGTTTCGTGACAGGGAGGAAAACTGCTGTAAGTAAATAATGGAATATGTAACTAAGCCTTAAAGCTGATGTAGATGTAGTCTTTTATCCATAATTCCAATCTACTCTCTAAGGGACAAGTAAAAGATGTAATCACAGCATTAGGTAAAATTGTGTGTGTGTGTGTGTGTGTGTGTGTGTGTGTGTGTGTGTGTGTGTGTGTGTGTGTGTGTGTGTGTGTGTGTGTGTGTGTGTGAGAGAGAGAGAGAGAGAGAGAGAGAGAGAAACACCTCAATGTCCAACAATGTAGAAAGCACTAATATTTTTTAACATCATTGATTTGCAATGGAAAGAATAGGATAGAATAAAATGGAACCAAATACAATAGACATGTGACAGTGTCTCTGATATAGGAGGATTAAGCACTATTTCATGACATATGCATGCACACACATGGGGAAGTGTGTGTTTGGGTTGCAATGTCAAATCTATCTCTTATTGTAGATCACAGTCAAAAAAAGGTTGAATAAGGGCTGGCTTGTTAGCTCACTCAGTAGCATGTGGTGCTAACACCAACGTCAAAGGTTTGGATCCCCATACTGGCCAGCCACCATATATATATATATATTTTTTTTTTAAGTTTTAATATATTTAATATTTGCAATATGAAATCAACTATGAATAAATAAATAGCACATTACAAAGAAATAACCAAATGTTAACAGCATTTACTGCATGTCTGGGTAGGTGTTATTGTGGATTGATTTCTTTACCTGTCATTGTTTTAATTTATGATATGTAATACCACTTATAAAATCAAATGGAAAAGCTTTATAATGACATTCATTACCCTCACTTTTGAAGAACACTATGCAATTTTCAATTCACCAGGAGTTTTCCCACCACTCAACTCAGCACAATATTATGCAGAAGGGGAAGAAATCAGGAGGAAAGGCTCAGACTGACAGAACGTTAGAGCTGACAGAGTTCTTTTTTAGTAAATTAATCTAATCTCATCTTTCACAGAGGGCCTTGGAGCCAATTGTTAGGATTCTAATCCTGGCTCAGTGCCATATTCACTGTGTGACCTTGGGCTATTTATTTAACTTCTCTGTGGCTCGACAGCTCTATCCACATAATGAGGTTAATACTGCCTATCTCAGAGTGCTGGAGCAAGAATCAAACGAGCCATGGAAAGTGCCTAGAACAGTGCCAGGCAAACGCTTAATAAAATTTGCTTTTGTTAATGTTGTCATTGCTGTATTGTTACTGTTATTGAAACCAAGGGAGAAGTGAGGCCAAAGAGAACAAAGGTCCCTCCCAGAGAGTGGGCTGCTAGTTCGGGGTGGTGAAGAAATACAGCCTGTGCCCGGGTTTTGTCATCCCCACCCCACTGGTGAGGAAACGGGTTTACAGTTGCTCTCCAGGACCGTCCTGGGGTTGCACAGCTAGCATAGATCTGTGGCACACTAAATCTTGAAGGGATCCTTGCAAGTACACGGTTCAGGAGCCCTCACCTTACAAATGAGAAAAGGGAGGCTCAGAGAGGTTGACTGGCTTCCAAAGGTCACACAGCTAGCGGGCAATGGGAACAAGACCAGACCCGAGACACACAGTTCCCGGCACATTGCACTCTCCTCTCCCCCAACCCTCAACCCGAATGTCGTAACATAGATATCATATATGCTAAAGAATTGCAGAAGAAAATATAAAGATTCATGCTGTAGGTTCTCAAATAGGAGCAAGGGAGACTAAAGATGAGCCAAAATTATAAGCCAAGTACACTTCAGAAAAACCTCAGATGGGGCCGGCCCGTGGCTCACTCGGGAGAGTGCGGTGCTGATAACACCAAGGCCCCGGGTTCGGATCCCATATACGGATGGCCAGTTCGCTCACTGGCTGAGTGTGGTGCTGACAACAGCAAGTCAAGGGTTAAGATCCCCTTACCGGTCATCTTTTTTTTTAAAAAAAAAAAAAAAAGCAAAACCTCAGATGAGCTACAACCAATTAAACACAACCTACTATTAGGCTTCTTTGGATTTTTAAAGCTATACTTTTAGGAGAAAGACCTGGTAATAGAGGCTTAATTAAAAACACAAATAGAAACAACCACCAATCTTTCTTAGTTGAAAACAAAGACACTTATTTCTATAGCAAACTGCACCACGAGAAATGGTAATCAACTCGGGTCTTCCAAGTCCCTGAGTCATGAAATAAACCTTTAATTATACTCAGCACAGCTTACTTGTGGAGGTAGTATGAGAGACATAGGAGGTTTTGTAAGGTTTTCAACAACAGAGGATTACTGCTGCTGCTTCTGAGTCGGGGGACCCTGCAGCTCTTTGGAATCTGCTCCCCATCTCTGAACATTCTGGCCTCTGCAGGTTTCCCAGCTGTTCCATCATGGCACAAGGGCACCTCTCCCCACTCACCTATTGTTATGTTCACAAAGCCCAGAGTGATGAGTCGTTCCTTGTGCTCATTAAGTTGATGCTTTGACTCATTCAGGACACTGTTGGCCCACAGAAGCAGGTTGGTGAACACTGAATGGATCAGCCCAAACCTGAAAAACACAAGGACTCAGTTCCTGAGCAGCTCTGGGAAAGCTCCAAGCCCCATGGAGACAGACATTACACACACACACACACACACACACGCACGCACCTCCTTCTCAGCCATGAGTCTGGTTTCACCTGGCAGCTCAGACTCTGGGTGGGTCCCCTGTCTGGCTGGGAGGGGCAGTTCCATGGGACCTTCCAAAACCAGAGTGTCTTGGCATTCTGCCTTAACCTTGAACTTGCCAGTACTCAACTCATTGTCTACAGGACATCAAAGAAGCTGTGTCTTAGAAGTACAGTTTCAGAGATGAAAATTTACTAAAAGCAGGCAAAGAACCTCATACCCCAAACTCTTTGCAGAGGAAAGAAGAGAGGATAGAACAGTATGGGATAGAACAATATGGGAAAGGGTAGAACAACACAGGAAATCTGCAGGGTGGGTACACCCTGTCTGTTGGTTGGTCAACCCAACAATCATCATCCACCCTTCTCTGCCTTCCCACCTACCTCTAAAGACACTGAAACAAGCCAGAGACTCCCCTGAAGCAAGACATAGCCATTCTGGCCAGTAAGATGTGAGGTGCAGTCTATTAGGCACTACTGAAAAGCTTTTGCTTTCTTGATGAAAGAGATAAGAATGAGAAGAGTTTGCTTACAGTCCCTTTCCCCCTTTTCTTTCCAGACTAGAATGTAGACATGAAGGCTGGAGTTGTGGCAGCCATTTTGTGACCATGAGGCAACCCCAACCTACTGAGGATGGCAGAGTGAAAACCTGGAAAGAGCCTGCCCTATGACAACATTGTTGAGCTGCTGGAGCCTCAGATAGATTCAGGAATTAGCCCATGGTCACACATAGAGTAAAATAGCTGCACTGAGGTTTGAAGACTCAGTAAGCAGCAGAGCTGTTCTGGTCTGACTCCAGAGTCCTGTCCTTGCCTCTATGCCACACTGTATAAGAAAGATGATAGAAAGGGGGATCAAGTGGAAGGTGGACACTGGACTCTGGGTAACGGATGAAAAGTCAGTGGGGAATGTGGTTCCTATAAGGTCCCTGCCTACTTCAAATTCTCCAAAGTCTTCCATGCCTGCAGGTTTAAGGTTTATTAACACCAGGAGCTTCTGGGGTACTTGGCAATGTGCCCTGCAGATAGCAGGTGCAGCAGATACTGGCGATTTGAGAGAGGCATTCCTTAAAACTTTCCATGTAACTAACCACTCTTAAATTGGACAGCAGAGGCTCAGAGGAAGCATGCTCCTTCCCTGTCTAACCAAGAGACCAGTTGTCCTTGATCTGCCTACAGGGAGAATGGTGCAATTGTGTCTTCAACCCTGATCCTGCCTCTCCTCTGAGTTTTAACTCCAGCTGATCCCTCTGGGTCTCCCACGAGCACTGCAAACAAACCTATCCTCATTTGAACCCTAGCTTCCTTTGGAGCTGCATAATGTCCAGGCACAAATGAAGAAGGAAACAGAATCCCAGGGGTGTCTGAGTCAGGTGTTTGCCCATCTGCTTGCCCCTCACGCTTGCCCAGTTGCTATAGATCCTGGCCAGCCTTCACCAAGGCGTCTGGGCAGCACTCTATAGACCTTTTGACAAATGCAGACAATACTGTTTGCCTCAGACAGGCTGGCTTTTCTTTTACTCATAATGCACACAGCTCTCCTTTCTTCTCCCCTTTTTCCTGATCCAGATGGCATTGTCCAATCCCAGGCCTAATGAACTTAAGGAGGTAGCACTAATGCTGCTCACAGCTGCAAATTGTTCTGCCATGTGAGCTCCCTGCAAGCTGGCAGCTCCTGTTGGCTTGATCTGGAAAAGGTCCTACAAACTGAGGGCAGAAGTCATTTCCCCATGCCAGGCTGCCTTTCTCATACTTGGATAACCCCAGACTACAATAAACGGAAGGCTTTCATGAGCCATTTCCAATCTCCATTTATGTTTCCAGCTCTGCTTTTAGAACTGCTGTTCCTCTAAACCTCAACTTTGCGAAAAGAAAAGGACACAAGCTAGCAAGGGGAATTCTGAGCTCAGGAGAAAACTTCCTGCATGTACTGAAAGTGTGGTATAGCAGAATATTGGCTCAAAAGACCAAAAGAAAACAGTGAGTCCAGGGGTGGCAAGTTCAGAAGCCTTTGGGGCCTAGCAGGAAATGTCAATGAATAAAAGTAGGTCTGGGGTGACATTAGGGAGTAGTGGGGACTGGTAAACTAAGGGGACAGCCCTATCTGGGGGTGCAAACCTGGCTCAGCTCTATCCCTTGGTTGCCATGCTATTTGGAATGGCCAAATCTTCCATTAGACAAGTATAAATCTAAAATCTAAAGGTGGTAAGTCATTAAAAAATGTTTAACACTTTGCCCTAGAAACAAGATAAATGAAGCTAAATCCATATCTGGCTCAAACCACTCTCCAGTTTAGAAAGAGGCCCAGAGCAGGGACAGACTTGTCTCTAATCACTCAACAAGCAAGGCCAAGACAGGACGAGGTCCCAGTCCCACTGAGTTCCCTCAGATGAAAGTTGCTAGTGGTAAATGTCCAGGTACATGTCCCAGAGCAGTGCTGCCCCATGAAAAGATAATGCAGGACACGGATGGGAGCCACATGTGTACTTGTTAAACCCTGCATATCTAATATCATGTCAACATATAATTAATACCAAAATAATTACCATTGAGATATTTTACATTCTGCTTTTCATTCTAGTTCTGAAATCTGGTGTGTATGTTACACTCACAACACATGGCAGTCTGAACTAGCACAATTCAGAGCTCAGAAGGCACACGTGGCTGGCGGCTGCTGCACTGGACAGCACAGACTTTGAAGACAAGACCAAAGACTGTTCTGCTTGGAGGAAAATGGGCCCAAAGGTGGCTGTGATTAAATAAGCGATTGAGCAAAGAGGAAGACTTCACCTGGCCAACCCAGCTGGCCACTTCAATCACCATCAACACTCAGGTCCCACAAAGCTATGCACAAGCAAGGTTCCTGACCCTGGACATTTGCTTCATTTCTCAGAGCCTCAGTTTCCTCATCTGCTAAATGGGGATCATGATCATGTCTGTTGTCCCTAATTGACAGAGCTATTGTGAGAGAAGACCCCATAAGTAGCACATGTAAAAGAAGGTGCTTTATGAACAGGAGAGTTAATATGATTCAGCCAGGAGTTCCTGGGTACAGACAGCTGCTCCACATGCACTTGCTGAGAACAGCTCAAACTTTATCCCAGTAATTCTACTTCCAGGGATTTAACCCAAGAAAATAATCAGAGATGTTCAAAAATATTTTTGACCGAAGATGTTTGTCACCATACTATTCATAACAACAGCAAAAACTTTCAGATTCTTTAAATGTCTAACAACAGGTGTTATGGAGAGAATTTTGTTCTTGCCACACACCCCCTCCCTAAAATTCATATGTTGAAACCCTAATTTCCAATGTAACTATTTAGAGATTGGGCCTTTAAGGGGGTAATTAAGGTTAAACGAGGTCATAATGTGGCAGAACTAGTATCTTTATAAGAAGTGAGAGAGATCTCTCTCTCTCTCTCCACCATGTGAAGACATAGCAAGGAGGTGGCCATCTGCTAGCCAAAAGAGAGCCCTCCCCAGACACCAGCCTTGCTGTTATTTTGATCTTGGACTTAGAGCCAAGATCTTCTCTTCAGGAGAGAGATCTCTGGTGTCTTTTCCTTTTCTTACAAAGGCACTAATCTCACTACGAGGGCCCCACCCTCATGACCTCTAAACCTAAACACTTCCCAAAGGCCTCACCTCCAAATGCCATCACATTGATGATGAGAGCTTCAACATGTGAATTTGGGGGGGGGACACAAGCATTCAGTCCATAACAGTGGCATCACGGTGATTCTTAAGTCCTGTTGTATCCTTGTAAGTTTTATCAGGAAACAAAGTATGATTTTTAAAGAATTTTGAGGAGTAGATGAAATAAAGCCTGTGACTAGGACAAAACCAGCAGGTGGAGGGGCTTCTCATATTAACAAGCCCAGGGCTAAAGACCACCACCAAGGCCACCGCTTGGGGCTGCACAGGGGATATCACAGGCCGCCCCGTGCCAGCTCCAGGATGCAACTCACACAGCCCAGGTCCCCTCGTCACTTCACATCCCCAGCAGTGCCAGACACAGCAGGAGTTCAAAAGACGTTTAAATGCTTGTTGGCGCTGATCCTTTTTGCATTATAAGGTTGGTGAAATCTATTTCTATTTCAATCGTCCATTGAAATAGTTCCATCCAGTGGTCCTACATAAATCAATCTTTTAAATATCAGTTGTCATCTTAAATGGTACTAGGGGAGTTTTCTGTTCCTTATTGAGAGTTTATACGATAAGGGATCTTTCCAATAAAGATCCCTTGATTCGTCGGTCTGCGTGCACATAGAGCTTTCTTACCTTGTAATAATAATTGCATGTAGGTAACTCACCCAGTTATCCTACTTCCTTTTGATCCTCACAATCACCTCCAGAGAGAGGTGGACAAAGATGACAATAGACACATCACTTCTGAGTGTTTGCTATGTGCCAGGCACAATCTGTGTGCTTTATGTCAAGCACCTCATCCAGTCCTCAGAGGCTGGCTATGTCCATTTTACAGATGAGAAAACTGAGGGTCATAAAGAGGAAGTGTCCAAGATGGCAGAGTCAAAATTCAAATCCACACTATCCTATTTCCCGGGCTGTCCCCAGGAAGGGGCTTGAGGTGGAGGGCCTCCTCCCCCAGCCACCCGTGAGGGCCCTGCTTTTCAGGACTGAGCAGAGGGTTGGTCTCAGTTTTCATGAACCAAGCAAGACGGCGGTGATGAGTATCATTTGTTCTAAACGAATGACAAATTCAACAGGTAAAGCAAATACCCATAATTCTTACCTTTCCAGTGTTTTGAAAGACTGGATAATATCCTTTGCATGCCCCCAAAGAAAATATACCTAGATGGAAATAAAGGAAGCAAAGAAAAATGCATCATTGGGGAAAACATCATGGCATTTGCAAATTTGAGAAGCTATAAAAGTTACAGAAAACATGAGAAAGAATGCTGAGGATGTCAGTGTCCTCCTACCCCTAGACAGGCAAGTGGCTATCTTCATCTCAGGTGACAGTGCCATATCCCAGTGGGGACAGCAATTTAGGAGTATGTGGTGAGAAGTCAGGTGAGGACCCACAGTTCAGGAGGAAGTGGTGCTGTGATTGATTGAGGATGTCTGCTGTGGGAAGGGGCACAGGTGTGGCAACCTGCCCATCATGAAACCTCGTCACCTGTTTATATCATACATATCAAGTTTCATCCAAAAAATATCTATTGATACTCTGTGCCAGTGTTACTTTTTGTCAGTGTTACTCTGCACCAGTGTTATTCTGCTGCGGTGTTCAGAAGCCAACTGTTGAGTACTTTAAATAAAGAACAGAATTGACACAGGCTGGACTTTCATTTCACTCTATTACACTCTATTACATATGCTACCCAATCCCCTGGCCATGCAGTCACCAGCAGCATTACAGGGAAGGGGTTGAGAGTATAGATGCTGGTAACAGACCTGTGTGCAAATCCTGACTCCCTCCTTGCCTGGTCATGAGGCCTTGGGCAAGTCAGGGAACCTTTCTGCATCTGCATTCCCATCAACGAGAGGAGACACAGAGAATAAGGGAACTTACCTGGAGAACTCTGTGAGCAATTAAATGAGGTAATCCATGACAATTGCTGAGAACAGCGCCTGCAGCCTGTATGTTTTCAATAAGTGTTTTCCACTGTCAACTTGCTCATTCCTTCACATTGATGGCAACTTCTAGGTACTAGGCATTATTTGAACTTCTAAAATATTTTGGGCCTTACTTTAGAGACAAACACCTATTGAGCACTTGCTACATGCCCAAACACTTCTGGGTACTTCGTGAGTTTGTATCATTTAATCTTCATTTTGCAATTAAGAGCTATAAAAAGACAGTCAGCATAAAATAAAATACTCTTACACATATTCCTTTTTCTCCATTGTTTTACCTAGTATTTACTGTCATGATCAGAAAACCACTTTCAGGGCATAACTTTCTTAAAATATCCAACAATTTAAAAAACAGACAGTAGCAACTCCTGACAGCAGGCAAAAGTGACATTCAGCCCAACAACAGGGAAACTGTTAAGTAAATTAGTACTTACCAATGAATTCTAAATTAGACACCCATTTAATTCATGCTCTTTATAAAGACTACATAGCAGCACAAGAAAGTTTAAGATTTTTTATGTGAAAAGCTTGGAATAGAAAATTCTGCATCCTAGAGGCTGGCCCGCGGCTCATTTGAGAGAATGTGGTGCTGACAACACCAAGTCAAGGGTTAAGAGCCCCTTACCAGTCATCTTTAAAAAAAAAAAAGAAAAGAAAGAAAGAAAATTCTGCACCCTCTATGTAAAACTCTGACAAGAACTTACACTTTAAGTACAAGGAATTGAGGGAATACAGAAAAAAATAATAATTAAAAAAATGCTGCTTTCAGTTGATGGGCTTACAGATGCATTTTTATTCTCTTTTCCAACTTTTTCAGTTAATGTTATACAAAATGTGGTATATTCATACAATGGAATTTTATTCAGCCTTAAAAAGGAAGGAAATTACCACACATGCTACCACATGGGTGCATCTAGAGAACATTATGCTGAGCGAAATGAGCCAGTCCCCAAAAGACAAATACCGCATGACTTCATTTACGTGAAGCATCTAGAATATTCATACTCATGGAGACAGAAAATAGAATGGTGGCTCCCATGGCCTGGGGGAGAAGAAATGGAGAGTTGTGTGTAATGGGTACAGAGTTTCAGGTTTGCAAGATGAAAAAGTTGCAGATAATCACACAACAATGTGCACGTGCTTTTCTGAACTGCACATTTACAATGGCTAGATGGTAAATTTTATATGTATTTACCACAATTTTTAACTAACTAAATAAATATTTTGTGTTTTAGAACAGCACCTGAAGTGCTGGGTTGGGGGGGGGCGGTGTTAAAATAATTTTCCCCATTCTCTGGTCATCTAATGTAGCAAAGGCACATAGTAAGTGTCCAATAGGCCTAGAATGATTGACTGACTGATAAAATGCCTTAAATTAGGAAGATAGAGATCTCCAACCCACCAAGTAACAGAGTAATATTTTGAGAATTTACTTTTGTCCAGGTCATTCCTCTGCCTAAAGCCTTCAATAGCTCCCCATCGCCCTCAAGATGAAGCCCAAGCTTCTAACTGACAGTGTATGCTCACTGCATGCTTAGTCCTGAGCAGAGTTCTCCAGGCACCAGCACCTTCAATCCTCAGAACAAGCTATGAAGTAGGTCTGCGATTGTCTCCACTTTACACATAAGACCCAGGAGGCCCAGAGATATTAAGTAATTTGCCTAAGGTCACACTGCTGGTTAGAGCCAGAGCCAGGCAGTCTGACCAAAATCCAAGCTTACAAGCCCTACACCACACCATGACTCCATCCTGCGTCCACTACCCCTCACCTCCCCCGGCAGCCCACAATCCTCCCCTACCCCATCATGTGAAAAGACCTCATGTCCCAAAGACGTCCTCTTCCAAGGGCCTCAGACCTCCACCCCTGAGCTCTTCCATCTTTTATTGCCAGCTCTTAGAAACGTCCCTGGCAGAAACCACTCTTCACCCCAAGGGAGCAAGATGCCTTCCTTTGTGCTCTGGGCCATTTTGGTCAAAGCACTGAGCCCAGTTGTTGTCACCGCCTGTTTTTGTGAATGTCTCCCAACTGACTGGCACCTCCATAGGGCACAGACCATGGCATACACTCTTGTGTTTCCAGTACTGACAACACTGTTTGCCTGGTACTTAAAAAAGAACCGAGTCAATGAATGAATGAAGTTCTTTCTCGTCTCACTAAGGCTTTCCACATTGTCACTGGTATCACTATAAGACTGTTATCATGGGATTTGGATGCCCTGGAATAAATAGCCAGTTAGCACTTGTATTAGTCTGCTAGGTTTGCCGTAACAAAGTATCACAGACTGGGCAGCTTAAATAATAGATATTTATCTTCCCACAGTCCTGGAGGCCAGAAGTCCATGATCAAGGTGACATCAGGGTTGTTCCTTCTGAAGCCTCTCTCCTTGGCTTGCAGATGGCCATCTTCTCCCTGTGTCTTCACATGGTCGTCCCTTTGCGTCTGCATCCTAATCTCTTCTTCTTATAAGGACACTAGTCATACTGGATTAGGGGCCATCCTGATGACCTCACTTAATCTGAATTTCCTCTCCAACAAGTCTCTACAAATACAGTCATATTCTGAGGTCCTGAGGATCAGGATTTCAACATATGAATTTGGGAGGGGACACAATTCAGCCCACAGCAACTCTCAAATGCAAGACAGCCCCTTCAAATTCATCTTCCATAAGTTCCCAGCCTATTCCGCCCTTCTACCCCTGAGTTAAACTGCTTCTGAGCACGTTCGGCACACCCTCTCAGCTAGCCTCACTGTCTGAGAACGCGTGTATCTCGAGGAACATTCTGAGGTCATCTGGAGCTGCCTGGTAAGTCAACAGGGTGTGCAAGCTGGAGATCACTTTGGGTAAAAGACAGAGTTTTTAAACTGGCATCACTGACTTTCTGGAAGTGGAAAATTGTTTCTGAAGAGCACTCTCAAACTGGAAATCCAGAATATTTTGAGCAATGGCAGTACCACGGGAGCAAGTTCATGGTCTTCCAGGGGGACTCGTGAGGAGGCAAAGTTGTGTCTCAGCCATGACTTTGAGCAAGTCGACAGCCTTCTCCAAGCTCCAACTTCTTCCTTAGAAAAAAGTGAGGGTGGACCTGGCCATTTATGAAAACGTGGATGAACCTGGAGGACATTGTGCTAAGTGAAATAAGCCAGGCACAGAAAGAGAAATACTGCATGATCTCTCTAATACGTGTAATCTAAAATAAAATAAAGGAAAAACAAATAAATAGAAACAGAGAGCAGAACCGTGGCTGGCAGGGGAGGAAATGGGAAGATGGGAACAAAGAGGATAAAGTTACAGATATGTAAGGTGAATAAGTCTAGAGATGTAATGTACAGCATGAGGACTACAGTTAATAATACTGTACTGTATACTGGAAATTTGCTAAGAGAGTAGATTTCAGGTCCTCTTACCACAAAAAAAAAAAAAAAGGTGACTGTGAGATGACAGATATGTTAATTTGCTTGACTGTAGTGGTCATTTCATTGTGTATATGTACATCAGAACATCACATTGTACAACTTAACTATGTACAATACACCAGAATATTGTTTAAAGTTAAAAATATATGTACAAGAGTACATCAAAACGTTTGTAGAAAAATTCATATATATGTAGTGTGTATGTATATACATGCATATACACAATACAAGAAAAAAGAAAATATGAGGGTGTCATGGCCCAACATCCCATTCAGTGGAGTCAGTGGAAGGATTACACAGAGAGATAAATGAAAAGTACTTTGCATGCCCTAAAGCACTACAGAAATATTGATGACTACTTTTATTATTAGTGTAACAGGGGTCCTAACTCTCACGGCCATTACCAGGGGTTTCTGCCAAGGGGGGACACTATACTGCCGGCCCATCAAAGATTCTTTTCAACCACGAGATTTCTCTGACTCTAAGCTCTATATTTAAATTATATCTACCAAATCCTCACTTCTTAGCCACACCAAGTTCACCAATGCTGAGACAAACGCCCTCACACGTTTCTAAAAGACTTTCATCCACAAGTGGGCTAAGAAAAAAATGTTTCAATGACCTACAGGAGTGACTGTAATGGCACAGGGTTTCTTTTGGGGGTGATAAAAATGTCCTAAAATTGATTGTGGTGATGATCACACAACTCTATGAATATACTAAATCTTTGAGTTATATACTATAAATGGATGAATTGTGTGGTATGTGAGTTCTATCTCAATAAAGCTGTTATATGCCCAGAAAATAAAACCCCCCAAGCCTTTTCTGGTGGACTCTGGCTTGGCAGAATTTCCTGACTCTTCATCACTGGGAGTTCTGCCTCTGAGGATCCCTATAATGATGGCCAAGGAAACACCGAGTCCTGTTTTACGGCGGAGGCAGCTGAAGAACTGAGCCTCAGAGATGTATTCAAGTTCCCTTGGCACTTGCTGGGCAGTCCACAGCCGCTCACACTGCGCCCCCTGCTAGATACCTTGATGCAGGTTTTCCTACACCCTGGGATACACTTCACAACAATAAGACGGCATAAGTAAACATCAGTGGTTTACCTGCAACAGAGTATGTACCGCGTGTGTGACAGGGAAAACTCCTTCAGTGGCTGGCAAACATTCCGAAAATCCAATAAAGTGTCCAATTTTAAGGCATCCCAGGATGATGGTAATGACAGCAAATAACGTGATACTACCTAAATTGGGGGGAAAGGAGGTAAGAAACACACACATATATGTGTTAATATGCACTGATGCCATTTCAAAATAAATTATAATAAACCCTCACACATATGGTAAAATTATTTTGACAAAGGTGCCGAGACCATTGTGTAATGAAAGGATGGTCTATTCAACAAACGGTATAGGGAAAACTGAATATTTGCATGCAAAAGAATGAAGTTGGACCCTCACCTTACACCCTCACCCTATACCATATACAAAAATTAATTCAAAATGAATCAATGACCTAAATATATAGGCTGAAGACATAAAACTCTTAGGAGAAAACAGTGGAAAATCTTCATGACATTGGATTTGGTGATGATTTCTTGGCTATGACACCAAAAGCACAAGCAACAACAGTAAAAATAGACAAATGAATTACATCAAGACAAGAACATTTTGTGCATCACAGGACACTACCAACAGAAAGACAACCCACAAAATGGGAGAAAATATTTGCAAATTATAGATTTGATAAGTTATTAATACTCACAATATAGAAAGAACTTCTACAGTTCAACCACAAAAAACAACCTGATTAAAAATGGGCAAAGGACTTGAATAAACATTTCTTCAAAGAAAATATGTAAATGGCCAACAAGTACTCGAAAAGATGCTCAACATTATTAATAACTAGAGAAATACAAATCAAAACTACGAGATACCACCTCACACCCATTAGGATGGCTACTGTGACAAAAAGAAAGGGGCTGGCCGGATGGCTAGCTGGTTAGAGTGCGGTGCTGAGAACACCAGGGCCCAGGGTTTGGATCCCCATATCAGCCAGCTGCCAAAAAATAAAAATATAAATAAAAAAATTAATTTACTTTAAAAAAAAAATGGGCTGGCCAGTTAGCTCAGTTGGTAGAGCATGGTGCTGACAACACCAAGGTCAAGGGTTTGGATCCCTGTATTGGCCAGCCACCCCCCACCCCCCCAAAAAAGAAAGAAAGAAAACAGAAAAGAACAAGTGTTGGAAAGGATACAGAGAAACTGGAACTCTTGTGCATTGTTGGGGAGAATGTAAAATGGTGTGGCCATTATGGAAAACAGTGCAGAGTTTCTTCAAAACATTAAAAATACATTACCAAAGGATGAGATCAAAAAAAAAATTGAAAATATTATTCCTGCATGATCCAGCAATTCCACAGTAACTCTGGGTATATATTCAAAAGAACTGAAAGCAGAGACACAAAAGGATATTGGTGCACCCATATTCATAGCAGCATTATTCACAATAGCCCAAAGGTGAAAGCAAGTCAGGTGTCCATTGACAGAAGAATGGACAAATAAGGTGTGGTAAATACATACAACTGAATATTATTCAGCCTAAAAAGGGAAGAAAATTCTGACACATGATACAGCATGGATAAACCTTGAGGACATTATACTAAGTGAAATAAGCCAGTCACAAAAAGACAATACTGTGTGATTCCATTTATATGAGGTCCCTAGAGTCATCAAAATCAGAGACAGAAAGTAGAATAGTGGTTGCCAGGGGTAGCGGGAGGGAAAAAATGGCCAATTAGTGTTTAATGGGGACAGAGTTTCAGTTTTGCAAGATGAAGTGAGACATTGTTTGCAAACAACATAAATATACTTAACACGACTGAACTATACACTTTAAAATGTTTAAATTAGTTACTTTTATGTTATGTATATTTTACCACAATTAAAAATAAAAAACATACAGTATTAATAAAATAAATTCTACTGTTGGGCTGATAAGCTGAAACTAGAAGGCAGGTATTGTGTCCTGTTCATCACTGGACCCGCCCCATGCATATCTCAGGGTCTACAAATGATATACAGGTTGAATACCCCTAATCCAAAAATCCCAAACTGAACTAGTCCAAAATCCAAAACTTTCTGAGTGCCAACATGACGCTTAAAGAAATGCTCGTTAAACATTTCAGATTTCAGATTTT